>NW_026639660.1:0-1254016 GCF_028554395.1 Pezoporus wallicus
CGGCATGGCGGAGGGGGCGGTGGCGGTTCAGGGAGCGCCTAAGGCCCGCGGGAGCCTCCCGCCGGCATGGCTGAGCGCGGAGCACCGCTGCCCCGCTTTCCATCCGGGCCAGGAGGTGAGCGGGTCGATGTTGTCGAGAGCGAAGCGGCGCTCTCTGGTGCCGGGGGTTTTCCCCTTGCTGTGAGGAGAGTACGGTGCAGCGTCCTCGGCTTCCTCCAGTCTCGGCGGGGGCTGTAGGATCAGGTCGGATTTCGAGGTACAGAGCACGTTTCCCAAAGGCAGGGGTAGAGAGAACAGGGAGCGCGCTGGGCGGAGGGGCCTTGCTTTCCAGCTAGCACAGTTCCTTTCCGGCGCCTCACGTATGTCGTCGTTCCCGTGTCGCAGCGGGGGCTGCGGGAGTGCCTTTGTGTGGAAGTCTCCAATTCCTATCCTTTACTTTTTTTAATCAGCTTGGTGAATTTCTCCGTCGTGCTGCCACGGAGAAATCAAGCACAGCTCAAAATAGCTAATAAAGCAGAACTGGGAAGGAAAGCATAACCAGTACAAAAGGGACGAAGGGACGAGCAAGTTTAGCCACCGATGTATGAGATGCACCCAGGAGAGACGGAGGCCTCAGCTGGCGCAATGAGAGGTTGCAGCCATGAAAGTATTAAGGCAGAATGATGCTTTGTGAGCTGGAAGATACAAGAGCCAGGCCAGGAAACGCATTCTCCTTTTCCCCCTTAGTGATTTTATTCTTCATAAAGTTCTCCAGCTAGTTATAAATGCATGCAAGATACAGAGCTTGTGTGTGTGAGTGATTTAGTTGAGTTGTGTGGTTTTGTTGTGTTTTTTTAAGCAAAGGAGAGGGACAAAGGCATTGTTTGCAGTATGTCTTGAAGAGCAAAAAGGCTTGTGCTGTAGAGGTGTGGCTGATGTCACTTTTATCAGTGACGACCTTCCTCTGCACCCATGACACTGGCTTCCCAGTGCAGCTGAGGGGCAACAAGGACTAGGATCTCCAAGTAATAATGTTTGTAATGGGTTGCCATGAGGAAATGGAGCCTGACTGTCCCAGAAAATGCCTAACATAGCCTTCACTGCTCTATCTATCGTTATATTATTCCATTGTTCTTTTACAAATAGTGTGTTGAAAAAGCTTAACATGGATTATAACTCTGTCTCGACTGGAAGAACTATTTGTCAATAAAGCCTGACTGCTGTAACATAAAGCTATATTGGCAGTTGTGATACCCATTTGTAACTCTCAAGTCTTTTACAGTACAAATCTTCGGTACTGGGAATAGTTCCGGAATTTACTGCTCATCCCTCAACAAAGTTAACTAAATGCAGCAGATGATAAATTTTACTCCATGGAGAAAAATAAACGTTGTGATTATGTACTTACAGAAAGGTCAAGCAACATACAGCTCAAGTTTTTGATGCACCATTGTCCCACAGTCCACCGAGAAGAGTTAGAGGAGGCTGCTAGAGAAAACATCTTAGGGGAACTGGAGGTTAAAATAGTTTTTAGTTATCTGGTATTCCTCTCTACCATTTAGAGGAAGAGCTTTCACACAATAAAAATCAAGGCAGTAGAAACAGAAAAGCAGGCTGCTCTTCAATTAAATAGAAGATGGTGGTGCTTGGTGCTGGGCTTCTTCATGCTCAGGATGTGGAAGATTTTAGCCACAGGCTGAAAAACTAGGCTGAGCTTTCAGCTGAATGCTGTGAAGCATGGGAAATGTTGGGAGATCCTCCTGCATTGTCTGTAGAGGGAGAAGTAAGAGGAGCACTTACCTGTTCAGACCTACTACGTCAGTCTGTTTTTTTTCTCTGATGTGCAAGGGAGGCAGGGAACTCAAGCTAAGGCTTGACTAAGAATATCATGTTACATAATTAGTACAGTGGTAAGAATAAATCAGACCTGTACTCTGTGAAGCATGGTAGGCACAGGGATTCTTCTCATGTGTTTCCAGTCTACTGGTTTCTACTGCTTGTATGTGTCAGAGTTTTTCATGTTTTTCATTTGTTTGAAAGCAGCTGCTTCATTTCTAGAAAGTCTGATGAGGAGAGAGAAGTTCTTCAGCTCAGACCACATTTGAAATAGTGACAGCACTTCAGAAAAGAAAATGCATAGCTCAAAAGCCTGTACTCATTTTGGAGAATGTCCTTGATAAATAAGAGATTTAAAAAAAAAATAAAAAATTGGCAAGTCAAACAGTATTTTTTGGGTGGTAACAGGCTTCAGAGTATGAAGATAGAGGACCCTTTGATCAGAATTGCTTTTACTGTCTTCTCTTACTGTCCCCTTCAAGGTAAAAGAAAATGTTATCTGTGGAATCATTTAAAAAGGCAGACTTCAAAATACTGCATGAGTCATATGTAATTCTTTCACAGTTAATGAATAGTAGTGTCTGGTTATTGGATCTAAAATAGTCGTCTTGTAAGGTGTGCTTTGGTGTTGATCAGTTTTCTGTTTTATTTTCTGCTTAACTTTACTGCCCTTTAGAGCATATACTAACTCAGTTACCTAGGGTAGTGTGGAGAAAACTGAAAAATAGTTGTTAAAGAATCAAGAGATAATGGCTTTCAGCTACTTAGCAGTGGCCTGTCATACATCTGAAGTTGCCATTTTCAATTATTTCTTCAAGCTTTTATTCTACATCTGTTAATAATTTGTAGCCCCTTCCATCTGTTCATTTTATTGATGAGTTCCTCATTTTTATAAATGTGAAATCACTTGGGTTTTAATTTGTACTTCAAAATGAAATACATTTCTCTTGAAGGCCTTGGAACTGGTGTTTGCTAAGGAAAAGAAGTACTTCTTTCTGGATTAAATCGGGATAGCAAGCATCTGTCAAGTCTTTTCAGAGAATTTTAATTGTTTCATAGCAGGGAACGTTTAAAACCAGTAAATACTTTGAAAATTTGGACTTTATCATTACTTTCCTAACTTGGACAACTGGATTATTCAGATACGATCTGATTATTCAGATAGTACCTTACCATCTTCTTCCTGTTACAGAGTATTCTCTATTCAGCAGATCCCAGTTGGTGAAGCCAATGTAACAAGTATGGTTGCACTTTTCTTGTTGACTTGTCATGCCTTTGCAAGAATCACAAAGATTAATTTCATAGAGCTGGTGAGTTCACTGCTGCTAGTAATATTTCAACTTACTTTCTTGCAGGAAGCTGTCCAGAAAAGCTGCTGTTGTACATCTAACATCATCACTGTGTGAACATGGCTTTTCTGTTCTCTCCAACTAGCCTAGATGGGAAGACCACAGTAGGTGACACCAAGTACCAAACAGTGGCACCAGCTGCTGAGTAGGTGGGTTGCTGCTGGCAGGGATAGCTCACTGTAAGACTGGTACCAATGCTTTGAGATTCTAGGTTGGTGCAAGAGCTGTGCAGAAAGCTGGAGGGGTTGCAAGCATTGTGCAGCTGCTTGATGGGTGCTACTGTAAAATGAGAAATCTGATTGTATGCTGAATTCAGGTATGACGATACAGTGTAAGGAAACCGCTCTGTCTAGGGAAGAGTGATAGCTGAACTGCTTTTTTTTTTTTGTATGGTCTTGCACAAATTTTCAACATGGAAATTGGGGAGCAGCATAGATATTTTTTTTTTTCCCCATGCATTTAACAATTCTTACAGTCTTGCGATGTTGCCACCTATGGATGAAACCTTGGAATGCTGCTTCAGCAATAAAAACATCACTACCAAGTCTTTATGGCGTTTCTTTTCTTCACTGAAATGTTGTTACTCGTTCCAGAAAGTCAAAACACAGTTAAAATCATTTTGAAGTGTCAGAGTTAGATGGAGAGTGTGTTCACCACAATGCAACAGAATTAGTAATCGTATTCTGCAGTTTCCGTAAGTTTTCCAAAATAGAACTTTTTAGACTTGGGTTTGGGTTTGCAGGTCTCTTAAATTTTTTTTTGTGTTCCCCAGTCTTACTGTTCTTGGACTGCGCTAATTCAATGTTTCCCTCCTAGCATTTTAAGAAATATGTAAAATACTGAGAGCATTCCTACTAGGAGTAACAACCAGATCTCATCCCAGCCCCTAGCACAGGTGAAATGTACTTTCCTCTGAAAGATCTATCTTCTGGCTGCTCTTACATACATGTATCTAAGCTTTTAAAGAAGAAAAGCCATGTTAAAACAAAAGTCTTCATGTTACCATAGGAAATTCATCTAGTGTCAGAGAACAAAGGGAAAATACTACTGCGCAGTGGAACACATAATATAGTGCCAATACAGCATGGGTTTTTTAGTCATTGTAGGAACAAGTCGAATGAGAACTTAATGTGTCTCTTACTCTGAATTCATGCATAATTGGGAAAGAAAAAAAAAAAAAAGGCAAGCAGGCTTCAACATCTCCAGCCCTTGCAGCAAAGAATTTAATTTTCTAGGTTTTAACTGCCTGCCTTGTTAAAGCAATTAGGTAGAAGCACAAAATGGATGGCAATATTGAAGTTTATTTGAATAAAAATTTAGGATTTTGATTATTTGAGCAACTCTTAAAAGTCAAGTTTACCATTTCTGTGACCATCAAAACAAGTTACTGTTATTCTCCCAGTCTGTTAAAAACTGGGCCGTGCTTAATCTAGGTTTCCATATTCAGCACTAGAGAACAACGTTAATTATGCTCCTTGTTACAAGTTTCAGAAAACAAAAATGGGGCTCCTGAGGGCTGTGTTTAGGTTGTTCCATTGCCAATAACATGGGCTAGCTAGTTCTTCAGCTACAACTTTGGTATTTCAGAGCTTTGCTAGTCACAGCACCAAGCCTGTCAAGGTTCATGGAGTGCCTGCATGACGCTGTCAGTCATGCAGTTTAGTCTTCAGTAGTCCTTGAGAACTTTATGTCCTTACATGTCCCTTCCAACTAGAGATATTCTATGATTCTAGGACAGAGAGGGAACATTCTAACTAGGGTAGCAATACAGAGAACTGAATTACTGAACCTTTCCAAGTCCCTTCAAACTTTATTCTGCCAATTAAATTCAGCATAGCAGTCACAGAAGATCAATGACTAATGCTGAACAGCACACCTCATGAATGTACACATCCGCATCTGACACTGCAGTTGAGCTGTTCAGCTGCTGAATCTAATAGTTTGTTCTAACTAAACCCATTTTGTGGTCTTCTGAAGCAACTTCTCTCCCCTCTGCTTTATCAGTACTTCCTCAAAATAAATTTTAACTGCTTTTGTTTGCTTTCTGTTTAGGCATGTTGCGTGTTGAGGATGCTATATAAAATCAAATTAAGTTACATACATTATCACCCATGTGATTCCCATAAGGAATTTTCCTCTTTGTGTCATACACCATCAGGTGATGTAGCCCTACGGAATTATTCAGACTTTCATCCAGCAGTGCAGTTTCTGTACTTTATTTTGAAAGTCTCTTAATAACTGGTTTAAAACAAGTGAACAAATTAAAAGTGTTCTTTATTAAATAACTCAAAAGGTAAAGCAAACTGTGTGATTAAGAAAGACAACATCAAACTTCCAAAGGATTTTTACAGCAGAAAACAAACTGTGGCAAATGAACATTTCAGTCTAGCAGCCAAACTGTCCTCGTTTTTATGGAGTTAATTTCGGTCCTCAAATTGTGACTTGTTTTTTAAGAGATATGCTGCTAGAAATTCAATGGGATTTGGTGGTCTGCAAAGAAGAAAATAAATAAAATGTTACTAATTTTTGTTAGATTAAATTAAATAGCTGAAGAACTAATTACCTTCCCTTTAAAAGCAACATAACTCCTCCCAGACACAAACATTGATGTAGGGATAATCAACTCCCTAGAGTTACCCTGTAAACTACTAGTTTATGTCTGAGGAGAAAGTTTTTAATAAGGAGTTGTAGCCACTGCTGGTTCAGTGTTACTGACTTGCTAGAACAGCCACATGCCTAGAACTAGAGTACAGTCTGTAAGTGTAAATACTGCATGCACACCATTGGAAGTTACACATATTTGCCTATTTCTGTAACTCGTGCTGCATAAAGTGGAAGTTAATCTGTCAGTGATTTCTTGCTTCATTTTCATCAAATGGTTACTGCATAGCTTTGTGCGTTAGAGCTGTTTTCTCGGTGCTGTAACTTGCAAGAGGTTGCTAACACTTTTGATCACTGGCCTTCACCTGCAAGGTTTTTAAAAAAGTTCTTCCAGCTACAGTGCATGAATCTTGATAATCTGGATCCTGTCCACAGAATAAATTTACTTATTCCATACTGAGTCAGGCCAAAGGCCTGGCAGTGAACAAATAGCCTATAAAGAGCATTAAAAAAGGGGGTGAAGGCACACAGAACTGCACAAAGATATTTCTACATATCATCCTTTTGGCCTCCAACCATGTACCAACTTCTGTGTTGGCACCTATAATAGTCCTGGTGGATTCCTCTACAACTTAGTCCAGTTAGACCTTGCCCCCAAATAAAATGTTAATATCCTCAACCTAAGGCAAAAAATTATATAGCTTAATTATGTGAGCTGTGAAGGATCACCTCTTTGTTCATTATGAAATAAGCTACCTGCTTCACTTAATTGGATTGCTCTATCAGAAGAGAAAATAAACAATTCATCCCAACTCTTCATGTTTGTGCTATTCATGATTCAACAGATTCCTATTATATTCTCTCAGAAGTGTCATTTCTAGGTATCTGTTCAGTCACTCTGTATACAGACAGCATTCCATACTTCTGACAACCTCGTCATTCTTACTTTTTCACGTTCCACCAGAATACAAAGGAATGTGACTTAGACACAATATTAAAAATATGAGAACATTCTAAATTTAAATAGTGACATTCTGCTTGTTCTTACCCATTCAATTTCTAAGTCCTACCATTTGGTATTTCTTTTTGACTGAGCAATGCACTGGCACATATATTTGACAGTTTAAAGCTATTTTTTTCACAAGAAGGAAGAATAATTTTGTCACTAGCATTATCCTCCTAGGTGCATCACTTTGTGTTTATTTGTATTAAATCTTTCACTTTTTGTCATTTCATAGTTTCAGTTTCATAGCAGTCTTCCATAGCTTCACACTGAGTTTATGAAGTTTTTGTGCAATTATTTACAATCAACAGACTTAAAGAAACAAAACCTTTGCAGTAGTATTCCTCACTCGGAGATCACAAATTCGAATAATAATCTATCATGCCATATGCACCTAAGTGAGGAACACATCCTGCAGGGCCAGAGTAATTCATAGGTTCACAAACCTGTTGTAATGACTCTCACAACTAGCAAAGCCCTGTCTGGTGTGTGAGGTCTGAAAACGTAACATAGCACTAATGTTTGAGACCTACTTTTTTCCCAACAACAGAAGGGACATTGAAGCATCTTACCTCTCTTTTGCAAGCACAGCGAGTCCTTGTAGTAAGATAGGTACAACTGTCTGATCCAAGTAGGCACGTGTGGGCAACGACTGAAGATCCACTTTCTGCTTCGATGTTTTCTCTGCATTTATTTTCTCATTTTCTACTATCCTCTGAAATGGAAAACAAAAAAAGGGTGAGTGGGAAATGAACACTGGTAATGTTCACAGCCACATCTGCTTTGAAGCGTGAGTGCAAAGTACCCATCTTCCTACAAGTTGCTGGCAAGATGAAAGAAAATTTAAGTGCATATTTGTCCTTGCATAAAAACCTAACCCAGAGGAGCCTTCTGTTCAATTCTTACTTTTTGATGAAACAACATTAGGAATTCATGAGTTTTCTAAATCAGAAGATACCAGTCTCTATCATTTTTATTTCTGTTTTTCCATTCAGAGATTTAAATTCTACACCCAAGAATGACTGGAATGACTGCTAACAAGAGCAGTCTTAATTAAATGGCTCCTGTGTGCATGCACTGCGAACGCAAAACACTAACAGCATGAGAAATTCAGGTGGAGCCTGACCAAGGGGACTCTATTAAAGTCAAGCACTTCAAGACTGTGCTTTATTAAAAGTATAGATGGACCCTTTGAAGAAAACGTATGCAAAATGCTTCAAAAATGCTTTTGGTCAAAAAGTGCTGAATCATCTTACGCCATTAACTGCAGTTAAAAAAGGGTACCCTACCACTGCTAGTAAACAAAATGTATTCAAGGGAGCATAAGCATATCTACAGATACGGGACCAACATATCCAACGTGTTAAAGTTCTGTAGCAGAAGTTGAAGCCAACAAACAAGCAGGGGGATGAGTCACAAAGGATATTTAAGAGAAGGTTTCTGCAAAAGCTTAGCAAAAAGCTGATAATGGAAGGAGACTGAAGGCTCTTTTTTAATAAATATTAAGGAAGTATCATAGGGTTATTACTGTAATCCACCCTGTTACCAACAGCTGAGAGAATGGATTGTGTCTGCTCTTTCTCAGCATAAGTAATTAAAGACAGCTTGGATTAATCTGTGAATATGAAAAGAATCCCTTCCTTTGATACTTCTCTAGAAATTCCATCAACTCTTCCCTGTAATTTAAGTCTGCCTGGCTTTTTGTGGCACAATAAAGCATATATATATATAAAATAGATAATGATGAAATAGATAATGATCCTAGGATACTTCCAAAAACCCCCACCTCATTAAAGGTTTCGTTATTTACTTCAGTACCATTTAATATCATGGAAGCAACACAACAGAACACGTATTAACGAACTGTTGCTCTGTAGGTTCAATTTCTATCTGACTTTCTTGGGAACATTGTATTTGCTGAAGTTAGACTCAAAACTCAACATTTTCCCCCTTGATCAGGAATATGACTTCCCTGGTACTTCACAACAACAAAATCTTTGTTACCTCTACATTTTCAGTGAGGCCATATTCAGAGTGGGGATTTTCTGGAACCTGAAAAATAACACACTGTCAGCAAAATGAAAAAGCTCCGTTCACACATGTAGCATTATGCACATAAAGCATTTCCTGCAGTACCTGTGGCTGTCCCTCCATGATCTGCTCTGCCTCCATGATTTGAAAAGTGGACTTTGCTGGACACACAGAAATCTGGAAAGCCATAAAATACCGGTCAGCAGGCTGAGGTGAAGATCAATGTTAGCAGACTAATACCGTATCGCTTGCTGGCAATTAAGGCACAATTACTAGAGAGCAAACTGAGTGGCTCCGTGCTTTCTTCCCCACCACCAAACTTGTACGCGTTTCTCCCACACACCCAGAACCGCGACAGGGGCTGAAGAAGACGGCACCAGGATTACAAAACACGGTACTCATCACTTAAAACAGGAGCCCCCCGAGACGGCCGGCTCCCAGTCGAGTGCTTCCTCAGGAAGGTGAACACCCTTCCTTCCTCTCTCTTCCTACCCTCCTTCCCTCCCTCCCTGCTCCTCACGCCGCAAAGAGCGCCAATGCCCCAGGGCCCGCCGCAGCGCGGACACCCGCGGGTACTGCGCGGCCTGGGAGATGCCCAACCGCCTCGCTCTCACCCGTGTGTAAGGCCGGGACCCGGCAGTCTCCGAGAGCCTCACCGCAGCAACCACTGCCACCGCGCACGGCGTCGTAAAGTGTTTTGACGTAAGTGAAGAAGTGGCGCCGCTGGCGCAGACTCCCGACAAACTGCGCCTGCGCGCCTCAACCCGCTCTCCCCATTGGCGGGCGGGCACGCGGAAGCGGGCCGCTGGGCAGTGCCGGTCGCGCGGCGGTTCTTAAGTCACCGGAGCGGGGCTGAGGGGTGTAAAGCAGTGATGGTATTGTGGCTGTGGGGTGTTGTGGTGCGGGCATACGGCTTATACAGCCGTCATGCTGCCTTTAGAAACTAAAGGGGACTGTGGAGATTAACTCATCAGGCTGGTTTGAAAGTTACTGTTTTCCTGTTGTCATTCAGTCTGTCCCTCAGTTTATTCTCCTTCACCAGCTTTTCTGTTTTGCTCAGGAATGGGGTGATGTTAGAGTTGGCAGATGGCTAATAGTGACTATAGATTGTTATCTATTGATAGGGGGCTTATTTTTCTAGACATTTTTGAGCGCTACATTTTTTTAACATCGAACTTTCTGAAATTCTCTATTCCAAAATTTGCTACATTTTTACATCAGGAGAGATAACTTTTTTTTTTTTAAAAAAGGGCACTTATATATATTAAAAAAAAAACAAACAAACAAAAAAAAACAAACCAAAAATACCTATCTAGCTGCTGCATTATTTTCCAGTCATTTCCAGATGAAAAATAATGAAACTTCCTGCCTTTTTCAATGTTTGTTGGTTTTTTTTTGGCACTGGTAAGTTTATCTAGGTCATGAATAGTTGTATATTTATGATTTTTATATATTAATAAAATCATGTATTTTATACAGTAAGAAGTAAGAAAACTAATACTTGGTTCTGTTGTTAAAGTAACTCTCAGTTTAAGTAGAGACAATACCCATTACTGAGGGAGCTTTCTGAACTAGAAGCAGGTGTGTGGCACAAACAAGAAAAGTAATCGAACAGTAATTTTATAGTAACTTGGGGAAAGACAGTAACACATCGGGGACGGCAGTGATTTCAATTCCTTTTAATTAACACCCCCCCTGCCCCAATTTCCTGCTGTGAACGGGAAAGCAGCTCGCTGGTGCACCGAGTTATGAACTCATACTCTGGGTCAGCCTGGCTTCTGTTGACCTTTCTGGGGTGTAGAAAGGAGCGATCTGTCATGACGTTAACAGTAGCTCTGAGTATTTTATTTGCAGAGCAGAGAGTGACAAAACAAAACAAATCAACCGAAAATGAAAGGAGGGGAAGATCGCAGCTCAGAGGGAGGGTTCGGTCCGGCCCCAGGCGCAGGTCGTGCGCAGTCTGTCACGGCAGCTATACAGACGTTGAGTGGTCAAATCACCGGAGAACCCACTGCCATGTTCCCGGGGGCGATACGAGAGGCGGCAGGATGGACATTGGCTGCAGCTCTCTGCGAACGACTTTGGGAGGGAGGAAATTCCTCCCAACGATGCTCATCTGCCTCCCACAACGCCTGCCCGCCGACAGCGGCGCCAGGTACCCCGCAGTGCGGGGCGGCTCACAGCGCCAGTCGGAATAATTAATGTTATTAAATTAATTAGGTTCATCCTCTTCCCACCCGCTGCGTTTCAGTGTGCTGCCATCCCGCGGGCTTGGCCCGGGCATAGGCACAGCACTGACAGACACGGTGCTACGTCCCGCTGGAGTCCCCGCCCCGGCCCGCGGGGCAGGCCGGGAGCTGTAGGCGCCCCGCGGCGCCGTCTCCGCCTCCTATTGTGGCTGCGGCTCGCCGGCAAAGGCACTGGGTGCGACGGCGGGCGGTGTCTGAGAAGTGCCCTGCGCACTCCTCCCCCTGGGGCTGAACGAAAGGGGCGTCGCCGCCGCTGCCGCCATGGCCGGTTGTTGTCAGTCGTTGGCAGCGGGTTATGGCGACGGCGGTGAATGAATTCTCCGGGCGGCCGAGGGAAAAAGAAGGGCTCAGCCGGCTCCAGCTCCGCGCCTCCGGCCGCCGGGCCCTCACCCTCCTCGCCGCCTGGGCCGGCTCCCCCCGTGCCGCCGGCGGGGGCGGCGGCGGCAGCGGCAGCGGCGGCGTCCCCCCATAAGCGGAACCTGTACTACTTCTCGTATCCGCTCTTCGCCGCTTTCGCCCTGCTCCGCTTCGTCGCCTTCCAGCTCGGGCTGCTCTTCGCCTGGCTCTGCGAACGCTTCTCCTGCGGCGCCCTCATGGCCGCCAAGGGCAGCAGGGCCGGAGCCAGCGACGCGCCCGAGCCCGGCGGGGCGCCCGAGACGGTGAGGGCCTGCCACAAGCGGGCCTTTGAGTGCATCTCCATGGCGCTGCGCATCGACGAGGACGAGAGAGGTAGGGGAGAGGGATGCGGTGGGAGGCGGGCCGGGTAGGCCGGTGTCGGGAGGGCGGGCAAGGCCAGAGCTGCCGCTTTGAGTTGAGAGCAAACAAATCCTGCTCGTGTGAGAAATATGGGTCACGAAGGATCTGTGCCGGGGGGCGAACGCCGTGCGGCCGCCCGTTCGCGGGTACGGTGCTTCGCTCCCTGTCGTCCGAGTCCGGTCCGGCCGCATCCGGCAGGTGCAGGCTGGTCTCCCACACGCGAAGCAGGTCTCTATCTCGCTGTAGTAGCTTTAAAGCTTTTAGTGCGGAGGCCTGGCTGTGAGTGCAGCTAGCTCTCAGTGTAACCGAGTCAGCCGGACAACAAAAGCGTCAGGGGCAATGATAAGGGTGCATCTTTAGTGTACCGTCATTACAAATGATGGAAGTGTTGAGGTAAGTCTGAAGGAAATTCTGCTTCCAAACTGCTCATTTGAAGTCGTCTGAATTTTAAGGAATATTCGTATTCTGGCAGTTTTGAGAACCTATTTTTCTAAAGCTGCTTGGCATGCTTGCTCTTAAGAAAACTATTGCTATGTGACTAGAAGAGCTTAAGAAGGATTCACAGGGTTTGATTAAATGAAACACAGGAGTAAGGGGTTTCTTTTTTTTCCTAAAGGATAAAAGCAAACAAACAAAAACCCAAACAAACAGAGCAATTGCTACGGCATTTGATGTGGCCATTTATTCTAAATGCAGCAGCACAACTCTCTCAGCCTCCAAAAGATAGTCCTTAGGGACATGCTGTGCTGTGTTTTAAAATTCTCTGGAAACGTCAGAATACTTTATACCATTTCAGTTGAGCTGTAGTGCAACTGCTATAATAGAGGAGGATGTTAAAAAAGTAGGTATAGGGCTTCAATAGGAGCTACATGCTGAGAGCACCATAAAAGTGAGGGATGTGTCTTGCTGTGCACTGTTGGAGTAGCAGTGATAAACTCTGGGAGGAAAAACCTCACAAGGTGCAGGAGCGTTACTTTAGAACAGACATAAAGTGTGAGAGCATTGAGGATCGTAGGAGCAAAGCATTAACAAAGGTGAGGTAGTTTAAAACTTCTGTAATATTGATTGCTCTCTGAAGAGTACCAAAGTCTTAAATTATCAGGTGCCCATTCCATTGTTGTGGCTTGAAGGGTAAGCTTTCAAATACTGATTTTAATCATGGACTTCCTTTGTAGATACTCTTAGAATTATCATATGTGAATTAGCTGCACAGGTCATACGTTTATTAAGAAGGTCTTTGCTGCTAGAACAAGCAGTTGCAAAGCTGTTACAACCCTGCAACTGCAGTATTCATTGCACTGAGAAAGAACTCGTTTTAATACATTGATTTGTTATTTGCTTATTTGTTTTTGCTAGAATACATGCATAACTTTGAATATATTTGGTATGTAAACAACCTTTGTATAGCTTCCAACAAAAGACACTATATTAGGCATAGCATGCAAGATGTTTGGGGTTTCTGGATCATCTAATATCTTGTTAGTTATGTGGTGGTTTTGCTATTCTGGAAGCTATGTGTACTTAAGTAATTATGATAGCACTTCTGGTAAGTTTTATGCTTCTGAATTATTTGTGAAATGGATATTCTTGGTGTGGTATGTCACACTTAACACCTTCTCCTGGGAGTGAGAAGGCACATGTGTTGGGTTGACCTTAGCCAGCAGCTCAGCACCCACACAGCTGCTTATTTGTGCCCCTCAGTGAGGCAGGGGAGAGAACAGGAAGAGCAAAAGTGAGAAAGCTTGTGCCTTAGCAGAAAGACACTTAATAAGTGAAGGGAAGAGGTGGGTCAGAAACTCATGATACAAAGGCATTGCTTACCAGTGCCCAGGGAGGTTCTGAGCAATTACTGCCTTGTAAATTGGCCTCCACCCGGTTATTCCTCTACCCAAGTTTTTATTGCTGAGAATTAGGCATTATGATATGAAATACCCCTTTGGCCAGTTTGGGTCAGTCATCCTGCCAGTGACCCCTCCCAACTTCTTGTGCACCCCCAGCCTATTCGCTGGGGATATAGAGTAGGGGAAAAGAAAATCTTCAGGTTGTGCTGTTCAGCAGTAGTCCAACCTTTGGTGTCTTATCAACACTTTTAGTTGCAAATAAAAACCACAGTGCCATAGGGGCTGCTGTGAAGAAAAAGTAACTCCATTCTAGCCAGACCCAGTACAGCAAATCAACAGCTTCCAAGGAATGTGACATTGAATGTATTTATCACTGAGAACTAGTAAACCATCCCGCATAGATTCAGAATGGTACTTTTGCAAACAGTGCACTTTGGTACAGTGCTTTTCAAACTTCTCCAGTTAAAATGTGGAAGTGAGATTTTACTGATGACCTTGGCATGTTTGCAACTGCTCTGCAGAATAACAAAGCAATTTAGGCAATAGCAGAGGTGCCTGAAATCATCTGAAATTTGATTTCTAATAGCCAGATTCAGCATCAGAGTTACATTGCAGTTGAAACAGTTTCTATAGGTGATGGGGAGAAGCTTAAAGAGAAAAGGCCGCAAATAAGATGAAAGGCACTCAGCTTTGGTGATTTAATGTATCTTTGTCCTTAACAGTCAGGATATATGAGGCTGGTGGAGAAAAGGTAGTAATAAGATTATTCCCAAGGTGTGTGATGTACACAACTGTGGGAGGGCGCTGCTCCTGTGATTTGCATTGGTAAGAAGAGCAAAGCGTGGGAATTATCTGTGCAGGGTAACTTGCCAAATGTTATTAAAAGATTTTGCATCTGGAGAGGAGCAAGAGAGCACCCTTAACCTGGTTCTAGAAGTGTGTTGCAATATTTTTTTACTGGTGCTGCAGTTTGCTAGAAAATAGATTTGGGACTGAAATTATCAAAAAGATTAGATTGCCAAAGCAACACATCACTGATAACTGACACTTAGGAATAGTTTGGTGAAACATCTCCTGTGAAACTGGGATAGTGGTATCTGAAATTTTCAACCTAGGCTTTTTTTTTCCCTCTAGCACTAGCAGCAACTAATGCTAATCAGGTTTAAATTGAAATACCTAATGTGCTGTATTCCTGTGTGGAAAGGCATACTTAGTTTGACATAGCTACCCTGTAAAAGTATGTTTCCATATGCAGGCAAGTATCTTATTAATGCAGAGTGCTTATAGAAGGGGGGCAATATGAAGTAGATATTGATGTCTCCCCAGTGGGTCATTTGCTGTCATGGCATTAGACAGTATAGGTTAGGCATAGCCATGTTCACAGTTGTGTCTGCTGTAGAATCCATTTAGGACATTGTTGGTACAGGGGTCCTTTCTAATTCTACATGTATTGTACTTCATGTGAAGGTTGATGTTCACCTGTGATAAAACAGTTTCATGATAGGATGAACAAAGAAATACCTCCATGACTAATGAGCTGCTCTATACAAAAGTTAACCAGAGGAAAAATGTCTCTTGTCTCATTTGAGTAGTATCTTAGAGTCATTGCTTTTCTTTTTGAGTTTCTGTGCCTCTAGTGTTATTTTGGTATTGGCTATTACTGGAAGATTGAGAGGCTTGTTTCCAGAAAGAAAAGCAATTCATTTCACCATTTCTGTTCTAAGCAAATATGTGTAGGCTAACCTTTTTGCCTTTTATTTGGGGTATTGTTTGTTTGAGGGTTTGTGTGTGTCTGAGATCTTGGGGATGTGGGTAGGGGAGGGTGACTCATCCCTATAAGGTGGACATAGAAATATTCCTAAAAGTGATTTGATACCGTGTTACACCAACTGGTGTAGTACCTGTTTTTAATAGAAAAGCTTGTTCACAGTGTCTCTTTAAATGTTTCTTTAAATTATAGGATTTTGTTAAAATATCTCCTCCTTCCTCTTACTTGTTTTAAGTAGCATTATATGGAACCATTCGTAAGCTTTAATTCATTACAGAAAATAATGGGTTCACTTCCTTTTTAAGCAGGACAAAAGGAACAAGCTGTTGAATGGTATAAGAAAGGAATTGAAGAACTGGAGAAAGGAATAGCTGTCTTAGTAATTGGTCAAGGTAAGCCAGTTTTGGATTTTGTGGGAAAGATTCTGGTTTATGACTTCTTCAGAGCGAGAAATCAGTATTGCTAAATATAATAGATGCTAGGAATGGTCTGCTGTGTGAATTTGTTCATCAGAGTGTTCTAGCTGTAGGGGAGCACTGGTCCATTTCTCTGTTTTATCTTAATGTTCTGGTCTATAACACATGCTAATCTTGCTCCAAATATTTTCATGCTATCCAAAATCATAAGCAGTTCATGAAAATTCTAAAGCAAAACACTTACATAATGTACATGTCAAAATATTGAGTTCTGTTTTGATTTGTCAGAGTTGACAGTTCATGTTCTCATGCAGAATTTCATATTCCCTTCAGTATGACTAAAAAAAACCCCAATTCAGCATGGTCTAGTGTTGTGCTTCTGAGTAGCTTATGCCAAAATAGCTGAACATTTCCAACAAAGGAAGAAAGCCATCTGTGTGTATGGAAACATTTTAATCTGTAGTGTAGAAGCAGGTATGTACCATGGAGAAATAGGTATAAGTGACAGATTTCTTAAGAATTTATCTCCTGAAAATATAACAATAATAATAAACACCCCCCCCTCCCCAAAACCTGTAACTGCTTTTGCAGACTGCTGTTTTGTTCCTCAGCTATGTTTAGAAATGTTTGTGAGCAGTATATTATGACATGTTACTTATGCAGCAATACTGGTGGCGTTTGATACAACCCATCTAAATTTCACATTAAAGGGGAAAAAGAAAAAGCTTGACTTGAACAAATGTTATTCTTTAGGAAGTGGTGATATTAATGTCTGTAATTCTGTGTTTTGAAATGTAAAGGGACACAGTCAACTGAATTGAAATCTGTTCATTTTGAACTGAGTTATTTCAAATTGTACTTGCCTCTCAGTCACTTTTCAAGCTTTCTAAAAAATCATTTTTATTCAGTTTCCCCTGAGGAAAATGCAGTGACAATGGGCACATTGTCAGTGTTAAATATTAAAAAATTATGCAAAGCAGTGCTTGGGTTCTCACTGCTTTATGAGCAGCATCATAAAGCAGATAGTCTCAACTAACTTCAAATTCTTGAATAAATAGAAAGCTCTAGGATTTTGTCATTAGTTTTGCAATGATGTTTCTTAGTGGAGAGGGTAGGTAAGGGGTAGGAGAAAGAAGAGGGAAGCCTGGGTGTCAGTATTTTAGTACTTTAAAAAGTTAATTTGCCAAATTATGTTTTAACTTTGATTTTTCTTTTTAAGGTGATCAGTGTGAACGAGCTCGACGTCTGCAATCTAAAATGATGACAAATTTGGCAATGGCCAAGGATCGCTTGCAGCTCTTAGGTACCACTTACAATTCATGACTTGTGCAGATAATGACAAAATTTCCAGACTTCCCCATATGTGTTCTTCAAGTACTTTACTCTGATTTTTGAAGTGAAAGAGTCATTATCTGTGTAGGCTCTCTTAAGTTTGGTTTTTAGTTGAGAGTAATATTTTTTTTAATGCTGTTGATGGATTTTGAAATTGGAATCTCATGATCTGCTTCCCTATGCCTTAATATATAGGTGTAAAAGTAACCGAGAAGTCTTTATATTGTAGCACGCTTGACTCATAAACTGCAGAAGTCTTGACTAACTCTTGTTGGAGCTAGTTTTGGATTTCTGTGTTAGAACTGTAGTAAAGCTCAGGATATACTGCTGTTCATTAGTACCAAGTGTGCCTTCTGTACATGTAACTACCTCATGTTCTGTTAATTCTGCTGTCACTTATGTAACATTTGTCCTGATCATTGGTATGTGCAGTAATAATAATTCTTTAGCATCATGTAGTTCACAGGGTTATGAAATCCTAATGCTTTAATTTTTATCTAGTACTGGTCTATTTTAAGACTAGCAGGTAAGATCGCTTCAGAAGCGTAGTGTTGTATAGCTTTATCAAAGTTGTATTATATATAAGCTCTTAATGGACAGAGTAAACCAGGCAGTATTGGAAATAGCATTGTACTGTGCATGATAAAAAAAGACTCCCCCCCACCCCCGCCCCATAAGGCAGCAAACCCCCACTTCTGTGTAGTGCATCCTCTAAATTGAGAACTTCGGAAATGCTTTCAGTTTAGACAGTAAAATGAAAATACAGATTACTTTTTAATTGCTCTTTAAGTAAAACCTAACAAATGTACTTGAGTTTAATTTATCTGCAGCCTTAGTCTTGAATTGTGTTGTTTTGAGTTCTTCTAACTGCCTCTTCTAGGAGCTTGTAGAGCAGACAGGGAAACCTTTGTTCTTCTCTTACTTACACTTCGTGTTTCAGTGGTCCTAACTAGTAATTGACAGGGAAGTTGTGACAACCACAAGGAAGTGAATTATTTTTGTTTCATTTGAGTTCCTGGTATCCTTAGTTCCTTTAGAAAAAAAAGTGAAGGTAACATGGGCAAAATAGGCTTCTGGCTTCTATGCTTTATTGCAGGTGTTTGTCAGTAGAATTTTGGTGTATGCAGAAAAGATTTTTACTCGTTAGGGTTAAAGGCTGATTTCTAGAGAAAATACGAACTAGGGAACAAAAGAGTGAAAGTGATTATATGCTATATTGATAAGGTATGTCTTGTTGCTGACATCCGAATTGCAAGCAGCTAGGATTTCTTTAAAAAATTTGCTGTTATTTGAGCCCTGAAATGCCAATGTCTGTGTTTTGTAGGCAGTGCTTCATCCTTGTTGGTGTTATTGTAGTAGCACTTGCAAGGTTGCTCACTTGCTGTGCTGGACAAGATAACAATGATTAGCATAACAAAAAAACCCTGAAATTGAAGTCAAGCTGCCACATTAATCTCTACTACCTGAATGTGTGATCACATGCTCTTTGTATTGCTTGTGGAGATTGAAAGGTGAATGGACAGAATAGCGTTTATTGCATAAGCTAATGTCAAATATTATTTTTTTTGCTTTGAAATTATCTAAAGTTTTGTACTTTGTTCTACATAAGCTCTTGTTCAGTTTGCACTAAGGATCTGCTTCAAACAATGTACCTGAGAGCAAAATATGTATAGACAGGAGCGTGTGAAGCCATCCGCCCTTCAGGAAGGAAAAAGATGATGTTTGGAGAAAGATTCCAATGGATTTAAATCCCTGCAAACTTGATCATTATGGATCTATTCAAGTAATATTTGTTATACCATCTAACCAACTTTCAAGTATTGACAGCATCTGTTTTTGTTGTGTGATTTTATGTGGATTTTGTGGAAGTATAAGGTAATGTAGAGTTAAATTGCATGTGCAGTTCTAAGCATACCTTTTAGCTTGTTAGAGTAACAGATACTTGAAAGTTTTTAGGTGGTGTAGAGATGATTTTGTAGTTGAACTAAACCTGAGGCTCTTGAAGTTCTAAAGGTTCAATAAGGTGATTTTTCCTATGAATCTAACTCTTAAGATCAACAAGTAATTTTCCTCTGGAATTTCTCAATTTCTTAAGGGAGAATAAGTGGTTCCTTTATTGCATTATCTTGCAGGATAGAACAGATTTAGACTAAACAATAATATCAAATATTTCAACCTGCTTGCTAGGCAGAGATGTGATTGCAGACTAAAATGCCACCCAGTCAAGCAAGTTACATTGATAATACATAGAAAGTGAATTTTAAGTCATACGGATTATAACTGTCCCTTAGAAGTGCTCAGAGCTTTGATTTATTTTGAAGTGTGTTGGGTCATCAGTGTAACTGCTGATGGGGCTGTTTGACACCACTGATGGGAGCATGATGTCTGATCACACCTGTGTATTATTGCCATGTGTCATCACACCACTGATCTTCAACCAAGAAGATGTAGCTACTTATCTTGGATGATGGCTTTACTATTTTGAGGCCTGTTTTCATCTTGAACGTAAATTACTGTATCATAGTCTCTAAAGCTGTACCATGACAGCTGCAGTTATTCTAGGTATGTGTCAGGGCACCTGAAGGTGACTCGACCACTTTGGCAGTCCAGTGAGAATATTGGGTTGTCCTGGCTGTCAAGACTTCAAAGTTCTAACATTTGGCGGTCTGTGTTTTTGATGTGGTTTAGGGTGTGGTAGCTGTGCAGTTATTTAGATGAGTGGATAAGTCTTGCTCTGTTGGTCTTTGTAAACCTGATCTCTCCTGGATGATTGATCACCCACAGTAGAATCATTATATTTGATATATTTAGAATCACAGAGTGATATTTGCTTTCTATAATTGATACATAAAACAGAGCAGCTCAGCAGTTTGCTGTTCCTAAAGACAGGTAAACATAAAGTCCAGTGCAACACTGTTCACTTCTGATGATATACACGTGCTTTACCAGTCAGTGGTCTCCCATTTCTGAGGTCTTTTCTGTAGGGGGTTGGATTTCCCACAGCACAAGTGCCTTTCTGTTATACTACAATTAGCTTCAGTATTTTGGTTGAAAGATGCACATGGCACATCATACAAGTTTCATCAGTACCCTCTTTGGTAATAAATCTGCTAGTGTATAGATATGGGCTTCCATGGACACCTTTTTGGATTTTTTTGCTTTCTTGGATGTGATGGTGGTTTTGCTTTAGACTTGTGTTTAGGCTAGATTTTTATTTTTTTTTTTTCCTTTTTTTCAAATTGGGAACATTACCTTGATTTCAAAGTCTAGTGTTGCCTAAATAAGACAATGGCTTCAGTGGTGTTTATTTGGTAGGTTTATGGCAGCATGTGCTCTCAGCCCAGAAAGCAAACCGTATCCTGGGCTGCATCAAAAGAACCGTGACCAGCAGGTCAAAGGAGGTGATCCTGCCCCTCTGCTCTTGTGAGAGCTCACTTGGAGTATAGCATGCAGTTCTGGTGTCCTCAGCAGAGAAAGGACATGGAATTGTTGGAGCAAGTCCAGAGGAGGGCCGTAAGGACGATCAGGGGACTGGAGCACCTCCCGTAAGAAGAGAGGCTGAGAAAGTTGGAGCTGTTCAGCCTGGAGAAGAGAAGGCTGCGTGGAGACCTCTTAGCAGCCTTCCAGTATCTGAAGGGGGCCTTATAAGGGTGCTGGGGATGGACTCATCATTAGGGACTGTAGTGATAGGACAAGGGGTAATGGGTTAAAACTTAAACAGGACAAGTTTAGACTGGATACAAGGAGGAAGTCCTTTACCATAAGGGTGGTGAGGCACTGGAATGGGTTGCCCAGGGAAGCTGTGAATGCTCCATCCCTGGCAGTGTTCAAGGCCAGGTTGGACGAAGCCTTGGGTGACATGGTTTAGTGTGAGGTGTCCCTGCTCATGGCGGGGGGGTTGGAACTTGATGATCTTAAGGTCCTTTCCAACCCTAACGATTCTATGATTGTCCACAACGTAACTGATTGTCTAATATCTTACGAAGTCTGTTAATACTAATTTTGTTTCCTAAGCTTTTCTCTGTACTTTCCGTTCGGGCTGCATGGACTGGGCAGGGAGTAGACTATTCTGCTGTTTCTTTCAGTAGTGTTTCACCTGCTGAAATAGTACACTGTGTTTGCAGTCAGTCATACTAAAAGAAATTTTCTTAGGTGTCTTTAGAAGGAGGTTTCTTAGGGTAACTTCTTGTAAGTTACAAAGCTTGTGGTTGTTTGTAGAGTGTTCTTGTGTGGCTTAACATTTTTTTGTTTTACTGTACCTGACTTCAGTGCTTTCAGTGTAAAGCAAAGTAAACCCTTGGTGCACATACTAACCTTGAACTGTAGCTTTTTGCATTTGCCTGTGGCTACTAAGTTTTCACTCTAAATCACATCTTGCTCAGTCTGGATATTATTGTTGCACCATCACTTAAGCTATGAGGCCTAAAATACTTTTCAGGGAGGCTAAGCAGCTGAGTGATCAAGAGCAGGCAGAAGAAAGGAATGAAGCAGAAAGGCTGGAAGAACACCTGTAATAGGCAAAGAAGTGGAGCAAGGAGGTGTTTATGCTTGTTGGATATATGATACGGAAGCTCTGAATGGCAGTTCTTCCTCCAAAAATAGTAAGGCCTAGAGATTTTTAACTGCGGTGGAAAAAGCAGGAGTGGTAGGTGAGCTGTAGAGAGCAAACAAGCCAGAGACTGACTTACTCTGTATTAGTTGCAGCCTTATACCTTGACACATGCTTTGGCTAGTTCATCATGACTTCCTAGAGTTAATTTCTTTCTCCTTAATCTTTAACCTTATAAATCTTATATTTGGATGTTTCTTAAGCTCTTAAATAATACAGCTTGCATGATAATTTTATTGACTTAATTTCAAGGCAATTATATTTCTAAATAGAGATCTTGAAAGACATTATCTTAATGTATCTGTGGTGTTTTACTTCAACAGTTGAGGTTTCTGTAAAATGTTGACTGGCTGTTATCACTTAAGTGAAACATTTAATATGCAGGAAAGGGATGGCTCCTTGCAGTTGGTCAAAAGTAATGCCTTGGGGAGGACTTTCAGAACCGTGTTATCAACACTAGTATATAGTCAATGAAGTTGAATTAATCCTGACCATTTGGGGAAGTAATCACAGTCACTAGACTGGAAAGACTGCTGTAATTAACTCAGCTACAAATGGCTAGTTTTAAAGCTGTTTTCAGTCATGCTTATACTAACAGAATTCTCTTACAAATTTGCTAAACATGTAGAAGCTAGAAATACTCCTTTTATCTTTAACCCTGTATCGAGTGTAACAAAGCCAAACTTGACATTTGTGTGTTCAGCATACATAAATTTTCTTGGTTCATTTTTGGTTTTTGTTTGTTTATTTTGTCCTTTTTTCCTCCCTCCCCCTCTGTCTATTATGTAGAGAAGCTGCAGGCAGTTTTGCAAATTTCCAAGCCGCAAATGGAGGTCTATAATGACAGTACTAACCTGGCATGCCGCAATGGACATCTCCAGTCAGGTGGGTTTGGTTTTACCGGCGCCTATTAAGGGGATGTCTCTAAGTTTCTGATGTATTGCAGGGAAAAATACGCAATGCTATGTTCTGGCCCCACCAACTTAAAAATATGTAAATACATAGAAATTTGGTTTATATTTCTATTTTTAAAGGCTTTGTCTAAAATACATTCCATGACCGTGACAACACTGTTCTATAGTACTCAGTTCTCCTACGATGACTGTCCTAGAATCCAAAACTACTTACTTAAGGCAACATTTTAGTAAATACTTTTCATGTTATATTCTTAAAGGAATTGAATTAAACCTGTTCTAGAAAGTGTCAAAGGCAGTGTACTGTATGTAGGTTATATTGTGCCTACATAAGTAGTTCTTCCTTTATGATACTGTGAGATTGAATGTGCTGCTTTAAATTTCAGAGTTTTTTTACTCTGAGAAACAGATGCACAATTAAAATAAAGTGGGCCAAACAGCTGTTACTTTTTGTAAAAGAAGGTTGTTTGTATTCTTTCTCAGAAGACTGCACCAGGGATGCTAAAATATCAGAAATAAACTTGTTTCTCCTTACACTAGGAGTAAAGTTGCCAGGAGGTTTGTGAATTGTGTTCAGGGACTGTTTTAAGCCAGCAGTAAGCTCTGTCACAACTGAGATCTCAACTGATATTTTATACAGTAGACTACAATGTGAAATAAAATGGAGCAAACAGGCAATGGAATTTATAAATCTTGTCTTCTGAGTTAAGAGCAGGATGCAGCTTTTAAAGCAACTAAACAACATGCCTTTTCTAGCTCCATTTCTAGTTCTGAAGTCATACTGCTGCTTGGTTTTATTCTTTATGATGTATGAGAAGTTAAAAGTAGTAGAACTATGTCATGTTAGTCACCTGTACATTGCTACATGTGTGGTATTTTTAACTGCATTTGTCAAAAAGATGTAGTTAAAATGGCTTTTCAGTACAAGTTCTTATGTAGATTGACCTTGAGAACCGTTTACCTGAAATGACCAAGTACAACTCTTTTTACCTGATTGGCTGGAGATTGAATGAACAAATACATACATATACACACAAGTTTACAACATGCTCTGTTTGATTAAATATGAATAGGTTTTTTTTTAAACTCTTTCCTTGATTTTTTTTTTTTGGTATATTTTTCTCAACATATTTTAGAATTGGATGCTGCAGAAGCTTGGACTGAACTTTCTATTTATTAAACTATTAATTAAATCTGTTAGTAACAAAGCATAAAGTATCCAGTGGCATCTACTGGAAATTAAGAAACATTTCTGCCAGTTCTTTGGCAGCTGTTTTTCACAAAAGTTCCTGTAGCAGGAGATGGTCACTGTTGATAAACATATAAAGTAGTATTAGTCAGTTTACCCATTTGGAGTCATACTTCTGGTGGATTATAGAAGACGAATCACTGAACCACTTCTGCCAGACTGTGGAGGAAAGGGTAGCGAAACAACAGTGAATGGCCACAGCCTCGTGGGGATTCTTTTTTTCTGAGAGTCTTCCCACTTTCTGAAAAGGAGTGCAGGCTAACAGAGGAACTTTTATTTACCAGACTTAAGGGGATCTGAGGAGAGATGGAAGGACTAATGAGTTGGTCATAAAAAAAGAGTTAGGTACCAGGTGTCCACCGATTACTTTGAATGAGAGTTCACAAGAGGCTTGTTCCATTTCTGTTTGCATTTACATTGCCAGAGGTAAACTTGAGATTTGTAATTTGTGAAAGTCAGAAGTTTAACCTAAGTACTGAACTTCTGCAGCTGTGGGATCCGTGATAGTACCAGGGAAGTCAGCCTGTTAACAGTCATCTGAATTTCCTAACTGGCTGGTGCCCATGCTCTCATGCTCAGGCACTCTCTCTTTTTTTGTGGAGGACTGTAGGGAGAGGGAGTTGTTTGTAAGAACCTGTTTCTTCTACACTTCTTAGAAGTACTGCAGAAGTTTTGCTTCAATCCGCCAATCTTGCTGTTCCTATTTCTTTATACATGTTGTAATAAAGGTGGTATTTTCACATGGAGAACTGCAGTCATTTAAAAATACAAAGTAGACCACAAATTCTTAGAAAACTACAAAATCAGCTTGCAGGCTGTTTGAGATAAGACAACTGCTGTTACTGGGAGAGGCTATTTGAGATAAGAGGACTGGTGACACTGGGAAAATAGAGGCATACTGCAGAGGTACTGAGCCACAGGGCTCTGGCATAAGCTTCATTTTTCTGTCAAGTTGGGCATTTTAAAAGTCCAGGATGTTATGAAGTATGAAACGTGGTGCAGTTTTAACATCAAGAAAATGCTTTTTAGTGTGTTCTTTGGTCAGAAAGTGCTTTGCTTTTTCATATGCTTTTAAAGGCCAAAACCTTTACAGATGTGTTTGCTTCTTAATTCTTTAGGATAGTCTATTCTCACAACTATACTGCATGGTTTTTGTATTTACAGAGTGTTACCAATTTGAGTTTGTTTTTTGTTTTGTTTTTCCTTCTCGCAAGGTACTCTTTGTCAGCTTTTCAGGCCAATTTACTTGATTCTAGCACAGATGACTACGTATCCCTGTCTTCCTCATTCGTAGTTACCTGAATAGCTAGTGATTTTCCTTGATAATTTATCTGATTGATAGATTTATAACGAGGTTTTATGAAACATCATTACAGCAGTATTACCTGCCTTTCAGCTGCAGAAGGCTATGCTGTAACTTGTCTTAAGACCCAAAACTTTACTTTTAAATACATATTTATTGTTTAATATCCATCACTCTTGTTCTCATAGCAGTCTTAAATTAGATGTGAAACATTTTAACTGTTGGCTTTTTTCCAGACATGCATGTTTTCCTTTGCATTATGGGTTGTTGGTTTTTGTTTTTAAAATAGTTTGGGAAGGAGCTTATGCCAGTCTTGCCAAGCAGTGTTTGAGTTTTGTGAGCTAACTTAACTGGGCATACAGTACTGATAGTAATAAAGTTGGGCGAAGCCTTGGGTGATATGGTTTAGTATGAGGTGTCCCTGCCCATGGCAGGGGGATTGGAACTAGATGGTCTAAAGGTCCTTTCCAACCCTAACCATTCTATGGTTCTATGAAAGTAATTCCAGTGTACCTTTTAACATTTAACGTGTAAATCTTGGTGTGGTAGATGATCAGACAAAGCATTACATTTTTTCTTATCACAGCATTAGCACTGTGGAAGTAGCTAATATTCTATCTCAGTTTTCACTTGGAAGAAATTGCTAGCATGTCTTTAACAGTAGGCATATGTTGGCAATATTTTTCAAGTCACAGAAACTGTTGATACTGAAGGTTTTTAAGGATCTTCCAAAGTAGAAGAACAAGTAGCAATAAGATGGTTTTTAGCACCATAATTTGCCAACAGTAGGTCTTTGACATGTCTGTCAGCTACATGACTACATAGCTACTACATAGAACTCCCTGATCTACATAGCTATGCTGTCATTTGAAACATGAGACATGTTATTTTCTGAAGCTTTGTGTTAGGTAGATTTTATTACTTGAATCTACCTGTCTGAAAATATAATACAATATTTGAAGGAACTTTGAATTATCTGAATATTATCTTTGAAGGAATTGCTATTTTGGGCACTGTTGTGAATGTTGAAATGCAGAAGAATTTATAGCTAAGAAGTTTAAAGATTTTTAACTATTTTTAATAAAATTATGTACATAAAGTTACAGATAATTCTACAGCACTGAATTATTTTTCCCAGCTTGGAGCCCACAGACCACATAGAATAATTTGTCTTAGTCACTTTACATCAGATCTCAATAGGCATATGTGAGGAATTTCTGAGAAATGTTCCCTGATGTTTTTTTAAGGTGTCACAACTGAAGGCTGGAAACAGTTTTGCAAGACTAGAATTGCCACTGCTTGTTTAAGCTTCAGGCCAGATAGTAATTATGTCTGTAGAATCCAGTGGTGTCAGCTTGGAGCTTTAATGTACGTTATTCTGTCCAGTCAAGAATTGGAGAGTAGAATCAAAATGATCAAGCCTCTATTGCTATTCTGTAAGCATATGTAAAGTAGACAATTGAATCATTCAGTGTTTTGAATACACTTGAAAAAAACCCATAGTTTTTATGATCAGAAGATATTTCAGGCACTTTCTTACTGTTTTATACAGAATGGAGAAACATTTGGCAAAAGGCTGCTGGAGATATTACAAAGGTTTTAAGGTCACTTAGAACATATTTTCAGTCTTTCAGCAGATAACAAATACAAACGGGTAGGAAATGTGTTTGGGGGATTCTGCATTTATTGCAGCAAAATGTATATCTTATGAAATGGGCTGTAAGTCTGAAAAGCACTTAATGCTTTAGAAATAAGTAAACTTTAGATAAACAGTAATTTGGAAAAGTTTGGTTGCATTTTTATTTGTCGCTTCAATGAAAATATGTATCTAAAATTACATTTCCCTCTGGAGTTGACGCAGAACAACTATGCTCAAGAGCAGTTCATCAGTGCTTCTTTCTGTGCTACCTGGTGGGACTGACCACAGAACGTGTGTAAACTTAGTGGTCTTGATTCCTGGAGGTACAGTTAGAGTGAACTCTAATTTGTATTTAAAACTTCCCCTCTCCTCTCTGGCACCTTATTTCCAGCTTCTTGAAATACTCCTTACCTGTGCAGTTTTGTGATACTCAGAATTGCTCTGTATGTGTGTGTGCATTATTCTCAATGGATGGGGGTAGTTCTGGGAAAGTGTGATACCTGAGCAACATGTTAGGGTGAAGGAGATGGAGAAATACTACTTTAGCTTTTTGATGCCTTCCTGTCTTGACTTTAAGCCAGCTGTGCAAATGAGACTGAAGGGAAAAAAAACCAAACAAACAAACAAAAAAACCTCAGTGAATAAACCAGAGTGCCACCTTTGATTAAATTGGACCACAAAGTCCTGAGTAGCTAGAACTAATTTAATAGCTTCATAGACTGCATTTTGAACTTGAAAGTTACTACGTATGCCTAATTTTTAAGAGGTTTTGACTTGGAAATTCCTGTGCAGGAATGACTAAATTTAACCTGCTCTGGACCTGTGCATGATTTAGTCAGTAGCCAGTTTTGGTTCTGTTTTTCAAGAAATATCTTACAGGTGAATGTAGTTAATTATGTTCTTCATGTTCCCTTGGTTTTTTGCATGTTGATACATCTGCATTGTTTATGATGACACCTGCAGACTTTCTGTAACTCTTAAAAGGAATAGATTACTGACTCAAGAAAGGCTTTAGAAGCTTGTTAGCCAAGTAGTTCAACACATGGATAACTGCAGGCTGTATAAAGATTTGCTCCTGGTAGTATGCAAGAGGCTAAGAACATAGTAGTAATTAATTGATCCTCCCACAATAGTGTTTCACTGAAGAATTCTTATTTGAGTATTTTAAGCACATCATTTAAGATTAAGGCTTCCTACTTAAAGTATTTTTTCACTGAACTGCAGTATTATAAGTTAAAATTTTTTCATAGTCATTAACTTCTTTAAAAAGCAGGGTTCTTTGGCCTGTATCTTAAGACTAACAAGTCAAACTGAGTAGCAGATTTCTAAAATCTTAGTGAAGAAACTTGTAGCCAAAATCCATCTTGAGCTTCCTTAACTCTTATGCCATGTTTCCCTTACCTAATCAAAAGGCTTCTTAATCCTTTTACAAGGATGTAAGGCAGTATTTATAGTTTCCATTGCAGATAACAGTGCTGTACTAGACAGCTTCTAGTACTGTGTTCCCACCACAAAAAAAAAAACAGTCTGATGCTGTGTTCTAATCATTAACCAGCTTGACCAAACTGCCTGCTCACTGTAGCATGTTCTTCCCTCTTAGTAGTGTTTTACACTTGCTATTTCTGTGCCAAGGAACTTTATCCCATATGAAGAACATAGAAGTCAAGTGCTATTTCACTTACTCTGGACCAAAATGGCCTTTTGTACTTTAATTGCCTGTGAGAAATATTAACTTTTATCTGTCACCTCATTTAAGAACTTCCTGCTCTGTCACAGAAGTGAATTAGATTAAGTGTGAACAGAATGTATGGTGGTGGTTGAATTCAGTGGTATAATACAATATTTTAAGACTTAATTTTAAATGTAGGAGGATGTAGCCACTTCAGAGCTTACTTCAGAATTTATTTACTTATCACTTGAGACTCCTGAAGTGAAACTAAGTTGTAAGAAAAACCTCCTGGCAGTTGCTTGCAGGTATAACTATTTTAATACTGCCAGTTCAGAGTTCCTTGGTGAAGCATCTATGTGGAGGGTGCTAGGTAACGTGAACTAGCATCCAAAGTAACTAACCTGCTATCATCGCTAAGAAGTGAATGCTCTAATGACTTCAAATTTGGTGATCATTATAACAGTGTTTTTAGGAGGTCTTGGGAAGGAAAATCTTCTGGCTTGTGTTCTGTCTTAAGGAGTAGATGGTATTCTTCCCTTGTTACAGGACTTGTCATCGCCCCCTTCTCTAAGATGGTTAACTAGAGCTGGTTTTAAAAGCCTCTAAAAATTAAAAATTAATTTAGGAGAGAGCTGCAGTTAATATCCCATTGAAAGTACTAAACTTCTTTAAAAACTAGTGTTATTCTGCTATAGTACATGTCAGTAATACTATCTGCAAGTTAGAATTGATAGTAAACGCATGACTGCTGAAAATGTTCTCATGGCATTGGTTTTCTTTATAGAAAGTGGAGCGGTTCCAAAAAAGAAGGATCCCTTAACACACACGAGTAATTCCCTTCCTCGTTCAAAAACTGTTGCAAAAACCGGATCCACAGGCCTTTCAGGTCACCATAGAACACCTAGCTACAGTGGGATATCATCATCTTCTGTGTCTAGACCAACACCTAACCCTGCAGCTTCAGCTCACAAGGTATGGTGAAGATAAATGTAGCAGTATGCACTTGGAAACTCAATGTAAATTCCAGTACAGACTTTAGATTTAGTGCCTTTATTGCAGTATTGTAATAGCAGAAAGTTTTTACAAAAAAATCTAAAAGCCTATTGAGCTGCGCTGCAGAGTGGATTTTGGAAATCACGGGGCTTACAGTGGCTGCATGGGCAAATAGACTTCAAGTGGCATTGCAGTAATAAATAATACTTGTTTTGAAACTTGCGTGGAAAACAGAGGGAAGCTTATCTAGGAGAAAAATAAACGTTACACTGAGTACATGAAAGATGGAGAAACAGAACGACAGATTTTCTCATGTTCCTTCTCTTTCAAAGCATACATGTAGAGGTTGTATTGCAACCACATTGAAAAGCAAGTTATGGTTAGGTTGTGACTGAAATACAAAACTATAGTAGTAAGACGGAATACCACTGTATTTCTTTTGACCTGTCGTCTTCCCTTCCCTCCTTATCTCCCACCCTGCTACTCCACAGTAAAGTGGAAGTGATAAAAGAATTGGAATGGACAGAACATAAATGCAGTTAAACATTATTGTTCCTATGATTTGAAGGCTTTCAAATGGCCAGTTATCAGTGTAGGACAGCAGTAGAAATTCTTGCTTATAGGTATTAAGAATCTGAAACTGTTTGTGATGCTCTATTTCTTGAGTATGCTGGGGGAAGATACTGTTGTTAAATATCAAGAATTATCTTACAAACAAACAAGCCAAACAAACCACCAAAACAAAAAGCCTGTCATCTCTAGAGCCTAAGATTCACCTGTGGCTGAATATGATAGTATGATTTGTAGCAAAATAGGGCATGAGAATATCTAGTACTGCTTAACCTATTAGGTTTTACTGGAGCAAGTGAAATGAAGAAGTAATTTTGTTAACAGTATGCTTTAAAAATATCAAGCTGTTTTTGTTTGGTGTTTTCCGCTCCCTCTCCAGGTTGCTCCTAAAAACAGTAGAACAAATAAGCCTTCTACTCCTACCACTGCTCCTCGAAAAAAGAAAGACTTGAAGATATTTAGAAATGTGGACAGTAATCTTGCTAATCTTATCCTCAATGAAATTGTTGATAGGTAAGTCTGAAGAAAAAGTAGGTTTTTCAATGCAGAAACCCAGGTTTTTACTCAGTACAGTTTTAATCCATGTGGAATTAAATCAGTACTTCTAGTTTGTTGTGGATTTCGGGGGGGGGATTGTTTTGGGTCGGATTTTTTTTGTTGTTACATTAGCAAAAGGATGAAAAATGCTTATCTTCTTAAGAGCTTAGCAGTGTAAGTTGTAGATTTCCTCAGAAGGGTTCTGTATAAATAGTCAAATGCATTAAATTAGTCAGCTGCAGCTGAAAAAGACTATCTCATTGTTAGACTAATTAGTATTCTATTTCTTTGTTAGTGGGCCAGCTGTCAAATTTGATGATATTGCAGGGCAGGAACTGGCTAAACAAGCTTTGCAAGAGATTGTTATCCTTCCTTCGCTTAGACCTGAGGTAAGCAACTGGGTGTCATCATCAGCCTGTGACAGAATGAAAAAAATGTATTGTGCTTCATATGTGAAATGGTGATTCTTGAATCCTTTCTTTACTGGTTATGATTGCTATTGATCACTGTCTTGGAAAAAAAGAGTTAAGAATGAGTGTGTTAAAATTCTACCATGAATTTCCTCATCTTCTGGTTAGTCAATGGTCAAAACCGAACCCAAGCCTAAAACAAACCAGCAAACACAAAGTCCTAAAACACCAAACAAAACAAAAAAATGCCTTAAAACTTGTGCAGCTGACTGTTCCAGACAGGTGTAGCTGTGTGTCCAACCCTGTATGGACATGTAAAAGACAAAGCACAGAATCGGAAGAGTGAAACACATGAGATTGTACAGGTAAATTAAGTCATGCCACAATCCGATTTGAAAAGTATTAATTGATACTGTGGTCATGTTCTGTATGTGGATGTTGGTTAGATGTTCCAGACAGTCTATTTGCAGCAGGGGAGGATACAAAGAAATGTAGTGAACAAGCAAATACAGTGAGGGCGGATTGCCTCTTGGCTGTGTGGAAATTGGTCACTTAGGCTTTAGTTTTATTTATTGTGGGTTTTGCCTCAACTCCTGTGCCTCCCTAGGTCCAGGTCTTGTCTCTGGGCTACTGGAGTTTTCAGAGCCACTTCAGGGGAAAAAAAAAAGTTTGAGGGCTCTTGCAGATACTGCATGCAATGATTTACTGCAGTGCTCATGATTCAAACAAAGTTGTTGTTTGTGGGTCTCACTGGTCACATTGATGGGGGACCAGAGTTGCTCTGTGTTCTTCCTCTTTTAATACAGTTTCTGGTTTTGAAGCATCATGGGGAAGAAACCCTAAACCTGGCATAGCATCACAGGAATACCAGGCCTGAGCAAAACAAAGCTTTGATATTAAATATGCAAGCTCTGGTATTGTAATGCGGAAGGAAAATGTCATAGCACAGTGCTTTAGTATGTCAAGTTTGTTGTTCAGTAACACTAACACAATGAGCTGTGTGGGAAGTACTTTGGGTGAGGTTTGGAATAGTTAGTTGATGTTTTCAATAAGGTCATCTTCATATTACTGTAGCTAGCAATAGGTCTGACCATGGTGTTGAGATATAACAAAGACAGAAAATTCCGTGAATTTTTAAATGTTCTTTGGAAGAAAAGAGGTTGGTTTCACTCATTGTAAATGAGTGTGGTAGATGTGGCAACTATAAGGGAATATTTAATAAATTAAATACTAATTCAGTTTTAGCCTTCATGAATTTTGAGCTCAAATTCACATTTAAACAAGCCGATTAATGGTATTTTTGTAGGAGAGCAAGAGCTGAGGTGAATAAACAGAAAACAGTGGCTGTAACCGTTTCAGCAGTAGGATGCTAATCATAGAATAATTAGGGTTGGAAAGGACCTTAAGATCATCTAGTTCCACCCCCCCTGCCATGGAATGGTAGCCATTAATTCAGACCATGTTTAATATGATTAGTCTATTAACAAAAATGTTAGAAGCTTAGTGTGTCTCAGTGATAAATGGCAGTTGCAACTGAACTGTGTAGGTGATGATCACGGTTAGGGAGAGTTAAGATTCAGTCTGGAGTATCAGAAAATGCTGGAACTCCCAAAGAATGGTTCCAAACAAAAGGGGTCAGGCAGGAGATGCATGTGGTGGTGTGCAGCACAGAAAGCAGAAATGCTGAGGAATGTAGTTATCCAGGTGAAAATGCTGCAATATGTTTGAACATAGGTGGTATGTATTAGTGAATACAGTTGGGATGGATAACTATTTTTAGCGATCAAAGTCAAGCATAAGCAAAATGCTGTGAATGATGAAATGATAAAAGCATGCATGTTGGTTGGTCATCTCAGAAATACTACACTGGTAACAGAGTCACTTGTTGTCATGGACATTGCGGAAAAGAATGCCTGCTGACAGTGATGTGTATATTTGAAATGCCCTACTGTTCCTTTTGGTTGATTGTTGGAATTTTTGGAAGCTGGAATGGAGGGGGGAGTGTGAGACCAAAGAAGGAACTCCAGAACTCTTGAGGAAAGTGGTAAAGGCAAAGTGCTGGGGAAAAGCTATAGGAATAATCAAAATATGTGTACTCTGAATTTGTAGACTTGCTTGCTGTGATGCTACACGTGATGGGTGCAGTTTTACAGAGTAGGAAAGATGAATCCAATACAAAATGAGATTATTATCAGCAGCATTTAGAAAGAGTAGGTGGTTGTAAATAGTTTCACTCAAAGCTTCTTTTCTCAAGTTTCATTTCATAAGAAAAAGAGAAAGAGTTCTTCCATATGGCGTTAGTAAGAACACTGCTTTAACTACGCACCTGCGTTCCCCCCCTTTTTAAATCAAATGGATGCTTTATCTTGTTCGGCTGGTCTGTGTTGTGGGAAGTATTCAAGCCTTTTATGCTGCTTTCATAGTATGTCTATGCACAAAACAATCCTAATGTAATTTAACTGTTGTGTGGGAAACCATAGTGATGTGCATTAGGTCAGGTTAGTAAAAGACTGTGGTTCTTTAAAACCCTGTATTGTTGTAGCACTGCTACTGTTGCTACCACAGGTAGCCAGTAAGCCATACCTCAGTCTTAAACCATTTCCTTACAAATGTAAAGTAACACTTTTTCCAAGTGTTTAGAGGTAACTTATGATGATATACTTTTCAGTTATTTACAGGACTTAGGGCTCCTGCACGTGGCTTATTGCTGTTCGGCCCACCAGGAAATGGGAAGACAATGTTGGTGAGAAAACTACTTCATGTATGAGTTGGTGGACTTATAATGTAACCATGAGGATGGCTTTCAGTTTGGGTGTTGTAGTAACAAACTGTGTATTCTTCCTGGATAAGTGTTACAGTGTCAATTTAATACAAAAACGCAAAATTGTTCTTGATTGTGGATTTTACATGGGAGGCAATTGGTAAACTGTTCCCTGTTTAACTGTTTTCACTATCGCAAGTAATATCTTAAACCAGCAAGTCCAAGTTTAATTTTCAGAGATAGTTGAAGACACGGTTAATTGTCTGTGTACAGCAGTGATTAATAACAAACAGTCTGCTTTGCACTAAACGTACGGAAAGTGCATTTTGGAAATGGAGAGGGAGCACAGTAGCAAGAAGGGGGGTTTCTCATTTCCGTACTGCTGTATAAAGAAAGTGAGTAAGTTGTGGAACTGTCTGGCTGCTGCTTGTTCCCTCAGCCTGATAAGCTAGATTAGGGGAACTGGAAGGAAAAGGCTGTGCATCAACCAGGGAGCATCGTGTGTACTGATGCAGCTGAGCTGGGAACATCATCCTGCATCACATGGTGTGGTGCAGCTGCAAGCTCCCTTTGCTAATACGGAAGCGGGATCAGCTCTGAAGCACAGGGGTGTGAATGTTGAGCAGCTTGCTTGGGCTTAGCAGTTGTGGTTTATGTACTGGGGCATAATTGCAAATCACTGAAATTAAACTGTATAACCAGGGAATTGTAATTTCTTGAATGTGGTGAAACTGTGGAGGGTACTGTGTGTGAGCATTATGGCAGATCTAATTTTTTCCTAGCTCTCCTCTGAAAACAGTTTTTGTATACATAGAGTAAGGAGGAAAAAAAAAATAACCACAATTCTTTATGTGATTTGATCCAACTGCTGCCCTAAATTACCACCCTAAATGAGTTAAAACTGCTTCTCATGTCTACTTAGGATACATTGGAAGGAGCTGGAGACCTGTATTCTTCAGTAAGCAAGTTGTAGTTGGCTATGGAGATGATGTGATTAGAGAAGTTTAAGCGAGTCTGGAAATTTCTCTAGTGGTTTGGCTGCTTACCTGTTCTTATTTGTAAGTGGCCTGTATGGAAGTTTTCTCTATTATCTACAAGGTGTTCCCTTTGAAGGAATAGAGGTTTTCAAAATCATCAATCAGGACATAAGTACTAGCTGCAGAAGCAGAGAGGTATCTTCAGTGTGATGTTTTTAAAAGTACCTTTTTTTTTTCTTTCTTTCCCTGTCTCCTAGGCCAAAGCAGTTGCTGCAGAATCCAATGCTACCTTCTTTAATATAAGTGCAGCGAGCCTAACTTCAAAATACGTAAGTAGCAGCTGTAAATTATATTGATTTGGAAACACACATGCTATAGTTGAGGCTTAAGAACGCCAGAGACTTCTCATGAGTCCTTGGTGAACTGTTAGCCTGTAGTGAAAGTAAAGCTTTAAAGTGACTTGTGAAGTAAAAATATTTGGTTTGTGATAACTCGATGTCAAAGGCTTTTGCAGTTCAGGATGACCCTGGCTGCCGTATCAGTGAGTGGCGGTGTGTTTTTCTTCTTTAAAAAGTAAATGAAGTAGGTGCCAGCTCCCTTTCGCTCTGATAACTTAGGCACCAAAATATCTTCAGAACTCATTCATGATCATAAGTAAATTTGTAATCTTAAGACATAAACAATGCTGTCATATGTAATACTGAACTACTGATAATCTGAGTGTGTATGAATGGACTGACTGTGTTTGGTTATCAGCAAGATTTCCTGTAGGTCCTTATGTTAGCTGTCTTGTAACAGACACTTTCTAAATCTCCTGCAAAAACAGTTTATTGTTGTTTCAGGTGGGTGAAGGGGAGAAACTGGTGCGCGCTCTATTTGCAGTAGCCAGAGAACTTCAGCCCTCTATAATATTTATTGGTAAGACCTTAAATATTGTTGACTTCTATGTATTTTCTTAAATAGTTTGATTTATTAAATTAGAATAATTGTGTAAACTTCTTTGTTTAGTTCTGCAGTGAAGAGTGTCTCACCTGTGACCAGCTGTCTATCAGTAGTTGCATATAAAGCACGTTAGGTTACTGTTAAGTTACTTAATTGGTGTTAATAGTGGGAAGAAATGCCCGCAAAATTACAAATGCTGTGCCTTTTATGATTATAGGTCAAAGATGAAAATGAATTTTGCTTGTCCTGAGTTGCATTTTATTATCAGCAGGGTTTTTTTCCCCTTCTCATCTGTGCTTGGTGTTACATATTCAAAGGATAACACGTTATACCAGCTTTTAAATTTTACTAAGATGTGTCTGTCTCCTGCATAATGAAGATCTGATTTCTCTTACTGGAGCCCTATATTAGCAAAAGACCTCAGATAAATATAAAGATGTTTTGATGTTATATGCTTAATTAAGATGGCTTTTTTTGTTTTGTAGATGAAGTTGATAGCCTTTTGTGTGAAAGACGAGAAGGTGAACATGATGCTAGTAGGCGTTTAAAAACAGAATTTCTAATAGAATTTGATGGTGTAAGTATCAAGTCTTAGGTATTGTTTGATTTATCTGAATCGGCTAATGTAGTGCCAGTGCATGCTACAGGTGAAGCATAAAGAGGATTTGGCTGCTGGGGCTTAGCTCCGTACCCCTCCTCCCCACCTTGGCTGGCAAACAGATTTTACTTATATCTGTTAATTTCTCATCTGCATACTGTAGTAATATGGAATATTCAATCTGGGGTGGAAGGCAGTAATCTGGCGGCGAGCTGAAATAATGGATTGAAAGGTTAACAAATAATAAGAGTTGTGAGAACCAGCGTTCTTACAGGGCAAGAGGGACACTTGAGGGTTAGGCAGAATTGAATCCTTGTTTGTAATTGAATATCTTGGTAAAGCACATCTCTTCGTTTGGGCAAAGTAAAACAAGGTTAAAGGTTAAATAGCTTTCAAATAGTGTCTCTTTAAGTGATACATGTCACAAAAGCACCCACTGTCAAGGTGAGACTTGAAAGCTGAGGATTTCAGACTAGTTCAGATCATGGGTATACATAGCTCTGACACATCAGAAGGATTAATTTCTGTGTTAGTATGCTGCTTCTTGAGCTGTAATTTTTTTCTTGGCATCGTGACATAGAGATGACAGGATACAATTAAGAATATATTTAATAGCACATACATAATAGGAAAGGGAACTGGATTTCATAGTTGGGACACACACACAAATGAATATCAGAATATTTTTGTCATGCAGCACTGTTTTTTACTGATCAGTCTTTGTATTTGATTAGCATATGGAATATTGCTACAGTGGTGAGGCAATAGTAATGAGGTACAGGAGAATTTACATTCCTTTTTTATTTTTCTTTTTGCTTATTTCTAGTTTGAATTTACATTTATCTAAAGCATGTTTTAAAGTTAACTGTGTGTGGGGCTGGGGGGGGAGTGCATATACATTTCTAGTTTGAATTTACATTTATCTAAAGCATGTTTTAAAGCTAACTGTACGGGGTGTGAGGGGGGGAGTGCATATACAGTAAGACCCCGTAAGTGTACTGGATATACAGCAAGTCCTTAACTGGTTTTGTTGTGTTACTGCTTGATGTAAACTGAAAGCTGTCTTGCTTTCCTGTGTTATATAGGTGCAGTCTTCTGGAGAGGACAGAATACTTGTGATGGGAGCAACAAACAGGCCACAGGAGCTTGATGATGCTGTTCTCAGGTATCAAAATATCTCTTCCTTTGGAATACAATAATATGAAGTTCATTACAAAGAGCAGGTTTTGCTACTTAGTGTCTTGGTTACTGTAAGTTTTGGATTAAGCAGCAAAAGCTGTTCAGGACAGTTAAATTATTTAACCTCACCAAAAAGGTGCCTGGCTCTTCTCTTCTGGGATGCATCTGCAGAAGCATCATGGCTGTGGAATTGTCCAAACCAGCAGAACCTGTTGATACAAGTCAGCATTTTATAAGCCTCTTCTATCTTACATACTGCTGCTTTATTATCTGGATTTCAATGGCAGGATGAAGAAAGAAATTTGATCAGTGAAATCGAGCATTTCTTCTCTGTGAATATTGGACTTCCAATGTCCCATGCAATTACAGATCTTGCTGTAGATTTGCCTTAGGACTTTTTTGCTACAGGTTCTCATGCTTTCCTCTCTTCATTCTTGATTGAGGAAAATAGGTATGGCAGCACCCTGAACAAACAAAACCTTCTTAAGGATTCCAAAGGCCTTTTGTGTACAACGAAGAGATGCTTAATTTTGTTGCTGGTAGTCAGTGGTATTTCTACCTTTTAGAGTGTTTCCTCTCTGGGAGGGGTCTTGTAACTTTGAGTAAAGTGACACCAGTGGCTAGTGCATATTGTTTACTTGGTGTTGGTTTAGGTTTGTTTGTCTGGTTTTTTAATTTGTAGTTCTACTCCCTAGAATTCGATGATGTAAGTGAAATTTTGACATCACACCAAATGTTAGATCTTTATGAGTGTGTGTATACATGTATATGTTGTTTTTTTTCCCTAGACGATTCACCAAGCGGGTATATGTGTCTTTACCAAATGAGGAAGTAAGTATTCTTTTCTGTGCGTTTTCTTAATTTTAAGATCAATTTAATTAAAGCGTATAAAATGTATTTCATAGGCTATTCTTGAATACAGTTCTGTGAATTAACTTCTGGCCCAGCTTGGCCATATACATGGTGTTTTAATTTTGGTGGCTATATTAAATTTTTGCCTTTTGTTACATGTGCCAGTAGTAAATTTGGTAGTAGGTACTCAGTGTTTCTTGGCTAGCAAGATGCTGCTTACATACTGGCAGGCACAGACAAGTCTGAAGTAGGGCTTGCAAGAGCATGTTTGGTTGGCTGGAGAAGATACTCATTGCAAAAGATGAAAGGAGCTTTCTTGAAGATTTTCATCAACAGCAGATTAGGGCTTTTAATGAGGATTCTAATGTATAATTCTTGAAGTAGTTTGACCCTTGATCTCCTTATTAACCAGTCCCTATCCCTTCCTCTGAAGAGATTACAGTTTACAGTCAAATCAGCAAAGTACTGTAGGCAGGTTTAAACTGGTGAAGCATGGAAGCTAACCTGATAAACATGTAGTTTTGTTGTTGCAACAGAATTTTAAGTGCATTGTGAAAATGAGTTTTCCATCTGATAAATGTATCTTCTTTTCAGACAAGACTGATTTTGCTAAAAAATCTTCTAAGCAAGCAAGGAAGTCCATTGACCCAAAAAGAGTTGGCACAACTAGCTAGGTAAGCAGCTTGTAACTATACTAAATAAATATATTCATCTACTGCATTCATTCAAACTTTTATACATTCAAAATGTAACTAATATAAATCATCAGATAGTGACAACACTTGCTGTGAATGAATTGGATGTGTTTTGGGAAGATGGTATCCTGTCAGGCTCTGTGAAAGTGTGTTCTTTATGTATGCATACACATCATTGTTTTTATCCCACTCCACCTGCTGGGTTTGTGGTGTTAAAACATGCTCATCGGTGCTTTCCTCTCGGAGGAGGAGGAGGAGGGGGGAGGGGAATGCTTCTCTCCATCCATCCCCCAGGCAATTCAGCTCTCCTTCCTGATGGAAAAAGGCAGTGCCGGGTTTGCACTTGGTGTGCGTTTCAAATCAAAAGCACCTTTTCTTTGTTGGCCCATTGCTAGGTTTGTTGAAGGTATTAACCAACACAGATCAAGCAGTGGATAATTCTGGATTCTTTTCAATTTCATAATTGATTGGAAAAATGTGGGTTAAATGCCCTTCTTATTATAAACCAAGTTGGTTTGTTTTCCATCATTAAGATTGACACAGTACTCCCGTTTGTCACCCTCAGAAATTAAATGTAATGGATGTGAAGGTAGTTAGACTAAAAGCAGGTAAAGCATTTAGGGCAGGAAGGAATGAAAAGTCTGTGAGATGTCAAACATATGTAAATGTATGTACTTCAGTCTGTTGCTGTCAGTAGTAGTACCCAGGAGGTGAGTAGAGTCTTAGATGTAGCATTTTTCAGTCTCTTAGTGTTAGTAATGTTACAGAATTATGTTTTATAATCCAACAGAGTAAGTTCTTGAAGGAGGCTAGTTCAGGCCATATTTAGGCTGCAGTAATAGCTAACTGGAGGAAAAAGAATGTGTCTTGAATTCTGACTGCAAATTTATGAACAAAATTACAAATGGAACCTAAGTACACTTTTTTTAAAGGGTTTAAAGAAAACAAAATTTGAGGTTTTTGCCTACTTCACCTCCCATTGTCCTTAGTTTCAAAAGAGATGGGTATTTAACCTCCTTCATGACTTCGTGTGCTTTCACTCCTTGGCAATGTTTTCTAAAAATTGTAACAGAATTAATGCTCTCCAGAAGACTGGGAAGACTGGCCTATGGAGTTCTTGTTGCTGCAGCTGGCCAGAGCTCTATAAGCTGAGTGGGAGTGTTTTGGCTTTAAGTTTTTCTTTGGGTAACCATTACTACTTCTTTTCACCTGTGTTGGCAGTATGTATTGCTGGCTTTCTGGTTCAGTGGAGATCTTTAATCTGCAAAGTATTTAATTGCTTAACTTGGAAATCAAGTAATTCTGGAAAAGCTCCCATAGAGATTGGGTCCTTGGTTTGATTTCCCTCCCTGCTTCTGGTTCTGAGCATCTGGATGATATGTATGTCTGCTAGCCTTACAATAACAAACAAACCCCAGTAAATAACACAATTTATGTTCCTTTCAGCTCACACAGAATACCTGCACATTTACACTATATTTCCCGAATCAATGGGAAGTGTGTGCAAATCAAACTTGTAGAACCTGTTTCTTTCTGAATAAGGACCTATTTGCTGTATTTCACTTACAGGCTGAATTACAATTCTGAGTTGAAGTTAAATGTGTGAAGTTAAACTTGCTAAGTAAACTGGTGCTGCTTTTTGGATTTGTATTTACTCTTCTGAATTAGAATTTTTCACTCTCTGGAGTTCACTGGTCAGCTGCTAACAGGCCTTTTCCACTAAGGGCATGCTGCAGAACTGTCACTTACTTTCAAAACCAAACACTGTTGTTAGTTTTTTTAGCGAGGCATGCTTTTGCCCATTGTTTGCCTCTGATGTCACCTGAAAGCGTGCGTAGTTTTATTCGGAAAACCAGTTGTGTGATCACATCATAATGAATGTGTGGTATTGGGTTCTCACTGCATTGTATGGGTTGAAAGAGTACAGAAAGCTTTGGTTTCATAGTAATTTATGACAACCTAGTGGTAGAGCATCCTTATGACAGAGAATAGTAAATGTGCTTGAGATTAGTTTTCATCTACAAATCCAAGTTGGTTGCTATCTTTTTGCTTTTCTTAGAATGTAATTTGAGATTTGAATATCTGTACTTTAAATTTAACCTGGGAAAGAAATACAGGTCACTTACGCTGACTGCGCTTTGATTATGAAACCTGTGAAACACCAGAGTAAAACTACTTCTGATTAAGCTATGTTTTAATCATCTGCAATTAAATTGATATGATCTGAAGTGGGATTTGTTTTTCTTTTGTTTTGTTTTTTGTTTTTTTTTTACCTTCCTCCTTTCCCCCACTTTTTCCTTTGACAAAGAATGACAGATGGATACTCTGGAAGTGATTTAACTGCATTAGCAAAGGATGCAGCGCTGGGCCCTATTCGAGGTAAGCTGCATAGCTTTTTATTTGGGTTTTGAAAAAACTCAGTGATGTTAAAGATACTGTATTCTTATGCATGTTTATAATTCTTAAGCACCTGAAATTAAGCTTTTTAGATGGGATTTTTGTTTCTCGTAATAGTATAAGACTTACCTTACACAAACCCCTTTAGTACCTCACTATGTGGAACAGACAATTTTTGTGTCTTAAGAGGAAAGCAGGGTGAAGTGCTATTCACAGATTTGTGAATAGTGCATCTTTCCTAGGCTGATGTCAGTTCTGTTGTATCTAAATTATTAATTGAATAGTAGTTTCTGACTTGCATTACTTGGTTTTATAAAAGGTGGGCAGATCTACTTGTTCTGTTTTATTAGCTAGGTATTATGTGTCCAGTAGCCACATCTGAAAGGGCTGATTTTGTTCAGTGGAAATCAGTAGTGGGATTTTGAGAAGAAAAGTTTGAAGATCTGATGTTAGTTTTCTGTTTTCAGATAGATATATTGTCCTGCCTGACAGAAAGGTACTGAAAGCAGCCAGAGCAGAAGTGTTCTGTAATATCAGTCTATTATGTGTAAACAAAAGTTGTTGCAACTCTCTTAAATAGCTTATGGAGCAGAGAGGCCTGTGCATGTTTTATGGGCATGCTTGTTTTACTATATTTTTGAGTCTAAAGTCCTGTAACATGCAGTATTGCCGGTGCATTATCTCTTTAAAAGCAGCTGCTGGAAAGTAATGTTCTTTTTTTTACCCACTTACTTTCAGCTGTTGGGATTGTAAGGTGTATCTTCCAAATTTCTGCATAATAACTGGGAAAGTGAATTTCATTAAATAGCTCTCACCAGAGACATCATGCCTCCAAAGATTTTGAGTATATTTAGAGTTGTTGAAATTAATAGTGTATGCGTGTAGGTATGCAGGCTTAACTTTGCTGACAGATCACTTCATGCGCGTCTATTTTGAGGACAGACTGTGAAATGTCATGCTATTTGATCCCACCAGTACCCCGTAGGGCAGGAAGCACTCCTGTGTGCCCTGCCTGATCTTATTTCTGTGTTCTTGGCTGCCATACCTTTCTGTTGTCTGCAAATTATGCATGTTTGAGCAGTAGGGGGGTTGTACCAGGAGTAACATGGGGGAAGGCAGCTCTGCATGCTGTTCCCCATACTTTAAGAAGGAAGTAGTTCTACTACCACTTTGTACTGTATCTGCAGTGATGTGTGGGAGGAGCCTTGTTAGGGAGGTGATAAATGGAGATGGAGGAGAGAAAAATACCATGTACCTTTCTGTGCAGGACGTTACGTTGAGGCTGAGAGGTACACTTTTTAGCTGTGGAGTTTTTTCAGAATAAAAGCAGCTTTAACATGTTTTAGTTGTCAGAAGCAATGAAAGAGTCCTCTTGGCACTCAGTGATCTTCCTTTATTTTTCCAGAACTAAAACCGGAACAGGTGAAGAACATGTCTGCCAGTGAGGTATGCTCCTCTAGCAGTTGTATTTTCCCCTTTGAATAGAATGCATGCTCACCAGAAACTTTATAAAGGTCCCTTTATTTACACATAGCATCATACGAAATACCTGGCATAATTTTGGGGGGTTATTACCCTTTTTTATTTCTTATTCACTGGAGAAAATTCTTTGCAAATAGTCATTGAGAAAAGAACATGTTATCAGATGTCTGAGGTACGTTGTGTAGCTTGTTGCTAATCAGGCGTACGAGCACCACCTCTTTTTCTGATAGTAAGTTCTTGGTTTCAGTTGACTGTGTTTTTATTCACACTGAACTGCAACTTGCTCTGTTACCTAACACATGATGTTAGAGGCCTGGCTTTTATTTTCTTGCAGTGTCACTCCCCAAAAAGGTTCCCAGAAGTATTATGTCAAAAGATATATTTCTGCCACCAGCTCAATCTTTACATAAAGCAAGTCATCTTAGTGATGACTCTGAACACTCTGAAGTGTTTTAACACAGATTTGTTTGCATATATGTGCAATACTTACATTCACATGGACCATCATAAAGCAAAAAAAAAAAAACATCGCCACCACAAATTGCATCTGTAAAGCTCAAAAGAAAAGTAAGAGATTGATCCTGTGTATAAAGGTTTCTGTTCAAATGAGTGTGCAAACCACAGTTATGTAGGGGAAAACGAAGCAGAACTTAATTCCCCGTGATTTCTGTGTTTAGCCTGAGGTCATGGCTAAGGCTATGATGAGCTGAAAGGATTTGTTGCAGGAAGATGAGAACATCCAGGATAATTTGTTGTGAATGCAGGTTTACCTCTAGTAGCCTATAAACAGTAGTCCCGAGGAAACATGGGCAATCTTCTCCAATTCTCATGTTTTAGTAATGAGACCGCTTGTTCCATACACTAGTTATCTCACATCATATTTGTGCGGGAAATGTCTGCTTATAGTCATGTCCTCGCCAAACTGGAAGGCATGTGTTGAAGCAGAGAGGTTAGGTAATGAGTATGACTTGGCTGACAACATACTATGGTATGAAAACAGCTGTGGTAAGGGCAGGAGCTTTCAGTGCCTTCTCCTGATCTGCAGAGGTATGGCATAAACGTGTTTAAAAAATCCCATGTCCCATCCGTCACTTGCTCCTGTGCCTGCATAGGCACCAGCTTACGCCACTAGTCAGATAGGAAGTAATAATGAAGTCTCATGGGCTATTAAAGAACAAGGCAGACATGATTACCAAGTGTCAGTTTATTAAAACCAGTAAATACTGGTAGTCTTAAATTACAGGACTCTTGCATCAGGTCATAGAATCATAGATCAGCGCAGATCAGAAGGAAGGGACCCTGAAAGATCAGCTGGTCCAACCTTCTGTGGGAAAGGGAACATGGATGAAATGATGTAGCACCCTGCCCAGTTGCATCTTGAAAACCTGTACTGATGGGGACTCTACCACATCCCTGGGGAGGTTGTTCCAGTGAATGAGTGACCTCTCTGTGCAAAAACGTCTTTCTTAAATCAAGATAGAGCACTTGTAGAATCTGCTTTGTTAAAAGAGAATACTGAAGTATTTCTGAGATCATCTGTGATCCTGATATTTTCCACTTCTTGTTTAGATGAGGAATATCAAGCTATCAGATTTCACTGAGTCTTTGAAGAAGATAAAGCGTAGTTTGAGCCCTCAGACCCTGGAAGCATATATTCGCTGGAACAAGGACTTTGGAGATACCACAGTGTGAAACTCTACTTGAAGTGAAACAAAGTGCTGCCTAAGGAGCATTTGCTACAGACTACTGGAAGGCAGCCAGAGTTTACAGGACTTTACAGATCTTTCAGTATCTGCATTAAAACTTGAGATTAAGAAAAAAATTACACAATGTGAAATGTGTTCATCAAAGCCTGCTTGCCATTGAGCGAGGATTTACACACTGTAAGTAAGAGCACAATAGGATGTGAGAGAAGGTTCCTAGCAATCCAGTTATGGTTTGAACAATAATATGTATTTTGTTTCAGCTAGAAGGCACTGATGATATTGATCATTGGCAGACCTTTTCCTTATGTTGTGTTTGTGTGTGTTTGTTTTTAATTTTGCCGTGACATCTGTCTCTGGCTTTCTTCCTTCTAACTACTAACTTACAATTGGAGGTTTGTAAACTTTGGTTCGGTTCTTGACTTTTTTTTTTTTTAATCCTTAATGTGCCAAATAAACCAATTCCCCTTTGCAGAAAGCAAGAACAGCATTGGGGAATTACAATTATTAAAATGTAAAAAGCAGCTGGTCTGTTATTATTTGTCTTTTTATTTAGTTGAAATGTGGCTGTATTGTTCACAGAACAGTTTTGAAGAAGACCTTTGATAGCAGAACAGCAAAAAACCCAAACCTATCAAACCAATTCAGCCTCTTTTAAAAAAAATAATTACTAAAAAAAAAAAAAGACTAAGACATTCATTTACTGGCAGTATTTTCTCTTAATGCATTTTGTAACGCTTCCATTGGTAGAATGTTAGCCTACGCTTACGGTGTACAACTTGAAGCCCAGCTGATGTTTGAGAGTAAGTGATGCTAATTGTCAAGTTTCAGAAATGACATGTTTCTACTCTGTATTTTGGTCTGTTTATGATAATTGAAAGTAAAATTTCCATTGTGATAATTTTTTTAATCTCCACATGTAAGCATTAAAATATGAGGCTACATGTTTAATACATGGCACACATTAATGTTTTTATAGCTTTCCTATGTTTTGGTTTATATATTAAAGTATGAAACACTCAACTGATCTGCTTTTTTAAAAAGAAACTGAATCTTTGTACAAATATTTGTTTTTATTATATAAATGACAAGCTATTAAAAAACACAAGTAATAGCCTTTAAATATTGTAATAAAGGAAGACATCTTTGCCTTTACTTCTAAAGGCCTGACAACTTGTTTACAAATTCTGCATGGATTAAACACGGATGTTGGCAAGGTGGAACACCAGTTCCTTGTTAGAACAGGTCTGTGGGTTTTTGTTGGGTTTACTTTATTACCTTTTTTTAAAGACAGCCAACTCTCCCAATGTAGTGATATTACAGAAATGCTATCGTTTAAACTAAACTGAGTTATAAGCTTTGTTTGCTTTTGTTTTTAACAGAAAATTTTGTCTTAATTCATCATTTAACTTATTTTTTATTGGTAAGAGTAAGTCAAATGTTTCTGGGACTACTCAACTGAAAGTTGACTATAAATAATATATGACATATATATATGTATGAAAGCACATCCCTAGCTGATAGATGCAGTGTAAGTGTAGTAATACCTAGATAGGACTCTGCTCACTGCATAGTATTGCATATTAAATAGCAGAAACTGTTGAACTTTTGAGGTACACAGGTGCAAAGTTTGGGATTCTGTTCTTTTGAACCAGAGGTGCTTCTGACTGATCTCAAGATTAAAAGCTATTAAATAAGATGGTGTTACTCTAGTATGCCTTTTGAAATAGTCTAACCAAACCTCTTCTAGCCTTCTAAGCATATGACTCTCTCAAATGTATGTCTTACATAAATGAAACATGTGACTCCTGTTCCCCTGATATGCTTTCTCTGGGGAAGTGAGAAATGCTAAAAGATTTCAGTCTTAAATCGTATTCTTGCTTGCTTTACCTTAGTTCTGCCTCCAGTTAGACCAGCTCCGTTGTTGGAGATCGTGGTTGACTTAATCCATGTTTGTCATAGATTTCATAGTGCTGCACATGAATATTACTGTTTTATTAGCACCTGCCAAATAGTTAAACAGCTAGGAAAAGCCCTTGGTGGTCTTATACATAAAGATCCTTTGCAAATAACAGTTTTGAAATTTGAACTCTTCTGGGTTTGAGTGTTCCGACATACTTGTTATCAAATTCTGTTTACCTAATTCTGAGGAATATACTGGTATTTATTTCAAATACATACCTGTCGGCATGTAGTAGGTACCTGTAACGTTGAGGTAGAGTTCTCATCTGCTAGGAGACCACCAGTATGCTGCAGAAAGGCTCATAAGTGTGAGCTGCTACTTCAGAAAGAAAAGGACTAGCCCTGGCACTTGTTTGGACATCTAGTTCTGATCAAGAGAATCTATGTGGCTGGTACCATCAATGGCTTTTTGATTATCTATTCTACCCTGATTATTTTCTGCATAATGAATGAACTGCAACATCAGTTTGCCCCACAGCTGCTAGATTTTTAGCCTATGACCAAGTGCTGTTTTGTTCATAGATCACCTTTAAATGTCTGTCTTATGCTATTTTCTGAATAGTGTCTTTTAAGAATAATTCTCTTCCACCTAAGACATTATATTGCATCTTCTGGCTTCTTGATTTACATGTACTGACTAACTACCAGCTCAGTAATTTTTATCTAGGTGTTGGATTAACTGTGTATAAAGGCAGATCTGAAAAAAAAGAACCAATCCAAAAATACACACCGCTACCACCCCCCCACCCCCGAAAACCCCCAATTACTTGTATTTCATATTTATATAAAGCCTTGCAACTGTAGTCACCATAAAATCAGATTGTTTTAAATGCAGTATCTTGAATTAGGATAAACAGGACAGCAGCTTGGATGCTTTTAACCTTTGCAAAGAGTGGCATTAAGTTTGTTATCTAAACTGCCTTTTTTTTCTTTGTGAGCGTGCCCATTATTAATGAGCGACTTGACCCACTTCTTTGCAATGATTAGGAAGCAGCTTGTCTGGCAGTTTGCTACTGTTTTACTGGCGATGTAGCGGTTACTGGAGGGAGGGATAAAAACCAACCCAAGCCTCCAGGTGTTTTAACAACCTTCATACATCTTGGCCCCTTTTTATTAAGAAGGAAACATATCTTTTGTCTTTTTGTGTGTTAGAAGAACATGCAGAATGCTTCTTGGGCTGTGTTACTGCTTTTGGCGGCATAACAGGAAGGAAAAACTCAAGCACTGTGTGATCCTTTCTCTTAAAACGAGAATTTGTTGTGTCATGATGTTCCCCTTATTTAATGCTGACTTTTCTGTAGCATACACCAAACCTGTACAGGTTCCCTACTTGTAGCTAAGACAAGTAAGCACTTGTCAGTAAACACTAAAACCAACACTGAATATTGAACATAAGCCTTAAACTAGGATATTTATGCACATGTAAGTCTGTGTCCTGTTAATTTCTTAGATTTTACAGAGTTCAATGTATTAGAAATAAGGCATTCTGTCCTGAAGTGTCTTACTACTCCAGAAAGTCAGTCGCTAATACAGTTTTGTTTAATATGGTCCTGCAACTTACTTTATGTAGATAATAAATGTGATAGTAACACTTCAAAATTAAGAAGAATGGGATGTCTCAACAGAGGAGGAATTTGTTGTCACTGCGTTAATTAGAGGCTATTGCAGATTTCACTGTTAAGATGCTCTCACATGTTTTAAAATGACAGATTTTATACTTACAGAATTAACCTTACCTTCTGCTGTGGAATAAATAGTTTTTCTATTCTAAACAAGCATTTTTTAGCACTTCTTGGCACTGCTGCAAGGTTCATCTTGTGAAATTGAAGTATTCACTGGGAATACTCACGTGAGATATGCTGGCAAATTTAACTGTGATGTCTGTTCTACAGCCAGTATGGAAAGCACATTCTACTTGGTGCTTCCTTAACCACCCATGTGAAACATTGTGCCCTAGGTTCTTATGGTGCTTTCCTACCCAAGAGATGGATAGTGCATTGTTGTGCTTAAGATGTGCTTATCTGGCTACTCGATTGCTTTAGTGATGCTTCTGTGTGTGGCAGTTTTGGGAGGTAGGAGGCGCTATGGTAGGTTACAGATTTTCATTCATTGTCTGCAGTGGTCTCAAGCTTCTGTCATGTTTTTAGTTTTTGGGGACTTCTACCAGATACACAAAATAGAATGAAAAGTATCAAGCAGGTAGTGAATGCAACTAGTTATCTCAGTCATAGTGCTCATTAGAGGCAGTTTCTGGTTTCATTGTTAGGTTCTCTGGAGCTGCTTTTTAGTGTTGAAGGATGTTGTTTTACTCACCTGTGTGAATTTTTGTGATCTGCTGGTCATCCCAAGAGCTGACCAAAGGATCAGTTATGTTCTTTTAGAATTTTTTCTTTAAATATTCCTTTCAGTATTTTTTTTCTTTCAAATATTGTAATTATAATCCCACAGGATGAGGAAGTTGAACTGTTGCTTCCTGCAAATACAAAATCATCCTCTGAAGTATGGGGAAATATGTATTGTGTTCTTCCTGCTTCTCATGTAAATCGTTAACTGTCTTAGAGTGGAAATTGTTTACTTTGTCAAGAACTACCTCCTGAGTTTGGCAATAATTGGCAAGTTACGCGCTCCAGTGGATTAAATATATTGGCTAAACACTGGGTTCTGCAGAGTTGGATCTTTCAATTTGCAAATTCTTGACATGATGTCTGTAAACTACGGTGATAAACTTGTTTTGCTGTAAGACTCTCCTTACCTTCATAAGATTCACTTCTTAATCCTGTTTCAGAGAAGTGGATTTGAAGAAAAAGGTCAGCATTCTTTGTAGTTGGTTAATAGAGATGTATTCTTCTAAGAGGCTAGGCGTGTAGACTCCCAGTTCTGTGAGTCCTTTATCATTAGGAGTGGGGAAGTAAGTACTTTATCTAATAGTCGCACACCTATCAAAGGGACTGGAAATACAGAAACGGGTTTTTGCCACATGATTCTAATTTTTATTCATGTGAAGGGCTAGCCCTTTCAGAAATCTGGATTAAAGTGACAAAGACCAAAGGTGGAGACAAACCAGTAAACCCCACCCCCATTGAATATATTGGATGACTCCAGACTGGGATGGGGTTAATTCTTGTATTTTGTTGTTTTGAAGCACTTTTCTTTCATGTTCTTTTAATAATGTTTTCTGAAATGTTAAACACCGTTTTCTCAATAAGCAATGTAAAAAAGCATGATGAGCAGTCACATAGCTTTAGCTTCACAATAAAATTTCATTTGTCCTGTTCTTACTGTTTTCTTCTCTGTCTACCAGATAAAATGTCCAAACTAAGAGCCTTTCCATTTAACCTGAAGCCTATACTGAAAATAATAAAAATAACCCAGGTGTTGTATACCAGATGATGGAACAATAAATATGTAAATACCTCATTTAGTTTCTAATGGATGTAACTCAAGTTCTTAATGTAAACGGTAGTGCTACTTCCTAAATAAATGTGCTGAAATTGAAAGTTTGCTTATCCTAGTCCTGCTGAATGACAGTGAAAACCAGGAGGTTTCATTCTGGCAGTCATAGTAAAGCTCTGAAAATAGCTATTTGAAGCCAGCTTACTTAGACTCAAAATGGCAGCTTTTCTTTTGCTGGGGGAAGAGTGCTGCTGTTATTTTTGAGGTAACAATCTAAATTCTAAGGAAACCAAATAAAACCAATCCAGCAATCGGGGGAAAAAAACCCAAACCAATGTTTTGGACTGAAGCATGAGAGCTATTATTGCTTCTGTCAAGCATTAATTCCTTAGGTTAGAAAGATACTATTGTTGTCTGTGCAGTATAATTATCCAGGGCTTCTCCTTGACTGAAATACTACTGCTTGGAGGTAGATTGTGAGCCACTGAACTGATTTCAGTTAGCAATTCTGTGTATAGGTTACAGATATTCAAATAGACTTCTATTTTTGTAGAGGAGAGAAGCTTAAGATAAATTTAGTGAAGCAGCAAGAGCCTGAAAACGACATCCCAGAGCTTCCTGTGTTGAAATCTACAGAGCTTATGGATTTGGCAGCATACCCTGAAGTATGTTAGACTCATTAAAAGAGAAATCTTTTTTCATTCCAGCCAAGACTGTGTGAGACAAGGCTGCACGCCTTATGTCAGATGCAGGCTTATGTCAGATGAAAATCTGTTTCTTTCTGTACCTTAATGTTTTAACAAAGAAAAGTGAGTTTAAACTTGGGTTTGTTTTTCACTGAAGCCTCTTTCTGCAGATTTCCAAATGGTTTGTGGACTTGTGTAATCCAGCCCATTGCCTACAAGGGTGCATATGGCTCTGGAACAGACAAAAGAGTTATGCAACCTTCTCGAAGTCATTTTTTTAATTCCGTGTAATGATAGTACAGAAAATACTTATGTAGTGGTGAAGGCAGAAAGACAGAATTTAATTAAAATCCAGCCCTCAACACATGCGATTTATTCTGCATGCTGTGGTATAGCTAGGGAGAAAAAAAAAAGGGAATATCGGAAGCCTACAAGCCACCTAATGAGTAAAATCTTGTTTTTACCAAATACTTTGAACATTCTACTTTTTTTTTTTTTTGGCAAATATAGACTCTAAGTGCAATATGTTCTTTCTAAGATTGTAATTTATATTATTTTCAAATCTGTAATTTCTAAAAGATCTCAAACTCCCCTCCATTTTAAGACATCCTTGAAGACTGTTCATTGTTACGTGCGGAATGCAATTATCAGCTGTGCTATTAGCTGCAGTATTTATCCTCTCTGAATTGTAGGAAGTGCTGTTTCTTATAACTAACTATATGCCTCCTCTGGCAAGAAATACCCTAAGATATGAAATAATCTCATACTACTTCTGTATTAATGACACTGCATCCTGTAAGGACGAGGTATACTCAAAACCTGGAAAATAAGAATGATTTTATTGTCATTAACAAAGTTGCATGCTCTGCACATGCACCGGAACTGGACACAACACACCAGCGTGGCCGGGAAAAAGATTAATTGTAAAGACCTGGGCTTGTTTCTGGTTTCAGTTGATGTACAGGCCTCTCTCAGCCACACAGAGGTCTTGTGGTGTGCTTCACAGAACAGACTAGATGCATACAACATTTTTAACGACTTTAGCTTGGGTGCTGGACAACTGAAAAGCCAGTTAAAAGACGAAAGACAAGACAGTGTTATGCGGTTTTGGCTATCTAGCATCAGTACCTGCCCCTAGCTCTTTTCCATTTACTTCTATACTGCCTTGCAACTCAACCTTCCCATTCGTTAAATTCCATGCAGGTGTTTTGTAACAATTTTCCTTGACAAAGCTATCCTAACTTTGAAGAAGACTTCAGTCCTGTATTTTGTTCCTGCGTTCCTTCTGACAAACTATGGGGCACAGTTCAGTGATCTGCTTACATAAGGGGAGGGTTGGCACCTTGCAGCACCTATGTTCCCCTGTTCCAGAGCCTCAGCAGCAGTAGTCACAGCAGTGATCTAAGTACAACTGGTTTACCTCCCTCAGTCTGCTTTGCGCTGCAGCAGCCGTTGGGATGTTTTGACTGCAGATCGCTCCCGTAAACTGTAACGGTCCTACTGATGCAATACACCCAGAGCAACGGGAGCGGTTCTCGGAATTTCATCCCTCAACGAAGCGACTACAGGATACAGCAGCAGAGAGGGGGCTGGCGGCACCGCTGCTAACGTGATTTTAGGCGTACTTATGCGTGGAGGATTAATCACACTAGAGCGTGGTGAAGCCAAAGCGCCCTGGGGAAAGCTGCAGTAGCGTACCGTGACCCCACAGCAGCGTTCCCTCCTTGACTCCTCGCGGGTAACGGGCAGATAACACGCAGCGTCCTCCACAGGGGACGGGCGGCGGGAGGGCCGGGCAGTGTGCCCGCCGTGCAGCCGCTGCGCTCCCCGGCCTCCACCGCGCTGCCAGACACCGACTCGGCAGGAGGTGCCCTGAGGAAGATACCGTTTTCGCCATACGTCACATCCGCTGTCGCGCGTCACCTAACGGGCCCGCTGGTTTCCGTAGCAACGGGAGCCTTCTCCGCCTCTTCCGGCTTCGCATGGCGCCGTCTTTTCCGGTGCGGGGGATAATATGGTGAGTGGCCCCGCTGGGGGAGGGGGCGGTGGGGAAGGTGCATGTGGGAGCACGGTGAGGAGGCTGCTGAGGCCGCCGCTCTCGGGTGGGGGAGTTCCGCCGCTGCCTGAGGTGGCCGGGGCCGGGTAGGGCAGCGCGCCCGGTGCCGGTCTAGGCCTCGACTGTGCCGCGCCGCCGTCCCGCGCCTGGCGCGAGCCCCGCCGGGGCGGCGGTGACGTGGCTGCGCGCGGGGACCCGCCCCTCCCGGCCGGGGCTCCGCCGCGGGGCGGGCACCGGCGGCCGTTGAACGGCTCCGGGGGCAGCGGGAAGCGCGCGGTGCGGGTTTCCGTATAGCGCTTCGTCCTCGCGCCGCCACCCCCGTGCGCGGCTCCCCGGGGGTCCTGGCGGCGGACGCTGGGGTGGGAGGTGCCGCTGGAGGAGCGCCCCGAACGGGTGGGTGGTGTGCGCTGGGCTGCGGGTTGAGCCCGGTTCGGCCTCGGGGTTTTCACCGAACGCTGCATCGGTCAGAAAAGGGAAATTCACATCGGGACAAACGGGTGTTGGTGCCGCTGCTCCCGCGTGTCCCTGAAAGTACGGGGCTGCCGCTGCTCGCCGTTATGGCTTGCCTCCGACGGAACGACCGCTGTGTGTACTTGTTCGACCGGCTGCTTAAACTTTACCTTGTTATGCTGAGCACAGATGAGTCGGCAGCAGTACCAGGTACTGTTACCTGTTGGCGTTGTTGGAGCAGACGCTCGCAGTCCCGTAGATCGTACATCAGCTATACAATTGCCATACAGCTGGTGCAGCACTCTACGGGGACCCTCCGTGGCAGAGGTTTCTCTCTGTTGTGTTGGCTGGAATTTAGGGAAGCTTTAATACCAAAGTGCAACATGTGCTGAGTTGGAGCTAGCTTCTTGGGTGAGCTGATGCTAGCTTGGCTTTGCACGAGGTTCACACAGCTTCAGTGTGCCACGTCCTGCACTGAGCAGGGAGCTGTGGTACTGTGCTAGCAGCACACAGCGGTGGGTGCTGAGGTGGTAGAGCAGCAGTCCTCTGCCCGTTCGGAAAGCTTTCCATAATGTTCTGTCATTCTTTTTGTCGTCTGTTGGCAGTCACAGGTGCAGTAGCTCACAATCAAACCTTATTTTATCCAGCCCCAAATCGTTGCAGGTGGCAGACCATCCATTGCAAGTCCACACATTTCTACTGCAGATCAAAAGAGCTTTTCATGTGTAAAGCTTAGTTTGTGAGGAGGGTAGGATGGAGACCAGCTAACTAGAAGCCTGAGTCCTCTGAGAAAGGGGAGCAAACATTACAGTTGATGAATTTTTCTGGTAGTCTGCTCCCTGTCACACTTTCAGGAGAGCCACATAGCACCCCTCGCTCCCATCTCCTACATGTGTGTATGTTCTGTCCACCTCAGTGAAGAGCTTATATACACAGGACTGGGATTTGGGAGAAGGAGCTCCTACAGTGGCCACATCTACTGTGTGTATTTAGCTTAAGCCATAACTGAGATTGTTTGTGTCTATCATCATGTTACTGGCTTTGTGTCCATCATGTTACAGATGATAGCAGCATTGGTTTTATTTCTCTGAGGGGTTCTCATTTATGTATATGTGTATAAACAATATTTTCCTGTTTAATAAACCAGCTGGCCTTGGGTGGGAAGTGTGCTTTGATAAAGAAAAATATTTGTGTTTTCAGAACATCTGTAGTAGCTTTATTTAAATAAAAGTAAATAAACCACTCTTGAAATGGTATTTTGGTATGTTTCCAGTAATCTTGAACTATATCTGAATGAAGCTTAATTCCAAAGCATTCATCATTTTCTAATATAATAACCATGTAAAGCTGTTAGAAAAATATTGTATTTAATGTTTATGGCTGTCTCTAGTGGAAAAAAACCTTACTCTAAGTCATTGATATTAATTAAACTGTTATATTTTTTAAGGGGACAATACATCTGTTCCGCAAATCACAGAGATCATTGGTTGGAAAGTTAACACATGAGTTTAGGCTGGTTGCAGCAGATAGGAGGGTAAGTCTTTTAAAAAGTGAATGATAATAAAAAGATGTTAGCTGTGATAAGTTAAACTACATTATTGACATGAGTGTATTTTGACATTTTTTCTTTGAAGTTTTTGAGCTGTGCTTAAAAACTGAAATTCAGCTCTGAAGCTGAATTCCTTGCTGTGTTTTGTCTCGGACAGTCAGTGCTCTCCAGAGTTGTACTTATATTTGATGTGTTCAGTACAACTGTAAACCGAATATGCACAGATGGTTTTGGTACTTGAATTCCAGCACAAATCGAGGAACCCTCTGATATAAGTTAGAATCATAGAATATTTAGAGTTGGAAAGGACCTTAAGATCATCTAGTTTCATCCCCCCTGCCGTGGGCCGGGATACCTCACACTAAACCATGCCACCCAAGGCTTCATCCAGCGTGATCTTGAACACTGCCAGGGATGGAGCATTCACAACCTCCCTGGGCAACCTGTTCCAGTGCCTCACCACCCTAACAGGAAAGAATTTCTTCCTTATATCCAATCTAAACTTCCCCTGTTTAAGCTTTAACCCGTTACCCCTTGTCCTGTCACTACAGTCCCTAATGAAGAGTCCCTCCCCAGCATCCCTATAGGCCCCCTTCAGATACTGGAAGGCTGCTATGAGGTCTCCACGCAGCCTTCTCTTCTCCAGGCTGAACAGCCCCAACTTTCTCAGCCTCTCTTCATACGGGAGGTGCTCCAGAAGTTTTAGAAGTCTGTCTTCAAAAGTCAGATGGTGTGTGCTGTAATAAAATGCAAATATTATACAGGGGTGATTTATTTTTTATTTTTTTTTTAGACCAAAAAGCATGTTGCACAAGCGCTGTTGATAAACGAGTTTTGAGAATCTGTAAAGTTAAAGTATGCTTGTTCTGAAATGAGTTGTAAATATTTGGGAGGGAGGAGAAACCATTTCTGCTGAATTTTGGAAGGTGTAAAATATATCTTTATTCTCATCAACAGTCCTGGAAGATCTTGTTGTTTGGTGCTATAAATTTAATATGTATTGGCTTCCTGCTAATGTGGTGCAGCTCTACAAACAGCATAGGTAGGTGTCTCTCTTGTACTGAAACTACAACTAACTATCACGTGTTCTTAGGTTATGAAGTTCCAACATACTATAAAAGCAAAGTTCAGCACATAATGGAGTTAGGTGGCTACAAAGCCAAGTTTGGAAAGTGCTTCTTTTTGATCTGCCAAAGTCAGTTTAGAGTCATTTCTCAAGAATCATCTCTCAAGGCAAGTGTGGATGGTGAAAGTCATCCAAAGGTTGCAAGGGTTTCTAGACCTGGTTATTTTCTTCCTGCAGTACCCATTTTAGCCTTAGGATTGCAAAAAAGTAGACTTTTAAGCTCATCCTCAAACCTGTTCCTTATATAAATAGTTAGTGCCAGTGATCTAGAGACCCTGACTTGCAGTTGAATCAAGATGTTTATAGTGTGACAAAATGCTTCTCTGATTCCAGGAGTGCCTCTTTTCATTATTTTGTACAGGGGCTCCAAGATGCTTTGCGTCACCTCTACTAAAAATAGAATGCCTTACATTTTTTAGTTTGTGACACAAGTATTCTTGCAGTTTCAAGATGGGTCAGAGAAGCAAAACAAGTAAAAGGTTCTGGTGAACCTACTTTTTGCTGCAGTAATGCGTATTGGGGATCTCTTGCTTTGGCAGATGATGTGTTACTGGAAGATCTCCTGAATTGTCTGTATTTAAATTCATAGCCACAGCTTAGTCACAAGCTTAATATCTTTTATGTCTGGGCATTATTACAGCCTTTATCAGAATTAGGATTGCCATAATCAACTTGTTTATGAGGTTCAATATATCGATGTATTTAGGACATTCGTATTATATACGCATACAAAAGACAGGGACTTCTCTATCAACATCAACAGTTCATATAGATGATAAATGTAAAAGCTACACAAGAGGGACTTAGAAGAATACAAGTGATGTCTGCACTGAAAAGTTATATTGTTTTAATATTTGCTTTTTTTACAGCTTTAACTGCTTACACATATTTGACAATCTTTGACCTTTTCAGGTGAGTTTTTTCCATTTAGTCTTAACTGTTCATTTGTGCCTGTCTTTGTATAATTTCTATGCATATAAAATTTATTTACAGATACAAACACGTTATTTAGTCATCACTATAGAAACACTGCTTTAAATATAGCATAAATGAGTGCAAAATTGTACATCTCTATAAATACATGATGAGAAACACCACAGCTGTATTGAGAATGACCAGTAACAAATCAGTTCCATCATCTGTGCAGATGTGTAACAACATAAAACAGAATCTAGCATCAAACTATCATCTGGTTTGGTCACTTGGAATGTTTCCCTAATGCCACAGTTGTTGGTTCTGAAGTATCCCTCAGTTTTAGCATCAGGAAACAAGGAGTATGTAATCCTGTTTCTGTTTCAAAATATTTGAAGAGCTGTATCCCATGCAGTCTTCCAATAAGGTTGTTAGATATTTTAAGTTTTTTCTTCCTGTTTTCTAATGAAATGGTATTAAAACTACCTAAGTATGAAAGTTCTAGGCACTTTTGATAATATTGATATTGCAGACATGAAATATATTCAGTTCTTACCTGAGATGCAGGTTGGCAGCAGTGATTGGGAAATAAACTGCATAAAATACATGTAATTTTTAATTATTAACCTACATTATCTTCATTGCTGGCTCACTACCTTATAAAAAGTATGGCTCATCAGTCTGTTTTGTCCACTATATACTATAGCTTATCTGACTGACAGTGAAACATTCATAAATAACAGCAGCAAACATGCAGAAAGGAAAATGAATGGTTGATATAGGCACAAAAATGCTTAACTTGATCTGTGGCTACATTAGAATTGTGATATAACTCTAATGTATCTTTCATTTCTCTTAGAAGTCTATATCCACTGAGTTTTGTCATCTTGGCTCAGCAGCCTTTTTCATCTTGGGAAAGTTTTGATGTTGAATTTTGCATTTGTTTATCTAGTTCTCTAAAAGAAGAGTTTAATGGAGAGCTTTCTTCACTTTTTACTGGGATATAAAGGAAGTGACACAAATGTGTCAGTCCTGCCATCTTGCTTATCATAGTCGTTCTCATTTAAATGGCCTTTCTCAGGTTGCAGTATTTCTAGGCAAGTATCATGGCCCAGTTAGCACCTCGGTACTATGTAGCCAACTCGCTCACTCCTCCTGCCCAGCCCCAAGTAGGATGGTGAGGAGAATCAGAGAAGGGGTTGTCCTGGGTTCAGCAGTAGCAGTCATTTTTCTCCTTCTTGGTAGCTGGTGCAGTGCAGTGTTTTGACTTTCAGCTCGGGAACAGAGCTGATAGCGATGTTTTGGTTTGGCCAAGGACTTTGTGAGCCTCATGCTCTGCCAGGGGAGGGGAAGCCAGGAGGAAGCAGAGACAGGACACCTGACCCAAACTGACCAAAGAGCTATTCCATACCACAGCACGTCATGCCCAGGATGTAACTGGGAGTTAGCCGGAAGGGCTGGGGACTGCAGGGTTGGAGGAGGTATCGGTCAGAGCTTGGTCGGGCTTGGGGGCGAGTTATTGGTTGGCTGGTGGTGAGGTGTTGTATTCTCTTCCCTTGTTATTTCCTTTATCATTATTATCATTGGTGGTAGCAGTAGTGATTTGTGTTATACCTTAGTTACTAAACTGCTCTTATCTCAACCTGTGGGAGTTGCATTCTTTTCAGTTCTCCTCTCCGTCCCTCCGGGAGCAGGGGGAGGGCAAGAAAGGGGGGGGAAGTGAGCGAACAAATTACCTGACTGGGTTTAAACCATGACAGGGTAAAACCTGTGGGTTGAGAGAATCGTTTAATAATTAAAATGGAGTACAATATGGTAATAATAATAATTAGAAAAAAAAAGGAGATAACAGAGATAAAACCAAAAAACCCAATGAACAGCAGTGATGCTCAATACAATTGCTCACCACCTGCTGACAGATGCCCAGCCCTTTCCCAAGCAGTTATCGGTGGTTCCTGGCCAACTCCCCCTACACAGATATACCGGGCATGACGTGCTGTGGTATGGAATATTCCTTTGGCTAGTTTGGGTCAGGTGTCCTGTCTCTGCTCCCTCCTGGCTTCCTGTGCCCCTTCTCAGTGGCAGAGCATGAGAGACTGAAAAGTCCTTGACAGGGGTAAGTGCTGCTTAGGAGCAACTAAAATACCGGTGTACACAGCACTGCACCAGCTACTAGGAAGAAGATTGACTCCATCGCAGCTGAAACCAGGTCAGCAAGTTTCTAAAGCACATGTAGAAGAGCATTTACTTAGTGTCAAATTTGCTATTTTCATAGACTTTTGCTTTGTACTTACTATGTGTGACATTACTGTGTGTGATACCAGACAGTGTTAAAAGGATTGTCTCAAACCACCCTTGCTGCCTGTTAATCACATTCTGGGGTACCTGCTGTCATGTTCTCCAGGTCCCTTTCAGAAAAATTCATGGAGTAGGTACAATCTGAACACTGGTTGTGCTTATTTGTTTCGGGGCCTCTGTTAAAGTGCATTGCATTTGGAGTTATGGCTCATTTAGGCTGAGGGATGTTCTATATTGAAGAAGGTTGGCAGTAGCCTTTGTAAGCACAGCATGCTGTGAATACAGCATTCAGCTTCTCCCGGTGTAGGGAATTTGAGCAACTATCATTTTGCTAAAATTATTCACTGCACTTTTTATGGGAACAGCTGAAACATCCTCATGGAGTCTCAGTTCCCAAACACAACCTTTCTGGATTCACTGGAACCATCACTGACAGTGACAGTGATGGAGGTGTTGAGTTTGTGGTAAGACGTGGTAATACTCATATGTTCAGATCTGATGGCTGAAGTGTGCATTTGTAGATTATCTAGTTTGTGAAGGCTGCAGTTACTTATCATAGTGTCATTCTCCCACTTTTTTTCAGTTTGATAACATGTCTAATAAGCTACTGGGTAACGATGAAGAAGCCCAGCCCCATGTATTCGTTTGGGTAAGTACTAATAACAGGATCTAATATTTAATAACACACCATGCGATACATTGCTGAGTTTCATTGCCTGTATCCTCTAACAGCCATTTCTTGTGGCATGATCTGTGTGTGAAAGCCTAAAAATAAGGAGGACCAAGACTGATGCTTTATAGAGCAGGGGAGGAGCAGGAAGGGGAGGGACAGCAAAAAGAATGAGGAAATACTGATTTTAAGCTGTTTGTGATATGTGGAGTTTTGGCTTAGAAGACATTGAAAATAATGCCTGTTCCATAAAACTTTCAGTTTGTTCCCACCAATCTGCTCTTGAAAGAATCAGAAATAGTATGTCTATCTTGCTGGTTCCTTCCAAGGACCAGAATGCATTTGATGCACTGTTCAGTGTCCAGTTTTCTAAACTTCCTTCTCAAATTTCAGGTTTGAAAGGTTTGAAGTTCTAGCAGTATTTGCATCTACAGTTCTGGCACAGCTTGGTGCTCTTTTTATACTGAAAGAAAGGTAGGGATATGTACCACTTTCTTCAACTTCTTGTGATGTGCAGAGATACTCAAGTTTGAGCAAAAGCATATGCATTCTATAGATGCAATCTGTAGAGAGCTACTATAGAAAAACGTTCAGATTTTAAAATATAATGCTAACCCTTGCTACTCACATTGATTACACTATACATAGGCTTTAGATGTGGTGATAGGAATTGATGAATTTCCCTGTGCATCTTGATTTTTAAGTTCATTAATAGATATTTTTTTTTTACTTCAGTTACTTTGTAAAGCAATTTCATAATTTATGAAGGATCTGAATGTTTATCAACTTCATCAGTCCCTCAAAATGTGCTCAAATATGAATTTGACATACCAGCTACACTTGGAAGCATTCGTGTTTCAGGTGCTTAGCCTAAAAGAATATTTTAGTTTTAACAAAACCTCTTCTCTTGTAAACATCTGGTATTTAAAACTGAGGCAGCTTACCTTTCATTTTTCTGTTCAAAGGCTCTCTCCATGGAGAGCTGTATTAACAACTTAGCGATTCCATACTACAGGTTGATCTGTTGTACTGATCAACTTACGAAATCTGCTGTGCTGATTTAAGCAATTTATTTATTTATTTTCTTTGCAATACTGTATCTGTGAGGGGTTTTTTATGAAGGGCAATTAACTCTTCAGAACTGAAAAAATATACTTCAGGTATCAAAACAAAGATGTTTTATTGTATGAATATGACTCGGATTTTCAATTATTTTTGTAGCGCAGAGCGGTTCCTGGAACAGCCCGAGATACACACGTAAGAAATTATTTTGGCATGTAAAATGATATTTTTTCTTGTGTCCCTTTGTGTTTTTAATACTTAATCTAGCATGTATTGATTATGCAAATATATTCAACACCAGATTGGGTTTTGGTACTTCAGCATTTGTTTCAAACTATGTGCAAGGCGTATTGCAATCAGTTTTTTCAAGGTACAGTTGAAATGTAAAGCACATGCTCTCCTAAATAATGATTTAACTATATGTTGTGGGTTTTGCTAGTTTAGTCACATTTCTTATAGAGGCATCTTAGGAGGCCTGGTATATAGGGGGGAGGATGCTGTGATGATTTGCGAGCTGGAGGTGTTGCAACGATGATGAAGACTATGGATAGCACAGAGAGTGTGTTTTCTTTTGTGTGAATACACATAAAAGAAGGTGTTGTGGGACAAAAGACTGGGCCATGTGATGTATGGTGAAGTTGTAGTTCTCCTGGGAGAGGGTAGGGGCATAGGGCATAATTGCGTAGAAACAGCCTTTTTTATCTCTACTACTGAAGGGACAATGCATTTATGTCTTCAAAGGAAAAACGTATATGTGTGTGTATGTGTGCAGTTAGTTAAGAACTGTTACTCAATGTTCTGAACACTACATACAGCCTAATGTGATAACACTAGCGTATGAAGTTGAGTGATCTCATACAACCCTTGAAATGATAATACACTGCCGGTTATTAAGCATTACATTAGTTTATCTTACTCTTGTTTTCAGCCTCAGTGAAAGATTATTACTAGTAATTACAGGTTGACTTCACATTTTGCGATGACGTGAGATTAAGGTACCTTTTTTTTCCCCTCCCTAGGGGGCGACTGCTGGTTGGTACTTTCGTGGCTCTCTTTTTCAACTTATTTACAATGCTTTCCGTTAGGAATAAGCCTTTTGCTTATGTCTCTGAAGGTATGTGATAAATTAATCTACAACAAGAATTGGGAAAGGATGCTAATGTTCCTATTTTTATCAAGGTATAACTTGCCTGGCAACTTGCTTAACCTGTGGGTATATATTACCGTTACCTCCATAAATATAACTTCATGGAATTTAGAGTTGCTATTAGTCATTCAAGTAGCATGTAGTCATTAGCATGATAAACTGAGTAGCATTTTAATGCTGAAATACCCTTTATTTTCAATCTTTTTGGATTTAGCTAGTGAAGATCATCTGTCAGATATCAGAACTTTAAAGATGTCTTATGGATATATTAATAGATTAAAAATAAATTAATGTAATCATTCCTCTTAATAGCTCTTTTACCTGGGACTTTTCCAGTGTGAAGTAGGCTTGCAGTCGTTCCCACTAACTGTAAATTATTTACAGTTGTATATTATAATTCGTGTTATATAAAAGGTAATTTTGATGGTTATAATCTACAATTATATTTGTACATAATCAGCTGAGATGATAATGAGAGATAAACATTTTACTGCCTGGAAAAGTAGAACTTTTTTAAGCAACAGTCAGTCTGTTAAGATGCATTTCTTCATTCACAATGTGTTGGTTTCTTCTCTTAAAACTTTAAGTGTACTTTAAAATGTATGCTTTTACTCATAATAATTTCATTACCTTTTTTACTTTTGCAGCTGCCAGCACAAGTTGGCTTCAGGAGCATGTTGCAGATCTTAGTAGAAGGTAAAGCTTAAAAATGTTTTTCCAAATTGTTAAGTTTCTGGAAGGTAGTATTGGGGGTTTTGTGTATAATAACAATTTGGATGGGTATTGAGGTGTAAACTGTTGTATATTAGAGCTTTTAAAATAGCTTTGCCTACTGTAGCTCTAGTGCAGGAACTCTAGAGCAGACATTGTCTCTTACATTTCTCGAATGCATCAATCTAATCAAAATACACAACTTTCGCTCTGAATGCATTCAGTACATTGTATGTAATTCTCCTTGGCTAAGGTGAGGTAATCTGGCTTTGTCCTGCACAGACTTGGACTGTACAGCTCAACATGCATTACCTCAGTGATATATTTGTACTAATTTATGTTTGTTTATTCTGTGAGGTGGGCAAGTGACTAGGATGGGTGTAGTTTAAATGTGATACATGAAACAGCTTACTCACTGAAACATAGCTATGGAAACTCCTCACCTGTCCAGCAGAAAATTTGAATGTGTGTGTCTTCCGGGGGCTGAAGCAGCGTGGCTCATTCGTCTTGTCTATCAACTCTCCTTCTAGTACTGAATATCTAAATGTGAGATAACATTGTTTGCAAATAATTTTATCAGATGTCAGAAACAGTTATTTTGAGCCATACGTGTTTTTCCAAGTATTTATGCTGTCAGTATCAAAATGTTAAGCCATATTGTATAACAAGTTAAGTATGCGGCAAAGCCCATCTGTTCCTGCATGTTGTGATTTTTGTATACAGTTGAGGGAAACAGAGAACACTGGCTTGTTAAACAGAAGAATTAACTTTATATGGGGTGAAGTATTGTGTCATCAAACCCAAACTGTGTGAAACAGCTCTGGAAGACTAACAATAGGGTTGTCCATGTACCTGGAGTTTCAGTGTAAAAAAAACAGTGGATAACAACCACAGACTCTAGCAGAGTCTTTCTTTAACACTGTGTTTCAGAGGACACAGGTAACTTGAAGGGCTCCCAGATCAAGAATCTAGAATGGCTTTTGGGTTGTGAGATAAAAATTGTTGACATAATTGTCTACAGGTTAAGAAAATGTAAATTTTGGTAGTACATTTACAGCTATTTCAGATGTGTTCTGTGAAGCAGTGTTGATTACAAGTTATCCGCACCTGTATATAATTATGTTGATGAAAAGTCTTACAGGAACAGACCAGCATGTGATGTCTAAACATAGGTTGGCTCTAAACAGAGCAACAAAATGTTTAATGCTGTTTTTCCTTTAAATTGTCCAGTACGTGACATGCACTTACATTCACTGGGAAGTACAGAAACCCTTTTCTCTCTTCATGCTCTCACTGACAGGAGATAACGATAAATAAATATTTTTTCCCAGTGTTCCCTCATGGGTTTTTTTTTGCTTACTGAAGTAGCTGGTCTTTTCCCTCTTTTCAGAGTCCCAGCGATTAGTTAGCTTTGGCTTTTGAACACAGAAGGTGGCAGATGGATTGAAGACTAATGATATGGAAACACCCTCCCTGCCCCAAGACTGATGTATATGTAATAGCAATATCTCAACCTGTAAAGCACTTGTGTTTCATACAGCCGACACAGTTAGCTGTGTTACTAGAAAAAAGAAAGTAGGACAAGATATGTATTTTAACATGTAAAAAAACTCTGTAAAGATTAGCGTAACATAACATTTTGTAGATGGGAAGATAGACTTGAAGCACACTTAAGATGCAAGAGGTATTAGTTTCAGATATGAGACAGAATATGAAATGGATCTAAACTTGATTAATATTTGCTGACATCAGGCTATTACAAAACTGAGCGGAATTAGAAGGGCCTTCACAGTTCTCATAGACACAATTTGCTATGACTGCAAAGTGTATTTGAAGTCAAATGCTGAAATAGTGGGTATGTAACTTTTGGGTTTTGAAGCAATGCTGAACAGCTAGCTGACAACCGCTTTTTCTGTTTTGTTACAGTATTTGTGGAATCATCCCAGGATTAAGTAGCATCTTTCTGCCACGAATGAACCCTTTTGTCTTGATTGATATTGCTGGAGCTCTAGCTCTTTGCATTACATATATGCTCATTGAAATCAAGTACGTACAGTTGTTTAAAAAAAGAAACTTTTGTATCCAGTCTATGAGAAATTGCAACTTTTACATGGAAGGAGTGATCTCATCAAAGCTGTATTTTGTATGAATGGCTTTGCAACTCCGTGAATATGTTTGTCTTTTTTCAAAGAGGTATAGTTCAGATGAGATCAGTATATGTAATGTTCTGTAAGGGTATGTAATTGAAAAGAATGAAAAAGAATCAAATGAAAATTCTTACGCTTTTAAAAAATCTAAAAAGTTCTTTTCCTTTAACATTGCTCTTTCTTTCTAGCAACTATTTTGCTGTAGACACAGCTTCTGCTATAGCAATTGCTTTGATGACATTTGGTACCATGTATCCCATGAGCGTCTACAGTGGAAAAGTACTACTCCAGGTAAGGCGGTGTCACAAAACAAGAGATTTTGTGGTTTCAGTGTTGTTAAATGTCTCATTTAAAAAAGCAAAACAAACAAAGACCAACCAAACATGAAGTATGTTTAAGCATTTGAATGGGGAGCATTCCCAGGGGAATTTGTGACATGCTGGAAGGATTTCAAGGGCAGTGGAAGTATGCATCATGAATTTGTTTAATGCCATTGGTCTCCTGTGTGGATAGATCAGGCTTAAAGGCTTTCTTACTTAAACAAGGCCACTTAATCTTTATTATAACTCTTTTTTTCCTCCTTTTTTTCCCTTCTTTTTCTTAAAGACAACCCCACCTCATGTGATTGGCCAGTTGGATAAACTTCTTAGAGAGGTAAGTCAGTGTATAATACATAACACAGTGCGCACAGCTAACATTAAGTAAGCATTTAGGAATATGAAGGGGGTTTGTGGGAAGATTGCAAAAGAATTACTTTTTTTAAATGTTTTAGCTGCATGTAGCAAATATGGATCTTGCTGTCTAAGATAAATAGTGTCATTCAGATATCCGTAACAAATCTGTTAATAGTACAGGTTGTTCTTTTTATAAACTAAACTTGAGCTACCGTTGAGTGGTTTGCAGATGTTAATGCAGGGAGGAAAAGGAGTAGAGGCAGCTGTTGACTTATAGCATGTCAGGTTGAGAAAATACTGCAATTTGGCAGCAAGAGTTACTTGAAATGAGTTACTTAAACCACTTTTTGGATGGATTTGCATGTTCAAGGGTAGCAAAAATACAGTAGATAAGCATTAGTGGCATCATTAACAGACATCATCTGTTCTGTGTATGGAAGCTTTTCTATTTCGCTGCTGAAAATGCTGTATTATTCAGAGATGTGTAAAAGTACATTTCCAAAAGGACTTGAAACATTCTTTCTAATTTATTTTCATATTTCTGGATGTTCACGTAAAATCAGGTTTCAACTTTGGATGGTGTCTTGGAGGTTCGAAATGAGCATTTCTGGACATTGGGTTTTGGCACATTGGTAAGTTATGTCTTTATTGTCTTTAGCCTTTAAAAAAAAAAGTTGAGAGTTATTAAATTTTTATTTAAATGAAGTATTTCTTCTGAAATCTTAAAAAAAAAAAGAGTTAGTATTCAGTCCCTGTGATATATCGCAAAAGTTCTCTTCCCTTGTCCTTTCTGGTTTTTTAAAGCTTTGTTATTGCTTAATATTATTTATGTACATTGCAGCTCTGGATTAAAGCATGCATTTTACAACTATAGGATTTCTTTTGTATTTTGGCAGTGAAGAAAACCTCAAACCATAGTAACTTTTCAAATGGTATGTTAGTGTAAATTGTCTCAGAGGGGAGAAGAGGAAAACTGTAAAACTTCAGGTACCAAAGCTCTACAGCAGAAACATGTTTTCAGCATTTTTGGGGAAAGGGGATGAAAGGAGCACCTACAGTTGTATACTGATATTCTGAAGCTGAAAGGAATTAGGGTTTGGGTTTTTTTGTGGTCCAGAATGATCATACAGATCTCGGTTATTCCTAAGGTGATGCAGATATGTTGTTACAGGAAGAAAATTAAGAATTGTAGAATTTTTCTCTACTTCTGAATTCTTCAGTATGTTACCCTTCTTAGGAAAAGAAAAAGGTAGCAGGTCTGGCTGGCTGATGTGAGAATAACTTCTAGTTTACTATTCTGCCACCCAAAATACTGGATCACAGCATTGCTGGAGTGATCAGATGATTATAAAACCTTTGTATGCTTATTTACCTATTTGCATCTTCAAGCTTGCAGTAGAAACTTCCTGAGACCTGGGTATGTTTTCAGCTGCACTATGTGAAGTAAAAACGGCTTACATAGCACAAGCCGTGAACCATGTTCTTTATTAAATATGAACTGAAAAAGCACGTGAGAGGTTTTGGTTTGCATCCTGTTCTCTTCTGCAGCAGTAGTACAGGGTGAATGGGGTAGTGTCAACTGGGAAGAAGGCAGGGGCAGCCTACAGTCCAAGAGAAACTCAGTCTGAGTTCCACAGCAGGCATTGCCTGTATTCTTGCTTACGGTCCTGATCTGAGCTGTGAGTGTTGTCCTCTTGCCCGCTCCAACAGCACAGGGATGACACTCTTTCCTAAATTTGATCTTGAATGGTGATCTGAATGGTGATCTTGATATGTTCATAAAAGATCAACACATTAGGAAAGGTCAAAATGTATCCTAATTATGGAATTAGTAAATATGTTTCACAACTTAGTAGTGTCTCCACTGTGAAAGGTTTTTGTGTAACTCTGCAGGATAACTTACCTCATCTTGAATTTATGTGAAGAATCTTTACTGAAATAACAGTTAACAGCCAACTTATTTTTATCCCTTTCTAGGCTGGATCAGTACATGTCCGAATTCGGAGAGATGCAAATGAACAAATGGTACTTGCCCATGTCACTAACAGATTATACGCATTGGTCTCTACCTTGACTGTTCAGATTTTCAAAGATGACTGGATCAGACCTACCTTATCATCTGTGCCTATTGCAAACAATATTCTGAACATTTCGGATCATCATATTATTCCAATGCCATCTTTGAAAGCTGCTGATAATTTGAACCCTGTTACATCCACTCCAGCTAAGCCTAGCAGCCCACCGCCAGAATTTGCTTTTAATACGCCAGGCAAAAATGTGAGTCCAGTCATTCTTTTGAACACTCAGACAAAGCCCTATGGATTGGGCTTGAATCATGGATCCGCACCCTACAGCAGTGTACTCAACCAAGGACTCGGAATACCGGGAATGGGAGCAACTCAAGGATTCAGAACTGGTTTTACAAATGTCCCAAGCAGATATGGAACCAACGCTCGTGGTCAACCCCGACCGTAATAAACACCATTATTTATTATACTTAAGGGTATTGACTTAATTCTTTTATTACCCAATTTTTACAAACATTTGGAATGTCAGATCATTCTAAATGGCTGGGAACAAGTGCATTGTTCATATTCATGAAACGGTTAAACTGCAGTTTTTGCTTTGTGTCAGCAGTAGCCTGTGTAATGTCACAAATATTTTCCAGACTTAGGATACTTCAGAGGTAGCTTCTATAGCATGTCAGTTTCTGTTTAGCTTTTTATTCACTTTTCTTTATTTTCCCAAGAATGGATTGAGATACAGCACAACTCCATAGAGAGTAAAATTGTGACCAGGCAGCAATTTTTTTCAAATGAGAATTGCTTAATAGAAACTATTAATGCAATTCAGCATTAAATTCACTGAATGCTGAAAAGCTGAGAGAATAGGAAATGGCAGAAATACAAGTCCCAGTTCTTAGATGTTTTGATTGCTGTATTAAGCCATCTTTTGGCAAAGTCACAGTTAGTTTTGGTTGCAAAACTCCATCAATATTCGTATCGTGGCCATTGTGAAGACAATCTGGTATTTCAGATTCTAATTAGTTTTGTGGGACTGTGTTTTTACATTTTTATTGTTGCTTTTATAGAAATTCAGATGGTTCAGCAACCATTTTCTAGTTGTAAGTATTCCATATTCATCTCCGATCTCTCTTCCTTTTTGGTTTAACTGCAAAATTATTTAGCAATATCCTGGGAAATAAAATATGTCAAACTTAGATTTTACAAGCACTTCTTTTTTACAATTAACCCTGTTTAAGATACAGAGCAAATGGCTGTATTATTTCTGAAGCCAGTATTTCATTTCTGACTATGGAAAGTATTCTCTGATTTGATTGGTACTTTGTATTTTTCCCCTTTGTATTTTTTCTGTAGTTTCAGGGGGAAAGGTATCTGTTTCTATTTCTGGTTTATATCCAGAGTACTGGTCAGTGATTGCTGACAGTTCTGAGTGATTGCTGGAGTGCTTAACCTTCGGGCCACACTTGGAAAAAGACTGCCAAACTTGTCTCTGCTTTTGCATTATTGTTTTGCTGTACATCTAGGCCATATTTCTTCAGGGCCTTTCTCTTCCCTCTGACTGCTGTCTTTTTCTTCACTGCTCTAATAACAGGGAAAGGCCTTTTAGAAATACTTCAGGTTTTTTTTTTCCTGTTCTCCTGTGCAGTAAGTATAATTCCCTAGCCAATTTCTCCTCTGCACTTTCTTCAGCATCTCTTGGCTGTTGAGGAGTGGGTTACCCATTCCTGTTGTTTCATCTGCAACTCAGGGTGCTATATATTGGCTTCCACCTTGTTAATCTGTATAATAAGTCAGTCTCTCCATTTGTCCGAGAGCTGTAGTATCTCAGGGACTCCAAAGAAATTATGTTACCTGAAGATAATGGGTTTGATGCAGAAATCTTTCATAGAACTGAGTTGAGAAAACAGCCTTCATTTGAATTTTAAAGATCTGTGGCCTCTTCACACTGGCTGAGGTTTTATTTTTCTGCATAAGGACGTTGTTTTCCTCTTTCTTTTTTTTTTCCTTTTTCCCCCCCTCCATTACCTGTGTTTCTTGCTCCAGTGCACAGAGGAGGGTGTCACTTTCATAAGCAAAGTAAGGTGACATTCTGCATGATGGTATCTTGCTGGGATGTTTGAGGCTGAGGGTAGTGTCCAGACTGCCACTGGTATACAGTCCATGTAAGCTACGAGTAGGGAATCTAGTTCTGTACTTCATTTGCAGCAGGAGTAAGAGTTTCATTACCGTGTTAGAAAATGTAATGACCTGGAAAGCTTGCATTTAAGGATTACGGTGAACTTAAAACAGTTGGTCCTGTTTCTATAAGGTCAGTATTAGCTGAGTAATCACCTTTGTTTCATTGCTCTGTCTTTATGTGTGTGTAGCCTATTCCACGTGCCATTGCTGCATGGAAATTTGCTGAAGTACAGAACACTTGAACAGATTCTCTGTACCTCTTGGGTGCTGAACTAGACTGCATTCTACAGCATCTGTGACACCTTAGAGCCAGCAGAATGTTTACAATATACTACTCATGTGGCCTGAGAATTGTTCCTTACTCCAGTTTCATAACCAAACACCCTTTTTCTGACATTTTAAGTACATTGTATTATACTGGTTGCATGCCTACTCGTTTTTAGTAGAAAATTAAAGCTCCATTTTATGAAAAAATGAAGCTGATCCGTGATTTAAGATGAAAAGGGAGAATGAGAATTTCAGAATTCTGAGTGCAATATAATCATTTTAGCAAAACTATTTTTTGGAGTGATTGTTTACAATATATATCATATGTGCAGACGATAAAGATTCTTTTAGAGATTAGAACAGCTTTTTAGCTGCTCTATTGTTATGAATATATTAAGAATATTTGTTAAATCAATGCAGAGTAAAATGTCTCCTTTTATACGAGGAAAATAAAATCAGTGTCATCTTTAAATGACAAGGAAAAAGTGGTAATTTGTGTACAAGATTTTATAGTTATATTTTTATATATGATTGTTTAAGCGATGCTCTCGGGTGATACTTCAATCTCAGTGAGCAGGTGTGTGAAACTTCAGAACTCTTTTTCTGGGTCTGCTGCCAAGGTAGACTTGGGTCCTTGTAATAATGCTACAGAAAGCATTTTTACTGCATTTTGTCTTTTCTAATTTTATTTTGCTGTTAGGTGGTCACAATCTAAATGTTTATCGGAAATGTGGTGAATAAGAATCGCTAATTTATATTATCCTTATTCCTAGTGATAGGAATGCTGCCCCAGCTAGAGCATAAAAGAGGACTGGCTGTCATTTCTGTCTACCAGAGGATTTGGCATTGTTACTTCTTTAACTTATTCCAGCTGTGATTCCACAGGATCACTACACTTGTAGGTAAACACATCACGCTTTAGAGAATTTGAGGGGCATGTACCATTACCTGACATAAGATTCTTGTGAAAAACCTCACTGCCCTGATACAAAAGGGGCTAGACCACCTACTACAATACAAGTAACTAATGTATGGGGAGTTTTACAGCTTTACCTGTTGAATAATGGTTCCTGAGTTCATTCTGTTCTGTGTTGCCTTTACCCAGGTAAAATCCCCATTCAGCTTTGGGAGGACTGTTGACAAGTGACAGCCTCTCATGATGGTAGATTGATGCTTTTCATTCATTTCCCCTCTTCCCCCCCTCCCCCGCCTCAACTGAGATGTGACAAGTGCTATTCAAGGAAAGAACCTGTACAGCAATCCTGCTGATTTGGGTAATGATTGGATTGAAGTCCTTCAGCTGATTTCCATGCCCTGCTGCCACCATCCCACAGGGGCAGAGAAACTATCCAGGGATAGGTGCTCCAACATAAAGCCTGTCTCTGAATTCTGAAGTGACTGTCTGAACGTGTATGTTCAGATCCTACAGATCTGAAATATACTTTGTGATATTCAGTGTTGAAACTGAGAGTGGAAAATATACCAGTCCTGGTGTCCCTTTTTTTGTTTTCTGGGTATTTTATCAAATGCATAGACATTCTCCTGCCTGCTTGTTCTCCCCTGCCCTAGTAGCAGTGAGAACCCACCTTGCACCATGTCTTTCCTTTACTGACTACTTCAGGTTCTTGTGCTTTTGGGAGCTTAGATTCCTGGATTCACATGGTTACTGGGCTGATTTAAGCTGTCCTTCCAGCAGTTACTTTTTAAACAAATGACGGATCATATAAATTGCTAAGATGGTGACTCTCCCCTCGGGGGCACCCTTTCCAGGGCTCACATCTGGTAAAGAGATGGCCTTCTTTTCCTGTACAAAATAAGCCCCTTCAAAACCTGAGGGAGAGAAGCCTCTTTGCCTCTTCATGTTTTGAGAACCATTGAATCGTGTTACACCAACCCGTATCTCATTTCTTAGTGAACTGAGTAAACTTAACTTGAGGGAACTGCATGCTGAAGCAGTGAGATGCTGGTGACAAAACTGACATGCCGGAAACTTGGTGTACTACATGATTGACGTAGGGTTTCAACTAACTCTAATAGAGACTTTTTTAATGAGACTTTTCCCAGTTATAACAACGCTCTGATCCCACACATCTTAATGAAGCTTGTTGTAAATGGACTTTCAAGTTCTTGAAGAAGCAGACCAGCAGTGCACACTGCAATGCATACTGCGTTTTTCAAAGGCCCTGAAAAGTGTGAAGTAAAACAAGAATTCACCTGTAGCAGTGAAATTAGCCACACACACACTCATTATTAGTGTTTCTGTATATAGTCATTTTGTTACCTTTTTTCATCAATTAGGTGGGTGCAGCAGGCACCTTATACTGCTCAGAGTACAAGTACTCAGACTTCAGATTTCATTTAGTTGTTTAGAATGTTTTCTCATGGGCTGGAGGAGAATGTGGTAGCAAAGAGTTCAAATAGCTTTGATGTATTTACACAGAGGTACAGCAATATCTGAAAATAAACACATCTCTCCAGTTTTTAGAATTTTCATTGTATTCTATTTCAGAAGTCATGTGCAGAATAGAAACACTTCTCACGATGTTGAACTGATGAGAAAACATGAAATGCTTAACTTTCACCTTGAGTAACAGAACCAGATTGGGTTTCATTTTCAGGCTGTCCTGTACAAGTAGAATTTTACAACTTTGTATTGCTGTAAATACATATTTTGATTGCAGCTTTAAAATACATAAGTATTATCTTAAGTTCAGATATATTTGCTTTAGGAAAACGGTAATATAGAGGCCAAATCTAATAAGCCTACAACTCTCTAACTTACTTCCTTTCTAAATCTCTCCGCCTGGGACAGAACTTTCTGATGAAGAAGTTGAGAGCAGTAAAATACTGACTTGTTTTACCTCAGTTTGTTCTCTACCAGCTTGATACTTAACTTTCTTTTTCAGCTGCTCTCATCCTTTCCTCACCAGTGGAAACCATAATTCTGTAGGAGCTTTTGAATACTGCTCTTCTCCTATTGATTCCTCTTCCAGGCTAGATTTTTGGCAGAGTGTTATACTAAATTTATTGAGTAATTCCAGTATGAAATGTAAAAGCACTGGGTTGTTAAACTGGTGAGTATCTTTTTCTGATACAGCCTGTGGCTTGTCCTTACTTAAACTGTCCTCTTGCTTCTGAGTCTCATACTTCTTTTACTCTTGATAAACAGCACTTTACCTTTACAAGCTGTGGTTTCATACAAATACAGTTTTAAAGTGATCACTTTCCTAGTATTAAAACCAGCAAATTTGTGCTATTGTTTTTTTTAATTTTAGATCAAACTGTGAATGAATGGTGTGTTCTGGGAAGTGGCTCCCACAACCACCTACTCTTCTGTTTATATCTCTTGTGTTGCAATCAAAGCATGGTGTGGGGGGAAGCCCCCACATACCTTCCTTTAGCATCACTCTCCACCACCCTTCTCCATAAAAAAGTATCCAACAAAAAACAGGGAGAAAACTCAATTTGTGTTATTTCTCTGTTTGCTGGTGGCTGCCTGTCCACACACAAGAAGCCCTTGCAGCCCTCCTTGTGGGGGAAGGAAAGGCAGCAGAGAGGTCTAAAACACCCTTCTGTGTGTCAGGAGTTGTAGCAGCTCATTTCAGGATGGGATGGTTTAGTTCAACCCACAGCAGAAATTTAGTTTACTGTGATTTATGCCTCTTTTGATAATGTGGTATAAATTTCCATTGCTAAGCACTTTCCAATTGGGTCACACCTTGTGAAAAGTAGCTAACACTTAAGTCAGGAGGCAGTCCCTCCTGGATCTTAATATGTGACATAAAACAGGGATAACCATCTGGAAAAATTCCGGGTTTTTTATTCAGAGGTAAAACATGGAAAGATCAAATTCCTTCCAGGCTGATACTAATTCTTGTTTAATGCTATCTTGTTTGGCTACATAGAAGATCAGGCCAGGAACAGCTGAATCAATAATCTGTCTAGCAAGAGCTATCATTATATTTTTCTTCACTTTAGTCTCTCCAATGCAATTAAATAGCAAATGTGAAGATGGACAGTGTGTTTAGATGATAGGAGAATGACCTGTTGCCATTTTGTCCCTCACAGGTTTAGATATTCCAGTACAAACACTTGCAGGATTTTGCTGAGATTGTCGATAGTGGTTTTGTCAAGGTTTTCTTCTGTGTCCTCTGTGGTATGCCATACTGCAGGAAAAGGAGATGGAATCAGATGTAGGACTGGAACCCCTATAAAAGGAAAGTGAAATTTGGAGAAGACATATTGGAGATGTTCTGTTAAACCAATGAATATGTCACCATTTAACAACAGAATCGGGTAACTACTCAAAAAGTGTTGGTTTTGTTGGACTTGAGCCCTGTCTTGATGAAAAAAATAGAAGATTCACAGAGTTGAAAAGCCATTGAGCAGGAGACAGTGACCATAGCTCAATGAAAAGAGCACTCGCTTAGAAGCAGAGAGGTGTAGCTGATCTTGTGCCTGCTTCCAGAGCTGTGCACCAATTTTACATTGCTAAGTAGTTAACAGAGCATAAGGAATGGCAAAATTAGGGGCTGGATATGAAGATACCTACCTCCTTTCCCAGGTAGATACCCTTTCAAAGAACTAGTGTAACCTCCCTTTTTGGTTAACTCTTCTTTGGCAATACAACTCTTGTACAGCAGAAAACTTCAATCAGAAGACTTCACTGTATCTACTGCCCTTCCTCAGCACACCTTAGTTGTGAAGATGCTTTGCTGAGTGCTTGAACAGAGAAGGACATCAAATCCACTCCTGAATTTGGACAAGTGCTTTAATTACTGATCTGTCGCTTGACAAGGTGGCAGCAGTAATCCAACTGCTTTCCCTTTCTTTGCATCCCGAAGGAAAAGAATGAACACAAAGTTGGGGGCTAAGGCATACATATCTGCCATGAGAAATACTTGGGGCATTATAAGCTTGAAAAATAGGATCACATGAACTTGCTCATTTATTAAATTATGCATTTGGTACTGATCTTACACTTTAAAATATAAGAGCTTCCAGTACCTCTTAATAGAAACGGAATGTGGTCATCTTCAACCAAGCCTCGATAGAAAGTAGGCTGGAAATACTGCCTTTCCATGTGGTGGTTCTTCAATAGATTCATGTTGTGTAGCTCTTGCTCTGTAATTCACATTGAGAGTGACTTAGAACTTTTGGACAATATGAGGCATGTTAGCACATTTTATTTTTTTTTCCTCTCATGTGGAAGCTGTTTCCATCGAAGAAGAAAAAGGAGTTTGTAACTGTCTTTTGCATTTGTTCATTACTTAGAAGACCTCAACATTGGTGCTAATACTGTAATTTTCCAGAAGGAACTAAAACAGAGAAGTAAAGCAGTTCTAAGTGTTCAGAGTGTCAATCTGTTACAGAATCTGTTTCATGGTTTCCAGGTGTCTGGGAATCTTTCTCAGTTATTTTATTAATTAAATAATAAAATCTTTGTATAGGTTTAAGATGCACCAAATATAACATTTCATAATGTAAGTATTAAAACTGTAAACCAGAAAAGTAACCTAAAAATCTGATTTACAGGACTTAATGCATTCAGAAACTACACACTAAACTTTCAAATTCACCAAAAGCCCATACCCCAATCCTCACCAATTGCTTGAAGCCTCTGAAACCATCGACTAGTGTTTGGAAAATAACTGGGAAAGACAGGGTTTGGTGCACCAATTAAATCCAGTAGTACAAGCAGGTCCTACAGAAGAAAGAATCTTTAAAGCAAAATTCTTTATATTACTGCACCACCATTAACAGAGATCAGCAAAGAGACGTCTTTGTTCCTGTATTATGACTAGGTCTTTGATAGCTCTGGCCAAAGATCTGTCTTTTCTACCATAATGCCTGAGAAGAACTCGTTAGCAGAACCTGATTCCAAACGCATGCATTTTGCTGTTTTTCTGAGGAAGAAAAGGTTGGCTATTTTGCTGTTCTTCAAGCTGAAGCAGACCGCATTGCTTTGGTTGCAGTTTGTGTGTTATATCCCTTTAAAAGAAAAACTACAGTAGGTGGGGAGAAAGAAGAGGAAATTGCTTCTTCCCTGGAGAACAACAAAGTCTGTCAAGGGAAAGACATTTTATGAGTCATAAGACACAGTGACAGAAGAAAAGTGTCTCAGCAGTGAGTAGGGAAACTAGAAGGGAGCAGATGACCAGAATTTTAGTAGGACTCAAAGGGAAACAGCTTGCTGTAGCTTAGTGCTTATCTAGGAGAGATTTGTTCACAGATGGATCCTAATCACTTCGAATTATCCCTTTAAAAGGGTAGGTATCCTAGTTTATATTCTAATAAATTTGTGTATTTTGATTTTTCTATGACTTCTCCTCCATACTTGCATGGAAAAGGTCTCAGCCGGTTCACCTGAAAAGCTCTTGCCAACTCTCTACATGCCTTATAAAATTGCCCCAAGCTTACTTTTTCCTTTTAACTTTGGTGACATTCATGGTTTCCTGGTAATTTGGGCATTTGCTAACTGAATATTGGAAAAAAAAAAGCAATTTACTCCTGCCCATCAAGAATTGAAAAGCCACTTACTATGCCCTGCAGCTGATTTGTGGTGGTTGAACCAGGTGGATGTGGAGTAGATACCATTTTCTGAGCTAAGTGTTGAGATCCATAGAGGGAATCAGAAGGGGACCACTGGACAAAGGCTTCTTCACCATCAAAAAAAATGAGCTGAAGTGAAAGGTCTGGTCTTGATGCTGAGCTGGTCTGTTGGAGGAAAGTAAGAGTAGCATAACCTGACTTTGGCCAGAACATTAAATAAAGGACAAATACTGTAGTCATATAAGCCACATCAGTAGGAGTATATTTTCAAGGTACTCTATGCAAACCCTCCTATGGCTGTATAGTGAGTGACAGTGATCACTCACTATTATTTATCTAGTGCAGTGACACGTTCTGCAGTCTGGTATCATTTGGATTCTGGTTAGAAGCTTTATTTCGGACTTCAGCAGACATGTGCTGAGGATGTTGAGACAGGTCTGCAAAAGCAGGAACATCACCTCAAATACCAATGAGACATGCAAGCAACAGCACCTGATGCAAGTGCTAATATTATTCCTTGCTAGTGCCCCAAACGAGTAGTATCTCTGTTGCAGCTGTGCATCAGTGGAGGTGAATTATGGATTTGTAGAGCTGATGGTTTTTTGAGGGACAAAGAGCAGTCAGTCATGAGAAGAATGACCATTTCTTTTCCTTCAGGGGGACTCGCAACCACTGAAACCAAAGCACAGAGAGTGGAGTGCATACACCTTTCCCTTTTAACAACCAAAAATATCATAACAGTAAAAACTGAGAATATATGATTTATGTATTTAAGGTCACAAAGGAGACATTGTGTGATATTTATTCCCCATGTAGAAGGAGCCTTTTTTCTCTCTCTGTTTACTAACTGAAGTTTTCTTTGCACTGGCAGCGTTCCCTAGTAACCTCCAGTGTGGCTAACCACCATACAGTTTGGTTCCACTGTATGAACAGGCTGGGGAACCGTAGGCTTGGCAGTTAATATAAATGTTTTAACTGTCTATGAATTAAATGCTATTTCAAGTGAAATTGCATGATGGGGTTAATAAGGTGGGGCCACTGGCAACAGTCATGTCCTGTATGGGCTACAACTCCCAACTAGCTGGAGCAAATCCAATATAAACAGTAGTAGAAAACTTCTATAAAATGTCGCTCACACAGGCAAGACAGTATTGATTGTATGCTCATAGTGATATATGGATTTCTCTAATGGCAGTGCTTTGCTGCCCTTTGTCCTTCGCACAGGACACGGGTCTTTTGATAGCAGTCATTTTGCATTATGGAGGAAAGTGTATTAATGCCATTTGAATTTTAGAAAGTAGTATTTGTATTATTATTATTACTGTTTAACACATTCGCAGGTCTGACTAACAGCTGTCTTTGCCCTCTACTTTTAAACTTACTCTATATAACTGGAGAAACATCAAGATAAAAATCACAGCTTCAAGTCAAAGTATAAATAGATCTCGCTGAAAACATAACAAAGTCTGTTATGCTACTATGATCTGAGCAGAAAGGTCATAGTTAATGTATTAAGCAGATGGATCCCAAAGTATATTTTGTTAACAGACTGTTCAAATGGTATCCTGTGCAAAGTAATTAGATTGCCTTTTTGTCAAATGCTGTCATCTTACATGATAAAACAGTTTAATCAAAAAAAATGATATGTTACTTGCAAAAATTCCAGTCTTTAAGTCAGTGTGCAGGTTGTTCCATAAATAGCCATCAGGCAATTTTATTCTACATAAAGCTCCTAAATGAAAGCATCTGTATTACAGGAGTGCTTTGTTTTGTGATTAAAAACATTGGTATATTCTTAATCTTCTAATTCGTAAATATTCTGATGTCAGACGGCACCAGATCAGTTTCTGGAAACATCTGCCGACAAGTAATCTTCATACCTGAGCTGAGTGTCTTCCTGACACTTTGTAAAGCGTTTAAGAGACCTTTCCCTGTGAAAGCTCCATTGGAGTACAAGGGCTCCAAATAGCAAATCCTGAACCACTAGATGACGCTCACGAACCTGTAATCCTCGATCTTTCAGAGCGAGGAGGATCAGATTCTTTTGCGGGCCAACGGCAGCACTTTGAGGCAGATTTTCATAGCAAAGGTAACACAGACTGACAATATACTGTTAGTATTGTTACATAAATAAACTATTCAAATCGATAAAGGAAAAGAAGAAGAAAATCTTGAAATCATTATGGGATGGAGGGATGAGTCTAACTCTCCTGTTCATCTGTCTCCCAAGACAGAATACAACTGAGAGATTTTAAAAGTGCAAGATTAAGAAAGCAAAGATACTTGTCAGTGACCCCAGCTGTTACTGGATATGACAGGGGCTTCTCAGTGTAGGGTTCTGTGCCTTTTAGATAGAAAGTGGGATTCTATCTTGCCAAGTCTATGAAGCATGTATTATTCATGTATAAATTGTTATTTTTATATACTATATTAGGTAATTTTTAGGTAGCCACCCTTTGCATAATAAGTTTTATTATGATGATATACTCTAAAGGAGTAGATACAGATCTCTGTTGTGTTCTTCTTGAAGTCAAATGGGAGTTTTCCTACAGCAAAGCAATCAAAAGAATTGGGCACACAGGCTGTGGGAGAGAACATGGAAGTGCCCTTGAGGCCTATTGCTGTAACAAACCCAAATGAAAATTAAACAAGCAAACTACCTTGATTAGCTGAAGCTGGTTATCCAGGGCACGTGCCAGCTCCAAAATCATAGCACAAGGCACGGCTGAATCAGTTGCTCCTACAAACGCTCTCTCCTGCCACTGTTGTCCAAAGAACTTTGAGTCGTAGTGGCAGGCTAGAACCAGGTGCCTTTTTGCAGAGGGGCTGAGAGTGCTGATAATGTTTGAAAAGGTTTGATATCCGTATGGTGTGTACTTCTGAAATGTATCTTCTTCAATTTCCCAGCCAGCCTGTAATCTTTGAAGACGGTGCTTGATATGCTGCAGTTAAAAGGATAAACAACCACATTAGTATTGCTTGCTTCAGAAAGATGTGGCAGACAAATTGTGCTTAGTTATCAGTGGCACTTGGGCTTATTTCTGTGAGTTCATGGTATTTTTAAAAGATTAATTTTACAACAAAAATTGTAATGTCACTATACAAAATGAGCAACATCTTTGCTACCTTAGCCTGTGGCTGGCTTAGCTGCTTTTCATTTCTCCGTTTTGTCTCTTGTTTTTTGAGTCTGAAGGTGCTTTGAATGATTGCCCGTTAATATGACACATTTAGATCTTGATCTCTGAAGTTTCCAGGCTGGTGTTTTTTGAGGTGCCACCAGGACAGCATTAATGTTTACTTCTTCAAATCCAAACTCAGCTGTGACCTTAAATTGTCAAAAAGGGCTGCAGAGAACTTGATGTGGCTAATCTGACAATTACCACACATAGATGTCACAGCAGCATAAGAAAGATGATGGGTTTTTGTTTGTTTGTTCTAGGGGCTGGGGGGGGTGGGGGGGTGTTTTCTTTTTAGTCTTTTTAGCTTCTATGAGGTATCTGCCTTTCAGGTGACGTAAGTTGCTTACAGGGCTGTACAAGACAGTCTGATTCCTGTAAATTGAAGAAGGAATTAAGCATTTCAGAACAATGTTTTAAAAAATAAACCCTGTACATGTAGCTTACGTAAAGAATAAGGGACTACATAAAAGAGATCATTCATTTTAGGTATTGTTCTACCTAAAGAGAATACCCCTAATAACAACCCTAGTTATACTTAGTACAGAGTTCTGGCTAATTCTTATTAGAGGGTCATCTCTGCTGAGCAACTTATTTTTATGTGTCCCTAGAGCACCGCTTCGAGACAGATTCCTCTCCCTTTAAATAAACATTAGGAAAAGCCTCTAAGGGGTAAAAAGAAAATTGACTTTGAAGATTTGTCCTGCTCTTGGTGAAGTCAGTGGGAATATTGCCATAAATGTTAGTGCTAGAACAAACTGCCATTTTGTTGTGGTCACCCTCTAAAAGCTCTTACAGTGTTGTATGACTATCTATAGGCAGAGCAAAGGATGTCTGTGATGGATTATGGGGAATATAGAAGCCTGAATGGATTTCCCAGTGTCCACTAGCTACAACTGGTACTAGTCTTCTCCCTTCTTCTGTGTCTTGACAAAGAAATGTCATTCCTCTCAAAGTCGGTAGTGCTTTGACAATGAGAACTCTTTTTTTCCGCTGGTGGGGCCCTACTTTGGTACATGCTGTTACCCTGTAACAGGATGATCCTATTTTGAACATGATTTGTGGTTTTCTAGCCTAGGCTCAGCTAGTTTTTTGTTTTTTCTTACTCTTTCCCCGTTCACTTGGCTGCCTTCCAGGGTATCACTAAAGAAACCACAAAACTATAGAGACGTGTGCACGCACACAAAGCATAAAAAAGCTGCATTTTTCCAGTCTACCAATTGCAGAGTGGCAGATAATCTTCTTGTAGTTAGGGCTGCCTTGGAGCTGTTGAGCCACTGCCTGGAGGGTAGGTAAAGGCTAATGAGATGGTGTGAATGCCTTCTAGCAAATTCAGCTGTACCACTGTTTAGTCTCCTGGTTAGATAATATAATCCAGAGCCAGCATGGACATGGTCCTGAAGATGCCTCTGCTGTGAGTGCAGAGCAGCAACCTGGTTGTGTGGTAACTCCCTGTGGCTCAAATACCATGCGCTGCAGTAAAAGCCTGGGGCTAAGCACAATCTGGATATTTTACCCCAGCACAAACTCACTACTGTGCTTGGGCCAGCAGAGCTGATGTGGTACTTGGGCCACTGCTGCACTTTGTCATTTTGATTGTTTCACCTGCGTGTCCTTTTGGGCCTATTTGGTCCCTTTCTGTGTTGATCCACACATCTGAAGCAACACTGCAGGGCAGTGTAACAGTACATCTCTACAGAGAAAGGGCGGTTGGGTGTCATTTATTTCATCCCCTTTTATGGTCCCAAAGGGTTTGAACTGGTGACCAAAAAGCTGCTTATATGAGGGAAAGGGCAACAGTTGTGTTGTGCTCTGGTTACCAAACCTGAGGCACGGTATTGTCCTGGGTTCATCAGTAGCAGTCATTTTTCTCCTTCTTAGTAGCTGGTGCCGTGCTGTGGTTTTGACTTTCAGCCTGGGAACAGCGCTGATAACACCAATGTTTTCAGTTGCTGCTCAGTAATGTTTAGTCTGACCAAGGACTTTCTGAGTCTCATGCTCTGCCAGGGAGGAGTGGAAGCCGGGAGGAAGCAGAGACAGGACACCTGACCCAAACTAGCCAAAGAGGTATTCCATACCACAGCACGTCATGCCCAGTATATAAACTGGGGGCAGTTACCTGGAAGGTCTAGATCACTGCTCGGGTCGGGCTGGGTATTGGTCGGCGGGTGGTGAGCGGTTGAATTCTCTTCCCTTGTTATTTCCCTAATCATTATTATTATCGGTGGCAGCAGCAGTGATTTGTGTTATACCTTAGTTACTGGGCTGTTCTTATCTCAATCCATGGGAGTTACATTCTTTCAATTCTCCTCCCCATCCCTCCGGGAGCAGGGGGAGGAAGGGGTGGGGGGAGGAGTGAGCGAGCAGCTGCGTGGTTCTGGGTTGCCGGCTGGGCTTAAACCATGACAGGTATTTAATTTATAAGTTTAAAAACAGACCGTAGGGGTTTTTTCCATCATGCTATGCAGCGCTGGGAAATAATGTCAGCTGGAGTGCAAGCTGTGTCATGTAGGCTCTATGCAGTCTGGACTTAGAATCATAGAATAGTTAGGGTTGAGCAATGATAGAGTTTGTCCTGCCAAATGAAAGGAATGTGTCTGTCCCTTTAGCTGTCACTAAAAGCACTACCAGAATATAAATAGTAGATGTTGCCTTACCTGTCGTACGATATAATTTCCTTGTGATCCCGAGTATCTTTCTATCAGCATAGGGCGCAAATCATTCTCCCACATTTCAGAAACATCTGTGTTTGCAGCAACTTTTTTGATAGCATCAGCATGTAAAATTCTTGGTCGGTGAGAATACTGTATGAGGGAGAAAAAGCCAAGATTGCTGTAACTATTACTAGACCTTTTTAACCATAGTATTCTCCAGAATTATGGTAATGTGGTATATTCTGCTACTTTGATTTACTGGGATAAAATCATGGGAAACATTTTTACCTACCTGTAAAAACACAACCCGTGGCTGGGTTTTTTCTTTTCCAATATCTTTCTTCTACATACATACAGTCGTGTCTGAAACCATGACACCTTCAAATGAAGTTTCCATTGAGACAAGCACCAGAAGCTTTGTTTTTAGTAGTGCTAATATTTAGCTTTATGCAGTGGGTGTCTACATTATGAGGTGCAGGACTGCAAGGAAATGTATAAGCTGGCTCAGTCCAGAGGCAGTGAAGCTGTGTCATTGTGGTCCCTGCCCGCAGTGGTGGTTTTGGTGTGACTACACAGCATGGTGTGGCTCATCTGGGGCTAGCTGGGGTCTATGTCAGCTTTGTGACACATGGGTTAACCTCAGAACTGGCAGCTTTTCTCCTGTGACAGCAGCTCCCAGTAATGGCTACCGCTCAAGTGGCTTCTTTTCTGCTGCCTAAACACAGACCTTTAGAGCTATTTCAGGTGACCCAGAATACTTGAGAGATCCTCCTGGGGCTGGCAAGTGCACGTCTTGAACCTGTGAGAGCCTTGTGGTGTTCTGGAGTGGTAGCTGAATGCCAGATGGGAACATCAAGGACATCGCAAATGTTCCTTTGGGCACCTAGTTTGAATCTACCCAGTCTCTAGCAATTGACTCCTCAGGACCTTCCTGAGCCACTCTTGTTTTTATAGATTCCTATTTCAGGCACTGTCATAGGATATTCCAGTCCCATCCATTCCTGATTTCTATCATAGAGACTTTCCTTCACACCTCTCTCCCACTGGAAAAATGTTTATTTGTTCTTTGATCAGAACTGCCTTACATGATTGATCAGATTGCTGTCCTTCAGTGTACCCTGTTTACCTCATCCTCTTTTGAGACGACAAAGAGGAGAGAAAGTGGAACATGAGTGCACCATGGTTTATAGTGTAGGATAATGGTACTTACCATTTTGCTATTTTTTTCTTCAGACTGTTGAAGAACTGATTTGCTTTTGGACTCTGCTGCATCAAGCTGACATTTCCACAGATGTATTTACTCTAGCTCCATTACTGTATATGTTAACAAAACCCAATCATTCTCCCTCGCTCATGTACCTCATTTCACATTTGTCTGAAATGACTGCTGGAACTCACTCCCTGGCCAGAAAGTGTACTGACCTTGAGAGCTTCTGCGTCCCTGTGTAATGAATGACCTGCTATCTTAATGACCCTGCCTAATGAATATTGTTAACAAATGCTTCTGCCTCACTATTTGGCGTCTTTGCTACTTCATTTGTGTGTGCTGAGCAAAGCAGGCACAAGCACAAATATTTTCTAAGCTTCACTGTAAACATTAAATTCTACCCTTTTCATGCCTCTTTATCTATGAGTGGACCTTTTCTCCAATTCCACTTCATTTTATTAGTGAAATTAAGTAGAGAGGAGACACAAAGACACTGAATTCTATGATGCTAATTTTAAGATAGTCTTTCAAGCTGTATTTTAAGACTTTGAGGACACCAAATTTTAGGATGTGCAGTTAACATTTTTAATGCTACTGAATTTATACATGGGTTAAAGAAAAACTGCATTTTGTCTGATACATAAAGAAGAACTTCTACAAGTTTGGAAACTGTCTTGTAGAAGATGCATAAAGTGTATTTGAAAGACCCGAAGTTTAATACAGTGGAATTTACACCAGTGTTGAAAAGGCAGAGGCAAGAGAAAACGTTGTCAGGAAGCTGTTCTGTTTAGGAGGAACAGGCTGTACAAGAGAAAAGCTGAAGCTGTGTACTTCAGAAGAATGTAGGAGGACAATTTAATTAAGGAAGTTCAGAAAATATGCCTTCAGCTGAACAACTGAAGGGCCCAGTGAGAATGTGGAATTGTCTTTCTTCTAACCACAGAGTGTGCCTGGTAATTCGGGTCATCGAATCACTTTGCAAAGACACATTATGATTATCAAAGTACAAATGTATGAAAACACTTCAGATGACAGGAATAAATTCCCACTTCTAATAACAGAGGCATTTTCAAATTTGGGAACTGAAAGGAATTACGAAAGTGGTCATAAAAGAAAAGAGAAGCAGATCTGTAGGTGACTCACTCCTTACAGTGTTGGTCAATCCCTGTTTCCTCCATGGCCACAGCAGAGAGGCAGAGCAATGCATTTATGACAGGGCTACCAATAACCTGTTGTACCAAGCTGCATAAACCAGCAAGACTTCAACTTCTGCAGGTAGCCCATGCTTCTTGTCAATTTTGGTGTATTTCAGCTTGGTGCCAATGGAAGTTAGCTTCTTAAGAACTCTTAAGTTTAGGACCCTCCTCAATGACAGAAAGACGGGAAGGTCTGTACAGTGCAAGGCTTTCAACTTCCAGCTCGCACATCCCTTTAGGGAGAAGGAACAATAGTTGTCAAGGGACAAGAATTTGATGAGAGAGAGGAAGTGGTTCTTGGTTAGTGTCTGCGCGGGCAGAGGAGTACGGATGCTATGGTTCTGCGGTTAGATGATGCTACTTCTGTCATTGGCAAGTAGATTGACTAGTGGGAATGGAATCAGCTAAAGGGTGTACTGGTGTGGCTCAAGGGGGCTGACAAAAGGAGCAGTGAGGCTACACACTTGTACATTGACTAGTATGACTAAGTATTTAGCCTTGCCTATCCTTATAGGATATTTATTATGCATACTATAGATATATCGTGTTACAGATATGTAGTCTATACATGAGCTATATATACAGTAAGATACAATTAATAGAACATAATGGCAAAATTTCTGTTAAAAAAAACAAACCCACAACCAAACACCACAACACTTATTTGAATGGGTGTGAATAAAATCAAGAAGGGGAATGACTAAGGGCAAGTGAGTGGTAAGGCAGGAAGAAAGCTTGATTTTGCTAGTCTGTCCTGGACTCTGGTCTATTGGGGAAGAGGATGATGCATTGGATTAGCAGAGTTTAGTCGGCTGTGGCTGAACTTTGAGTTCAACTCTTCCACAAACACCTGGGAATAGGCCCTAAAAGTGTATTTTCCATTTGGAAATGCCTGAACTCTTGAATTGAATGCAATTTGCAGTTGTGTACTCTCCCATGTTCCCTGTGGTTTAGTTCTTCACGAACAACTATGTAGTGTTTCATACTGACCATTGAGAGCTGTTACACAGAGGAATGGGGGGTTTAGTGCTTACTGCTGTTTCATTAAACATTGCCTCAAGACTGCTTTTTTCACTAGTTCACACAATGCTTTGAATTAAAACCAATATAGTACGTCTCTATGACATACCAGAATATTACATCCTTTCAAAGCAGTTTTGTAGTAGCTTTCAACACCATCCCTATTTGTTTTTCCTCCCAAGATGTGCATCACTGCTGGAAGAGATAATCACATTGAAAACTGGAGTATAACGGAATGCTACACAGAATATAATTTGGGATTTTGATTCCTTTTGTGCTTTCTGGGTTTTCCCTTAAATCCACTAACTGCTCCAAAGCTCACCTCCGATGTGACAAACCCGTCAGGAAGCCTTGTCCTGCGGCCATTAGCTCCGGGTGGGCAGGAAGCCATGTTATCCCTCCCCACCTGCGCTCCCCGCAGGCGGCCGCTGACCGGTGACCCGCCGCTGAAGCCCGCGTTGTCCCAGGGCCGGACCGTCGGGGCTGGGCGAGGCGTCCCCCCGCAACCCAGCGCAGCGGCCAGCCACAGAGACGCGACCGCGACCCACCTTCTCCAGGGTCCACGCCGCGCCGGCGTCCCTCCCGAGCACCAGCGGCAGGCAGGCGGCGGCGAGGCACAGTGCCCGCAGCAGCCGGGGCGCGCCCGCCGGCTCCTCGCCCCCCGCCATCCCTCTCCTCTGGTCTGCTCTTCCCTCACGGCTCTCCCCGCGGGCCCCCTTCCCTCCGCCTTGCTGAAGCGCGGGAGCGGGAAGGAGGGAGCCGGGGCAGGCGGGGGAGGGAGGGAGGGAAGAAGGGAATGAGGGAGGGAAGGAGGCTGCTGCGGCCGCAGCTCTGCCAGCCTCCCCCGGCTCGTCCCCGCTCCCAAACGCGCCTGGTCCCTGGCACCACGTCAGCAGCTCCGCGGGAGGCGGGCGGGCAGCCCCTGCGCTGGGTGAGGGCCCGGCCTCGGGCATCGCGCGTTGCTGTGGACAGTGTGCAATGAGGGTCCGGGAGGGGAGGGGCCCGAACGGCGAAGACCTACAGAACTGCAAAGCGGTGAATTTATTGTTTTACAAGGCTCTTCTTGCGACCTTTTTGAGGCCTAATCCGACAATGCTTGCTAAAATGTCAGTCCTGCCTTCAGGCATTTTAAATTCTGTGGTTACTCTATTAACTACCAATGAAGCACAGTCTGTGGTCAGGCGATAGTTTGCAGTAGGCCAATTAAAACGATTAAACCAGAGATAGAAGCATCTGAGCACACAAGCCCTTCTTCAGGTCATTTGACACCGTCATCCTCCCTCCGTGGTTTTGTGGAGAGCATCTGACCATTCTGCATCACAGATGTCCCATTTAAAGTCTCTGAGCTTTACATCATTCTTGCAACTTCAGACTTAATGCTAAAACACATTGAATGGGAAAGAAATTAAAAAAAGAAATAAAAGAAAGGAGGGAGGCAGCTGAAGCAACAAGCTCTTCAGCTTGCACTGGAAAGCCGCATCCTGGAAACTATAGCTTTGCGAGTATTCGAAGTGTCTGAGGGTAATATTAGAGAAATGGAGCAATTTGTTGATTTGCAGATTCTTGCCCAGTTTCCACAGATTTCCTAGAAAAGCTGGTGGATCTGCTGCCCAGCATACAGATGGGATCTTTGGAGGCAACAGTTTTACTGCAGAGTCAGCATTCTCCAAGCTGATACTCAGATGTGGCTGTATCCAAGGTTTTCACATATGGGGAAACAAAGAGTTAATTTAAATCAATGCCTTTGAGTTTTAATCCCTCTCCCCTCCCAGAAGTCCACACTTCTCTTTGTTAGGAAATTGTTCCAAAAGCAAAGCCAAGTCACCAGTGAATAGGGAGAAATGGGCAATCATTTGATTGGCAAGAAAAACCAGCAGGGTTTACAGATTCTTAGGCAAAAGCCCTGGCAAGTCAGCAGAGATCAAGTCACAGGAAATGTGTGTAAATCCACCTAGGAAGATGACAAGCGGTCCCAGCAGGACTGCAAAACAGAACAAAATCTGTTGCCCTCTGTCAGATTTCCTGTGGCTGACTCTATAATACAGATGCTGGACAAAATTTCTGGCTAATGTGCCAAGGTCCTCATACAATTTAGCAGGAAAAAAAAAATTAAAATAAGTACAATAGCTACAGGAGAAATTTGCCAAGAATCTAAGCTTGGTTCAGGACTAACTAACATTGTTTTCCCCTGAGGGACTGTGGACCCACCAAGAGCTACAGTTCTTTAATAGATTACAAATTTGGCAAGTGTAAAGTCAGCTTAGGGCAGCGTTATCTCACCTACATGGGAAACACAGACCAGTTCTGGACCAGATGCTCAGAGAGATTGAACAGGACTTTTTAAAGGTGTTACTTTGGAAATGTGGAGCAGAGACCTCCCTTCCCTCCTCCTCAGAACCAGCCCACAAAGTTCTGTGTTGAATGAGATAAAGACAGGGGGGAAAAAAGCATCTATTGAAATGTATCAGAAATCAGAGCACTTCACAGCTTAAAAAAGAACTATATAACTATTTTAAAAAATAATACACAAAGTTAAAAAAATTATAGAAGTTAATGAACGTTTTGTTTTGCCACGGATTCATGAACAAAACCCATGCTGTTTAGTCCCACTCCATACTACCAAACTGAAAGGATGTCAATCAAAAGATTGCTCAGGGGTTAGCTGTTCTATTTTATGCATTTTAAACAGTTGGTTTGTGACCCTGAAAAATCAAATAGATGTAACCAGATATCATCTAGAGAGAGAAAAGAAGAGCATATATTATCTGTGAAAATATGACCTGTACATCGCTCCATTCCTGTAACCCAGCTAATGTGACAGTGCCATCTACTGAAGTCCCGAAGGACAGACGCTAGAGGCAGCCCTGTCAAAACCTTTTACTTCTGCTGGCCCTGCACCATAAAAGCAGCGTCTCATCCCAAAGCGCCCCTCGGAAGCCGAGGCTGCATGCTCTGTCATTACCTCGGTTGTAAACTCTGCCAGAGGCTGCGGGTTTAATGCACGCCCATTTTCTCAAGAAAGGGGACTCCTGGGCCTTCCACCCTTTCAAATCCAGTTTTGATGCTGAGCTCTTCCAACTGGCAGGCCTGTGGTAGGGAGAGGAGAGTAAGTGTGGTTTGCTGTGCTTCGAATTGCCTCATACAAGGCAATTTTGTGCCTGAGCTGTGGCTGCTCTGCCAGCAGTGGTTAGAACACACAGCCTGAGACTTCCAGTGTTTGGCAGCTTGGGCTGCTGCATGTTCATGAATCCATGAGCAGCTCTTACAGCCCAGAGGGAAAGGGTGGCTGGGCTGCAGGTGCCTCATGCTCATGTGTGCTCTATGGGCCCATCCCTGTCAACTTACCCACCGCTGATCCCTGTATGGTTTGGAATAGAGCCTTTACAGGCTGTGGAAGTACCATGTTTGGTGACTCAAGGTTAAGAGATTCTGTTTCCATGGGGTGATGTATTCACAGATGAAGCTTTAAGAAGTGAAATGTGCAGGTTACCCCTAGACACTTACTTAGGGAAATTACTTTTGTTTATTCCAGAGTCGGTACAGGAGGATTATATGGTATGAATGAGGCTACCCATGCAGCAAGCGAAAGGATCTGTGAAATCATTCTTCAAACTGTGGGGAGTAAGTGAATTCCAAAAGGTCAGTTACATATAACTAATAATATAAATATCTATTCTGTTTTCAGTGGATTTATACCAAGGTAAATTTCAATTCCACATTTTTTAAGCCTATACTAAACTTTTCAGTGTTGTTGGAGGTGGATTTTAGGACAAAGTTCAGCTAAGGGCTCAAACCGAGACGATGAGGTAATTCAGAGACACATCCACATTTCAGGAGTTTATCCAACCCAAACCTGAACTCCTAACTCTTTGTCAGTTCTCTTATGGTTGGGGGGGAGAAAAGAGACCATGAACTGCAAGAAAACCCCACCTAACAACAATAAAAAGCTCACAGGCCCAAACCAAAAAACAAAGAGAAAGCTGTTTTAACATTTTGTCCATAGAGATACCACTTCTTATTTTTGCAAGCATTTCTTGCAGGTCTTGCAAATCCAGAATGGGAGCATTTGCTATGCAACATTGGTGTCAAAAGCACTGAAAATTAATCATGGCAGCACGTGCTTAGGGAGTTTCTCAGACAAAGGCACCAGTCAAGTCTCCCAGGACATTGCCTTCTTTGTAACCCAGTTTGATGGTATGGAATTTAAACCTGGAAAAACTTGATGTGTTTTTACAGTTATAAAACACTCATTCCAAATGCAATTTGTCTATACAGACTTAGTGGTCCATACAGAACAAGCCCCATTTTTTATAAAATCAAATACATACAATAAAAGTTACCCCTATTTCCTGGTATCCTGTAAGAGAGAGAGCAACTTGTAAAGTGCAGCCAGCTTCAGCAGAGCAAGCTCTGAGCTGTGAAAACAAGCTAACCATCTGAGGGCATGATGTGAGCCCAGAAAGGAGCTGGAGAACTTTGATGAAATCCACAGGAAATCGCTAATTACAGTGGTCACAAACATACACCAGAATTCTCACTCTGTTGGTTGGTGCAGGAAGGGCTAATGCTGCCATGCTGCTGCGCTATAGAGTCACACAGTGGCAGTTGTGCAGATGCACAGATGTTTGTTCTGCTCTATACATAGATACTGAAGTGCAGAGCTGCTTTCAGATGTGTTTTACTCAAGAGATCTTTACAATCAGAGCAGTGTCCAGATGCTTCAGAAGTATTTCTTTAGTAAGAAGCACTGCTGCACAGATGCTTATATCAACTTGCTTTGTTTTGGCTGATGCTTTCCTGTGTTCTGTAATAAATTGTTTTTTACTAATCCATCTCCTGTTCTAATTTCTGAAAAAGCAGCTATGATGGCTTAGGGCAGCAAATTAAATGGCACCAACCCTATTGGACGGTATAAAGCTGAGCTCTTTGCAAACTATAATCGTTGCCCAGTGACTGTGGTAATACCTAATACCCATCTGGTGTCATCCATAAACAGCTATTTTTTAGGGCTGTTGCTCAGAATGTGAGAAGCTTGCTGCACTTTAAATGCTCTGGAGTATGACTTCTTGCTGTGCTAAACATCAAAAAACATGTTTATGGAGGCAAGCTTGATGTTTACAGTGGTGGCGTGTGGGAGTCCCACTTTAGAGGGAAAAGGAAACGAAGATTGCTCAGTTATCTAGTGCAGAGCTTTGGCAAGAACACCCTCTATTCATGGAATAGCCTTCATTAAAAAGTCCCAGGGTGTTTTTAGCATTCAAAACCAGTTAAAGGCAGAATCGACCATTAACTGCTACAGTTTTAGTTTAAAGTAGTTCCAGATTTCAACCAGAAGTTGCAGGCTAATTATTTATCAAATAAACTGGCTCCAGTCAGAACTTGGGTACATTCTGTATCAGCTGTGCTCTGTAAAGGCTTGATGCAAAATAGGGTCAAGTAAGTGGAAAGCCTCCACTCAGCTTCAGTGGGTTTTAAGCCAGGCCTCAGGAGCACAAGATGAAGGAAATGAATAACGTACGTTACAAACAGCGCTGTAAATGACAAAGCACTAATCTGCTCCTCCATCTGCGTCTTGCTGAACTAAGAATTAGAAGCCTTTTAATTTTTGTTGACAGTTTGCCTTTTCCAAGTGTTTTAGGTCTAGTGTATGTTTAAACTTCACTCACTTCTCATGGTAGTGGAGACATGTGTGCAGACACTGAACCCAAATTCAAGGATTATGGGATGTCTTTTAACAGGGAGCTCTCTGGCTGGACGGATGTTACAAAGACAGCTTTGCCTTGTGACTGGTTTTATTTAGCACTTTTGCTAAAAGGTTTTGGAGAGTATCTTGCGTGAGGAGATTGGCTGATGATGGAAGAGTGGCATTGTTAACGCGAAGCAGAAGGGCAGGGTTCGTGTGAAGAGCACTAACGGAGAGCTGAACCATAGCAGCACATGGGGACAGCCCCAAGGGTTGCCGAACTCCTGCGGGCAGCTCCAGGCTCATTGGCGGGGCTGGCGGGCACGCTGCTCCCTCGCAGCCACCGGGTCAGAGCGGCCATGCCCAAGACCAACGTGATGCTGTGACACACTATGTCAAGTATTTCCTGTGCAGAGATGAAGGGCCCCGTCCGAGGCCCTGAGGGGATCCCCGCGGAGCCGCGCTGCGCCACGCACGCCCCGGGGAGGTGAACCGAAAGAGGCGCAGGATGGGCCCGGAGCTCTGCCTGAGGTACAGCGGGCAGGGCGGAGGAGCTGTCGCAACTCGAGGCACAGCGGCGGATGCGAACTGACGCGGACCCAGGTTTTGACACGGCTGGAGCCCGCGGGGGCCGGGAGGCGCGGGCGGCGGTGGGGCGCCGGCGGCAAAATGGAGAGCGCTGAACCGGCGCCGCCCCGCCGTCCCGTTAGAGGCGCAAAGCGGCTCCACCACGGGCAACAAAACTAACGGAAACTCTCTCTGGCAGCCCTACGCATGCGCCGCTGCTCTAGATGAGCCCCTCCCGGCGGGACTCGCCGGGACTCGTAGTTCGCCTGAGCGCGGCTCCACGGGTGAGAGCGCGGCAGCGGGACTACAGCTCCCGTCACCTCCCGCGCGGCAGCCCGTCCCGGGCGGCTCTGGTGTGTGTGGGCAGCTGGAGGGCTTGAGCGGCGGGGGAGATGTGCGCGGGGCAGCTCCGGCCCGGGGGCAGCGGGCGTCTGGCGGGGCCGCAGGTGAGGACGGCGGGGCGCGAGTGCCGCCAGCGCTGGGGCCGGGGATCTGCGCACGGTGCGGGGGGAGTAGGGGCCGGGCCCGCCACGGCGGGGAAGGGCGGAGGCGGGTTCGGAAAGTTCCTGCCGCGGCGGGAGCGGCGGCGCCGCCGCCGAACCCCGGTGAGGGCCCTACCCCTGGGGCTGTGAGGGGAGACCCGCGGCCGCCACTGCCCCCCGCGGGGGGGAAGCGCCGTCGTGGCGGCAGCTCCGCCCTGTCGCAGGGGTGCTCTGGGGTGGGGGTGACGGGCCGAGGCCACATCATCTCCGGAGAGCGGCGCCGCGGGGAGCTGTGCCGGCGGGGCGGGCCGCCCAGCGGGGATTTAAACCTGGGAGGGACGGGACGGGGCTGCGTGACTCTCGACAGGCAGGACGCGTCCCCGCCGTTCCTCCATCGGTCCCGCCCGCGCCGTGGTGGCGGGGAGGCCGCTCGCAGACCCAGTCTGGCACCTGCGGGGGGGGGCCGGGATCAGGCGGGAACCGGGGAAGGGGGCAGTTCCCGGGAGGGAGGGTAATAGAGCGAGAGAAGCCGCTGGGAGCGCGGCTCGGAGCCCGTGCCTCGTGTAGCGCGGGGAACGGAGGGCGAGTGAAGTGCCAGATGTTGGAGAAGCTGCCTGAAAGCTGCTTGGTTTGGGAGCAGCCCCAAAAGGAAGGGGAGAGTCAGCACTTCTGCGGCGAGAGCAGCCTGGAAAGCATAGCTCCGAGTGGTGCGGCAGGGCGAGGGTCAGGTGGGCTCCCTTCCTAGCCCGTGTGCCTCTGCTTTTTCAGGTGTAGGGATTGTATATGTATCTGAGTACAGTCGTAGGATTGAATATGAACTTTGGTATTTGATGTTCAAAATCAGTTTGTTTAGTGGAGGTGTCCCTGCCCCTGGCGGGGGGGGTTGGAAGTAGATGATCTTAAGGTCCTTTCCAACCCTAACTATTCTATGACTACAAAGTGAGCAGTTTCTATGGTCTTCCTCTCTTAGAAAGATCCATTCTTTCCTATCACGTAGTAAAAGTAAACTGCATAAAAGGCTTATATGCAAATACTCTTGGTATAAAAGACTTTATAAATGCAAATGCATCACGCTTTTGGTAAATGTAATTAACATTCTCATTAGGCAGCTGTAGGTGAGCTTTCACAGCATGTTTTCACTGGCTAAATTAAACTTACTTAGTATACCCATTAATTTTTTCACATTATGTAGGTTTTCAGTTTTCTTTTATGTTGGTTAGGTGTTATTGTTTTTTAAATTCAGATGCCTGAGGGTTTGTGTTTACTGCCTCTAGTATCTGTGAGAAGTGAGGGAGAGAAGATCAGTATGTGGAAAGCAAAAATAAGTCATCTTCAAGCACAGCTGAAGGCACTGTAAAGCTGTTCTCTTGAGAAAGATGCTTCAGTGTTGCTGTCCTTAATCTTCGTATTTATGACATTCATCTGTATGGTGTTGAGTGTGTTCTTTGAAGCAGAATTTGACTTTGGTAAATGTCCATCAACTCTTGAGTATTTGAAGACAACTGTTTGTGGATACCTGTGCTTAAAATCCAGAAGGTGTCAATTTGTTCTCACTTCTGAAGTTAGGAATTTTTATCACAGAACCAGAGGCTTATTTTCCTTCCAGTACTGCAGTTTGTGTATCTCCCTTTCCTTACCTACTTTTAGAATGCAGTGGTAGTGCAGTTTTGAGTTATTATACTGGTCAATAGCAGGAGTGTGTAATTTATTAAATGGACTGTTTACTAGTTATCAGCTTTATTTCTAGTAAGGACGGTTTATATTGTGTGTGATAAACTGTGGCATTTCTTTGCTAACATTTCACTTAATTTTAGTAATACTCTTTCTGAGATTTTTTATTTATTTTCATGTAAGAGAAGGAAAAACTATGTGAGCTTATTGATTTATTGATGAATTATTATTTATGGATCTATGCTCCTTTAAAACCTGTTAGTGATACATAGTATCTACTGCCTTGAGCTTCTTTTGCTTTTATGGGTAACGTTTTCTGTGAAGAGCTTACATGGGGAATCTAAAAATGATTCTTTTCAAGCATTTCAGTTACTCATGCGAAGCTTAAAATCAGGTAGCACAGCATCTTGTGACAAGTATTTTGAACTTATGGAATGATTTATTTTAAAAGGTTGTAGGCAGATTTACTCTTTTAATCAGACATCTGAGCAGTAAATTATTTCCTCTCTCCCCTTTCTCCCTCCCCAGAACCAGTTCTCTCTCTCACTGCTGTGCATATCTTGCTGCAGTTAGAGCTTGTCCATGTGTTCTTCAGTTGTCTTGAATAAAAGCATTAAAATGGTTCACTGAGGACATGCTACGTAGAGTTTGTTTTGAGGTTTGATGTTACGATTTTTGGACATTTCAATGCATTTAATAAATTTCTCTCCCTTCCCATCAGCTTCTCAGTATATACCTGCAGAGCAGAGCTGTGGTCTACTCCCTCCCCCTTTTTTTTTCACTTAACTGTTAAGTGCTTTGCACTGCTAAATCACTGCTAATTAAAAGATGTGGTAACGTGTTGGGAAGTGTTAGTCTGACTTGGCTTGTGTATCATACAGTGGGAAAACACTTAAATTCAAGTTACAAGTGCAAACTGTTACTAACATAACATACTTGAGTACAAGGAATTGGTGATCCTACTGACTCGAAGTAGAGTGGTTATGACGTTGCTGTACAGTTTTATGCATTTCGTGTGAAATAACAGCTTCAACCTTTTCCCCTACAGGCAGAGTACAACGTTTCAAAATGCTGGAGATTATCTGGGTGAAGCTAGAGATTACATTGAATGTGACTGTGTCTTCAGACATTCTGCGTCTGCGTTTCATGAGCTAAAGTATTTTATAAAAATGAAATCGGATGCCTTTGCGAATCTCCATGTTAACTGTGTCCCGTGAAGTCAGAGAAGACTTTCTGAAGGAGGAGTAGGTTCATCACATACATGGACTTCTATTGTTGCATTTTTTTCTGTATTTTATTTTGAAAGGCTGTCTACGTGAAGATGAGTCTGCATTTAAGATGTGATCTGTGGAATTAGGTGAACAAGAATACTTTTAATGAGCTGCCAACATTTATTTCCATCTGTGTTTCCAGCTTTTTTTTTTTTAATACATAAAAATGAAAGACAAATATAAAGCAGCAGAGCTGATGTATTTCTGCGAGGCCTTTATGTAAGCCTCCATTGTCTGGATGTGGTGCTAAAGGACAGGCAATCTGCTCTTGATCAGCTGATTGTAACTGCAAAGAGATAACCTTTAATTTAACGTAACTTGCAGCTGAAATTATTTTATTCTTTGGCTTGCACAGAATGAAAGGGAAAATTAAGTTTTGCTGGTCAGTGGTGTTTTACTGAATTAAGAAAGGGAAAATTACATTACCCTTGTTCTCATTTCAAACCAAGAACTGACAACATATTTTTCTTAGAATTTGACTACTAGGGAGATCTCGGCAGAGTAAAGCAAGTCAGATGTCAGCAAACGACTCTTCTCCCCCATCCTTACAGAAGTTTTCCCCACCAACGTGTCATGCTGCTGCACCACAAACCCCAACTTTGTCTTCAAGTCCCCAGTCGGGGCTCTCCAGTCGACTCTCCAATGGCAGTTTCAGTACCCAGAGCCTCACCAACTCCCGAGGCTCTATGCATGGGGTCTCCTTCCTTCTGCAGATTGGTCTCACTCGAGAGACTGTCACCATTGAAGCTCAGGACCTGTCCCTCTCTGCTGTTAAAGACCTTGTGTGCTCTATAGTTTACCAGAAGGTATGGTATAACACTGCCATGTTCTGCTGATGGCAACAGTTGTTTTGTAACAGGCTGCTTAGTAATAACAGTGTGTGACTGGAATATGCCAAGAAGTTTTGTACGGTGACAGATACACATGTTAGATGCTTGCAGTTATGCACAAAGACATTTTCTAACTCCCAAGATATGTAAAAGAAGACCTTCCTGTTACTTTCTTGCTTGTGACAGCTAGTAAAAGATGTAGTAGTGATTTTTTTGCAAGAATTAGTTTTCACAATATGAAGAACATGTTTTTTCCCTTCAGTGATTTTCACTGCTATCTTAGGTTTTTACTTGCTATTATTAAGGAGCATTCTTGGAACCTTATAGCCAGCTATAATGAAAGGACCAGTTGTGGCTACAGAAACATGCTGCAAGATCCTAGCTTTTCTTTCTGTTTCTAGTTAATAATTAAAACCTCCACCAACAGCTAATGCTGTAGTTTTTTTCCATATAATGAATGCATGCATTACTCTTTCACGAGAGAACTGTTATTGGCATAGTTTCTATTAAGAGGGAGTTGACCAAGAAATAAAAAACCTGGTAGCATGCTTTTCAGATGTATCTTTGTTGAGCTGTTGCAGGTTCTGACTCCTTAGGAAGGAAATAACATTGGTCTTGCGGTTTTTGCATCCAAATTTTATCTTTTGTTAGGTTATGTATTTTAGACCTTACTAAGCAATCTGAAAAGCAGTTAACATTATTTCATAACCTAATTAAAAAATAATTACTTTTTTCCCCTCAAGGCCAGGGGTGGATGAGAGGGAGGGAGTGAAAGGTAGTTTTATTTTGTAGGGAATTGTTTTCTCCATGTCTTTTGTTGTTGTGATTGCTGTTTATGGGTGATCAGTTTTATTAGATGATTCTTCTTTACATAATGGCTTGAAAGAGCATGAATGCAAACATTATGTGAGCTCTCATTTGCATATGCTTGTGTATTTTTTTCCCCCACCTCAGAACTTACTGCATCTTTATTTTACAAACTAGCTGGCAAGCAAGCTGATTTCATAATAACTTTGTGGGCTAGCAAAACACAGTTCAGCATGTTAGTTTCAGAAAAGACAAGTTATTTGGGTCAAGTTTTTTGTTTTTTTGTCTCTGTACCATGCATGTTAGGTGCACTGTTTTGCAGCCATTTTAGGGACAGCTTTTTCTTTCTGCATCAACTTTTTCTCTTTGCATCTGCATATTTCCTGTCTTCTTAAAGAAAGATGAAAACATTGATGCTTATTTTTCTTTTTCCTTTCTGTTCTTTTGGCAGGCTCATCTAAAAGTTTAACTTCAGTGCCTGTTATAGCTCAAGAAATACCTTATATACTGAGCCTTAATGTACTGCAGACTTGATGAGGATTTCAGGATCAGTTGTCCTCTTTTGTCTGGCTTTGATTCAGTGTATGCTGTCCTGTGGCTGATGCTACCAGTAAATGATTGCTCAGTGAGAACATGTTTGCAGGCAGCAAACTGATCAGGAAACAACCTTGTGTGTAGTGGATTCCTCTTTCATAAGTAGTTTTGCAGCCAGTGCACAAATGGCAATATCCTCCCTCCGCCCTCTATTTGACAGCAGCAATAAGTCCTGCCTGAACTTCTTTTTCCAGAAAAATAACTTTATATGTAGCCTTTTTTTTTTCCCCAGAGGAAATTAATCAGCTGGGAGGAAAACAATCTAGCAAAAACCTGTGTTGGGGAGCAGTTTAGTACTGTGTAATAAATGAGTACTGTGTAATAAATGAGTACTGTGTTTACCTAATGTGTTTTCACAGCTCTTTCTCTATTGGTAGTCTTGCTGTACTGTTGATGGTCAGTTGTGCTTCCTGATTCAGACACTGCTGTTGCATGTAGTTTGTTCAGGTTTTGCAGAAGGCTAATTAAAATTAGCATCAGAAGAACTGAAACTAAAGAGGCATGTGTCTGCAAGGAGAGCAAGATGAGTAATGCAAATATTTGATGTGTCTTTTAGCTCTGCTAAAACCTAAATGTGAGCAGAGGAGCAAAAACTTTTTTCGTGTTTACAGTTAAATTTGGGGAGCTATGTTGGGGGCGTTGTGTATTGGTATGCTTAATAGAAGTCCTCAGGAAACACAAGTTTTAGATTGAGACTGTAACTATGAGTCTTCTGAAGCATCTATCTTCTCTGTTCATTCCTTATCCCAGTTGCCGTATATTAAAGTACCACACATACAGTTCTCAGGGGGAGTCTGAAGATGAACTAAAGCATGAACAGAAATGACTGCTGCTGGAATAGAGTGTGTTTAGAAGCAGAAAAATATGTAGCATAAGTTGCAGACAGACAGTGTGTGGCCTTGCACAGTGATCAGATATTTCAGAGGCAAGTTCATAATCCTGTTTCATGTTTAAATGCTGGTTCTTCATTCCTCACATGAGAGGACATGAAGTAGAACATAGGGTTTACTGGCTTAAAACTAGAAACTCTTGTGTGGTGATGCTCCACTGCCTGCAGACTGTGAATTATGTGGTGCAGGTTACTATAAATGCTTTACTCTAGCTTATTTATTTTGTTCTAGCTAAACTAATAGCTGTAAATTAAAAACTTGTGGTTGTTCAGTGCTATTACTTGTATAGTATCGGTACCTGCAAGATTTGTTGTAACTTGGTCTGAAACTTTACTTTCATTATTCTGAAACTGCCCTGATCGGCCTTTTTCATCTACAAACCTGTCCTTCATCTTGTTCGTTTTCAGTCATACTCTGCATCCTTCCTTTTGGCTTTTTCTCAAGTGCTTTTCTGCATTTTGCTTTCCTACCTTAGGATGCTTGCTTGAAATTCTTGCAGTCCTTTCAAACCGTTGGCTTCTCTTTGACTTGGGTACTGACATGCTGTTTACGCGTACACTCTGTTTCTTAATCTCCCAAACTCATTTTCCTTTTAATACTTCACTGAACTCAACCCAATGATCACCACTTAGCAAAGTCAAAGGGATATTTCTTAAGTCTTACTGATTAATAAGCCTTTCTCAGATTTTTCTTCTGTATTTTCATAACATAGTCGTCTCATATGTTTTAAATTTAAAGGAAAATAAAAGACAAGCCAAAATTATTTTCTCACTCTCTTCCTCTTCTTTCTCTTCCCTTATATATTTCTAATTTTCATTCCTGTTTGATGAACGTGTTTCCTCTCTGTTTATCTTTTTTTTCTCGTCAAACTTGATTCAACATGGTATTTTATAGTCTATTTTGTGTCTTGTTTAGTTTGCTTCCAACAGATACTGGGCCTTCTGTGGCCTACCAGTTTCAGGGTTGCTCTCCAACCTTCTTCACAAACACTTTTTACAATTCTGCTATTGCTGAGCTCTTCCATGTGTCGTATGTTGGTTTTTAAATCCTTTCTTAAAAGTAGTCTCAAAATTGTGTTGCTTATGTGCAGGCATGAAACGCTTATCTAGCAACTCTTGATTTCATTTGGGTTCTGGTAACTTTAGTGTGTTTGGTGTCTTTGCTTTTACTAGCAGTAATATTTTTGTTGTTTTTTCTTCATCCTAATATGATCACTCTCAACTGTGCACGGAATTGGCTATCAACACCAAATTTATGATTGTAAAATTTCTGCTTGATTACTGGCTTGCTTTGTGCTTCTTATTTTTTGGCTGTTTTTTCCATGTTGGTTTTTTTTGGGTCATCTGTCTTTTTGTAGGCAATGAATGTCTTTAAGGTGTCATTTTTTACCTTAAATACTTTCTCCTCTCTCAACAGTACTTATGCTTTCTTAGTAGTCTTGATTCCCTGGTTGTTTCCCCCCACATTATGCTGTTTGATTTGCCTGAATTCAGGCGTTAATCTGTCGATAGTCACTTACATGGATACTGAACATGTACACGCTCACATTTATTTCTTTATGACTGTGTAAGTTGTTCAGAACACAATCACTTAAGTATAGCTGTGTTTAAAAAGGGTTAAATTTTGCATATTGTAGCTGCTTGTGCATCTTTCTGCTATTTCTGTAGTTTCATATGTTCATCATTTTTGCAAATGTTGTAGTCCTGGTACTGAATAATCTGAAGAATTTGAATAATCTGAATTGAATGTGATCCTGTCAATATGTGTGCACTTTTTTGATAGTCCTGCCGTATTATTTTAATTAGACAAGGTGGGATTTCATTTTCCATAGTTGGAATATGACTGAGATCCTTGGATTGTTTGACAAACCAGCCAGTTTCCCTTAAAAATTGAATACACCGGGGCAGAGGGGGAAGGAAGATTAGATATGATCAAATATTTTGTTTTGATAATCAGGGGAAAAAAGCCTGAAATGAAGAACATGCAAATACATCTGTAGAATTTTCTAACCAAGTGACAATTAAATGTATTATTTGTATACCTAAGAACTCAAGTTTTAATGTGGCTGAATTAAGTAGTTTGGATAGCTAGCTAGAAGGGGGACAAATTTATTTTAAAGTACTTTAAGGTGTCACATTGTGCAAAGACCAAAAACATGTGAAATGAGTATGAGCTGTCTTCCAAAAGTTTGGGCACTGTCATGGTAATGGCTGTCTAACTAAATTGTGGCAAAGGTGTTGACTTGAAGCTTCATATGATTTCTCAAGTGTTAGCAGATGTTTTACTAATAAAATACTGAGAAGAGAGTCATATTACAAAGTTCATGTTACAGTCTGGCAGTATTACAGATCTCTACAACTCTTGCAGTAGCAGCTTAATTTGGTGTAATTAATAGATAACAGTAGTGCAGCTCTCCTTTGGGGTTTTTCTCTAGGTTGAGCTTGTAGTTCACTGTACGTACTTTTGAACGTGTCTAAAACTGTGGTTTGTGTTCATCCGCCGTGTGCTCAAATCTATTTTTCCTTTTGTTGGTCTGCCTTCTTGGTTTTTCATCTGCTTTCTTCTTATGGGCTAAGTAAGCCAGCAGAGTAATGGAGAGTTGAGGCACAAAAAGGAAACGTGTCTGTGAGAAGGTGGGAGCTGGGGAGTAGAAGGGGCATGGATGTGGTATGTGTTGAGCAGGTTAGCATTTCCAGCAGGGTATTAGGTTTGTATGCTGGAAAAGAACTAGCCAAGCAGTAGTCCAAGTATGTCTGTACTGAGGCATTTGGTGAGGGAAAGATCTCATGTAATGTGTTTGAAGCTAATTCTCTGTGTGATAATGTGATTTGGCATATTATTCTAAAGAGTGGGAGTGAATAGCTGGGTAGGGATGCAGGGTAATAGATTGGAGTGATTTCAGTGAACGAAGAGACTTTCCAGGGTAATGGCTGTTTTGTACCATTAGACTTTGGAATTAGCTTTCAGTGGTTTGAAGCATTTGTTTTGAGTTAGGATGGGTCATGAGATATTGGACCTTGAAACAATATCCTCCTACGCCTTTCCCTAGTGTGAGTTTTTGGCGACTGGTCCAGAACTTTGTAAAGTAAGTCCTGGAACTTGAAGGAGAGGGATTTTGCAGTTTCTGCCAAGATAGAAAGAAGCCTCAGTTGTATTTTGCTCCAGCAATACTGGCCGCTGTGTATTGAGTTCTTTTGGGTAAAAAGAACAGTGTAATGCACTATCCATTAAAACTAGACATGCTGTAATACTTACAGTATAAGCAGTCTAGGTAACACCAATTGGTTTTCCTCAGTGTAACTGCAGTAATGCTCTAGTAGTTTCACTTGTGTAAGTGCAAGGGGTTGCCTACATTCTTTACCTAGGTAGTTGATACTGGTGTACCAGAGATTCATTTTGGCACAGTCTGTTACATAAGTAGACTTCCCGCAAGTGATTTCCTGTATTTAGATGCTCTTTTGGAGCTGTTAACACTGGGAACAATCTCTATTTTGCTTTTAGGAAATATAGTAATACTGGGATTAGCCATTTATATGTTCTGAGTCACTGTGCACATACTTTGGGTTTTTATGCAGGCAAGTAATAGCTGTATAATCCCATAAAATGAAACAGTCTAAAAAAAATTCTGCTCTGAGTTTTGTTTTCAAGTTTACGTTATGAGCTCTTAACGCTTCAGAGGAGCTGGACAGCGTTCTTCCTTAACAGCTTCATGTAACTGAGCATAAGGAAGGCTGTAAAAGCTGTACTTTGCCGCTGTACAAGAGAGAAAAATTTGGTAGTGTACAACTTGAACATAGTTTAAGCTTTGCGTAAAAATTCTGTTAAAAGATACCACTTGACAATCGATGAGGTTATTGTTGGCCAGCAGTCTGCACATAGCCTTCTGGCTAAGGTGCTAGCAAGGAATGCTGTATTCCCGTATGTGCTGGGGAGCGGAAGAGTGAGCAGGGCGCTACAGTGTGTGAGGAGCCAAGCTGCCTGCACAGCTCCCCCATGGAAGCCTGGCGAAGTGCCTTAGACACAGGCTGTGACGGGCCACCTGCAGCTCATCAGGGCCGGCCGTGTGGAGGGCAGCCAGCCGGTGCTTCCAGTGCCCGGGGCACTGGACTCCAGTGGGGGCAGAGCAGAGTCTGAGCTGAAGTGTGCGGAAAGGAGTGGTCAGACAGCCATCTTTCTGTTGGGGTCTGTGCTTTAATCACAGGGGAATCTTGGGGTGAAGTGTGTGTGGAAGGGTGGGACTTGTTCATCAGACTTGAAAAGTTTAGTTAGGGATGACTGAATCCAACAGCCTCCTGGCAGAGACAAGGCTGCAACAGCTCCATACCCAGGTCCAATCAGCAGCAAGACTGACCATGTATTCCTAGCAGGCACGGGCACTTGGATACCGATGTACAACTTGGATACAGGTCTGCAATACATACATATGGACACAAAGGTCAACACAGGCAGACACACAGCACTCGCATTAATGCAGCGCCCGTGGTCTCATACTGTACCTTCCTCTGGTGGTTCAGGTTGAAGCTTGGTTAGTGGAAAGACACACAAACAAACCCCCCAACAGAAAAACACCACCACCAAAAAAGTGGATGCCCCCAGCAGCCGGGCTCAGGTACTGTCAGGCCCAGTAGGTGCTGCTTCATCTTGATCTTTCTAGTTGCACCTTAGTTGAATATCCAGTTGGCACCTGGATATTCAAGCTCTTGATTTTACTCACTCCAATTGCTGGCACCGTTGACACCACGTGGGTCTTGTGGTCTGGCTCCAGTTTGCTGGAACTCAGACCTCCCCCCCGGTACATGCACATGTGCTCAGAATGAGAACCCATTCTCCAGGAAAATACCTAGAAATGGAATTTAATGAAAAGATAGGCGAGATGGTGCTGATCAGGCACAGGGCATGGCCAGCCAATTGTTCTGACGAGAACAGTCTTTCAGGAGGTTAACCATTTTTAGTCGCCAAAATTAATGGTATGTTTAAGACATTTTAATAAGTCCAAGATTTTTACATTAGAATGGATAAATGCACATGTAAAATGCATATGGTTGTGGTATTTAAAGTAAGTACTTCTTGGTATGTGATTATGTGACCTCTGGTTACTGGGATGGGGAATTATGTGTAGGGATGTTCTGGCAGCTCCATGATAGGTTTATGGTCTCTGAGACTGGAAAAAAGAGAAACAAAGACACATCCAACGAGAGAGACTTAGAGACTTAAACCTGTGAAATACCTTAGAGGTTCCTTAAAATCTGTGGTAAGTGGTTCTGTAAACTTGATACAGCGGATGAGTATACTGGAACATAATATGATAAGAGTTCTTACAGGTAATTCCAGGTGACCTAATGAATTTTAAGCAATAGGATTTTATTGTATAAAGGTTTAAAAAGCATCTGGTTTAGGGGACTGTAATGATACTGTCATATCTTTACTGTCATGGCTACTGTGCAGAGTATATAAGAGTGTCAGATTTAAGTAGGGAACCTAAGAGTGAGCTGGGAGACAGAGGAAGTAGCCTGCTGCTTTGGCATCAGCCCAGTGCATCAGTTTCTTTCTGCTGTGGATAAAATATCTACTGGTGTCAGTACAATTTCATCAGGTCTGTCTTCTCCTTTTGCATGGCTTAAATGGCACAAGTTCTGCCACTCTTCGTGACTGTCCATGCAGGTTTTCTTTTTTCCAGAGCATGGGGATTCTTCAGCATTATGTGTAATGTAAATGTGTAGGGTGTGCACACCAGAGAAAGCCAACTTAGTATTTTGGATAAAGTTGCTACCGGAAAGAGGAAATTGTTTTCTCTCTGAATGGGAAGGGAGTGTGAAAACAATGGGTGTGACTGATACCTTCCTTATGTCTTTGATTTGGTAGAAACAAGTCTTTGACTACCTTAGTTAAGGACAATTAATATACCACAAGCTTCATGCAGTTTAGACCCTGCTACTTAATCGACTGTGTAAGATCTAAATTGCCGAAGTGTAGTTTGTCACCTAATTAAATGAAAATTTGTGGTGTGCTTTTCCATATTTTTCCCCATATTCTTCCTGTGCGTGTTCCCACTATGAGTTTCGTTTTAAGCAAAAAGGCCAAAGGAGCTGTTTGATTCCTACTCATTCCTCTGAGAGTCTATTTCTTCTCTTTTTTTCCCTCTATGAACTGTTTGCTTTAAACTTTTCATTTTATGAAGTTTTACTCACACTTGACAATATTTTGAAGAGTGGGGAAAATACAGTCTGAGAAAGCTATTCTCAGTGTAGTATACAGGGAAATGGTGTGTTACTTAGCTTATCTATTCCCTGTGTGGATTTGCAGAATTATTTTCTGTCCATGCATGGAATCAAGTTTTCCTTTTCTTGCATCTTACATCATGTGGATGTAAACTGTTGTAGAACAATGACATGGAGCCTCTTTTGGCTTGTCTCTCAAGAATAGTGTGGCAGGTGCTGGTGGAATGTCTCAAGCTGAATACCTGCCTGACCAGAATGTCTGAAATAAACCTTACAGGTGCTGGTGTGTGAGTTAGATCTGCTTTGGTTTTCACATGCCAGACTGATTATGCAGGTCTGAGAGAAAACCCAAAGAAACAGAAACTCTCACATTTTTTCTTTTCAGGTTTGAAAAAAGTGTCACTTTTGGTTGGGGGGGAAGGGAAGAAGTTGGTATTGATTTGGTTTACAGGTTTTGTTTTGGTGTGGGTTATTTCTCAGTTTTTGTTTGTTTGTTTTCTTTATGCTACATTTCAGTGCAGAAAATGTTTCAGTTCCTCAAAAATAAACAGATCAGTTTTGTTTTCATGGAACACTTAAAGATCTCAAGTTCTGTAGCTGTTACTAGAAACATTTATGGATAGGATTATCGGACAGCATGTGTTAATTTAGAGTTTGCTTTCTATTGCAGTTCCCAGAGTGTGGTTTCTTTGGCATGTATGACAAAATTCTCCTTTTCCGCCATGACCTGAACTCTGATAATATTTTGCAACGAATTACATCAGCAGAAGAGATACACGAGGGAGATCTTGTTGAGGTTGTGCTCTCTGGTAGGTATTGTTGTAATAGTGAACAGTACTTTATTCAACAGGTAATATGAAACAGAACTTTATGGAACACGATTATCATGCCTTGAGGTCTTTGACTTGAATCTCTTACTGGATGACTGTTTTGGGTTAAAGGTTTCCAAGAAAATACAAATGGTACTGATGCCTCAGTACTGAGTTTTGTTAGTTTCATTGTCATGTTTTAATCTTCAGATTTATTATTATAAATAAATCTGAATTATTAGATTTATAATTATATAAGTTTATTATTGTAATTGTTGAAGCTGAAATGCAGGTAGGATTCAGAATTTGCTATTTCAACCCTGTCATTTGCTTTCTTTTGCTTGGATCTATCTTTATTCTGTAGCTTTTGCCATTGACGGTTTATACTTCTAAAAGGCTTCACAGAAATGTAGTTGCTGAATCATACCTGTAAGGACAGACTCTTAAGGGTTACTGTAGTACTTAAAAACAGTTTCTTCTAAACAATAAAGTCCTTAGAGTGGTAGTATTAACCTGCAGTACTCCTCAATAATGAGGACACCCCTCCTCCCCTCAAATCCTAACTGATATGAATCGTATGTGTTTCATCAGTACTGTGTCAAATTCAGCCAAAAGCCAGCTGTGAATAAAAGCTGAACTAGCATCAAGCTGTTCTTTCAGACTTTGAGGATGAAGTGCCAAACTGAGGTTATGTTTTAGAAAGAGACATCTCTTGGCTATTGTGGGATTAGATTTGAAAATTGGATCAATAATGTGTGATTTCCAGAGCTGTGAGGCTGAGATCCTTCTCTTCATTTCAGGACCTACTGTTCTAGCATGTCAAGGATGATCGACCGAGTTGATCATCTTCGTTTGAGCTTTGCATTGCTTCTGGTGAATGGCATATTTGGAAAATTTTTTGTGTGTGTCTCTTTTTGACAGTCTCTGACTGTTTCCTTATAAACAGACCACCAGAAAATAAGCTGCTTTGAAGACGGAAATCCCTTTCAGTAGGGTTTTAAAACTGAGACATGGGAATCTGAAGTGTTAGTGCATATTTGGTCAAAGCATAGCATTTAGTCATAGATGGCGATAGTTACCTTGCTATCAGGGCAAGGTAACATTAATGTAAAATACAGCAATTTTTTTTTTCTTCAATTTACATTCAAAAGGAACAGGAAAAAATTAAGTATATCTGTGCTTAAGAAAAAGAGCGTTACTAACGAAACTTCCAGTGTTACATGGAAACTATCTACAGTTCTGTTTTGATAGACGAAGGTCAATCTAACTAGCTTTTATTGAAAAAGTCCTTTAGAAGATAAAAATCTAATAATCTGTAGAACTGTCCCTTATTTGAAAGTTGTAGGTTACAAAACAGCTTGAAAATTAAGTTGCTTTTTCAAATGTTGTTGGTTTTAGCAATGTCTGTTGTATTCACCTTCTCAAGTTAGTGAAGTTTTCAGCATTGTGACTCATACTGTTGATTAGTTGTGGCCATTAGCCTACCAACCCCAACAGATTTTTTCCTCAATAAAGGTTACTGAAAACTGTGGAATCTTCTAAAAGCATATTTAAATGGTGTACAGTAAAATGCTATTGTCTAAACAGCTCGTTAGTGTTCTTTGAATGTGCTGTTTTTAAAACAACATATTCTTTCCGTAAATCCTTGTTGATCCTGTGGCAAGAACCATAACTTACTGCAATTTTTTAAAAGCTTTGGCTACAGTTGAAGATTTCCAGATTCGTCCTCATGCACTTTATGTGCATTCCTACAAGGCTCCTACTTTTTGTGACTACTGTGGAGAGATGCTTTGGGGTTTGGTACGACAAGGCTTAAAATGTGAAGGTAAGTCTGTGATTCTTAGTGTGTTTTTGTGTATGTGTGTCTGTATAGGATGAGGAAAAAGAAAGTGTATCATGTTTGATATGTTAGCACCTGATAAATGTGTTATTTTAGAGTTTGAAGGGGTCACACATCAGAATACTGAGTTCTCATCCTGGCATTAGTGCAAGCCTTGTGTGACCCTGGGCAAAAGACTTAAGAAGTGTTCTCGTTTCCTACTTGAAAGAAATAGCTAGCTTATGAGTGTGTTCTTTGCACAAGGAGCACATACTTTGAAGAGACTCCTGAAGGGGAATTCCTTTCCTTTTGGCCTTTATCCAGCTGGCTGTGGAGCAGTCTGCAGCCTGCTGACAGGTACTGATGCTGTCTGCTCACTGGCTTCTCCTTGGCCTTGTGCTCTGAAGAGAAAAGCTGGTGAAAGCTGCATGGTGGAGGGAAAAGCTGCTTTGGAGTCTTCGATCTGTTCCTGTAGCTGGGCTTACTGAGGACCAGTGTTGTAGCAAGTGGTGCAGAAAAAACTCTTTCTGTGAAGCACAAGAACGCTAAAGAGAGTTTAACAGAATAATCTATTTCTGCCTTTTCCATTTTTCTGGATCATCTTTTTAACTGCTTTATCAAAATATCAATACTAATTTTGTTACTTTGAATGCTGAGAGGGTTTCTTTTTGTCTAAAATAACTTCTCTTTAAGGTTGTGGGTTAAACTACCATAAGCGATGTGCCTTCAAGATTCCAAATAACTGCAGTGGAGTGAGAAAGAGGCGTCTGTCTAACGTGTCTTTACCAGGAGCAGGGCTTTCAGTTCCAAGACCAGCACAAGCTGAATACACATCCTCTGCCTCTGAAGAAGTATGTAATGTGAAAGGGGAAACAGTTTCTGGTTTTAAACCCTTAAACCTCTGGGGAACTAGATAGTGTTGCAAGTGGCTCATAATGGGTACCAGGGAGTTGAGCTTAACCATTATGATTTGGTTTAGTTTGCTTGTTAAATCTGTTAAGTCTTAACCTGTGGCACTTACTGATAACTATTATTACTGTGAGAAATGAAATGGGAAGTAAGTTATAACTTTTATGTATAATTTTGTTATTAGTCTGTCACTCGTAGTTATATGAACTCTGAGGAATTTAGTTTCAGGAATGATAAAACATCCTGCCTTCTTTGTAATACAGATTCATTCTGTAATTATGGTATCAGTACAAGATAGTTACTTGTCTAAAGCAGTACAAATTGTAAGCTTTTATGCTTGGAGACTAGAGTGAGTTCCTGATATGCTGTTATGCTTTTCAGAGAGTTAGTCTAAAAAACCCAAAGCCCTATCAGGGAGGGTGTAGGGAATGAAGGGCTTACAGCATAAAATCATCCATAATAGTTCTTTGTTATAATGGTTATGATGATTGCTGAGAGGTTATTGATTATACTGCAACTATATTTGGATTGTAAGACAGGACAGGCAGTGATTAGATCCATTTGTTTCATTGCTGTTTTTATGGGGGGGTAAAAGCAGTGCTTTAGGCACTTAGTCTTTCCTACTTACCTAATTCTAATACTTTACAGTATAACAATTCTTACCACAGTTTAAAATATAAATTATATAGATTGTCTAGTTCAAGAACGTATTTTTTAGTTATAGGCTATGAAGTCTAGTCTTGAGTCATGAAAAGTACTGAATTCTGAATTTTGTAACTGCTGGTAAGATTTATTCAGTGATCATAGAATTGTAACCTTTTCTCCTATCCCAGAATTTATGATTTCTGCATGTGTGTTTAGTACCTCTTTGCCACCTCTTTCTTACCTGATTTTGAATACTTGGCTTGGATGGTCAGTGATATATTATCCTATTTGTGGTTCATCTTTCAGCAGTCTTAAAATGCTTTAGGTCAGTAGCTCTTCCCTTGTCCACTCATGTACTGACTCCATCATAGAAGGCTATTAGGTTGGTGAGGCAGGAGTTGCCCTTGGTAAAGCCATGCTGGCTGTCTTAAATCACTCCACTGTCCTCTATATGTGTAACATAGCTCCCTGGAGACTCTTTTCCACGATCTTCCCAGGCACAGAGATGAGACTGACAGGTCAGTAGTTCCAGGGGTCCTCCTTTCCCCTCTTTTTAAAAATGGGTGCTATGTATGCCTTTTTCCAGACACCAGGGACTTCACCTACTGCCATGACTTTTCAAAGTCATGACAATAGAACAGTTTTGGTGCAAATCATGTATATCTTCTTTGTTCCAGCGCTGCTGCCCAGAACCTAGTAAGAGGATTCCCTCCTGGAGTGGCCGTCCCATCTGGATGGAGAAGATGGTGCTGTGCAGAGTGAAGGTTCCGCACACCTTTGCTGTTCATTCTTACACTCGTCCAACCATATGCCAGTATTGCAAACGGCTGCTCAAGGGTCTTTTCCGCCAAGGAATGCAGTGTAAAGGTAAATCTGTTTTTCTGCTGCAGCAACAAGTTTCAGTGTATTTAAAATTGATTCCAGCTTCTGTTTTCATTGCCAGAAGGATGCATACTGTGAAATAGGGCAGTATAGTTTTTGGAAAAACTGTGTATTTTTGAGAGGATGACAGCAGCCCTCATTTCAGTAGCCTGTGCATTGGACGTTTTTCTGAAAAATAAGATTTAATCACAAGTAGTTTGGGAATACCTTAATTGTAAAAGGATAATCCTAAATTAATAAAAATGGGAAATACCTCCCTTTGTTCAATATCTTCCAGACTCGTCACTAAAGAATTTGTAAATTTTCATTATGTTATTCTGGTACAGAATACTGGTTATTATCATTTGGAAAAATTTTCCAAAATTTTTTTTCAGGTGCCTTTCCTGAGCTAGCTTAGGCTTCATCAGCTGCATGGGGTTTATTTGTTAAGATACATGACTTCAGTTCTCAGACTTCCATGCAGTTCCCAGGGCATAAGTATGACATTGTGACATTTTCCAGCTGTTTATTGCTGGGTAGTGCAAATCTGTCAGCTTTGGTTTAGGAAAGAAGACTGTAGTCATGAATCATAAACAGTATGGAAAGGACTTTCCATTTCTCTCATGTGAATTAGTCACATGTGAGTACCAAAAGGCAACATTTTAAAAGAGATAACTGAATGCATTTTCAGTTTCCTTAAGTAAAGGAGAGCAAAAATTGTAAGCTTACAGCTGTGTTAATTTTCTTTTTACTAAAAATACTGCTGTCTCAAGTAAAGAAGTAGTTTTATCTTTCATTTCTGGTTTTATTAATTTGCAGTCTTTGTCGTCTGTTTGAAGGCAGCATCCTGAACTGTTTTGATTTTTTTTTTTTTTTTTTTTTTCCTGTCACTGTGTCTCTTGGATATATGCAATACATAAATAATGAAGCCTGAAAAAGGTGTTTTGCAGTTTTAGAACATAGTTAACACATAGATGCTACTGACCATATGCAGTGACTGTATATGCAGCCAAACAAATGGGGCTACCACATCAATTTCAAGGAAGTGAATGATGTTGGGTAAAATTAACATTTATGTATGGAAAACAAGCTGAGAGAAATGTTATATATACACAGAGGACAGAAATACTAATAGGCCTTGGTCTGTGTGGTATGATCCTATATGTATTTTTACTATATCAGGGATAGATATTAAACAATGAAAATATTTTCATACCACTTTCTCCTGCAGGTTCTTAAGGTTTCACACCGACTTTTTTGTGCACATTCACAAATCTGCAGCGTCATGGGTCTTTCATAAGTACCGTGTTCCTGAGTACCTGTAACAGCCCTGGATTTCTTGAATTCATCCAAGCATCTGCTTGGACTTTCTGGGATGCTAAAGCTGTATTTGTGGTAATAAATTAAAATGGGCTCAGCACCATTCCTGGACCTGGACACCGAGGTCAACTGGGACAAAATGACCCATGCTCATGAGCAAGTTCTCTTTGTATTCCAGCCTGGGTGGTTGTATGCAGACTGCCTGTTGGAACAATTTCATGGAGTGCTCCGATATAAATCAGAACTAGACCTGGGAACTGTTTGGGACTGTGCTAATGCTGTGGACCAAAAGTATGCTAGTTATGGACTAGCATACTAGTTATGGACTATATGCTAGTATGTGGACCAAAAGTCTGGGAATGTTTCTAACTGTTTACTAGACTACTTGCAATCCCAAGAATATTTTTAGGTGTAGTTTAATTTGTTAGGATTGACTTGCTCTTAGTCTGGGGAGATACTGATATTTTTCTTGTCTGGGCTGAAAAGGAAAGCACAGTGAACTTTCCTTGGATAGCAGAAAGGGGCTAAACTGTCAGATTGAAAACAGTTGTGGGGACAGTAGGGAGTTTTGAGATTGATGATGCTGATACTGAGTTGAAAGTTATGGTGATACTGCTAATAGAGGAAATTCTTGTTAAATATGCCTAATGTTATATGCTGGACTTTGTTAAGTAGGCTGCATCTGATGCCTCAGATGCAGAAATGGCACACATCCAGGTTAAATTCCATCTTCTCATCAGGCCAGATCTGGGCACAACATTATTCTGTCTGTCTTTATGTCAGCAGGCAGAAATGGAGCTTCAGTGTTCAGCCTGTCTGAATGATAGGGGATTTACTGCACAGCATATTTGCTCTGTGATGCAGGTGTGTGATCCTAGAGGCTCTGATAGCTGAAAGTCTAAGGTGGCAGGTGAGGAAACATGGTAGAGATGAGACATTTGAATCACAGCAGTGGAAAAAAGGATGTGGAACAAATGAGAGGATGGGAAAAATTACATCATAATGGCAAAAATATCCACAGAGAAAGCTGGAAAAGTAGAAAACTTGTGTACTGGAAGGGGAAGTGCTGACGCAATGAATAGTGGTGGGGCAAATCAACATATGACATCAGGACAAGAATGTTAATTTCCTTCTAGAGGTGACCTCATTGGTGCTGTCTTCAGTTACATACAAACGTGTAAAACTGAGCTGAAGTTTGTAATGGAAGTAGTGAATGTTAGAATGTTAGTGGCTGAGTAGGAGTGAGGTTCTGGTATCATAATCTTATTTATCTTCTATTTTAGATTGCAGATTCAACTGTCACAAACGCTGTGCATCTAAAGTGCCTAAAGACTGTCTTGGAGAGGTGATTTTTAACGGAGGTAAGATGAGAAACATGGTTTCAAATACTGACAGATCTTTGGAGGTCTAACAAGATGCATTACCTTTTGGCTTTCTCATCTTTGAATATTTTACATATTTTTGCTTTATCTTCCCAGTTTCTTCACCTGAGATAACTGATCTGGTTTTATTAAAAACAGTTAAAAAACAGTTGTAAAACTTATACTCTGGTGACTTCAGTTTTATTTCATCAGCCTTGGCAAGCGCAGTGTGCTTTGCCTGAGGTTGCTCAAAGAAATAAACAAGAAGCTTTCTCAGCATTGAAAAAATAATCATCTGTTGTGATTAGTCTGCTCATTGTTCACCATGAAATGTATTTGTAAATGTTATTACCTGAAGACTAGTACCGTTTTTTATGACTTTCCCACATCAATGATCTTTAGTGGCCAGAGTTAGCCCAGCAGTTTCTGAGGTAAAGGAGAAAGGAAAAAACCGTGGGTCTGTTGCCATTGCACAGCATGTTCCATCCATTCGTGCCTCCATTTTCCAGCCCCAAGGCTCTTGCCTAGGTTTTTGGTTGTTGGCCAGCATGTTGTTGCTTCAGCCTACTTTCAGCACCCTTGTGATGGTGCTAAGGCACGTAGTTTGGGAACTATGATTTCATATAATTCTTCTGTGGACATAAGGAGTCTTTTTACTTATTTATTTATTTATTGATTGTTCTTTCTCCCACCCTTCAATTGAGCTCTCTTCAGGCCTAAATAATAATAATAATAATAATAATAAAGGCTAAAAAGGGCTATAGATTAAGGTATTTCTAAATGGTATGTCTTAATTCGTAATTTTACACAGTGCAAGTCATAAAGCTTTTAGAAACATTAAACTTCTGCCAGCAGAAAGTCAGATGTGAATAAGATCTGTTCTGCTTTTCTCTTTTTTCTGTAATACCACAACCCCTCTTTTCTCTCTTGCTTTTGCTATTATGGGCTACAAAAGCAAGAACAGAGTTGGGTTTCTGTTGATGGAGAATTTCATTCTCACAGGAGTAATCCTCTGGGTCATCGCTAGCCAGTGAAAGGTTACTTTGTACTGATTACTTGTGGAACAGAATTACTTAGTGAGTTTAGACCTTAAGCTTTTTACTCTGTTTCTTTCAATATGTTTCTTGTTTTAGTTGCGTCTCTATTACCTTGGCATTTAGCAAAACCAAATTGATAATGTTCAGTAGCCTATTTTGCACTTCCCTCATGTAGTGAGAACTAGAGGATTTTTTATATTCTGATTTTACTTTTATGTTTACTTGCATAAATATGAACTGAAGACACTGAGGAAGAAATCGGGGGTGGCGTGTGGTGGAGTTGTATTTGGGTATGGTGGTTTGGGTTTTTTTTAAACTGTATACTTGAAAGAATATCTGAATTCTGTGTTGTTTCCAGAACCTGCTAGCCCAGGGCAGGACTTGGACATGCCAATGGAAGTTGATAGCAGTGAATTGAACAGTGATGGTAGTCGAGGTCTAGATGATGCTGAGGAGCCCTCTCCACCAGAGGACAAGATCTTCTTTATGGATCCATCTGACCTTGATGCAGACAAAGATGAAGAAGCTGTCAAAACCATCAGGTAAGTCATAAGGTGGATTTCTTTGCTCTGGATGTACTTTCCTCAATAATGTGAGTAAAACATTTTTGATCAGCCAACTTGCATTGCTTAAAGTGTTTTTTTCTTTTCTTTCTTTTTTTTTTTTAATACTTAAACATTTCAGAAAGTTATTCTGTCTCAAGAAAATTGAAACATAAAAATTACCATAATATAATCTCTTTTAATTGAAAAGGTGCTGTGAAATGGCTGTTACCAAAGAGGTAAAACAATGTTATCAAAACATGGTAAAACTTACAGTTTAACATGGCTGACATTACTTAGATCTTTGTGACTTCATCCTAATTTAGTTACTGTTATACATCTGCTGATTTAGAAGGAATTACTTGAGATACTTTTAGATATTCACATCATAATCTGTATTAGTTTAGGCAGAAGTTTGCTTTATCTTGAATGTGTTTTTTCTGAAGTCTTCTATCTGAAGGTGTTATGTAGTTCCTTTAATCGCTGTTCCGTAGCTCCTTTAATCAGGTTTGCTCTTTTTACTTTCTGTATTCTGAATAGCGTCATCCTGATTTTTCTTATGTTATTCTTAACATAAGAACAGTTCTATTAGATGCAAACTAAAGGTCACGGTACCTCTGGACTTAACATTCAAATATGTGAGGAAGAACATATAGTGATACCTTCCCAACTTTAAGTGATTTATAGGTCAAGGACTTCCTGCGTTGGAAGTAGCAGCTTTTTTGCGTTCCACCTCTGGGTAGGATTTTTCCATTTATTTCTAATTGGATTTGAAGCAGTTAAATTTTTTAGCAAGTAGAGCATCCTGTGGCATCTACAGTTACATTGTAGAATTACACTATATAGTATATATTCTGTATACTAGAATTACACAGAATGCTGTGTTAAAGCATCCTTACGTTTTTTGTTTTGAATCTGAGATTTCATTTACAAATGTTTCTGTTAGTGCCACATGTAGGAGCTCTGGTGTAAAGCAGGTAACTTAGTGGTTGACTCCATCTTCAGTGCTTTTAAAAAATGTATGTTTAAGTAGTGTCTGTCAGAATATTGAAGATTGTCAATTCTTGTCTGCAGAACAGTTACCATCCCTGAGCAGTGATAGAATTTTCTAGTGCAGCTGTGATTTGAATTAACACACCCCTGTTAATATTTTCATAACTAGAAGGTATGCTTAGGGACATTCATTAGTGTAATAAAAATATTAAGAAGTAGCAGTCAGCTTAGAAAAGAGAAAATAATAGTGATGCTGATGTTCACTATATTTTTATGCTGGTTTTAGACTAGCAGTCTCAACTAATTGTTTTGAGAGATGGTTTCCGTAGGTGTCCTCATTCCAGTGTGTTTCTTCCATGTTCTGTAGATAATTTATGTACTGCAACACTTGTGCTAGGAGAGATAGTGGGAACTCTGATACCTTACCAGTTTCAGCTATGAATAAAATTTGTATGGGAAGAAAAGGTGCCTGTTCCTGAAAATAATGGTCTAAATGTGTAGTACTAGTATAATTGCAGTACTGTTGTAATTCGTTTGTTAAATGTTAACTGTTCTATCTTTTTTTTAGTCCTTCAACGAGCAATAATATTCCACTCATGAGAGTTGTACAGTCGATCAAGCACACAAAGAGGAAGAGCAGTACAATGGTGAAGGAAGGGTGGATGGTCCACTATACTAGTAGAGACAATCTGGTCAGTGGCTTTAATTTCTTCCTAAATTAAGTTAGATTATTTTTTTTAAACCAGTGTATTTTACTTATCTTAATTAGATATTTTGGTTTACAGTATCATTTGAAAGAACTATTAACTATTGACACTAATATTCTAATGATCTAGGTGTCTGTAAATATTTATGTGTAGATATGAGGGCCCTTCATTCTCCCATCAATTTGCTGTATCTAAAAGTAAGCACTATTGAACACACCCTACTCTCCAGAAACTCACTACTCCTCTTGATGTTACTGGTATAAAGAATTGTGGCTTGACTCTGTCCTTAGCTATTCAGGCATCCTCCAAAGAGACTACATTGTTTGTTTCCAGTGCTACGAGTAATCATCTCTTAATTGAACCTTCTTAGGCAAGCTCCTTGGGTTTATGTATTGGGAAGGAAAATAAGGAAGAATAACTGGGTTCCTTAGAGTTGTCTGATAGGAGAGAATGGATCCTCTCATCTTTTAGTAGATGAATGAAAAGGATGAAGTCAAGACACTTCCAGATCTCATGCAGCAGTGTGTTATACTGAGACTTCATGAAAGGCAGCATAAATACTTTTGCATTCTTTGTGTTTACACAGGAGTCCAATTGAAGGGGACTACAAGAATTTATAGAAGAAAAGTTAATTTAAGTTATCCTAAAGTCAAGCTGATGAGTGACACTAGTCAGCTGAGGCTACTGTAGTATTTTTGTTTTTTGTGATTATCAACTAAACAGACCACTGTCGTCTGTCAGAAACTGCCTTAAAAAATATCTTTGAAATACAGTTTTGTAATACCTGGATGTATTTATCACAAACAAAAATAAGTATCTAGTGTATTTCAGATGACATTCCAGCTAAGGCTACTTAACAGACACAGTAATCGGCTAGCTATGGAAAAACTAAGGCCAGGTAGCAGGCGAAGACACATAGTTCTGAAGTATTCATGGCAGGCGTGGTACTCCTCTCTGGTTTAATCTTTCAGTACAGCCAGTACTTTCTTCCATGAATGTTTTTAAACCTCTTCATGGAACAGTGGTCAGATTGTACACCTTAGCTTAGTTTGTTTTTATTCTGCTGTCAGCCTGGCTGCTACCTAGATGACATCTACCGAGAAGGCCATGCAAATAAAGTGAAGTATTCTGCCCCAAAGCAAGGTATTGTCAGCTAAGCAAGATTTCATAGAGCTCCCTAATGGGAAGAGACTTCTGTGTTAGGCATTACGATATCAGCTATTTCCCTTGACCCCTCTGTTCTCAGCAATGTCAGACTGTTTTCTGTACCTGAACAGGTTGGGCTTTCTGTCAGTTCCAGAAAGGTTCATTTTAACAGCAGTATCTGTATTCTTGCTCATCCTGGGTAACAAGATATTCCACCCTTTATAATGAGAAGTTTCTGTATTATCATCCATATTGTTTTCCTCACCCTGAGCCCATCCTTTCTGCCCATAGGCAGATTTTGAATCACCGAGGGAGTTACAACGTGTTCCTTGATTTTTTTCCCTCCTCTAAAGTCTTTCCTGATTCATGATTTTATAAAGAGTATATATGTCCAAGAGACCGGTTCATCCTTACATCTTTACCCATCTTCCATTCAGTGCTGGCTGGGAATTCCATTTAGTTAAATCCATTCATGACGTAGCTTTCTTTGTGTGGCTGCTACAGGTAGACCTAGCTTCCCCATGATTGAAGGTGTTAAAGCTCTGCTGTATTATGTTTTAAACTTTTGCATCCTAAGCCAGAATGAGGGTCTTGGGTTTTTGTCACGGAAACATAAAAATGGGTTTAATAAGTGAGCATGGGGCAAGCAAAGTAAGTTAGACTCATACAGTCATACATACTAAAAGCTTGCTTCTTCTGCTTAAAATTACAAGACAGTTATGTGCAATCTGTATCTCATTTTGATGCAGATGTTTCTTATTGGTGGAGACTTTCAGAAGATGGCTGTTCAGTCTGTCTTGAGTTTTATTTTTCTCCCCCCCCCCCCAATACTTTGTCCACTTGAATCTCACAGTCTGTCTTGCTTGTGGGCTCTTGACATTCTTGAACTCTGTGTTGACAAAAGAATTAAGGACTTGTTAGGCTTGTTCAGTCCTTTGAACCCTTATGATGTTGGTGTGAGGGCTCAGAGGGAGGAAGCATGACTCCCAACAATTGTTACTAAATTAAAATGCTTCAGATTCAGGGAGCATATTACCTAGAGTGAAACCCATGTAGGTGAGTGTTTTTCCTGTGTGAGATAGCTGCTGTTAGATAAGCGATATTTAAGTGATATATAACACTGCTATTACTGTCAGGTAAGTGATACTTTGTTCTGGTTTGCGGAAATAACTTTTGAGCTTCTTTTTTGTGTATCTAGTCATGTAGATTTATGTTAATTGATGATGTTAGTAATTTTAAGCATTTCTTATTTAAATAATCAGGTAATCAAAGCCATACCAATTTATTTCTTACATTATTGTACTGTGTGTTTTGTAGAGAAAAAGACATTACTGGAGACTGGACAGCAAATGCCTCACGCTGTTTCAGAATGAATCAGGCACAAAATATTACAAGGTAATGAATGCTGAGTAATAATTATGTTGCACAGTGTTTTGCTGATCTAAAATCTACTTCTGAGCAGTATAAGTATTTTCTTAATTTCCTCATCTTTTTTAATCAAAACTGACCAGGTTAATTGTTGGCCAAACTTTGTGAGAAGGATCAGAACCAATTCTGAAAAGTTGCTTGCAGCTCTCCTTATGTCTCTCTTTACATTTTACATGTACTGTTCTGAATTACCTAGCAAATTAAACCTTCTTTACGATTACCAGAGAATCTGTTTGGCTGCCAGTCTAATGAAAGCTAGGGTTTTTGCATTCTATATAGAAGTAGTGACTGGAAGTTTGCATGCTTATGTATTTCATTTGATCTCAAAATTAAATTATTCCAACAGTACAACTGAAACTTGAAAGCAAGATTTGGAGGAAAATTTAGTGTGCAGCCTGGCATTATATACATGAAGCTTAGCAATTATTTTAGTGTATTGTTGATATAACAGTGTGTTCAATGGTGGAATATTTAGAAAATGTGTTTGAATGTATAAACAGGATTTTTCCCTTTCTTGTCTTACACCTTTAGGTGGGGGTCCAAATCTTGAGCTTCTTCCTTTATAAGACCAAGCCTTTTCTCTGTACACCCAGCTAAACTTGCCCAGATCCTTTTCATCCCTATCTTGACCAATGCAGTCTCTTCTTCTCAGACCTCTCTGATAACTTGTATTGCCCTGTGCATTCAAAACACAGCTGGTAAAATATGTTCCTTGCTTGTTGCTCTGTTATGTCACTGCTTCTAGTCCTTTGACTTGCCCGTTTGCACCCCTCTTTTTAACTGCTTAAATCTCAGGTTATTTGTCTTTGCTGTTAGAATAATTCAGGTTTTTGCCCTTACATTTATTTGTTCTTCATCTTAATCGCCTGTTGTCTCTTATCACACTAATGCCAGCCCTGTGTTCACCTACTGTTCCCTACTCTTGCAAGTGATATGTACCTGTACACCTTCCTATGTATGTGGAATGTCCTCCTCCAGCTAGTGTGAACTTGCAACCATTTCTTCCTTCAGATCTGTTCTCTAGTACTGCTTATACTATGATCTTAAACTGACAGGGCTGAAGAGTCAGAAATTGTTAATATCTGTATGAAAGAGATTATTTACCCAAAATGATTCAGATAAGTGAAGCAGTGCTTATTGACTAGCTTATATAACTGCATCATCTTCTTAATGTTGTCTTGTTTCACTTTTCCCCTGTCGTCTTCTCTAGCTAAGCTGCATAAACTACAAGGGGGAAAATGGTCATTCTGTACTTGTGCATCATTTGTGTATGGTTGTGGGATGTCTCACGCATGTATCAAGATTGCTGTGCTGGGGCTGGAAGTCTCTCTAGGCTTGTAGAGAGGAATTCAGAAAGCTGTGGGTGGGCAATGGTCATGCGTAGTTTATGACATTAGTTACGATGCTTGGTGTTTGGTATTTTGATGTATTTTATTTCTTTGCAAGCACTTTAAGTTTTGAATACCAGTATATAAAAATAGTATGTGCATTTTCATTTTTTTTAACCTTTAATATTTTTCTTCAGGAGATTCCACTTTCAGAAATTCTCCAGGTGACTCAGCCTCGAGATTTTTCAAACGTGGTGCAGGGCAGCAACCCCTACTGTTTTGAGATCATCACTGACACCATGGTGTACTTTGTTGGCGAAAACAATGGCAGCAGTCATCACAGTCCTGTTCTTGCTGCCACCGGAGTTGGACTTGACGTAGCTCAGGGCTGGGAGAAAGCCATTCGTCAGGCTTTGATGCCAGTCACTCCTCAAGCTAGCGTTTGCACTGCTGCAGGACAAGGAAAAGATCACAGTAAGCAGGCAGACAAGGCACTATCATTCATATTCTGAAGCTGTTAATAGTAAAGATTCCTTTCAGGAAAGGTCTCATTTAGAGTGAAGTATTTCTGTCTGTCCTCTGCTGAATTGTGTCCATAATTTCCCACAGGTTTCTAAAAAGTGACCCTCAGGTTTGTGGAGAGTGGGCAACTCCTTCAATCTGTTGTAGCAGGTAGTAATAGTTAGGAATCGGATTTACCAACATGAGTGCGTATTGCAGAGCTTTATTGTAGGAGCAGTAAGATCTCACATGTAGTTGCTGGACGTAAAAAGGGACCTTAGTTTAGATATTTTTAATATACTTGCATAATATATTCAGATCATATACTCTGAAAACTAAATTTGGATATTTTTTGATGTTATCCTGTATGTATATTAAAGCTGTGAGATGTCAGTAACTGAGAAGAAAAGGAGTAAGTGATAAAATGTAAATACCACCAGTGCTGGAAAGGACTATTGCTGAGCTGTGGGTAGAGATAAAAAGTGCCCTGTTCTTTTTACGCATCTGCCCTCTATTTCTTTCTCTGACATAGGATCAGATTCATTATCAAGACTCCACTAAACTGTATCTTGTGTTCTTTCTCTTCAAACATCTTGTTCCTTGTGACGACATTAATTCACATTCTGTATTGAGATTTATGTTTTCATTCTTTAGTTTCCTCTTATCTTTCAGCTACTCCTTAATCTTCTTTTAGTGAAGTTCTTTTTTTGCGGGAGATTGTGAGATTAGTTTCTCTGTCTCTGATGTCTGGCTACTCTGCACCAGCAATGGTTAAGAACATGTAACCACTAGTGTTAGGTAAAGGCACTTTCTGAAAATGATGCAACTGTGGTCTGAAATGGTAAGCTATGAAAGCCAGTACTGGTATCTGTATTCAGTTACAGTGAAGAAACATACCTGTAAGATGGTACCTCACGACTGGCCTTATACGTATGTAAAATGCTACTTTCAATATAAAATTCTTAGTTCCAAATATATATACACCAAAGTTCACTTTGTCTTCTAGAACTGGAGGCTTATTGTTGCTGAGACTTGCAAAGTTGCTTTTCCCAAATTGGTATTTTTTCAGATGTAAATAATAACATTTTTATATTAAAACTTGGCAGTTGTAGGAAATAGAGCTGCAAGGGTAGGTATGGTGAATGGAGTATTTTGAAGTATTTAGAAGCGTTTAGGATTCTAGGAGTAGAAGTAACCACCATGAGTTGTGGAGTGGCATTCACATATCCTTATACAACTCAGGTTGGTTTTTAAACTCTAAAAAGCCCACAAAATACCCCTTCATCCCTCTTCTTTGTACACATTACAAGGCATCAAAAGTTTCCAAGAGTCTGAGAAAACTAGACTTCTAGTTAAAAAAATCCAAAGCCGCAGAAGCCTGTAATACGGTCTTCTGAATGACAAGACCGAAAGAGGAGGGAGGTATTGCTACTGCTTGAAATGCTTGCAGCAGCATCAGGGAATTTATAGTGTTGAAATGTCCACAAAACACTAGCTTATCACTTTATACCACAGTCTGTCCAGAAAGTGGCTAGAAAGGAGGATGCTCTTCCAGTCTGACCCAAGGGAAGGAGTCCTTTCTGACCTTGTGCTTGGGGGTTGAGGTGGGATGTTTCTGAGCTGAAATGAGAGAAGATTAGTAAGATGTTACTTGGTATAGATTATGTATTGAATCTGGCGTTACTGAGGTCTTCAGAAGTGTCTGTTTTTCAGCCATTGCTCTTAGCATTGCAGACGATTTATTTGAAAGTAGTAACTCAGACTCTACCTACCAGATATTTTGTATGCTGTAGCCATCTGTGGAGAAGGGTTCAGTGTGTTCTCTTCAAACATTTTCAAAAAACTGTTTGTGTTGACCTTAGTAACTTTTTTGTCTACCACCTTTCTTGGTTTTGCTTGTGTTCTGTACTGTTACTCCCATGCAGACTTGGCTATAGTCAATAATCAGTAGACATATGCAAGTCTGTAATTCCAGTTCATATTTCAGCTATGAAGGGTGTCTTTAAGAACTCATATTTATTCCTATCTTGAGGCTCTAAATTCATTCTCTGAGGTAAAGCACAGGTGGCAAAAGTCAGATACAGACATTTTCTTTGTTCTCTGAAATTGTGGTTATTAAATCTCATGGTTCTTCATAAGGCTAATGAAAACTTTTTCAAAGGGCTAGTAAATATGTAGTATATCTTCTTTCCACCTTGTAGGTGCATTTGGAAGTGAAAGGAAAGAGGTGTTTTCTGCCTGCCTTGACATATCTCTTCTTGTCTGTGCATCTTAATGTCATTCCTGTAATGAAAATTTCTTGTCAAAATTTGCTGAAGGCTGAAAAATTCTTTATCTCATGCTTTTACTTGCAAATTACACTTCTGAGATGTGCTCTTATATTCCAAAGACTCGTATGCTTCTATAGTTTATCCATGAAACAAAGATTGTTTATATTATGGGTTTTACTGCTTTTTTAATTATCAGGCCTTCTTGCCTTGCTTGATTTGTTTCCTTTTCTCATGCATTAATTCTGCATCTTCTGATGCCAAAGGAAATTAATAACCATGTGTTCATTTGACTATAAGGTATCTGCCTGGTCTGCTTTCCTGTATTTTTCTATATTACTATTGGAAATTCTTAGTAGTTTAATGAACTCCGATACAATTGCCACATTACTGTTGCTTTTGGATCATCAGCTCTCTGTTGTGTACACACTCATTCTACTCTTTCTATTATCAGTGGTATGACAAAAAATAGTCAAATAATTCCAGCAGAACTCCTAGGGTTATTTATCTAATCAATCCATGAAATCCATGATCCAGGATATGATGTTTCTGCAGAACATCAATAAAAATTGTTTCATCATGACTGGTTTAGAAGTCAGTAAATGGTTGGGGATTTTTGGTTTGGTTTTAGTTTGGGGTTTTTCCCCCCCCCCTTTTTACTAAAAAAAGCCTCTGCCCTTCCTACTTACTTACTCAGTTGTGTCTTCTTTATTGCAGAAGAGTTATCTTTAAGCATCTCTGTTTCAAATTGCCAGGTCCAAGAGAATGTGGTGAGTATGTGCATTGTATAATAATGGTGTTTATTTCGTAGAATCACAGAATGGTTTGGGTTGGAAGGGGCCTCAAAGATCATCTGGTTGCAACCCCTCTGCCATGGGCAGGGACACCTTCCACTAGAGCAGGTTGCTCAAAGCCCCATCCAGCCTGGCCTTGAACACTGCCAGGGATGGGGCAGACACAACTTCTCTGGACAACGTGTTTCAGTGTATCACCATCCTCATACTAAAGAATTTTCTTATAGTATTGAATCTAAATCTACCCTCTCTCAGCTTAATGCCACTACCTCTTGTCCTGTCCTACATGCTGTTGTAAAAAGTCCCGCTCTAGATTTCTTGTAGGCCCCTTTAGGTACAGAAAGCTGCTGTAAGGTCTCCCCTGAGGTTTCTCTTCTCCAGGCTGAGCAAGGCCAGCTCTCTCAGTCTGTCTTCATAGGAGAAGTGCTCTAGCCTGGATCACCTTTGTTAATACCTGGGTATTACGAAGTACTTAGTAGTAACAGCGTCCAGATGAGAAATCAACACCAGGGTATTCTAGCTAACGAAGTCTGTATTAAATATGGAAGTAATCTACTTACCTGGCACAACTGATATTTGACTGTCCCCACTTAACAGTGCCGCTAAGTGGATCCTCTTCAGGAAAAGTTTGTTGTGTTTTTCCACTCCGTTAAGGGGAATGGTGGCACCCTTTACAGAGCTTGATTAATGTCAAATGTAAATACAGCTTAACCTGTACTTGTATGCTATATATGTACTAATAAGCTTGTGAACATTTTGACTACTCCTGGTATTTGTGATTTCTCTTTTTCATGCATTAGGATATCAGCTCTGTGTATCAAATATTTGCTGATGAAGTGCTGGGATCTGGTCAGTTTGGTATTGTATATGGAGGTAAAGTACATTTGATTCCATTAAGCATTTACTGAGCTAGAATGTCTATTAAAATTTCTCTTTTCTTATTTCTAGCTGTACCTAGATTGTCCAGGTGAAGTTTATCATGTTAGAAGTTTTGTTTGGATCATGTTACCTTGTCTCTGTGCAGTTTTTATGTAGTGTTTCTTACAATTCATTTTTTTGCATTTAGAGTTTTGCATTGGCATAAAAATCATTTCGGCATATGCATTGCATTTTGACCACAGTTAAATACAGAGCAGTCTGTATTCTGCATTTAGCCTTTGTGGTTTTGCTTGTTTGTTTTTAATTGCAAATTCTAACTGTTGTCTGTATTACACAGTATTAGAAGTCATCCATTTAAGGAGGCTGTCAATTATACATGGTTTTTAATGACATCTGAGAAATGAGGCCACAAGCAATTAGAAAAATACATATTTTAATTTGTGGTTTGGCTGTTTATGCAAGTATTATAGACATATTTTATGCAAACAGTTTAGCTTCAAATTTCTGTCAGCAGGAGAAAGTAGAGGGAGAAATTCTTTACCTTAACTTGGGTTTAAAATGTAGTTTTATCACTTTCAGTTATTAAAAAATTCTGTTGCAATGTATAGCTTATTTAGAGTAGTCACAAAAAGAATAAATGCTAGACATGAATCAGCACATTTTTTTTTCTTCCTGTATTTTTTGGTCCCATGTGTCAAATTTCAAGTGTGGAGAAAACCACAGATCATAAATCTGGAAAGAAAGAAAAAAAAAGTGCTAACTGATGGTTTAAAAATGGTAACCTTTTGATGGCTGACATTGGTTTTCTGTTTAGGAAAACATAGGAAGACTGGAAGAGATGTGGCTATCAAAATCATTGACAAGATGAGGTTTCCAACTAAACAGGAAAGTCAGCTTCGTAATGAAGTAGCCATTCTCCAGGTACAAAAGTGGTTTTGGATCACATTGGAGTTCTCTCAGATAAGCCATTTACAATATTTTGTAATGTGTGTATGTGCTCTGAATTGATTTGTTTAATCTGCATATGTGATTTCTGAGTCTTTTTATAAGAGGGAATCTTAGAAGAGCAGGAATTCCTGAGTATTTGGTACAGTTGATAACTTGGGGGTGGTATCTATCCCCTATAGGGGATCCACTGAGGGAGGTGTGTACTCAGGTAACAGGAAATTCTGTGTTACTTTTTTTGCTGTCTTCCACTACTGGCTCCTCAATCTGAGTGTTATTTTTGTATGTTTTGTATTCAAGCTGCTAAGTATATCAACTGATATATATCAATATATATCAGTATATATTCAAGTATATATTTTAAGAAATACAGAATTTGCAGTTTAAAAAGTTTAAAAAGCTTTTGTATTCAAGCTGCTAAGTATATCAACCGTAAATTTATAATTTTGGATCAGATTAATCTTAACTAGCATGTTTCAGGGGTTGATGTTGGTTTCAAGCTACTTTCTTGCCTCAGACATTTTGTTGGTTTGGGTTTTTTGGTTTGTTTGTTGCTAACTCTCCGCTTGGCTGCTTTTTGATTTGTGGTACAGCATGTCTGTGTAATCCGGCATATTTCATACCATTTTGTTTTAGTGATATACCTATACTGTATTTTAGAATTTGCACCACCCTGGGATTGTGAACCTGGAATGTATGTTTGAAACGCCAGAACGGGTCTTTGTTGTGATGGAAAAGCTGCATGGGGATATGCTAGAGATGATTCTTTCCAGTGAGAAAAGTCGACTTCCAGAAAGAATAACTAAGTTCATGGTCACTCAGGTTGGTAGCCAGTCTCTCTACTTCAGTACATGTGTCTTTTCTAATTATGTGAGAATGGAGTTTGGAGAAGGGGGTTTCTGCACTCTTATTTAAAAGAGCATAGAGGGCTGCACATCTACGGAAAGTGGAGTAAACATGGAAAGAATTTGGCTGTTAATTATGTTAAATTTATTTGCTCTTCTTTCCCAACACATAACATTAGGAGCATCCAAAGATGCATGTTAAAACAGTAAGCATTCAGAAAGACGGGGTTGGGAAAGCAAAATAAACCCCATCAGTACCAACTCCTGTTAGGCTTGCGTAGTATATTACATGGGTTAATTCTCGAAGACTATGTTGATAAAAATGACTGTATTGGTTAGTGTTTGTGGCTTTTGACACTTGTGATCTGCTTAAATAGTTCTGAAAATGTTCTTTCTTCTTGCAGATACTTGTTGCTTTGAGGAATTTACACTTCAAGAACATTGTGCACTGTGATTTAAAACCAGAAAATGTACTACTAGCATCAGCAGAGCCATTCCCTCAAGTGAGTGAAGATTAAAAAATACTTTTCATCACTTTTCACTGTTGTGGGATTTTTTTTTTGTTGTTGTTTTGTTTTTTGGTTTTTTTTTGTTTGTTTAGGTTTTTTTAAGAAATACAGAATTTGCAGTTTAAAAAGTTACCTCTCGTGGGATTGATCAACTGATTTAGTGTAGAATTACTTGAATTAGATGTACTATAGTTGTCTTTTTTTTCCTTCCAACTCTTAGCCTAGCTTTATGCTCAGTGGTCTGTTTCAGTTTCTTTCCACCCAGAATCTGGGTCTGAGTTCTAGCTAAACCTCATTGTTTGATTTCTGTGTAGCTGAAGCTACTAGCTTCAGGAATCCGATGAAGAGGAATGTGATCTGGCTGGGATTCATGTGCTCTTAAAGTTTTGGTTCTGTGCCCTGTGAGGGTGCAGATTTGCCTCTGAAAATGTGCTGAGTTGGGAATCAAGTGTTTTGACCTTATTTGCACACTGATGGCCATGTAATAGACAAACTGCCTCAGACCTGAGTCTGTGCAAGGCCAGTTTAGGTCTGCAGTCTGCAAAACCAGCAACCTAAAACCTTAACTGACTGGCTTACATGATGTTTATCTCTGATTTAGTTGATGCCATGTTTAATGAGGATAGCAAGCGTATCAAGTACCACTCTGGTCTTGGGCAGCTGCATGCTTTGGAGATCAAGCAGAGATTTCTCAGTTCAAAATGTATTTCTTTTGCAGGTGAAGCTGTGTGATTTTGGCTTTGCACGCATCATTGGTGAAAAATCTTTCAGACGCTCTGTGGTGGGGACACCTGCTTATCTTGCCCCTGAAGTGCTCAGGAGTAAAGGTTACAACCGCTCTTTAGACATGTGGTCAGTAGGAGTTATTGTCTATGTGAGCCTTAGTGGTACATTCCCATTCAATGAAGATGAGGATATCAATGACCAGATTCAAAATGCAGCCTTTATGTACCCACCAAATCCTTGGAAGGAAATTTCTAGTGAAGGTAAGGAAATTAATGTTTGCTTTTAGAATGCCTTTATATGTAGATTAGTGCATTGAAATGCTTAAAGTTTGAGGTTAATTCAGATAGATAGGAGTGTGAGAATTATCGATAGCTTGAGTTTAGTAGACTATGCCAAAATGGATAAATACGAGCTGGGATATATCTGTGAAAAATACAGTCAAATACAGGAGGGGCTAATAGATTTAGCAAGAAAAATAAATTGCATGCATGAGGAGTAGGGTAAATAACCTGAAACTTCCCCAAATTCCCAATGAAAAGTTAAATCGTGTGTGAGTACTTGCTGAATGCTGATCTCAAAACGTGCTTAATCTAAACTCATATTACAGAAACAGTTCTAAGTTGATTCTGGAATTTTAGTTTTGTATATTAGCAAGTGAAACAAAACCTGGATCTAAATGTCAGGTCTGAACAATCTAGAAGCTTACAGGGTTGGTCTCTGATGCTGTCCAGTGCCAGCTGTGTATATGTAAGTAACACGTGTAGATGTGGAAGGAGAACAGAAGTATACAATAGTGGAAGTGGCTGCATGATTTTGGAACACAGGATTATGCTCAAGTTATTTAGGCATTTCTGAAAACTGCTAAAATCAGGAGGGGAGAAGATTTAACAAGGAACACAGTAAATCTTTTAGTGTTTCCATTAAAGCTAGGGGGCAGCTCACCCCTAGCTTTGGTAGCCTCATTTAACATAAGCAAAGCTAAATACAAAATTCAAGAGCTTGATTGAAAGCATTCTGTACAAACAGTTGTAAAAAAATTGACTTTCACTGCAGCATGTGAATGATGATGGAGATGGTGAATATTTAAACAATGTCATTTTTACCCTGTTCTTTGTCAGCCATTGATTTAATAAACAATTTGCTTCAAGTGAAGATGAGAAAGCGTTTCAGTGTTGACAAATCCCTTAGTCATCCGTGGCTACAGGTAAACCCATCTGCCTTTTTCTATGTTTATAATGGGTGAATAATGATTTAATTTTTTTTTTTAATTAAATCCTTCAGAGGCTTATTAAATCTGCTATCAAAGTCTGTTAAGAAGCACTCACAGCAGGTTACGTATTTCTGGGGTTAGCTTTACATTTTATGTGCTCCGATGTTCTATCCATCTGTTAATGGCTTCTTTCCTCAAGGGAAACTTTATCTTACTGTCACTATGCCCCTTACTTTTTGTTTGACACCAAGATAGAGTTTTACTCTTCTGGCATCTCCTGAATGTGGGCAGTGATGTGTGCACGAAGCCGCGCTGCAATGAGTGTTAGAGACAAACATTGTTAGTTCAGTGCTGAAAGAGGCACACAGGCTGGTGTGTGCCACGAATTTATCCACCACTTTGAGGTGGGTGCCTTTGGCAATGGTTTCACAATACTGTATGATGTATCCATGCACCCAAATAACCTAAAAGGTGTTATGGGGAAAATTCAATTACTTTTGAGTTCAAACAATATTGGAATGAGTATAATTTCTTATATGGGTATGTATACAAGTAATTTTATAATGAAGCTGACATAGCTGTCTTGTTACAAAAAGTTTTGAGGATTTACAGTATTACAACCTTAGATACCAGCCTATTTAATTTTGAACCATTCTTTGTGGACAGTGTTGGGGTATTTTGGGGAGAGGTGTTTGGTTTTGGGTTTTTTAACATTATACTAAAAGTAGAGGCAAACTGCAGAATTTATCTGTGGGAGTGTAGTACTGCTGTTTCTTAACACTGCTTCCTTAAATCTCATTTACTCCTTAGGATTATCAGACCTGGCTTGACCTCAGAGAATTTGAAACACGCATTGGAGAGCGTTACATTACCCACGAGAGTGATGATGCACGCTGGAAAGAACATGCTTATGAACACAACCTTGAGTACCCCCAGCATTTTATTATGGCTCCCAACCCAGATGATATGGAAGAAGACCCTTGATCTATTCATTATGCTAAATTGCAGCAAGGAAAGATACTCCGACAGAAACTGAAGATAAGTTTTGGCACAACTGTTGTGCTTTCTGAATGCTGTATGCTGTTCAGTGTGCAAAGCCCCAGAGGATCCTGCATTGACTTGAGAATAGACTGTCATCTGACAAGCTTCTCTCCATCTCTGCTTAAACTATGAGTAGTTGCTGGACAGTGGCACAGGCCCAACTGGGTAGCATTTTACCAAGTTGTGTGACTACAAAGCCATTACTGAGGTGTAATGTGCCCACATTGAATGGTATGTGTGGTTTCAAGGTTTGGACTGGTTTCGGTTTGTTGGTTTTGTTGTTTTGGGTTTTTTTCATAGCCTACACAGTAAGAATTTTGTAATGGTTTTCTAATCCCTATTTACTAGGCCGTAGAGGACTGTTTTCTGTTACTTGGATACATCTCCCATTTCTTAAACTCTGCATGGTGAAAAGAGACTGTAAAAAGAAATCAGTGCAGAATACCTTGGCTAATAGCAAAACATGGTGGTTTAGGTCAAATACAGCTTCACAGATGAAGGAATAACTTGCTGCTGGTAACAGTTAAATATGTGTGTCTTTGCCCTAACTGAACTTTTTCCAGCTACCCTCAAAGAGAACACCCCCTAACTTCTCACATTCCTCTTGAAATGCTGGCTGACAATCCAAAGAGATGACAATCAAAGCTATGCTAGTCCTTTCTGTTGTCTGTTAAAACAGAGCAGTAAACCACAACAGTATGTTGCTGCACAAGGCTGGTGCACATGCTGTTGTTACACACCAAAGGCATTACCCAAGTAATGCACAGAGAGCACCCAAGACTTGATGTAGCGTACCTTTTCACTGTGGAAAACCAGCTTCTAGCAGAAGGATGTGGAAAAACAGGGAAGAGCATATGCAATTTCCTTCTGTTGTTCTGAGTAATTAGATTTTTTAAGTTTTTCTAATACTTTTCTAGTATTTTTAAGATTCTCGGGACTTACATGAGGAGCACTTTGTAGCCTGTGAGCTTGTGTCTTAACTGCTCAAAAATCTGGGAGCAACACTGGGTATCAGGTCACCTGTTGCATCTGCCAGGGCAGCTGGACTGTAGGAGAATGGGCTTTGCCTTCTGACCTTAACCTGCAGTCCCTCCTTGTCCTCTTTACTGTGTTGTTTGAGCTGAATGTAGAGTCCCAGACCAGCTCCTAATGCAGTTTCTATGCAGATGCTTCAGCTGATGGATTTCCAACCATTTATGGACTTGTGGCACAATAGAGAGTAAGCAGCAGTGTTCTTTGAAATGATGCCCTCAGAGGACAGTGTAGCAGTCAAGAGTTCCTGGTATTTCAAAGATGTTTGAGGCCCTGAATGCTAAATGCAAAGAGAAGAAAGTTGGTTTTGGTTTTGTTTTTTGTCTAATTTTGGGAAATGGAAAAAGTGAAGTCTTCCTTTCTGTGTGGGATAACAGCATTGTGATGATGGAAGGTGCTGAACGGCTGTACCTATCCCTGATCTGCCAAGCTGCTCAACTGCAGCTTGATTTTAAATACTTTTTAAAGAACTAATAGAGGCTTGAACTGCAAAGTCAGCGAGAGGCTCTCTCTCCTGTAAAGACTTTTTGTATGTGTGTTTTACTGTTGTTGTTCAGGTAAGGATGCAGGTGAACAGACTTTTTCTATGTTAGATATACATAAAGTTTGGCAAGGTTATTTCGGGGCTGGCAGCTCCTTGCAGTGACAGTGACCTGGTGATAAAAACATCAGCAGCAGCTGCAGGAATATATAACCACAGGTAGGTTTGGATGTTTAACCTGCCTTTTCTTTTCCTATTGCCTTTAATCTGGCTGCCACTACATTTTGCAGGTATCCAGGCTGGTAAAGGCAGCACTCTGGCTTCCCTGTTAGGGCATACCAAACCTAGCACAAGATGCTAGTGCATGGCAGTGCCCACCAGCCCTTCTAGCCACCAGTCCTCTCTCTTAGTACATGTTTCTCTCAGGCTTGTGCAGGGGACCTGCCCGATGGCTGTCCTGTCACTGCCACTCCTACACTGGGGGTCACCTTCCTCATTCTGTGCTCTTAGGGCAGTGAGGGCAGAGGAACTCTTGAGTGGAACCGTGCCATCCTGTTAAGGCAGGTGTTCAGGACCAGTACTGCAGCAAGGCACTGTTTTTCACCTATGGAGCCAGAGCAGTCACCCATGAAATCAGCAGTTTGGCATTTACCCTGCCTTGGCAAGGGAAGCAGGGCTTTTTTCCAACTTCCACTGTGGAAGTGCCCAAATTTCAGTAAAACTTGCTGTTTTCCATCCTAACTGTAATAATGCAGCTTCAGTCTGGTGTAAACTTCAGCGTTTATGCTTGAGCTGTCACTTCAGGTTTTCCTGTGGTTTTGGGTTTGATTTGTTTTGGGTTTTTTTGGTGGTGTTTTAAGGGAGGAAGTAAAGCCAGTTCAGTCACTCCAAAAAGCACAACAGGAAAAGAGGAAGGAGGGGACAACAATGAAGTAGAAGGCCTGGCTGATGTCTCTCCCCATGAAGTCTGCTGTGCTCTAGAATATTATATGAGCTATTTATTCTTCAAGTTGTATTAAAATAAGTAATGCTGTTGGCAGTTGGAGGACATTAGCTGAATGTGTACATAGACTTATGGGGCCAGACAGTAGAAGCTGCAAGCAGCTAATAGTCAAGGAACCAAACCAAAATCAGACATACATTGAGTAAACTTTTTTCAGCATAGGTTTTCTATTCCCTTTTTTAATACCTTTACTGCAGCCTTTGACAGCAGTAGGTTACAGTGTTTAATATCCCTACCCCTAGGTGAATTAAGTTGCGTTCATAAGAAATAGTGCTATGATGATGCTAGAAAAAAGCTCATGTAAAATTTATAGCCTCAAAAGGACACTGTCAAGTACTTTTATATTTTTATACATCCGATTGTTTGTAAATATCCTCTGATAAGCTTGAAAATAAAATTTATTTCCCTATCAGACTTGTTCTCTTTATTTACATGAATTATGTAAAATATAACATGTTCTTGGGAGTATATAGTTCTTTATACTTCCTTGTTTCTGGGTTTATCACTAGATATGCCCTGCTGTGGGAATTCTGTTAGCTGGTGCTTTAAACTGTAGTAACTTTTTGCATGGTTCCTGTCTCCATTCAAAAGTATCTTAAAACACAAGCACTACCTTTACTCTGAAGTAGCGCTCCCTGCCAAAACATGGCCCTGAAGCATAGAGTGGGGTGAGAAAAGAGTCTGGGGAAGTAATGTGATGTTTCATATGCTTTCAGCTCAAGGGTAAAATACTTGGCTCTTCCCTTACTGCACATGTAGTTATACACCAATCATGTTATTGCAAAACATTTTGTCTTGGTTTAAACCCAGTCAGGCAGCTCATTCACTCACTCCCCTACTTCTTTCCCTCCCCCTACTCCCAGAGGGACAGAGAGGAGAGTCAAAAAGAATGCAACTCCCACAGGTTGAGATAAGAACAGTTTAGTAACTAAGGTATAACACAAACCACTACTGCTACCACCAATGATAATAATGATAAAGGAAATAACAAGGGAAGAGAATACAACACCTCACCACCAGCCAACCAATAACTCACCCCCCAGCCCGATCAAGCACCGACAGATGCTTCCTCCAACCCCACAGTCCTAGTCCTTCCCGGTAACTCTCAGTTACATCCTGGCCATGACGTGCTGTGGTATGGAATACCTCTTTGGCTAGCTTGGGTCAGGTGTCCTGTCTCTGCTTCCTCCTGGCTTCCCCTCCTCCCTGGCAGAGCATGAGACTCACAAAGTCCTTGGTCAGCCTAAATATTTGAGCAGTAACTAAAAACATCGCTATCAGCTCTGTTCCCAGGCTGAAAGTCAAAACACAGCGCTGCACCAGCTACTAAGAAGGAGAAAAATGACTGCTACTGATGAACCCAGGACACATTTAGTACATGAAACCATAAAATGCAGGACTCTATTCCTTTTTATTTGTGTAATTTATTCAGTAAGTTGCTCTTGCAAGCTACTACTGTAGTAGGTGAAATTACTTCATTAAGAGTTCACTAAATCCAGCCACAGGTGGTAAGGGAGACTTTGATTCTTGTTTATGTTTCTTGTCAGGATGTACAAGTCTCTGATGAGGCAGCAGGGCAAAAAAGTTAAAACAGTCCCCCATCTTTTTGGGGTTCATCAGCATATCATAGCTGTGAAGTAACTGCTTGTGAGTCGCTGTGTCATGTGAATTCTGCAACAGCACCTGAAAAAAGAAAGTCAGTTAAAGCCCTTCCTGCTTTCCTATAAATTCCCTCATACTTGTGGTCCCTCGCTGCATCCCTTTCACTTAAACAAACTTAGCAGTACTGTCCAGTAGAAGTGGTGAGATCCCTGATGGAATTCATACATTGCTGTTATGTAGTGAAGTCTTGCATTAAATACTCCTAAACACAATATGGTAAGTTTACTTTGAGGGACCCAGAGTAACCTACGTCTAGGAGAAGCAACCCTTGATCTCGCCCATACATGTTGTTTTAAACAACTTCCCTTTGAATTCAGGTTTTATAACAGCTCTCTTGCTGGCTAAGGCTGTTGCATGTGGATTAGGAGTGTTTATGCACCTGTAACACAATCGTACCTGCAGCCGGACATCAATGCCCATGTTTTTCAAAAACTCCCGCTGTTTTATAGGGCCCAAGGTGGCTGCTCTTCCCTGAGCCATCTTTCGAAGATAGCTGAAATCAACATCTGCTGTCAGGTCTGCAGTCCCCGGGGCTGTCAGCACATCGTGAAGCTTGTGATCCCGGAAACCCTGACAAATGTAAGGAAGTTAAAAGATCACACTCGGCTGTAGCCCTTGCTCCCACAGCCAGGGCTAGCCAACACTAAGGTGTGCCTGTGAGGAGTAAGAATAGCAAATTATACCTGGAAGATCTCAGTAAGTGTAGGGAGGGTTCAGATAATCCTTTCTGTCTGACAAACCCTTATGCGTACTGATTAATTAAGGACTTTGTTACTCAGATTTATCATTACAGCATAAGGCAATTTTTGCTATTATGTTCACCCAAGATACTTCTGCTACAAGAGCCTAATGCTCCAAACGACAAGCCAAAATACTCTGTAACATTTTATTTATTATTTCAGGGTAAAGGACTTACCCGGAAAGTGTCAGTTTTGGTTCCATCATGACCATAGTCAGCAACCAGTGCAGCCCCGCCATCCTCCTCTATCCGAGAGGCAAGCCTTTGAATGATGACACCAGCCTCAGGACACACTTCCACATGATCTCTTGTTTCCTCAGGCTAGTGCAGAGTTCAAAGATCAAAACACCTGTGTTAGCAAACAAGCACAGGGCAAGAGTTCTTCACACCTGATGTCATGGAACTGTCAGTGCTTCACTGGGGCACAGAGGCGCAGGGCTGTGTTCTATGCTACCTAGAGCTTGAGCTTTTGCTAACAGTCATTTTCAAGTAGTGGTTTCTGAGTGCTGGATTTCAGTCATCTCTTCTGTAACCTATAGTTGACTGAAATACAAATTTTTCTAACAAGTAAGAATACCTGCATCAGGTGAAATTGCATTACTGTGGTACTGAAAGAAAGAAAACAGCTCTTTGGCTGTGTGCACCCTTCAAAAAGGCCTTTTTCTGTGTGAGACTTTGTAGCTCGTTTTAGTCTCAGCTACTTCATTTCGTAACTTTAAGAATCCAGTGAACTTCAGGAAATAAGTAATCTTAGACCCTTTCCATTAAAGGCCAGTGTAGCACAGAAGTACCCAGCATTGTGCTGAGAGCCTGGCTCAGGCAAGGCTGCTGCCACTGATGTGACACATACAATGCCCCTGCCCCTTGGTGCCTCTGTTTGTTCTCTGGAATGTTTTGTCTGTTTAAGCTCTGATGTTGCAAAGCTTGATGTACGTGTTTGTTTCTGTGCTACATTTTCAAGCACACAAAGTCAGATGCTGGTGGAAGTTTCTCAAAATGGAAATGGTGAGGTGTATTTACTCGTCTGCAGCCTGAGAGCCTTCCTCCTGCTGTCAGAGGAATTGAGCAGCAGTGAATGTACTTGAGAGAGTCAGTGAAGATGTAAGGATGAGCTCTGGTAGGCACAGCCTCACCTGGAGAAAGATTTCCGTTGCAGGGGTACGGGATGGTGACAGGACAAACCGCAGCTGGTCAGGAACTTCTGGATCTATATCAACCAACACCTCACACCAGCCCTTCTCTGTTCTCTGTTTGATGAGCCCAAAGCACTTGTTTTATACTTCAGTGGCTACAACAGCAGCTTGTTTCTTTGATTGCATTAACACGTCAAGCATTTTCATAAACATTTTAAGAACATAATACACTATTAACAACAATTATTTACTCCTATTTAATTCCAGTAACTGCTTTGGAAGAAGCTTTTTCTTCCAAAGAGAAGACTCAGCTGCAGAGTCAACAAATACAGGTTTAATTTTACTCAAAAGAATGAATGGTGCTGTTAAAAAATGATGCTTTTCTATTGACAATACAATATTTAACTTATCAAAATACATTATTCTACCAGTGGTTTTAATGAATTAGACTGAAGTTGAAAGACACTTCTGAATCCTAACTAGCTTCTATTTTGCCACTGTCATTACCATTCAAATGGAAGCCCTTCAGGCTTTCTTAGTAGTCGCAGATAAAATAACATGGGAATTAAAAAGCTGGAGACTTCTCTCAGCAGAAAAGGCTTTCTGCAAGATTTCCATTCAAGAACAGTTATTAATTTTATAATTAGCAACTGAATTAAGCCTTTTTTGTCCAAATTCAGTCAGGAAGAACATTTTAACATCAGAGACAACACAAGTCTAGTTTGGCACCCTAATTCTACTCTTCCTCAAAGAAAGAAGGCATTTAAGTAGATGGTCCCAATTACAACAAACATCTTGCTATACCTGAAACTTATGTATTGGCAGGGCATCAAAAAACTCATGTGCAAGGTAAAAGCTGTAACCTGTGGGAAGGTAAAAAGAGAATGTGTTAAATTACTAATGGTTCCATAGCAGCTTCCAGTTGAAAATGTAAATGCTTTTATAACTTCTAATGAATTAAGCTAGTTAATGTGGTTGTGAAATATCTATCATTACTTCCTGCTTAGGTACATCAAAGACAGCATTTCTACAGCTGGCTTTAGCTTCCAGGCCATGAATGTTAGATCAGTGTCTCACAAAAGGAGGATAAAGCCAGTAAATGGTTTCCCATGAAAAGAAAAAGTCAGAATACATGCAATTGGGTAACTATCCCAAAATGCAGGTAGTCAGAATTGTTATGAAAATGGGTTAATATCCTGCCTCAGATTCATACATGAAGAAATATGTGTATTAACTACTTTTCTATCCATTGTGAAGGTTAGAAGAGATATCCTCATTATCAAAAGCTGCAAATGGAGGAAGGATGTCATCCCTGTGGCGAGACATTCAAGTTCCTTACCTGTCGGCACATCCTGAATGTCTCTGTACCAGGAAATGGGAATTCCAGTCTTGCTAACGCCTTTCATGTAGGCAGAACTGTCCTCAGGGTTTGACTGCACCTTCCCTCCTGTCAGCCGCAGTGCTTGGATCTCACTGAGTTTGGGACTCACTTCTACCAGATGAATAGAGACATCACATTTACTAAGTAAAGAGGCAAGCTGTTTGAAGACCTATAAAGGCAGATGAATTCTATTAGGCACAGTCACATGCTGCATATGTTAAAGATTTAACTTTTAATCTCACTATTTCCATGTAAAATAAAAAATTTATTTGGCTTTCATTTGACAAAGGAATTTCAGTGAAAGAGACTGGATTTTGCTTTTCCAGAAGAAAGTGGGAATTTCTTCATCAATTTTGATAAAAGCTACTATGCAAATTTGGCAAAATACAGCATGCATTACACAGCTGTAAGGACAACACCACGAAATGCTAATTTAGCAACTTAGTAATAGCCTGCAGTTTGGTAAAACCTGCAGAGGGTTTAGCATTAGGAGAAGAATGGTTCTGTTTTCCCAAGGACAATTAACAAAAAGTGTTCAATATCTTACATTTCATTTTGCTTATTAAAGTTTTTTCATTAACATATGTAATAGAATAAAAGTACTTCCGAGGTTCTAAATCCCACCAGCAACCTGTTTTAAAATCAGTAGTATTTTAACTGACAGCCATACAAGCATGACTGAACACAAAGGGTTAACTTTTCATTCTTCACTAGGGACTGTAGTGATAGGACAAGGGGTAATGGGTAAAAACTTAAACAGGGAAGCTTAGATTTGATACAAGGAGGTTCTTTACCATAAAGGGTGGTGAGGCACTGGAATGGGTTGCCCAGGGAAGTTGTGAATGCTCCATCCCTGGCGATGTTCAAGGCCAGGTTGGACAGAGCCTTGGGTGAGATGGTTTAGTGTGAGGTGTCCCTGCCCATGGCAGGGGGGTTGGAACCAGATGACCTTAAGGTCCTTTCCAACCCTAACTATTCTATGATTCTGATTCTAACTCAGAAGGAATGTGCCCCTGAAATCCCCAAAGAAACTGGCACAACTCAACTTCTGTATGATTGTCCTCACGCTTTCTCCTATTACTTGCACTGAGGCCTCCTTCCCAGTTACACACAGCAGCACCCTCCTAAAGGGTTTCCAGTTTGGACAATGCTTTCCTATACAGAAATATTTTGTAATGGCATATTCCTGCCCTCCCCTTCTGAAAGCTTATACGTGTGTCTGTGCAGTGTGTACATGCTGACCTGCGTTCTGCTTTCAACTGAGACAACTGGTCTCAGAAATACGCATGTATTTCAATTAGAGTCTAAACTGCAAATCTCCTGAGTGAAATGATTTGGTTATCAGGAAAAGTTAAACCCTGACAGCAAAACATCATTCCTTCAGATTTCAGAGTAGCTGTGGAATAAAACCAGGAATAAAGAATACTAATAACAGTTTTCACCTACCCGTAACATATCATCAGTAAGAGTGCCCCTCCCCGGGCCCAGCTCCACCAGCTGGAATGCTTTTGGCTTGCCTGTGGCTATCCATTCACTGATAAACCATATTCCTATCAACTGAGAGAGAAAAGGCACAAAGAGTTACAGTAATCACTCCAAGACTTGGTGGCAAGTGCAATAGCTAAGATACTATGGCAGCCTTCTCTCAACACATTTTAAAGTTTAGAAAAATCATTATGATTATACTTCCCCCCCCTGGGTCTCTTTAAATATGAATAAGTGGCTGCTGTCAGACCAGGAGAAGCAACTCTCCATCAGTAAACTCTCTTGGCTATAGCAAGAATTTTTATTCCAGGCTCGAATGCAGGTCACTGCCCAGCTGCCCCTGAACAACTGCTTTTCATGAACATGTATTTCACCAAAGGGAAGAACGGTGTTTAGCCAGTCTTCACTGCTAGAAGTGACACACAAATCACACCAAAACCTGAAAATAATTCCCGAGTTTTCACATTGGGAAACTACTGTAACTCTCTTTAATATGAAGACAAGTGCTACCAAGCACAGATGGCATCCCTGACTGTAACACATGAAAGGACTCCCCGATCTTACAGAAACTACCCTTGCTCCTCCAAACCCCGTTTTTCTCCTGGATAATAACTGGAAGCTCCTAACTGCTATTCAAGTATTTTGACATCAGTAACACACCCAAACGCAGGCCTGGAAACCACAGCTGGCCCCGCGCAGCTCAGGAGTGAAAGCAAGTTACTCCATGAGTTAGGCACTGCGCGTTACCTCTCCAAACACCTGAGTTATTTCAGGTGAGGTGATGAAGTCCCCGCTCTCTCCGATGCCGCCGCGGCGTGTGTAATAGCCCTGCGGGGAGCAGACAGAGAGGGGCCGGGGGTGCGGTGAGAGGCACGGCACCCCTGGAGGAGGCGCGGAGCCCCCGTTCCGTCCCCGCCCGCACCTGTCCGGGGTTGGTGAGCGCCTCCCGCATGTACTCGGCCACCGTCACGGGCCCGGTGGCCCGCAGCTTCAGCAGCAGGTGCCGCAGCAGCGCAGTGTCCCGGCCGGGCCCCTCACTCTCCGGCTCGCCCCCCGAGCCCGAGGAGGGCCGCGCTGCCGCCGGAGCTGTGGGGAGAGCAGAGGAGAACTCAGCGGGGCGCTCGCGGCTCCGGGGAGAAGAAGGGGGGAAGGCGGCGGTTACCACAGTGAGGGGGGAGCCAACGGCGGCCGGCGGCGAAAAGAGCACGGCGGGCGGGCAGCAAAACCATGGCACCGCCACCTGCAGCCGCTTGCTGCTCCTTGCTCCTCCCCGGGTCCTGGCCGCTTAGCTAGGGCCGCTACATCCCTCCGCCTGTGTGAGAACGAGCCGCCGGCTAAGCGCAGCTGGGGCGAGTGAAAGACAAGATCCGGCTCAGTTTGTTTGAGACATCCCCCCTCTCCGCCAGCTTGGTCTCGTTCCCCTCCTCTGGAGAGCTGCTCCAGCGCCACATACACCCCTTACAGGACCCGTGCGCCCGTGGTGCCCCACGGCAGGAAGCGTGCGCGCAGGTACTTCCGGCGGGCAGGAATGGCGGCGTTGTGGGACTTCGGCGGGAGGGGTCCGAAGGAGGCGGGCGGCGATAGCGGCGACGAGGAGGCAGATGAAGGAGAAGAAACAGGGGAAGATGGAGAAGGGTTCACGCTGGACGAGGTGCTGCGCCTCGGCGGCACCAAGGTAAGGTGGGGTGGCGGGAGGGAGCCGAAGCACGTGTCTGATGGGCTCCCACGTACCCGGGACAGGCCTGTTTGGTGTGACAGCGGGGCGGGAGTGGGGACGGGGACGGGGACGGGGACGGGGACGACTGTGGGGAGCGTTCCCCCGTGTCACTGCCGTGTGCTACCGCCTGCAGCAAGACTACGTGATGCTGTGCGCCGTGGACGAGGCGGAGGAGATGGTGGACGGCGGCAGGAAGGACGCGATCGACGACCTAAAGGAAGGGGAGCTGGAGGCGTTCGTCAACTCACTAGGGATCAGCAAGTACGCGAAAAGCTGCCTGGTGGTGGAGGAGGATGACAGCGGCAGCAGCAGCCAGGAGAAAGAGAAACCCCCAAAGAAAGAGAAGAGCAAGAAAGAAACTGATCTTCCTTCGTTAGAAGAGAAAAAAGATAAAAAAGCCAAAGAAAAGGCAAGCAGCATGAAAGACAGCAAGAAGAAGCAAGCTGCTTCTTCTGGTGAGCAGGGCCAGCACCTTTCAGCAAAGAAAGAGAGGCTGGAAGAAGATTTTGAATTTCATGCTAGGCAAGGGATACTGATCAAACCAGGGGGCAAATGGTATGATCAGGAATACACCAGTGAGTTCTCTCCAGAGGCACAAAATCAGACGCTTCTCTCCAAGTATAAGGCCTTGGCTCAAAAGCTGTACGAACATGAGACAGACCTGTATAAGAATAAAACAGATTATCAGAAGAGGGCCTCCTCAGCCTGGATGAAGACTGTTGTGTCATCAGGTACCTTGGCTGATAGGATGGCAGCGATGACCCTGCTCATTCAGGACAGTGCTGTCCACAGTATACAGTTTGTTGAGAACTTGGTAAACCTCATAAAGAAGAAGGGCAGCAGGCATCAGAGCCTCATGGCTTTGGATACTTTCAAGGAGCTTCTTCTTTCAGACCTCTTACCAGACAATCGAAAATTATGGTCTTTCTCGCAACGACCTTTTAACAACATAGAGAAGATGTCGAGTGGCAACAGGGATTCCAGGGACAGGCGGTTGATACTGTGGTACTTTGAGCATCATCTGAAACTGCAGGTGGCAGAGTTTGTGCAAGCATTAGAAACACTCAGTCACGATTCTCTGACAGCACCAAAATCTCGAGCTCTGGCAGTTGCCCATGAGCTTCTCTGTAACAAGCCTGAGCAGGAGAAAGCTCTGCTTGTTCAGCTGGTAAATAAACTGGGAGACCCTCAGAACAAAGTCGCTACCAAAGCCTCTTACCTTTTAGAGACATTACTTCACAAGCATCCAAATATGAAGGGAGTAGTGTGCAGTGAGGTGGAGAGGCTTTTGTACCGGTCAAACATTAACGTGAAAACTCAGTATTACGCCATCTGCTTTCTAAATCAGATAGTCCTCAGTCACGAAGAAAGCGCCCTGGCCAACAAGCTCATAACTTTGTATTTCTGCTTTTTTCGGAACTGCATTAAGAAAAAAGATGTTGAATCCAAAATGCTCAGCGCTCTTCTCTGCGGGGTGAACAGAGCTTACCCGTATGCTGAGACTGGTGATGAGAAGGTGAAAGAGCAAATGGACACGTTGTTTAGAGTTCTGCACCTTGTGAATTTCAGTACCAGCATCCAGGCCCTGATGTTACTGTTCCAGGTGATGGACTCTCAGCAATCTGTGTCGGATAGATACTATGCAGCACTGTACAAGTAAGTGACAGGTTTGGCCTTTATATAGAAATTTCATTTTATGAAGTAAACATCATTGATGTCAAGTTGTAGAAACACTTGTTTTACTTTTAGGATCTTGTGAGTTCTATGTCTCACTAGCTAAAAATTTCTGATGGTTTGTGTGAGCTAGAAGAAAGTGCATGTGATTTCTTTGATTTAATGTGGGGTTAAAATAAATGGTAATGATAGGTCCTGAGAGCACAACATACACATTGCATCCTTTGCAACTGTTTCCTGGTGGCATGTTGTAATTCCAGATGTTATTTGAAATTTACTGGTGACTTTTGAAATAATTTTTACTGATACTGTGATTTAGTCATGTGATAGCCTAAAATATTGTTTCTTTTTCCTTTTTTTTTTCATATGGGGAAGGGTGAATATTACTTTAACATATTCTTTAGATCATTTAATTTGTGTAGTTGGAAAGCCTTGTGTTGTAAAAGTTACCTCTTCTTTTGCGCCAGCTGATTATTTGGGCTCTCTGTAAGGTCCTTGCAGGCTGCTCTTTAGTTGACCAGAGGGAAATCGCTGATTTTTTTATAAAGGGGAACTTGAGTTCACCCAGAATATGCAATGCATTTAAAAGCCTTACTGTGCCGGGCAGCCTGGAAAAAACATGGAGTAGAAAATGAACTTGCTAATACATGTCAGGTCTGATTTGAAGCATGGTGCTTGCTACCTATTTTCTTTCTATTTTGTTTAACATCTAAGTAAATCAGATTTATTACTTTGAGTATCTCAGATTTTGAAACTGTTTTTAGTTGAACTCTGTTTCTTTATGTTTTCTTACATTTTTTTTTTTCTTTACTGATACAAGTTTTTTTAACCTTCAGATTGCCATATGTATATCTAGAAGTACACAGCTGTTGACAGTTCAGGGTTGATCGTAATGATTTTGAGTGTTGGGGAACAAGCTGTCACTGGTCCTTTACATGGCACTCCGAAAAACGTAGATGACTGTTGTTACTAGCAATTATTCTCCTATGTGCATTGTGACAATCAGCAATATTTTCTCCTGTGTGTTCTACAGGAAGCTTCTAGATCCTGCTTTAGCAACCTGGTCAAAGCCATCCATGTTTCTTAATCTTATCTATAAATCTCTGAAGGCTGATGTAGTGTTACGGCGGGTGAAGGCCTTTGTGAAGAGGTTACTTCAAGTCAGTTGTGGACAAATGCCACCCTTCATTTGTGGAACCCTGTACCTTCTGTCTGAGCTTCTGAAAGTAAAACCGGAGTTAAGGGTCCAGTTGCAGGATCATGTGGTATAAGATGATTTCATTATCTCATTGTTTTTTCAGTAAGAGCTGTTTTCATAAGCACCTTTCTCTAACCTGCTTAATAGTAATTTGAGAGTTTGCTGATATGTTATGTCATGGGAGAAAGGCCTTGAACATTTATAACTGCGTTAAAAATCTGCATAGATGAAGGTGATTTAAGAATGCCGGTGGGTTTATGGACTTCATTCATGGAGAGAGGAATGATATACTAAATGCTGTGTAAATCAGGAAGTGAGCATTCTTCACCCAAAAGCTTTATCAAGACATGGCCTGTTTGTTTCTTCTGTCTGCTGTCTCTGAAGTAGTGCTAGGCAGGACTGTTTTTTTTTCCCTCTCTTAGGCAGGGAGGGACCATTACACGTGTGTGATGTAAGCTGTAAGGTTTACATCAATTTTAAGTCCCGTATCAAGGCCAAAAATTTGTATTGCTTAAACATCGGCCATCATTTGTTTGTATTTTTGTAAGTAGCTTCTTCAGAATTACAGGTGCTTTTTTCTAATAGAACAGAAGTGGAAAGGAAGAGCTGTTTGCTAGCATTTTCTGTTGCTTAGGAGTCGGATGATGAAGAGTGCTTTAAGGATCAAGAAGAGCCTGAAGAGGATGAGGAAAAATTTGTGGATGCAGATAAAGAAGTAGGTGAAGAGAGAAACACAACGGAAAACTCTGCTAAGACAAATGATTCAAATTCAACAGCCTCATGGGTGCATCATCTGAATTTGGGAGGTAAATTAGCAAGAAAATATAATTAATTTAACTTCTAACATTCTGTAACAGTGGCATGTTGATAAAGACTTGTAATATGAAGAGATTAAAACATTATTCTAATTTTTCAAATTGAAGTAATGTAGCCAAGGTTAAGATGTGTAACTGCTCATTCACTTGTGAAGCTTGCTAGCTTTGAACCTCTGTATCCCCAACTCCAAAAGCTGAGACGTTGAGTCTCCCATGGAGCTTTCTGCCAGAGGCTCCACGTAGGACCATCCTCCCTGGCTTCGGTGTAGAGTACATTTTTTACACGTGGCCCGATCTGAACTGATCCAAGGGCCACTGCATGAACTATCTCGCATTTAATTTGCTCAAAGGCTTGTTGTTGCTCAGGGCCCCATTTAAAATCATTCTTCTTCCAGGTCACATGATAGAGAGGGCTTACAATCAAACAGTAATTCGGGATGTGCATTCTCCAGAACCCCACAACACCCAAGAAAGCTTGCTTTTCTTTCTTATTAGTTGGTGGAGACATTGCTGTTATCTTGTTGATCACATCTGTGGGGATCCGGTGATGTCCGTCTTGCCATTTTGTTTCCCAAAGTTGAATCTCCTGTGCAGGTCCCTTGACCTTACTCCGTTTTATGGCAAAACCGGCTTTCAGCAGGATTTGGATTATTTTCCTCCCTTTCTCAAAGACTTCTTCCGCTGTATCGCCCCACACGGTAATGTCATCAATGTATTGCAGGTGTTCTGGAGCTTGCCCCTGTTCCAGTGCAGTCTGGATCAGTCCATGGCAGATGGTAGGGCTGTGTTTCCACCCCTGGGGCAGTCGGTTCCAAGTGAACTGGACACCCCTCCAAGTAAAAGCAAACTGTGGCCTGCACTCTGCTGCCAAAGGAATGGAGAAAAATGCATTGGCAGTATCAATCGTGGCATACCACTTGGCTGCCTTTGACTCTAGTTCATACTGAAGTTCTAGCATGTCCGGTACGGCAGCACTCAATGGTGGTGTGACTTCATTCAGGCCACGATAGTCTACTGTTAGTCTCCACACTCCGTTAGACTTTCACACTGGCCATATGGGGCTGTTAAAGGGTGAGCGGGTCCTGCTGATCACTCCTTGACTCTCCAGTCTACGGATCAACTGATGGATGGGAATCAGGGAGTCTCGGTTGGTGCGATATTGCCGCCAGTGCACTGTTGTGGTCGCAATTGGCACTTGTTGTTCTTCGACTTTCAGCAGCCCCACAACAGAAGGATCCTCTGAGAGACCAGGCAAGGTGGACAGCTGCTCAATTTCCTCAGTCTCCAAAGCAGCCATACCAAAACCCTTTTGGGTCTTTGAAGTACCCTCTCCTGAGGTAGTCTATGCTGAGGATGCATGGAGCCTCTGGACCAGTCACAGTAGGGTGCTTTTGCCATTTACTCCCAGTCAGGCTGATTTCAGCATCCAGTACAGTCAACTCTTGGGATCCTCCTGTCACTCAAGAAATATAGATGGGTTCCACCCCTTAACAGCTTGATGGCATCAGGGTACACTGTGCACCAGTATCTACTAGAGCCTTATACTTCTGTGGGACTGATGTGCCAGGCCATCTGATCCACACAGTCCAGTAAATCCGATTGTCCCTTACCTCCACCTGGCTGGAGGCAGTGATCACAGTGTTGGACACTTGCGTCTTGCAGACAGGGATTAGTCTTCTTTATCACAGGAGCTAGAGTAAAATCAGCTCTTCCACTCCATCTGGAAAACTGCTCACCAGAGACAGAAGCCACAGCTTTCATGGGATGATCATCCATGACCTTTCTTCTCCAATTCACACACCTCTTTCTCCAGAGCTGAGGTAGGTTTTCCATCCTACTTTCTCATGTCTTCTCCTTGATCCCACAGGTAAAACCATCGGGTGGCCTGTGGTGTGTACCTCCTATATCTTCTCTCTTGAACAGTAGGACACCTTTTGTTAATACCTGAGACGTGGGTTGGTACGTGTGGGGAACTGGATAGGTCAGATGGATCATCTCTCAATTGTTTGAACTCCTAGGACAGTTTTTCCACAGCTGAAATGATGGAAGGGGTGAGATTGTCTTTGAACTCCTGGAGTTGACGAATCACTTAATCCACTGTTGGTGGTGCTACGTTGTGCCTGGTCATTGATGCCAATGAGTGGGCACATGATGAGGGTGCATTCCATGTAATTTTCCACCACATGGGTTGTGCACATTCAACTTCATCTGGCTCTATGAATGCATTCCCAGCAACTGGGATAGATCATCTCTGCAATGGCTGATTTCCTCAGAGACTGGATGTCTTTCTCTGTCATGGTCCAGTTGGCTGAACAACTTGTAACATCATCCTTGTATGAAAACTTTTCCTTCATAGTTGCCAAGAGATGCTTCTAAAGGCTGAGGGACTTTTTGTCTCTTGAAATTGCTTTGTCAGTTCCCCCTTCCCTAGCAAGTGATCCCACCTGCTTAGCTTCCCTACCTTCTAGTTTGTGACCGTTGGCCTCATTGTCCCAGCATTGGAGCAACCAGGTAATGATGTGCTCCCCTGGTTGATGGGTAAAATCTTTCCGCATGTTCCGTAGCTTGGTTGAGGTCTGGGGTCAAGACATTACCTCTTCTTCCTCTGATCCACATATTAATAATAACTCTTGATCAGATGCTGTTCCGTGTAGTAAGTGCATTGGTTCTTCGTCTTTCTTCATTGTATGGGTTTCTTTTTGTGCCTCTTTTTTGCGTTTTCCTTTGCGTACAGGAGCAAATGATAGTGGCATGAATTGGTCCTTTGGTTTAGCTGCAGTGACTGTGGTTGGAGTGTCTGCAGTGTCTATCACTAGGGTTAGAGTGGCTGCAGTATCTGTTGTCAGGGTTGGTGCAGCCGCTGTGCTTGGGGGTTGAGTAGAACCAGCAGCTGCTTTGTCTGTTGCTGTCAGGGTTTGAGTAGCTGCTGTACTTGTTGCTGGGGTTGGTGTAGCTGCTGTACTTGTTGCTGGGGTTGGTGTAGCTGCTGTGCTTGGAGCTGGAGTAGCTGTGTTGTCTGTTGCTTTGCCATCAGATCCAGAGACATCTTTTTCCCTTTGAAGGTGCTGGATAGTGTTGAACAGGGCTCTGTAAGTGTAGGCCAAGCCCCAGCACGTTGCAATGATTTGTCTGTCTCTGGTATGGCCAGAATGACAACACACCTCATTTAAGTGTTTTACTAATTTTTCTGGGTTTTGCACTTCAGTGGTGAAATTCCAAAGCACTGGAGGGGCCCACTGACCTGGATACTTGCCCATACTATCCCGCACACCCTGCCACAGAAAATACCGGCTGTAAGTAAGGGACCACATGCTGAAACTCCGAGATCAAGAGCAACAACTTTGAGAGCCAATAAATCAGCATTGTGACGAGTGACTATTAATCCAAAACAATAAATGCTTATCACAGATGCAATTAGGCACACTCTGGTCAGATCTGTTGTTATCTCAACCCTTTGTGCCTCACATTGGGTGCTACAAAGAACTGTCATGGTTTAAGTCCAGACGGTAACTCAGAACCACACAGCCGCTTGCTCACTCCCTCCCCTTATTCCTCCCTCTGGGAAGAGAGATCGGAGGAGAATTGAAAGAATGTAACTCCCACAGGTTGAGATAAGAACAGTCCAGTAACTAAGGTATAACACAAACCACTGCTGCTACCAACAATAATAATAACGTTAAGGGAAAAAGCAAGGGAAGAGAATACAATCGCTCACCACCCACTGACCGATACCCAGCCTGACCGAGCAGTGATCTAGCCCTTCCAGGTAACTGCCCCCAGTTTATATACTGGGCATGACGTGCTGTGGTATGGAATACTCCTTTGGTTAGTTTGGTCAGGTGTCCTGTCTCTGCTTCCTCCCGGCTTCTCCTCCTCCCTGACAGAGCATGAGACTCAGAAAGTCCTTGGTCAGAGCAAACATTACTGAGCAGCAACTGAAAACATCGGTGTTATCAGCACTGTTCCCAGGCTGAAAGTCAAAACCACAGCACTGCACCAGCTACTAAGAAGGAGAAAAATGACTGCTACTGATGAACCCAGGACAAATCTGCTCTAGTTTCACTCTTTCTCGAGGACTTTTTGGAACAGAGCAGGGGTTTTCAGGAGCTTCCTTGGAAGCACACAGGAACTCACCTGTACACTTGCTCATGCAGTGGGGAAGGGCAGGTGAATAACCAAAATCAAAAGGAGCATGACCGGCAGGTCGAAAGAGGTGATCCTGCCCCTCTGCTCTGCTCTCGTGAGACCTTACTTCGAGTATTGTGTGCAGTTCTGGTGCCCTCAACATAAAAAGGACATGGAACTGTTGGAACAAGTCCAGAGGAGGGCCATGAGGGTGATCAAGGGACTGGAGCACCTCCTGTATGAAGATAGGCTGAGGACGTTGGGGCTGTTCAGCCTGGAGAAGAGAAGGTTGCGTGGAGACCTCATAGCAGCCTTCCAGTATCTGAAGGGGGCCTATGAGGATGCTGGGGAGGGACTCTTCATTAGGGACTATAGTGATAGACAAGGGGTAATGGGTTAAAACTTAAACTGAGGAAGTTTAGACTGGATATAAGGAAGAAATTCTACTGTTAGGGTGGTGAGGCACTGGAATGGGTTGCCCAGGGAAGTTGTGAATGCCCCATCCCTGGTGGTGTTCAAGGCCAGGTTGGACAGAGCCTTGGGTGAGATTGTTTAGTGTGAGGTGTCTGTGCCCATGGCAGGGGTGTTGGAACTAGATGATCTTAAGGTCCTTTCCAACCCTAACTATTCTATGATTCTATGATTCTGTGAATATCCTTACTTTCTACTGAGTACATCTGTGACCTGTCTGGCTAAGAGTGATGGGCAGCATTACTGTCATGCTAAAATGAAAATAGTGCTGTCATAAAGTTGCCTGAGGAAATTTGTTTTGCTCTCCTCTGCCCCTCAGGCAGGAAGAGTGGAGCTTCCTATGATCCTATGCATCGGAGTCCCTTATACTGTGGTGCTGAAAGTACAAGCTTTTGGGAACTGAAGAAGGTAAGGCATTCATATGTTGCAGATTACTGTTCATTAGTGTGGCTGTTGGATTCGAAAGAAAATGAACTTGCTTATTCTTGGGGTAGCCACCTGGGAAACATAACAGAAAGGTGAAAGCTGATATGTTGTTCAGCTTTAAGCTTGTAAATATTACATGTGATGCTGATATTCTGGAGTTGGGGTTAGCAGTTTTGAAGTGGAGATTTGGACAGTAAGAATCTGTTTTGACTTTCAGATCTTAGCTTTGTATCACTAAAGCTTTTTATGTAAGTTGGAATGTATTTAGTTCATGCAAACAAAAGATTAGGAGTTGAAGTTCTTCAGCTGTTCAAGGGCAGAGTACATCAGACTTGCCCTACTGCATGTGTCTACAATATTTGTTGAGTTACAGAGCAGTCTTATGACATAGTGGTGTTGTCAGACGTCATGTCAACCTGAGTAATGATTGCGTTTCTTTTTGGAGAAGAAATAAATAAGCTGTTAATGTTTTTCAGCTTTCTGAACATTTTCATCCGTCTGTGGCCCTATTTGCAAGAACAATTCTAGAAGTAAGTGCTTCTTCTAATCGGGAGCTTGGAAGGTTGATTTATGTAAGCTGTCCTTTGACATTCAAAAAGTACGTTATAAAGCCTTCTTGCACGCTACAGCACTGTAATGTACATTGAAATGCGAAGCTTTTCAGGGAATTAAAGTGCACTATATAGAGGAGACTGCTCACAGAAGTCATTAAGTTGTTAGAAATGTGGGTGTTACATGATCCTTAAACCTTTTTTAGAGTTTTGGTCTGTCTCTTTATTTAACATGAGTTTTTATGTGGGGAACCCTACTCTTAGAACAAATTCTTTTTTGATACTGGTATGATATTGTGTCAAAAATACTCAAACTTACATAATTACGTATTTAGAATATTTTCACTTGAATATATGGTATACAAGTGGTGCTGAAGATTAACTGCTGTTAGCACACTACATTGCAAGGCACTTCATCACTGAAACAAAGTGAGGGAGGTGGTTTTTAATTAAGAAAATACTGAAATTCCAAAAAAAGGAACCTGTACAGGAGTGTATTAACTGGTCAGGTGTATGTGGTGAAGTATCCCCAGGTCCTTGTCTTTGATTTAAAGTGTGTTTTAATGTTGTTCTTCGTCTGAGTCCTCTGTGTTTAGTTGCTGTCTTTCTAAAATGAAGACCTCAATGATACTTGCCTTTTTTCTTTTTTCAGGGAAATCACATTCAGTACTCAGGTGACCCTTTGCAGGATTTCACATTAATGAGATTCTTGGATCGCTTTGTGTACAGAAGTCCCAAACTCCACAAAGGCAAAGGTACGAACTTCTCTGTGCGTATTAGCGTATGATCTTGTCCATTGATGGTGACCAAACTCTTTTGCTCTCAGACTGCCAAGCAGCCCTTGGTGTTTGCTCAGTATTTGGGTGCGTGCCATGCAACAGGAGTGGGATCAGTATTCAGGAGATGTCTGCAACTCAGAACTAGCTGACAATCACATACTGCTGCCTCTCACATCCACAGTGCAGAAATTGCTGCTTTCCAGCTATGCAGCCACCAGCATGTACCGGTGCATGGGTTTCTTCATCCCCAGGTGCAGGACTTTGCAGTTCCCTCTGTTGGACTGCATGAGGTTCCTGTCAGCCCATTTCTCCAGCCTCCTGTGGTCCTTATGGTTGGCAGCAAAACTCTCTGGTCTATCAGTCACTCCTCACAGTTTTGTATCAGTAGTAATTTGTTTCTGATTTATGTTTTTCTACAGAAAACACCAGCAGTGTGGTAATGCAGCCAAAGAAGAAGCAGTTTATGAAGGATGTGCAGAATCTCGCAGGTAAGATTCTTTTCAGTTAAGATTAGGATGGTTAAAAGATTTTGTCTAGTTACTGTAGACATGTGTCATCTGCACCATCTGTGCTATTTCTGTTCACAATAAAAGAAAGTCCTGCCTATCAGGAGTGCAGTGGTGGTGTCTGATGTTCAGGATCAGGTCTAATCTTCTCGTTGAGGGTGTATGGAATCTCCACAGCTTCAACTTTATATCCTTTGAATCATTTTAAGAACAAATGACATAAAGTCAGTTACCTCAGCTGTTAGCCTCTTGAGTAGTATAGAACATAGTTTCAAATTTGTTTGTATCTGGCAATATGACCACCTAGGGGAGTGGGGGGAAAGAGCTAAAAAAAGCCTTGCAATTTATTTGAGGTAATATTTCTGGTTAGAAGATGTCCTGGGTTCTTCTATTGTGGTTTAAGAATAGCAAATTGTTAGGGTACTAATCTTAGGGAGACATGAGTTTATAAATACTAAATATTCTGCTCACAAACATGCCATTCCTTGTCTGGCATCCTAGTTTTATGAATAATATTTGTTGGAGTTCATAAAAATATCTAAAATTATTTAAGAAGGATGGAAGGGATAAACACAGCTTTGCTAGAGACAAGCCTGGGGGCAGCATGCTAATGTTTGAGGGATAATGTGCCAGTCAGGTCCTTAGCTCTGCTGTTTCAGTGAAGGCAGCAAAGACATCAAGGGTTATTGATGTGTTAGAAACCATGGAAACACCTGTGAATGGTCACATAGGAATTAGGGTTTCTCCCCCCAGAAAGGTGGCAGGATCAGTAGCCCAAATGAAAAGCATCTGCATTAATGCACACAACATGGGCAGCAAACAAGAGGAGCCAGTAGCCATCGTGCAACAGGAAAGCTATGACATAGCTGCTATCACAGAAACATGGAGTGCTGGAATGGGTGGCTGTGAAGCTTTCAGAAGGGATAGGCAAGGAAGAAGAGGTGGTGGGGTGGCCCTGGAGACAGGGTGAAGCTCAGTCCCTTCCTCAGCATGTTCAGCTGGTGTACGATCCTGCCTTGCAGCTGCTGATGTATATTTCTACTGCCAGGAGGGCTGGGCAGAAGTGGTTCCAGTGGTTTAGTGCATGACAGCAAGTTTATCTGATTTCCTACTACTTTTTTTTCCCCTTCTTTTTTTTTTATATTTTTTTAATGCATTCCTGCTGTAGGTGGTTGCAAACCTCCCTGTTTAACTCACTGTCTGTTTGAAGAGGTTTTGAGATGAGCTCCACTTTTTTTAATGGGTGACACTGAGTATCTACGAATTTCTGTCTGCGCATGGGTTTAACCTTGTAAAAGAATAACAGTCATTTCAGCCTGAGGTAAAATCAGTTCTATTTTTTTTTTTGCAGTCAACAGTAAGGAATTCCGTGCCAAAGACGAAAGCAAAATCCCAGTGGATGAAGTGTTTTTTCACAGGTAATGAAATACTTATGAACATTCATTTGAAGTGTTGTCTTTTTACTGCAGTGCCATCAAACCCCATTGCATTTTGTTAAATACTCTGTGGTATTCCAAGTGTTCTCAAAATTTGATTAATTTGAGTGACTTCTGATGATAGTACTTTCCTTAGAATGTAATTTCAACATCTATCAGAAGTGCTTAGGAAAGAGTTGTCACTTATGAAGATAAGCAACCAGTGCTTGTAGTCCAAAATTAAGTAAGTTGACATTGCAATAAGGAAGCCTTAAACAGTGGGTGGTGATGAATGGCTTGTGGGTTGTAATTCTTATGCATTAGAAGTATATTAAAAAAAAGTAGTGGAATATATCTTGTTTATGTTGTTAGCATCAAAGCTTATTAGAATGGAACAATGCAAAAAACAGTCAGAGGAGCTAGTTTTCCCTTCTTTTTATTATAGTCATAGTTCATGATATAAAAATGTAACTGTAACATTAAAATTGAAGTGATACACATATGGCAAAGATTTATTTTTTGTCGCTCAAAATACTGGTTAGTGTCTCCTTAGGAGATCAGTGTTTGAATTAACTTCATTTACTTTGTTGAATTCACTTTATTTGGTTTTGTTTTGTTTTATTAATATAGTCATTGCTTTTGTGAAGTATTGGGTTAATGGAACTTAACTATTTTAAATCAATTGATACAATATTGAGGAATGTAATGTAAAAAAGAAATTAAAAAGTGGTATTAATTTTGAGATTAAAGAAAAGCAGCTTAAAAGAATGCCCTCTATGGGAAGTTAACAGTTGTTAACTGTTAACTGTGATCACACATTCAAAGTCTTCCATACAGAGTGCTGTACTCTTTTGCTCTTGTATCTGCCCAGAATTGCCTTCTGTGTTTGCTGGTTCTTTAACATGAAATGAAGGAGAGAAAGTGGTTTAAAATGGCTGACAGAAGGTAGTACTAAGCACGCAGAAGAAGAGGGCTACAGGGGAAAATTTAATAGAACTTAATGGGTGAATCTCTTCCCCCCCCCCCCCCCTCCCAGTTAGATTCATGTTGAACTTGATCCTTTCTTTCTTATCAGTGTAAGGCAGATTTTCACATCTTTCTTATACCCTTTTATAAATTCACCATGTTCAGAATAATTTCTGGCACCTTTGGCTGTGAAACTTCTTTGTTTAAAATCTTACAGAAATGATTTATATTCTTTGAAACACAAAAAATATACATCTCTGATTTGAGATGCATTTGAAACCATTACTTAACTGGCAACATACACATGAAACAGCTTGCAGATTGTTTTGGTTTTTTTTTTAAATAAACTGATCATAAAGATCATTACCTGTAATCTTGTGTCTAAGAGCAATGTATTATTTCAGATTTTATTCTAAGTTTGATAAGAGGAGAGAGAAACAAAGGCGTAAGGATGATGAAGAAAGTGTGGAAGATGTAGATGACGATGAATTTGAAAGAGCATTGGGTAAGGTTGTTTTTTTTTCTTGTAGTAACTATGCCAGTATTTCCTGCTTTGGCAGATCATTAATTTATCCTTTCCGTAGTTTATATTGTATAAAAGGGCCAGATACAGGAACATGGAAGTGGAAAAAAACTGGCTTTCCAGTTCCTATTCTAGTTCCCTACTACAGCCGACATTTCATCCTATCCGTCACACAAGCGAACTGGATGGCCATCTTGTGACAGAGGTCTTACTCTCACTACTCCAGTAGTTGCTTATTCAAATGGGTAGAAATTGTCTGATTTTGAACATAAGGTTGTGGGTGGCAGTTCATGCCTTTTTTTTCTTTTCCATATGTAGTCTGAGAGTTAAATAACTTTTTCTACCAGCGTGTAACATCTGCTTCTGTTCTTTCTTTACTGCTTGGCCTTTTTCAATCTTCCTCATATTCTTCCTTACATCCTTCATGCAGTTATTTGTTCAGTTAAGTCCGTGGCAAACTTCTGCAGTAGTCTTAGTTCTTCCTGTAGCATGTGCTTTGTTTGCTTTGGAATTAGTGTATGATTGGTTCCAGAATACGAATTTGTTAGTGTACCATAAAATGTCCATTATTTTATGATTTCATATTTTATTTATAGAATAGTACATATATTTGGAAAAAAACCAACACAAAACTCCAACCCAAACTAACCCCATGAAAACCAGCTAGCTCCCCATAACTGATTTGTACAGTATTTTTAGAGAATTCTGAGCTCCCATAGCAGGATTCTTCCTTAGTGACTCAAGTAGCATGGGCAAGAATCTGATAACAATTGTGTTTGTCATTTATTGTTAGTACCTCTAAGTTGACTGTCTCTGAGAATTTGATTCATATATTCAGAAGCTTAAATTAAGTACCCTCTAATGTTGGTGTTTACCCTTTGAAACAAGTTGTAATTTTTCAGGTTTTGTTTCTGTCTGCTATTTTGTATGGCAATTTGTTCTTAAGTGAATCCGATGATAGGAGCTCTCATCCTTTAGCCTGCTTGCTTTTCTGTGAAAAATTATAGTGAAACTTCTTATCTGAAAATTAACACGTAGATTAGCTGGCATGACACTTGCTTGGGGTTTCTTAATTGAGACTTTGTTCTATCTGGCTTGAAGCAAGTATTAGTATCCCTTGTGATATCCCACCTGCCAATTAAGTTTGAATCACTGTGCAATTGTGTGCCCAGTGTTTCAAACTATTTGTGCCTGCTTCCACAACATCTAGTTCTGGCCAGAAATGACATCCTGGATAAAGAAAATTTTCATTATTTTTCACAGAAAAAGATTTTTCTCAGAAAAAAATCCAGTTAACTTTAGGTAACTGTTTTGTAGAGTATTTTGCTATAGAAGCATGAACCCTTTGGTATCAGGGCCCTTTGTTACTGATGCAGATTATATAAACTGCTCAGAAAAATGATACCTAGAAATAATCTATTTTGCAGTTACTTCATATTTCTTTGTTTGCCTTTGTAGTAATAAACGATTTTTTTTTCCCCCAGATGCATTTGAAGCTGCTGATAATGCCATTGATGTTGGCCAGGATGACCTTGACTTTGCTGGGTAAGACTTGAAATTGTTTTTTTTCACCTTTTCATATTGATGTAGAGTTTTACCTTGCAAAATTGCACAGACCTTTTTCAAAGCCACTCAGAATATCACCTTGCAAAAAGGGCAATATCAGCTGAATGCTGGGTAATGCTGCTTTTCTGCATGTCCCATAATGGAGCACTGTGATCCTGTGGTTCTTACAGTCTGCTGGCTTGACACGAGACCTGTAGTATTTTGTTTATACAATGCAGTGATTCAATAAGCAAGGTAAAAATCTTGTTTTTCATGGTCTCAGGTTTCTGAGAATTACCACGTACAAGAGCAGGTAGAATGGGGCATAATGGTACTGCTGCAATAAGGACTGTTTGAACTGGACCTACTGCAGTAAATAAACTCTGTGAAATCCAGAATCACAGAGCTCAGTTCTCAGGAAGTCAGCAGTTTCATGAATCATAGACTTACGTAGGTTGGAAAAGGCCTTTAAAATTTAAAAAGACCTTTAATGATTAAGTAGCCTCTTTTGAATCAACACAGAAACTTTCTTTCTTTGAGGTGAAAGGAGAATGAAAGCTTAAAGTGTTTTTGAAACTGAACATTTTTGTGAACTGGACTGGTGTGAGTGAAAAATAGTAGAAAGGAGACAAAACCCAAGTAACCGTCTAGTATATGAAGAACCATGTTTCCTTACTTAAAGGAAAAAGAAGTATTATTTCTTCATTTAATAGAGTTGCTAGGGATAGCTTCAGTGTGTGTGTCTTGCAGAAAAGATACTGAAACTGACATTTCTGTTAGTTTCATAATAGAATTCTCTTTAGAACTTCTTAAAATGCTTTACTTTTATAATACAGTTCCACATGTTGATGTTGAAAACGTACCTGAGTGCGTAACACGTGTTTCTTTGGTCTCAGCCTACATGTATAGTGGTTTGCAATGATCTTGAACTTTCCCAACATAGTGTTTGCCAGTAGATGTCATCTGGGTGTAAACAGTATTTTGCCAGGTAAAGTGCTAAGCTTGTTTCGTATTTTTTTAGTAATATAAAAAAGAAAACCAAAGGCAGTAAGAAAGGCCAAAGAAGTGAAGGATCCAGTGCTGACGGGGAGGATTCTGATGATGAAGATGAATTCAGTGATCTGGATGATGAGGAAGTCTCCTTAGGAAGTATGGAGGAAGACTTTGAAGAGGATATGGATGAAGAGGGAGGTGTATTTATGGATGTGTCTGATGATGATAACAGCCTAGGTAAAGTACCATTTCTTACCAAAAAAAAAAAAAAGAAAAAAAGAGCTTTAAAACTAGGTTATCTAATATGTAATTACATATATAAATTCAGATTCAGTTACCTAAGTGGGAGGTTTGGCTTTTAAGTAGAGAAGTGACAAGACCTTCTCTGGACAATGAAGTCTTGAGAGACACATTGCCTGGAGCAGTCTCCCAAGTGTGAGTGGGAATTTGGCATCTGGGGATAAAAATTTGCAAGGAAGACTTGTTTCTTTCATTCTGAAAACATTGGCAGTAACAAAAGTAGCTTTATACACAAATAACTGGGTACAGTAGGCAGAAATATTAAAAGATGTCCAAGAGAAAAATAAAAAGGAAGTGTTGCTACTTGGTGATGTTTTTTTTTTATTTCTTTAGACCTAGTTAATGTTTGGGTTTTGTTTTGTTTTTTTAAATGAGGTAACTTTTATTTTAATTGGTGTCTCATAAGTAACAGCTGCTCTTCTAATACAACTGTGCACCCAGATTTTTATTACCGTTGTAATAATAACTGATTGTTGCACCTTCATGATTTTATTATCTTTTCAACTGAGAAGCACAGCTTACACTGTACACGCTTTACGTGGCTGGAAAAGCACAGATTAATGAGGTATTTCAGCTAAAAACTGAAGGTCACAGGGAGATGATTGAGGGCAGAGGAGGTAAATTACTCACAGAGCTGTTAACACAATAGTCGTTCATATTATTATGTCACCCAACTTACCAAGCAGACATTTGAGGTGTATGTAACACCTGCTTTTAGCCTTCATATTTTATGTATCTTAGATTCGTATTTCATTCCTTTTTGGTGCTGTGGAAAAAAGCATAAAGAATGGTGCACCACTGACCAATTTTTAATTGTCTGGGTTGAAGAAATCCCAGATTTGGTTGTTTGTGCTGTGTTTTAAACTTTTTTAAAGTAATGACTTGGACCGTTATAAACCAAAAAATGCCTAAAATGAAATTTTAGTATCTGCCGTGCTTTAAATATACGTACATGATGTGAGAATGAAGATTTGATGTATCTTTTTCTTTTCTGTCAGATGCAAACAATAACAAACAATTGAAGTCTGTCAATAAAAAGGGCAAGAGAAAGAAAGATACGAATTTTGCGGGATCACTAGAAGGTAAGGGAACACTGCCATGATTTCCATGTGAGAAAGCTTAATACAAATACAGTCTGAAGAGCTTTGGGTTTTGGTACATCAGATTATCTATGCCTTTGGATGAATAAACCATGAATTAAAAGGAGGTTGTCCTTCAACCACCATTGCCGAATTCAGAGTAACAATCTGATGTTGGGACTCAAAGCAGGAACTGGGACTCAAAGAAGGAACTTTCAAAGGAAAATTGGAGTTGTACTCGCAGTTTGTGCATCTGTTCCTCACGTCTGATTTGTGCTATTAGTTCTTGGTTGGAAAGTGCTCGTTCCATTTTTTGGGGGGGGTGGGGGGGAGGTGAAGAATAAACATTTCTAACAGCTATTTTAGATGGTCTCAAAAACATGTTAAAAACCTCACCAAAACCCAACCACATGGTAACACTTTGGTTTAGTGTCTTTCTGAAGCTGAAATTCTGTCTTATAAGAATAATGCTTTTTGTTTGAAGGATCCAATCGAGGAAAGAAGAGAAAACTCCAAGATGCCAAGATACTGGCATCTGCAGAGGAGGTAAGTTTGATCAGTACTTAGCAAAAAGTGATCAAGCATTTTACCTGGTTCTTTGTAATAAAATACTAAAATTTCTCTCTTTAAAGTTTGGCTCTCTGCTGGATGAAAATGTTGGGTCTAAGTTTGATAATATTGGAATGAACGCCATGGCCAACAGAGATAATGCAAGTAAGTACATGATACAAACAGCAGAAAGGTGTAATGCTGTTTCACTTCTCTCTCTTCTGGTTCTGTAGTTAATAAGATGTACCTTCTCTAACTGAAATTCACATGTGGTCAGAAGTCACACATAGGGACGGTAGGTCACTGTCAATAAGACATGACAGTTAGTTACTAGCCCAGTGCTAATGTTAACTGTGTCTACTGGAGAGAGCAAGGCTTCAGAAAAGATGAAGAGGCTATCATGTGGCCCTTTCACACTGTAAATAAGGATGGGCAGCGTGCTGTCTGTCAAGCATTTGTGTGAATTTTGCTCTGATAAAGTGTCCTGGATTCCTGTAAAAGGAAGGCATATGACATGGCCATTTATATACCTACTGGGTTATTTCCTTGCAGTATCGGTGAAGCAAAAGTAGTTCCCCAGAAATAATTCTAATGAATTAAATGTGCATATACTGAGTGAATAATCAGTCCTCTCTAGAGCTTTTACAAGTCTTGCTGGTGTCACCTGAAAAATGTGAACAGCAGCACTCAAACACTGTGTACTCTTAACATAAGCATATCTAGCATTAGTAAAATACAAAGCAATGGCAAGAGTGGTCTTAAACTATGAGGTGCTGAGAAGGTGGGGTATGTTCTGTGAAATGAAAACCCCAAAACTTTCTCTGGTGTCAAAAACAAAAAGGCAGCTTGCACTTTATTGACATTCATAAATACAGCAGCCAAGTTTTAACTGTTACATGTTTCATCTGTATTTTACATCATTATCAGAGATAGCTGTTCACTCCTCGTCACCTTTCCTCTTACAGATATTAAACAGATCCAATGGGAAATAGAGCGCGACAAATGGCTTCATGACCGGGATGTGAAAAGCATCATAAAAAGGAAGAAACGGTTCAGGCACAAAGGGCTGAAAAAGAAGTACAAAGGCAAGAAATCAAAAAGATGAACTGGGCATTTTAATATGGACATTTTTTACAATAATTATTCTAAAATAATTTTTCAGTCAATCACACACCTTTCTTACTTCAGTTCTTGCTGCTTAACCATGCCATTTGGTCATTCTCCCTTATGCCGTGAATTCCAGACCACTCATTGGATTTGTAATACACTGAAAAATAGGAAAATCCGTGTCAGCTCCAAGTAAGGCATGTCCAAAGGTGAGCCACTTTGTGGCTGTTTTTGTTGGATGTACAGTCCTTCAGTTCCAAGGAGTCTGTCCAACAGAGACACTCCAACCACACCTCTGCATAACAATAAACACTTCTGCAGTGTCTCCTGGGATAGGTTTTAAGCAATAATAAAATTGAGTTTGTATGAAAGATACAGCAGAAGCTTCAGCCTCCTTCTGAAGCCAACAGCTGCAAACCTACCTTCCAGAATTGATGGGAACTTCTTCTGCATTGTGTATCTGAAGTCTGGCAAAAAAGATAAGTCACGGTTACTTTATCCACCATGTTTAGGGTAAATAATTAAATGCACTATTTTTCTAACTAGATTAGTTTTACCTAAGTTTGAGTTCCTTAGTTACAGCCATCATTAAATAATGTGATCTGAATTTACTTTTTTTACACTGTATTACAGACTGTATTCAGTTTATTTATATGTGCAGCCCTATCATTGCAGTGTTTTCTAAGCTTTCTCACAATTGTGATAACCAGATACAAGCTACAGATTCACAGGAAGCTGAATGCCTCTAGCAGATTGATGTGCAAATGAAAACTGGGAAAACTACTCTGCTTCCTTATGCAGCTTTAGGTGTTTGCTGAATCCTCATGAGGGCTGCTCTGGCAACCCAATAGAAAATCATGTAATGATAGCTTTGTGCTAGTTTAATGAGTAACAGCAGCTCACAGAAGGATCTTTCCAATGATAGTACAAACACAAAGAAAGCATTAAAGCACACTGAGTTGTTAAAAGAGCTCACTGCACCTTCCAGAAATACATCAACTACAGCTTATCTTCTGCAAATGCATAGAAGAGCTAGGACCTAGAACTGAAAAGGAGAAATGAGAAACCATGAATGTCCAGCACCAAGCTAGCAAGACAGGCCCATACACATATCCTGCAGATTTTTATTATATATTTTTTTAATAAAAATGCAAAGAAAGATAGCTGAAGTATAACAGCCTGCCGGCATCTGGTAAGAAATGCCAACTGACAGCATAGGTGAAGTTAGGCTTGAGCTACTGCTGAAATGGGTGGGCTTGTGCCCTCCAAGCCACCGCAGCGTCTGCCTTTTGGCTGGCACTGGCCGTGCTGGTAGCAGGACTGCCTTCTCCCACAGCTTTGGCAAACCAGCACTGCGACCTGCTGAGCCCTGAATGCAAAGTAAGACCACTGCTGTGCAGAGCACATCTTGCAGTACTGAGCTGGAGCTTGGCTTATTTTTGTGTTGCTGAGGCAGAGTCCTAAGTCTGAGAGACTTGAGGGACTGAAGGTGAATCACTGGGAAGATGATGCTGGGTACCTCATGCCAGCCGGGCCTGATGTCTACCTGGGAAATGTCAAATCACAGAGCCTGTGACACCTATATCCGAGAAAGGGCACCCCTTCAGGGCTGAGCATCAGGTTTCTGAAGGAGGATTGGTAACTGCCTCATTGCAGACAGCCTCTCATTTTTAAATGCCTGTTTGAACTGATGCTGTTACTGTTCAAACACACAAACCCGGCTTTGTTCCTGGGGGCCATGTGCTGCCTTTCAGGAGTGTCTCCACGGTTTTGGCTTTGCAAAACTAAACCAGCAGCTTGTCTGTAACAGCTGTACTCGAGGTTCCGTGCAGCAAACAACACTGTGTGTGTACCTACACGGACACAAGCCGAGCCAGGTCAGTAGAGCCTAATTTACAAACCCCTCCGCAGGCAGCGTGAGGTGCTCCGAAGGCGCCTCAGGCGGGAAGAAGCTCGCCCTGCCCCGGCCGCCATCCTGTCCCCCGGCCGTCCCGCCGCACCTTGGCTGCGGTCCATGGCGCGGTAGAGCAGGAGAGCGCCGAGCAGCCCCGCCGCCTCCAGCACCAGCAGGCCTTTCACGACACGCCGAGCCATCGCTGCCGCAGGGCCACAGAGTCCTTCCGTCACTGACGGTACCGGCCGCACATGCGCCGTTTCCGCGCAGCGGGCTGCGCATGCGTCACCTCGCGTCTTCCTGCTAATGTGGTGGCTGGTTGAGCGCGGGCGTTTGTGTGTGAGGCCCTGCTGAGGTGGTGCCTTGCTGCCCGGGTACGGGCAGCGGCTGCAGGAGGTGGCAGGAGCTGCCCCGGTCCCGTCGCTGCCTCGGCAGGCCTGGCACAGTGGTGCTGGTGGCAGTCCGTGACTCTCGCTCGTCACCTCTGGCTGAGGGCAGGTGTTCCGATGTGGCACTGCCTGTTTCTGCTGCCCAGGGACACCCACTGTCATACCCTGGGAGCCAGCGCTGTTCTGTTTACTGCTAGGGGACTACGCAGCTACGTACACGAGGCTCAGAGCTGGTGAAAAGGGATCCTAGTTCTTTCATGGAGATGTTGACAAAACCTGTGCCATGCAAGATCATCAGAGACTGTAGTGACAGGACAAGGAGTAATGGGTTCAAACTTAAACAGAGGAAGTTTAGATTGGATATAAGGAAGAAGTTCTTTACTGTAAGGGTGGTGAGGCACTGGAATGGGTTGCCCAGGGAAGTTCTGAATGCTCCATCCCTGGTGGTGTTCAAGGCCAGGTTGGACAGAGCCTTGGATGACATGGTCTAGTGGGAGGTGTCCCTGCCTGATGGGTTGGAACTAGATGATCTTAAGGTCCTTTCGAACCCTAACTATTCTATGATTCTATAATTCTACCTCAGTATGCATCTTTTTGATGTGAAAAAGGGTGTTAGTGCAGACTAGCTTCCATATAGGCATATTTAGAAACTAGAATGGCAGCATCCTTTCCTTGCCAGTAGTGTTCTTCCTGTTCTGTAGTTTTGATTTCAGTGTTTTATATCATTAACTGTCTATTTCTGTTGACTCATAGAGTGGGGCTGGTTTTATGGCCGAAATAAAACCTCTTGGGATTTTTCTTAATAGGGATTTTCTTTTCTTAGTGAGATGATATTTATTCCCATTAATGTTATGGAAGATTAGATCTAATATTTTGCTGTTCATTCCCACAGGGTGATTAATTATCCAATTCTGTTTCCCTGGTGGCTGAGCTTGCAAGAATTACTTGCTCTCAATGGGATTTCTTACTAAAGTAATTCCTGCTCTGTAGATTGTCAGTGGACAGGATCAACTGAGGTTCCATTTCCAGAAAGGAGGCAAGGGAGGAGAGAAAGAAACATATCAAGTTTAGGGGAGGGTAGAAGGATTTCTGCTCCACCCCTTAATAATGTCTAGTTAAAGGCCCTCACTGCATTAGACTGACAGTTTCACACCCCAAGGGTGGCAAACATGGTTGAGGATAAATGACCTTTGTTGACAAGATAAGTAAAGTGTTGGCAAAGTGTGAAGGACTTACCTTGAAGGATCTGCTGTTTTCCTACCGGGGGACCCCATATCCTGTCACAGTGTGCAGTGCGGATATGTTCCAAGCTCTGGAGGACCTGGAAGCCAGAAGAGATGATATGGTGCTGGTGTCCTACCCCAAATGTGGTGAATAAGTTATAAATTGCTTTTTGTGAGCCACGATACTGTAACAAATGAGCTGAAACAATGAGAAGGCAAAACAACTGAATGTGGGTTTATATTGTGTGAGGACATTGGGCATTCCTGCTGCAGCCGGAGGCAGCAGGGTTTTGTCCAGCTTTATGTTACTCAAGCAGGCTTTTTAATATGGTTTATGTTTCTGGAAGGAAGCTTTGAAACTTTTTTGACTGAAGAAGTAAGACTAAAGCATATTTTTTATATATATAGCAGTGACACAAGTAAACTTTGCCAGTATGATAAAGTGTTTTCTGGAAAGCTTGTTAGTAATGTAGTATAGTGTACAAAAGCAATAAAGTTATGCATTAGACTTTTTAATGAGTAGAAGGTGTCAGGACACAGCACCTTCGCTTGCAAAATTATAAGCTCTTTCTTGGCATTATTCAGTATCAGCATTGTTTTTTGTGTTTTGTTTTGTGACTGCAAAATGGTATTGAGTCAGAGGCTTGCAGAAAGGAGGAAAGGTGCAACAGGAGCAGTGAAAAAAAAACAAACAACCCACTGCTTGATTTTGACCAGTTTTAGTAAATGTCAAGTGTGACATGGTTGCTTACAAGAATGCTTACAAGAAACGGATGGGTTTTGCTAATCTAGGAAGTCCTCCCCCAAGAATATGTTTCTTATTTAAAACCTAAGAAGCAGAAGCTTCTTGGGTTGTTGAAGAAGGTGGTTGGAGAAAATGTGGGTCCAGAGAAGGATTTCATTTCATGAACATGGTGGTGGATGCATTCAAGTTGGGCTCTAACCAGGGAGTCCTAGATCAAGATCTCATTTGGCACACAGAATCCATGCTGGCTAGTGAGTTCTGATCTGAAAAGAGACTTTTGTATGTTTAAGGGTGTAGGAAGTATGCCTGTAATGTTTAGGGTGAATTTATAGCAGCTGTGAGACAGAATACCGAACCAACAGGAAGAGAGGGAAAATACAAAAGAAGAGAGCTAGCACAAAATATGAAATGTGCATCTTTATTTTAAGGATCCCATAATTCCTTTGGGTTTGGGTCCAGCATTTTGCTGGACACTAGGAAGGCCTAAAAGGTCATTGTGAAAGCTTAGCTTTGATTTCTCATCGAGTTTGGAAGAGTTCAGACATGGAGCTGTGATGCTGATAGTCTCTGAGGTTTAGTAACTCAGTAAACCTCTCCTGCTTTGGGAAAAGGATCAGTAGATAAAGATCTCACACTGCTAATACTGGGCAGTTTGTGGTAGGTCAGTGTCATGGTTTAAGCCAGTAGGTGTTTTAGAGACTAGGGATTTTAGCTGTATCGACTGAAGGTTTTTGTTAAAATTTGTATTTGTGCACATGCAGTTAATATTGGGCAGATGAGGACATGGATTTGGAGCTCTTAATGCTTTCGGCTCTGATCTGTGTATAAATGGGAGAATGATATAAATCATAGAATCATACAGTGTCTTATAAATAAGTATGATTGGGTGGTATATAAATGTAATATTCTAAGACATTATGTGATGTGTACAAATTGTATAAACATTACTGTACTATGCTGACATACCAGCTGCTTCCATTCAAGCATCCTGAGGCACTTTGTGTAGCATGGGGTGGAAGTTATTCTGTTCTGGGAATAACTTTCCACTGAAAGCATGAGGTTAAAGCTGTTTGCATTGCATGTTCCTTGCTAGTGCCTCTGGCAGCTGTGTTCACAGGGGACTTTCAGCGTGCAGGAGGCGGCAGCTCCGCAGCTCCATTTCTGTGGGCCTGGTGGGAAGCCTTCCAAAGCACCTCCCCACAAGGATGCAGGGAGGGTGCTGTGGGCCAAGGTGAACACACTGTTCCCTTGCTTTGTCCTGCCGGCAATCGGCAGAGTATCAGAGGAGCAAATGTGATTCCTGGAAACTTCGGGAAAGCAGGCACCATGGCACAGCTCCAGGAGCTGGCCACAGGTTCACACTGAAGAGGATCCAGTATGGGGGAGGCTTTGCTGCAAGATCCCTTCCAAAGGGTCAGAGGTGGGGAGAATGCAGGTGTCCAGTGGGTAACAGCTCTTCTAGCACTTGTTCTGGTGTGCACTTTATAGAGACAGCGATAGGCACAGAGGACAAGTGCTAGCAGTGATATTGAATAGGTGACTGTATTCTGTCCTTGACCTAGGGCATAGAGAGAGCCAGGTGCTGCCCTTGGCAAAATGAGTGACGCTGCTTACTCACTGCTTCCCTCTCCTATCTAGAATCTTCCTAGATGCTTCTGCAAAAGACAAGAAAGCTCCTGTTATTGTCTGGCACTCTTTAATGAATATGGTAAAATGATGTTAAGTGCATTGTTGATCCAGTTCTGCCCCCATACCACATAACCAGTTATAAGTGAGCCCTTGGTCACAGATAAGAAGCTGCTGAGGATCTCATTAATGGAAGGCATTATTTTATTTATAATCATTTGAGAACTTCAATACTGTTTGTCATTTGATGACTGTCTATTATGCTGAATTAGCCATGTAATGAGAAGGCTCTGGGATCTTATATAAACCTCTGCTATGTTTCATTTTGTTCTCTGGGTTTCTTAGTGCAGGTGTGAACTGGCTTATTGAGATTTTAAGTGATTTGATATTTACAACTATCCAGAGTAAACCTGTGAGCACAGAACTACCATTTATTGAATGTGGAGATCTAGGTAAATACCAGGTTAGTGAAAAGAAGCTATTGAACTACTTAAAATCTGTTGTTTTCTCTCTCCTGCACCCCCGCACACAAGTTATTAAAATGAAGTCATGCAGCAAGTAAAGATATTTCTCCTGAGAGGGAAAAAACGATAATCTGGGATGACTAATGCCTTTTGATTAGGGGCTGTTTCACACAAGCGACTCTCGCAAATCATTGCTGCACCCATTTAATAAAACTGTTCTCACTTATGGTTCTGTTTATTTCTAAAGAGATGAAGCAAATTCCATCTCTGAGGATTTTGGCAACACATCTGAATTACGACTGCCTCCCCAACTCTGTTTTCAAGAACAAAGCCAAGGTGGGCTTTTTCCTTTTTCCAAGAACAAGCCTCATCTCTCTGACAGTGCCAGCGTGCAAAAGTGATTTTGGGACCACGTCCTTTTCTTGCACCCAAGCAGGTCGCACTGGGGGAAAGCAGCTTGGAGACAATGGGAGTCTTATGATGCCTAGGCTAGCTTAGCACCCTCTGTGATTTATAGTAGTTTTAGGGGTGCTGTAGTTGACATAAACAAGAACAGATCTAGAGGTTGTTGCAATGCTCAGAAATGGCTGGAGTGTCACGCTTTCCTTTTTTATATTACTCTTCTATGCACAGCCATAGTGGGAATCAATGTGGCAGCAGTATCTCTGGGACATTGGCTCTCTCCTTGCAAAGAGTCACACTGTTAAAGCTTCAGTATTTCTGATACTTGGTCACTGATCAGTGAAGGATACATAGCACTCACGAGATGTATCACAGATGAAGGAAACAACTGGTTAAGGGATGAGGGCTTGTTCTGTGTTTCACTGGTATTTCACTGTCCTGTAAGAGACGGGAAAAAATGTAATGCGTATAGCAAAAAATTTAAATATGTATAAGGTGTTTTCAGAAGTGTTCATGCTTCTCTAAGGATTACAGTCTCTTAGGATTTTAAGAACATTATTGCCATGCTTTGAAAAATGGGAGATGTTTGTAACAGCTGCAGTTTCCTCAAGGAGAGTCAAACAGAGATTTTCCTAGCAGAGGGTTGGGAAATGGTTGCTTACAACTTATCCCAGATCTTATGGGATAGTATTCAATCACAATATTACAGTTTTCCCAGTTGCTTCTTTCTACAGTTGCTTCATGACATAAGCAAATCTTGGAGGTTGTAAGAAGGTCTTTATTGTGTTCATGTTGTAAGTTTGTTCTCCATGCCTTAACTAATAAAATATTTTGTAGCCCCCAGTATGTTATTGATTGCAGAATGTTTGGTTATATTCTCATTTTTGGTTGCCAGGGGAAATAAGTGATCTAAACTTGTTGACTTCTTTTTCCCACTCCAGATACTAGTGTTGTTTTGAAACCCTAAAGATACAGCTGTTTCATTTTTCCATTTCCACAACAATGTGCCAGGCATCCCCAGTTACAGCTCTTGGGATGAGTTCTTCTCAGAGTTCATGAATGGGAAAGGTATTGTTGCAGTTACCGAATGTAGCTGAAGAAGCATCAGAAAAAAAAAGAATAAAATTAAAAACAACTAAATGGGGCCGTTGGGAAAACAGCTGTGTCATAATTAGTTTACTGATGGCCATATGTCATGATAAAGGAGGCAGCTGAATGCCAGAATGGGGAGAATGTCCAAAAGATTCTTTGCTTCTGGGTATTTTGCTCTTCCAAGCAAGGGTGAAGGAGTTGCATGGCAGCTGGACAATAGCATTGGGTCAACATTCTGCCACTTAGTGATGAATGAAATGCTACAGATCTGAAGTGTTAATAAAATGACAGTTTGATGACTTTACTGCTTCTGAACATGAGGCCAAACACCTCATTAGTAACCCAAGTTTTAGGTTTAGACCAATGTGTGGCTTTGGCTTTTAGGGGATGTTTAAATGACAGTAAGTAACAGAGGGGAAGCACTTAGTTAAATTCGTATTTCTGCGTGGAAACCGTTTACCTATAAAAAGTCTAGAGGAAACCTCTGTCATTCTGTTGTATGGTAGCACAGAAAGGGCAGGCTGTTCTGTTCCGTTCCTTTGCATGGATGAGAAATAAGTACCCAGTAAGAAAAGAATATCACGCTGATGCTTTTATTTTCTTCTTTACAGTCAGCTGGGGATCCTGTTTTGATCATGCAGTCACCTGGAACAAACACGTTCAGGATGAGAATACTATGACTGTAATATATGAAGACCTTAAAGAGGTAAAAACAGTTGCTATGAACTGACAGGCAAAACACATCTGAGCCCATTACTTGAAATTTGCTGAAATTAACAGGAAAATTTCAGAAACCTGTGTTTGAGAGACAGCTTGAGTCTAGCTATACAAAAGCTGAGCTCCAGTGTAATGCAGAAAACATGGTGAAGGAAAATGTATTGTTAATAGATGATAGCAATGCACATCCCAAGTGAGTAACTCCTTTATTAGAGTAAGCATATTGCATCTTTCCTTTTCACTTTTAGAGCCTGACTGCCAGCTTAAAGCAGATAGCTGAGTTCTTTGGATTCTCCCCAGCGGCAGAGCAGATCCAGTCCATTGCAGACAAGGCCACTTTCCAGGCAGTGAATGATAAGGCTCAGGAGATTCATGGTGCTGTTGGCTCATTTCTTTTCCGCAAAGGCAAATTTGTTTGTATTTTTCCAGGGTGAATAGTGGTGAATGGTAGCACTGCATCTTGAGCAGACAGGAGTTTGGGTCGGTAGGTGGTTAATCTTTATATACAATTTTCAAGGTTGGGAGTTCTTTAAGAAACACTTGGTTGTGCTTCAGGACACTGTCACTTGATTTCTTCACAAGGGCCAGTACCATTTGTAAAAGCTTTATATAATATGATAAGCAGAAGTGCCCTACATGTAGGACACCTTCAGTCATGGTATGCAGTAAGCATCTATTAAAACAAGAGTTTTAATTTGGCTTCTGTGAGTGCTGGGGATGGCCTGGCATTGGGTCTGCAGAATGCCTCTGCTGATTTTTCTTCTTGAGTTTTCTAAATAGCCTGTGTCATTGCCTAGGAGCCTCAGTCAGCACGTGGAATCCAGACACTGCACAGACTGAGCTATGTCTTTTGCCCATGGATCAAGCTAGGGCTGTAGACTCAGATAGCCTCAGACTGGGGACTCTCGAAAATCTAGATTCAATGTAAACTGTACCTTAGGGGAGTGCACAAAGCTCTTGCTGTTAAAAGCCATATCTCTGAACTTTCTGTATTGCTTTCACAACTGCTGGTCATCTTATGGTCCTCTGCAGCTGTACAAGGTGCATGCCAAAGCTTTGAAGGCAGACCAGTAGCTTCCTGTATTCACTTTATGTTCACATTCTATTGAGGACACCAAGCAGAAGGAAAACATAGGAGTTTCTTTCTTGGGTCAGAGATTTTTTTTCTTGAAGAAAAAAAATAAAAAAACAACCCTGTATGTTTTAAATCATACTCCTTGGTACTTACAGTCAAGGGTAATTCTTTACTTTCCTTTATATAACAGGTGTTGTTGAAGACTGGAAAAATCTTTTCACTGAAGCTCAGAACCAGGAAATGGATGCCAAATTCAAAGTGCGCTTAGAAGGAACTAAGCTGGGAGCAAAGTTAAAATATGATGTGTACTGCAAGGTCTGAACCTCCTTTATGGAAAAAACCTCATGTTCAGGCTGCTTTTCATTCACTTTTGTGAAATAAACAGAAACCAGGACAATACCTGATTAAAAAAATATTGAAAATGCATGTAGTTTGGAAACCTGTTTCTGCTGGCTTAACTTACTCAAGCAACCCTTGCTTGTGCAGCTAGTATCATTGACTTCACTGGCTTTTCTTAAATGATCTGTAGTTCTTTGGCCTCACTTGTTTTTTAACACTGATTTTTAGCTAATAATTAATTTTATGTTACCTGATAGAATCCTATGTGGGATATATATATGCAGTAGCTAAACCTACTGAAATCACTGGAAGTATATTTGGTACATTGGAAGTGATTTTCCAAGAGATTTTTTTAAAGCAATCATAAAGTGTCATAATTCTTAATTTCTACATTCAAAGTACTAATTTATAATTTAATTTATGAGGTTCATAGTATAAAATGAAATTTCAAAAGGTCATGTTGTAGTTGTGTCTTTTGCTACTTTCTGTGTGCTGATGAATGTGACAAGTAAAGGAACTCAGTGGTGGAAATTTTCTTCCCCTTTTGGCAATAATATTTTTTTTTTCCATTGATGATGTGAGATCTCATCCTGAGCAACTAAAGGAGTTGCCTTGGATAGAACTTGCTCATGGAGATTGGAGTCCCCCTCCTGGTGGTGGCTTGCTTTGTTGCTTCACCTCAACGCAGGGTTACTCGTGGGAAATTGAAAACATATGTTGAGAACACCAGGTTTTGTCCACTTGATTGTTGGGACTTCTGAGCTGTGGGATAGAGGAGCTCTCACTGGAGCAGGTTTGCTGCAGGATTTGTGACCCTGCAGGGGACACATGCTGGAGCAGTCTGTTCCTGAAAGGCTGCATGGAAGGGACCCACACTGGAGCGATCTGTTCCTGAAAGACTGCACCCCACACCCCATGTAAGGGACCCATGCTGGAGTAGTTTGTGAAGAACTGCAGCCTGTGGGAAGGACGCACGTTGGAGAAGTTGGTGGAGGGCTGTCTTCTATGGGAGGTACCCTACACTGAAGCAGGGAAAGAGTGTGAGGTACCTTCCCCTGAGGAGGGAGGCGTGGCAGAGACAATATATGATGAATTGACCAGAACCCCCATTGCCCATCCCCTTGCACTGCTGCTGGGTAGAGATAGAGAAACTTGGGAGTAAACTTCAGTCTGGAAAGAAGGAAGGGGTGAGGGGAAGGAGTTTTTAAGATTTGGTTTTATTTCTCATTTATTTCTCATTATTCTACTGGAAAACCACAGGTTTACCACAAGTGAACTTCAGTGCATAGTTAGGAACGTCTTGTAATTTTGTAGAAAAGGATCAAGGCAGATGTGAATTTGCTTTCAAGATTAACAGCTGTAATAATGGCCATTTAAAATTAAAACACCAAAAGTGGGGTACCAGTGAGGATTGAAGAGGAAAACAGAACAAACCAACCCAAACTGTATCAGAATGAAGTGGGTTAATACCAAACAAATGGAATTTTCAGGTCACTAAAGCTATCTCAATCAAATCTGAGGTTCCCTGTAAGCTTTACATGTGCACTAGAAAAAAAGCAGCAGCATTCCTTGGCAATTTGCCTCAGCTGTACCTTGCTGCAGCAGTAGGTCAAGATCATAGCTAAGCAATTAATAAAAGGATGTTCAAAAGGCTTTGTTTAAGGATGATGTTGAAACAGGAACGCTACTTCCTGTGAAAGTAGGTTGCCTGAATTACTGATAGATCAGTGATAGCCAGCCTGTCCACTTAAACCACTGTATGTCTCAGTTTAAGATTATGATGAAGTGTTCCAGGGTAGTTCAAGAGGATATCCTATCTCAAGATGCTAAACAGGCTACTCTTGGATTTTTACAGCTTTTGACCACCTGAGGTGGTTTATCTATCTCAGGGAACATTTTATAGGTGACATCCTTAAATTCCTTCAGTTTGATCTGCACATTCTTCTCAGCACATACTCAGTAATTGCCAGCAAATGACAAGTATTAAGTGTGTAAGACAAGTGAGTGTGAGGGGTGACTGATTTTTTTTTGCAGCTGTATGTTGTAGTTTTGGTTATGTTAAAAATGATATGGGGGGGGTTAACAGGGAAAGCAGCTAGACATAATGTCACCAGAGATAGGATTTGTAGCTTCCTCAAGCACTTCAGCCATTCCAGATGAAAAAACACTGTGAAGTGCTTTGAGATGGTGGCATTTAAGGTCAAATCCAGTAGCCCACGATGACTGCAGACAAACTAAACAGAAGATTCAGACCCAAAAGAAAAATTGAACTCCTCATTGTGGAAAATCACCAGTCATAAAATTTTTCATCCATACATACAGGGAACAATTTTGGATATATATTTTCCATTTCTATATTTTATATACTTTGTAGGTATTTTTGCTTTTATACTCTTCATTATGGTAATCAGCAGTAAAACTTTAAATGGTATTTTTTACACACAACATTTAAGGAGTATGTTGGATCATTCAGCTTCTAAAGAAGAGTTTTTTTCACTCCCTGACCATAGTCTTGTTTTTATTTTTTCTGTATTTGTGATCTGCTTCGCACTTACCATTTTTCAGTAGATGTAGGTATTTTATGATGTCTGCATTTATGGTAACTGGTAATTGCTGCTCTGTTAGTAGTTCTGTCACATCTATTTCCCTTATGGGTGGTTCAGTAATAATCATAAGGCAGGAAAGTATATTAAAATCATATTGAAAAAGAGAAATTGGAGGTCTTCTCGAAAAGAGAAGCATAAATGTATCTTTCGTATGCAAGAAATGGCTCCCTTGTGTGTGTTCAGGGTGTCAATAACCCAACCAAAAAGGAAGAGAATTCTGGTTCTGAATTATAATAAAAGTAAAATGGGATCAAAGCAGACAGAACTGAGCTCAATTTTCTCATTTACAAAATGCGAGCATTTCATATTGCAGTACCTTAATTGGAAAGATGATGTTGAATTACAATAGAATTGCTGTAAAAGTACAGGGCACATATGACATCCACAGGAACATCAAATAATTTTTTTTCTGAAGGTAGCCTGGCTGTTAGAATGGATGCAAAATGGATTTATAATGAAGGGGGACATGAAATACAGTCATTGAAATAATTTTATGGCAGCAGATGCCTGGAGTCGTCTTCTAATGTGTTTTATTTGTTAAAATCCTCACACTTTGTTCTGAATTTTGGCTGAATGATCACCTTTGGTGGGGATTAGCACTCCCTTTTTACTCTGAACACACTGCAGAGCTTGGCAATGTACACTGGAAGTGTTGAAATGAGACTGGTCAGTGTTCATTCTGCACGATAATATTGTCAGGAGAAATAGAGAACAACAGCATTATGAATGAGAGCATACTGTGCTGTGCCTGAGTGCATTGCTAGAGCACTCTGGTAAAATGTTATTGATGTTCATATGTTTATAGTCATGGATACAATTGTCCTGTATTGCTATCACACTTTGTGATACTTGTAGATCGGATAATAGGAAGTGTTAGCTGATAAAAGATTCAGTTTGCATCTGAGTTGACAGTTTTTCATAGGATCATTTGGCTTCTGCAAAAAACTTTAGAGGCTTGAAGAAGATAGAAAGTCTTTGCTCAAAATGTGAGGCAGTCAGGAGCAGTCAGGAAGTGAAAGGAGGCTGGGGAACTGCTGTCTTGGGAGGCCTCTGTACTTGTGAATAATGGAAGTTTATTGGCATATGCTTGTGGGGTCTCCAGGGAGTTCCTTGCTGTTTCGCATTTTACAAGCCAGTGAATCTGCTTTTCATTACTAGAACACTCATTAGTGTTCCCCTAGCAGGAAAATGAGTCATAGGTTCATTACTGTGTATTTCTGATCTATCCATAGGCAATGTATTTGTAATTAGAGGAAAAAAGGAAATACAATATAATCTTAGGCATTAGACATATGTCGCCCAAAATAAGAAAAACCAAACAACCCAACAACCAAGCAAACCCAGAAAACTTCTGATCTTCCCTCTTCTTCATTTCTTTTCTGCAGGCATGGAAGAGTGATTGGAATAAGTTCTGCACATGAGTGAGCAGGTCTCTTTCATTCCTTGGGCGAGTATTTATGCTGACTACAGTTTTCATTTCTTTTCCAGTCTCCCAGCACAATCCACCCTGTTTTTCCCAAATTACATGGAATCGTTTTTGCCTGACTGTTAGTTGTTTAGAAAACTGTTTATTTTTCTTCCTTCTCTTCCTTTTTTTTTTTTTTTTTCTTCTCCTGACAAGCCACTATGTTTGTCTTCACTTGCATCTGAATGCTCACCTTTCTTGCTGCTGTGGTACCGGAGGCATGGTCAGGCAATTGTGCATCACCGGAGAAAAGTTACCTTAATGTTGTGATGCTGAGGGAACATGAAGAGGAACTTTATGCATGGAGGTGGTGAGACTTCATGCCAGTGGGTGAGGGGGACCCTGGGATCCAGTCTGCCCGTGCCTGCGTGAGCTGGAGCATGGTTTCTGCCAAGGCGCCATTAAATAGTCTTCCTGTTAAACAGGATGGCCCTGTCCCAGGAGGATGGGATGTTAACTGGAGTAGGACAAGGAGCAGCGGTGGAGGCTGGGGTTCCCTGTGCCTCAGTCCCTCCGAAATCAGGTGACAGTGTCATGTCAGACATGGGCCCAGGGCCCTTGCCACGCTGAGGGGAGGTTGTGGAGGAAAAACCACTCTTGTCTCACCTCAGGAGCAGTAGAAAAGCAGGGTCTTCCATGCTGCCGCAGCCCAGTGGCCTGGGGCTCTGCTGCTAAGAGTCCTCTCTCCTGGATGTGCTGCACTACTTTTAAAGGTGAGAGGAGCTGTCCTCTTGTGTCTGAAAAATACGGTTCACTCTCAGAGGCAAACGGACTGGGGGTCAGTTCCCATCCTGGTGACTGACACACCTCGTGTGCCAGCAGGCCTGGGGCAAGCAGTGTTTGCACAGTGGTAAACGTGGTCCCCTCCATGCTCTAAATCCTGGCCTCCTGAGGATTTTCTACCAGTAAAGCCTGGCTGTGGTCTTACCAGAGAGTGCATACATGGTGTGGGAGCATGTGGAGGAATGGCAACACGCAAAACAAGCAACCCTGGAAAGGAGAGCGGCTCTGAAGCCGATGAGGTTTGATGAGTGTGTTCCCATACAGCTGGAGATCATAATTTGGAGAAAAAAGCTTTGGGAAAGACACTTGCTCACGGGTGCTGGTGGGAAGTGTGTATGTGCTGGAGACCCTCAGGGGTGTCCAACAACAGATGTGTTCGAGTGCTGGGGTTTGCTCAGGCCTCCTGCTGTTGTACCCTGGAGCACAGTATTCGTGATGGAGGAGTAAACATGGCAATAAACAATCCTCTGCAGTTATCAAAGGTGAATGTCTCTGTGGCACTTTAATTGCCTTTGCAGGCCATTTTATGCCTCTCTGGCCCCTGTGTCTGGCCCTGACTGTTGCCGTTTTAAATAAGCAATCTGAAGCACAAGAGACAGAGTATGTATTTTATACGTGGGTGATTGCAAAGTTTCCATGCAGTAGAGGACAAGCCCTCTAGGGCTCTCCCGTGTTGCATTTTTTACTGCCAGTGTTTGGAATGGTTTACGATATAGGGCCATACAAGTGCTTTGTCCACAAATGAGTTGTGTGCTGAAAGCCTGAGGGCACAGAAAGAGATGAAAAATACATTAATATAAAAGACAACTATGTAATGAAGTAGAATAAGTATCATTATAAACTGCTGTAAATACAAAGTTCTTTGCCAGCATGGCAGACTCTCCAGAATAACAGTAACAGAAAATTCAGGAGGAAAGCTGCTCAAAGTCTAAAGTTAAGTCAAAATCACTGAGGGTATGTCGTGGTTTAAACCCAGTCAGGTAATTCGTTCACTCACTTCCCCCCCTTTTGTGCCCTCCCCCTGCTCCCGGAGGGACGGAGAGGAGAATCGAAAAGAATGCAACTCCCACGGGTTGAGATAAGAACAGTTTAGTAACTAAGGTATAACACAGATCACTACTGCTACCACCAATGATAATAATGATAAAGGAAATAACAAGGGAAGAGAATACAACACCTCAGCACCAGCCGACCAATAACTCGCCCCCTTCAGCCCGACCAAGCACCGACCGATACCTCCTCCAACCCTGCAGTCTCCCAGCCCTTCTGGCTAACTCCCAGTTGCATCCTGGGCATGACGTGCTGTGGTACGGAATACCTCTTTGGTCAGTTTGGGTCAGGTGTCCTGTCTCTGCTTCCTCCTGGCTTTCCCTCCTCCCTGGCAGAGCATGAGGCTCACAAAGTCCTTGGCCAAACCAAAACATCGCTATCAGTTCTGTTCCCAGGCCGAAAGTCAAAACACTGCACCAGCTACCAAGAGGGGGAAAAATGACTGCTACTGCTGAACCCAGGACAGGGTAAAAGGAAGAAACAACACAGCATTAGCTCAGATAACAGCGGTGCTGCAGCCTTTCAGTAGCACAGAAACAGAGGTGGATGCTGGTGCAAGGAAAGTGTATCAAAGGAGTCAATATGGCAAATCACGTTCATTGGCTAAGGAGCCGTTCAGTTGGAAAAAGAGGGAACTGAAACCCAATGCAGCATCTCATTGCAAAAGAATGAACATAAATACAGAAAAATTGAAGCTAAAGAAATGAAAAGTTAGGCTGAGGTACCTTCAGGCAAATTGAGCTCCCCCTGCCTGCCAGCCCACAGATTATGCTTACACTTACACTTACACAACGATGTATATGAAGCCATTTTAAGATACTTTTAGAGGCTTCCAGGACCAAGTCCTGCTCGCTGCCTCTGTAACTTGCCCATGTAACTGTGGCAGCATATCTCTTCCCTTCAGGTAACCACTGCACCTGACAGCCATGCTGCCATCCCCTGAGGCAGCCCCAGACATGGTGTCCTTGGCATGGGAGCTACTGAGATGCTACAGCAAGTTTTTGGTGAGTTTAAAGAGAAGAAAGAAGCCTGAATAGAAACACATTTAAAGCTTTTTGTGTGGTCGTGTGCTTCTGCTATGCTGCTGGCAATGGTGGGCTGCCTCACTCTGCCCAGGTGGTAGGGATATGGCACTGTCTTCCCCACTGCTGCCGAACATGGTGGGACTCAGGTCTGTGCTGGCTGAGAACACAAGTGCAGTCCCTTTGAGCAACACTGGTGCCCAGCAGTGTGACCAAGAGGAAAGCCAAGTCTCGCAGCATGGGTGCAACAGGCTTGAGTAATCCAGTTTGCCAACTCTGAGCCAGATTGCGGCCCAGTGGGCAAATGCAATGTCTGTATGTCCCAAAGTGAACATGGGGGTACACATGCGGTGTCTTGGGGCTGCTCGTGGGCATGCTTCTTGGCACATGCATAAGTGGATGCAATATCAGTGCACTGGAAGAGTAAAGCAGAGAATGAATTGATTTCAGGGATGGTCTGGAAAATGCTGGCTGTTATTTAAATAAATATTGATATAGGCACTAATCTTTTTAATGGTAAAACTGAGTGTAATTTTGGTTGTGTTCTGGGGTGATTATATATAAATTACTTCCTTTTAGAAGTAGTTGTTTAGAATTAAATACTGTATTGTTGGGGTTCACAGACTTTTGCTAACTTATATGAACATAATAGTTAGTTGGCATTTAATTATGCGCGTAGCTAATCCAAAGCATTACAAGGTTTTGTAAGATAACTGGTAAGTTGTCATGTAGGTGGTTTCTCTAAATGGCTTCATACCATTTAGGAGGACAAAAGAAATGGCACATAAATTATAGGTTATTACAAACAAATGGCTAAGCAATTATTCATAGCATTGGAAACAGACAATTCAGCTCACAATGGAGTTCTTCAGAACACTACAGCTACAGTATTTGCATAAAACAACATCTGAAATTTGCAATTGGCTTTGTTTCCTGTTAAGAATGCCTTATGTAATTACTACAGCAGCCCCCTTTTGAAGAAATCCATTATAATTTAAATTACATTAATCTAATGCTGTGAATAATTGGCCATATATTCAGTAAAATTAATTTGATTTTTTGGCCCCTTAAATGTGAGTGAACCATTTTACAGGGGGATATGTGCTTGATGTCTTTGTAGCCATCTTTTTCTGGTTTATCCTATAAAGTTTTTTGCATCAGAATATCATACAATTAATTCCCTAATTAGTAGCAAATTTGGGGATGGAGAGAAAGTTTAGATCTGTATTTACTTTTGGAGGGTGTAGCTGGATAGTGGGGATTATTACAGAAAAAAAAACCCCACTTTATTTTTTGCTGATTTGGACTATAAATGTTACCTGAAATTAAATAGAAGAGCAGTGCCACATTCTGGTCTTGGGTGAATGCTCTCCTTAGAAACAGCTGCTGTCATGGCATTGGTGTCATGGGGGATGAGTTTGACCTTTTGATTGCTCTCACCCGTCTACTGGAAAATGCTCCAAGTCCCTTTCTATTAGGGGGAAGAGGAGAGAATTCATATTGTGCTCTTGTGTTATGCCATGGGAACACAGTTGGGTTGCTGACGGACTGGTTTAGTCAGTAACTATTAGTTTTGTTATATCTGTTTGATTACCTGGTTCAGTCAAAAGTAATATATGAAAAGACCTATTAAAATGCCCTTCAGCAAAACATGGCATGATCCTGCCCCATAAATGTCACTGTTTGTATTGTGATAACCCATTTCTCTGTGCAGAGTAAAAACAAAAAGCACAAATTATTTTCACACCATTACAGAAGAGAGGTGCGGAAGTACAGGGAAAATCCTGGGGGACAGTGAAGTCTCTTTAATTGTAGTTAATTTAGTCACTTCTGCTCTCAAGGCAATAGTCCTGGGAATGAAGCCATCAGCATCTAGTACTGTCAGTGGCTACAGGATACAAGGAACATACTGGATTTTTCATTTGTTCTTTGTACTGCTTTTCCTAGAATATCAGCTGAGGTTCCTTCAGGTAGATCCCCAGGAGATTTTGATGTCCTAGTGCTCTGAGGTCAGACATCAATTCCTCCTCTTCCTTGCCTCCCTCTTCCCATGCATGATGATACCAGTGTGCCTTTCTTGTCTTTCTGGCTCGATCTTATGGTGAGATCATACTCCTAAGTTTAATTCCTTCTACAGCTGAAGGGGTCAAACCTATGGATCCCCAGATAGAATCAAAGTGCCAAGTTGTAGACTCCTGTGATACAAGGGGACTTCAGCCACTCTCCTGTTGAATTTAGCTTAAAACAATCAAAATAATCAGGCAAGACAGAGGGAACATGACATTGAACCAGTGTATATGCTGTTGGTGGATAGTAGAGGGTCTGAAACTTGAGGAGGGAAGGAAATTACTGGTCTCCTGTATTCTGCAATGGTACATTAATTGCTGAATGTGCCGTATTTCTTGAACGGAAATGGCTGCTGGTGCTGTGCCCAGTATGGAGAGCAATCCTATGGGTGCATGTCAGGCAGGCATGTGAGGTCAGAGGTCCTCAGGGAGGCTGGGGAATGTCCATCTGCTGATTCTGGCAGGTTTAGACATTGGAGAATGAAAATACATAGACATATGGGCATGAAAACAATATGATCCTCAGGTCAAATGGAAATGTCTGCTCTCAGAGTAACATTCATCTGGGCAAACTCCTCTGCTTGTCTGTCCTATACTCACTGGATATGAGAGCAGTACCTTCTCTCCATCACCTCCATATTTCTCAGGACAAGTAACAGGACTGCTGAGAAATAAATGGTGAGGAAGAGAGGTTGGAGCAGTTTGAAAAAGAAAAGTTTCTGGCAGATCTGTGGTGGGAAAAGGTAGCTGAGGGTTACTAAAATTCTGTACAACCACTGTTCTGCTTGTACCTTCTTATCCAACTGTCCTCTATAGTTTTCAACCTCTAGTGCGACTTGCTAATGCCATATCTTAACTCTTGTCTAAAGATACCCATTCTGGCATGTGTAAGACATCACAGGATGTCTTTACTGCTCCCTTGTCAGCTTGGACACACCTAAAGCGACACAGAAAATATAGGAAAAGAGATGGTTTGTTTGCATTTGATGGCACTTTGCCACTGGTATGTAGAAAGAGATTGAGTGGGTAATCTTTAGTTTGCAGTGTCATAATTAGCCTGTGCTGTCTCTGAAGTTCTTCTGGAGAGAACTGATTAAAGAGCTCTAAGATGTGACAGCAATGCATGGAAATCTTGGCATGTAACAGCCCTGGGAGCATTGGTGTCACAGTTCTCCACTTCTAAAGTGTCTTTTTGTTCCCACTGTTGTTTCCAGGGACTGTATTTAACAGCACAAGCCCCACTCACCTCTGATTCTCTAGGGAAGGCCCACTGAAAAAGTGAGCCTAATGCTGCAACCTGCAGGTGTCAAGGATTTGTTAATCATTGTAAGCCAGCTGCTTCAGGAAGAATACTTAAGGGGAGTAGCAAGATAGAGAAAAGGAGACAGCAGGTAAGAGAACAAAATGGGAGTGTCGGTGACCGTGAGTTAAAAGTATAGCAAAAAAAGTGTGTAAACATTTTATATCCAGTTTATTCATACCACAGAAGACTTCCTCTCACCCTAAGCCGCATGTTGTTCCAAGACTCTGCATATGTATTTGTGGCATATCTATGTACTCATGTAGTTACTGTTATTTTTACATGAAAGTACATTAAGAAACAATTTGTGCAGGATTATTAGTCTTGTAAATGTCTCATTATCAGCCCTGCTATTCCCCAAGCAAAGTCTGAAACTGCTGTAGTTGCTGTTTATTGACCAGCTAAATAACAGTCTACCTCCAGCACTGAGTTTACTGATTTTTTTTTTTTTTGGTTTTACTGCTAGTGAAATTTGACAGCATTTTGGTTGTAGGGAGATTTTAGGTTGGTGTTGAAAGATTGGTGCTAAGAATTAGCTAATTATACTACAGAACCTTCCACTACAAATTCTGGTTCTGTTTGCGCAGCAGGATGTACTTTGAACCTAGTTTGCTCCCAGTGTTTGTTTTGAGTCAAAAGTAACTGATTTTTACTTTTTCCTGATAAATTCTTCTGTTAGTTTCTCTACTACTTAAGCCCCTGCTTTAAGAAAAAGCACTTTTTTAAAACAACCCCTATTCAGAAAAGCATATGAGAACAGGTTTAATTTAATGTCTCTGTAGACCACATGGGAGTTCTCCCTGCATAGTAAAGGTGTTTGTATTTTGGGCCTTTTTGGGTTAAGTCCATTAGTTATGGTCTCATTCATCCTTCACCAAACACTCTCCTTGATCTCAAATGCTGATAAAGTACTACCTCCAGACAAATATTTGGTTCCAAGATGGGTGAACCCCAAAGTCCTCCAGGAGATTTTCACACAGACTATGGGCACTCTGTAAAGCTGAGACTACCTTTTCTTCTCTCACCTTTGCTCTGGGCTCCTTTGTCCCAGAGGGCTGCAGCTGTTCTGGCAGGCTCAGGATGGAGGTGGTCCCTGCTGCTCGTGCTCCAGTGATGGTTTTCCACAAGAAGAAGAAGGCCACAGGTTTATTGCCAAGGAATGCCTCTTGTTCCTTGCAATATCCTATTAAAATGGTATACATTCTGCATGCAGGGCATTGCCAAATTATTGAAACAGACTCATACCATTAGTTTTCAAAAGCATATTCTTAATTCATAATTTAATATTACCTGAATTATAATGCCTTGGAACCCTAATTAGGAAAAGAGTCCAAATGTTTAATTTCTTAAAACATGGGTATACTTATCTCTGGGATTGGTCTGTACTGTTTTAAATAACGTGACCAGCTGAGAAATGTGAATTCAGAGTTTTAACCTTGCTCACTCGAAGAAAGTGTGTTTGTAGTTAGGATTTGAGTGTGGGACTGAGTTCATCAAATGCCACTCTACCAGTGCAGGGTATTGGTAGGCTGATAATTCCTCTTACCTGGTAAACATGAAGATGTTTAGTAAAATAATATGTATTTTTATATAAACGTCTTTCACATGGAGCATCACAGGATATTAATGGGAGTGAATAGAATGGAATAAACTCCAATTTCACAGGGTGAGTTGCAGCCGCAACGGCAGAGTGCTTGGTATAGCAGCCATCAGCTCTCAAACCTTGAGGTGAAACTACAATGTAACTAAAAAGGAGCAAAGAGTTTGTTCTTTCCTCCTTCTTCAACTGTATTATTATAGAGCATTTCCCTCCAGTCTGCTATACAAAATGCCAAGATCCACCTTCTGTGAGGTTTTTCTTACTTATGTATGTGCCGCAGTAGGAAACAAAAATTTATGCCCTACATTGTCATGTCTGCATTAACTACTCATAAAATAAGTTTGACTTATGTTGTTAGGCTATTTTTTACTGAAGACCTTGTGTAGCAAAGACACAAAATGCAGTATATTTTGGGCTGAAATTTAGGACCAAACTATCTCTTAACTGCAGATCTAATCAAGAAATTGGCTTTTGCTTTTGCTTAAGACCTAATACTATATGAGACTTAATGGTCATGGCAGCAGAAACTAATATTTCTGTTTATCTTCCAAAAGCACCTTTTCTTTTGCTGTCCTTCAGAAAAATAGGAATTGCCCTTACATGGTTCCACCTGGGATCAGGCTACTTTAGGTTTTGGGGAATTTATAAGATCTGCCGGACAGCATTCATCCTGATAAAAGTTTCAGCCTAACGTCTAACAGTTTCCTGAGCTAAAGATGATATACGGTACTGAAACAATTCAGATATTGTTACATTTATTTCTGAAGCTAATATAATTCTGATTGTCCCTCCTTAAGTCTAAGTACACGCGGTTCTTCAGATTGCCTATGCAATTGCTTCGTAAGTTTGTAAAAGTGTTTGCTATTCCTGTGATTTAAAGGGTCAGCTATTGCTTGGGGCTCAGATGTAGTTTTGACATAGCCTCCAGGTGTACTGGCAAAGGTCAAGGATTACACAGACTTTGTTTCATCACATGCATAGAATGATGTATTTTTTTGTTAACAAGATAAAGATCCCAAGATAGTTCATTTTCTGGAGCAGTGTAAAAGCCTTCACGACCTTTTGAAATTAAGTGTAATTGACCTCCAGTATTTATTGAACTGCACAAAAATCTTCTAAATACCCCAAAGTGCTTTGTGAAATACTCCTGCCTTCTGGCACTATGTGAAATATTGAGCACTCGAAAGTAGTTTGGTTATGCATTAAAAAATATCTTTACAGAATGGGGAACGTAAGAATGTGTATTTCTGTGGATTCTGTGAGATATAATGAACTCTCAGAGAGTGCTAATGCCAGGCTGCAAACTTCATTTTGATAGCAGGGTCAGTCCTTTCCTTCCTCCCCTCTGTTTGCCTCTGGTGTGGACTGTAATTTGAAGGCATGGCAGTACAGGGCTGCCTGAAAGAAGGCTGTGAGGTTTAGAATCATTTCCTTGTATGTACTATGCTAAGCAAGATGAAGTGAGTGGTGTCTTCTACATCAGTGCATTACATGGCTGAGCCCTCAGAGATGTCTGACCCTCAAAATGTTGACACCTCTGTTTGTGATGCAGGGAAAAGGTGTAGGAGGTTGAATTTGGGTTATTTTTCTTCTCAAATGCACACAGTTATTCAAGAATTAGCAATTTGTATTAAAGTCCAGTATTCCTAGGCAGTTCGGAGTGGTCTATGAAAGTAAAAGGAGATTTTTTGTTCTTTTAAAGTACCCTGACACGAAGAGCCACAGACCACCAGTGGACCCTTGTTAAGTTGCTGTTGTCATGACTTTGTCAAGCTGTATTCCTGATCCAAGTAGGTTGTAACACTTTTTCTGTATGTTTTCTTGAACATATCTTGAGAACACATTCACTCTCTGCCAGCCTTTTGTGAAAAAGCCACCATATTGCATGCTGCCAGAGGCCATAAAACCAGTGACTGCCCTGCTCAGCTATGCTGCTGGTTTATGGGCACTCCTTGAAGCATTTTTATGTGGCTTCTCTGAACAAGAGTGGGTCACTGCTTAAGAGCCCCCAGCAAGAGGAAAGTAGGCAGCATGTTACATGCTAACACAAAATATTTTTGGGTAGCACGGAAGAGATGCGCACCCGGGCAGCATCAGTGCATTTCTCCATGTGAAGTTCTTCACTGCTGCACTGTGCTTGTGATACTCTTCAAAGGCTTTGTGTGGTATGCAAAAAGAGCACATGTACTACATGAGTAGCTGGAAGTTATGCCTGGTCAATTCTTGAGGGGGTTTTCTTTGTATGTGTCACCGGAGTTGCCTCTCATGGAATGAGATCTCTATCTTAAATGTATGAGATCTCTTATCTTAAATGTATGAGATCTCTATCTTAAATGTTTATGGAAACCTTCAAATGGGTTTGAGCTTCAATAATAACATTTTAAGATGCCCCCATCAGAAAAGGCACTACAGACCTTCTCTCCTTTTCTGTATTTTTTTCATATGATTTGTTTTCATATGAATAATTTTTTTGTGTGTTTTTTTTTTTTTTTTTAAACTTTAAGTAACTCTGGTATTCGAAACACTTTCAGTTTAGATCACACCAAGTTCTTGGTGATACTGTCCTGCAATGGAAATGTGTTTCTTTAAATACCTTTCAACAGTACCCTTTATAATTGTCTCCATAATTTTTTCCAGTTTCTAAGATTTGACTAACAAGTTGGGAGTAAGACTGTTAGTGGCCTCACACCCTTCTTGTAGGCTGGAATAATATTGAGGACTTTCCAGTCAGCAGGGACCTCTCCGGACTCCCAAGGCCTTTGGTAGACGATTGAGACGGGTCCTGCATAACATCCACTCACTCCTTCAGTACTCTGGGATGAATCCCCTCAGGCCCCATGGACTTAGAACGTTCAGCTGCTACAGCTGATTCCTTACAATTTCAGTGTCCACAAATGCAAAGTTTCTGCTCCCACACTTGTGGTCCTCTGACACAGGGGACAGGACAGCCCAGAATCTGCGTCAACTTTCCAAATGTGTATACCTCGAATTGCAGTGGAATATTCTAACTAGACTCTTGCTAGAAAGCAAAATCTTCATATATATATGTGTGTGTGTGTGTGTATGTGTGTGTATATCTATGTACCCGTGTATGAAATATCTTAACAACTTCTGTGGGGAATCTGATTTTTATGTATAAAAAGATCATGCAAAGACTCACGCGGTGTTATAGAACCCCCTCACCCTTCTATCTATTTGATAGAATTCAATTATAGAATTTTAACTTGTAATCTGAAGATGAAAGACAATCATTTTTTTTCACAGCTAGCCCAGTGCCCTATCTTATGAAAAGTTTAAAAATTTGTTATTTTCAGATAAAGAGATTCCCTTCTGTGAGTAATAAACTAGAAAAGTAGACTAGAGGCTATACTTCATCTACACTAATATTAGTGGCTAATACAGAAGATGATGGATAGTAATGAAAATATCTGCTTTGAGTTGTTTCTAAAATTGAACCAGATAAAAACCTCTTCATCAATTCCCAGTTGTTACTCTTTTCTAAGAAAGAAAATTTAGAATTGCAGCATGGCTACAGCCCTGGACTCTGTGCTGAGCATCATTTAATAAAAACTAGGTATATTGATGTAGTGTATTATCATTAGCTAAAGCCACTGCATAAAGAAGAGCTAAGGGCTACTACAGACTTGGCACGTGGAATCTATCTTTAATGAGATTTGTTTTCCTGTTTGAATTGGTAGCAAAATATGAAATAGACTCTGAAAACTGTCTTTTAACAGTGTTTTTTCCTTGTATATGTCAAAATGTCTCATTTTACTCAATTTGATTCGTTTGGTTACTGTAAGTCATATTTGCTTTGTCCTTACCTGCCATATGATTCTCAAAGTCACCTGTCTTCAGTATTTCTTTGCTTTGATGTTTTGCAATGCTGCTAGCTGTTATGGCTGCTTTGTCTGTGGAGGAGATTTATGACTAAGTTGAGTAGAGACAGGTCCTAGGGAAAATTGTCTACACTCTGAACCAAAGTTAGAAAAGCTCATTCCCTTTTAAAGGTGTATATTGTAATTAATTTCCATTTTAATAGATCCAGTATAAGGCAGAGACAGTATCTCTTTTAAACCTTCTGTATAATAATCTTAATATGGGCCATTGCTTTTCTGAATTCCCTGGCAGATATTCAGGTTGACAAATGCCTTGAAAGACTTATTGTTTATTTTAATTACTGACATGCCAGTTTTTTTCCATGATTGAGAAAATCAGTGGTTGCTTAACTGACCAACATGGACAGGTTTCATCCTCATAAATTAACATGGATAAACCGTAAATGTCATAAACCAGAAATGCCATTTGCTCAATTTCCACAGGTGTTTTTTCTTGGACAGTCAAGCAGTCTGTCTAATAGCACAGAAATACCCTTTGAGATATGAGCCGCCCTGCCCTTTGAGGGCTTTTTGATTTGCACATAGTAACCTTTCTCCACAGATCTCTCTGCTCAGGAGAGCTATCAGGATAACCTTTTCTTCCTTGCAAAGAGTGAGTTTGATGTCTGTTTATCTGGCAAAGATCTGCTTTTCCCTGCACAGGTAGTGTTAGCCGGAGAGGCTGGGTGAAGCATAGAACATTCCAGTGTAGCAGGCAAAGCCTGAGGTTAGGAGGTGGGCCACAAGAACCGAATTCAGATGACATGTATAGTAATTCTGATTCTCCTATGTGACCTTAAGTAAATTGTTTCTTCTTTTGCACTTTAATTTTCTCTGAGCTTTGGGCAGACTTTCTTGTTCAGAAGCACTTAGCCCCACAGGCCCAGTCTTATTCATGCTCTCATCCTTTAGGCAAAGCCTCTACATGGGCCTTGGGAAGCTCATTGGGTAAGCTAATCTGCAGCTTCTGAGCTGTTTCTGTCAAGCCAGGGCAGCTCTATCTGGTTAAACACTGTATGCCTGCAGGGTTTCAGGTTTGATCCAAACCCCTGTGGGTCTCTTTTCACTAATTCCACTGAGCTTTGGATCAGGAATGTAGTACTTCACAGTATGTTTTCAGTATGGAAAGCATGAACTCATTCCTGGTGTTTCAGTATGGTTTTAAGCTTCTGATTAATTCTTATTTACAGTTTTTGCATTCTAATGATTTATAAATTTGTGAAATGAAAGTGGAATTATGTAGGTTTCCTGGGGAATGTAATCCTAGACACACCTGGTCTAATTAGAGGTTTAATTTCTCTCCTGAGTTAAAGTCTAAATCCCTTTAACTCTCTGGAGAGACAGAGAATAAAAATGGTTGTGAAGTACTGAGCAGAGCCAATTACAGAAAGAAAAGGGTATTGTTGGATGGCCATAAAATCTGTAAAGCACTACCACAGATACAGAATAAGATGGCTCAGAGGTTCTCTATCAACCTATCTCCATAGCAGGCATGTTAGAGCAAGAGAAGCAATTTTGAAGCATGCAGTTTTACAGACTTGGCTGTAGATTAATATCTTTTGCAGGTGAATGGTTTTGTTTTCTTGTTACTGCAGGGTTGTGCCAGTTTCATCTCCCTCTGAGTGATCCTACAACAATTTTTTTGACTGTGGTTACTGTGATAATGGTCCCACAGGGTTTAGGAACCTCCCTTTACAGCTCAAGGCCTATTGTATGGAGAGATGGTAGGGACAAGGCCAAGTGCAAGCTGGAATTTATATGCTTGAGATTGGATTTAGGATAAATTCAGACCCTTGAATCCTAAATTATGACCCAAAGAGCTTTGTATAGAAACCCTGGAGGTTTCTAATTTACACAGGGGCATTTTTTCTTGACTGAAGTTCTCCAAGTGTCTGCACTGTCCCTCTGTACATGTTAGGGATTATCCTTGTCTTGACAAGTGAAGCAGCTCAGGTATTAAGTGATGTCTGAAACCTCTGAAGGCACAGAAATGAAAGTGGTCTGCCTCTGGCTCATGGGCTGCTTGATTCTGCAAGTGCTTATGGAGTTGGTCTGTGGTCAGACACCCTTTACAAAATACAGTTTCATGTGACTGATTTCTTTCTAATCACACTTAGGAAAGGGGTAATGTTGCTGTCTAGCATGGTATGCTAGCTTTAAAGTTCTGTCCCAAGAGTGTGTGTTTGTGGCTAGGATATATAGCTGGGAGGAGGCAGACTTAGGTTCTGGTCTTTATTTTCTGGTTTCATTATATTCAGTGCTGAATCCAAAATATCAACTTGGTTTGTCTGAAACATGTCAGCTTAAATGAAAGAGCCCACTCAGCTAGAAGAATTAAAAAGGAAGTTAATAATGATTAAAGTGCAGTTGAAAAAACAGTTTTGTTCTGTGCTCAGCAAGAGTAAGCTGTAAGAAACAGCAAGCTGTAAGAAACAGCATAGTCAATCTTTGTCGTATATTTTGGATAAGGCCCTCAGCAAATAGTCCTTGCTAGTTTTTTGAATCTTTCTCTTACAGCATCAAAATGCATCAACAAGTTGAACTCAAAATACCGGAACAGGATTCAGAGGAGTAGTAAAGAGAATGAAGGGAAGGTAACTCATGAAGTCAGTTCTAAATTAACTTCTTTCCCCAGGTCGGAATTAACTTCTGTCCCCAGACAATACACTTTGATCAGCTTATGATCTGTGTTTGGGTAAAATTTTTCATGAGAAATTTATACTTAGAATGAAGGGAGAGAGAAATGTAAATATCTGCAGGTGCTGCTGTGCTGTCTTCAGTGCTCGGCTTTTGCAGGCAGTGTCCATCTTCTTAGGTGATCATGATAGATCTCTTCAGTACGTCTTTGTTAAAAAGAAAGACAGATGATAATTTTTCTTCTACAGGTTCTTTTGCTTCTGGTTTGTATTTATTTAATTCTGAAGAACACTTATGCTCTCATTGTTAAGTGCTCAAATTATGAGGGGAGGATAGCAAAGCCTGCATAGAAGGAGCTGTATGCACATGCAGCCAACCCTACAAATGAATTTTCTACCGAGTGTTAACAAAAACCTCATTAGTTATTCCTGGCATTTTGGTGTGATGAGTATCCTCAAAAGGATTGAAAATTAGACCTTGTCTTTTGGAAGATGTAGGAAAGTGCTAAATGTTGACAGTACTTGTCAAATAGTGAAGAATAACAAAACATCAGGTAAACAACTTTTTGTTGTTTTATCTCCATCATTGCACTCTTGTGCTCACTTGCTGCTTTTCTTTCTGAGAATTTTCATATTGATGACTTGGGCTTGCCACTAATTTGGTTCTTTTGATGATTTGGCTTTTCTAGTTTGGCCTTTCTAGTGCTGAATTTAGCATATATACCTAATGCTCAAAAATAAAACCTTACTGCCCAACTTTCTCTCGCTCCAGTTTTAGAATGACTTTATTTATTTATTTTTAAGTGAAGCAAAGCACTACGTGCCAGCATCCAAGGGTTTGGCAGTGGGCAAGTACATAAATCAGTGATTACTTTTGTTTTCTCCCTGTGAAGCTATTTAGACCTGCTGTTTGCACAGGCACAGCAGAGGTTTAGATTAGCAGTAAATTTTTAAAGTGGCCTGTCTGTACTCTCCCAAACTCCAGTGACCTTCTCTGTTGGCCACCATCTGAATTAGGCATAGGCAGGCTGGAGGGTAAAAAATCATCATTATCATCTACCTCCCCAAATATCCTGTGATGCAGGTACACAGCCACTACCACACAAATACTGCCTCTCAGACTACCCAGTGCTGGCATTTCCAGATACTTCAAAGGTCTCCACTTGAGAGATTGTGATGTTTTCATGCTTAAAGACTTTTCCCTGGTTGGTTTTTTTCCCACTTGATGATTGTTTTTATTGTTGTTCACTGTTTCCCCCTCCCCTTGGGTATTATTCCTGTTTCAGAAAACTGCCCTTCAGTCAAGGTTAATCATAGTGAATGATCATCTGCTGAGTTTTAAAATCTGCACATGAAATAAGTGTTTGAAAATTTTCCTCTCTTCTAGTACTCTAGTAGTGTTGACTTACAGGCAATTTCTTCTATTATCTCTTACTTTATAGATCAGCATCAACTTACAGCTGGAAGTAGGGTAAACAAATTCTGCTTTGGTCAATGGAGTAGCAACCAACATTTGGTCTATATCAGTTTGCCCTGAACATATATATATATATATTGCATAAACTGAAAAGATGCCTCTCCAGCACTTACAAATTGGTTTGACCCACTTCTGTCAACCAGGACGAGTTGCAGATGTGAGGTTTCCAATGATTCAGGGTAAGGGCTGGAGATGTAAATACAGCCGGGTGGGTCCTGTCGTGCGTAACATCCAGAGACGATCGCTAGATGGCAACGTTACATAGCTGAAAGGCTGATCTCGCCTTCCTATTGCAAGCTTTGTATTTATTTGTTATAATCAGCCGGTGAAATGGTCTTTTTCACTCAGGTTATTTAGCCAGGGTGGAAGATTTCCATGAGCCTGCAGGATAAAGAAGATAACACTGTAAATTACACAGCCACCTGAGAAATTAAATAACTATTTAGAGAGCTCTTGTTAATCATTCTCGGGTAGTCTAAAGGTAGGCCATTCTGCCCCAGTGAAGAACTGCTATACTTAATGTTCCTTAGAGTAATGGCTCAAATTTTGGATAAAGATCCCTTACCAAAGAGAAAAAGAAAGAAGTACCATTACCACTTTATTTTTTTTTTTAATTGATGAAGATATGCGTTTGAAGTTGATATGCTGTTGACAGCCCTAAGCTTAGTTTGAGATAGTGACCTTGTGCACAGATGCAGTTTTGCCTGCTCTGTGGTTGATGCATGATTTTTCACATGACTTTGTTTTTTAGAGAGAAGTGCTGTCTAGGTTCTGTACAAGTAAACAAACATGAACAGCATGCACTTCTGACTGATACTCAAACTCTGATAATGCGATATTATATTGTATGCACTGGGAAGAGTAAATGCTACCTTATAGCACAGGCCTTGTGCTGAAAGCAGGCAATATGGATTCCCTGAAAGGTGTGGGATGGAGGAATGAGAGACCAGGTGTGCACTGAGCTTTCTTTGTCACGGAGTTCTGGGTGCTTTTGGTCAGAGGTTCTGGTGAACATCACAGGTTATACCAAAAGGGAACTTGCTGGGGCCAAAAGTCTGTCCCTGGGGTTTATTCAGCTCTTGCTAAGGCAGTTAATCTAGAAATGAGGACTTAGAATCTCTTTGGAGTGCATAAATATACTCTTAGAGGTGTAGATTTCAGAAACTACTAGTGAAATCAGGGGATATTATTTTTTAATTATAACGGATCAAAATGAGAGCGATCATTTGTGGGTTAAAGAAATATATTCCTTTAAGTACAGTATGAATGTTGAAAGCTAACCAGAATAGAAAAACTCACCTATGGATGAAGAAAAACAATTTTCTGTTGATCCAGTAGCAGATGAACATTGTAAAATAATGATTCAGAAACTTCCATGAGGACAGAGGCTCCAGAGACATGAAGCTGTTTGTTCAGATTCACCATTTGCATTTCTCTTGCAAATTGGAAATTGCAGGCTTATCAGTTTATATACAGTCATTACATCCTGGTATCAAAAGCCAGTATAGGAAGTTTCTGATAAGGTATTCCCACTGAACACAGTGAGGAATTAACACTCTTGAAATTAATTTCTGATCCTGATATATATTTCTCTGATAGTTCTGATCACTCCATGTTCAAGGAAGATAACCTCAGACCAGGACAGGTGTTAGCACAGCCGCAGGTCTCTGGAGATGTAAGGCGCAAGAATACGACTATTCTTGTTTAACCAGCAGAACGAAGGCTGGGAGACTGAGTGCTTAGGGGTGATGATGACAAGGGGAGAAGCGGAGGGAAAAGCTGAAGAACCATGCCAGTGAAAGGGCAAGTACACTAGGCATACATTCTAGCTGGAAAGAATGTTTTGCCATCAGAACAGGAAGGTCTAAAAGAACTTTTGATAGGCACAGTGCAGGCAAAAGAAACCTAACTGGTGCTTTTCTTGAACGTATTATATGGTTTGATTGACTGTGGGAGGACTGATCTCTTCAGCAATTTTCATTCCTTGAACACACACACACACACACACACACACACACACACACGCACGCCCCTGAAGTGTTTGATGCTCCAGTGAATAATCATGCAACAATAGACTATTCTGTGGCTCTAAACCACTGCTTTGGGAAGGGTTGTGTGCTAGATAGCTCAGAAAGGTGTGCTTGAGATGCCCACTCTTTTCTGGATTACTGTGGGAATATTTACTAGTAGCAGTAGTCTGAGGCTTGATATGGGGATTTCAAAATATGAACTGAACCTCTACTGAGGTGGACACTAAGATGAAAAGGGCGATATTTGAAATCTCCATTCCCTTTCATGCAATGGAATGTAGAACGCCAAGACATTGTATCTTCCTCAGATCTTCAGGTATGTCTCTCCACGTGTTTTCTCTTCCCATCTGTACACTTGAAAAGGTAATGTCTGGTCTTGTCCACTTCGCAGCCTGTATAACACAAGATGATAATACCAAGCAGCATTACCTTTGCAATGCTCTGATCCTGAACCCACAGTAAGGAAAAATTCCACAGTGATCATCTAGCTGATCTATCCTTCCTTGTCCCATTAGGGAGAAGAGTGGAAGAAGAAAGGGAGACATGTTGATATGTCCACATATTCTTAATGTAACTAATGTAGGAAGTGAATATTCCAGGCATGTTGACACATGACTTCAGTTTCTTTTGTCTTTTCATGGGAATACGTGCAAAGGACGCAATTTTGCAACGACAATCCACAAGGAGGAGCTCCGCTCCTGCCAGAGAAGGCTCTAGCGCTGTCCTGTTTTTCACTGCTGCGTCCGCCGAGGGTAGCCTTGTCTTGAAGCATAATTAGTTCTGAAGGAGAATTATATCAGCCTAGTCTTCGGGGAGTGGTAGCATGTAAACACTTATTAAAATGTTATTTTGGGGTCATAATTCTGTCATAAGTCAAACTTGACAGTGCAGATAGAAGAAGGGGTTATCTCTCCACAGGGACCGTTTGCTTTTCCTTCTGAAGATTTACATCAAATGGTGCATTTCCTCTCAGTCTGAACATATCTTTGTATGAGGATAGAGAACATTTCCCTGTTTTGAGTAAGAAAGTGCATAGCCTTTTACACTGGGAAGGATGTAGACAGTGAAGATCCTAGTAAGCACGTTTTTCCTTCAGAAAGAAAAGTAATGGGCATTAATTGACACAGATGTTAGGTCTGTTTTTTTTTTTTTTGTTTTTGTTTTTTTTTTTTTTCTCTTTTTTACCCTCCTTAAAAACTGCTGCTCAGCTGCTTTTAAGTTAAGGTATTAGAAGGGACAGAAGAAACGTCTTTTCAGGTCTGTGATCTCCCATAGGCTTGGTGTGTGATGGGATGGATTGCTTTATCTCAGCGTCTTGGTTTCCTTTTGGTAGATGAAGGACCACAGCTCCTGCTTTCTGTTGTGAAGATGACCCCTTTCTGTGAGAAGGCCTCTTACAGACTGGCTCACATGGAGGGACATGGTTATCCCAGGATGCATTCACCTTTTTTGGATTTTCTAGTTCAGGAGTGACTCCATTTAAATTATAGCCACGAACCGACAAGTGAAGGCAGATTGGTGATGGCTTTCAGGCTACTTCAATAGTTGCAGACGTGTTCCTAGTGAAGGGGATTCTGTGTCGTGCTGTCCTCTTAAGTGTTGCAGAGCATGTGCTCCTTTGGCAGTATTGAATTTGAAGTTGGCAGATTACAGATCTAACTTCTGTCTTCCCCTCTCCAGTTAATCTGTTCCTGTGACATGATTGGCAAAATTTCCCTAGACATCACCAGGACTAGGATTCAGTATTTGGAGCCTGTTAAAATTTAATTTTTTTTTTTTTTTTTTTAGAATAAATTGCATTTGAAACATGAGTAGGAATTAAAATGCAACCTTCTAAAATCACCTATGATTGCCTTTGCCAGCTGAATGCACAAATACACTTCAAAAGCAGGAAACCAACAAGTTCTTAAAGTCTTACTTTTATCTTGCTCTTGCACATTGCTCAGTCAAACGCCCCAAGGTAGTTGACTGCACTTAGAAACGTAATTCTCACCTCACAGAACTTTTATTCTGGGGCAGCCCTAGTACTCACAATTTGGATCTTGTTATGTAGTTTTTACAACAGTGAACCTGCCCTGGCAACTGTGGTGATTCTCCTGCTTAGGAGGGAGGGCTGAACTGGCTCCAGGAAACCATGATGTTCAGAGGACCTGCTGATACCTGTGTTGTCATTCCTGGACACAGATCTCTACATCTGAGGGAAGGATACACAATTGTTCTTCATTGTTAAGTGCCTAACACTTTCATTTGTACCTACTGAAAACATTGTTCTGTTCCTCAGTGCTCTTTAGCAGTGAAATTGATATCATCTGATTGTCCCAGCATGAACTGGATTTCTGTGATTGATTAAATGCAAAGGCAAATTTGAGGCATTAAATTATTGCTTAAGTGTTTTTTTGCAAGTGGACCATGGAAAGTAGTACTGATTACTGTTGCACAGTAAGCCATAGGGGTCTTTGTCCTTTACCTCTATAGAGGCTTAAATGTGTTGTGGCATTTTGTTTTCTCTGTGGCTCTGTAATAAAAAGGCAATAAGTTGTGGTCATGGGAAAGGAGCAGCATATTGGTAGGTGTCAAGAGATTTGTGTTGTGCTTTGGCTGTTTTAGCCAGACTCCCTGCTTGTGTTGAGGTAAGCATCTTGGCCTCTGCTCTCCATCTAGAAAACTAAGGTAATGTGACTGCAGTTGCCTGGGGACATCACGAAGCTCAATGTTAAAAGCTGATAATGACCAGCAGCAAGTGAGCCTCTGGAGAGAGATTATAGCAAACAGTTTTTTAAACTCAGTAGGAAAAAAAAAAAATCCCTTTAATGTTCTTCAAGACAGGTAGGTGTTGTGGAACTGGTGCCTGAGGTTTAGGAGACTTTTGAGTGTCTAAGAAATACAGGGCTGGGTTTGAAGGCTCTCCTTCTTTGCACATCTAAAAGTGAAGAGTGCTTGGAAGCCCAGGAGGTAGAGAGAGCACAGGCACTTCTGTAAGGCCTTGAGAGGAAGAAGACGACTGATTATTGGATCAAGATTTTACAGTACAGTAATGGCTGACCTGGGGTTTCTTTGAGTAAGATTCTAGTCTGCTGTACATTTCTATTGAATGTAGGGGAAGTACTTTACATTCCTGTTTCTTCTTAGCTTAGCCTTGCTCACTTAAAAAGTCTACTTCTCTCTGAAATTCTTGCCCTGCTGGAACAGGTCTCCAAACCTGCACCCCTTGCAACTTTTCCTGCCACAGACTACCAGTGTTAGTATTTGTTAAGTGCCTCTTGGATCCTCATTCTAGCAATGCTGTATCAAACCAGAGACTGTTTCTGTGTAGAGGCTAAGGGAATGGCTTACATCCATAAGTGAAGCATTTAAAATTGAGATTAAACGTTGGATTAGTGATTCAAGGATCCCTATCTAGTAATTAAGCAGAATAGAAAAGGAATGACTTGAAGACTATTCCAGCTCCTTTAAGGACAAATAGAGGACTTCAGTTGTGGTCTTATTTGTTGGTGTCAGTTTTTTATGGGGGACTGTCAACTCGTGAGGGCTTGATTCCCCGCAGCCTCCTCTGCGTGCAACCAGTTGAGCAGTGATGTTAAGCGTGGTATTTGGGCATGCTTTAATACCAAGAAGCTTGTTGTGGCTTCCTTCTTTCCTCCCTCTTCACTGGTCTCTCACTTTCAGCAGTGCTGGTATTTCTTTCAAGGCCTGATTCTGCTTTGCTGTGGTGTCTGTAGTGCCTGTTGGCTATGCTGCACAGAAGCCATGGGACTGGGTCCTCTGGCTACAAAGCTTTTTGCACAAATTGAAGTGATTGTGTACTTTGCAAGTGCCATTAATTTTGTTTCCTCTTGGAAAAACTCAACAGGATAGGACAGCATCTCCTAGTGTTCTCAGCATGTTTCCGTAGTGACATCCTTGCCACCTTGTGCAGATGAATAACAGATCCGGGTCTGCAATTTTGTCTTGAAAGGTAATAGAAATGAACTCTGGCTTCCTTTGTTCTGCTGTATACAAATTTCTAGCTCTCCCATATGCTCCAGAAGCAGAATTTGTTTCTCTTTTTTCTGGCTATTGGTGGTGCTGATGTATGGGAGAAATGCTGTAGCCTGTGTTTTGCAAGCAATGTTGATAGTGTGTAGTGGAGACTAACACAAATATGGCTATTCAAGTATATAATAAATTAGCAATGCTGACATGGATGTGATAAGGTACAAATAGGTAGCATTGAGTTGTGCTTACTAGGGCAGTTTCTCCAGAAGTGTAATCAAGTAGCAAATTCTCATGCTCTTTCACTCATTTTTCCTTCCCTCTTGCATATTTTTCTGTCTTTCCAATTTCATTTTTATGTGTGCTTCCTTCTGCACATCAGTCTTGAAATCTAAAGACCAGTCTTTTGATGGGAGACTAAAGAGAGGAAGTAACAGACAGTAAAGACTGGGCATAGGTTACTGTTTTCTGAGGCAAATGTCACAGACCCAAAGGAGCAATACTGTCTTAGACATGCCAAGGACATACTGCTGAATTCCTGTCTCCAGCTTTAAAGTGTATCCAGGCTACTTCTGCAGACGTTTCTCCCTTGGGAGGAATTTGACATGAAGCATGTTAGTGGGATAGGAGATTGTGGCAACTAAAGTACACTTGGGAGAGGTTGGTTTGAAGCCTGTATTTATTTTGAAGGACCTTTTGAAGTGTGTGCTTTTTCAAGCTGGGCAGGGAAATGGGATGGAGGCTGAAGCTCAGGCTGTCCTACAGCCAGCTCACCCTTGCTAGCCTGCAGCTTTTCCTGCTCAGGAGGAAGCAGGGGCATACATTGGCCTTTGCTTCTGAGCAGGATTGTACAGAGGAGGCTCTACCATGCATGGTGCCCTTCTTGAGCCTGTCATGCCTTTGTGAGAGAACAAGGAGTCTGTAATACCAGATTTGTGAGGAATCCACTGTAACCCTGGAGGCTATGAGAAAAACAGTGTTGTGCTTCAGTTTCATTACTGTGTCCTGAGTTCATAAGGCTCCTATCATTTATTGCTTGCTGTGAATATTAGGGTTTTAGTACAGTGGAGGTCACCTGTCTGTGACTTTGGCTTTGCTGCCTAATTGTAAGTGACTCCCTCCTTCCCTCTGGCCTGCTTTAAAAATGAAAAAGAAAGATTAAGATTTGGATTCTTGACATTTTATTATTTTATTTTTTTTTAATTAAGAGAAGAGTCATGTTTTCCCTCTAAGGAAACACCTGGAAAATTAACATTTTAATGTGTGCCAAACTAGTTCCTTTGAAACTGCAAGGTGAGAAAGGTTGTTAAGTCAGAGGCTCACAGAGGATTTCTTCTGCTCAATGAAACACCTGCATGGCCAGCAATAACCCATTCCTTCTCCAGGTAACTCTGAAGACAAGATCAGTGTTTTGCTTGTATTGATCACTTCTCCCCACCCACAAGATTTATTCTGGACTGATTTAAAATGCTGAATACCAGCACTAAAATAAAGCCTTGGAAGTTTTGAAGGAACTACTAGTGGAAGAAAGATTCAGCACTGGATGTGGAGAGTCTGGGACAAATTTAGCCTTGAAATGTCTAAACTATGCTAGGAATTCGTTCCTAAATATATAGGATGATCTTGTGTGTATCTGCATATCTGAGTATGTTCTGTTTGCATGCAGTTTTTTCTAAACAAGAGATACCTACTCACTAACTGTGTTTACACCAGCTCACCTGTAAGGAAGTTTTTGGACTGTGAGATAATTTAAAACCCCGGATCTTTCATGTTGGTAAAATCCATCCAGGAGCCCCTCTGTTTGATATGTGTGGCTCTTACCCAGGAACTACAAGCAGGAAATAAATAAAAAAGAGGCAACTTTTTCGCTTGTCTTGTGTTAAGCTTCCAGAACATCGTCTTGACTAATAGCAGTTGATATTTAAAACACAAGTTACTGTAGTGGTCTTTTTTATTCTAAGGTGGGAGATGGGAGAGAAGCTGGAGTAAGAGGCCAAAATATTTTCTGCAGATCTGCCATCATCTCAGTCACTCTTTGTCTGATTTATTATTTAAACAAATAAACAAAATAGAACATTCTTGATAAGAACTATAGTTTGTATTAAACGGATCATTAGGCAAGGTGGCTGCCTAGTACTGAAGTTCAATTAAAGACTTTGTATGAGGATTTGGTACCGGTCTTCCAGTGCTATTATACATTTATATATTTTAAAAGGCAAGATGCTGTGCTGATTTTCATTCTGTTTAATTTTTTACCTGTTAAGAGTTAACCATGCATGCTGAGCAAGTAAGTGCACTGTTCAATAGCCATGCCATCTTTCAGTGTCCTTCTGATACTTCAGCAAGGAATTGGAGTTGTTAAATGCTTGGCTGTGATGGGGCCCATCAACTTCTACAGTGCCTGATTTGGCAAATTTACATTCAGTCATTTGAAATCCTGCCACAATGAAACTTAATATCCAGGTTTTCAGGCTAAATGTGTGATCTTTTTTAATATAAAATGATTCTGATCTGTTAAGCTGGCTCTGGAGTTATAAAGTGATAGAGGACTGCTAATTTTTTAAGCTTTAAGTTCTTTAAATGCTGAGCCTAAGCCTGGAATCAGCAAATCCTGCGAAGTTAACAAGTACAAGACGTTATTTTGGTTTCTAAAGATACTGTGTAAAATGGTTTGGCCAAGTAAGGTTCTTAGCCTCATCATAAAGCTGTTGAATAGAGTAACTTGACTTTCCAAGTCTGTGTAGGGAGTATCACAGACGTGAGCAAAAGCTGAGTGGGTATCTAGAGCAGCACAAGCCTGGTGCTGTGGTGGGAGAAAGGGGGACACAGAGCTGTGGGAAGGCTGCAAGTCCAGACCCTGCTGGGGTAGGGTCTGATTTAGATGGGGTTGAACTCGTGTATTTTGAATGTCAGCTAAGGCATGTGTTATGGCATTGCTGGGGAAGATTGTCTCTTTAGGACCTCTCCCTCCAAACTGAACCTGGCTGGTAGTGATGAAACATTTGCCTGTGCTATGTCCAAGTGTGGTGCTTGTTTTTGGAATTAGTCCCTGCTCCCTTGGAGATGCTGGCAAAGGACCATGGGCTTTGCCATTTTAGGGTAGTGACAGGGTTTTGTCAGAGTCCCGGTATTTCCCTGGTGCAGTATCACTGTAGGAATTGATGTTTCTTACGGAGCAAACAGTGCTGAAACTCACAGGGACTTCACTGAATGGCTCTTTGTCACTTTTAGGTGCTCAGACACTTAATAGGATCTTCAGCCCTGAGTTTTGAACCTGGACTTCCCATGCAATACAGGGAGCCTTTGATGGTTAAACTGCAAAGGAATATGTCCATAGCTCACCTGTTATTTTCATTAAAGGCAATTTACTGATTTAAAATTGCCATGGGGAGAAAAAAAGTTCTATATAAATTTTACAGAATTTCATGGAATTCCTATTTTTGTTGTAGACAGAGGGAAAGGCCCTGTAGCATTTTCAATGTGACATAGATGTCAGCTTTCTTCTAATGAAGAGTCCTACAGAATGATTTCTTTCTGCCTTTGAAACCATGGCAGAAATAAGCCTGAGGAAAAAGAGTAGCATTTTTTGGCACTATTTTATATTGTCTCACAGCCAGCCTCTGAGAAATTGGTAGGAAGTGTCTCTTTAACATGAAAGATGGATGGGCTTATGGCAAGAGTTTAGCTACCAAATTCCTAATTTGGTATTAGTTGCTGCCTCTGGGTTTGAGCTGTTTACAATAGGTTTTAGCTTAAAGTGCGAAATTGTGGTTGTAGGGAAATACGGCTTTTTTCCTGCTGAAAAGAAATATATAAAGAGGTGTTTGAGATAGATGTGCCTAAGCAAGTCTGCAGAAAGATCCAGTTACTGTGTATTGAAACATCAGGATTTATAGCACAGTCTGAATGCTAAAATAATTTCAGGGAAAGTTGTGTTCTGTGGTATTTTAGCTTCAGCAGAAGATTAGAGGCAAGCTCCAAATCTTGCTACCCCACCCTGAGTGTTTTTTGGTCAAACTGAGGAAGCTAGTCTATTTTAATCTCATAACCTCCCTCTCAGCCCTACTAATTCGGCTAGCTTGTATGCATCTTCTAAAGGTGAAAAGGTATACTTGGTGTAACAAAAATTCTTTGTTTCTAAATATTTTCATTTTTGATAGTTACTGGATTGCTAGCTGCTTATCTTGCTTTGTTGCCATAGGGAATACCTACAGCACCCAAAATTTGTTCAAAGTGCTTTAGTATATCACCAATAACCTGAAAATTTTGATTTTGAAGGCTAAATCTTGTTCCTACCTCCAAGTTAATGCATACCTAGTGCTTGACATCATTCTGCTCTCCGGTTTCTGAAAGTTATTGTAGGACTGACACAGCTGTTAGAAATGTGGTCTGTGTTCTTGTTCTTTTAAAATGAAGTTGCATAAGAAAAAGTCACAACAGAAATAACTTTGCTTTGCAGCCTGCAAAGAGGCTGGTACTCTGATCAGGCTGCAAATTTTATGAGATGTGGCCCTATTACATTAAGGATACCTCTGCAGTCTTGATTCTACTCCTGTGAGCCTTCATCTCCATCTCCTTTACTCCTAGCAGAGTAAAGGAGTCCTTCTAAAGATGAACCTAGTGATTCGTCCTGTGAAATCCTCTTTCTGCCACTGATTGGTACCTTATGATCCAGGGAAAGATTTGCGCAACTTAGAGTGACAACTAGTGTGATGGGAAGGACAGTGTTTTTCACTTCCTGTGTGTTTAGTGGTTAATTCATACTCTGGTTTGTGATTGACTTCAGTAGGAAGAGATGTAAGTGGGCATGTTGACGTTTCAAATATTCTTATGAATAGGTTACTTTCTTGATGCAGTGTTTCTGGAAATTAACATTCTACAGGAGCAAAGAAATGGTAGGAAACTGATCATCTGTTTGGAGGTGAATTCCATCAAAAAACCTGTGAAGGAAAAAGTTTAGAGGAAGAAGCTAAGTCAGCTTGTTTGTAATGTGCTTCCTTTGCTGTATTTGCTGTCTGTTAGTTTTAACAGATCGTGTTACAGTTTTGTGCTTTAGTTCCTACTATAAGCACTTTGTAAGTTTCCCTGAGTGCCTGAGTCTTCTGTGAATGACCAAGCAGCACATTATGTCTTCACAGGGCATTTTTTTAGTGTGGGGTTTGGGGAAAGAAGGTGCAATTAGAACTAACCCATTAACTGTAATAGCTCTTTAGGTACCACACTGACTGCAGACCCCTGTGGAGGTCAAGACATTGACAATTAGTCTGCATCTGTCCATCAACAAGGTCCTCTTTGATGTCGTAAGTCCAATCTAATTTTATTTGTAAGTAAAGTTGGACAGCACAGTCTGAAAGAGATAAATGAAAATGTTGTAAAATGGCCTTGAATTTGGCATTGTAATTGTTGGAGGATATGTTTTTGTTTATACTGCATTTTCTGCAGTAAAGTGACTTAAGCCCTGTCAGCCAAGCTGGCATAACTCAAGATCTGTTGGGTACTAGCAATTCTTTCAGGTAATAAAAGAAACATATTCTGAAAGAGTGCATGTGCTATGACCCGGGGACAGGCATTTTATATGGTAATATCACAGCCTTTTATTCATGGCCATTCTAGTAAGGATGTTGATGGAATAAAATGAAGGCTGCTTCAGTCTGAGCTGGAAAAAACACCCTGGATTCTGGTGAAGTTTGTAGGAAAACTCAGCATGCCTTAGTCTTGGTCACTTGGGAATCAGGTATTTTTTGTCTACAAGTTAGCTCCTCTTTCAGAGGAAGTTTTACATTATCAAAACATGGGGCATTCGAATAATATTATTTAAAGATTACCTGCTGAGATAGTTTTCCTTTCTTTTCAGTTTTTCCCTCAACATAAGGCAATCTGAAATTAATGTAGCATGGCTGTTAGGGATGTTATACTTTATGGATACATGGAGAGTGAATTGTTCAGCAGGGCTCAAAAAGCAGTAAAACAAAGCAAATACACCCAAACTTGTCATCATTAGGAACTTACATAAAAGCAAATTCTTTTTTTTCTGCAATTCTTGTGCAGGAGACTATTGAACAACTGTTGTTCAGCAAGTGACACTCTAAGAAATAGTTTTAAAAGATCTATTTTTTAAAAATCTTTATGGAGTAAGGGAATGCATGTACACCTTACTGAATGCATGTTACAACCTTACTGAATTGGTTTCTGTTGATGAAAAGTGTACCTATCTATTCAAACAGAATTTTGAAGCACATCATAAAGAGCTGGTCGACGTAATTTACTTTTAAGACATCAGAAGCATGAGGTGCTCATTATCCCATATTTGCCTGCTGTGAGGCCTCTACAACCTTACCCTGCAGAATTTGGTGCTGATGAGATGAAGCATAGTTGAACTAGAGGTCTCTCTGGTATGGCCATTCCTAAATGCAGACTATCTGCTCGAAGGTAGCCCTTGCTTTCAAAGTACAAAGGGAAGTACTGTTATGCAGCACCTCTCAGCGCACCAGGAAAAAGAAAATTAAAGTTTATTTTATAATTCAGTATAATAACTTGATACTTTTTAGTGGTGTTGCTAAAAGTACCGGTCTGAGAGGTAATCCTACTCCTGCTGACTTGAAGCTCAATTTTGTTCTAGTTGAATGGTGAAGCTGCACTACCACTGGCATGGCAAAACAGGCAGCAGGTGCAGACAGCATAGCACCACACAAAGACATGAGATGCAGATTACACAGTGCATGAAGCAACCTTGCAGTATCTTCTTTACATATCCCTGGCAAGTGTATTTTTTGTGAAATGGTAATAGTCCTAATGGAGTCCACACTAAAGCCCTGGTCCCGCAAAAAAGCCCTGAGTATGTCTTGACAGAGAAGGGGAGCAGCCCCGCTGAGCTATAACTCAAGCTTGCTGGTGTCCCATGGCATCAGAGCTTGGTGTGTGTGGTTGTGAGCTTTTTCCTATCAACAAGCTTCTGTGGTTTTTCTCGATGTTGTTCTTTACAACAAAACAGACTGTAGGGAATGGTTTTTCTCTGACCTTTATTGGGACATATTCATGTGAATTCCTGGATTTTTCTGCCTACTCTTATTATCCTTCCATTGACTGGAACAGAGAGCACACTGAGCCCATATGAACTAGAGTAATAGGACAAATATAGTCCTGGATTAGTTTCACCCAGTTTTACTCTTTTTCCCTACCCTCTTTACTTATTTTATCTACTTTGTCTGGTATTATACACGTCTTCTACTTGAAAGCCTTCATTTTAGTTAACTGCCTCTCCACTGTTAACATAAAGTCCCATTACCTTTGTTTCTGTTTACAGTGTCAATAGATATCCATCATTACATACAAGAGGAATTTCGTGTGGGGTGAAAACTCTAGTGGAGGACATGGCAGTCAGCACAGCGTGTTTGGGAAAACAGAAAGCCTGTGAGGGACAAGAAAAACAAGTGTAATGGGAGAGTTTGGTTTCCCTCATGTTGACAGGGTGAAGGTAACATATAATGTAGAAACCAGGTGTTGAAACCATCTATAGCTGGCTCATGAAGCAATTGATTAGCAAACATGCAAGAGGCGTGGGTATGCTTGGCATTGTGCCAAATTATGTGTGGTACCTGGTGAGGACAGAGAAACTCTCTGATGAGGACTATAATGTACTTTGGTTCAGCATCCTTATTAGAGCAAAGGAAGCCACAATATCCATCACAGCAGTCCTCAATGTGGAGAAGGGTAACTGTGTCAAAATCGGGGAGCGTGTTACCACCAAGCTGACATGAAGACTATTTAGGGACACTCCACCTGTTAGAAGCCATGATGATTTCTTTTACCCTAAATAGAGATTATCAGAAGTAAGAAGAGTCTGTCAAGAAGCTGAAGTTATGCTTGAAGAAAGAAAAAGAAGAACCATCCTACCTGGCAGGTTATATATAAAGCTCAGTAAGGTACTTAAATTTTTGGTTTTGTCAACTACCAGTAGGGATCCAAATTTTTATAATAATGAACATGTGTTTCTTCAAATGCATCCGGAGCATGAAGACTGATAGAATATGTGTAGGAGTAATAGATGATGGAGATAGGAGTACTTGTTATGGCCAATGAAATAAAAATTCATTAATTCTTTGCATTGTTGTTCTCTGTGGGATAACCTGGGGAGATTTCCCGTGCCAGAATTTTTCCTGTGGAGTACTCTTGAGAAAGTCTTTCTGAAACTGAAGTGATTATAGATTGTTATATAAAAAGATGTCAAAATGAACAGCAACAAATCACAAAGACTAGACTGTGCTTGTTCAAAAGCTCCAGAGGAACCCAAGCTGGAGCACAGTGCTGTGTGACCTCTGGTGTAGAGCTGCCTTTGTACTTTAGAAGTGGGAAGTGACAAATGTGATGCCCAGCTTCAAGAGGTATCCAAGGTGGTTTAGGAAGTCCAAGGCCTGTAAGTCTGATATAAGTACTTGGTACAGTGCAGAAACTATAATAAAAAGTAGAATTAGAGGATGTCTGGATAGGTATTGTGTACTTGGGATGAGTTAGGATGCACATCTGCCTTGCAGATGTATTACTGTCCTCTGTAGGACTCAATAAGCTTGTAGATAAAGATGATCTGTGTGGTATAGCCTACTTTGTTAGAAGCCTTCGTAAAAAGTAGTTTCCTCATTAGAGGATTTTCAGGAAGCTAAGCAGCTATGACACTAGGACAGTTCTGGTATAGATAGATAATTTGGCTAAAAGTTGTATAAAAAGGTCAATGTTTAGTTCTTACAGTTTCACAAATGGATTGGAGAGAAACCGCTGATGATACTAAGCTATCATAGTAGGGGTGGCAAGGGTGAATGCTGGCTGGAGAACTGCAGAAGGACCTCATAAGACCGACTGACTGATTAATAAAATGTCAGATGAGCCTCAGTGTACATAGTGATAAAGTGGTTTATGTGGGGAGTAAACAGTCCTGTTCTCATAAAAGATGAGTCGTGATTTGAGCTCATACCAGGAAGTGGAGTGAGAATTATCTATATATTATTAGTAGATAATTCTGTGAAAAGGTCAATTTAATCACTAGTTGTCAAAAAGGCAAATCAAATGTTGGGACTTAAAAGGAGAGGTATACAGAACAAAACATGATGTTAAATATAGATATGTTGTCTGCATCTTGAATAATGTGTGAAGATCTGATCTCTGTATTTAAAAATATATGCAGTAGAGCTAGAAAGGTTTGGAGGACAGCAAGAATGATCAAAGGCGCAAAAATCTTTTGTAGGAGGCTATGACAAAGTGAGCTGGGACTCCAGTTTGGAAAGAGACAGGTGAGGAGACTGTGATGTAAGTCTGTAAGAAGTGGCATGTAGAGGGTTGAATATTCACTTTGTTGAATATTCGCTGTGTGTTCCAATTCAGTAACTGGTTGGCATTCAATGGAAACTAGTAGGAGAAAGCCTTAAAGACAAAAAAATTGATTCCTTATGTAAAGGGTAGTGGACACTTGGAATTTTTTGTTAAAGTGTGTTATGAACACATTTATGTTAGTTTGAGGGAAACTGGATAAGTTCAGGAAAGAGAAAGTTGGGGGTTCCTACCTCTACAGAAACCACAGCAGTCACATCCCTGAGCTAAAGCAACTGGAAGCTGGGACAGTATTAAGGATTCTCTGGTTATATGCTAGTTGACCTTCTCTGATTATAGCACCTGCTGAATGTAGGTTATGGCCTAGTATGATCAAGTACAGCCACTTTTCTGTGATGGAGCAGACCAGGGCCTCACCTTTGAGCAGGACCATAGCCTAGCCTCCAAACCAAGGAACTGCAGCAGCTCTGGTAGCCACTGTACAAAGTGCAGAAAATGGCAGGGTTCTGTAGTGCCCAATCCCTTTGCTGGCCTTTCATCCCAGCATGGTATGGATACCAATGGTTAGCAGTGTTTTGCATGTGCTTCTCACAGATGTTCAGGTTGACATGTAGTGCAACTACTGAAAAAGCAACTTATGTGGATTTGGCTGGTGTGTTTTGTGACTTTCGCTCTATACTGGGTATATTGTGACCTGTGGGTTGCCCTGCACCTTGCTCTCCAGTCTCCGATGAGGCTAACGGTATTCAGTGGGCTGCCTAATGTTTTTGTGAGGCTTTGTTTTCTTTCAGTATTACTGATACTAGATTTATTTATTTTTTATTGACATTTATTTCTATACACATCTTCTAGAGCCTTGCCTAATCTCTCTGAAGTCAGGGATAATCTTTCCCTTGATGTCTCCAGCTTTGGAGTCAGTCCAGGAGCATGCTCCTTGCTGTGCCGTACTCTGCTTTCTGTTAACATAGGGAAGCAGTCCTGGAGAACCAATTTACCACAGCCTGCACCTGAAAGTTTTGATAGCTGAATGTGGTGGAGACACAGGAAGCAGTGCAGAGGGAAAATGTGGGTTTATATTTTTCCTGTAAATCATTGGAACTGGTGTGTATTTCCATTTCTGATTTCTGGGCATAGATCCAGGAAAAGAACAGAGTAAAGGGTATATTCATTTTTAATTTTTTTTTTCCTTGTACAAAGAAAAAGAAATACTGAGCTTGTACCTACTGGAAATGAAATAGCAGCATGTTCCTTCTAGCCAGTTTCTATCAGAAGTGAGTGAGACACAAAAGTATACGGGGGATGTTTAGCCTGGAGCTGATTCTGCACTGTGGTGTCACAGACTGACAGTGTGACAGGGTTTTGTGTCCAGTTCCTAAAATCTTGGACAAAATGGCATCCTGAAGGAGGATGTCAGGACAATGTCCTGTGCTTTAGCATCACTGATCGTCTTGGGTAACATCTGGTAACTTCACTTCATGGCTTGTTGAGGTCAGGCTGCTGCTGCATGGGTGTGAGCTGCTGCATGGGTGTGATCTACTGCATTAACGTGGCTAAAGACTGTAATCACTATCTTTTAGGGCATTCACTCTATTTTGTACTGGCCCATGCTTGTCCAGCAGCAGCTGCAGCATGGGTGATTGTGGCTGTTCAGATGCTCAGCATCAGTGATGGCTGACTGCCCTGTCTTTGTGGATGGCAAGGACCTGCCAGGCTCATGGTTTTTAGTGCTGAGGTGCTTTAAGCTTATGGTGTTGAGCTAGGACTGCAGCGTGAGTGATACAGAGTGTTTTTTGTGAGCTGCCTGGCAGCACAAACACACATGATTTTCTGTCTTTTAGTTGGGCAGGTTTTTGTTTTTTTTTAGTTTTATTTTAATATACTTATCTATCCTGCTTTTATTGTCCCTTGAATACTGGTGCTCTGATACCCAGCAGAATGGCTACAGGTGGTCTGCTTGATTGCGGCTGTTTGTACTTTCTACAAGAGGCCACTGAAGCCCAGCTGCCATGAGAGGCTCCTCAGAGCTGTGTTTATTCCTGTATCTTCTGTTATCAGTCAGATAGTTCATCATCCTGGAAAGCTGTGGCTGGATCTGTGAAATCCAGTCACTGGGGGCTTGCCTGTGTAGCCTTCATTCATTCAAAAGTGGGTGCTGGCAGCCACTGGTAACAAATCTGCATCTGTATTCCTGGTCTTGAGCAGAGCTGCAGGCTTGCTGACTGCAGGAAAACCACAAGGAAGCTACCTACTGGAAAAAAAGATGCTTGCCAATGAAAAGGAGAAAAACTTAGGAAAGCATTCCATGTCACCAGTACAGAAATAGAGGGCAGAAGTGAGCAGACCCCAAAAAAGTGAGTAAAATGGCAAGTAAAACAATTATAGCAGGAAGAAGGAAAGTAATGAGGTTTGGCAGGAAAACCAGATGAAGTTACTTGCAAGGTGGATTTTAGAGGCTGGGAGTAGGCACCGTTTTTGAAAGTCTTGTCTTTGGACTTCATCTGTTCTTCAGAATTCTCTCATGGCTGTAAGTTTTCCATGGTTTTAGCTGAAGAAAGGAGTTTTTGATCTGCCAGCTATCATACCTTCCTGTCTGGACTGATCTATCTTGAATCTGCAGACATTTTTCCTGCCCACATGGGAGGCTCTGGCTAATGAGGGGGCTGTGTACAGCCCTCTGTTCATTCTTTCAGGGTGGACTGAAATGTTAATTAGACAGCACTTTGGAATGGAAAGCAAGTAAAATGTGTCTGCCTCCCAAGCCCTTGATATTTGCCAGCTTGCTTTTTACTGGTACATCCTGCTGCCGAATATGGCCCCGACTGCTGTTTGCCAACTCACATCCTTAAGAGTGAATATTCCTTTCATATACTGGGCTGAAATAACGTGCTTCGACATGACAGAGCCCGTTTTGTAAACTGCTAAATAGGAACTAAATATTAGCAGATTCCTGTGTTAATGAGCAGCTTCTAAGTCTTAGTACTAGCAATAAAGAGAATGAAATTAATAAGGACCTTTCCTGTTGAGTTAAAGGGACTCTGCAGTAGGCTCAGTGGCTATTCCTACACTGTACTTTTATGTGGCTTTCACTGAGACACAAGGCCATATTCCCTGACTAGCTCAACCGTTGACCTTTTAGAGAATGTACAGACAGGTTTTATGGCAACTGGGGTAGGATTTTACAGACGAAAAGCTGATGTCTGTCTATGCATTGAAGGGCACTCAAACACGCTGCTCACATTAGCACTTTGTTGCTCTGCCAGGCTCACAGATCACTGCAAGACTAGAGAGGATATCTCACTGCCAACACCGACACGCCTCTCTCTGCAGTGGTCCTGGTACTTGGAGGGAGATGGGACTCTTAAGCAGGTCTGCCTGGCCTGAGTGCTGACACTGCCTGTGGCTGACTCATTGAACCCCCAAGTATTCAGGAGCTGTGCATGGAGGAATGCTGTTTGGCAAGGCTGGGGCTTCCTGGTACATACTTTCTTCCACACTTATCCAGGACACTGAAGTAAAACCCGTGTGTCCTTGCTCTCTTTTCCTGTGGGGGTGCAAGGCACTGTCTGGGAAAAGTGTTTGAGCCAGCACAATTGATCCTTATTGGACTTTAGCATCAGAGTAGTTATTTGCTGCTAGCTTACACTTATGTTTACAGTAAATAACCACCAGCTTGCAGTGCAGTTCCCTCCCTTGGTGCCTCAGAGCAGCTCAGAACTGTACTCTTGTTAAGGATGCAACGCAGACCTAAACCAAGTAAATACAAATTGTTGTTTTGGTCAGCTTTTCCATGGCTTTGTGCAGTAAATGAGAATGTGTGTGTGCTATAGAGGTGTCTGTGGAGTCAGTTAAAGGAAGGTTTTGGAAAAAAACCCAGACTTATAAAAGCTGAGAAACAGTACCTGCTGATAACTAAGCAGAATGAAGTAATGCTTATGTGATATAACATAAGAAATATGTCTGAGAAATATTTTGAAATGTGTTTTAAAATATTCATTACATTTCCCAAGATAGCCTGAGAAGAAATACAATTATTTTTGATGAAACAAATTGATCTCTCATTGCTAGACATTTTCTTCCTCTAGAAACTGATGAATTTAACATCATGTTAACTTTTGCAAATGTCATATGAAATAGATGAGGAGAGCAACCTGGGAGAAAAGCTATAATCAATCACAAGGTGCCACAGTTCTTTCTTCTCTGTTGATCATCTTCACAGAAAGTAATTTGAGGATGGGAAGATTACAGGTATAAAGAAAATAAAAACAAATCTCCCTCCCTTTTGTGAAGGTGGATTGAGTGGGTCAACAGCCCTCTTTTTCCTGGAAAAGAAAACCCAGAAGCTGCAGGGTGCTCTAGACTTTAATAGAAATTTCTTTTTGAAACTTGAAGAAGTAGAAACAACGATGGTGTGAAAATGACCCATTCTGCAGCTGCTAGTTGAACTTCTAAAGTGGAAACAAAATCATTAGGAAAGGAACCAAATGGGAGGATACTGTGAAAAGAAACCAGAATTTAAGATGGCACCTTGAGGTCAGACCAGATGGTCATAACAGTCAATGGAAATCTTTCATAGCACCAAACTGTGTTCATACTTCTTTTAGGGATAGCTCCATTGGCTCTCAGGATTTGTACCTTACTTATGTGTAACCCTCTGAGTTTTTAATTATCTGATCACTTCTATTAAATGGTTACTGCCATTTCATATCATTCTCATAGGTGGTCCCTTTCTCCCCTCAGCTCACAGCTGCCTGCCGAAGGCTGGAGATGCTTGCACAAATAAGGGTACCACACATGTGGCATCTACATGCCCTTTTGCAGATTGTGTGCTCTGTGTTCTGCTCTAAGGGAAACACTGGATGAGAAACAATGCATCTGTGCTATGATTGGCCTTATTTTAGATGTGCCCTGTGGTGAGTTTTTCAGCTTGACATTTCAAGAATGGAAGAGCAAACTTCTGCTTAAGGATTTGGGAAGATATTGTACATGGACTTGCAGCCTGTAGTAGCAGGTGTAGCAGCTTGCCTTCACTTGCTTGGGTGTGAAGTATGTCAGTATTAGTGACAGTTGACAATAGATACAGCTCATCTGGTAACTGGTATCGCAGGGTCACTAACTTCCAGTGAGGCAGTTCACCTCCTGCAAGAAAAGCATTTTGGGCAGGCACCGTGCACAACTGCTTAGCGTGGAAACTTCATTGACATGTGAATGTTGCAGTCAAAAATCACGTCCCAGATGTCATAAAAATAAAGAGAATACATTTAAAGCATTGCATTTAAGAGAAAGAGGAAAGTTTTCTTATCCCTTTGGGGGCTAGAATTTCAAACTTCTAGGTGGTAACTTTCAGAGACTCTCTCTAAAAAAAGAAGACAAAATTATTCACATGTGAGCCTGTGAACGTGGGAGCCAGGGGTTTTAAAAAAATGAACACTGAGGTTCGTTTTGTGCTTGCTGCTGCGTACCCTTAGCAGATAAATCTGCTGCTGTTCAGCTGACCTGCAGAGTACACCATGCCCATGGGGGCTCTACCTCTGAGCTGCCTCCAGAATGGCCATTTTGCTCTTTAATGTGTGCTGTACTGGAGTTGCAATGTCACTTACTTCTCTTTCCTATCCTTTCCTTGACTGCAGACTCCTGAGCCTACAGAAGCCTCCTTCTGGATGGAGGGATTGAGAAAGTGCTGCTGTTAAGATAGGTGCTGTATAAATCTGTATGCAGACTGAATTGTTGACCTGATCACCAATGTGGTTCCTTTTCCTTGGGTTTCTGTATCAAGCATCAGGGCTGATGTAACACATTGCTGACTGCTTTAAACTTACAACAGTGTTAGGTCAATAAAAAAGTCAGAAAATATCTTTAAGTAAGGAAAATTCCAGTGAATGTTATTTTCTTGACTCTGGCTGCAGACAGTGTTGTTGGGGGCTCACTCTGTGCTCTGCTGTCACTTGCAATATGCTCAGATGTGTAAGTATCTTCATGTTCTGTAATGATCCAAGACCTTCTGTATCACTCTCCACTGATCTGAAAAATAAGCAATTTCAGAGGAGTTGTCATCAAAGCCAGAAAAAAGCTTCTGAACATTGGAGTTTTTTGGGGCTTGTTTTTTTTTTTAGATCCTACATAACCCCTGTGTCTGAAGCGCAGGGAACGAGTGAGTTCAGTAGGCAACTTCAAACACTATCACACCATAACTCCGAGCTCTTGAACAGTGACCTTCCCTTTGAAAAAAGTTTTTATTTTATTTTCTGGTTCAGCTCACAATGTGGGCATTTGGAACTGTGAAGAATCATGGCCAGCAGGGCTTCTGAATTTTAAATACATAGATTTGGTGTGAAGGAATTTTACTGAAGCTGGAAGGCAGGAAATGAAATGGAGGTGTGGCTAAACCATATTCACTAGAAACTATGAAACAATTTCAGTTCGCATGTTGAGTCTTCAAATTACCTTATTAAGCCTGCTGACAAAGATGACCAGAAAGCTCATACCATATATTACACATTTCAGTTTTGTCCTCCAATGTTCTTCAGTAAATACAAGAAACAACAAATATCAGGGAGAACATAAAACTTCCGTTATGCTTGGTATCAGAATGACATTTAATCTGTAGGCTTTGTATGTGGATCAGCCTTGCTCCAGGCAACTGTCCTTGGTCAGACTACCTTGATCCATCCTTTTCCCTACCTTTGGTTTCTTCCCTAAACTTCCTATAACAAATGTTGTGCAATCCCAAGATGCTCTTGCCCTATATCCCATAATGAATCCCATACCCCTTTATGCAGTCACTGCCACCCCCTCAATCTGTGAAATAATCTGAGGAGCTGCTCCTGTTGACTCATATTGGGTTTCACACCTGGCCATTGGGGTTGATCAGTCCTCCTGGGTAGAGCCAGGGCAGGAAGCTCCCCTTCTCATATCAAGTTTTTGGTGTTTCCCCTGCTTGGTATTGTACTTCTGTGTTCCTTTGTGTTTGTGGAGATGAGCCTTCAAACAAGCAACCTGATGACTGGGTTTTCTACAAAGTTTGAATCAAGCCTTCTGTTATGTGAAAGGAGGAGAAAATGGCAGCTCCAAGAGCTTTGGCGCTTGGAGGAAGAGAGGTGGCAATACAGTAAAAAAATGGCAAAACACAGTATGGAGCGAAGGAACCAATTTAGGAGAAGACAAAAGTGCAATAAAGGAATCACCCATGGAGTTTTTCCCCACATTGGGAAAGAAGATGAGGGTGAGGAGACAGGTGTGGGGTGGCAGATCAATACTGTATGAGACTGCAATGAATATGATTCATTGTGCATAGTGAGAAACCAGACTGGGCAGCTTGATATTTTCCTCTTGATGTACATGCCTGTGTGGTTACTGTCATGAAGTGTCAGCGTAACCACCGTTTCTCTGGTGGAATATCTTCACTCCCTGAATCAGCCTTCTGGTAGCATGATATACCTGCCTAGCACTCCTGAACTGCTCTTCCTATTAATTTTTTCCCTGTAAGATAGCACAGGTTGAAGTTTGTACTTGAAAGTAAGCGGCAATATCCACCTAGACATATAAATTATTTGTATGAACTTGACTCTGTAAATAGAGGCATGTTGGTGTGAAAAAGCTGTCATCATGGCTTTGGGGCATATTACCTTCAGTAACTTTCTGGTGGTGATATGGGAATTATAGCAATCTCACTGTAGTAACTCATTAAATGCTAGCCAAAATAATCATAACACAGAAGCAAGGCTAGGGGTCACTTGGTCAGTGGTGTGGAATATAAGCACAAAGTATCTCAGAGAAAAAAAATCCCCAAACTTTTATTTCTATGAATAGGATTCACAAACATGTAGCAGGAGCAAACACATTTTTAGTCAGACTCCAGATAAGATAATTAGCTTCAGAGATGATGAGGCCTGCTACTGGAAAGCACAAACCATTTGTCAGGTATGGGGCTACCTGGTACCCAGACAAAAATATTATCAATAAATAAAAGAATATATTATTTTTATGAGGTTTGAAGGAGATAAATACCTTCTAAAACTCAGAAGACTGGACTGATAGAGCAGATACTGAGAAAAGCAGAATCATGACTGACTTCTCTGACACAGAGAGCTATCGAGCTATCCCATAACAAGCTGTCTGGCACAGCTTCCTCCTAGCCTGTACTCCTGTTTGGAGCAAATTGTGCAATTACAAATGAGACTTTCTTTCAAAACTTTACAAATATGTTTTCACTACAGAGTAATTTATGTGTAAAAATGTTAATCCCTACTGATGTTTAGAGGAACATTCATGTGCTTCCACTCAACTACTGGGTTTAATAGCTTGTGTTTCTTGACCTATTTCCTCCTCATTACCTGGTTTCCTTTTCTGTATGTTCCAGTATTCATTTACCTCTTTTGGAGCATGAGACATGAACAGTACTTTTTTTTAGGATGCTTATTTCCAAAATCCCTTTTATTCATATCTGAGTCTCTACTCTTCTTTTGTTTAAGTTCTGTCACAATCAAATGTCTCAGTATCTCCAAATCTCCCTTACCCATGTTCTCCTCTGATAAGAAGCAACTTATTGCACCAAAAAAGGCCCTTTAGCTATGACTTTTCCTGCCATTATCATACTACAGTAATTACTTTCTCTACAGACTTCTTTCTACCTGGAAAGTCTCCCTGTCTTGTTCTCTGTGTCATTGTTACCTGCTTGCCTGCTGGACTGTCCTCACTACCAGGAACGTAGTGTTTCGTACTCACAAATATGTTGCAAACATATATATAGAACTGTAGCATTATATACGCAGAACTGCTTCCTAAGTGCTGTTCGTCTTCTCTGAGCATCTGCTATGCATCTCTTTCCTCTAAAGTTCTTCTAGTTCTTTTCCAGTTTATCTGGTTCTGATCTCCCTCCCCCTTTCCTTTAAAAGAGCTTCCAGTATTCCCAGTCTTCCCTCTGAAATCTTCATTCTAAATTCCTGTGTGTTACAACCATGTGTTCTTATCTCTTGCTGTCCAGTCCAGGTTCTGGAGATCCTATTATTTTTCTGATCCCTACCTAGTGTTCTACATTTTTATTTTTTTTAATTGATGATATGCTAACTATGTTCATGATTCTACCTGCAGACTTTGATGGTTACATTTGTCTGCTTTCCTTTTACTGCGCACACTGCCAATAAAAAGACTCTGGATCTCTCTGCTCTAACACGCTGACTGCTATTATCAAATAATCTCAGCAGTGCAAGCAGCAAGAATCTGTCTCTTATTTGGAGCTTCAGCTGCTCAGTGCTGCTTTTCTGTAACTCTAGCCTTTAGCTCATCTGTTCATGCCTCATCTCAGTTATATTTTCCCTTTCAACTCCTTTCTTCCTTTGTTAGCCTGTGATTGTATCTTAGTTTATGATCTTATCTCTCTAACTAGCTTTTAATCTTGTAAATCCATTTGAGATAGAATTTGTTAGATTATATTTAAACCTCTCTTCAAATACATTGCTCTATAGCATCTACATCATCTTTATTCCCGGAAAATAGCAAAGCACAGCATACAGAAGCACTCATTCCAAGCATACCTGAAGTGCAGTCACTTCCAGAATGAAATAAATGACTATTAAACAGCCCACAAATACCCTACACAAAATAGCAGTGTACATGAATGCAATGTCTAATATCCACTTGACACTGGAGAAGGAATTTTGGTGCAAAGTATATTTCTACACACACAGTGGCCCTGTTAAGTTCCCCAGAAGTGCCAAGAGGTACACTAGTGACCCTGCTCACACCTATTATCTGCTCTGTAGGGGTAATATTTCCCCTTATGAGTATTTGGGCCGGTGTGCGGGGATTGTGGGGTATAAAACCTTTGAACTCTAAAATGAGAAAAATTGATCTGATGAAATGTTAAACACAGGTTTATAAGACACTTCTTGGAATAAATTTGATGCAGAACATAAAGCTAGACTTTAATGCTGCTGCTTCAATGCTAATCAGTCCCACACTAGTCATTTGATGATATTGATGAGAGCTGAAAAACAGAGGAATTAAAGAACAATTTGGAAGAATGGAAGCGTTAAAAAAACAAACCATGTATTATTGAAGGTTTAGGTGCTGATCCTGCAAACTGTTATTTATAAAACTGCAGACAGTGAGTTACTTCAGTAACACAAAAGCTACTTAAGCACGTGTGAAAACCTCTGCACTTTCAGGGCCAGTTGAAATAGGGTGTGAAGACCTAGTTTTACAATAGAACAAAAAGAAAGTAAAGCGTGATTGGACATCTACAAATATATTTTATACATATACATTCTACACTTTTTTTTTTTGTTTGTCATAAAATGGTGAATTAACTAAGCTTAAAACCTCAAGACCCTGCAGACATTTACCTTCAAAATGAAGACCTGCTGCTGGTTCTGTAATGCTCAAGGCACTTGGATACCATGGCAAGATAAAGTTAAAAGAGTAGGTAAGAAGCAGAAGCAAGGAGACTCAAACTGAACGATACCAAAGCCAGGACACAGGTCCCAGTGCTCTCATTATTAAACCATTCTCAGTCTCTATATATGCAGGAAAAAGTTAAGGTGGAATGCAATAATTTGTGGCCTTTTGAAAACTGTGGAACTGTCTCACACCTAACCAGATGATTCCATGCAAAATTCAGGGAAGATTCCCTTTGGTTTTCTTCTGGTTATTTCTGTTTCTCAGAAGGAAGGACATTCTATTCAGAAAGGTCCAGTGTGTGTTTTCCACTTGTTTCAAGCAGCTGCTAGTGTGCTCTTGCTTAATTAATAGTAAAGTGAACATTTCTTCATAGAAACAAGCTATTGGGTGTCCCAGGAAATTTTTATATAATCAACATTTTTGTATTAGGAGAACAAGATACTTGAAAATTTGTGCAAGCAAAGAGCATAGCTAAAATCAACAGTAGCACAAGGTTGCAAATATTTCACCAAAAGGGATCTGAACTGTAAGCACTTGATAAACAATGAATGAAGTGAGACACAGCAAATAGAAAGAGCACTGGAGAACTGCATGCTTAAGGAATCACAAAAAGGAAACCAGTGAAGGTGATGAATTTTAACATAGCATTCTCAGATTACTGGCTGGTTTTGTTTTTTTTTTTGTTTTTTTTTTTGTTTTTTTAACAACTACCTTTTTGTTCATGTTTTCATACTGCAAATTGCATCTGAGCTGAGAATGGTCAGATTTTATAGGATTATGTTCCCCCTGTATGCATTTAGGATTCCAGTGATAAGAATCTTTTAAAAGCAATAAGAATCTGAAATCCTGAGCTGTTAAACAGGCTTCTTTCTTGTTGAAACTAATAGAAATTGCAAGTTTTCAGAACCTGTTCGTGTAACAAATCCAAAGATTATATTTGGCTTCCTTTGGTCTGAGCATGGGAAAATCCCCAGGGAAATTGACTGTATAAAAATGGATGGCTGTAACAGGCTCTTAAGAAAGAAATGCAGAAGACAAAACACAAAACAGGCAGATCTGTAAGCGCTTGGTTAGAACAGAGAAATGAGGATTGATAGAGAAGGAACAGAAATTACTCAAAAGATGATTAAAACATCTATAAGGAGAGGTTCTGAGAACAGAAAAGCTTGTCGGGACAGAGGCCATAATTCGGCCAAGATATCTGCCCTTAGAATTTACAGAGTTAGAAAAAATAAATAACCCTTCCTATGCAAAGAGAAAGAGAGAAAAGGATTTTTAATGCAAAATCTGTTTGTATGTGTATAAATGGATTTTATGTGTGGAGACATCATAATTGGCATATTTGTTTACAGGAATGACTTACACCCAGCTTCTTGAAAAGTTTTGTCTGCTGCCCACTGCCTTGAGTTACACCATGAGAAACCCTTCAGGATGTGAAACATTTCACTTCAAGGTCCTGAGACACTTCACAGTGCTCAGCTTTTTGTGGGCAGTGACTACTGGCTGCTTCTTGCATGACAAGTGATTGTCTGCTCAGGGGCGCATTTTCACAATCTTGGTTTTCTGCTGGCTTTCTTCATCCAGTGCTTTGCTGCCCTGATTGCTTGAAGGTCACCATATGACTTGTGCTTTAGGTATATTTTAGGAATGCTTTTGTTTAGGAATGTTTTAAGAATGACTCTAGCCACCAAGGATCAACACTGTCTCTCAGGCAGAAAACTATGAGGATCTATGCCAGAAAGGTCTGCTCTCCAATGTATTAATATTTATTTTAAGTTTAGACAACAGACTGTCTTTCATTGGTAGGCTTGGATTTACAAACCCTGAAATGGCTGAAAGTGAAGGGAGGTCTGTAGAAAACTCTGGCCAACGGGCTTATATTTCTTCTCTAGATAAACTGTCTAATGGTGATGTTTTCATGCTGTGCGTTTAAAGGCTGCTTTAATACTAGCAAGGCGGGAAATAATCTTCTTGCTCACAATATGCTGGAGCATTGGCTTGACTGATAAAAGAAGAAAATACATTCTTAAGAAAAAATAGTTTTTCTAACTTATTGTCTTATTTACGTTTAAAGGATAGGTCTGTCTGAAAGCCTTTTTATTTCTCATCAGAAAAAAGAAAAATCCTCATAGTTTTAATTCTGAGAATGACATCCTCTGGTGGCCTGAGGCAACAAGTTTAGGTTTTGGGCTGTTGGAAAAAAAGTAGTTTTGATTTTTGATAAGAGGTTGAACTTCTGCATGGAGGAGTTTACTGGAAATATTCATAGAATCATCAAGGAATCATAGACTGGTTTGAGTTGGAAGAGGCTTTAAAGATCATCTAGTTCCAACTCCCCTGCCATGGGGGTTCCATTAGGTCAGGCTCAAAGCCCTATCCAATCTGGTCTTGAGCACTTCCTGGGATGGGGCACCCAGTGCTTCTTTGGGCAACCTGTGCCAGTGCCCCACCACCCTCAGAGGGAAGAACCTCTTCCTAATGTCTAATCTAAATCTTCCCTCTGTTAGCTTAAAGCCATTCCCCCTTGTCCTATCACTACATGTCCTTGTAAGAAGTCCCTCTCCAGATTTCTTGTAGCCCACATGTATGTAGGTATTGAAAGGCTGCAATAAGGTTTTCCTGGAGCCTTCTCTTCTTCAGGCTGAACAATCTTAACTCCTGTCTTCATAGAAGAGGTGCTCCAGCTCTCTGAATGTTTCCATCCTTACTATTTTGAAAATTCAAATGTTGAAAAGCCTTTTCTAGCCATAGATTTTGCATGTGGAAACAGAGCATGTAGTACCTCAGCCTGCACTTCCCTCACAGGAGGGAGAGGTTCTAGTGGTGATGATGAGTTCCTGCTTTCTTGCAGTCCTACAGGACTTTCTCCCAGCTCTCATAAGGTGTAAAAGTTTGTAGATTCCGCCTGGTGCATGTCTAGCCAAAAGAAATATATTGATGGAAAAACATGCTACTTTAAATCACTGCTGCTTTTAAAATATTCCTATCACATTAGAGGATCATAGAATCACTTAGGTTGGAAAAGACTTTTGTTGGTTAGTAAACCCAAAGCAGCATTTTGACAATTCTAGACTTACTTTGTTTTGTTTTTAACTCAAAGTTTCCTCTTTTTTTTTTTTGTGTCTGAGCTTTCCCCATGGCTCCTTATTATGTTTGCTTGGAGCAGTTCCTACTTGTTAAGTCTGTGCTTTATCCTTATTGTAGTTATGTAAAGCCCATTCACCTTTTGGCTAGAAAACACTGTGGGTTTCACATATTTAAGCAAACAGGGGTGTCGTAGTTTAAGCCCAGTCAGCTGTGCAGCTGCTCGCTCACTCCCTTTCCTCCTCCCCCCAACTCCCAGAGGGATGGGGAGGAGAATCGAAAGAATGTAACTCCCATGGGTTGAGACAAGAGCAGTCCAATAACTAAGGTATAACACAAACGACTACTGCTGCTACCAATGATAATAATGGTAAGGGAAATAACAAGAGAAGAGAATACAACCGCTCACCACCTGCCGACTGATACCCAGCCCGACCTGAGTGGTGATCTAGCCCTTTCGGGTAACTGCCCTGGTTTATATAGTGGGCATGACGTGCTGTGGTATGGAATACCTCTTTGGCTAGTTTGGGTCAGGTGTCCTGTCTCTGCTTCCTCCTGGCTTCCCCTCCTCCCTGGCAGAGCATGAGACTCAGAAAGTCCTTGGTCAGAATAAACATTACTGAGCAGCAACTAAAAACATCGGTGTTATCAGCATTGTTCCCAGGCTGAAAGTCAAAACCACAGCACTGCACCAGCTACTAAGAAGGAGAAAAACAACTGCTACTGCTGAACCCATGACAAGGGGACAGGCTGAGACAGTAATAACTTGCCACCTACACCGTTCTGTTAACAACTGAGGATTCTCCATTTTGTGAATGTACAGTTGTCATCACAGTTGACCCACCCTGGTATAAACTCATGTGATAGATGTCATGCAAAGTAGCTTATCTTGATGTTAGAACAAGATGGCAAAGGAAGTCTGCTAGTGGAGTAAAGACTGACCCGTTTGGAATTGCCAGGATGACTGTTTAGCAAGAGGCTTTCTCCATATATTCCAAGTTAGTTTTGCTTAGAACTGACTTTTTCTTTTCGGTTTTCCTGCCGCCATCACTTTATCAGGTTGTCTGTCTCCCAAGGGCCTAGTCTCTGAAGGTTCTTAAATGGCCTTGAGATTTTTAAATTGTGAGCCCATCTCAGTGGTAGTCCACATGTTACAAAATCAGGTTATCATGAGTAAAATTCACATCTGTGTGCCCGTATTCCCTTTAAGAATGCTAGGTTTCTGGAATTTTGAAGAATTGCATTCAGAAAATTAAGACCACTGTCAAAAATCACATTGGGGAATACTGTCTGCTCTTAAAAACAGACATAAAACCCACAATTGTTTACAGGCATAATAGCTAAGTTTTGTAATTGCTTCAAATTTATTCATCAGAACTACCCTTGACATATTTGGGAGCATCAGTGGTTAAAATTATTTGGAAAATATGGGAAAGCATGTGGGAGATAAATGCTAGATTCAGAGCCATTTGTAGTGCCATGGGATTGCAAGTGTTTTAAGGGAATGCCTGCTGAAACTTTCATGACTATGATGTGTGTATGTGGGACAGGAGGCTTACTCCTTACCCTTAGTGCACCTCTGAATGTCCAGGATTGTCATACTCAGTAAGGGTGAGAAATACAAAAAGCTGAGTTGACTGTGAGGAAAACACTTTGTCTAGTGGGAACATTGCTCATGGTAATTTTCTTGGTGTCTCTGTTCACAGGAATAATAATCCCACATAATTGATAGTACTTCCACAGGTCATTCTGGAAAAAAACACTCATACATTTGAATGATATATTTTCTACAAGCATCTGTAGACAGAGTGCCTGTAGAAAAGACAGAGATTCGGTAAAGCAAACAAAGAAAGGTTAAAAGTGACCAGATATGGAGCTAAGAAAGTCTGTCCCCTTCCCTCTTGGCTAGCTGCTTTGCAAACTTCCAGGGCAATGCTGCTCTTATTTAGTGTTTCATGATAAACAATTTTCAGCAACAGAAACACAGCAGTCTGTGCAAAAGACTCAGTGACTGACAGCGGACCACTGTTTACATGGGAAGCTCAGCCTGGCCAAGGCAGTGGAAGTGAGCTCTGTAGGCTGTAGGCTATGTACTTACATTCTAGAGCTTCTTTTATCTGAGAATGTCATTTTTGATAAATAGTGCCAATTGTGTGTTGGGAGAAATCATGATAGTTGGGGAAATTGAAGGTAGTGAGCATTGGAGAAGGGAAAAAATATATTGAAAAGAAACTTTAATTATGTTAGATTCAGTTTTTGAGATGGAAAATGGTGGCATTATCCATCTGTTAGTTGACCATACATCATTCCTGTTCTTCCACCCTTGCCACTGCAACATTTAAAATGCATGGTCAAAGTGCCAAAGACACAGCTACAAATATCCTTTGGAACATTTAGGAAATGAAAAATGTGGGTTATATATCTTTAACTCACTGCTAAGAACAGCTAAAACAAATGGCTTCTTATTAGATGCAGTTAGTATTGTTCTACTATTGTTAACTTGCCCAAACCCTGTGTCTCAAAGCAGAGTTGGAGTTCTAGTTCAGGCAGACAAATGCTATGTAAAAACAAGGTTTAGATCTCTACAAGTTTTTTATGTTATTCATTGATCCTGGATTTGGAAAAAAGCTCAACACTGCTCAGTGATTTAGTGTTAATTGCAAGTTCTTAAACTTGAGATTTAAATTTTAAATCTCAAGCTTTAGCTTGAGATTGGTGGAGTTAAGACAGTTTCCAAATACAGAATGCAGTTCTAGTAGTTTGTGTTTAATTACTTTAGTCCAAAACCAAGAGGATTCAGAGTCTTGAATGTATGGGAATGAGATACTTTGCAGAATCACCTTAGACAGTGGTGAATTCTCTCCAGAAAGATTTCAGTAGACATTAAGACATAAATTTCATGCACTGTGCTCTGATGAACATAAGAAACATCTGTAGATACTATTGAGTATTATAAACAGAGAATACTGATTACCATAGGAATATTAAGAATTGAATCACTAATCGGCCCATAGAGGATGTGGGAAGAAAAAGTCTTTCATTTAAAAATGCAAAATATCCTGGAACTGTGACTGAAACGTTTTATCAAATCTTCATTTGAAATGAAGGAAGCTAGGTAAAAATAGCTGAGTTGTAAGCCCAGTTTAAGCCTGCCTCTGGTGAATAATTAAAAACATTGCTCTGAACTATAGCATTTTTAATAGTCACAGTACTGCTGCTGTGGATCTGCTGATAATTGCTGTTCTGTAAAACTGTCAGACAGGAGTAGAAGTGAAAAACGAGTGAAAGAATAAGTGGCATAAAAACCCACTTAGAAGTCACCTGGTTGATAACCTTGAAAAAGTTGGCAGAAAAAAAATCACAATTTTTAATGAGTAAGAATGACTAGAGGCATTAATCGTTCCTTAGATATACAGAATAAGTGATTTGTTGACTGTGAAAATAAAAGAAGTAATTCTGTGATTAGAACTGATGCGATCACAGTAAAACCTAATGTATTAGCACGTCTTACTTCTGTCACTGGGGCAGTGCAGGCAGTACTTGAACTTTTGGATGTCAGTTCTGGGATTGTGGGAAGGCATTGGCATCCCAACTCTCAAGTCCTAAATTGTGTTCTTCTGGTAAAGGTACTGGCAAATACAGAGCTTTGGAGTTTTAATCCAGACAGACTATTGGATTTCAAATTCCAAAGCAGAAAGCAACTAGTGTTCATTAAATGGCAGATATTTAAAGTACATTTTTTTGGCAGTGCAGTCTCACAGGTACTGCTATGTCTTGACGCTGGTAAGGGTTAGAACTTCCTTTTGTTACATAAAACAGATGAGGAGAAATGAAACAGCCCATGCAAGTCATTCAAAGGCTGGGATTTGTACTCCAGCCTTTACACGTCACTTTGATCTGTCCTGCTTTGCGGTCTCAGGTAAACAAATTTAGTTGTATTGACTGGATACAACTGGGAAATTAGTACTACTGTTTGCTCGTTTTCCAACTTGCAATATGGTTCCTTCATCCCTCTGGAAAAAATCAGAGGGTTTTTTAGTAGGAACTTAGTCACACAGCCACCATTAAAACATGCACATGAGAAACAGGCTGCTTCTTTTTCATTGTTATTTTCTGCGAAGTAACTTGCTAGCTTGTTTCCTTATGAAAGTCAGTGCATATTTAAAGGTTTTGATGCTGCTGTTTCAGTTAAATGACCTCTGCACTTCATCACTGCATTTCTGAAAGAGGTCAGAACAGGAGACAAGGTATTTGGTTGAGTGCTTTGCAGAAGTATTGGAAGGGCAAGAAAAGACAAATGGGTTCATTGACAGCATTAGTGCCTCCACTTCAAGTGCAAATTGCTTATAATCCATCTGTGCCTCTAGTGTCAAGGAATTATTTGTTTCAGAAGCAGTAGTTTAAGGACCTGGTATTGGAAGGTACCTGAGTGGAAAGACAGAAGATAAAAATTTAGCAGAAATGTAAACATGACTAAAGCCTTGATGAACCTTTTGAACCTTTTTGTGTTTATTTTATTTTCTTCCAATAGTAGTGGAAGAATGGGATAACTCGACTTTATGGTACAGTGTTTCTGAAATCTGGACAGTGTTCTTTCCCCACTGGAAAGGGGAAAAAAATAGCTGTCATTAAGCATAAGAGCAAAACTCTGTTGCCCCAGTGTAAATGTGGGGCAAGAACCTCTCCCAGTGTGCTATGTTAGGATCATTCCTGTGGAAACTCAATAAAATGACTGGAAATGCAATCAGTCCCCATTGGTACAATCTTGAAGTTTATCACTGATGTATAGCAAAATGTCTGAATTAATATCTATAAAGCCATCTGGAGACATAATGCCACTTAGGAAATGTTCATGTTTTAATTGCTAGCTAATTTTTTTTTTTTTCCTATGCACAGATGATAAATTTGCCTTTACACATTTACAGGGTTAAGCCTTCCATTTTGGAGCTAACAATGGCTTTGTGGTCTTTATGGCCAGGGATATAATTATATATATATATATATTTTTATATATATATATATATATATATAAAAACCCCAACATATTACATTCCTTCTTGTTCAGGCAGCAAATCTACTTTCCCTTAAAACCTGGAAGGCTTCCTTTCATAGGAGCAAAGCCTTGATCATTTCCAGTTGCATTAATGGGGATTTGGCTCAGTTATCTTTTAGCACATAGAAACAGATTCCTAGTTTAACGTTCATTTTAAAGTGTTTCTGTTGGATCAGGTTAGACTCATAAGAAGGCGAACAGGTTCATTGCTTTTCTTTTAAGCCCTGGTACCCTATTTTCTTTTCCTTTCTTTATGCTCCTGTCTTAATGCCACATTAATTTTCACCATATTCTATTATGATGGTTCATCTCAGGGTAGCCTGTAGGTACCATAGATAATTTAATGAACATGAACTAGATGATTAAAACCTCATTGCTTCTTACATGAAATGGTAAAGAAGGGCTTGCTGCAATAATTTTGGAAAGTATAGTTAGTGTTCCTGCATCCTTTGAGTACAGGGAAAAGAAGTGATCAAAGAGAGAGTTTGAGAGCCCTGTGAGGGTTCTGGCAGAGGACTGAGAACTGGCTGAAGAGGGGAGAAAACTTGAACACAGAGTAGCTGAGATGCAAGACAGAACAGATAAAGAGCCTGATGCTGAACAGGCAGTAACCAAAAGTGCTCAGTGAATGTGTGTTTGGGTCCAGCTTACCAGCGTCTCTTGTCTGAGTAAGAGCACTGAGAGTTGAAGTATTGTAATCACAAAGATTCCTGGTTACAACCTCTGCTTCCTTCCAGGCCTGAGAAAGGCTTCAGCCTCACTAGACATATGTGGTTATTGACAGCATATTGGTTGGGGAACCTGCTTTTCTCCTCCTTCATCTCATGGTGCATAGAGTGGTGGGGAAAACTGATTTTTTTTTTTTCTTACTTGAATTCTTTCTTTTTGATGGGGCATTGGGCAAAAACCATCAAAATTGAGATGAGAAATTTGCTATTCTGAGAGGGCAGAAATTTTCCAGCTTGTTTCTCACACTGAGCTGTAGTGTATGGAGCCCAGTAGACTACAATACTGGTGGGCCCTTACACCAGCATGGAACCTTGTGTAGACCTGGTGATTGTGAAAGAACCTGAATGAAAACATTCTCCTAGAGTCCCTTCATGATATGTGACTGAAGCTGTTTCCAGACTGCACTCCAGATAAATGGTTCTTCGCTTGTTCTGCTACTTAGAGCATTTAAGGTCTGTGTAACCTTAATCTCTACTTGTGTTGAACAGACCAGTGAACATCCCATCACCAGCAATACCTGACAGATGTCTGAACTTTGCTACTGCAATAAATCCAGAAACATGCCTAATAGACTTCTGGACTGCCCCTTCTCAATTGCAGCTATAAGATACTCTATAAAAGGGCCAGCTGCTAGTCTGCCACAGAAGAAATGCCATAGCTTGAAGCTACCACAATTAATTCCCTTGCTAGCTTATAACTAGATCCCAAAGGTACTGCAAGAAAATCCAGACTAGACTCACTACCAGAAGAGTAGGTTATTGGGAGGGAAGCCAGGTTGTGCACAGCCAGGGACAGGAAAGTCTGTTTTTTGTGCTTTACAGCCCTATATACTGCAGCATTAAAAAAAGAAATAGAGGAAGGAAGACTGGCTGGCAAAATAGAAATCCCCCAGTGAGGAAGCAGACCTGAGTTTTTAATGACATAAAGCCCTACCTTAACTGAGTTTAGAAAACCCACTATTTTATTTTTAAAGTAAGCTTTCAGAATTGCCTTGTACAAAAGCAAAGAATACCGAGGCTCAATTTTTACATTTCTAGTTCAACATTAAGATAAAGGCAGTTTCTGCAATCAATGAAACGAAGGGGGCAATGAAAATATTCAGCAAATGGGGCAAGCTTGAATATAAACTTATGCCCTAAAAACTGAAAGTGTGGAAGAATTTTACTTCAAAATCAAACAGATTAACAGCTGCTTAAACCGATAGTTAAATAAGTCCTTGGCATGCTGTGCAACAGAAACTGGTGACATTAAAGCCACTGTAATAAATTGTATGAAGATGCCTGAGTCTTGTGGTATGTAACTTTAACCTTCAGAAGGTTAGCACAGCTTTTACTGCACAGGCAAACATCTTCATTTTTAAAATGGCCACAGCTGAAAAGTTAGAAGCTGGGAAAGCTTCTCCCTGACACTAAGTAAAAACCTGTCCCCTGACAGAATGTTGTGGATTGCTGAAAGACATTTGACATTTCTTGCAAGCAGTAAACCAGCTTGAAGAGAGGAAGGGATGCAACCGTCTGAACAGACGGAAATTTTGTGCCACTCTCCTCAGTAGTATGCCCCTGGAGGAAGAGGAGAAGAAAGAACATTTCTTTAGAGCTTCCTCACTGTCAGAAGGTATCCTTAGCTGAGACTATTCCTTCTGGGGGTGCCTTGTTACTGTCTGAATTCCTTACGCAGGAATAAAATGACGGAGTCTCAGATTTAGGGAAACTGGATTACCACCGAGTATTTTACTTGGTTCAAGTAAGGAGCTAGTTTGGTCAAGCATTATTAAACACTTGGATAAGCAAGCAAAGACTCAAAAGAACAGCTTGTGATAGAAATCTGTCCTTTTGAATATGACTGAAGTGTTATTTACACTGGTGACCATTCACTTTGGTATTTGCTTACAGTGCTGTGGTACGTCTTGTCAACGTTTAGAATGGGATTAGCACTGTGTCAAGTCCTGAGGGGAGGAAAAGTCAGAAAACCTATAATTTGGGTCAAAATAATGATGACTAACACATAATTCACATTAGTGATAACATCCATGGTTTCTAACCATGAGGTGAGAGCTGAGGTATAGTATGAACTGAACAGGCTACAGTTTCTGTTTTATTTCAGCTGGGTACCCTACCACTGGGTAGGGTGGAGTAATCTATGGCCTGAGAGTTGTTACCCTGGAAGGACCCAGTAGTATTTTTTTTTTCTTTAAATTTGTGTTTTGTGCTCAGACTGGATCATTGGAACTAGGTATTCCTAAGGTCCTTTCCAACCCTAACTATTCTATGATTCTATGATTCAAGTCATCTGAGGGTCTGCCTGCCTCTCTAACTTGGATGAGGCAGATGTTTGCTGATTGCTGTAATAGTATACCTGTTCTTCAGTGAAAATGTTTCCTTTGATTTGTAATGTAGTAAACAGCTTATCAGTGCCTGGCACAGAATTGTTATCTTTTTTATTGTTATAAGATTTGTGTTCCCTCTAAGCCTAATGGGTATTTCAAATCAATGAGTACCAACATAGTTTGGCAAAATAAACTGAATATCATAATAAAAAATGATTGCTACTAGCCAGGACATTATAGCATTAGTTTTACCTTCTATTTTCTGATATTTTAATGCCACTTTCACTGATAGATGATGAGGAATGGCAGAAAGCAACAGACTGCTGCCAACAGAGTTCAGTGGCTATCTGATCCTAATATTAACAGCTGTGCTCAGACCATTAATATCAGTATTTATTTGTCCACAGCTCTATAGTGATAAGGCAGTCAGGGCACTGCTCACTCTTTTTTTTTTTATAGTGACAAATGCAGTCAAGTGCAGCTCCTCAAATACTCCTGTGGAACACTGGCTTGTCAAAGATGACCGCTAGACCCAAGAACTGTGCACCGTACTCTTTACAGCAATTTGCTTCTTTTCAGGAATAACTTGTTCTAGGAAACTGAAGCTAAAATTTCTCTGCATTTGCACCTTACAACTGATTGTAAGCTCTGTTTGAAGGGTCGTATATGAGCTTTCTCATGTGTTGATTTGTCTAATCTGAAATGTTACTTAATGATTAATTTTTTTCCATACGGACATTTATGAGTCTGCTGCTTATCCAGTTATCTGTTTTCATAAACCTGCAAGAATTTATTAACCTTTGATGTGTCTCTGATAATCTCATGTACTTGAAAAATGTTGTGGGGAAGAGGCTAAACAAAACCGCAACAGCTGTCTATAATTCTTGGAAACCAGGCATAAAAACCTGCATCCTTGTAAGACTTCCCCTCATGTCTCTAGCTTCTGTATCTTCTCTTTCACAGAGAATATGGAAAATATTTATCTAAATATTTTTTATTTTATTTAGTTATTTATTTTTAAGAGTTATAGGAATTTTGCTGCTCTGTAATCCATGGTAATTATATCTCAGGACAAATTTATCCATGTGGTTAAGAGTGTAGCCAAGAAAAAGTGCAAAAGACAGGCTTTGGGATCTATATTCTGATAGGGTATAGCAGTGGCAGCAGCAAGCCAGAAAGTTTCCTTTCTGGACTGAGCACCTGCAGGGAGATGACAGGCCACCAAACACATAAGCAGCACCTTCCAAGCATCTATTGCGAGACTATATATGCCCCAATTCTCAAAAGATATTGCATATTTGTAATGCCAGTGCAATAATGAAATAGTAACTTTATTCATCTACTGTCATATACTTAGGGACTAAATAGACAGATTTGGATTAAAATTATTCAAATTAAAGCCTAAACTTTCACATTTATTTGCCTAATGGTCTCCAGTGCCTGGAGGTGGTTAATCAGGATTTGGTAGAATGTTAAATAGTCTTTATTTCCTCCTATGTTTCTTGTTTGGGGGCCAATATGTATCCTCTGTTATCAGCAGATGTGCTGTGTTTCCTGTGTTAGAGAAGCACTCTGACCAGGCAGTTTGGAGGTGAGATTTTTTTCTTTTTTTCTTTTCTGGCAACATGAGAAGCAACATGGACATTGATTCTCCTCCTTAAAAGAATCAGAGTTTTTATATACTCACAAGCGGGTTACCTGCAGACTCTTAGCACCATGATGGTATCTTCTGTCTGTTCTGTGATTTTACTGTGTCATTTGGGCTGGTTTATTTTATATCTTCTGTTTCAGAGTAACATTTGGCTTTTCACTACTCTTTCATATATAATCATTCAGGAAGCGTCTTCCATGTTACACTTTTGGAAGTATGTGCTGTGTGAGTTTGTAGTCAGCCTTCCACCCAGCAGTCACACCTCTCTTCCAAAGTTTAATTAAAGTGTTTGATCTTCTGTGTACGATGTTTCCCTTTCCCCAAAAAGTTTCACATTGTAAGATGGTGAATTGTGATCCATTATTGGATACTAATTCTTTTGGGTTCCAATCTGCAGGAAACTGTGGACAGGAAAGTAATTACAGTAGCAAGTGTGACTTGCAACATAAATGCTGTTTCTGGCCACTTATTGAAGCAATCTCTCAGGATGATGGCAAAGCAAAAGTCAGTAGTGCATGAACAAATAGGTCTTTGGTTATCAGTTGCAAACCTTCTTGACAACAAACCATGTAAAGGGACAGGCTGCAATGGTGATGCATAAGTCTTTGCTGCCTTGCCAGGAGACTGACAATACAGGTTCTATAGTTGCGCTTTTGTTCTGACAATCCATTGATGTGAATCATAATCCAGATGTACAAATTATCGCATTATATTTGTAAAATCTCTAGAATAATAAATCACTGACCAACTTGCATCACAGCTGTCTGGTGGGGAAGGGTTACACTGTAATTGAAACAATAGGTAGAAACAGGGGTTTGGAATTAGCAGATCTTGTGGGGAAGATGCCATGTCATTTTTGTTGGACTGGGTATATTAAGCAAGAGATACTTAGTGTCTCTTTTGCAGATGCTGAGGAATATGTTTGTTATTTATGCAACTCTGCCTGTATCTCTGTATACAAAGTGATGGAAAAGCACACGTGATAAGCACCGAGTAGTCACAGTTCTAGTTCTTGGTCTGCGCTCCATATTGTACTTACATTGCTTCAGTCTTCTGCATTACTGGATGACTTGCTGGTTTGAATCCTTGTTTGGTGCTGTACAAATTATAGCATTAAGATGTAAATCTGTAACCCTAAGTTATGTTTGCTATTGTAGCTACAAAGAAGGATATGCTTTTGCTGTAAAATGGAATGCTCTCAGCTTGTTCAAATGGTCTAGGTGCAAATGCAGTCTTTTCAGCAGTGTCCTGTACGTTTTTGTAAGTGCAAGTCCACATTTGTAACTGTAGGCAGTCGCAGTCACAATAGTGTGCTACACAGAGTTGAATAATATAAATACCTGGCTGCTTGCAAATCAGCATTTCACTGCTTCAGATCTCTGCAGTTACACAAAACTTTGCTCTAAACAGCTGAGCAGCAGATACCCAGTAAAGGAGAAACATACCATGGACCATGTTGTACAAATTAAGCCAGAATATATTTGTGATCATGGTGGTGTTGAAACTTTTGCAATTGTATTTGTTTGTTCTGAATTTTTGCTCCTGCTGGAGACATCATGTTTCAAACCAAGATAATTCTGCCAGCATGAAGTGATGACTGGCAAAGTTCAGTTTCCACCTCACTCTGCCAAGGTGCTGTAATATAGCATGAAGGACTTGAGGAACCTTTCCAATAAATTGCCATTATTTTGATATCAGGCTTTAGTCTGGTTATTGAGAAACCCTGTTACCATTCTTTAAAAAGCTTTGGACGTGGAAAGAAGTCTGTAACATACACATTTAAAATGGACAAATTGAGTGAGCTAAAATCTGTGTAGTTCTGGCAGCCTTTGCACAGCATTATGTAGCAATGCACAGTCTACCAGGGTAAGTGACATCTTTGTGCATTTTGCAAATATGACAGCTATTTTTTTATGGAAAGAAGAAAGAAGAGCGGTTGCTTGGCTTTGCTTGAGTTCCTTGGATACATGCAAAGATGAAAATTTTGTGTCTTTTCACTTTAATTGGTGAAACATTCTGAAACTTCAGTTTCATCAATAATGACATTATTTTTATAGAGTTGTGATAGAAGTGGTGGGTTGCAATAAAATGGTGGGTTATGAATAACACAGAAAATTGGATTTTATTTCTATGAACAAAGCCTTTACATAGTTACTGACATTAGTCTGCTACAGCAGTGAACTGTGCTGCTAAAACGTTAGGGCAAGTAGGTATTTACATGTTTCCCATAAACAGGTGCCTGTTTTGCACGTATATACACTGCATTGTGTATAGCATACCTTTATACACAATATGGAATTCAGCAAGTGTACTATCTGGGCCAAAGATCATGTTCATGTACAGTAAACCAAGTGTAGAAATTGGTTCCCCGGATCACTCACTGAATATAATGGAGGGTCAGCAAGTGACACACCTCTAAAGCATTGCAAGTAAGTGAATTCAAGTATTAGAAAGGCTGCAGAGCCAGTGTCTGACATTAATTAGTCACCCGTGTCTGTCCTCCTGACAGCAGAAATATTAGTAAATTACTAATGTGATGTACATTGGCATATTTATGTACAAAGTGGAGGCGTGCATTGAACAGTAATTATTTACCCATTTTTACAGGAAGCAACACCACACTCTAGCAAAATGTTCAATTTTTCTGCAGTATTTATACCCAATTTTCTTTGCATGATATCCAAGGTCGTATGCAATGTGTTGTGCAAATACAGCAGTAAACTGTTTTTCCTTGGGGGTGTTGCAGTTTGCAGAAACTGCGGTTTGATTTTTGCAGTATAGGAATTTTCCATAGACTGTGCTTTATAGTCTGTCTTCTGTCTGGCTGCTGAGCTTGAGTGATGCCTCATATTCCGCAACTTATCACTCTTCCTTGTGCTATTGCTGACTTGATCTGACTAGCAATTATTTTAGTCTTCTGTGACTAAACAATTTTCAATACAAATTGTAAATGTGAAGCATTTCATTTTCCAAGCTTCCAAGCTTGTATGTGACAGCAATATTGGCAAAGTCTTGATTTGCTAATCTACTCACTTTCTCCTATGCTGATGTAATTTATAGTACCCAGCTATCATATTTACCCTGAAAATAAGATGTCCTTAAATGTACGTGTATGCATTATGTACATGCATGCATTATGTACATGTATGTATTATCAGCAAGAGGAAATGTATACAACATACTGAGCTTTGCCTTCAAAAAAGCATGTTTTATTTCCTGAAAAAGATGATTGTTGTTAAATTTAATTACATATATTTGCACAGATTCAATCTCAAGCAGTAGAAAGAAATTGCAGGTTCTCTGAATTCGTGGAAAGTGACATGCACAGGCAGAGCAAACCAGGTAGTCCTGAGGCTTATACACAAAAATAGTCTACACAGCTCTCCATTTCTGCCTTCCTTCTCACATCTGAGCAGTGTCACTGAATGTTTTCCCAAGTCTGAGGTATTCCAGAATAACTGGAATTACCTGGAGCACTGTTCTGAGATTCCTCCTTCCAGCTTCAAGGAAAAGATAAACTGAAAAGCTCACTGTTGGAAATAAACTACACTGGCAACAGTTTACTCAGGTCTCTAAAATCAAAGTGAGGGGAGAGAAGATACCAATGCAAAGAAATATATTCATATTAACATAAATAAAAATTTCTACTTGATTAATAGGTTTTTAGTTTGGAAAAAGGTTGCTGTTTCCTAAGTGAGCTTATCAAAGGCAGTCAACAACCTGCACCTAAAATGCCTTATGAATGCCCTTAGTAGATGCATTTCAATTTTGTGAGCAGCTTTTCATTGCGTGAAGATGATGGATACTTTCATCTTACAGAGCATATACAAAAAGAGATTCTTACGGATGTCTTGCTTGGACATTGTGTCTTATAATCAATGTTAATTTGCTAAAATTGGAGGACAAAACCTGGTTGTAGAACTATATCAATTGCAATTCTTTATTCTTTTACTCTGTAGAAACAAAACATGAAAGTCAAGGAGAACTGCTTGGATCACATTCCCATGTTAAAATATGTTGATATTGACATTAAGTCCTTCTGAAAGATTACCACTTGGCTTCCATGCACCTAAAAAGTGCTTTTAAAATTTGGTATTGCTGACTTACATTTTCCAGTAGCAGTGTTGAACTTTATGATGTTTATTTGTGCTGTGCAGCTGCAGTAAGAAGAAGTGAGACAGCCATGTTTGCAGCTAAGCATAAACCACAGACCTAATTATTTACCCCTGTCATCAGTGAGATTCTGATCTCTTCCCAAATGTGAGACACATTCACAAAGAGAGTTTTCTAGCATGTAGTGTGATACAACCAATCTGACTGACAGGATTCCAGTTAAAAAAAAAATAATCAGGAAATTATCAATTCAAGTACTGTAATTTCCAAATAGATTTATATGATTCTTATTGCACAGTAAATTCTCACTTCGAATATTGAACAGTGGTTTTGAATGTACAACTGTATGATTTAAAGCTAAGGTCTATTTTGTGTGAAGAGCATAACATAAAGAATAGTGTAGAAAAGAAGACTACATTAATAACATATATACAGCAGCTTACTGCAAAATTATCACCATTCAATAAAAATTTAGGGGTATAATCCTGACTCTTTTGACCTTGATGAAAAAGTGCCATAGTTCAAACTAAGACGACTCCAGGTGTTAAAATGTGAATAAAGCAGGAAACATTAAGAAGGGTAGCGAAGGGACTTTTCTTTTGAAGTGTGTGTTATTATTAACGCAAAGTCCAGTTCACACTTAGTTCATCATGGTTTATTTTCAAATTTGAGATTCATGGCAATTCAGTATGGAAGGGTTATTGTTCATTGCTTCAGAACCTAGGAATGAAACTTTCTGCATCCTCCTTCTCTCAGTAAGTACTTTGCCTAAGGAATAGTCACATTAAAATCTGTAGGATTTATCCCTGATTGAGGTAGCACTCAGCATGAACAGTGTTAGCAGAGCTGAACTCAAAATTAAATTGACATCCTCATTCTTCTGCCCATTTCCTCTCCCATTGTTGTTCTGCTGACATGTGAATAGTATCAAACCTGAGTGGCTGCTACAAATACTAATTCTGATACTGCTGGAAGGATGCTGAAATGTTTTTAAAACCCAGAGTCTTTTTCCCACTCCCTTAGAAACAATAATTAAACAAAGATATTTGCAGATAGGAAATCTATTGCAGCATTATAAAACAAGGGAGACATGAGATATAGGACTGGAATTCATCTATTGGAATACCAGTTATTTCATTATTCTGTGATTTCTTCATCTTTGCTAGTCCTGTTCCTACCAGTGTGATAATATGCACACTTCACTGCACAGCAGTACAGACAAACCATGTGAAACTTTAGTTCCAAAGTAATTTTGGTTGTGATTATGTGTTGATTGTTGCCTTGAGCATGAAAATGACTTAAGAAAAGGATCTTATCCTGAAAACACTCCCTATGGGGCTGGGTAATGCTAGCTAGCTAGTAATCCCTCCCCCATGCTAGCCAATAACTGAGCGTGCTAGCAGAGCTGCCTGGTGTTTTATAAATGTGTTGTGTAGAATCATGGAATAGTTTAGGTTGGAAAAGACCTTTAAGATCATGGAGTCAAACTGTTAACCATGCACCATCAAGTCCACTCCTAAACCATGTGCCTAGTGTCATGTCCACAGTGTACTTGTTATACTTACGTATTTCTAATTATATTATATTATTGAGTGAGTGCGAAAACTTATCTCTTTTGCATTCCAGTAATAGCAAGGAAAACTCTATATTGTGCAAGTTTAGTGGTGTCCTGGGTTCAGCTGTAGCAGTCGCTTTTCTCCTTCCCAGTAGCTAGTGCAGTGCTGTGTTTTTTACTTTAGTCTGAGAACAGTGCTGATAACACAACGATGTTTTTAGTTGCTGCTAAGTAGTGTTTACTCCTACCAGTGAGTAGGGGCTTGGAAAGCCAGGAGGAAGCAGAGACAGGACACATGACCCAAATTACCAAAGGGGTATTCCATACCACAGCATGTCATGCCCAGTATATAAACGGGGGGCAGCTACCCGGAAGGCCCAGATCACTGCTCGGTCGGGCTCGGTATTGGTCGGCTGGTCGTGAGCAATTATTATTTCCCTTATCATCATTATTATTATTGGTGGTAGCAGTAGTAGTTTTGTATTGTACCTCAGTTGCTGCACTGTTCTTATCTCAACCTGGGGGATTTACATTCTTTTGATTCTCTTCCCCATCCTTCCAGGAGCAGAGTGGGGAAGAAAGTGGGGAGTGAGTGAGCAGCAGCTCAGTGGTTCTGAGTTACCGGCTGGGCATAGACCACGACAAGTTGGTAAATGCTGTCCATTTGGATTTGTCCCTATGCCAGTGGTAACTGTATCTGATGAGGAGTGTTTGCAGGCTTGAGCTCTTAATTGTACCTACCCTGTGTTACTCAGAATATCATGAAGAAACTGAAACACTGCTGCTCTTGCGTAGTAGCCTCTGGGCTAGATTTTTACAGTAACAATTAGTGGAAATTTGCAGATATGAGCATTGCTGGATTAGATGGAAACCATGATACTTTTGATCTGACTGAAATCTGTTCCCTTAATTGTTTAAGTCCAACAGTTCTGAATCTACTGTAAGAGCTGTCAAGATGAACTTCTGGAAGGGTAGGGAGGGGTGAGCTTTGCTCCACATTGCCTTGTGTGTTTGAGGATCCTGAAAAATCCTCCCTGATCCTGGGGAGCCAAACAAAACACTAATGAACATTTACTATTGCCAACATCAAAATAAACTATCTCATGGATCCTCCTGCCCAGAATTGATTTTTCAATGTCAAGTAGTAAAACTTCTAATTAATTGGGGCACTCAGCATTCAGGTTTTTCTGCCTTCAGTATGCAGAGCATTAATGAAGTCCACTTCCTACCATGAAGATTCTTGTTTTGAAACAGATGAGGGGCTGGAAACAGAACAAGAGGGTATAGAATGCTGAAGGACACAGTGTGGACATGCTGCTTTCCAGTTAATCATGTTAGAGTGACCGGTGGTTACTGACTCATTTGTTTAAAATTTATTTTCATAAATAAGCCTTATAAAATAACAAAACTCTCATCCTACTGTGATGCAATGCTTTGGAATACCAGGACTAAGAAAACTTCAGTCAGAACTGCTTATTGACACCTGGACAGAGTTTATGGTGAAGAACTTGACCCTCCCTTCTCATCCTGCCTTTCAAGAAGATTGATAGTTAACTAGCCACATACCTACCCCTACAACTTCAAGCCTGAATATCTCACCTTTGGAGAGACCATTCCTACTCCTATTGAAATCTAAAAGGCTTTTTGCAGTGGTTTCATTAAAAACAGAATTGGGTTCTCTTTTTCACTGAATTATAAAATCAACAGGGAAAAGGTTTAGTATTCACATGCTAATTTATAGCAATATTTTAACAAAAAGCTGTGAAAAGTAAATGAGTGGGGCATAAAAAAAACCCAAATAGCATAATTGCTAAATATAGCTAACCAGAAACTGTCTGAAACAGGTGAAAACAATTACCAAATAATAGTTTATTTGAAGCTCATTAACTAATGTTAAATTAATTTGGAATTCCTTAATAAAGCAAAGTAGCAACTCATCTAATTAGTAAGGTTTTATTCTGATCTTACTGCATCTGGGAAAGTAACAGTTCTTGCTTTACTGAAACCAATCAAATGATAATAGCAAATCAGGATCATCCCCTTTACTTGCAAAAGCCTTCTCTAACAACTGTTGAATGTCAATGGAATTACTTCTGTTGACTGAATGAGTGCTGAATTTGTCCAGGGGTCAGTGATCTTGGTCAATGTGACTATACATTTACAAGTGTTTGCACACAATCTTTTTTTGCATCACAGGGTTCACAGGGATAAGGAATAGTAAGAATTTTTCTGGTGGAAAGACAATGTTGAGTCTGATGCATCCATGAATTCCAGAGAGGAACAGTGCTGGGGACTTACTGCTGGTGGGAAAAATTTGCCATACTGAGTATTTATGGGGTCAGAAACTGGAGAGGAAAAAATGCTAAACTTTAATTAATTCCAAGCTAGAAAACAGCAAAGATGCAGCAATTTCATTTGTATAAAGTGCCACAAGAAGATGATGGAGTTAACTCTGACTTACGTCACCTGAGTTCCTAGTTCAAAAAATTTATAGTTAATATGATATTTACTGTTGCAGAATTAATGGAACATTGATCACTGGAGGAGGACAATTTAGAATTATCTTACAGATAATTTTTGCTGTTAAATCGTTTCTGAAGTTTCTCGTATACATTGCAATGCAAGGATTTACCCTTAAAAGAGTATGCTCTAAGTAAATTTAGTAAATGAAATGGGAAGAATTGCTTAGATCTATTTTTTTACTGTCTCTTCATTACCACCTTACCATTCTACACCATTTCAGATGGAAAATATCCCCAGGGAATTTTTACCTTGCTTTGAAGAGCAATCTTGAACTATCAAAAAAATGGAAAACACCAGGAAATAAACTACAGCAATGTTTAATTTTGAACACAGATGATGATAAAAATACCTCTAGATTTTGTTTATCAAGGTCATTGAGAAAAGCACCAACCAAACATAGATATTCTTGAAGAATTCATTGGTGTTCGAAAACATGGTTGGTAGGACTCAAGGTCTGAGAGAAGTAAGGAACATATCTATTTTCTAAGAAGCCAAACTTAATGGCATTCTGCCAGTAAGCATTTTCTCTCTCAGGTCCATTGCCTTCAAAGTTGCTACGCAAGCCTTATGCTGGTCCCTTGCAACAGCAGACTCCAGAGCACACCTTATTATGGGCTTGCTCTCCCTTAGCACACTTTTGAAGTAGTGGATGCATTAAACGTAAGGATGGAAACAGTCTGCAGAGCACTTATTGACAGAGGTAATCCAGAAAGATTATGTTGCTTCCTCTGATGGCTGCTTATTTTTTGCTTTTACTTGTTGACCCAGACCATGATCGTTTAGGAGGGTGGTGTATGGCATTCAGAGAGACTACCTGTATCTGTTGCTTGACATCAGCGGCAAGATAGTTGAAGTCTGTGAATTGTTAATGTTCCTCAGTTTTTCTCTCTTTCCCAAGAGATACTGTATTGTCACAGGCAGTCTTTCTCTAATAATTACCCATGTTCTACTCTCCCCATTCTTACTTCATTTTACTCTGTCCTTGAGTAGAACTAAACCAATAAACAGATCTGAAGTTTATTAATTCACAGCAGTATAATTCTCTCTCACACACTTATCTGTGCTATCCTACGATTTCTTAGCTATGATTTTACAATGCAATACTGTAAAAAGTCTTATACTATTCAGACCTCATTAAGCTTCTAAGTCAACTTTAGAAATCTCTGTACTATAAAATACAACCAAAAAGTAGTTAAAGCTGAGGTACAGTAAAAATCAATTAAAAAATGCTTATTCAACAGTCTCTGAATAAAAAGCAATAGAGTTCTGTTTGTTTTTTAAATTGTCAAGTTTTTTTTAGCTTGAAAGATCCAGTCACTTTTTGTTTATACCTTGTAATGAAACTTATTCAAAACCAGATGTATGCATTGCTCTTTTTTGTTCCACTCAAGCCAAGCAAGAGCGTCTGAGGTGGAAGTTTAACTAGCCATGTGTATAATATTATCACACACATGCTGTTACTACTGGAGAAATGAAAAATATTAGTGATGGTTCTTGTTAAGAATTGATTTATAGGAAGCTATAGAGTTATTATCATGAAGTTGTAATAGGAACGAGAAGCGTGTTGGTGGTCTAATAATATTAAAGTTCAAAACTATTCATTATTTATATATAATCTCTTCAAATTTTATGATAAGCCATACAATACATTTATTGTAATCCAGAAACTGCAACAAACACATTATGCTGTAACATAACAGGATGTAATTTTGAATTAAGGTACTTTTAAAGGGCACAACATGTAAAATAGTGAATTATAACTATGTTGGTCCACTGAAGCATTGTTTCCAAGATCACATCTTGTTTTTAATGAGAAGACTGATAATGAGAAGAAAGATATGTTTCATCTTTCTGTTTTTTAATTCTGTAAAGATGAGAAGGAAGTTTTAATTTCCCAAATTATACATTGGAAAGTGTATACTATGAAAGAGGATAATACATTTTAATTGTTTTAAATAATTTAAAACTAAGACTGACTGATGTACAAGTTAAGTGGAAGAAAAGTTCCTTATTTAATGTGGAGTAATATATTACACTAAAATGAGATTATTTTTCTTCCAGTATATTTATAGAACAGAAAAAAGCCCCTAGCTATCCTCCATTTCAGACTTTTTTAATGTTAATTTGAAAGATATGTATGACATTACTCTTATAATCTTAAAAAGAAAAGTTATTAAAATGAAATTAGAAATGCTGATGAATAGTATTTAGATAAAATGAGAAACTCTTCTAATGGATTTTTGTAAAATTTTAATGAATCAAAAAGTTTATAAAGAGCTAGTTCTTTTATAAAAGTCAGAATTTGAAATAAGATAGCATTACCTTCATGTGCTTGATTTTAAATGCAGAACACTGGAATGCATACATATTGTATTTGATATGTTAAAAGAAGTATCATTATCAACTGAGAATGTGGTTTCATAAGTCATTAAAAAGGAAATTGCCAAAACTTTGATTTTAAACATGTGGATAGAATGCTACTGTGATGCTGTAGAGACTCAAATTTATTACAGAAAAGCAAAGCAGTGACCAAAAATGAATACATGATACTGAACAATTAAGAAATGAACTTTAAATGTAGATCAACAATTATAAAATGTAATGCAGTTTTATGGACAAAAAAGGATTCATTTTTTTCAATACACTCTAGCAATTTTTTTTCCGTAAGAAGACATTATCAAAGTCTTGATTCAGGAGTATTAGAAACCAGAGAATCTATAGACGCCTCACAGAACTTATTTCATCATGTTTTTATATATTTTTACATTTTCTTAGGGGAAAATGAAAGAGTCAAAGTTTCTATCAGTCACTTACTTTTCAAATAAGATTTTACAGTCTTTGAATCATTCTTTTGTGCTTTGCCAGAGTCCAAAACTCTTTCTCAACCTCTACCTTAACACTTGGACATCCAGACTGGACATAAAGTCTCAACAGCATGTGCTTGGTTGAACCAGCAAGAATAATCATAGAACCGTGGAATGGTTAGGAGTGGAAAGGACCTTAAGACCCACCTTCCTGCTGTAAGCAGGTACACCTTCCACTAAACCAGGTTGCTCAAGGCTCTGTCCAGCCTGTCCTTGAACACTGCCAAGGATGGAGCATTCACAACTTCCTTGGGCAGCCTATTCCAGTGCCTCACCATTCTCACAGTAAAGAATTTCTTTCTTATATCCAACCTAAATCTCCCTGTTTAAGTTTTATATATTAATGCTGTAATCAGCTTCATGAATACTTGGGTTTAAGAATGAGAAGTCTTAAAATACTAAACTGTACATGATTTTCTCAGTGTGGACTTTATGAGATTGTTATCAATCAATGTTGATGATATCTTTTATTACTGTATGTTGTGGTTTAAACCCAGAAACCATGCAGCTGTTTGCTCACTCCCCTCTTTTCTTCCCCGCCCCACTCCTGGAGGGATGGGGAGAAGAATCGAAAGAATGTAGCTCCCACAGGTTGAGATAAGGACAGTCCAGTAACTAAGGTATAACACAAATCACTGCTGCTACCACCAATAACGATAATGATAAGGGAAATAACAAGGGGAGAGAATACAGCCACTCACCACCCATCGACTGATACCCAGCCTGACCAGAGCAGTGATCTAAGCCCTTCCGGGTAACTGCCCCCAGTTTATATAGTGGGCATGATGTGCTGTGGTATGGAATACCTCTTTGGTTAGTTTGGGTCAGGTGTTCTGTCTCTGCTTCCTCCCGGCTTCCCCTCCTCCCTGGCAGAGCATGAGACTCAGAAAGTCCTTGGTCCAATTTAGTCTTCCTGCCTCCATTAATTTTTCCATTTTCCCTTATAACTTGGAGTTTTTAATGCAGAAAGATTAAAAATTTCTAGTGTTTAAGAAAAAAAAAAAGCTATTTTAAAATTGTGCGCCTAAATTACTTCTCTTCCCCCACACCTCTAGCCGCCTGTGCTTCTGTTAATTCCTTTTGGAAATCATTTAGAAGCAATGAATAACTGGAAGAGGTACTTGCAAATGGCTGTTTAACTTAACAGGAAACAAGGTGAAGAAAGATACTAGAAAAAGTTTCAGAAGGAGTTTTTAAGACAGGCTAAACCTCAGGTATCAGCCTGCAGAGCAGCAGATCACTCCCTCACAAGAATTGTGCACTAGTAGGCACTAAGGAGCTAGGTGTGCTGGGGAAGGAGTTTTCACAAGAACTTAGAATTAAGTGCTGTTGGAGACAAAGAGAAGTATATAGATCTATTCCAGGATAACAATTCCTTTTCCCCTCTGAAAGCGTGCTACGAAAAGATGTACTCCATTTGTTTCTTCAATTGGCTGCTGTCTGTTCGGAATCATGCATTAGTTTCAAGCTGTGCCTGAATGTTGAGTAAGACATGAACCTAGACTAGCAGGACTCTGATCTTGCCTTCCCTACCAGTGCAAGGAAAAACATAAGTATTATCTGAAATGATGGTGCTAGGTTTGATCTCAAATTTGTGACCATAATCACAATGTGTACTGACATGCTATTAAACAAATCCTTTCTGCACTCTTTAATGATCTGCCTCAGGATTGTAAACCAGAACATTTAGCTGGCCATCAAGTGGACATCATAGTGAAATAGGAAGGCACAGATGAGTAAACATTGTCTGCAGAATATACTGTCTAAAGACCGTGTTTTGGTAGCTTTATTCATGCATGTTAATATGAGAATTTTTCTCTCTACTAGGAATGTCAATGAAACCACCAGGTTTACTCTAGAATCATAGAATGGTTTGGGTTGGAAGAGACCTGAAAGATCATTTAGCTGCAGCCCTTCTAGTTGCACAGGCAGGGACACCTTCCACTAGACCAGGTTCCTCAAAGCCCTGTCCAACCTTGACCCTGTGGCCTTGAACACTTTCCAGGGATGGGGCATCCTCAACTTTGCTGGGTAACCTTTTCCAGTGTCTCATGACCTTTATCATGAAGAATTTCTTCCAAATACATAATCTAAATCTAACTTCTTTCAGCTTAAAGCCATTACCCCTTGTCCTGTTGCTACACATCCTTGTAAAAAGTCCCTCTCCAGCTTCCTTCCAGACTCCTTTAGGTACTGGAAGGCTGCTATAAGGTCTCCCCAGAGCCTTTTCTTCTCCAGGCTGAACAAACCCAACTCTCTCAACCTGTCTTCACAGGAGATGTGCTTCTGTGCTCTGAGCATCTTTGTGACCCTCCTCTGGACTCACTCCAACAGGTCCATGTCCTTCTTGTGCTGGGGACCCAGAGCTGAAAGCAGTACTCCAGCTGAGGTCTTGGGGAGTAGAGGGGGAGAATCCCCTCCCTTGACCTGCTGGCCACGCTCCTTTTGATGCAACCCCACCATATGGTTGTCTTTCTGAGCTGCAGATGTGCATGTTGAGCTTCTTGTTAATCAACACCCTCAGGACCTCAGAGTTGCTCTCAAACCAGCCTCCACCAGCCTGTATTTGTGTGTGGGATTGCCCCAGCCCAAGTGCAGGACCTTGCACTTGGTCTTGTTGAACTTCATGAGGTTTGCACAGGTCCACCTCTCAAGCTTGTCAAGGTCCCTCTGGATGGCATCCCTTCCCTCCAGTGTGTTGACTGTACCACACAGCTTTATGTTGGTGATCTTGCTGAGGGTGCATTCAATCCTACTGTCCGTGTCACCAACAAAGATGTTGAACAGTGCTGGTCCTCAATACTGATGCCTGGGAAATGCTGCTCATTACTGGTCTCCACTTGAACACTGAGCTGTTAACCACAACTCCTTGAGAGTGACCATCCAGCCAATTCCTTACCCACTGAGTGATAAATCTGTCAAATCGTGTCTCTCCAGCTTAGAGAAAAGGATGTCATGCAGGACAGTGTCAAATGCCTTGCAGAAGTCCAGGTAGATGATGTCAGTTCCCTTCTCCACCAGTGCTGTTACCCTGTCGTAGAATGCCACCAAGTCTGTCAGGCCTGATTTGACCTCGGTGAAATCATGTTGGCTGTCACCAGTCATCCCCTTACTGTTCATGATGTGCCTTAACATACTTTCCAGGAGGATGCTCCATGATCTTGCTGGGTACCAAGGTGAGACTGGCCTGTAGTTCTCCAGGTCTTCCTTTCTCCTCTTTTTAAAAATGGGGGTTATATTTCCCCTTTTCTAGTCAATAAGAACTTCACGGGACTGCTGTGACTTCTCAAATATGATGGCTAGTGGCTTAGTCACCTCATCTACCAGTTCTCTCAGGACCCGTGCATGAATCTGATCACGTCCTATGCACTTGTGCACCTTCAGGTTCCTTAGATGATCTCAAACCTGATCTCATATAGTGGGTGTTTCTTCATTCTCCCAGTCCCTGCCTTTGCCTTCTCTGACTTGGGTGGTGTGGCTGGAGGTCTTGTCAGTGAATACTGATGCAAAAAAGTAACTGCTTACTATTTGAAGTTAGTGAACAATTTGTTTTTCTCTCAGTGAGTGTTTTTACACTAGCCTAATGTTATTATTTCCACTGAGCTACCACTATAAGTTAGATGAAAACCAGCTCTGCTACTTCCTGATTACACTTTAAAATTTATTTCCTTTAATATCTTAGCAAGTGAAAACACTGCAAATTTTAATTTGATCATATTCCACTGTTTTGTAAAGCATGAGTATGCCTGAAATTAGAAGTCGACAAGAAAACAGTATTTCACAATGAACAGCAAAATATATTTGTGTCCTGAGTGCCTTTGTCAATATAAATCAGAAACATGAACAGTGAGAGAATACTATGCAACTACTTCTCTGTTACAAAAACCCCAACTACTACTCTCCATGATTTTTTAATATAATTTATATGTTAGGAACTGCTATGCAAGTACTGCTTTGGTAACTGCCTTGCTGCAATAGGATTTGGAAGATAGACAACATCTTATCAAAGGGGATTTATGGCTGTCTACACAGTTAGTAGGTAGAGTTTGAATGCTCACTGTAAGAAACAATTTTATTTCTTCCTTAAACCAAAGCACTAAATTATTACAAAACACTTGCTTACATTGATTTTGAACTGATTTTTAAGAAGTACTTAGTTATACTCTGGCTATTGAATTTCTGAAAGCAGTACAGCAGTGAGAGGATCCAAAGGATATCTCATGAGCTTATTTTGTGATAGCAATTGAAACAACATACAGCAATCAGGGATAATACAGACTAATAGAGATAAGCAGAAATGAACATCAGGAACTAGCATAAATCATACAAAAGCTGTCCTGTCTATGAAGTATTTTTCACCTGACTGCTATTATAAAAGGAGTCCTCTCAAGCTCAGATTTTATCCTTCGTTCTATAAAGCTTTTGACTTCTGTGTCTTTCCTGCTTTTTTCCCCATCACCCCTTCCTACCTGTCTAGAAGAAATTATTTTTTTTTCCTTTTCCCTGTTGTTTTTTGTGTGCCTCTGCATCAAAGCCACTTCTTGGAAGGGAAAACAGTTGGCAGGAACAGAGGCTTCAGCTAAGACAAAGTAAAAAATGGTGCCAGTCAAATTCTGCTTCAAAGGTTAAGCATAGCAATTAACAGGGTTTCCTGGACATATTTGATCTTCTAGTTAGAAATGGCGCACAAGTGGATGTGAGGATTTTTTATATTTGTACAGGATTTGAGTATGTCTTCTCACCTGGTGAAGGCTGGTACTGCTCCTGTGTGCTGAACTTTACAGAAATGACTAGAGCACGTTCACTGTACATTGCAGCCACTCAATGCTCGTACGCTTCTGCATGGGTTGGCGTGCTGCACTTGTGCTGAGGATGTGCAGGAAGTACTGCACTTACTGCGTGTGCTACCCGGGTGTTCTCACCTTTGCAGCAAATTCATTGCCTCTCTTCATACCCCGTTTCCCTTCTCCCTACACACTGGATTTACTGCATGAATGCAGAACAAGTTCTGCATCTGAAAGGCCCTGGCAATGTTGAATTTGCTCTGCTCAAAGTCTGCAGCACATGCATACCTACTTCTGACTGGGAACTGTGGAAGAAGTATGGAACTCTGGCCAGGGACCTTTCTGACTACTGTGGTGCCTTGTTAATATGGGACTCACAGTATCTGAAAATGACCCCTTCATCTTTCAAGTTTTACAGTAAGTTCAGTTCTTTGGTTTGGTTTTCGCAGTTCAGGTTGCTGTGTGATGGCACCTCAGTGATCTATTGCCCAGTGACTTAGAGAAAGCTCCAGACAGCAGACACCCTGATAAATAAGCTCAGAGAAGTTGATATTCCCTGCTTAAAATGTTTAGAAGTAGAAATAATGCCCTGTGATGGAAGTTTCTTTTAATGATCTGTTCTAAGTAGAGTTTGATAAAGGGTAGAAATACGTTGGATGTTCACGAGTAACAGTGCTGTCTCAGAAATGAGCTTTGATTTCTGAATACAGGGTGGAGAGAAAAAGCGATAAATGAAAGAGATAATTTTGTTTTCTGCTAATAATTTATCAGCTCTAATCAGGGTGAAACCTATCCATTAATATGTATGCGGAAATGTGATGATAGTATTAGGAGTGCCTCATTATTGTTAATTCATTTAGTACTCAGTGTAATAGCACTAATCATAATTAAGTCCTCTGGTATTAATACGGTTGTCATACAATAGGTACACTATTTGCATGAGAATTCCACTCCAGATTCTCATTAATTAAAGCACCATAAAAATGTCAGCACTTTAATTTGCCTTATGTTAAATACTATGAGAAGGCTTCCAAGTTTTTCCTATTAGAATTTATCAAAATACTGCTGCTACATTAATTTTAACCAGAAATAATAGTTTGTAACTACCTATTTATCCGCTAATTACTGTTTAAAAGTCTTTCATTTTTCAAGGGATTACTGTTGCTAACATACAGAGGTGGAACAGTAGCTTAATATAGCAGTGCTAGAGTTTTTATCAGGCAAAATACCCTGTGTTTTCTAAATAGGTTTTTCTGCCCACCTTCACAAAATGCCCAGTGTTAGGGTCCTGCAGGGCTGATGTCTCTCTGCGGAACGGTAGTCAGGGGCAGCCCTGGGCACTGGGCACATCCCTGGAGACAGATCTGGCCTAGATGCGGGCCTGCAGGTGAGGGTCCGTGTCTGGGTCAGTGGTGCCTATGGCAGGCACAGCTGTGACTGTGTTGCCGATGGAGCTGTGGCAACAGTGGGGGCTGAGGGGTAGAGGCTCAGGTTAAAGCAGCTCCCGTGGGAAGGGGGTCTCCTTGCAGCCATGTTTGGAGCCTCTCCAGAGGTGGCAGGAGGAAGGGACATCCCGTATGCACTGTCTTTGGGTTGGCTCTGAGCACAGGCAGCCAGTCCTCTAGGAGAGGGATGATCTCAAGGCCCTTCCAAGGTGTTTCTGTTTGGAAATGAAGAACAAAGGCAACATATTCATGGCTGTTGTTTTGGTGGCTTTAGTGCTCTGTGAGCTACCCCTCTGCAGAAAGTTCTTTGAGCTTTCTGGAGGCTTTTTCACTGCCTTCTGCTTTCTTCTGAGCCCATGCCTTGCTCTGCTGCCCTAATGAAGCCTTTTGGTTGGCTTACGGAAATCTTTCTTCAGAGCACAGGCACTGGTAAATTATTGATTTACTTGATTCTTGATTTGGCCCATGGTAATAGGCTTCAGCCTTCTACATGTGAAAACTGATGGCTACAAGATGGAAATGCTACTGTCCATAAGTTTATGTATGCTCTAGATGTGAGCACTAGCAACATAGAAAAGCAGCAGTCGTGGTTTTTGTGTCCTAACCAATGTACATCAGGCCTCTGACCAGCTTTGGACAGCCTATGTGGCTAGCACAGGGTGCTTCTCAGGAAGTCTGCTGGGATCAGAATGAAGTCCCGAGACCTTGCTCTTGTCCATGGGTGTTTTGTTGTTGAACTGAAGGAAGTGGGTTATCACCCACTGCCCTTGGCTGTGACAATGAGCTGGGGACATGGGGTGAAGAGGACTAAGAGCTGTAGCAGTTTGGTATCTGTGGAGACAGTGTTCTCACAGGAGAATGGATATTTGGTACATGAACTCTGAATAATCCCGAAAGATACAGCAAGGCCATGAGAGGCCCTAGGAAGTTTAAGCAAACAAGATAAGAAGAAGCTGGAATTCACTGAGGTATGAGAACTGTGGACTGTTGGCAAGCTTTCGAGGTCAAGTTCTCACACCTGTGCTTAACCAATTATATGTTAGTCGCTAAGGGTCTTCACGACATGTATCCAATCATAATATGCCAAATAGCTGTGTTTGTAAGCAATAGTATATAAGGAGTTAAGGCTTTGCAATAAACGCCTTTTGTCTGATCATATTGATCTCTGACTGAGTCCCTATATTTTCTGCGGCAGGTATCTAAAGAATAAATCCATATTGTACATTGGTTTACTTGTTACATTCATTAAGCCTTGGCCAACTGGAGGTTTGCCCTCTAGTTATAGGAATCACATGGCTCATGTGACAAGAGGTGGTGTTCACACTGACCACTCTCAGGCATCCCACTAAAGGAGATGATGTGATGAGAGGAAATGCTAATCTTCCTATAGTTCAAACTCTTTTATGCTCTTCAATAAATTCATTGACTCATTAGCATTCAAAGCATTTTTATCCTTACTTATATTCTACTTCCTCTGGCCAAATGCAAGTGAGTCTTAAGAAGTCCCAAGGGTTTTCTTTATTGTTTCTTCTTCTTTTTGTCTTCTGTTTCTTCAGAATATGCCATTTCTGACACCCTAGGATATGAGAGCTGGAGGTCTTAAAGTCATCAGGTGGATCATAGAGCTGAAAATAAAACACCAAATAGCCTATGGCCACACAACAAGCTACTTTATGGCAGCATTATAATACAAGGTTTAAAGCAGGAAATTTAAACCTAATTAGGTAAAGCAGCTGGATTTGGACCCTGACTGATGGGTTAAGGGACTGGCATGCAGTGCCTGGTTTGAGCTGGTATTATTCATCTGGGAGTTTGTAGGTCTATTTAGTACCAGAAGAATTTCTTCTCTATGTTTTCCTCATCTACAAATGTCCTGTGGTGTTGTTTTAATAGATTTGATACTGTATGTTATAGAAACACGTACGTTGAATGCAAGCTTCAGAAGATGTTTGTTTTCAGCCCGAGTGCTTCAGGATCTGTGAACCATCACGGGATTAATTAAAATTCATGTTTTCCTTTTTATTTTCATGCTGCCTCATTTGCATTCAGGGTCTGTCCTGAGCAGGTTTATTTTGATAGATTATTATCCACAATAAATTGAAATACCTTTCACAGTGCTCTCTGTAAGATAAGAAAAAATTACTCGAGTTCTATTGCCAAATCCTAGGTGACTATGCCAGTAGATTGATTCATGCTGTAGGTTCCCAAATCGTTTAAACATTACTGAAGTGAGCCTGAAGCTTAATAGTTTTTATCACCTCTCAGAGAAAATATTAGAAATTATTAATTGATCATGCAGATTAAAATATTTATACAGCAATAAAACCATCGTTCTTATCACTGATACACACTATGGTCCAAGACCCATCCATCAGTTCAGCCTTTTCTTATTCTGTTTTGTTTTCTTCTCTCACAGGGCAGTTTGTGACATGATTGTGTTATATCTGTGGTATAGTATAACAGAATGAATACACTGTTGATGCCAGCACTATTAAGGTAGTTGATTATTTGTGTTTCAGGGCTGAATAGATTTCAGGTCTCACAGCCAGGTCCTAAACTTTGTAAAGTGAAAGGTGCAAGAGGGTCTACGAGCCCTGTCTAAGCAATAGTAATTTTTCTGCATATAAAACAATGTACAGGAATAAAGGAATCTTGACGTCACTTGGTGTGGCCATAGTAAATCTATGCAATTGGAATTTAATTTGTAGCATTTTTCTATAAGAAGTTGCAGTTTGCAAAGGTAAACAACATTGAGGTAAGCAAAGGAGGAAAGTATATCCAAAATTTATATATATGTTTAAATATATAAAATTTTCTCTTTCAGTATACATATACCTATATATATATATGATACATTTTTGCATACATCAGGGTATTACTGGGGGGAGGGAGGGCCTTTTCTGATAATGGAAAATATATGGATCAGCTGTGTCTCACTGCCCTTACCCTGTCCTGTCATTACTTGGTGTTAATGTGGTAGAAATATAATCTATCACTTGAATCCAGATTCTTAGCTAGAGATGGTAAAACTTGTCTTTCAGTGGTGGGAAAAGCCCTTTAGGGATTGATACCAATCCAATCTGATTCGAGTTATCTGAGCTAACTCCTCCTCAAGATCCCCTCTGTGGGATATTGGAGTACCTAAATAGTTGCCTTAATACGGAGGTACTGAAGTGTCTGAGTAAGGGGAGAGAGAATTAAACCTACCTCTACAAAACATAATGATAAAGACTTGTAACCGTTTTTAAAGCTTGTGATTCTAGCAGATGGTGGACTGGATACAAAGTCAGGTCTGGACCACGTCCTGTTATTGCCTTTCTTGGTGAACTTTGAACAGCTCTTTATCAGCTGTGTCTCAGGGAAGGGTCTTTTACTGTCTTCATGCAACATTCGGTGCAGTGGGATTCTGAGCACAGTGAGAGCTGTTGTATGCTGTCATAAAAGATGCTAATAATTTCAAATTTAGAATTCCCTTGGAATTTCTTTACAAGAGTGTTGCATTTTGAAGGTGTCTTGGCAGTTTGCTATGTTGTTTGTCTTCTCACTGCAATAGGGGAGGCAAAACCATGCACTTTTTTCTACAGTCCCTTGTCAAAGGATGAACTTGTAATGCATCAGCTAGAGAAAGCTGAAATGCTGAACCAGTTTGCAAGAATACTGATAGGAAAAATGATATTTTTTTATATTCTTATATTCTTTCTTCCTACTGTTTTTCCTGGCAGACAATTCATGTTCATTTGTGAAAAGTCTGCTTTCTAACTTGGCATAATACTGTTGATTGGCAGAGATGAAGAAGGCTGCTTGCTTGTACTTTGTGTCAATGAGGAAGAGCTCTTTTGGTACCCTGTGATGATAAGGAATTTTCTTATTTTGAGAGAGAGAAATGGGAAACATGAAAGCATGGCTGCATACAGAAAAGTGACTTTCTAAGTGTAATGCGTTATTACAGTCAATGCCCTAGTGTGTTTTCTGAGCTTCTATTTGTTTAGAACAATTGCTAAGAAAACAAGGTTTTGCTGCTGCGAAGTTCATGCAATGGTGGAAAGGCAAAAGGTGTACTTTGCCTCTTGGCAGCATCAGTACAATTGCAGCCAAGCCCAGAGCCTTTTCCTATTGGTGATGAGATGCAAAAAAAGTTAATAAAATTTCTATTCCTTTTGCCTTTCTCCCAGTAATGAAATAAACTTGATTGCCTGGCAGGTCCCTGCATTTCCTTTTGGATTCCACAGTGACCAGATCTGTTGAGGAAGACCCTTACAGAATCACATAACAAATTGAGATGCTGTTTAGGCGTTTCCCTTCTGATTTTAATCACACTTTTGAAGAAGTGCTACCAAGGCTGATAGACCCTATTGTCTTTATATATTTTTCCCACTTACAAACTTTATGAAGACTTTATATACAATCCATTACTATGTTGGCAGATGTTACAGCTTTTCTCTTTCTTCCCCTGTTTAATCTCAAAGACACAGTGCTAACTGAAAGAGCAAATGTTTCAAACCTTCGAAACAGTGGGTTTCTGGGACATTTTCCTGCTGTGTGTGGGATTAAAATGGAAAACACTTTGAGATGGATTTTAATAAATTTAATAGTAAAAGATACATAATAGCAGGAGACTAGACTCAGTTACCCTGGAGGCTCTTTCCAGTGGTGTATTTCTGTGGAGAGCTTAATCCTCTTCTGTATAAAACCTTCCATACTTGCCACCCCAAGAAATAGGTTACACTGCACAATTTCTTCCTGAGCTCTAAATTTCTTAATCCTCTCCTCAGCCCCACAGAGGAAGAGCTATTTGCCTAATACTTTGCTCACTTTTGTGAACAAATTGGCTGGGAGAAGAAGGGGAAGGAAAGGATCAGGAGGAATCTGATCTGGCCCCACTTACTTGCCAGTATAACTGCTTAAATTTTTTTGACTTACCATAATGAAATATTATTTTAAAATCCATTTTTACAGACAAAATTGATTTTCACTTATATTTTTTAGTTCTTGGTAAAATCTAGAATGATTTTCTTTTTAATGTTGCTGTCCATTTCTCTTTTTCCCTCTCTGCATTCCTGAATACCAAAATGCAAAAACCCAGAATTCCCTGACTCCTTAAACTACACAATGCTGACATACGTAAAGGCTAACCTAATAACCTGGGGATATTTGGGGAAAAGTATTTGAGAAAAATAGATGAAGATCTGTTTCTTCTCCAAACTTGCAGAATTAAAATCTCATTTCTGAAGAGTTATGAAATCTGTAATTTATTGAGACAGGTTGCATCCTTTAAACAGTTACTGGCATTGACTACAAAGGGAAGTAAATGGCATTGTATAGAAAAGGAGGTAATTTGCAGTTTTTCCAGAGGAAGAAGACAAAAGGAAGGAGTAAGAATTTCAAGTGGAAATATCATGTGGAAATTATAAGAAGAATGTCCTCTCTGTGGGCTAGGAACTACAGATTGGAAGCCTTCACCTGTAAATATTGTCTTGGGAAAATTTGAGAACCTGGATGAAATCCTGGTCACATTGAAATCAGTGACAAGTTTTGGCACTGACATCAATGAGGCTAAAGTTTTACCCCTTTTATTTTACAGTTGTTCTGTGTTCAGCAAGGAATGTATTTTTTTACTACGGCTGCACATGAAAGCAGGCCTAAAGAGTTATGTATGTACCTATTGCAAAAAGGTGTACGGTTTCTCAGTTAATATGCCACAGGATTTGTTGATGGGATATGAGCTGAAGGAATAAATTAAGAGACTACTGGCACTGGGATACTGAAAGTGGAAAAATATATATAGTTAGGACCAGATGTTAAACTGGAGTTTCAGAATTAATCTTTGTATGTAAGATGGCTATGGAAGCTGAAAGGCTTAAGCAAAACGCAAACCTTCCAGGGGAGATGAAAAACTCAGGCCTCACTACTGAAAACTGGATAGTCTTCTCTCAGGAAAGGCTTTCTACCTGTGAAATGGAGATAACAGCATTTAACAGCATTCCTCTTCTTTCTTTTCTTTGTTAGTCTCTTCTGGCTGGAGACTATTAATAATAATATATTTATATAGTATGTGTCATAATGATTGTGTGACTTTATGATAGCACCAACAAGAAGTCACTGATACTGATCAAGGCAAAAATTCTCTTTAATGTATTTCCCAAATAAAACCTACAGTGACTATTTTGGAAGTGCAGTAAATTAATCAGATGTTTCTCTGTATCTTATTGTGCTTCATCCAGTATTTTAATGAAAGAATAAGATATTTCTTATCACAGTGCCAAAACCATGGACTCAAGAGAAATGAATTACTGTTGTTATGGGAAAAAAGATCCAGCAAAATGCTTCAGTTCAATTGTTTTGAAACAGAACTGGCTTCTTTCATGGATGTTGCACATATGTGAAACCAGCCTGGCCCCAGCGTGGCCTATTGCCTACAACAGAGGTTTCCCTAATGATAGTGTTTGTGCTTTTGATAAGCTCTTTGTCATCTGTGCTCTTTCAGTCATTTCTTCTATAGGATTTCCCTTATTTACTTCATTTCTGGTTTTGCTTTAATTTCACACCCATTTGTGTCTTTTCCTTATATGGCCTCCAAAACCTGAGATTTGGTTGAAATGAACACATATGCTGTCTATCAACAGAACAGTTTTTCATCCCTTTCCTGGGGGTGTGCACGCACCCAGGGACAGAGTGAGAGGGAGGTGGAACTGAAATCACAGTTCTTTACTAGGGAAAATTTGCATTATTAAAGCTAAAGTATAGTCCTCTTACCTGCTTCTGCTGGTGAGTCTTCATCTTTCCCCCATTATCAGTTACAGAAGATGACGTAAAGCATTTATAAATACACCAATACTAATACTTAAAAATACAAGCCCAATGGTGACCACAGAAAAAAAAGAATAAAAAAATCCTTATACAAACTTGTGTGCCAAGCATGTCCTGCCCTGGAGTCAGCCAGTTGAATTTTGTTGTGATGTACTTCTCATAGCTTAATATCTTTGCCTGAGACTGTGATTTTGACTTAAGAACTGGTTTCTCTACCCACATAGAGCACTGCAGCTTCTTAGCCTGATCATGCTCTTGAATTAATCTATTGTATTAAAAGTGCTTGATTTGTGATTACATTGAAATTGAAAGTTGATAAAGTTGTTCTCTTTGTTCCCCATTCACAGGTCCTAAAATGGAGTAGCTGAAATGTCAGAACTATGTAGCAGTCAGAAGCTCCCAGTGGACAATTATTTTTCTGGAAAGGGAAAGAGGCAGTTTCTCTTTAATTGCCCACAGCAACGCTCTTTTCCTCAAATGCCAACACCTAACATTGTGACAAGACCAAAAATAATGAGGCTACCATACAGTAAATAACCATGGGTGATATTACAATTTTACAGAGCAAGAAATACTTTGCTTGTGCTTCACTTTTGCTTTTGCTTTATGAGACAATAAAGTCCTCTGGCAAATAAATGCCAGGACCTCGGCCCAAGAGAGTGGTGATGCTTCTCAGAAGACTTTGCAAGGCTTGTTTATTACCTTGTAAATTCAAAACCAAATGAAGTTGCTATAATGTTACATTTTGCATGTGAATTATGTCTTCCCTCTCCATCTGCAGTTATGCATACTTCTTATTGCTTTGATTTCTTTCCCTTTTGCCTGTTCTCCTTTACATTTCTACTTGCAGATGCTGCAATAGATGGGACTACTAGCCCAAAACGTAGGGGAAATATTACTACTGCTAACCCTAAGTGTTTACAAGTCAGACACGAAAATCATAATATGCAAATAGAAATCAGTGCATGCTGGATATGTTTTCTGGGATCTGAGCTGATGTATTATTTCTAGGACATGTTAGAACTTTGTGAGCTTACAAATATGTTCTGTGGAAAAAAAAGAAAAAAAAAGAAAAGAAAATGGAAATTAAGAATCTCAAGTGCCTTTAGAGGCTTCAAATATGGTGTGAGAATTGGAAACGCTGAATATGTCTTACTCATTCCTGACAAGGACAAATTTCAGCCATGGATAACTACTGAAATCAATAATCAGCCTTACTACAAGGTTGTCTGTAGGCTAGCTAGAAACCAAGCTGGTGAACAAATGAAATGGGCTATCCAGTTGGATTCTCCCATGTGAGTCTTGCAAATCCACAAAGAACTCTCTCCCTGCTGCTGCCTAAAGGATACTTAACAAATGCAAGAAACAAGAAAGTACACACAATTGCTTCAGGTGGTCCATGAGCGTGACAAACTGTAATGAGATCATAGGAGGGGCCTGTGGGACTGGGGCTCGGAGGGACCTTAAGAAAATCTGTAGTCCACTTCAACCTGCTTAAAGCAGGATCAGATGAGGGTGCTCTGTTGGGTCTTGATTATCCCTGAGGCTGCAGACTGCACAACTTTATATCTACTTCAAAACTTTCTTCTTTCAATATATATCCTTTGTCTGCCATCCTCCTACCATATATCTCTGGAAGGAGTCTTGGCTCTGTCTTCTTGATAGCTGCCTCATAGATATTGAAAGGCTTCTATTAGGAGATGAAATTGAGCAAAGGGAAATTTAAGCCTACTTCTGTTATTTTTTTATTTATCAGTGAAGTCTGTGATGCTCCGGATCCCATTGCCAAAGTAATTTAAACCTACAGAGAATATGCCATAAAAAATAATTCTGTATTGACACCAGAGGGGAAGAGACTTTCTTGTTATGTCTCTGCTATCATATGATCCAATTAATGTTCCAGAAAGTGTGACCTGGTGGAATTACATCCTGTGAAGATTAGAAGCCTTCTTTATCCAACCATGCCAGATTAATCCTAAACTACTTCTGGTCAACAGTCTGCAATTATGTTAATGTTATTTATGAAGATTTCCTTAAGGAGACTCTTATGAACTGTGGAATGTGGACCTTCGTATTTTGTTAACAAACTTGTTAAGAGTAAATGAAATGCAAATGTTTTCATTCCCTCTGCCTCTCAGCTGTTGCTGGTCTGCTTCAATCTTCCATACAGTTATAGTTAAGATTGAATACTTTTTTAATAGATGATAATACATATTAAATGTGGAAAAAAATAGGTGATCTATGTGTTATGTTATGAATACTGCAGGTTCATTGGTTTGTTTTATTGCATTTGTGTTGAGATGCTGATATGGTAGCAAAGGGACTCAGGGGCCAGAAAGCTGCCCTGCCTTCCATAGATGTTTGTGTCAGCTGACACTGATTGAACATTAGGTAAAACAGGTGTATGTGCACTACTTGATGAGTGATAACCTGTATTCTACTGCTCCTTGATTGCCTTTGTTGCGATTAAATAAGGCTGAAAAAAAGGTTAAAGGGGGCTTAGTTAGGGCTGTGTGGTCAGTAGGTTTTGTTTGTAGGGCTGTGTACCTCACAGATCTATGGGCTTTTGAGAGCTAGAGGCTCAGGTTTTGAGGTGTTTTGGAGAGCCTGAGATGGGGTTGTAGACTGCTGAATTTGGATGCCTGCATTTTGCTCTATGGAAAGAGGGACTGCTGCTGTGAAGAGTGATTGGTGGAGCAAGAGCTTCCTGCCACTGTAACTAATGGTAAAATTCCTACTAACTACAGAAGTAACTTCTGGTGTTATGCTGGGTAAGTGTCTAAAATGTGTGATAGCTGCTGAAGCTCAGCAGGATTAATGGAAATTGAAAGTCATACGCTTGGTCACTTCTTTAAAAGTGTCCAATTGGAATCCAATGAAATGACTGCTGGGAATGCAAATTAAATCATACTTCTGGGAGTCTTAATTTAACTGAAAGGTCCAAGCCCAGTTGCATTAGGTCAATGCAAAAATACATCTTTTAGAAAAGACCAGGGGATCCTATGTTTCATTCACAAATAGTACTTCTAATAGTGAAAACTTAAAAGTTCAATCTCTAAGTCCTTCTGTGCCATCATGCCATGAAAGATATTGCAAATTGGGCAGATTGAAGGACTTAATAAGTTTAAAGCTGATCTTGTTTTGTGATGCCTATGTATGGTTTTGTGAATGCCTGAAATGCTCTTTGGTTATATTGCTATTTTTGCATACTTCCATTTACTGTGGATTAATGTTTAGGCTGTCATACGTGAACAGTGTAAAGTAGTAATTTTTTTTTTTAATTGTAAATATAATTCGTATTATTCTAATTGGCTGGGGATTTAAAACATTCTGTGGCTGCTTTGCAAGACTGCTATGGTAAATTGTATTTCAAATCCTATTCTTGCCCATGTCAATTAATAGTTTAGCAATGTAAAACCTTATTTTTGACCCCTGCAGTATGTTACCTTCCTACCATGGATCCATGTTTAAATGTTCCTTGGAGACTGGCTTAGTCAAAAAGCATAATTAAACAATAAAGTTCACAGTATTCTTGCCTGAAAACAGGCTACTTTATAAGCAACATGATGATTATTTTATGTATTGTTTTATGGTGTGGATTTTTTTTTTTTTTTTTTGTTTTTTGTTAACTGAAGTCCTCATCCTGGGCTGGACTGACCTGTGTTGAAGTCCCAGCTTGGTCTATGGGAATTCCAATGTTTACGTTCTGTGAGAACGTGTTTAGGAGAGTGTGCTGTGTCTTTTTTTCCGCTCCACTGAGCCCAGGGTAGAGTTTAAGAATTAATGCAGTTTCTCCTTCAGTATTTTGGGGCCTTTGTCTGGGTTGGAAGAGATGGTCTTATTTTTAAACAATGGGGTTTAATATAACATGCAGAGACCTGCTGGTTACACTTCTGCCATGTGCTTTAACCTTTATCCACTAAAAAAATCCATCACAACCCAAACCCCTTTGAGAGCCATTGTTCTTGGCAATTAAACCTTTCAGTTATTGCAGCTGAATGACTGATCATGACCAAATGCAATGAGAGGAGGCTGTAACTGGGCTCAGTGTGTTAGCACAGCTGCTATTAAAATATATTTAACTTTTAGATGCAGAAGTCAGAAATCCATGGCTGATCCCTTTGTTTTCACCTCGGTGAATCCTAAAGATCAGCTGTAGTAGTAAATACATGTTAATCCATTGCTGCTAGCTGGTAAAGCACCTGTGAATAATGGGAGATCATAAACAACTCGCCCTTTTCCCCAAGAGCATTTATCTATATTCCCTCAGAGGCAGTGCCAATTAGGGCTGGTACAGCTGTGCTTTGTAATGAAACTCTTGACCTAGGAGAGCTATCCAGATAGCTTTAGGAAGATGATCTCTGGTATTATGCAGGTCACTGTAGCTCTCTGCAATTTGTGTGTGACTGCTGCAGCTCAGACTTCCCAATTGGTGTAAGCAGCTATATGGCTGAAAAGATTACCTGATATCTGCCTAATGCCCTGTGTACTTAGTGTTTTGTGCAGCAGAGATTTAGGAATCACAACAGATCAGCTTCAGAGATTGCTCAGTGTCTGATGTCTGTTTGATTTGTCTCCATCACGTTAACACTGTACTGTAATAAGTCATACTGTATACACACCTATCCAGCTCATGGGAGACTGTCACAGGAGATTAACACTTGGTTAACAGGCTGTTTAGTTAACTAATGCACAAAGGGGAAAAAAAAGAACTCTTATAAGAAAGGGGAATTTTGGATCCCTTATCAAAATAGTAAAAAGATATATTGATAATGACAAAATGTGAGGGCTCATATGGAAGAAACAGTGGGAAATAAAAACATGTTTTAATCATGTGAGTAAATATGGGGACTGAAAGCACAGAGTAAAAACCTACCAGAGAAAAGGCAGTGCTTAATTTAACATGAGTCAAAAATGGTAGTGCAATGCAGGTATTCTGGGAAAAGAAAATGAAGTCACAGAAGTACAATTTGCATAATTTCCCAGACATTTCCAAACCACTTTAAGGGAGTGGAGCATCTCCCTTATGAGGAAAGACTGAGGGAGCTGGGTCTCTATAGTTTAGAGAGGAGGAGACTGAGGGGTGACCTTATTAGTGTATATAAATATATAAAGGGGGAGTGTCACAAGGATGGAGCCAGGCTCTACTCAGTGGCAAACAATGATAGGACAAGGGGTAATGGGTACAAACTGGAACACAAGAGGTTCCACTTAAACTTGAGAAGAAACCTCTTCTCAGTGAGGGTGACGGAACACTGGAACAGGCTGCCCAGGGAGGTTGTGGAGTCTCCTTCCCTGGAGACATTCCTGTGTAACATTATCTAGGTGTTCCTGCTCCGGCAGGGGGATTGGACTAGATGATCTTTTGAGGTCCCTTCCAATCTCTAGCATACTGTGTGTGTGTACTCAAGCCAAAGGTTTGTCAGTATTTTATGCTGACTTTTTTTCATTAGCATTGCTATTCCTGTTCACTTGTCTGCAGAAATTAAGCTTTTCAGAGAAAAAGTTGTAGCTGAAATACTTTGCTGGTGCTTATGACATTTAGTCATACCTCCATTTATGGCAGCAAAGTCTTGTTCTTTTAATTACTATCAGTTTTGGACTATCTACTTTGTGATCACAAGACTGCAAATGTATTTGAATTCTCAGGAAGCTATTTTTCCCTTAGAAGCTATTTTGGCCACAGGGCTGTTGGTTTCTGTGTTGTCCATCCTTCAGTAAGTAGTATGAGGATGCTGTTGCTTTTCTTTTTTGTGTGACAAAGATTGCAGTAGTTCTGTTTATACTGTTCAGTTCATGTGCTGTTGTTTGATATACAAATGTACTTACACTTGGATATACTTGATGTACTTTTTTTCTCCTTTATCAAAATGTTTTGACAGAATTTTGAGATTTAGTTTGACAGGATAGTGCCATTCTCTTGATGTATGGTGCTTTACTGAGATTATGGCTGTGTTTGTATTCTGATGTATTTATCTTTGAAATAAATTTAAAAGACTTTCTTGAGAAAGTGCTGATAAGATCACAACAGCAAAGCATTTCAGTACACTGATGTCATTTTTACAATTAAGCATAATAATGGTCCATCAGTCCTTTGGACTAAGAATGGGTATAAACTGGGAAGAAGTACATAAAAAGGAAACTTGAAAAAGATACAAATCTCAGCTATATTTAAGCACTTATCCACAGCTGAACACATTTGTAACTCCAGGAAACCATCTGAGGACCTCACACAACTAACAGACCAAAGTGTCAGCTAATCAGTAGCAGCCTTAAATCTATGCACTTAGTTTTATATAGGGATATGCATCATGTTTTACTGAAGGGTCACTAGTGGAGAACTAGACTATGAGAATTGGTAAATGCAGCTAAACAAAAACTGATGGCTGTACAGAAGTTGTGTTTTCTCCTCATTAGTCATTAGCTGCCATTTATGGAGCAGGGTGAAGAATGAATATGTGTATTTTTATGTAAACAACGCTGATTTTTGGGATAATGGAAGTGCATGTCCAGTTTGTCTTCTGGGAAGAACTTCTGGAGGTTAAAGTGCTTAACTATTATTTTTGCTTCAATGTTGACTTCAGAAATGAATGCAGCAGGAGGTTTGATAAAGCTTACAGGAAAGTAGAGAAAGTAACAAATCAGGAAAATCTGGAGAGTCTGAGCATATTCAAATCAGCAGAGAGATGAGATTTAACATGGTGTGCTCAGTGAATTGGTTAATTGGATCCACTTTCAGTTAATTTAGGGAAGTCCCAGAGGACAGGTGAGATTTCAAAAGGACAAATATACTTGCAGGAAAGAAAAAAGGGACATGGGAATTATGGTCCAGTGAGTTTAATTACAAGATCTTAGTTGTAGATCTGCTTGTTATAGGGAAATGAGTTTTGCCAGTGTCTGGTGAGAATAAAATAGTTGTGGAGAGCTGTAAAGGTTTGGATTTGAGACAGAAGTATGCCACCTTTAGATGCTTGTTGGAAGCTTACACTGGCATTAAAACCTCCTTTTTGTTTCTCTACCCCCAAAGTCACACACGGTGATCCTCAGACCCCAGGGCCAGATGCCGTTTGCAGTGAATAAATAGCATTAGTATCTTATCACATGCGTTTTCAAATTGTGGCATCTGCCTTCGTGGCTGAGTACACAGAGCGAATCATATCTGAGAAATACCTGCATTAACTGAACCATGGAAAGAATTTAAGGTCATGGCAGGGTTTAGGGACCATGTACTCAAATACAGCTGCTGAAAGACCAAGAACTAGCAGTTACTACTATTATTAACTAAGCAGAAGAGTACTGAAGATAATGGAGAATTTTTTTTCATAACAATGAATCCCAAATAGCACAAGATAAGAGTCTAAAGGCAGGAAAAAAAGGCATCTGAAACTCAGCAATGTGCATTGTGGCAAATAAGACCAGGCAAAGTAATAACTTGGAAAACCACAAATGCTCTTGCAATGTCATAGCATCTGAGCACGAAGCAAGGACAAAGATGTTCTGTGTGCTAGAGCATTTCCGTACTCCCATCTGTTGCTCTGATAAAGATATGAACAAACTGCTAGCCTGAATGCAATTAATTGGGGCCTATGTTCATTCCTTTTAATTTGGGCACAAACACCTGTGCTAGAAATAGTGGTGTCAGCACAGAGGGAAGAGCCCTAGGCACTATAACAGACTGTAAATGAACAATACTTTCCACACGCCCCCAGCACAGAAAACTGTCTTAGAAAAGGCTGGGATAGGTCCAAAAGAGGCAATGTTGGCCATTTTCAGCAAGTGAGCATGTAAAATCAACATGGATAAATATCGGATTGGAAGAGATGCAGTTTGCAATTACAGCAGCATGAAAAATTATTTAACTTTTGTGGGTGGTTTTGTTTTGTTCTTTTTTTTTTAAAGAAAAAGGTCAAGCACTTTGCCTTGTGAAAAGAAGGGAACTGAAGAAGAGCTGGAGCATAAGAGGGTAATGGAGAAGGCTTCAAGTGATGGCACTGTGATGAAAGATGATAGATGAAAGAATGCAGCTGTCCCATAATTTATGCCCCTAGGAAAGTTCTTTTGCCGTCAGGCAGATGAAAAGAGGAGCTTGGCTCTGTGCTATTATGAAGGCAGTGAATTTGAGTTCTCATAGTACTAGTGTAAAAAATACTTCCTCATAACTCAGAACGTTATGGGTTTTCTTTTATCCACTTTTGAACAAGTGGTAGCATTTGTTTTTTTTTTTTTAAAATGTTGCAGCACTGCTGTTTATTATCAAATGTCAGCAATATATAAAAGTAGTAATTTCTAAAATGTATATACTGTATTTTCCATGAGATGAGCCATTCCTGACATAAAGGGTCTTTGAGATCAGTAGGCGTCTTTCAGAAATAACATTTGCTGATAAATCTGACTACGTACTTCATGGGGTTGAGTGCTATGCTGTTCAGCTATCTTATTCAATATAAACTTAGAAATAATTATTTAACTTCTTCTGTCCTACAGGCAGACCGTGGGCCCTGTGTTGTTTGAGATTGTTGCAAAGTGAGATAGTATTTGCAGTGTGTGAGTGTTTATTTGCAGCTTTAGTGCTCCACCACTGTAGTGACAGCTCAGAGATGGTGGGGGTGGGGAGGGGGAGGAAAGCCAAACGCATCACAAGGTGATTTGGATACAAAAGCTCCTGAATGCTGTAATTAGCACAGATCTCCCATAGCACAGTGGAGAAGAAGTTCAAAGCAGGGGTGCTCAAATGTAAGTCTTTACCGAAGTCCACACCATTCTTCACTGAAGTTCTCAGAACAGTTTCATTTTGTTTGGAGTCTAAATAAACCTGTGCTCATAATTCTACATATAGGTGTCCCTGTGTGACCAGAAATGAATATGCAATGTATCACACATCCCTGGGTTGAGAGAGATTTCCACTCCCGTCTTTGTGTGATGCTGGGAAATATACTACATGGAAAGCAGTACAAATAGTCCCTTTCAGTCATTAAGCTTAGTGATGAGCTATCTTTTTGTAATTTGACAAATAATTGAAAGAGGCAAATGTTCAGTGCTGTAAGTAAACGTGTGTTCTTATTACAAATAATAGCAGGTACACACTCAATCTGCTGTGCCTAATCTTAAAATTGGACTTTGAATAACACTGAGAACTGGGTTACATATCCTTATAGTAAGCACACAAAGAGCAGCACAGTGGCATGTGTGCCTGTGGAGGTTACCATGTGCTCAGGGATGCAAGACAGTACAGTGATGCTGACTACAAATCTTAAGCATATCAGCATCCCGTTGTTGATTCACAAGAACACTCTTTTTGCTGCTGTGAAGGAGTATTTTGCTTGCCTGCAGTGCCTGTGCACACTCTTCTCTGCACCTGCTCATCTGGGAGCCTGCCCCTGTGAATGACATACAGTGCTTTAGAGCAAGGTTTGACTAATTGGGGCTGAAGTGGTATTTCTGGAAGTCCTTCTTCAGATGTTATTTCATTGTTGAGTAAAATGACTTGGGTTGAAGAGCAGCTAGCAGGCATTTTATGACATGCATACATCTACCAAGTAAGATTCTCCTTTTCCTGTCTCTAATATGTGGTGCAATATCTAGAAGCAACCTGGATGACATTCAATTGAATTTTTCATTTAAAGGCTATTTTTGTGAATAAAATGCAAATGAAATTCTGCAGGTGAGAGGTCTGAAGATTCTTAGCCAAAATGTTTGTCACTGAGATTCCACATTTTAGAATTTATTCAGGAAACTTAAACTTTCCATTCTGGAAACACTGAAGGGTGTCATGAAAGCAAAAGTCTTGGTGTAACCCAGCTTAGAAAAATATATTACCTCACTTAGAACTGGCAAACTTTTGAGGATGGCAGGTTCTGCATGAATCTGCATAGACGAATAAACCTGCAAGGGACAGTATTGCTGAGGGAATTTTGAAAGTACTGCAGTTTAAATAGGATGAAGCATCATCACATTCCTGTATGCTGGAGGAGGAAAAAAACAGCCAAAACACACCACAAACACTTGAGAAAACTACAATAACATCTTTTTTATGGTTACCCCCTACTCAAATGCCCAGTTTGTGCGTGTATACTATCAATAAATTGATGGTACTGCTATAACAGCTGAGATTTCTCAACAGCTGTAGTCGATAACAAAGAAGTATGCTGGGCTGGTGAATGTATGGCAGAAAATCCGTTAGCACTTTGAATGAGCTGTAAAAGCAGACAGATTTTGTTTTAAATCCGTTTCATAATTCATGATGTTTTCTGAGAAGGGAAGAAGAAATCTTTGGGAGCTGGGGTGAGCAGAGTTTAAAAATATTCTAAAAAGTATAAAATTGTGGTGTCTGCCGTCACCTTCAGTGATGGCAAAAGAATTCGTGGTTTATATCCTCTTTCTTGAGAAGCTTTATCTCCCACACATATAAGTTCCTCTTGAGGTTCTATGCTTCCAGTTGCTTTGTGGAACACAACACTTGGAGGCCTTCATGCAGAGTGAGCAACTGTCTGTCAGGTTAGAGTTATGCTCAAAACCAAGGAGCTGCAGAAGATGTATCCTAAGTTTGCGATGTTAACAGTAAAAACTGTAACCTAGCTCATGATTTTGAATTGTATAGGAAGACAAGGAAGTGGGGAATTGCCTCTGTCTAAGTAACTTTGTGCTGCCTGTGGTGGTGTGTGTAGTCTCCCTAAAAGCCAGCCAGCACCTCAGAAGTCGTGAGATTGACAACATGTTTGTGTATATTTTGCATAATGTTTTTATATGAATGTGTTGGTAGCCACAATTCTGTGTGAGTAATCTAGGCAGCTACCAGTGGGAAAACCAGGAGCAAAAAGAAAATGGTTCTAAACTGTCATCTGTGACTGATTTCCAAAGGACCCATTGATGGCTGACCCAGAAGATGGGACAGGCTTAGGAAGTCAGCTTCAGCTATGTCAGCTGTGGTGTGTGGTTCCAGAAGGTTGTCTTCGACATTTGGATTTGAATGTAAAATCTATCTCCTACTTGTCCTGAGGGGCTGTACAGGGAAGCTGAGTGCACAGCCTGATGGGGTGTGTTGGTCTGAGCTCTCATTGTAGAAGAGTTAAAGGAAGAGCGCTGAAAGCTGGGAAGGATTCCTGCTGATAAGTCTAACTCAAGGTTTTGCTTAAATTTACTTGTGGTCTTTTGTTTACTTGCAACTTGCAGCAGCAAGTCTAATTTTCATCTTGGAGAATAAACTGCTGCTGCTCCACCACCAGCTATGCTTTGTGTTGTATAGACCTGATGAGTTCTTTTTGAAAAAGAGAACACTAGGTTTTTCTATTCCCATGGATGCAGTGTGTCAAAAAAAGCAGACTGTACAAAGCATATAGTAAGTGTTGGGCAGATGTCCTTTCTAGATGTGAATTCGCTCTAGCTGGCTCAAATCATCACTCTTCAAAGAGCAAATGGTGGGGGGGCATTCCATGGTGTGCATACAGCCAGAGGAATTGCAGCCCTTTTTTATTGTGTAATTGAGCTGCTAGATAGGAAGAATGCACAAAAGCTTTCAAGTTGCTCTTTGGTCATAGGAGCTGTACATGTGAGATGTATTTTGTGAGCAAGATGAGGAACTGAAAAGTGAGTTTACTAACAGTACATCTACTTCTATTCAAGAGAATGTTTCCCTTCCTACAGTTCTCAAATTGGTGTACATTGCAACAATATCTGCTGTTCCATTGGCTTTTGCCTCCATGGCAAAGGCATTTCATCAGTCTCTACTAGTTGCAGCTGCTTAGTATATTGCTGCCCTGCACTGAAAGGGGAGAGTAGGGTCAAGCCCATTGACATGCTGCCTGTTGCAAAAGGGCCCCCAGTGCAGGCACTCTTTCCTGCAACTCAGCTTGCCTGGGATATGTTCCTTATGTCCCAGGGTGGGATGACATTTTCAGTCAGAGGAGCAGGAGAAATGTGATTCAGACCTGTACACAGGATCTTCACCCAGGCAAGCACATTGGCTGCTCTGAGAAGGGAGCTGAAGCCTGCAAGAGAATTTCACATAAATGACTTGCTTGGAAAAACAAACTGAATCCCTTCTGAGCTGTTATGTGCCTGTTCAGAAAGGGGTCCCTCTGTGCCTGCTAGTTGGTACAAACCCTGCAAAGTGAGGTGAAATCACATCCTGGAACTCGGACAAGTCAGAGTGAAATAGTTCACTGCTGGTGTTCCCATATTCCCTTCAAGGTAAACATACGAGCTAAATTCTTAGCACAGTAAAGCTGTAGGGCATTCCACATCAGGACACAGCTATATGAGTCCTGGCAGGACAATCATAGCAGCTGAATTTCCAAAGGAAAGCCCCTTATGTGATTCCTGGCAGGACAATCACAGTGTTTGAAATCTCCAGCCGTGAAAAACTGCCTAATACAAACCTATCAAAACATATGATATTCCCATCACAAAAAACATAAAGGGGGCATGGAGGCTTAAATTGTTTTAGTAAAACCTTGCTGTAATTGGTCTTTGGCATGAAAGAAAAACCCTGCCATTCAGTTCTCTGGCAAGGGCAAAACTTTGTGAGTTGAATTACTGAGAATAATAACCTTCCTTAGTAGGATTAAACTGTAGCTTAAAGCATTGCACATTTAGAAGCTTACTTTATGATATATTTTTTTAGCATGTTTAAATGCTATGACAAAAATAAGGTGGTGGCAGCAGAGAATATGGGAAAAGTGGGACAAAGGCACTTGTGTGATCTCTTTTTCCTAGGGTGCTTATGGGAGATACTGAAGTGGCCTCAGAAGAAGGCAACATGGCACTTTGGTTGCATGCAGCATTCACATCTGTTAGGATGATACCTGGGGCCAGAAAAAAAGAGATTGTGCAGAAACAGAACTATAGTTAAGTGCATAATTTGAGCTCAAATAAAAGGCTTGTGTAGCAGGTGACCTGACAGATGACCTGATAAGTTTTCTGTTCCCTCTTTCCTTAAGTGAGGTCCCAGCAATGCTGCAGCAAGACCTGTCTTTGCTGGTGACAAGTATCAGCATTACATAGGTGTAATCCTTATCCTGTTTTAGCAACTGTGATAGAACTTGGTGGCTGGATGGGGTCTTGTCCTTGTCTGTCTTGTTCTTGTCCATGCTTGTGGCTCATTTGTGAGCTGTAATTCACCTTCACCACAGACACAGCTTGCAGATGACTCTGCTTGGTAGTAGTACAGGTTGATTCTGAGAGGATGCTTTTCCCGTCACTTGTGCTTTCCTGCCTGCTTATTGTATCCTGTGATGTGTGACAGCAGAGCTTATTTATGTTAAGGACTTATCAGCACTGGGCCCAGACTTGATTGCCCTCAAATGCAGTGTAAGTAGGGAGCAATGGGCAAGAGCTGTTCCCATTTCATGAAATAATGAATCCCTTATGAGAATTGCAGCTAGAGATCTTAAATCAACCTGCAGCAAATGACGATTATAAGTGCTTTCATCTGGCCTACAAACTAGCATTCTTACTTTTATTCTGAAGGTAGATGAGTCAGTAGAATGAGCAGAGGCATTGTCTGGTGACCTTCTGCCCTCAACTCAGGCCATCAGGTTTTCCCAAACAGATCTTTGTCTTTCCATTACATCAAAATAAGATGGGTAGGTTTGTATGCAGGCTTTAAGGAGAGAAGGCTAATTGGTGAAGGAAGTCTGAACTTTTGGTACGAAACCTACTTAAAGCTTAATGACAGTTAAAATTGTATTGCTCCTTGATGCCCTTAAGGTTCACAGACAGTAATCCCGTTGCCCATTCATATGTAGCAAGTGAATGCATAATGAATGCTGGCATTTTATGACAAAGAACAGAATGATGTTGCCTTAAAGCAAAATCACGACTGCTTTGCACCTGCCTCAGACTCCCTAGACCTAGAGGGAGGCTGCTGGGTTTTAAATCTCAGGAGGTGAGGAAGAATTGTCATTTTTTTAGCGCACTGGGGGGAAGCCTGGAGCCACCTAACAGGTTTGAGTGAAACTTCCAAATTCTGGCAGATGAAGGAAGGAGGGACTCAATTCAGAAATGTCTGTTTCTATAATTTTGGAGTTGCAGCATCTGCCTGGGATTAAATCCTCATAACCTTTTCACTACAGGGCTGACTTCTTTTGCATCATGAATGCTGTTACACTGGGGAGAAAGGTTTGCACTGTGCAGTAGGGAAAGTTTTCTCCTGGAAGATGTTCTTGCTGTGTGTATTTTTGGAAGTAGCTAATGGACATCTGGGGCACTTTACTGGGATTATTTTCAAAGATGTTTAGAAGATTTTTTTTATTATTTTTTTTTTAACCTGGAAGAGATTAAACTGGATGGATAAACATGATTATGAAGGATAATTCTCTCTAGTCCTTCTCCAAGTTGCTATTGCCCCCAGTTTCTAATCATCTGTGTGTTTCAAGGTAATGAGTACTACAATTACTCCTGAAAACAATGAATTACCTCTGAAAGTAAGAGCCAACTCCCACATCTAGCTTGCTCCCAGCAAGGAATCTGGGTGGCTTTATGGCCTGGTGCTGGGAGAGGCAGACCTCTCTTCCATAAAATGCCTTCTCCCTCATATCATACTGAATGAAGCCCACAGCAACATTAAGGAGGCAGTAATTGTTCTTGCAGAGGCTGCTTGTGGGTGCCTGACTTCACTTTGTAGCCCTCTTCACCCTGTCTGTGGAACTTCTGGCTCACAGGAGAAAAGTATTTCTCTTGTACTCCTCCATCTAGCCCAGCAGTAGCATTTGTTCATAGTGGGGAAATGCCCTATTGCAAGGTAGAAGGTACAACAACTTAATATAAAATAGATACATCTGAATCTTTCAGTGTAGCTTGATGTGCTGTTTAAGACCAAACCCAACTGGAAGATCCAACAAGCGAAAAAGAGAATGAGAAATTGAGAGAGAAAGAAAATGAGGGCAAAGAGAAGATGAGGGAAATGTGTGATCAGATTCTGTGAAATGAAGCGGTGATCCAGCTGGTCCAGTGAGAGGAACTGAATAAATTTTACTTCTACACCTTGTTTTGTGGACAATGTTTCACAGATCTTGCAGCTTGATACACCACGTAATGGAAGGGACTATGTACTCTGCTCATGAAGACGAACAAGGGAAATGCCCTAAAAAGTAGACAGCCAGAAAATGAACTGAAGAGTGTGTGGTTGGATAAGCAATTAGCAAACTAGAGGTCTGAAGTGTTGTTATGAGGAAATGTGGAAGACTTTAGGCCAAGACAGCATAATTTCTATCTTTTGGTGAAGATTTGGCATCTGTTCAGTCCGTCACACCACTTCATCTTAGCCAGCTGTGGGAGAATTCCCTATGGTTGGCAGAGGGCCACCAGCACTGCTGTGGTACAATGTGCTTGGAGGAGGTATGGCTCACGTTCATCTAAGCTATGTCCTAGCTTTTGCACTTTGTGTGGGCTCTTTAGATCCATGTGTGGCTGGAATAAATTGACATATCATTTGGGCTGGACACTGTGCTCTTGTTGGTTCCACATCTAGGAACTATGAAGGTATCCTAAAGGCTTTCCTCTGATTTTTCAACAGTATGAGAAACATCTTGCCTCAAGTACAGGGCTAAGATCCAATGCCAAGAAATGAGATTAAATGTCTTGCATCATGCCAATCTAAACAGTTAAGGTTGAAATATAGTAAAAGAAATTAAGAAGAACTTTTGAGAGGTGGACAAAGCCTTGGGTGGCATGGTTTAGTGTGACGTGTCCCTTCCCATGGCAGGGGGATTGGAACTAGATGATCTTAAAGTACTTTCCAACCATAACTGTTCTATGATTCTATGATATATTCAAGATAGACACAAATCTCCTGCTTGACCTAAACCACCCTTAATTCTGAAAGACTGGAGCATCCAGTCTAGAAGCAGTGAAGCTAGATTTGCAGCTAATTTGATGGAACTTTTTAGTTAAAAATCTGGACAAAATCAAGAAACTTAATACTAATGAGCATTGACATGTTTGGAAGCCATAGGTGGAAGCTAAAACCAATTGAAACACTGGTTTTGGAAAGGAGATGTGGTATGCATAATATATTCCAGAGTTTAGGAAATTTATTACATGGGAGATTCCCTTTTCACTGATGTAAGCAGTTGCCCAGTTGTCAGACTGAGATAAATAAAAACCAAAGCTTAATAAACTATGTTTACAGAAGTTTCTGCCTCTCTTCTTGAGAGAAATTTCTACCTCTTTCTGAGAGCATTATATTTAGCTGTAATGGTAGCTTGTAGTTGTGCTTTGTCGTGTACAGGAACGCTCTTGTATAGTAGGTGAGATGACCTGAAACATGGAATGGCATTGACGTAATGTTATTGCCTAGTGGTGATTACTTTTCACTTGTGAGTGTCTCTTGAAGTGTTCCTTGGTGTAAGAGAGCGGTTTCCTAGTGTATTCCAAAGAAAGCTGTGCATGAAGTGTCAGCATAATTATACTGCTTTGTGTTTTGGCTTGAAAGGTCTTACTGAAACCTGACGTTGCTCTGCTGGAGCGCTGACTTCTGTGCAGATGGTGGCACTCTGCAACTTCTTTGTGGGTTGTGTGATGTGGAGCTCTTTTTTCCCCTATAAGGGAATCTGATGCTTTTTAAAAAAGATTTCTCTTGGCAGCCTTGGCTGGGAAAGGCCATTGTGTGTGTGGTTGATGAGATAGAGGCCATGTGGTTGTAGCAAAGCAACACTAATTATTCCTTAGCTTTTAAGATGAACAAGTGTCCGGTCTGCTGCTTGCAGCTATCATTCCAGCATTTTCCTTGGTAGCTTATCTTACTGTCTGCTTACGGTTATGAGAGTTTCCTGAAACTTAAAATAAACCTTCCTTGATACTCTTTCTTCAAGTTTTGTGATTAATGGCTAGAGTTGCTTTATACTTCTTTGTAACATCATCTGATGCATTTCTACAATGTGCTAGTTTCTTGTTTCTGTTTGGTCTTGAGATTTTCTTTGTCTAATTATATTCTTCATCATGTAATATTTCCCCATGTCCTTTTATAAGGACAATGTCCTAAAGAAAACCAGCACTCCTCTGACAGCTAGCAAGTCCAGAGAATAACTGTCTTATCACTAGAGATGATTTTATTAAACAAATGTCAGCTCAGCTGTTTCCATAAACTTTCTCATTTAACAGCTCCAGGTATATAAAGGCCACTGAGATGCATCCCCCTCTTCAGTGTCTCACCTCTTTCTTCTCTGAGTAAATTTGCTTGTTGAGATTATTTTGTGGAAACCTTCTCTTCTCCAAAGATTCAGGTCCTCAGTGGGCAGGTAAGGTGGGTAAATTGTTACGAGTTTGGACAATGTCTGTACATGACAATTTTTTGTGCCTGTTGTAGGAAAATTGAGAATGGCTGATGTCGTGGTTTAAACCCAGTCAGGTAACTTATTCACTCACTCCCAGTGAGTGGTGCCGAGCTGACAACAATCAAGGTCCGTGTCCGTTTTTCAGGACAAGCAGGGGGTGACCCTTTTTTTTTTTTGTTGAGATAAGAACAGTTTAGTAACTAAGGTATAACACAAATCACTACTGCTACCACCAATGATAATAATGATAAAGGAAATAACAAGGGAACAGAATACAACACCTCACCACCCGCTGACCGATAACTCGCCCCCCAAGCCCGACCAAGCTCCGACCAATACCTCCTCCAACCCTGCAGTCCCCCAGCCCTTCCGGCTAACTCCCAGTTACATCCTGGGCATGACGTGCTGTGGTATGGAATAGCTCTTTGGTCAGTTTGGGTCAGGTGTCCTGTCTCTGCTTCCTCCTGGCTTCCCCTCCTCCCTGGCAGAGCATGAGGCTCACAAAGTCCTTGGCCAAACCAAAACATCTCTATCAGCTCTGTTCCCGAGCTGAAAGTCAAAACACTGCACTGCACCAGCTACCAAGGAGGAGAAACATGACTGCTACTGCTGAACCCAGGACAGCTGAGGACCCAGAAAACTCCCAGTTTCAAATCTGCTTCATCAGTCTATATGTTCAGTAACTCTCTGATATTACAATGGTAACTGGATGATGGCTGTTTCTTGCTTGTGTATGTATCTCTGGTGCTAGTAGCTTGATCTCTTAAATTTTCTGTAATTCTTTTGCCTTTAATTTTGCTCTTGCATCTCATTCCTTAAAGAGCTTCTGCTTTTATGTGTCCTTCAGAAATACAGGGTTTAAGTCAGAATTTAAGGATGAAGAACACGAATAAAGAGTTTCTGCAGAGCTCCTGCCTCAGTCAGCAGTATCCCCTACTCACCAAGTAGTCCCTGTTTTGTCATCAAAAATTTTCTTAGTGTTCAGTTTTAATAGGAGATTACCTGTATGGGGAAGAGATGAGGTTTATAAAAGATTTAGGAAACCTTTGCTGATTTATCCCCATTACACTTTTCACTGGTTTGCAGCTAGATTTAAATGTAGAGGACCAGGTTCATCTCTGCTCTGTTGCTAGATTCTTCTGTTACCTTGGGCAAATCAGCTCAGCTCTTCATGTTTTTTCCCCTATCTGGAGGGGAAGAAACCTCCAAATACAACAAACTCCCATGCCAACAATGGTCCTTGCTATTCTTAGGGGCTACAAGTGCGTAGAGTCTGGTGTTCACTGTAATAACTGTTTCTAAACTAATGCTCCGTTTTGAAAATCAGCCCTCAAGACAGGTCATACATTAAAAAAAATAAATAAAATTGGTGCCTCTTATCTGCTCTTTATAAAGAGATGAATGTTACCTCCAAGTGTTTTGAGAAATGTTTTTGAAAACCCACAATTTGAAATTTATGAGCCATGTTGCCATAGTAATTAGCCAAGCCAGGGTGTGCATTAGTAGGCTGCTGGTGCTCTTAGATGGATGGAGGCACTCAGCCTTCTGCTTTGGTCCTCAGAATGCCTCCAAAGTATGTGCCAATAGCCTATTGATGCACAGCCTGTTGTGACTTATTGTTATGTTCAATGCACAGCAGATTACAAAGGTAGGTTATTTGTTAGCATGATTTTCCAGACTGCTGCTTGAAGAATTTAAACAGCGTCCACTAAACTCCCTAATGTATAGTTCAGAATGAATAAAACTCTGCTTGATGATGTTTACAAGAGTCTCTGTGCCCACTGCTGATGAGTCATGGAAAACAGCATATTCCTTTGACTCCTGACTATGTGCATGATGTGCACAGATTATTAGCTGTGTGGGGCTGTGCTTTACAATTAGCAGATTGGTTGCTTTTTAAGCTGTATCCTAATTCAGATGTTTTAATTTTGCAAGGAAAATAAACACATGCTTCTCTTGGTCTCTCTAGCTGCTCTGTCTTGCTACCATAGCACCTCAGAGCTGCTGCCAGCTGAACAAGTTGCCCTCATGTTTTTCTTGACCTGTTGTTGCCTCTCCTCATTATCTTATGAACTTCTGCAGTGGCTGTTACTACCAAACCTCATTAGATCTGTTCTCTTCCTTTGTTTAGTGGATGTTCAATTATTTTTCAATGCATCTACCCTTCAGATGGCTGGTTCATTTGCTTTTCACTCTTCTCATGATGACATGCAGAGCTTTCATGATGGCTGAGTATCTCTGGGGCCTTTTTCCAGCCTGAACATTAAGTCATAAAAACAGTCTTGCTACATTTGTGCATATCTGACAAGGCAATGGTGTGGAGTAGCTTCACTGTGGTATCTAACCTTATCCAGCATAGCTGTTTCAGTTAAAACAAAAAACAGAAAACCCAAGCAACTTCAAGTTATAACACCAGAAACCTTAATTTAATTGGAGATTTCTTTATCTTTCTGTCTTTAAGACTGACTGAATGTTGATTGTCCAAGACATTAGAAATTGGCTTGCGTGTGACTTGTGTTTTTGTGTTACTGGTCAGGAATACAACTGTGTGTTTTCAGATTTTTCCTGTCACACCTCCAGGCACCTGTGCTTGCAATTTAGTTGGAGGGATCAGATTAGAGGGAAAAGTTGCAGCATTCAAATCACTGAAACCCTCCCGCTAGCTCTTTTCCAGCCTACTTAAATAAACTGTAATTAGCCTTTCTCTGCTGAATCAGCAATTCCAGTTAAGCACCTAGGAGAAGATTAATGTATTATGAATTATGTCATGATAGCTGGTTGAAGGGTGCATATTCCTGGCAAATACCAGGTGTGGTAATGTGCCAGAATCAAGAACATTAACCTCATAGCAAGGTTTATCAATGTTAACTCACTGAAAGCAGGCAATATGTCTGACTTGCTAACTTCCAGCTTTAATTAAGGCAATTAAACAAAATGTGATCTATTCCGTTTTCATTTATTTATAGATTTAATTACTAGTAGTTAATTAGGCTATAGTTCTATAAATATATTTACTACTGACCTAGTGTTTCCAAGTGGGAATATTTTAGTTTAATACTCATTATTAGTAAATAAAATAATGTTCCACTGTTGCTCCTTAGCTTCTGCTTCACAGCACAATAGAATCAAACCCTTAAGCTTCCTCAACATGTCCTCAATGTTAGTGAACATTGTTATATTTAGAAATTTATAATTCCCCAGTCAGCATAATATCTAAGCCAGAGTAGACTTACATATGAAATAGGTAGTTCCTTGCTTAAGTCATTTGAAAAGCCTGAACTCTGAACTCTTTCCCTTTAATTGCAAGAGTATTTTTTCTCTTCCTTTGTATAATACTGCACACAGTTCAAATCTATGTGTTCTTTAACTTCATCTCTTTTAGCTGTTGGCAATGTTAACTAATAATGAATGATACTGTTAAACAGCTCTCATTCCAGACAGAGGAAAATCCTGGTATATGATAGGACTGGCTAGTCATGGCTGTGGCAGAAAGGCTTTGAGCCCTATCAGAGCACTTAATGAGGGGAACCCCAGGAAAACCCAGGCCTACACAGCCTGTATGACGGAGCTGGCTGAACAGCTGTGTTTAAACAGTATTTACTTGTTGTTTCATGGCTGCTGATTGAGGCTCGTCCCTTATTTTCGGATTACTTACAACACAACCTCATTGTTAGTAGGACCTCTTTCTCATCTCCTTGTGCTAGGTATTAAACATGAAAGGAGGAATAGGTCTTCAACACAAACCTTTGAAAGTTAATTGCCAACTCCTTTGGATTCAGCAGTCCAGAGCTTGCAGGAATCTGTAGATGAGGGGAGCAAATAATATTCACTGTTTTGTGTACTTTACTTATCTACCCTGTTGCTCATCTGCAGTATACATTTCTTGCCTTCTCACCTGATGTTACTGTTGGATGTTTCAGAACTTATGGTCACAACTGATTCTTTATACTGAAGCTTCACCAATGTGCTGACTGGTGTAATAAAGCAGTTAGGGGAGAGAGATAAGGGTTGCAAGCAATATGTAGTCTAGATGAATTGATACTGTTCATTTGTTTTCCTGCTGTATTTATGGCTCATTTTTTGGACTTACGAAGTCAGTCTTATGGGAGGGATCAACCAGAGTAATTGCTAAGTAAAGGCAACAGTAAAAGCCATCACAAGCCTCAGGGGGAAGAGGTGGAACTAGATATTCACTTGGAGCTCCTGTGAAGGGTAATGATGGCTTATGAACACAAGAAAGGCTTAATTGTCCTGTTTTGTGGGTGTTAGGGTTGGGATTTTTTTGTGTGTATGTTTTTGTGGTTTGTTCTTTTCTTTTTTTTTTTAGCAGAAATCACACAGTGGATTTTTAGTGGATTTTGGAAGAATTAGGTTTGCCTGCGTCCGGCCTGTGGTATTTGAGCTGTTCAAGTAAAACTCCCATACTGGCACTAGAATTACGTGGGGCATACTGCGTAGATCAAGTCCCAACAAGCAAGCTAACTCAGACTGCCAATACAAACACTCACGGGTTTGGAACAAAATGTGTGCCCGGCTTCTCCTCATGAATGTGACTGTGCTGAAACACATGAAAGTCTCTGTATGTCACTGTGAGATAAGAACAGTTTAGTAACTAACACAAATCACTACTGCTACCGCCAGTAATAATAATGATAAAGGAAATAACAAGGGAAGAGAATACAACACCTCAGCACCAGCTGACCAATAACTCCCCAGGCCCGAAGAACAGGGCAGGATTATGACGTGCTGTGGCATGGAATACCTCTTTGGTCAGTTTGGGTCAGGTGTCCTGTCTCTGCTTCCTCCTGGCTTCCCCTCCTCCCTGGCAGAGCATGAGGCTCACAAAGTCCTTGGCCAAACCAAAACATCATTGTTATCAGCTCTGTTCCCAAGCTGAAAGTCAAAACACAGCACTGCACCAGCTACCAAGAAGGAGAAAAATGACTGCTACTGCTGAACCCAGGACAGTCACTGTTGCCTCAAACGCTGGTCATAACTGGGTGTATCAGGGGGAAGAACAGGGCAGGATTATGGTGCTTTTTCTCAATACTAGGTATGAAGCATGTAATCCTCTGTTATGTGAAAGCTTTGATACATGTCCACCACTGATCTACCTATACGGTTGCAAACCCATAAGGGTAGACTCTTTTAAACATGCTTTAAATCTGTAAAAGCTGGTATGTTGTTACTTCAGGTTAACTGAATTAGGCAGGTGCTAAACTGTTGGACACACATCTGCTTAAAGGAAGATACCTGTGTACTTAAACATCTTTGTGCAGGAAGAGCGGCGCTGATGAACATACATATTGTGAGTGGTTGTGGTAGATGGAGGAGGTATCTATAACTAAGTTCTTGATGGCAGATGGGGTGTGTTACAACCTGTTACCTGTTAAACTCTTGGAGGCTTTGTCTAGGAAGACAAAGTGTGGTGTGACCACTTCTTATCTCCAAGGTCTGCTATAGTTTACACTCTGGTTGTAACTGCCCATAAGGTACTTTGACAGCCCAGAGTAGTTAAAATATAATTTAATTGGGGAAAGGGAAAAGGCTTCTGGGGAGCTAGGAATTTAGAATGCCGTAGTGCTCACGCTGTAGCTCCACTCAGAAAGCTTTAAAATAAAAATAAAAGAGATAATCAAAAAGGTGAACAAAAGGCTGCCATAGTATTGTGTACAAAGCCTGGAGAACTTTTACAGAATGAGACTTCTGTACAGCTGTGTGCTTCACCATAATGTATCTGAAACTCCCAGTGATCTTTTGAAATTCTTCATGCATACTTAAAGAGGTTTTTTTTAGAAGCACTTTGTGTTATCTTAAGTTTTAGTGTGTATATATAAAAAAAGAAATCTACTGACTTCCATAGGACCATGAAAATAAAATTAGCATTGAATGTTATTAAACACCTGCCCTGTAGTATTTTTACTAGAATAATGTTCACTTTCCCTCTGAGCCACAGATGTACTTATTGAGGCTAATACTCATCTTCCAGTAATCTGCTGTGTCTGCTTCCACATAGCGAAAATGAGAAGCAATCTATAGACTTTCTAAACTTCTGTGGGAAATGGTGATTGGAATCCTAGTCTATCCTTTATGAATCTTTATTTAACAACTAAGTACAACTTCTTGGAGAGCACTAGAGTTTGTGGAAGTATTTTATAATGATGATTATTCTTCCTGCTATTAGGAATTTGATTATTTCTTAAAATTCAGTGGCTCCTAGAACTGGCCATAAAATCCATTGACTGTAAATTTTATTGCATAAAGACTCAAAAATTGTGATGGAACAGAAAATAACATTTTCCTTTTCATTCCAACATAGACACAAGATTTCTTCTGCCCTGTCAGAAGTATTTGGAGGGGAAAAAAGGCAGGAAAAACATGTCTATGAGAAATGACATTGATTTTAGAGAAAAGCTTAAACTATATTGTTCTGTGAACTGTGCTACACGGAACAAAGATTATCTCTTGCTTGAAAGCTCTGCATCCAAGACCCTAGAGAAAGACTAACATAGTGAGGGGAGGAAGCACAAGGCAACTGGGAGATGGTATTGCTCAAGGTGAAAACCTGTGGTCTGAAAAGGCTAAACAATGCCAGTTTTAAGGAAGTAGTACACAGAAGCAGGTGTGTTTTATCCAGCATTGTTATAGTTAGATATAGATAGGATAGGTAGTTTTAATGCTTTCTTTTACCCTAATTTTAAAATTAATCACTGAACAACAGCAGAATATCATGTTTTTCAACAGAAAACAGAGGTAAGAGGAAAATTCACATATAATCTGGTTTTGTGAGGTGGGTAGCTTTTTCTTCCCAACTCCTCCTGAGGGAATTCCTACCTTTTAAAATTTTCTTTAATTACCTTGAAAAATTACTTAATGACATCCACTGTATGATGATTCTTTTGGAAAAAGCAGTTATACATTTTATTTACCAGTTAGTCTTTCTAAATGTCAGAAATTGTTGGTATAAATTTCTGAAATCCTGTATGCTTTGATAAGTGCACTCAGTGACTTGACTTCTTTGTGGCCTCAATAGATGAGGCCTAAAATAGTAGGATTTCAAAATAGTGAAGAGGATTTTATAATTATTTTAGTCTACATACTTTAGTGATGTAAGACTGTAGGCTAATGAGGTATGAATGTACCAGGCAGATAGCCAAGTCCTAAAAAGCTGAACCTACACACTCAGTACAAATAGGTTGTGATCTACTCTGGAGATCTCTCTCTTTTAGTAGAAACTGAGTTGAGGAAGTCTGGAGTAGTGACTAGGAAGCTTCCTGCATTTGAAGGCAGATGATGGGCAGCCAAGCCGAAAGGAGAAGAGAGCTGACGTAAACAAAACACTTGCTTTCTCTAAAGTAAGAAAAAGGAATGCTACCCAAGGCAAAATGGAGGGGACCTGAACAATTAATTCCAGGGAGCCAGTATCAGTCTGATGTTGGTCCTCTGTGGAAGTCTGTATATGAATGACTTGCCTGATGGAGCTCAAGAAACAGGATGCCTAAAGATTTCTGCTGTGCAGTTAAAAAGCTGGACTTTGGATGGTGATTTGTAGTGATGAAGACAAAGGAAAGACAGGCCAAATCTTTAGCTTAGGCAAGTGGGAAAAGGGTCATGTTCTTAAAATATTCTCCTTATGAGGTGCATGAGAGATGTTTACATTAACTCTTGTAAAACATGCAAAATAATGAGAGACCTTCATGTTCTAGATCTATGAGAGACAATTGTAATAATTTAGCGTTACCAGCTGTAGATACCTATCTTGAATTTCATTTGGTAATCTAATAAACTCAGTCTTTGGTGTCTAAATCAGATGTAACATGTTTTCTTGGAAAGGTGTCTTTTTTTTCTAATCTGAATCAGCCTGGCTTCATGATCCAGATGTGGTGTTTTGAGGTATAATCCTTGTCTGTGGTAAAAGGCTGTCTGTTGTCAGAAACCACTTCATGGTGTAGGTTCTGACGGATCTTGACTGATCTGATTCCTTTTGATCTCCTTTTTGATACATATTTTGTGTCAGATGTTTTTGGCTGTCTAGGATGATTTCATTTTCCCCTTCTTTAAACTTTGGCTTTTAGCAGCATGCCAAAGTGGAGACATCAGAAATGGACAGACTAGGTGCATGAAATAGTGTCAAAGGAGATGTTTTGCAAGAGTTATTTTTTGTGCCACATACAAAACCAAATCTACTGCCAATGTTAGCATTTCTGTACTCGTGTTCTGTGAATGGATTGCCACTAAATTTCCTTGCTCTGGGTACTAGTGTCTTCCCCCCCCCACGACTGCAGGCTGTGTTTGACCTTTGTGGAAGAAAGCTGAAGTCTGCCTATTAGCTTGATGTTACTGTAGGTGGTGATTTGCGTAGTTTTTCCATGATACTTTGTTTCAGTCCCTTACATTTGCCCAGACTCAACAGTTAAAGTTCCTGGGCTTGTAGTAATGAAATTTGCATTAAAATAAAATTGAAACTAAAATATTTTTAAATAGAGGGAAAAGAAATACAATCCCAAAATTATACCTTTCTGCAATCTTCTGTGCCACATTATGAGATGCAGAGCACAAATTTGAACTGGACATCTCCCCTGAGTTCAGTCTACAAGGTAATTTTGAATTGAGGGCTAGTTTTCTTTTTGAAAATTCCAAATTACTTACAGCCGATTAAATAGCAAGTACTTCCGTGATAATGGCACTTTGTTTTGTAATGTTAACAGGACGTCCTGCCTTTAAGTAACTGAAATGTATTATGTGACCACTAATCAAATCTGAAAAATGCTGAGACACTTTCCATTTGTATTGGCAGCCTTGCTCCGAACTAGAGCTATCAGGTATTGTTATATTTTAAGCTGTGGCTATTTGTCATCACTTGAACAGCCCACAGGTCTGGCTTTTCTGTGGTCATCCAAGTGCTGACCAACAGATGGATGCTTTACTCTCATCAGTCTCCTCAGACTGAGGAAAATGGGTGGGTTGCTTGACACCAGTAAGAAGCCAGATTTCTGTGTTTTGTATACTGCCTTGTGGTTAAGACATGAAGAAGGCAGCAAGAATATCTCTTTATGAGCCCAGGAAGAGTCAAAATGAAGTCCTTAGAGACTTAGCTGAGTAAAGGCCATCAGACCATTTTCTCTTTTGTTACTGTGAATTCCACTTGCCTGTCCTGAAGACCTGATTAATAGACCTTTAGGGCTAGTAGATGTGAAGTAGAAATCTCTCAATTACAAAAAACAGAACCCCCAAACAAACAAGGAACAGTAAAGAGGAGAAAGTGTGTATTCTGTTCCCAGAGAAAAAGTAGGAAGTGTTTATCCATTGCCCTTGTTCAAAAGATGATGTGGTATTGCTTACTACTCTGACAATCACTTTACAAAAGGTACAGGAGCTTCTGTAACCTCTGCCCAAATAGCTGTGTGCAACTAAGAATGCGATCCCTAATAGCAGATTCAAATCTGTCCAAATAAGCGTGGCCAGAATGTGATCTCAAATCACTTACGTATTTGAAGCTGGAGGAGATATTTGTGTCACATGGCTTACTCAGGTGTCAGATTCTATAGACGCTTGTTCATTGCTTACTCCATTCAAGGTATCAGGGCAGTTATCAATCATGCATTTGTGTTCTGTATCTTTTTTTCAATAGCAGAGAGGTAGTTAGGATGCATGGCAAGTGCTTGTTATTCTTGTAGCACTGCTGGTCACTTGGTAATCTTGTCTCCCTAGCAAAATAGCCAAGTTATGTTCCACTGACCGGGCTGCCCCTCACATTCCCACTTTTCAGTCTGCGAGAATATAAAGACAGTTTCTTTAGCTGAGTTCATCTCAAAGGCTTTGTCAAATGGCCGGTAATTGTTTATAGATGGAGGAATGATCCCTGTTTAGTCAACTGGGGCATAAAAGTGAAAGAACATTTTCCTTGAGTTGCAATGAGTGTTCCTTCATCACAGTGGATATTCATATTTCATACACTGAATATCTGGAGCTGAATTCTCTGCTAGAGGCGCTTAGAAAACTCATTGCTGCCACAAGCAGCTTGGTGACTAAGCTGCTGTCAGTGAAGGCTATTAAACCATATGAATCCTGGTACTTGGGCTTCCTGGCAATTGAATCAGGAGCCATATCTGTGCAGTGTTGAATTGCAGCCTTTACCTCGGTGACTTCAGAATTTTCACAAGGCATTTTTTGTAAGTATTTAATAAAGTGTATTTTAAAAGACAATGTCACCTCAAATTGCGGAATTTGCTTATGCATCTTCAAGTTACTGTTCATTACTTCATTGGTCAGTAATTGCCTGTAATCTTCTCAAGAAAGGAAAGCATTTTACTCTAGGGTGGTAAGAGTAACATGCTGACAATTGTTCTTAGATTCCTTGGAGTGTGTGTGGGGGTATTTTAGGCTGTTTTTTTCTTGCTTGTTTGTTTTTCTGTTTGGTGTTTCTTATTTTCCCCTCTGGCAGGTGAGATACCATGAAAAGAATTATATTATTGCAAATTCCATATTAGTAGATTCTTTCAGATTCCGGCATATTCCCCCTAAATCTCACTTCTAGTTTTGTTAGTACATTTGCAAGAAACAGTCTTAAATTATAACAGAGGGCTGAATTATTTGTCATTGACAGTCTTTTCACCATAAAAATTGACAATGCAGGATTGCTTTATCAATATGTGGCTACTTCTCCAAATAGTTTATTTTTTTGTGGGAAAACCTAAAACAAAAAATTCTTAGTTCTGTTGCTTTTAATTGAAACATTTTGATATTTTGCCAGTCTTCAGAGGCTTTTAATTTTCATTTCAGATTTTCATTTTATTGAAAAACTTAAAACCACATAATGTCTGTCTGAGCATTTTCACTAAATTTTTCTGTCAAGAAAACAAAAATGTCTTCACTAACCATTTTTCCTGGTTTTTTTTCAGTGTTAGTAAAACTCGTCAATTCCTGCAGTGTTTGGGAACAAACATTTTTGGATGTTAAAAGCATTTATTGAACAAAAAAGAAAAAAATACTGTTGTATGCGTAGAGATGCTGAAATCTAATGTATGTGGTCATTACTTGAAGTTAATAGTCACTTCAGGTTTAAATACAAAATGCTTATTGGTTTCCCATGGAAGCTTTTGCTTCTACTCCATCCTCTGCTCTACCAAGATCATTGAAGGTCTGGGTAAAAGCAGCAGCTGGGTGCACAACAGCACACGGAGCTCAATAGAAGACAGACAAATTACTGGTAGTATGAAAAGGATAACACAAAATAAAGTGGCACCAGTAACTAATATTAACAATAACCAGGTACATCAGTGGCTGCTGCAAAGCTTTGATTCCTCTGAGAAACAAATACTTCTTCATGGGCTATCAGGTAGATTTCTGAGCAGCTTTTAGCTGACCATGGAATCCTACCACCACCTAAGGTAATGAACTGACCACAGTGACCTATCACACCTTGGCAGAATATAATACACTATCTTAGCTCAACAAAGCCATGATGAAGCTGTTGAAGTGGCATGATACACATCGTGGTGTTTCATGGGGAGAAACATTTTTGGTTCAAAGACGGGACATTTTCTACCCTGCTTCAAGGTCTACAGCAGGCACTTGGTGGGTTGGGACCATAGGAGTTGGGCATGTTTTCCTTGATTGCCTCTAGATCTTGGATGGGGTAAGACATATTTTCTGTTCATGGAGTCTGTATTGCAAGGTCTGAGCCATGGCAAAAAGGGGTTTGTGTTGCTCTAAATCTTATGACTACAGGTCCTGTGGTCTGTCTGTCTCTAGTGGCTTATATGCTGACAGAGGATGAATAGCCCTCACAGGTATCTCTTAGATGGTCAGCATGTCACAGCTGCAGTGCTCATGCTTAAGGTTCTCATTTCTCTTCCACTACAAAAGATAAGCTGTGTGCACCTGCCCCTTAGGCGATGTCGACAGTTTAGGTGTTCTGAGATAGCTTTCACTAGGTGCATATGCGTATCTCCTTAACCCAGACTGGTTTGCAAGGAGCAGTCTACATTGTGTTCTCAGTTCATATATGTTAAATTACAGTAACATAAATGTGGCTATCCTTGAGTAATTGAGAAGAGGATAGCTTCTTTTGTCTGAGGTAGATATTTATGTTTTGTAATAAGGATATTCCTGATACTTGAATTAAATTTTCTCAACTCAAATTCTTATTGAATGGTTTCACTGCAGTGCTCTTTGGTTAGCCCAACTGTAGTCAGTGGCTGTTTTGTAAAACATGAAAGATTAGACACTTAAGAATAGTTTTGAGTTATTCACTGGTTAATATTGGAAGTGTTTTAAACATTACAATGATTTCATAAACATGGCCCATACTGTTTTTTGAGGAATAGTAATTTTAAAGTACTTTTTTAGGAAACTTGACAACATTCAGAATGAGGAATGACAAAGGAGTAGGCTACTAAAATAAAGGAGGGACTCCAGAATAAGCTTCTTTTATTGTCCCTTCATCTTTATAACTTGTGCTACTGCTGCATTGCAGGATTTTTTATTTGTTCCTCTTCTATGATTCTCTAAGAAACAAAGAGTGGTTTATGTAAATAACACTGAAAAGGGTGCATGTCGGTCTACCACTGTGGCTTGCACATTGTGGCTTGCACAAGGTACACTGTGTTTCAGACAAAAATATTTTGAACTGTTCTTGTCATAGTCAACCTTGCCGAAGAGGTGCTTCACACCAGAGGACCTGATACCAAAAGCAGTGAGTAATTGTTGGGTTTAGTAGCTATTTGTCTGAAACATAATGGAAAAGAATCTCTATGCAAATGAAAGAGCACTTCTGTTTTCTCGGAAACAGCCAAAAGGAATTCAGAGAGATAATCACCACAAGCCTCATCAGATATTGGTATAACTTCTAGGGGACAGTTCAGCTTGCTTCTGTAAGCCATTGTCTTGGTTGTATAAAACACAACGAATTTTCTAATAGTGCTAACAGTTGTCATGGTCAGTGTTTTTCATGCGTTACTTGTATTAGCTAAGCATATAAAGAAGGATGTAATTACACTGGGTTTATAGCTAACTAGGAGAAAATAAGATTCAAGAGTTTGGCTGTGATACGCATAGAACTCTTGTGTGCTTTTTCCTTAGCTACTGTTCAATTTCAGGCATCAGGTACAGCATTTAATCAAGATGACATTTAAGATGGTACATACAAGTTTTAACAAAATGTTATTGAGAAAAGCAACAGAAAATGCTTTAGTTGATTTATTTGAAGCAGTAATGTCCAAAATGCTCGTTCACAGTATTTTTATTTTTTTTTTTATAAGTAAAGCCCTCTGTCAGACTATCATTGAATGACTTTGTATTTGCACAGCAACTCTAAACCACTGTGCTTCACCCAGCCATCCAAGGAGAAGCATAAAGAATAAAAAGCGTACAAACATTTTGAGAGCCTGTATGTATGGGCATGCTTAAGTATCTGCACACCTGAATACAGAAAAGCACCTTCACTAGAGGGGAGATGTTCACGGTGATGATATGGAATATAAAGGTTTTAGTAGGTGGATGTTTAAAATTACATACATTGTGGAATGAAGTTTTAGATCAGTGTATGTTGTAAGACACAGTGCTCGCACCCTATCGTGTGCAAAATCACTAGGGAACCTTCTTAACTTTTTTAGATTGACTGACTGAGACATAAGAGAGTCTACAAAATAAGTAATGCCTGTCCAGAATGCTGCTTTTTACATGACAGCTGAGCTTATGGTAGAATCTTGATTTCAGTACCTGTATTCTCCCTACAAAAACACCTTAATATACAGTAAAAAGTTTTCATGTCGTACGAAACAACCAAACATTTAAAGGCAGTGCATTTATGCTAGTTAGCGTACACAGGAACTTGCATGTTCAGTTTCTGTAATAGGTGCAACTGGCTCTGCACAGCTGCTCAGAAAATCACTTTTGGTCAGTTGTAGGACATCTAGGAGGAAGGATTTTGCCTTTCAAGTCCAGAGGCGATTTGTGCTAAAATAATAATCCGCAAAGAAGAAAAACTAAACTTAGATTGTCAGAGCTGAGAGCTTATGGTTTTAACACAGTTGAGGGAAATGGCCTTGCTGACAAGTAGTCTGAGCTATGGAATTATCTTTGCTTTATCATTATTCTGCTTGAAAGCTTTCCTCTTCTCCAAGTACCTTCTCTGATCTTTTGCTGGGTTTTCAGAAGTTACATGGTCCTCTCAGTCCCCTGTGTCTCTTTCTCCTTCAGCTGCCCATCAAGCATTTTTGCCTGCTGCCTCTATCTGTAGCTTAATGGCTATTTAGTTGCTCTGTCTCAAACTCTCCCATTCTTGATCCCAAAGCTGATGACTAGTTTTAATGCTTGACAGGGTTCAAAGCCTCTGGTAGGATCAGTGCCCCTCACCTCTGTCATTTTTAACCTTGGCCAGTTTCCAGTGTTTCAGAAGGTTAACTCTGTTTACCTCTCTCTAGTTGTCAAATTATATCGGGTGTGGAAGAAAAACCCTTTCTGCATCAGCATCCTTAGAGTATGCAGTTAATACATGCAACAATAAATGTTATGCACACTGCCATCAAAGGAGAATCCTTTCATATTTCCTGGATAGTAGAAGGACATAAAAGAAATTGTGAAGAATTAGCTGAAGACCTCTTCAAGGTTGTTAAGGGACAGCACAATAATTAAGAGACCCTTTACAGGTACTATCTTGAAGTTTTATCCAACTTAAAACCAGTGTTGCTTTTGCAATCTGGGCATCAAAATTCTGTAACATCTCCATTGCTTTTCCCTCTTGACAGAGCAGTTACAGGGAAGATGTTTAGTCCCATCCAAAATGTCTCTTGGATGGCACTTCTGGATAAACTGCTGGGCTATCCCTGGGAGCAGTAGACTGCCAGGTCATGTGGGCATGTGCACTGCTGCTTCCTGTAAATGCTTACTTTCTACAGTAACAATATTGACGTTGCAGGTAGATGGGGTAGCATGGAGAGAGCTGAGGTTTTAATGGAAATGAGATTTGTAGGATCCATTTGATTAGAGCAGGTGATAGTCCTGGAGAATGCACAGAAGCTTTTTCAAGTGTGCTGTGCTCTTGAAGCTCTTGGAACACTGACTGGTCACTGCCACCTTCCTTTGCCCCAGACTCCAAGAGCTTGATCCTGAACTTCTCAGACCTTAGCACAATGGAGGATCAAGCAGGAGTGGATGGCAGCCTAGAATGAGAAGTTGTGTGATCTTCATGGCTCTCTCCCTTGTAGCAAGATTAAGCAACACACACAGCTCTCTGAGACATAGTAGGCATAAAACCAAAGGTCAGTGGCTCATAGGGCCAGGTATGGAATCCCAGGTGAAATATCTTTTCAGCCTAATTTATCATAACAGCCATGCTGCAATAGTTTGTAGGTTTGGGTGCACTTCAGATCTTCAAATTATTTTGTAAACATAGATTTTTTTAAAGGAAAAAAAGCTGCTGTTCTGAATTCACTCAGAAAGGAGAATGATGGCATTCTTTATGTGGATACTGCCAATTTTTAGTTTCTTCTGATAGATACTCAGTGCAAATTTGAGTTTGCATTTGCTTGGAAAAATGTTTGTGTTGAGAAACATTCCAAGCAGAACGGAACAATTGCACATGGGCTTAAAAGATTTGCAGCTACGATTTTCTTTGAGAGTGGACTATACTTGGTGTATATTTTGAAAGAGGACCAGTGAGTGGCTTGCATGGTGTAACAACCTTACCAACTGCTGTTGTGAACAGTAGGGCAATGGGGAAAGAGAAGGTTAAGGGAGCACTTTAGTTTTGTCCAAAAGCTGTTTGGAGACTTAATTCTTGAGTAACAGAATATGAAACCTCAAGTGAATAATAATAATGATATACTTAAATAGTTAAAGATGTCTGTCTTAATGGATTGTTTTAAAAAGATCAATAGTATACTATAATTTTTTTTTAATTTTATTCATTTCTTTTTGAAAGAGATACATTTTCAGACTAAGAAAACAAATCCCCATTTTCTGTCTGAGATGTTAAATTATATGGTAGTATAAGCTGCTTTTATCATTTTCATGTCTCTGAGGATGAGACAGGTTATAAATTAATTTTAGCTCGTTCTTATTTTAAGACATTGACTGTATTGCTTATTATCTTCAGTAAACTGCAGACAAAATGCAGCAAAGCTCTGCAATAGCAGAGACCACTGAGGAGGCCACAGCTGGCTGGGCAGATAGCCTTTGAATTGACAGGTCTTGATCCAGGAGCACCTTCTCAGTGCAACTCCTAGGGGAGTGTAGCAGGGCTTGTTGGCTCTGCTGGCAGATATATCAAAAAGCCCAAACCCCACCTTTTTTCCCCATCCCAAACAAGCCCTCTGACTGCAACAGAAAACAGAAAGTGGAGGTGAAAAGGAGTTTTTCCTAGCTGGTTTCCTTTATCGGAGTATTCCCATGATCTTTTATAGACAGATGCAGATGAGCTGTAACTGAACTGTCCTGACTCGGGGCTCTGTGGTCCTGCTTTGCAGCAAGGGTAATCGAATCAAACTGAGTCCTGGGTCTGTCCTACTGCTGAGATCTTTGGTTAGCTCAAAGTGGGCAGTGAACATCCCCAGGGATGGGGACTGAGTTTGTATCTGGCTTCTACACAGTTGAGCAAACCAGCAGAGGCATCTTTGCTTTCCTGTCTTTTCATTATAGAGTGGTTGAGATTGGAAGGGACCCCTGAAGATAGTCTAGTCCAACTCGTGTGTTGAAGCAGGGTCAGCTACCATGTGTTGCCTATGACAGTGCCTAATCAACTTTGGAATATATGTGCAGATGGAGACTTCTCAACCTCTATGGGTAACTTGTTCAAGTGTTTGACCACCCACACAGTATAAAAAGTGTTTTATTCTGTTCAGATAGAACTTCACATGTTTCAGTGTGTGCCCGTTGCCTCTTCTTCTGGCAGTGGGCACTACTGACAAGAGTCTGGCTCATTCTTCTTCATTCCCTCCCATCAGGTGTATATATATGCATTGAGTTATATATAGATATATATTGATATTGATATATATATATGTATATATATATATGCATTGATAAAATTTTTCCTCTCTCTGGTGGTCCAAACAGTAGTACCAGGCTTTCTGCTTTTACATGAAGGATATGAAAAATGTGTCCTATGGAGCGTGCTGATGTGAACCAGACTCAGGGTTCATTTATGTATACCCTCTTGTCTCCACTTCACTGAAACACAGATTCTGTATCTTTGGAGAGGATTTGGAATATTTTTTTGTGAGGGATTTTCACAGTTGGAGGCTTGTCTAGCTGGCATTAAAAGATGCCAAGATTTCATGTGGGATGGAAACCAACTTCTGCCTAGCTGTATCCTTTCTATCTGCCCTTGATATGTCTGTGGAGTCTCCTTAGCACATAGGAAAAGCTAGTAATCTGTGGATGATCAGCCTTTCTGAATTAAGCTGCTGGCTTCTGCCCTCCTTTGTAGGAGGCAGCTTTAAGTCCATAAGTGGGTTTCTTACAGCAACAATTTATTCTGAAAGGATTCAGAAAAAGTGAAGTTTCCAGTGTGTTTTGAATCAATTAATGGAATTTACTGAAATAGCACGTTTTGGGTTCTGGCAGACTCAATTAACATATACGTGTTCTCTGTACAGTTGAATATCTGTCAGCAATTCAGGAAATAGGCAGTTACATTTTGCAGGTGTGAGATTTCTCACTTATGATTTGGACATTGATGGAGCAGAATGGCTTTGAAAACACATATCAATTTTGCACTTGGAAATATGATCTGAAACAACTTGATTTATTGTACCTGTTCAAAGTCTATCCCCAGAACATATAAATGACTGCAACAAAAATAATAAGAGAATGGTTGTTCTTTGCAAATTAGGGAAATTCCTTAGGAAAAAAGGAAGTCTAATGTGTTGACGCTCTTGTGGGACAGCTTAACAGTGTGCTAAGCATTTTCCTTTCAATTCCTTTCATTGGGCCATAACATGACATTAGATATTTCCTGGGTAGGAACTGAAAGTAATGTCCATTTTGCCTAAATGAACCACAGCTTACTGGAAAGAAGGGACTAGAATTTTATAACAGTATACTCTTGCCCCTTTGTCCCCAGAGAAACTGCTTACACCACATTTGTAGCTGTTGAGGGGTCATTGCTAGGCCAGTAGAAGTTAATAGCTTGGCTTCGTGAGCGAGGATTTGGGAAGGGCTTTAACCATGCTTACTACAAGCACGATGACCAAGGGCATGTGGGATATGCAAATCTGGTTGGAAAAAAGGGTGCTTAGGCACTCAGCAAGTGTCTGACCACGACTGTCAACTCCTGAGCTAACTCGAGCTACCCATGCGCTGGTCCACCCACATGCAAGGTTGGATCTGCAGCTTCCCATGCACCTTGTCACCTACCGTTTCGACCCTCGCCTGTCCATACAGACAAGTGAGAGTGAGCCCTTCCAGCCTGCAGTGGATTTTTTAGGTGAGGCGCAGCTTGTGCAGACCTGGCCCCGCTGTTTACACCTGAGGTTTAACTGCCATGGCCTAGTTAGCTGGGACGGTGACAGCAAAGTCCACAGGTCGTAGGTTTGGTTAGAGTGTCCTTCTCTGTGATGGAAGACCATACAAGGCTAGATGAGCTCCATCAACTCGGGTGTGAAGATAGGAGTTTTTCCTCTCCTATGAGGAAGGCCTGACTTCACTAACGAAGATTCAAGAAGACCTTTACCCATGCATTCTGAACAAGACTAACATCTCCAGGGTCAATCAGAAGCGACCAATGACACAATAGCACAATAAGCGTCTAGGTGGGTTCTTAGAGGTGTTCAGTCATAAGCCTGCAGGTGGTAGCCTCGCGCCAGTGGCTCCTCAGCCAAGCACACGCACCAGGCGTCTGAACCTGCGGTTCCTCTTGTACTGAGAAGGATTACTATTGCTACAACACATCATCAGTAGGGTAAAACTAACCTGTCTCACAATGGTCTAACTAAACCCAGCTCACATTCACTATTAGTGGGTGAACAATCCAACGCTTGGTGAATTCTGCTTCACAATGATAGGAAAAGCCGACATCAAAGGATCAAAAAGTGACGTCGCTATGAACGCTTGGCTGCCACAAGCCAGTTAGGCCAGTAGAAGTTAAGGCTGGCATAACCCATCAACTTTGAAACATGCAGAGATGTCTTGTATAAGATTAACTGTTCCCTTTCAGATTCCTGCCTGAAGATCAAGCACGACCAGGACAGGCTGGAAACTGTTCCACAACAAAGTATCACAAACATTGACTTTTTCCATAGGAGAATATTTGGCTTCTTAAGAATACTCAGATCTATGAGTACTGGCTTTGTTAAAGGAATAGTTAAATAGATAAGAATTCCTTCTGCCTTGAGAAAGAAATTAAAGATAAGATCAGGTAGAAGTCTGTCTAATCATGGGGGCATGGAGAAAGTAAGCCTGCTCACTCTGTCTTTGATAAGAATGAACATCAGATTAAAACAGTGTCAGATTTAAGATTATTGCTGCCACAAGGAGCTCCGTTCCACAAGATGCTGTAAATCTCATCTAGCAACTTTTGAATCCTCCCGCCCTCTCAAATTTTAAGACAAATTATGAAGCTACCAGGAATTTCATAAAAAACAGTTTAGTAAGTTGGCTTTATTAGATTTTTCTCTTGAAAGGCCACAGTATTCATTAACACTATTGGACATAAAGAACAGGAAAGAATTCTTGCAATTTCCAAACATGGACATAAGTCTGGAGAGGTACTTGGGCCCTTTCAGACAATAGAGAATCAAATAAATAAAAATATTTTTCTCACAGAACATCTTTAATTTAAAAATATCCTACTTGACAGTAGCTAGTTTAGAAATTAAGTGATAGAGATCGAGAAAAAGAAACAGATTATTAAAAATACCATAATAATTCAATATGTTTCATGGGTGAAATGAATGTAGTAGTATTCATGACTGTAATATTGAGTGTGGTCTTGCAGCTGTTGGAGCTGAGGACGTATAGTTTGTGTTCCCTGATGACTACCTGTGTGAATATGGGAAAAGTTGCTTTGTGCTTCTGTGTCCTAATCTGCAGTATGGTGATGATAATTTTTGCTTACCGCACTATGATATTGTGATGTTTAATTAGTTATTGTTGGGAAAGCAAGTTGACCTTGAAAAGAAGGTTTAGTATTGCCAGAGGATAAAAATCCCTCATGCTGACTACAAACGAGCTTTCAGTAGAATCAGAGCTCTGAGAGGAAGGAATTTTCATGTTACATGAATATCTTTCCTTTTGCCTTCATAGGATTTCGTGCCCTCTTTAATGAGCTCATTAGCAAATACAGTGAAAAATTTCCCTGGGAAATGAATCATTACAGCGCATTTCAAATGTTTGCTCTCATTTGCCTTTAGAACACTTTTGAGCATATATGGAAAGGCTTTGGTAGAGGACAGCTGCAGGGGTAGCCTCTGTGGGAGAAGGTAAGACCACTTATATTCGCAGCTGTGGCTTTTCATTGAATGCATTAGATAACAGTTCCCAGTTTTAGTTTATATATGCCCATCACTGGTTTACTTCCCTGGGCATATAGGTATTATGAATTGAATAGTGTGAGGCATGCGACAAGGAGAAGTTAGGTTCTGTGGCTTGAAGTTTATAAACTTCTAGGTTCATGCTGGCTTGTAGCCTTACTGTTACTGTTTTCATATACACAAAGAGCATCTACAAGATGTGCAGAAGACAGCTACCAACTTGGGCTCTAAATTAAATTATTTTTTAATTAAGAAAAAGGAGGTGGAGGAAGTGGAAAGGCAGATCTCTCTGAGAGGAGGCAGTGAAGAGAAGGCTATACGCATCACCAGCTTTGTTGTAAGAATATGCAAAGAGAATGGCTGGTGGCCTCAGCATGTGCATACAGTCTCCCTGGAGACAAAAAGATAACTTTTTTTGGTAGCTTCATACACTTCACCACAAACCTTGATTAATGCTAAACAACTGCATGCCAGTGGAGGTGCTTGGCTGTACCATTCAAAACAGCATATGCCAGGTTATTCTTCAATAACCTTGGAAGCATTATGAATTACTTCCCTTTCAGTCTTGCTTTTCTCTCTTTCATCCAGCATGCAAAATGAAGAAATCATTCACCATCTCTTTCAGCAAGCATCAGAGAAAAGTGAGGTAAAACCTATACTTAAGTTGCCTTTTGGCATAGTAATTGCGGAGATAGGTTCTCTCTTTCCGTTTAATACTTCAGAAGAATTGGTTTGAATGCTTAGGTGCACATGCCACAAGAAGCATGCTAAAATAAATACATCTTAAACATCTGACAAAGGCAGTTACTTTATTGCCTCATTGCTTCCATCATCATCTTTCTATGTTTTCATTGATTCTTACTGTTTAATTCAGAAGAGTCAATAAGGATCCAGAAAGACTTGGAGACTTTCTTTTTCATTTAGGTGAAGGCAAAGGTTGGCTCTGTAACTGAGGTTGCATATATGGAAGAAAATGATAACATGGATGAATTTCAATATAATTTCCATAACACAGTGCAGTATATATTCAACAAATTATTGATTCTCTGTTATTTATGTTCCTGGTTGGCAAATATTAAATATATCAAAGCCTTGTGAGAACTAAAAACATTAATGGGGAAAAATATAATTAAACCTCTTTAGTGCTAAAGAATGCTTATGTGATCAGGAAAAGAAAGTCCTCCAGTTTTAATGGATCCTAAATAAGAATATGTATTCTAGCCAGTAGAAATCTTCAGTATGTGCTTAAGTCTGGTTTTAACAAAGAGTCAGATAGAGTCTTCACTCCAGCTAGTGGTGTCTGAATCAAGTCCTAAGTTTCTGTTTCATCAGTTTTGTGTATAAAATTTAAAAAGTATTTATGAATGCTTCATAGCTGAAATTTTGAGAGTAAGAAAGAAGGTGATGGTGTTGTGTCTGGAGTCACAAGTTACTTTATTTACTTTTAAAAGCTTATGCTTTTTTTTTTGGTGATTTTTTTTTTTTTTTTTCAATACCATCTTCATATTAAACTGACTACAACCAAAATTTTTGTAGTTCCATTTTGGTTTCAGGTACTGCAGAAAACAAATGAGTCTAGAACATTGTATTAATGGAAGTTTTGAGAACAGCCTTGTTCATAAAGTAGCAAGACTGACCTCTCCAAGCATTTTCTCAATTGACGCATTGTCAGAACCATACCTGTGCCCATTATATGTTCATTCTCGCAAGATCTCAGCCAACTTAACAGTAGTTTTAAAACACCTACAGAAACTGAAAGTTAAACCTGTCCTATTCATTTGCCATAGGAGAGTGGGAAGGCAGCATGAACAAAAGTTCCCACCAGTGGAAAACTCATGCTAATAGAAATTTACATTTCATAACATCTATGAGTAAGTTGACAGGTAGTAGAAGCTGGAAGCTGTTGTGCATCAGTACTCCTGTCTGTAAGGCACTTGAATGCGTTGCACCACAACTACAAAAAAACTGGCACTGTGTTTTTTCAGCTTCCAGTTCCATGGATTCCCTAGTATGTGAATACATTTCATTGGCAGCTGATTATTTTCGTTGTTTTGCAATCGTTTTAGTGGGTAGTCAGTATTTGTGGAGGCAAATTTTATAGCTTCATCATCATACATTAATTAAATCCAGTGTATAGCTTCCAAAGGAGAAGCTGAATGTAGTGGAGGTTGAAGGAAGTAGATGTGATGGATGTGGTTAAATATTTGGGATCTGGGGGAGGAGATTTTGGCAAGTAGAAGACAAGTCACACTAAAGATAAGATGAGATGAGCTGAAAGCTAGAAAGTAGGTTGATGTAGATAGGCTTGCAAAAAGAGATGGGGCTTGCCAGCTGGAAGACAAGATGGGTACCTGTGTGCCTTAGAGAAAAGGCAACTAAGAAAAAGGTCAAATAACACTGAAGAGTAAGATTGAATAGTGGTCACCCCAATATTGCTCTCTGACAATACCCCACATGCTTTTCTATGCTTAACTGATATGTGTTGAACCACTGCTTGGGCTACTTTGTGCACGGGGTCCTCAAACAAGTGCTGAAAAGAGTCTTAGCACTGAATGTTTCTGTATACTAGTTTGCTTCTGTTGTACTGAATCCCTCAGTAATATAGATGTAACCAGTGAAGACTTGTGTTTGGGTCTAGGTTTGTATTTCCTTCTTAGTCTGTAGCTTGTACTTTGTTCTCAACCATAATACATCCAACAGCAGGCTTTATACAGCTCTGGTATTCCAGTGCTAGTCTCCAGACTGTTGGTGGAGCCTGCAGAAAACTTAGGAGACTTAGTCTGGGTCTAGAATTTGTGCTTACAGTGTCTATTTTTAAGTGTAGGCCACTAGGGAAAACATTTGCAGAAACTCAGTGATATTTTCATTGTCTGATGATTGCTTTAAGTTATATTTTGTTTTACTGAGCTTTCTCTAACACCAGTGCTGACAGCTAAGGTCAGTTTTTCTAGTGATTTTCTACTTCATGTACTCTGTCCTTGGCATAAGATTTCCAGTTCAGGGAGGTTGCTTGAGATTATATTTTGTTTGCTATGGTGTACTCTCTGGTTCCTCAGCTGAGTCTTGGAATCTGTGGTCCCAAGACTCATGTTAAAGTAGATCAAGGTATAAGACCAGCAGGCTGTAGTACTGCTGTCTTTAATCTTCTTATTCATCCCTTCATCTCTTATTGAGTGTTGTAATCTTTCACCTACAAACCTGACAAGAAATCCTGTGATGAAAAAGAGCATGCTAACGTTTTGAAGCTCATAGTCTGACTTATTGTGCGTTTGCTCTTTGAATTTTCCAGGTAATGGTGTGAAGAGGAACAAAAAAGAAAAAAAATCCTTTCAGGTTTAAGTGGATAAGTGGCTGAATGAACTTTTCTATCAACTATATAATGCAAGGTGTAAGGTTTACATTGAGAATATCTTCATTTGATGGTTTTTTGCTAATTGGAGGGGCAGCACATGATGAGGTCAACCTTGCCTTTCAGGACTAAGAAGAGCAGCATAATCCTTCAAGTATGTAGGCTGTGATCAGAAGGTGTTACAGCAAAGCTATAATGGAGTGTGAAACAGCAGGGGAGCAGAATGAAGCTTACCAGGATGTCAAAAAAAAAAAAAGAAGTATGAGAGGCCCTTATAGTGAAGATGGAAGGAGCTATAGTTACAGTCTTTGCTTTCTCTGTCCTTTAATATTATTTTAGAGAGGATGCTATCCCAGCTGGGAATTTATACTCCTACTGAAGTGGTGCATTCTTTAACTTACCTAATGCTCCAGGCAATTCTGTCAGCTTGACACTTGCTCTTGAAGTGTCTGTGCTGTTTAAAACAGCTCAGCAGAACTCCTTCCTGAATTGAAGAACTATCTCTTAATAAAGTCAGCCTAAAATGGAGTGAGTTAGCCCTTCTGCATTCTTGCAGTTGAGTATCAACATTTCGAAGGAGTGAAAAAGCAGCTCATCCGGAAGCGTATATAGGGCAATGGTAAAGCTGTTAGAAGGAGAAACTGTAGAAAACAGAAGTTTGGAAGTCACCCGTTGATGGTGGCTGCATGAGTCCGGAAAAAAATCTGTAGTGTATGTGTGGAGGGAGGCCTTTGCCAAAACCTGCTACTCCTCCCATGACATCATTAGCTGCTTTTGTGTATGGCTCAGTTTTTGCCTATATGAACCATATAAATTTACTGATGGTCTTTGCAGGGTACATAGCCTGCATCATTCCCATAGCATGCCTGCACAACATGGTGAGAGCTCTTGTTCTAAAGGCACAGCCTGATAAGCACAGGAGGATATGATGCTTTTGAAGCAATTCTGTCTGGTCTAGCTAGAAAGATTGCCCAATGAATTTGACCTATTTTTTAAATTTTAAAAATGGCTGTCAAATGGCTGCTTTTCTTTAGAAAATGGATAGAGATTGGGTTGCAGGCTAAATGTGATTAAGAAGCTTCTTATCATAACTAGGGTTTTAGAGATAGTTTGGGTTTTCAGCTGAATTTACTCAAATTGAGTGCACTGATGGGTAGAAAAGCACAATGTTTGAGTTGATTCCATTAGAATTTTAAGAGAAAATGATTAATTCTTATTCCCTCTTCACTGCCCACCATTCATTATACACATTTATTGTATTGCACAAAATGGTCCTTTAATGTACTGGTAGTGGATAACATTTTTTAAAAGTGCTTATGGCTGAAACCATTTGGAAAATGAAATTTTGACTACATAATAGATGAATGGATCTTGTGGTAGCTAGTTTATTTTTATGTAGTGGTTAGAATTCTGATAGAAATCTGTGCCAAATGCCCAACAGAAGCAAGTAAAAATAGTCTTCCTGACCTTAACACAAAAGGTTAGAGACATGGATAAAAATAAAAAGTAAAGAATTTTTTACGCAAGTTTTCTTTTCAGGCACATACTTATTTGTTTTCTTCATTCCTCAAAGAGGTCAGCAAGATTTATGAAGGGAAATATCACAGGAAGTTTTACTGTTGTCATGCGAGAGAAAACAAATGGAGTTTATTTAGGGTGGTATGCCGAGGGTGTGAATATTCCATCTGATAAAAGGCAAGTTAGTAACATAAGTGTCAAATAAGAAGTGGATGTACTCTAATAATGGAATTGTTGAAGTAAGAATTTGGAATTGAAGATGCTTCCCTTGTACAGTAGTGTTTTTGGTGCAGATATCCTGTTAAAAGGGCAACTTCATTTATTTCTTCTAAAGATATGAAGTTAGTACCATCTGTTTACATGTGTAGCTGATACATTTATTGTTTTTAGAGTGACAATTGTATTTGTCCTTCTCTCCCTGCATACAAACTAGAACTAATTCAATAACTGAGAATGAAAAAACTACGTACTCAAAAGTTGGGACTGAATGTAAAAATGCAAGGAAAAAGTGGCTAATACAGAGCAACTGTCTCATGAGAATTTTGTAGCTGGCTGTGACTGTAGTCCTGTTGATGTCAGAGGTTGCCTGATAAAGGTTTGTTCAGTGTAACTTTGGGAATAGTCTTATTACATACCTAAAAGTGGGTAAAGACCCAAAGGATTTAGTCATGTAGATCCTGACAAGTAACCATAAAAGCTTTCTGTCACATCACACACCATGTATTCTATACATGCTATGTGTGAAAAGCTTTTTTAGAGATAGTCGTATACTGGGGCAAAATTATATAGCTCTGGGACCACTGTAAGAAAGCTAGGCTCCTTAGTCACCTTGAACACAGGTATCAGTAAATAAATTAATATCTTTTAAGCATTTCAGTGCAACATTTCCTCCCAAAAAAGATCACAGTTTTAAAGTACTGTATCTCAGACCTCTTTTGGGCTGGGAGCATGAACATTATGCCATTGGGAATCAATTAATTCATGTGTTCTCCCTCGTGGACCACAGAACAGTTGTGTGAAGCCTGAGAAACTCCCATGTGTCTTTTAAGGTGTGTGAGATTGTGTAAAAACCATTTTTTGACTCATTAAAAGTCAAACAGGAAAGGAGGTATCTGCTGATAGTCTTCATAATTTTTGTAATAAAATAATAAAGTATTATAAAAGCAGTAGGATCAGGAATTAGGGATAGGCTAATACTTCTTTAATGGTGGTTTAGAGATAAGACTGCATATGAAAAAAACAAAACCGTATATCCAGTAGTCCCTTCAGAAATAGCTCCAGACAATAGAAAGCAGATTACTACAAACTCTGGCCTGATGTGTTTATGAGCACACTTTTCTACATTAGCATGTTGTCCATCTCTGTAGCCTGTCCCCACTCCCTTTCTGGACTGGGGGCTTTGGTGCATTTGCATGACTTTATCTTCTTTCTGCACCTTCCTTTCTCCCAATGGCTCTTATTCAAGGTACATTGGGAATCTCAAGGTGCCTACACATATACTTACAATGAGGAATGCAGTGGGAATCCAAATGAAAAAGCCTAGGTACCAACAGGTATTGTATCTCTGCACAGGTTAATATGTCCTGCCTGGACATTTCGGTTTTTTGTGTCTCAATAAACAAAAGCCTCCCTTTGAAGGGAAGGGCTTCTTCTTTGCTTGCTGGTGCTATTTTGAGGTGTGAACTGTTGTGGTTAGTTAGCACAGTTTTTCTATGGCTATAAGTGTAGTAGAGAGGGGAAGAATGGGAAAGAGTTGATGTGGATTTTAGTGGTGATGTGAATCTGGGGAATGTTAATAGGGCTATAGAGAGAAAGTCAAGCATGGAGGATCCAATGGTGGGTAGGTCACCTGGGTTGTTGGTGATTTGAAGGGCTTCAGAAAACTAGCAATTGTCAGTAAAAATTTGAGGATCTGGAAAAGTTGGGGTTTTTTGAGTTTTAGAGGAGATGGAGTGGCGTAAGAGCCTATACCTTGGGCCAGCTATGGTTATGAAAAATAGTGGCAAATATTTCTTTAAAAGTCAATCTTTCTAGACAGAGGGATAGAAACTTTTTGTTCAGTCTGTGTTTACAGGCTCTAATACTTTGCAGTTCTTCTTAAACACCGAATGAATGCACGAATTGCATGTTAGGAGTTCCCCTCAGCTGACCCACTTGGTATATCCAGTGGGTCAGCTGAGGGAAATTGGACACAGCCTGTTTAGCAGTAATTGGCTATATCTATCTCCCACAACTGCAAAATCTGGAAAGGGTTAATGAATGGCCTGATTAACTTCCTCATCTGTGCTCAGCAGGCAGAAATAACCGCTAAAAAAGAAAAACAACAGGAGTAAAACCTAAAGCTAAAGCAGTGTGTAGGTTAATTCCAGAAAGAGGAACATGAGGTTGAGGAGACTGCTGTGCAGGTGAGAGGCAACAAGAGAGAAAGGAACATTTTTTTTTTTTTCCTCTGGGCATGCAAAACCTTTGCTTGGTTTTGACCTGCATGACCACTTGTGACCCTGTGGAAACTGACTGTAGATAGGTAATGCTTGCTTTTTGCTTGAAACAGGGGAAACCACATCATATTTGAGATCATATGTGACCTATTGGGGCTGGTGGACAGGGAGCTGAATATGAGGCAGAAATGATTAAAGGTGATTAAGCACCTCATGGGATGCTGTATAGCAAGTACCAGTAGCAGGCTGAGGAAAATGATTTTTCCTCTCTGGCACTTGAGACTACATTTGCAGTAGTGCTTGCAGATGTGTAATACAAGAAAGACATTGAACTGGAGCAAGTCTGGTGCAGGGCACCAAGCTGGTCAGAGGTCTGGAGATTTTGGCATATGGGAAAGTGGAGAAAACACTGGAAAAAGGGCCCAGAGAATTTGTGCAGCCTCCAGTCTTGGAACTTTTAAAACTTGCCTTGACAAGACTGTGAGTGACTTGATCTCACTGGCCATTTGAAGTGAGGTGTTCTGCCAGGTGACCTCCAGAGGTTATATTCTGTGATACTATGCATCAGTGCAAATCCTAGCCTAGCATTGCGTACACTGACAGTGAAATGAACTGTCCTGAGTTTACAGACATTTCATAAACAAATGAATTCCAGAGGATAATGGAGCTATTAATGATCAGCAGTGTCTCTTATGAAGAACTAACATTGTTTGCAGGGCAAACTAGGTTATACTCCTAGGTAAAACTGTAAAAATGGAAGCTGAAATGGAGGCAAGGAATGATATATTGTAGCTATTATATGTTTGGATTTCAGTGCAGCACTTGATACAATGTCTCAAAGTGACATTTGCTTCAGAAATTCAAATCAAGGTGGATATCTGATAAGAGAACTGAATGCTCAAACCAAAAACTTCCTCAGAGATCGGCAATAAGGGTTGATTTCTCCATAGTGGGGCTTTATCAGATGCATAAACTCACATAACTTCTCTGTTAGAATAAGAAGAGATGATGTAATGCTTACAATAATAATTACTGTGATGAAACCTGGCCCTGAAGCAGACTTGGCCTTTTTCCCTTTCAGTCACTGATGTATATGTTTTGTGTGTGTTCCTTGTGTCTTAATGTTTTTGATAAGTTATCTTCAGTAATTATCTTAGAGTGGGTGTAAGTATATACTAATGACATTAACAGATAATATCAAATTTAAGTGAATTGCATGCATCACTGACAGTGGGAGGAGAAGGACAGAGTGAGTTAATAAAGACATAAATTAACAATATGATACTCCACTTGTATAAAGTAAGTGAAGATTTGAGAAAATAGAATCCAAAGCTTAGGTAATCATAAGGGAGGTAAAACATGAGGGGCTGAAAGTGTTTCTGGCCTTAACAGAAGGGAAATAGGTTTTTGCTGTGTGTTGGAGGTTTTGCTCTTAGACTACAAATGTGTGCTTATGCACAGATGAAGAGACAGCAGAAGGTTATGCTTGTTCTGCACGACATAACTTCAATGTGAACACTTCTGTTTCTGGACAGCACATGGTGTGGTTTTTGAGGTCCTGACCTCTTACTGATTTTTCTTTAACAAGTGTTCTCGCATTCTTAGGTTTACATTTCTTCTTTAAGTTCTTTCCTACATATTGGTAATTCTCTAACGCTGAGCAGAACCTCCTATGTCTGTTACAGATGGACAGTCATGATACAGACTAAAATTGGATTTGAGAAAGGCAGGTGAGACTTTAATTGGGAATGTCCAAGCATGCAAGTTAAAAGTCAGTGTAAGAAGTGCTATGGGAAACCCAATAGATCTTTTTTACTTGGAGACTTTGATTAGGAGGCTGATATATTGGTTTTGCTGAACTATTAAGCTAGAGTGGCAAGTTGAGGGGGAGAGAAAGTGATTACTGCTTTGTGTAGAGTTGTCCAATGTAGTCTCACATGCCACCTAAATAGTCAGTGTCTTAAACTAATTAAATGAAAGTTCTTACTTGTTTTAATGAGACACAGGTAGCTGCTATTTGTGAAAAAGCTCTTTTTTCTTCACTGTGGTTTTGTGGGTAGGGTGTTTTCTGTGCCTACTGACTGTGGACAGATGTTAAATTCCCAGACTGTCTTCGAGTGCACCACGCAGGTCAGAGAAGAGACCTTGTAAAGGACTGCCTTAGCTATAAGGTAAGTACAGGTGTGAAAAAAATGAAGATAAAATTTTCTGTATTCCTCTCAAAAGTACCCTTTAAAGTTCATGGAGGTTGTGATTCATGCTTCTGCTCTTCTCTGCCCAAATAACTGGGAGACTGAAGATATCTTCTGTGGTACTATTTATCCTGAAGACTTGGGGAGATAGGTAAGGGATAGAAAGTGGATATAATGTGCCCTTGATTGCTGTCACCTTCTGTCTTTCTTAAGCAAATTTGTTCTGTGCATTATGTGGCAAATTGTCTTTGGAGTTGTCAGGGATGTCCAGTGAAAATGTCTGCTTTGGTAGTTAAGGTGGTATGTCACAACTTGTAGAGAAACAAGTGTCAGCAATTACCAGAATTGTTTTCTTAATAAAAATGACCTGTGGGTATCTGCCTTGGAGACTCCTTTCTTCCTTCCTCTCCCCTTCCTCTCTCTTTCCCCTTCTGTGGACATTTTTGGCCCTGGCTCTCTTGAGAACTTAAAAGAGGATTTATTTTCTCTCTCCCTTACAAACTCTCTGCATGTTGCTCTGCAGCTTGGATGAAGTACTAGCATTATTTTGCAGTAAGAAGTGCAAATGCTCTAGGGGAGATGAAAAAAAGAAGCCATGAAGGTAAAAGGTGTAAGTTTCCCTTGTCCGATTACTGAGGTTAAGAATGGCGAGCATTAATTGTGCTGCATTATTGAAGAGATGCTCCTGAACTATGAAGAGGTTAGTGAGCTCCGTAGTGTTTCTCCTCAGAGGGCTCTTCAGTGCTTGAGAATCTTTGCTCTCAGCCTCTTCAGCATTTAGGATGATTAAACTTTCTTTGTACCTCTTGAAGAGGAAAAGATGAAGTCTAGTTCAGAGCAAGAAAAGAGCTTTTCTTTTTAGGAGGCTAATTATGTGGATATCAGCCTGACACAATACCATTCAGTCTGTACTTGTTTAGCCACTACTAAGATAATATCTAGGCCCTCCTAATTTGTAATTTATCTCCGTAAGCCTTAGGGACACAGCAGAATTACTCAGAAAAGTCACATGAAATTTCTTGTGAGGCATAGTCTCCAAAGATGAGGCTTAGTTCCTAATTTCCTATGTTGTGACGGAGAACGTCTTCTTACCAGTTGTCAGTCTGTGCTGTCTCCTGTCACCTGCATGCATTTTCTTCTCCGTTATGCTTTCTATATGGCATAAAATTTGTCAAATAAATTCACAAACCAGATTTTTGATGTTTTGAACAGTTTGAATATGACCTGATTTTGTGTCTTAAGCTCATAAAGCTCATTAAAACTGCTATGACTAGTCCTACTGATTACAGTAGACCACTTGGGATGGCTTGGATATTTAACTAATAAACTTTCTGCTATTACATGGTACCAGACTAGAGACACAAACGGTGCCTTTCTCTTGATCTCTTGCCATGGTTCATAATATTTCTAACTTTGATCTACTGAGAGCAAGTTCTCCTTGGGAAATGAAATGTTCATGGTCATTGGGATGCTTGGATGCAAGGGGAATGCACGCCTTGTGTTCCCTTTGGTGCTGCAGAGGGAAATTTGGTAAATAAACTCATTAGTCCTGGCTGTACATTTTGCTTGCGTAAGCGAGTCTGTAGGTGACAATGGAGCTTAATTTCAGCCTATACTACTATTTTATAATCAGCCTGTGGACTAGGATAAGGCTTGCTAACAAGAAAAGCAATTAACTTTATAGATGAATATCTTTTTCCAAATTAGAATTACATCATTACAGTTATAGAGCTGTAAACAGCACTGCAATCTGTGTTCATCTGTACAATCCAAATGTAATGATGTGGCTGAAAGGAATACTTCAGAGTGAAAGAACAAATATTTAAGACCTGTCTGAACAAGATTGCTTTATTTCTGGGTGTTTTGGCAGGGCTGTTCCAAGATTTTGCTAGGAAAATTAACCAGACTGTTTTTAGAAACCACTTCAGAATGTACTTCACAGCAGACTGCATATGCAATAGCATTAATTGGTACTGCTGAGCAGTGGCTTACAAATGAATAAAAATCCCCGTGTCAGTGCGACACTAATAAACCCTTCTTACTTAAAAAAAAATAAATAAAATCGACTGAACTGTTAGATTGTTGCTATATGAATAACCTCCCTGCTTTCCCTCTGAGCTTTTAAACATGTCTGGGGGGTGGTTGGTTTCACCCCCTCTAGGAAAACAGCTATGCTGCAGAGGCTTACATGTTTGCAAGGGCTTACCAACCAAATAGAACTGTGCTTATTTACAGAGAAAGGCAGAACTATTTTACACACTTTTGATGTGTAGATATAGTAGAATTTCAAAGAAATGGTGAAAAGACTGAAATCTGAAGTAACGAATGTAAGCTAATTGGTTGAGCTGGAAATCTGGATAATGCTAGAATTCAGAGTGTAAATCACATGGTCTTAAACTTGTGTGAATCCAGCAAGCTAAGTGAAATTCTCAGTTCAGCTTGGAGAACTGTGTTTGTCCAAATGGTGAGAGCCTTTGTCTTTGGGACTCCTGCCCCCTGCCTCATTCATTGGCATCCTCTGCTCATGTAAATTGTACTGACAGATATGGCTGGCTGAGAGACCGACTCTTCTGCTAGGCTTCTCTTGTGGGTCCATTGAGGCTGGAGCTAGTACAGAGCACTCACGGTTTTTTATTTTTATTTTATTTTTATTGTTTATAAAGACATAAACTTAGATAGAAATCAGGAGTGTTACCAAAACTGCCATTATGAAAATCCTTGGCTAAGCTGTGCCCAACCATGGAATTGAGAGCTTTAAGAAGAGATGCTAAGGATGTGTATCTTACAAAAAGACTTGCTGCCCGTACCAGTCCTTGATTCTGCTTTGGATCTACACATTCAGGAGCTAAGCAAAGCAAAATCAGGCTTTCAGACATCAAATTTTTCCTGGACCTGGGCCACACCAATTTCTTTTAAAAACATACTGCTTGAGATATTGTAGCCAAAATTTCACACTTGCATTAAACCATAAAAGATATTTCTCCCTCCAGACAACAGTATATGGATTCTTAATATGTGTGTATTAATAAAAAGTTCTGTTCATTTGTAATTAAGAGCAGAGATTTTAAAGATCTACTTTACTGTATCCTAAACACATACTGAAAATACTTTGTAGTTTGATTTTCTTATTATAATTATACCATTTTCAAAAGTAACAACTGAATTACTTGATTTTATACTAATTAAAGCCTAAGGCCTTTTTATTGCAAATTGTCCTGGTTTAAACCCAGTCAGACAGCTTGCTCACTCACTTCCCCCCCCTTCTTGCTCTCCCCCTACTCCCGGAGGGACAGAGAGGAGAATCGAAAAGAATGCAACTCCCACGGGTTGAGATAAGAACAGTTTAGTAACTAAGGTATAACACAGATCACTGCTGCTACCATCAATAACAACAATGATAAAGGAAATAACAAGGGAAGAGAATACATCACCTCACCACCAGCTGACCGATAACTCGCCCCCCAGGCCCGACCAAGCACCGACCGATACCTCCTCCCACCCTGCAGTCCCAGCCCTTCCGGCTAACTCCCAGTTACAACCTGGGCATGACGTGCTGTGGTATGGAATACCTCTTTGGTCAGTTTGGGTCAGGTGTCCTGTCTCTGCTTCCTCTCGGCTTCCCCTCCTCCCTGGCAGAGCATGAGGCTCACAAAGTCCTTGGCCAAACCAAAGCATCGCTATCAGCTCTGTTCCCAGGCCGAAAGTCAAAACACAGCACTGCACCAGCTACCAAGAAGGAGAAAAATGACTGCTACTGCTGAACCCAGGACACAAATTCAAATAGAATAGTACAATAACTAGTACTTTATTGGCTATATAACTTAAAATTATGTAAATTACACAGCTACTAAACTACTCTAAGTGGTGTGTATATGGCTAAATTATTTTTAACAGAAGAGTAGTTCATTTTATATAAGGGTATTTGAGATGCATAATCTGAAATATCACTAAACCTTAGGAGCTGCTCTACATTGGAAACTTTTAAATTTGAGTATGAAAGGTAAATTGTTTCCAATAGGCAAATCTTCTGGTATAGCTCAAGTCAGACAATCTTAGGGCTATCCTGCCAATCTGCACTGTGGTCTGAAGCGGAGCAAGTTGGAGGAAGTTACAGGAACTGTCCGTAGCCCACCGAGTTCACGTTGCCAGGGCACCTCCATGACTGTACATTGCTGCCATGCAGATGTGCAAGGGTTCTTACTTTTATTCTGCTCTGGTCTTTTCTCTTGCAGACTAACTGTGCAGCAGGATGGCAAAATTGGGTCTCCCAGTCTGGCACAGGGGACTTCCCAGAGTAACGGTAATTCTTCACTGATCAGCTTTGAACAGTTTCCATCTATTTTGTGCTCCTATAGTTCAGTTCTGCTCCGTACCCAAATGTGCTGAACATAGCAGTAGCTGGTTACTATATGTGTAGCATGGCAGGACTTGAAACTGCAGGATACTCTAAAACAGCAATTTTTTGACAAAAAGAAAGGTTTAAGTTATGGTTTTGTCATGTTGAGAAATAAGTGAAAACCAAGCCTTTTACAGAACGTTTCCTAGCAAGCAAAACCTATACAACTGGACAGTTGGGATAGAGAGAGGGTGAATGGGTAGGAGACTTAGGGTTTGGGGAAGAACTGTGAGGGTTTTTTTTTTGCACTGATTGAAAATTCTATTCTGGCTTCCTCAAAGTCTAGATGCGATAGAAAAGAAACAACATGTTTGATGGAGAAAAGTGCTGTTGTAGGGTTTTTGGCTAGAATTCAATTTGCCTAAGATCACTGTAAATTCTGTGGGATATAGTCCCAAGACTGTCTTTCCCAGATATATTAAGTCTGGATTAAGGGTACCTACTAAGGACCAAAACTGCAGAGCTACATAATGAAAAGCACTTACGTTGTTAACTTGCTCTGCCAATTCAACTATTCAAAAATTTTAATGGGCTAAGTCCATAATATGTACCAGCACTTCTGGATTAGATATTGTCTGTGTGCATCACTTGAACTTCACTGAGTCTGCATTTTCAGCTCCTGGAGTAAAGGAAACATATAGTCCAGCTTGCTCAACAAGAAAGCAACTGCCTGTCTTTGTCTGATCATGCTCTGCATCAAATGTATATCACCATACCAGTGCATGGGTTAATGCTTCTGGAGCTTTGTGGTTTTAAACAGAATATGCTAGCCAGGAGATATACCTCAAAATCCTCACAGACCTGGGTCTGAGATGTGAGAACTTGTCCCATAATGCTCTTTCTATGCACTTACAATAACTTAACTCCTTGTGTCAACAGCCACATTTGCCAGAAAAAACATACTGCTGAGTTTCTGATTACTTAACTATTTTGCTAAGTGATAGGAAAAATGTGTTTCATTTATTCTGTGGGAAAAGGAAAAGGTCGAGTCAGCTTAAAAGTTACAAGTAAATACAGAGGATGAAAAAGAGATAGTTGTCTTTAACACATGATTTGTCATTCAGTTTAAGATATAAGGCAAATCTTTGACTTTAACAACTTCTTCCATATCTTCTATTCCTACTCTTCATATATTTTCACAATAAAATGATTTTATTTGTATAAATGGTATAACAGATCTTTTCAGTAATTTTTCTGGTGATGAATTAGTGATTCAACTGTGAAGTTCATGTATACAGTTTGAAACAATAAGGGAAAAATAAGAGTATATTGGGGGTTTAACTGTTCACTTTTCCTTTGTTCACATGATGTGTAAGAAATAACTGAATTTGGTCTGCAATTTTTTATCTGCAGTGTTTATGTGCTGCAGAACAGTTGGAGATACAACAGCCTTACTCTTTTCGTAGATCTGAATAGCTTGTTTTGGCATCTTCTGTCTGATACAATTCTATCTGCATTTTTATCTGTTTTCCTATTTGTCTGTAAGTGTCAAAACAAAATATATGTGCTTGAAAGCTGTTTTCTGTGAAATGACATGGTAGTTGTATGAATTTTTTTATCAATGTAGTGACTAGGATTGTTCAATTACTTTAAAATTCTGTTGACATTTTTACCATAGACCTCACTTTTCAGGCACTTTAAACAGAAAAGATTTTCAATAACACTGGGACCTGTACTTTATTTATAAATAATCATGAACACTTTTCTTTAAACTTGTGAACATGTGTCAGCTTTTAAGATCTAAATCTGTTTTTTCAGTTTTATTTCTAAATGCTTTCAGTTGTTTCTTAACTGTTAATATTCAGTTAACTTTAGTCTTAAAGACTTTGGATAGTTGAGAGTTTGTTGCAATTTCCTTCTGTTCTATGTAAACATGTTAGCTATGTTATTTCTAATTTCTCTGTAAGGAATTTGCTCTCAAAAATAGCCAGAACAAGTGATAGATGTTTAGGTAGTGATAGGACTAAAATTTCAAGTACTGCTCTCTTTTTAAGTTTTCTGAAGGGAAATTTTGCTGAGATTTGGTGCACACAGTAAAGACAATTTGTTTATACAAGCATTTGCTTGAGAAACAAAAGCATGTGGGTTGTGGCAGGACTGCTTCTGTAAGGTTGCTAGTAGATGTAGTGAGCAATATCAGTCCCAAGACTGAGCCTGAGAAAAGCCCATAACTAATCCCCTTCCAGCCCTTTACTTCTGCTTTTTAGCACAATTCCTTTTAGTTAAGTCCTTGCTCTGCCACACTAATCCCTCATACCGATCTCATGTGGCACTATATCAGATGTTTTTCTGAAGTACAGATAGGTTAAATATACAATTTTTTCTCCTCCAAAAAATCAGTGCCAGTCAAAGACATTATACTAAAGCTGACACCTCACTCTTGATTGTCTCCTTGACGTTTTTTCTGATGTTTTGTCACATAAGGCCAACTCTAAACCTTCAGTTCCTTTCTTGTTTTGCTTGAGCTGTTTTCCAATGGTAGAGTTCCCCTGAGCAATGGAAGAGTATTTTAACCATATTTTCCCATTGCTGAGTCTCTATTGTGCTGATTAAGGCTATCTTACATAGCAGCAAAAGCCCCTGAACCCATCCTATACCCTTACACGATGGCAGTGCTGACCATTTTATTACAAAACCCAGTTTGACCTGATGGGATAGATAAGAGGCTGCCCAAAGAAAACTATCCTGGCTGTTCTTCCTTTTAATGTTTCTGGAATTTTGGAGGATAACGATCCCAAATACATCCACCTACAATCTTGGAAAGTCCTAATATTTTATGTGTGGAGGAAGGAGTCTAAAAAGTTTTAGTATTTTTACCTGTGAAACCTACCTTATGCTTGTGCGAGATTAAATTTATGGTTAAGTTGCTATGGCCATGACGAATGGAGTCTTTGGGGAAAGACTTATTGTCACATCTCTCCTTTGTGGTCATCTGTATTGTGTTGTAGTATTTCAGGATGGTAAAGAGCTCTTTCTGCTGGTGAAGAACTTTGCTTGTCTCAGTAATTTTTAATCATCACTGGTGTTGAAAAGATGTGAGGGGCAGCAGCTGAAATGGGTCTCATGTTCCTTTTGTTAAATGTGAGATAAAGTATGCCGCTTGGGTAATAGTTGAAAGCTGTATAACACTGCCTTGCATTCTGTTGAATCTAATGATTTTCTGGCAAGTGTCTTGTCTGAGAGTGTTGTGCTGAAGTTAATTCATTTTGTACCAAAAGTAGTAAACAACTTAGCTTTGTGACAGAGGTGTCTGAAGAAAACTTTTGGGCTTGCTCTTGCACGCTTGCTGAGAGGAGTCCCGAGTATTTACTAGGCTTGGTTTAGCAAGGGACATAGGAACCTTCATCCTTCTCTCTTCTGCTTGCACAGTGGAGAGGAGGCAATGGAAAGCATGCAGTCCCTTTAGAGCCTAGGTAATAGTTAATTACAAACTGCTTGGAAGACAAGTTGACAGGCTGTTTGTCCTTCCCCATTGGCCAACAGACTGAGCTGGATGCGAGTGCAATTGCATGCTCTGTAATCTCTCCAGTGTAAGCCTTCTATAGGTGCACTGCAAAGCTTTTACTCTTCGAGGCATACTGGCTTCATGGAAGTTGTATAGTTGAGTGCTTCTCCCCATGGGGAGGCTACAAGTTGTAATAGTTGCTTGTAGTATGAGCTGTTTTTTCTTTTTATAAACTTGGCATGATTACCCTTCAGCTGTTGCTGCGGGTTTCTTTTTCTGTGTGGAGTTTGTGTGTAGTACTGGTGGGAAAAGGAGGATGGGTCAAAGTGCTGTTAGTTCATTTGGGATGGGGAGGAGATGTGAATTAGACTTTTGCCCTGAGGTGCCAGGTCTTCTACTTCTCTTGATGGTGCAAAAATGCAATTACCTCAAACAGCTTGGGATGATGCCAGTGGCACATGCTTCCTGGTAAACAGCATTATTGGAACAGCATTTGTGCTATCGTTTTAAATACCAGCATAGTTTTGGGGCAGCAGTCAATTAACATAATTTGCTTACTTTTTGCAAAGATTGAAAGATTAACAGTTTGCAGTGCTTTTCCACTGCCTTGTTCACTGTAAGCTCCCAACTTAGTTTAATTAGTATGTGGAAAAGAACATTTGGAGCCAGGTCAGTCCATAGTTGATCAATTTTTAAGGGCTGTGATTTAAATTGGATTCTGGTTATTTAGCCTTCTGAAACTTGGCGAATGTTTGCTATTAATTAAAAGTGCCAGAATTTTATAGCAAAGTATCGGATAGCTACATCTAGAATTCTTTTATTTGCGATATGTCAGATTGTTTCCAGTAAGACTAGTTGTATGTGTGACATTCAACTGACCAAAATTGATGCGAAGTGTAAGTGTTAAAATCTCCTGTTCTTTCCTAGCTCTTGGAAATATCTGTAAATTGTTAGTCTCTACCTTTTTAATTGCAAAAGCAGTACTGTAATATATCACATCCATATGAAATAACCACTGAATAAGAGATTTTTTTTGATTTCTGAATCTTGTTCCTGCTGTTTTACGGATTCATTTGTGATCAGGCTGCAGTTTCTTAACACATAACGCCCTGAATGTAGTAGTACCTCAACTTAGATTTTACTTGCTTTGTCTTAGTCTGCTTGTGTTTTCATGCTAGTAGTTTCGTTTGCAAAAAAAGCCATTGCGATACCTCTCGTGTGCTTACTTGCTCTTATGTTCTCATTGTTCTTATACGCTCGAAGGAACTGAAATGCTTTTGGCAAATCCATGTTGATTTTTGTAAGCAGCTGTGGTATAAGTAAAAAGCTTGTTTGATTATTCATTCCGAAGTATTTTACAGATGAATGAATGCTACTGAGGTTTTGCCTCCTGTCCTATACACATCTTAAAACTTTAAACTTCATAGATCTTACTCAACTTCCTTGTGTTCAGAAAAGTAATCTTGAGCTGCTCTTAGATTGTCCTGGACAGCTCCTGAAGAAATCCGGAATAAATTACATAAAGCACAGTTGAAAAAGGATCTTTATAAAGTGATAAATGGAAAAGCAATGGATTGTGGAGAGATGTCCAGTAGTGTGATGGAGATAAGCACTGAGTACATTTTCCTTAACATCTTTGTTAACAATCTTGAAAGTTATATAAACAGCATATTAATTAAACATAGAGATGATAATATACACAGAATAGTTTGGGTTGGAAAGGACCTTAAGATTGTCTAGTTCCAACCCCCTGCCATGAGCAGGAACACCTCACGCTAGACTACATTGCCCAAGGCTCTGTCCAACCTGGCCTTGAACACTGGCAGGGATGGAGCATTTACCACTTCTTTGGGCAACCTGTTCCAGTGCCTCACTGCCCTCACAGTAAAGAACTTCTTCCTTCTGTCTAACCTGAACTTCTAAGTTTGAGCCCATTACCCCTTGTCCTACTGTTACAGTCCCTGATGAAGAGTCCCACTCTGGCATCTTTGTAGGCCCCCTCAGATACTGAATGAAGTCTCCATGCAGCCTTCTTTTCTCCAGGCTGTATAGCCCCAACTTTCTCAGTCTGTCTTCATATGGGAGCTGCTTGATCCCCCTGATCATCCTTGTGGCCCTCCTTTGGACTTGCTCCAACAGCTCCATGTTCTACTTATGATGAGGTCAGCAGAACTACACACAGTACTCCAAGTGGGGTCTAACAAGAGCAGAGTAGAAGGTCAGGATCAACTCCTTTTGGTGATCATGATGCTTTTGGTGCAGCACTGAATATGTTTGTATATAGATAAATGTAGAAGCTTTTGTGAATGCATGAGCTGATGCAGGAAAATTGCTGAGGTACCTACAAAGTTTTGAAAAAATGGGTAAGAAACAAGAAAACAAGCAAATTTACCAGATTTATTATGGAAAAAATAGTATAACTAACCTGTCTGGTGCAAAAATAATTGGGAATTTAGTTACTTGATATGAGAAAAACAATTAGTCTACCTGTGCAGATATGTTTCTTCATAACTTCCTGAACTACTGATGCTTCTTTGCTGTGAGAGAATAGAAGTGTTTTTTGTGCTTTAGTTTCTAAGAATCAAGAGTGGTTGCAAATCTGTACTGGTTTTGAGCAAGGTCTGACACACTGATGCTGGCTGAAGGCAAACCCCTGAAAGAATCTAGGGTTGGTAACTTTCCGAATTTAACTCAGAATTTGGCTTGTAATTGTCAGCTTGGAGAGAGTTCCAAGCTGGAAGGTATTTTTTATGTTTTATTTGTTGTTAAAATGGATTTCATAAACTCTTCACTTAGAGTCTGTTGAGCTTGGGAAAGGGATTAATCTTTCTGAAAAAGATTGCTTTTTAATATTTCTTGGTTATCAAGCTACCTTAGACAGAACTTTGATAATGCAGCCTGTCAGATGACTAATGAATCCATGTGTTTCACATCTTTGTAATAGTGACTGCATGTTTTGTAATTTTCAACAGCTTATTTCAGCCAATGTACAATTTTTCCAAGTTTTTGGAAGCTGAAAGAAATATGTAGGTATTGCCATCCCACCTTGTAGTTTAAGAATGTTAATAAGCACTAGCGCATATCACAGGGAATCTAAAAGACATGGTAACATACCTGAAGCCTGACTTTTGCTCTTAGTGGAAATATAAACAACAGTAATTCTGCTAAAATAAATCAACCTTAATTACAGTATTTAATATGCAAAGGATGGAAATAGCTGATAGGTCAGATTGCATGTATAATAACCTAGACCAATCATTATTACAACATCCCTTTTAGATGAAATGATGGGAAATAGTTAAAACAGATACTTTTAAAGACCAAAATAGATTTTTTTTAGTTTGTGGTAACAATTATTCAGCCACCTGTACAAACTGAATAAATGTGTTAAAGTTCCTTGGATGTGAATACATTTGCATAAGACTTCTGAAATCTGTTGGATCTATCAGTCTGTGGTCACTGTACATTATAGACTGTGTGCACACACACGTGTGTAGAGGCACAGTCAAAGTTAGATTAACTGTAAATCTGGAAGTCCCAGAACACTGTAGGTTTGAATATGTAGCCTCCTTAATTTGTTGTTAATATAGCCTTTTACTATTTTTCACATGGGAGGAGCAAGCAGAAAAGGAAAACTTCAAAGAAAGCCTCTAGAGCTTCCATGGAATGCTGGTATGAAAAAAAAGAAGAAAGAAAAAATTTAGAGGGAAACTGACAAATTCTTTAGTCTTTAGACTATTTGGTTAGGTACCTCTTGAATTTTGCTACTGGTGTTTGAAACTGGATTGGAATTTCCCTTCTCTCAGACTAATATTTACTTGGAAATTTCAGGTATTTATACCACTTGAACCCAGGGTCAGGATTTCTGGACTGCTATCCTGGCCTTTGCTGCTCCAGTGTGTGGGGTGGAATAACAGAGATAGTAGAGGTGTTATGTGATCTGCATAAATGCATTTCATTCCCGCAGTGTCTCCCTTGGTCTTCTGTACTGGATTACATGGCTCAACTAATCTTTCTCTATAAGTGCATTGCCAGTTGCCTGGAAAACTTGAGTAGCAGCTAAGATCTTGAGGTTCAGAATGTAATCACTAACTCCTCTTTTCTGGCTTTTGTGTGGCATGGATTTGTCCCTGGTACAGGTGAGGAAGAATGTCCTTACTTTAGGAGAACTATACTTGCTTAGAACTAGGTCTGAATTTGCCCCAGCTCTCCTAAATGGGTGAGTTATTACAGAGTGTCCATGAATGTAAAGTGCAGTGCCAGGAGATTTGACTAGTTTAAATTTAACCAAGCCACTAAAACAATAAAAAATAAAAAAAATGTGTAGGTATATATATATAGATTTTTTTTTCTTTTTTCTTTCTGTTTTTTTCTTCCTCACTCTTCTTGAAAGGTTTTCAGTAGTCTGGATTTCTTCCATCTCTGTCGTGTGGCTCTAAACCGTACTTCTATTCCATTAGTCAACTTTGTGACAAAATGGTTTTAATTTTAGAGCTTTTTGGGGTTTATTTTCTTCCAATAGGCCTGTGACAGTAAATTGCTGGCAGTAATGTTTCTGATTAGACTTTTTATTATCTAATTCTTTAATTCACAGTAATCATCTTTTGGTTGCTAAGAAGGATATACCGCCTTCAGAGACCATTCTGGGAAATGGTCCAGTTCCTTGCTTGCCTATTTTAATCTCAAGTTTGATGTTAGAATTATGCAATGTTATAGGATAACACAAGTCAGACGCAACAACCCTGCTTTATTGGTTGGAAGGCAACTCAAAACACGTGCTCTCTGCAGAATAATATCAGATAATGTGCTCAGTGCTTTGTTTCTCACTGGTGTTTCATTACGTGATTATGTGAATTTAAATTTTGCTCACTAAGAGAAAGCAGGATAATAGTTTTGTGCTCTGGTGGATGTTTGGGAAGATGATGATTTATTTGTTAATCAGGCTACTGGATTTGATATAGGACAGCTTGATGATCTTATAGGCTAAATAAATAAAATGAAACTTTCAAAGGTATTGATTTGTCATATTTTGATTATGGCATCGCAGAGATTGACTAGATACTGGATAAAATAATGGCATTTTGACTAATTTGTTTTAGGAGAAGTGAAAATAACAAGTCTGATTAAAACGGTAGCACCAGAGACTGAAATGCATCTTGTTTGAATGCATCTGGTCCTATTAAAGAACACGTGGGGCACTAGCTATAGCCCATTAGCTCAGGTAAAATATGATGATGGGTATTCTGGGCTATGCTTGGTTGCCTGCTTGTGTCTGAATTGGAAAGAAGAAAAACCTACGCCTGTTCCCTCCCAGTACTGACGCAGCCAGGCTTTGTAATGAGCTGCAGATACAATATTTTGGTGTTCTCAGCATTACAAAGTCTGTTCAAGCGTAGAGGGCAGGCCTAGATGGTAGAAAGCACTAGGGCTGGTGTAGTTCAGAAAAAGGGGAGAAGCAAACAAGCACTTCCTGTGTATATATAAAGCTTAGTTGATCATGGTGTTACTGTGGGTAACTGTGTGTCTTAAACCTGTTCTTGGTATTAGCATCTTGTTTTGGAAGTTGATGAATCTGAGGCAAAACTGGAAACAAGATGCAGTCAAGCACCTTTCCAACATAGAGTGAGTCAGCAGCAATTTTTTGCTCAGAACCCAGGACCTCACTGTTCCAGCTGTGAAACTGCTTATCCTGCCTGCTGGAGATGTAACCGTTGAGCTGATCGAGTTTATACTCAAGTTTTCACTGATTTCACTGTTTATTAGTTAAGATGAGATTTCAGTTTTGTTGTATTTTTGGGACATCTTCAGGAAATACTGCTGGTTTTATTTCTTCTTTGTTTTGAACTTAGAGCCTGCATTTTGATACCACCTCTGAAGTGCTCCAAGTCCACACAACTGCTGAATTGCACATCTGTGCAATGAGCTTTTCCCATGCTTTTAAGAGAATTGTATCATTTAGGCTTTGTCTGGGTGTTAGGATGTAGACTGTGAATCTGTGTTTATTTGGTGCAGGCATGCATACTGCCAGTGTGTTTTAAAATAGTTTTTCCCGATAATCACTGCTTCACACATCTATCTTTGTAAAGTTTATTATTTTGCACGTTGCACAATTTCACAAGTTATCCCACCATCAAAAATCCTCTAGAAATAAGTAAAAATAAAGCTTTTACTCTGCAGGCAAACTTAAATTTTATTTTGCTGTTCAAAATTCATCTCAAGAAATTTTCACAGCTCACTTTATCTTGATTCAGTAATGAAGTAAAAATACCATATCAATGGGTTTAGTGTCTGTTATCATGTAAATTAAAACAGTGTCAGAAGCTTAGAAATACAATGCTCTGGTCATACCTTACTTTTGTGTGGTGATTCCACCAGAAAAAAAGTAATTGTGTTTACAGAGCTCCAACTCTTTTAGCCCTGACTTTCTAAGTGTAGGCTGGTATTAGAAATTGAAGGTGTCCAGGTCCTGTGCACGTAATGATCGCAGTTCTGGTTAGTGGCTACTTTGGCTTGCTATACATACTACTGCTAAGCAGGCAGCCATGGTGCTCTAGTTCTCCTTTGCTTTTAATGTGGATACTGCACTATCTTTTATCAAGCCTGAGGAAGACCTGGGATTTCACTCTAAGATGAAAAACAGCAGCTAAGGATTGATGAGGAGGGAAAAGCTTGGCAGAAAACTTGAGCAGATTTGCTAGCAGTAATGAGTGCAAGGGACAAGGGGAAACGTGAAAAATATCCATTTTGAAAATAAATGGAAATGTAAACCAGATAAATAGCAGAATAGTTATACTTTTTCAGTTCCAGGTGAGCTCTGTGTTGCAAAAATTATATGAAGTCTGGAAAAATCAGTGGTAGTACTAAGAGTTTATCAGTCTGTAAAGGTAAAATGTGTCATTAGCAAACATCAGAAGACACTGCATCCATTGTTCCTAAAAAGCTAATGTGAAATGATTTGGAGAACAAGTTATGTGGCTGGATGGGCCTCGTGGTTTTCTAGTTACTAATTCTAATCATACTAGATTAGGTGTTCATGTGGCAGCACTACAAATAGCATGTTCGATTTGGTTTCACCTTGTTTCTTTCTCTAGAGGATAGGTTTTTTCCTAGTAAGTATCATTTAGGGAGGCGGATAATATCTTTTGTTGCAAGTCACTCAGCAACGCAACTGCTCATTCTGCTCTTTATTAGCTCCATGAGTCAGTGTTTTCAGAAATGACTAGCAACTTTGTATGCCTCAATTTCTGGCTACCCAATTTGAGAGGCAATAAAAAGGCTTGTGTAGTTCCTCCCCCCAACAAATTCTGATGACCAGCCTTCTAGAAATCCTAGTGGATGTACAAAATTTGGTATATGTAGAATTCAAGAGAATCCATCTCTTTCAGCGCTGCATAGGGAATAAGAGGCAGTTCTTAAATGTATCGATGATTATTTCATGCTCTGAAATAATACAGGACATTTATTTCTTCAACTTTACAATAACTTTCATGAATTTTTATGCCTGTCTGGTGATTTATTCCTCTCTGCATAATGCAATCCAAAAGAATGGTTTTGTTAATTATTTACACTGTGCTACTGATGCTATTTCTGTCCAAGTGCTTTCCAGCAGTAGTTGTTTCTGCTTATTGCCAGGAGAGACTTTAAAAGGCAGATCTTGTCAAGAAAGCAGAATGATAACCTGTCTCATTTGTATCTCTGTGTGTTTATAATGTGTATGCTGGATAGAAAATACTAATGTAGCTGAAACAAGAAAAGGAGGAACTTAAAGTCACCCAAGAGACCCAAGCTCTGAAATGAGAATAAACCCTGGGTATTGCTGGGGTTTGTGACTGTGCCACTTAGGGCTCCTTGTGGATATGTTGACAGGGTGAGAAGCTAAAATGCGCAGTTTAGGGAGTTTTTTGAAGCAGTGGTAGTGTAGAATGAAGAACACTAGAAAACCAGAGTGAGATGCCTGAGGGTGATGATCCAGCACCACTGCAGGACTCTAAACAGCTTGCAAGGTCGTTGTGGGCAAGCTTTTGCTCCTGAAATCTTGTTTTAATAGGGTGAAAGTCTGACAGCCAGCAGTGAACTTGGCAGCAGTGGCAAAGGAGGGAGGGAGACTGCCAGAACTTTCTAAGGATTCATGAATAAAAGACCTTGGGTCTTCAGGTCCCATGGGTTTTGCTGTCAGTGATCTCCCTGACTGCCTGAAATCCACTCAAGTAAGCATAAGGAAAGGAGAGCTGCCAATGCTGATCTCCCTTGCTGACTGTTGGCTCCAGTCAGTGTGATGCAGAAGAGCAGTAGAGCCTTCTGCCTCCTCCACAAGCTGTCTGGCTCCTCCCTGCAGCAGCTGGAGGAGCATTGTGCTACACTTGTAGTGCAGCAGGGAGCAGCATCACCAACTTCACAGGAGGGAGAGGAGCAGGCTGACATTTACATTTTCCTCTTGATCACTCTTTCAAAAGCAGCACCCCTAAAAGGGGAAGAATGATTCCCAGTTCCTAACTATCTGTCCAACAAAGTTCAAAGGACATTCAAGACACTTTCTTAAAGGTGGCATAACTTAGGTTCTCTGATAGTGTTACCTGGGATAGCTGGGTGTTAGGTGACCAAAGGTAAATTATGCTAACAACCAACTTGGAAATTTTATTTGAGGAGATAAATCATATGAGAAAGACCTTTGCAAATACTCCTTAATGGGGTGGTATTGAAGACATAAGTGAGTGGGGTTTCTTGTTTTGTTTTTTTGTTTTGTTTTCTTTTTGGGGGGGGGGCAGGGGTGTTGGGTTTGTTTTGTTTTCTTTGGGAACAGTAAAACCTGGGTTGTAATCACAACAATGTTATTTAAAGTGCTTTTTAATTAATGAAGCTCTTCTGGGGGAAAAAAGCGCCATTTTAATATGAAAAACAGCAAGCAGGCACTTTGTGGGCTTTTGTGTTGGTGTGTTGGTTTGTTGTTTTTTTTTTAAGCACATCCTTTAGCTTTCTCAGGGACTGTAATTCAGTCAGTTCAGTCCTACAGAACTTCAGATTTATTCACTCCACTGAATTCTACTAGGAAATAGCTTTACCACTCCCTCTTTTGGTAGGGGGGGTAGGGGGAGTAGGGGGAGAGGAAATAAAGTCCTTGTGCACAGCTGAAGCCTTCTCCTGGGTCTGAGAGCTGTGCTGTGCAGGCTAGGTTAGGGCATCCCTGAAGGACAGAAAGCCAGGTTATTCTCTCAGGTTGACTTGCGCTGGTATAAGAAAAGGGCCAGCGAGTGAAGCTGTTTAAAGGAGTTGGCTCTGATTCATTTGATAATCAGGTCTTTAACTGCTGATGCTCACAGGTGTAGCAACATGTCTTGGAACAAAATATAATCCACGTTGTGAGGTACAACTACTCCAAGAATAAAATTATTCAGTGGTTAGTAGGAGATAGTGTAACAACATCTAGTCTCTGTTAGCTGTAAGGGACCTGGATTGCTATATGTGCTTGTTGACTCCTAGTCAACACTCAAAATAATCCTAATGACTTTCAGCACAGCAGTCCATGCCTTAGCTCATGACTGAGGAGTGCCATTGGTTAATTTTATTCCTTATGATAAAGCAGCAACAACAATAAAAAAAACAAACACAAAACCCTGTTCTCTCTCCCCCCCCCACCCCCAAACCCAAACAACAAAAAAAAAATTTCTGTATTTTCTTAAATCTTTGCTAAGCCTGAGGGACTTGTTAGGGCTTGAACTGTGCTGGGGCCCTTGGGAAACTTTCAGCCATGTAGCCCTTTTGGTCATCACTGGAGTGTCCTGGGGCAGGCACCTTCCCAGGGAGCAGCTTGGCGACACCATCAATGGGCTTATTGTCCATCTGGGGGCTTCAGATGCATTCTTAGGGATTTCTGTGCTAAGCCAATTGCCCCTGGCTTAGTCATATCAAAGACATACCACATATCTGTGAATCTCACATTAGGCTCATTTAAATAAACAAATGTATAGGATAGTGAAGGATAGGAAAAACACTACCTTTTTTTTAAAAGGCTTTTGGCATGAGTTGAAGTGCTCCTTTATTTTTTACAAGAGAGTCCAGACTTGTTGCTTGAGGTCTTTCATGAGTTCTCTGTACAAGGCTCTTGTGAAATTCCTTTTTATGCTTAGAAATATCAGACTTTCAAGTACTGCAAATCCACTGCACCCTTTCAGCCCTGACCCCTACATGTGATGAAAAAAGCTGACAATAAACTGACCTGTATCTAATGGTCCTTATATATGATATGGTCTATATTTTTAAGTAGGTTGCAAGAGAGAGCAAATTTAAATGTTTTTGGACATCAGTGATAGTTGCTTCCATCAGTGCCCACACATGTCAAACGCTCGTAAGCAGAGAACCAATGCAGACAAATAACTTGCCCATACCTGTTGGTTGCTTGTATATGGATCCTCTCTTCTATGCAATCACCCATCAAAGACTGAGTTGGCAATGATATATGGTGTAATATTCAACAAGCTGTTGCAGGTGAAATCTGCAGGAGTGCATCTTTGAATTTACTCACATGTCTTAAAGAGCTGATCATGAGCAGAACTGCTTCTTAATAGGTACAGGCCTATCCTATTGCACTGCTAACCACTGCAAGTCATAGAACTCCCTATCGTATTGCAGCAGTACGCAAAAATGTCAAAGTCCTGCTTAAGAAGAAACTAAGCAAGAACATGAATAAGATCCCCCCTGGGGCTTCATACATCCTTGAGAAAAATGAAATACACTGAACCATGATTTTAAGTTATCTGGATCTTCTAAGACTATTTCCATTACTTGTTAATTTCCTTTGCTGTTTGTGGGATATTGTTTCCTTATCTGGTGTCCTCTCAATTATTAAAACCCAATTACTGTTTGTTTGGTTTTTAAAATTAATTATTTAAAATTCAGAATGAAACATGGGATACATTGACTAGCTGTGTCCATCAGTTTGTTTTTTGTTTTTTTTTTTTTTATCTTATTAAAATTCCCATTAGTTTCTCATGCAACTGTTAGTCACCTCATTTTCTTCAGAGGAATTCATTTCAAGTCGTGTGCATTTGTACATGAGATGGAGAAAATCTATTCCTACAGCTCTGTGTGCTCTAAGAGCCATTAGATTTGTCCTTCGGTTGAGGGAACTTTGGCAAAATTTCATTGTGGGTGGCTGCTCAGGTCACTATGACTTTCAGAAACAGACCTGATTTGCATTAGAATATTTAATTTGCAGTGCTGTATCCTTACGCTTGTATATGCCCAAGGGAAAAGAAGTAAAACTTCAGCAGAATTCTTTTCTTGCCTGTTTTCATGAATTATTTTGTTTTAAGAGTTAATGTGGGAATACTGTTATCCCCTGGCTCAGGATCTGTGGTGGGTTTGGGCTTTTTTTTTGGCAGGGGTGGGGGTTGGTGGTGCTTGAATTCTTTGCTTTGACCCTCCATGAGAAATAGTATTATAAATTTCTTCCTAAGGCATTCAAAATGTAGACTTGCTTATACTTATTATCATAATTTTTCTTTCTTGTTTAGTGGTAAACAAATCTTAGAGGGCATTCTGGTTTCCACAGCTGGCAGTCAAGGTAGTAGAGGCACCTCTGCAGGACTCTGCCACATGTGGCACTAAGTTCCAGCATATACATGCATGTCCTGATTCTGGTTGTGGGGCAAGCACTATCTGTAGAGCAAGGTCCTAGGACTGGAACATGTTCTCTAACACACTGAAAGTTTCTCAGTGTTATTGTGCAGGTATTGAATTTGTCTGGCCCAAGTGGAAGGTACTCCCAAGTACCCCAACAAGTGAGAGATAGCCAGGCTGCACATGCTGTAGAAGGGAAAGAGGTAGGGGAAAAGAACAGTGTATGGGTTGACATTCAAAATGAGGTGTGTGGAATGAGGCTTGTTGGACCCACTTGTCTGTCAGGGACATGAGGGAATAAGTGACCATTTCTGTAGGAAACTGTTTCCTTATCTTCTGCCCCCAAGCTGCTGCTGCTGCATCTGTCTCCCAGCCAAAAGGAATGGTACAGGTAATCTAAATGGTGACACTGCAGCAGGAAACTGCCAAACTTTCCCTAACATGTCAGCATACCCTTATGAAGGCATACTGATGATGATCACTTGTGATTCTGCAACACAAACCCTCTGGGTAGGTTCTGCACAAGTGTAAAAAGGGCAGAAGCAGGAAGGGTGGCCTTTGTTGCTGAAAACCAACGAACCTAGCTTTAATTTCAAATTGAAGAGTGAGTTTGATAGGCCTGAGAAATGTATTCATTTCCTTTAACTTGCAGGTTAAAAGCAAAAGATAAAAAAGACCCTGGCTGACAACGTGGAGCTACTGAAAGGGAAAGTGCAAACTATTTTTAGTCTCTGCTGAAAGGAGCAATAAGGCATCCCTGGCGGGACTGTTATGGACTTCAATATGGCTTTTCTCTCAGCCTGTTACTTGTTGCTGTGATGAGTCCCTTGATGCAAAGGGTGTCAGTTTCACAGCAAGGATGCATAAATCAATCACTGGATTGCATAAAGGTCTTCCTTTTATGGCACAATTTAGTGTCACTGTGCTTTTGCCCTGAAATATTTCTGTGTCCAAGGTTATGCTGTTTCTGTTCAGTCACCTCTGTCTTCCCTCACATTCATGCTCCACTGTTGTCTAGCTGCATCAAAGAAAGCAAAACAGTTGGTTAGTGCTGTTACAGTATAGGTTGGCTTTGTGGTATTAGGACAAACTTTTATCTGAACAAATTCTGGTCCTTTCTTGTTTGCTCTATTACCTCTTTGGGTAGAGGAAGTCCCAGGAAATTCCTGTGCTATAGTTACTGACCAGTTTATTCTTTTTACATTACAAGCTACTGGAGATCTCAGATGAGATGAAAAGTTAAGAGCAGTAAAATAGTTTGTCTTATTGGAGCAGAATCAGAGAGTTACTGGGAAGACACTTTCAAAAACTTTACCTCTGGACATTTGAAGTTGATGCCATTTGCACATTTGTGTACTTCTAAGTGCTTAAACACTGAATAGGATTTTCAAAACACGCTTATCTGCATTGATAGGTTCTTTTGCTCTGCCATTACCAGAGTGACAGATTTGAAGATTGTACCATGAATCTCTGGAAACTTAAAAACCTCAGAAAACCTAAGGCTGTCTTTCTGGGATCCCAGTCTGTAAGATCCTTGATCTTGTCTGTAAAAATATACTCTCTCAATATTTTCTTTAATTGTGTTTGCAATAACTTTTGATTTCTCAAGTCTGCCTAATTCTTCAGTTCAAAAAGCCCCATTTACCTTGATGCCACCTTGCTGATATAATATCAGCAGAACAAAGCACAATGGCGGTCAGCTGTTGTATTCATTACCAATTTGCTTTAGTTGGCTTCCCATTGCTTAAATTTACCTTTTGTAATGTGTTACATTAGCTTTTCTTACAAGCTAAATCTTGTAACAATGCAAGTAGGCTGGAGTGGAAACTGATGGTCTGTAAGAACACACAAGCATACGGGTAGCTGTTTGGGAAACGTATAAAAGCGTTTTCTTGTTCAATGACTGACCTTAAACATTTATTGTTTTGGCTTTTTTAAATTACTCTAACTTCTTAACTTACACATGGAGGCAAAGTTAAGAGAAATCACATTTGCTTGAGGGGCCTGCTGACAGTATGGGTAGCTTTAAAATTGCTTTTCATTCAAGTGTTATTAAACGCAAAACCTAGCATAAAGAATTTGGTGTTAAGGACATTTAGCAGCAGGAACTTAGCAGAGAGTCAGGGTGTGAGGGGGGGAAAGACATTTATAATATAAATGATGATGAGCATGTAGATAGTGCCACTAATTAACAACTGTGAGGTGGCCCAGGACAGGGACTGAGCTCAGAGGAAGACAAAGTCCAGATGGCAGGCTGTGATCCACAAGTGCAGGGCATCAGACTGTGTTACAAGGTGACTGCAAGGTGAGAACAGAGACTTTTTTTTTGTTAGAGTAAATGCTCCAAAAGAAACTTCATAGGGTAATAGTGCTTGGCTGCACAGATATTAGATAGGCCTAGTTTTAGAGCTAATTATACATTGCTTTGCTCCCAAGGATTAGCAAGACGAATGTATCCTGGGAGAGATTGAATTGCTTGGAAAAGTGAAAGCTGTTTTATCAGAGTAAATGCAAATACAAATATTTTATTTACATAGGCATTTAGCTGAACAGCTTATGGTCTAGGGGTGATATTGTCCATCCCTAAGTGGATGTGCAAAGAAATGTATAGCCACTGGATGATAGCAGCCCAGGAGACCTGGGAGAGTGGTAGTAGACAGCAGGTGCAGAGGCCAAAGAGCCCCCTCTCATGAGCATGAGAGCCGTGTCTTCTGGGGCAGCATTCAACATCTGGAAAAAGGAAATAAAGCTTTTTCATTTTATGGGTATATCTTGTATGCACTGTTCATCTCTCTGGGTCTAATGTATCTCACTACTTTGCTGTCAAGCACTGTATTTCTTAGGTAAGTAATCCCATATATTTTGGCATCACTGCCGCTTTGAGAAGTATTTTACACTACAATGAGAACCTGCAGAATGAAGTCATGATTAGGATGACATACTTAATATACTAATGAGCAGTGGAATGTTGAGGTCTTGTAAGTCTAATTATTCATGACCTATATTAATTTTTTACCTAAGGTCAAAAACTTGAGAAAAGGTAAAGCATCGACTGTTGTGTGTGAAGTTTTAATATTCAAATACTTCACACAATCTGTGATTTGGATGCAAAATCAGTATGGGTAGCAACCTTGTAAATAACCAGGAAGGAAGACCACAGAATATATCTTGTTGGCTAATGCCACCTGACATGGTTTACAGGTAAATGTTTTAGCTCTTAGACTGGTTGTAGAACGGTATCTGTTAATAGTTCATGCTTATTTGTCCAATCTAAAACTAAATCGTAGTCTCCAAATGTGAAATGAGTCTTCTCAGCTCAATTCTTCAATTTAACCTTTGTGATTCTGTAATAAGGTGTGGCTTCCAGACTTGAGCCTAGAGAGTTCTGAAATATATTTACTGCTCAGCTTCACAGTGCTAAGGGGAGAAACTTGCACTGCAAATTTAGGCCTGGGCTGCTAGCTGGCAACAAACTTTAACCAGTACCAGTATATGTATTACATGAGAGTAATTCATAGTGTATAGTATGAGACAACTGTTTTTGCCTTATGATTAGAAGAGTGCTCACATTTACTGGTTCTTGTCATATAAATCTGTTACTTGAAACTAGTTCACAATACTTAAAATGTTGAGCTGCATGTTTACTGTGTGAAAGCATTCTTAGTGTTGAATCTCAGTTAGTGTTCTTAGTAAGCAAAATAAGAGTTTCAGTGAAATAATTAAAAGTTCACCAAGTATAAAGGTATAAAGTCTTTGTACTTTTAATGCAGATATAAGCTACAATGCTCAGCTGAGCTATTGATGGACACTTCTGTCACTCACTAAAACCAACTTAAATCCTTGTGGAAAGCATGAGTGGGATGACAGCACTGAATATGTCACTTTTTCTGTTTCATTTTTGCCTTTGTATGAAGCAAGAAAAGGGTTGTGGGACACAATATGGCAGTCAGTAAAAAGAGCACTAAGTAAGGTGCAAAAGCTTTAGTGTGATGTTCTAGTGATGATGAATAATGTCCTTCTGTGCAATTTTGGAATAAATTGACATGAATCATGCACTTTCTATTTCAGTATACTTTCTTACTGTAGCAGTTCACTGCATTTTATTGTATGAGAAGCAGCTGTCAGCTTTTCTATTTTGTGTATGCAGACAGGAATGCAGTAGTCTGACAGAGCTGAAAGCAACACTAAATAATTCTAAGGTAAAAAATTCTGTAAAATTTATAAAGCTCTGGGCTTAGAAGTTAGAGTTCAGTAAAAAGCCTCAGTAAAAAACATTATCAAATACAGATATCAAATTGCCTGTGAAACATAAACACTGCTTAGCTTTTGTTTTCTTCAGGACTGTCTTGACAGGATTTAGTCTTCAAAGCTCTAGTTTAGTTTAATAGTTTAATGGGTTAAAAATTGTTCTGTAATAGAAATAAATGCAGTGATATGGTACGTGGTGCTGCAAATTTAGGAATTACATAGCTTAAAACGTTCCTTTGTTTATATTATTTGCTTTTTCTTTTCCTGTTTTGTGGACTCAGTCTCTGTAGTCTTTGAGCCTGCATCTGTTCTTACTTACATTGATGTAAACTGGGAGTAATACACTACTGTCATTGGAAAACTGATGTAAAGCCTTTGAGAGATCTGAATTAGAGCTTTTGCATTTAATTCCAGCTTCCTTTGAAACTTTATAATAGATACTTTGTGTTTTGCTTCACATGAATTTTGTATACATGTATATTATATCTGAAACGCTTTCAGATAGAACTGGGATATTTTCTAATCATTTTTTATCAGTCATGTAGTGACAAAATACAAATCAGTGGGAAATTGGACCAAGGAAGACGTAATTTCTGATTTAGGCTTTGTCTACTCCTGCACAGTTGCTGCTGTGACTGCACAGTGGGGTGTAGCCAACTTAACTTTAAATTAGTTGGCAAGAGTGCAGTAGCATAAGGTAGTTGACAAGAATTTCCTAAGCTTCCAGGAAAGGTTTTTCAGCTTTGTGCTGAGCTTGTTGCTGTAGTTAGCTCAGTCGAACCTGACCTAAAGTTCAAGGCACAGACTGTGTTGCAGAGGTGGTTTTATTATCACCTGGATGTAAACATAATACTTTATGTGCTACTTTGTTACCTCCTAGTCTGATCTGCTGCTTTTGAGGACTGAGGTAACTCCAATTGAGGGGCACAACAAGGGAAAGAACTGATTGGGGGGAAATAGGTGTTTGTATGTAAACGTATGGGTAGCTCTACTTCAGATATTTTTACTCCTGACTTGCAGGTGCAAGGAATCTTGCAGACAGGGGAGTAGGGAGCTGCTGCGATGGGAAGGCAAGGAGACTTAATAGCTCACCTCCTCCACATGCTCTCTGAGCATGGTGAATTCACTCGAGATAGTTCAGGGATCAGGAGTGATTTCTAAATGTTTGCTGTCCTCATCTGTGGAGTTGGTTGGAATGAGGTTCTGAAAGGGCCGTGGAGTAAGTCAGAGTGCAGGGGTGGGGTGTGGGAAGAGATAGACCTTTCTGCTGATGAGAGTAGCCTTTTGGAAGCTTTTGCTATGATATAGGAGCAGGAGGAGAGATAAATACCAATTATGTCTTTGTTCCTGATAGAAGATATTGTGAATTATTGCTTTATCTCTGCTGAATTACTCTACTGCTTACAACTGGGCTGGAAATTTTAAATTTATAGCATACCTGAAATGAAGAATGTTGGTGACTGTGCTTCTTGTGCAAAAGGCTGATTTCTATACATACATCTCTTTCTTGTGGGTGAGGGAAGAGCCTCTTAAGTGAAACGTGCGGATGCGAATAACAATGCAGAATGACCTTTGGCTGGCTGTGCCTTTGGGTAACAAAGGGTAAAAGACATGCAGTTTATACTGCTAAATATCTGTGAGGTTACATTGTTGCTGGATGCATTATTACAAGATCTTTATCTTCTCTTCTAAAATCAATGGTTTCTTTTGTGAGATTCAAAATTTCCATGCAATCCCTTGCTTATGGTAATAAAGGATGCCTGATTTAGTGGTGACATTTGTTAGTGAGGTCCAGCATCAGGTGATTCAAAGTGTCTGTTATTAGTCTTTACTTTGTTCCCGGGTAGTACTTTTCAATTAAGTTTGACTCCTACTGTGCTTGGCCTGATTTCTTATTGAAAAAAGAAAATGTTTTGCCCTTAGATGCATCAGAGGCTTTTAAAACCTGAATAGCAAGAAAATACTCATTAAGGTCAGAGGCAAGAATAATGAGTTTGAGAACATGGGAGTGTTGGAATCCTTGACTCCTTCAACTCATGACAACAGTTTTTCACTTCACTCTCAACAGTATTGTTGTCCTGTTGCTGTTTGTCTCTTAAATCAGTCATCTGCGGAGCAAGAGAGGGAGATGGGTATATATAACCATGAAGATGTCAGGTACAGGCGTAGAAGTACCAGGCAAGGCATTTCCATCAGGGGTAGCAGAGCTGATGGTGTAGCTGGTGCTGGGCCTTCATTCAAAACATTGCACATGCCCTACTTGTGTTGATGAAAGGCACTCCAGCATAAGCAATGAGGGTCAAAAATGCAGTGTTGATATGGAGAGGGCGCAGCTTACCAAAGGGACTGTAATTGCTGGGATGGCAGTGTACTGACTGAATATGCCAACAAGCCCAAAGCTGTGCTTCAACATGTACAAATACTGACTCAGGATACATCTACATTAGCAGTTTAGTTTGGACAAAGAACATGCTTTTAAATTGAACCTCCTGGGTTTTCCCACTTAGCAATTTAGGTTCTCATTGTGGAACAGTCTTGGGCTGTGGAAAATGGTGATAAAACTAAACTGCCAGGCATACTGCAGGAGCACACCTAAATAAGCTCCAGCTGCTAATGGACTTTCAGCCTGTAGGGACAGACTACAGCAGGTTTGAAATACTGCTTCCCCTCTCTCTCTCAAGTGCACCTAGTGTGAAAGTGTGTTTCTCAGCACAAACTATTTTTCTCCACAGTTGCACTCCTGTTGCACCATGCTAGCTGCTGATGCAGGTATAACTAACTGTAAGGCACAAGCAACAGGTTTCATCTAATCAGGTTTTAGATTCTTAAAAGTAGTTGTGCTAGTCAGAAGCAGAGATATAGAAGACATGAATCACACTCTGCTTTAAGTGGGTGCTCAAGATAAGTGGAATTGCCCTCTGGGGTCTTCTGTATTTTTCTTCCATAGCCTATAAAGGAAACCTAACTTTTGGGCATCTGCTTGCATCTAACTGCTGGAATTAAATGAAAAGAATCATATGCAAAATGGGGAAGAATATATTCCATAAGAGACTGAAAATTTAGTAGGTTGGTGCAAAACAAAGCATAAGAAGATGACTCAGAGGCTCTTATTCTCTAGGGCAATTATTTAAGAAGAATAGGGAATCATATTAACTAGCAAGCATTTTCACCCAGTAATATTAAACTGAGCTGTTAAAAGAAGACACTATACATCTGGCTGTGGAAAAAACTGATTAAAAAAATAACTTTTTTACGTAAGTGATTTTACATAAGAATTTTTCCATAAGTGATACATGATTCAGCAACTCATCAGGAAGTTATGGTTACAAGAGGACCTTAAGATCCTAAACAATTTGCATGCTTTACAGGAGGAGAAAAAAATAGTGGTTAGTTATTGTTCATTTGGAACCCATACATGGGATAATGAAACTCTTCACTAGAAAATTGATGTACCCCTTGACTTAACCCTTTCAGTGTCAGCTGGCTAACACTGGTGGAGTTATGGTATGGTGTACATGTACCATGGGTGTCCAAGTAGTGCCTCTTAGTAAAATAGAGAATAATTTCACAAAGTGCACTTCAAAGGCTCTTAATTGCTGGTTTTTGAGCAGATTTTGCCTAAATGTTCTAAAAATGCATTTAGTCTGATCTAAGATCTGCTCTGAATGGGTTTGGTAAGTAGGACCATTAGGGGACTCTGAATCACTTATACAGTTCTGACATTAGAATTTGGCTTTTCTTGGTTGTCTTGAAAATAACATTTGATGATGCATTGTTTTTAAAATTTTAATAATATTTTTTATTTGAATATACCATGCTCAGTATTAGTCCTAGCCTGGTACATGCACTGAATGCCCCTTAGCTACTAGAAGGCATCAGGTGTGGTCCTGAAGAGCATCTTTCAGTTGTGTTTCTTTCTAAAAAACTTCCCGTTATGTTTTCTGCCTGATGTGACCAAAGTACAGTAAGCAGATTCAAAAAGACTTTTGAACCAAACTAGATGCATCCTATGACCTGGAAGGCTGCTGGAAGGGTTTAGTTTCATCCAATAACTGCAAATGGAGGCACTCACAATGCCAATGCCAAGACAATAATTTTTTTTTTGTTTTGTTTTGTTTTTTTTTCCCTCTCCTATTGAGTTTTATGCATTGTGTAGACAATTATTTACAGAAGAATGGCATGGTGATGTGTGAGAGCAGCAGCAGCTGGATAGACCTATATGTGACTTATTGTGCTGTCTGGCATGAGCAGAATGTGGAGTTTTCTTGAGTGTTTGCTGCTGGGAGCTGCTTGACATTGTGTGATATGTTTACCAAAAAATAAGGAAAGAGTAACTCCTAGCTCTTAGGGTTCCTACCTATGAGGTAGGCTGTGAATCCTGTAAAGAAAGGAGATATTGCAGGCTTCTGAGATACCTCTGCTTTTCTGGAAGTCTAACCTTTCTGCTTTTAAAAGAGAGTCCATGTTTTGTGCTGGGGTCAACAGAAGATAATATGTTGAATGAAACTAATATATAGAGATTTTCCTTGGGACTTGAGTAAATAAAAGTGATATATTTATTTAACTGGAAAAACCTGGCAGATAAATGAAATATATTACTACTCTCTTGAATTGTCATATTGATCTTACATGTAAGAGTAATCCCTTTAATGGCATTGTTACTTGAGACAAATTTGGCTGACAAGTCTGGACTAGTGAGGAAGAAAAGGACTACCTAGTTCAAGCTATGAGTTTCCAATGTCTTGATCCATTTAATATTTTTCCCCTCAGTATTATTTAAAAGCCAGCATCTTTATAATTAACGCCAAACTACAGCTGCTCTCCTTTTAATGGTAAAAAGTAAAGATATTAAGATACTTAATTTTCTATGAAAAAATAAACTGATCTTCAGAGGAAATAAAATGACAAGAATGACAGACAGGAATTGTCTGTGTCATTTATATGAACGTATACATGGTGCTGTCCTCATAAGTCTTTGTCTTCTGCTCTCTAGAAATTTTCTGCTCCCTTTTCTAACAACAAGGAACCCTGTTAACTGACTATTTGCGAGAGTAACAATTATCACTGCTCTCACATGAGGGAATGCTTCTGTGGTCAGCTTTTCAGGATAAGGTGCTTTGAACGGGCTTTGTTAATGCATGGCAACATCACAGTAATTTCATGTTACTGTTGAGTACTGCTGGAAGCCGTCAGGGAGGATGATATCTGGAATCAGAAAAAAATGTGGGAAAAAAGAATGTGAAGAAAAAGACTCACTTGAGGGAGCTCATATTTGTATCTGGTTTTACAGGGCTGTGAAATTATACTGCTTACTGAACATGATTTTGATTGTGACTGCATTAGCTATTGCTGTTACCACAAAAGTTTGGTTTAATGCCTTATGGAAACTGGCTCTGGACTTTTCAAAGTTTTAAGTGCTTTTTTGTTCTAGGCTGTATAAATGCTGCTTATAAAAACAGAACAAAACAGGCCAGAGGAAAAGAAATGGAAGAGGCTTTAGTAGTGCTGGAAGTGGTTGATATTAGAAAACTTGCATTTTGGGAAGCAGCTCCTCGAATGAACAGATTGTCTCATTTAAAGAACAGCAGATGTGTCATGGGGAACTTTTCTAACTGAAACAATTTTGCCCATTTCTTGCCACTGATTTTGTTGTCTTTCTTTGTGTTATTACCAGATGTATTTGCATAAGAGCAAAGCATACTGTTTAGGTTTCAGTTAAGTTTATATTTTCCCCAAGAAAAAGTATTACTTTAATTGTTCCCTGTAGTGGGCATTAGGCTACCTGATAGAGGCAAGGGTGATAAGGAACATATCGTGACGCAGGACATAAGCAACCTGTGGTGACTTACTGCTAGTTTTGTTACCTCAGGATCTCACTTTTGGTCAGTCTTGCTGTGTGTAGAAGAAGTCAGTCAAGCTGCCAATAAAAAAAAAACACTATCTCCTTCTGTTGAATGCAGTGAGATTAAGGTGAAAATAGATTCCTGTTGTCTGAATTAGATCGTGTATATATATGAATATCATGGACTGCTGGGAGAAATGCCAGGTATTATTTGGGAGAGAAGATAAAGATTGGACTCTGTAGAATAAACTAGGAAATAAGTTTCCATAAATAAGAATAAAATTTTCTTCTAGGGAGATGCGAGTGTCTGGGTTTTATTCTGACTTCCAGAGAAAAAAAAAAAGAACTGAGAGAAGAGACAAGGGTTTAAATTACCTCCTAGTTATGGAGATGACGGGGGTTGTCAGTGTGGTGGGGTAGTGCTTGGCAGGAGTTTTATACACCTCCTCTTAAAGGCCTGGATTCAGTGCGGTTTGATGTCCGCAGTTTCTAGTCAATTCTGCTGGCTCAAATCATGTTTTCTTTGAATAAGCTGAAGCTATACCTAAGTGTGCATCTGCAGAAGCCATGTTCTGGCCGGGCTGCAGAGAGATGCCTGTTGGCTGGGGCTGCCTGTTGACCCCTGGCTGCCCTGCCCCTGGCTGGGGCTGTGAAGATGAGTCCTGGCTCCAGCACTGTGGCCCTGGGTAGCTCCAAACCTCCACAATGCCATGGCAGCTCTTCAGAGTGACAGGAATGGTCCTCAGTGGTGTCTGGAGGCTGCTGGTTGGTAGATGGTCCTTGGTGCTGTCAGCTTCCTTCAGTGGTTTATACTGCATACTGGTAAGAGACCGTTACTAGGGTGCTGAAAGGTGTTTCCACAATGTTAACCATAGCAAGCCTATTGTCAGAGTGCTATTTTACCTGCCTCACTTATTTACTAGGCAGTATTTACAAAAAATGAGTGTCCACGCTATTTTGCTCTTTTAATATCCTATAACTACCTTTGTCCTGAAGCTCATGTTTGTTCATATACACCAGTGTCCTGACGAATCAAAACAGGTTACATGGGCTTAAATTTAGACCTTAATGTAACATGTAAGAAGGACCTGGATAACAGGATAACCTAGATGGTGCAAAATCCTAGTCATATAAGAAGAAAAATATGGTTCTATGATTCTATGTGAAAACTCCCTAGTTTTCCTATCACCGCTGAATATTATGTAACTGCCCTTCCCTTAAAAGCAAATGGATATTCACATTTGCATATTTACTCTAAAAAAAGAGCTGCTTTTGTTTTGCTGTTTTGGAAAGAGCAATGTGCGTAGTTCCAAGATATTTTTCTCTTTCGTCAGTGTTGTATGTTTTGTCTTTACTTTGATATAGTTTAACGGTCACTTTCTTTCTTCCCTATAGAATCATAGAATGGTTTGTGTTGGAAGGAACCTTAAAGGTCATCTATGTCCAACTCCCCTGCCACAGCCAGGGACACCTTCCACTAGACCAGGTTGCTCAGAGACCCATCCAACCTGGCCTTGAACGCTGCCAGGGATGAGCTATCTATTTCCTTCTCCCTGATGTTATACAGCCTTCCTGCTGCCTCCTGCAGCCCAGCCACCCCTGCAGGAGGTCTCCACGTGGGCACATCTTCTGCAGGCAGGTCTGCTGCCTGTCCCTGCCCCAGGAGGAAGGTCTGGACTCTTCCTGCAGCCCAAGGTCTACACTGCAGCCTCTCCCTGGCGCTGTCCCATCTGAGAGAAGGCATCAGCCACCTCTGGGGTGGACGGTGCAGTCCCCTCAGCTGGAGCCGCAGCCTCTGCTCTCTGATGAGTGCCCACTATTCTGCTGGGTCAGGCTGGAGAGCGCCCTTGGCCGGTGCAGATGGTCACAGAATAGTGCCCACTTGCTGGCTCATGTGGGCTTCAAGTCTCTCCGTTTGGCCAGTGCGATGTTTCTCCTTCAAAGCAGTGTCCATCTGCGCAAGCTGATGCACTATGCCTTATGTATCCACTCTGTAATGCTCCTTGTCACTCTCACTCCTGAGGGCTGCCCTTTGTGGAAATAAGTGGCCACTGATATTCCTGGCCCTGTGCATACCTTGACAGCTGCTCTCGTGTGAGCTGCCAGCTCCTGGCGGTTCTTAGGGCTCCCCTGGGGTTTCCCTGGCTCAGGAACCACTCCTGGTATGCCTTGATCCCTCGCAGAATGCGCCTGAACCAGAGCCGATTGTCTCAGTGAGGCAATAAATATGGATGTTTACATGAGCATGCTTTTCACTAATTTTTAGGCAGCATTTTCACATTCTTGGTGATAACAAGATGGCAAGCTGTGATATGTGTGCTCTTCTAGGTCACAAAGAGTTTATAATGAGTCATTATTATAATTTGTGTGTGTGTCTTTGAAGCTAATGTAGCTTTCCAGGCAGATGTCCCACCCGCTGTGTGTTCCTAGTTTCAGTCTGATGAACTGCTAAAGCTACTGGACACCCAACAGTAGCTCCAGCATCCCACAATTCATTAGTAATAACTTTTCTTCAAGATGAAGAGGCTTTAACTGCACCACACAATCAGTAGCCCACACTGGAAGAAACAAATCAGGAAACTACTCTTCCATAAGTGCAGAATTGAAAGAGCTGCATAAGTAAAATGACAGACTATTTATTCCAGTTTGGAAGGCATGAATAGAATTTTTGATGAAGCTTAATTTTCTTCAAGCTCTTCAGCCATGGATAAATCATTTAAAATAAAAATACATGTGTTACAGAGCACTGTGTTGGTCACTGTTTATTCTTGTGAAAGAGCATGGGTCCTCCTCCTCTTTGTTAATGACAAATAATAATTTGAATCCTGATCTCAATTTCACCAGTACAGAAGTGGGATAATTCCCCTGGCTGCAGTGACTCTGCTTCATGTTAAATGGCAGAAAATGGAAGGAAGCATCTGGACCAGTGATTTTAATGGCTTGCAAATAACAGGACGTGTGTTCTCTGACACATCACTGAGCTGTAGATTTTTAAATTGTTTGGTGTAACTTAAATAAACCTCCAGTAGAAAAAATTTTAATTGAAAAGATGTATTTACTGAACAATGCCATGCATCACTATTGTTGCCAAATGAGCCTCCCAGGCATCCTATGCCTTTTGTACTGACTGCAATCTATTTCACCTTTGAGCAGAATTCATTCTTGAATGATTTGTACTGTCTGGTATGCAGTTCAGCTAAACCCATTAAATCTTAGATATCTTTCCCATTTCAAGAGATTTAAAAACAACTAAAACCCAACCCACATAGCCTGCAAAACTCCAGTGCTTTGAAAGAGAACTGTCAGCCTGAGAATACACTCTCATGCCAGTCAGTCGAGTTGGCTGGGGAAGGTGTTGACCAAAAGCAATGCCTCAATGCTGGATATTGAGCCTCCCTTGCCTCTTGCTGGGCACTGTCTTGCTGTACAAATAGGCATGTTCACTTCACTGAGCCTTCTTATGGAGCACTGCCCCAGTCAACTCCATTGACATCATGAAAATCACACCTTTTATTAGATAAATTACAAGCTCTTTGGGGAACATGTAGATCTGTGCTGGATGTGCTCAAGTGCTGGAGCATAAGATGGATATGAACAAAAAAATAGAGCTTCCCCTCTTGTTCCTGATGGTTTCTTTTTTTATGCAATTATCTTTGCTGCAATCAAAAAGATGGATGAGAGCATAGGTCAGCATCTTTTGAAGAACACGTTAATGAGCTTGTAGATTACTTTCTCATTTTTTCTGTACTTCTAGCCATTTTACAGTGTAACACACACAGAGCAGATGAGGCCATGTAAGTCTTTGTTACAACAGACCTGTGTTTTCAGCTGAGGCTTCTGCCTTTTTTTTGCTGTGTTTTTCTTAAATGCAACATCATAGGTGGCTGGAAGAAATGTTTTTGAACTCCCGTTTTCTGAGGGAGCTGATCAAGTGGCCAGGCTGTCAGTGAAAGTTTTTTGGAAACCGCTTTGTCTTCACAGAGGTACTTGGGGAATTACAGTATATGATTTGGTAACCACTGTCTGTTTGCAGATTTTCTTTGTTCTCTGTTATGGAAGTATCGTTACCAGAGAGTAAAGAAATATTACCTTACTGTAGTGTAGCTAGTCAAAACTAAGGAAGAATGTGTGATCAACCATCAAAATATTTTGCCAGCAAGTAGCTTAATAGTCTCATACAGCCCAAAACCAGATGTAAGGAACAAATACCTCACAGGCAAACAAGAAAAAGATTACTTACCCCAGGCTGCTGATTTAATTGGAGCATAATTTTGCCAGCCCTAGCTTAAATGGTGGTCACTGGAATAAATGCTTCATTTGTAAGCAGGATTCTGTTTTAAAGGAAATTGTAGAAATTTTTGAAGGCTTGGAGATGTATTTATTTGTTTTTCATGCCAGCGTGCAGATGAAAGATAAGGTGACACACTGGTTAATGCTGACAGAAAATAAAAATACCAACCAAATAAATGTTTACAAAACTCCCAGCAGAAATACACGATTCAGCCACGAAGAGATGAATGTGTAATCCGTTGAGGTTACAATTATTCCTGTCTTTGCTGATATATTTTGGATCAGATTTTGATTCTAATGAGTTTTACTTAATAGCATAACACTGTGGCCTGAACTGATGTCTTTTATTGTCGGTGGAAAGACTTCCAGGAGAGAGCCAGTAGATTTTGGATCAACACTTTCTTTACAGGCAGTTTATTTCAGTGGCACTACTTAGCAGAACAAGCTCTCAGTTCATGTCTGCAAGTACACAGGACTAAAGCTGACTGTTCTCTTCATTTATTTCAGCAGATAACAGAGCCCGAATGAGACTTCCCACCATGTTATGTTCTGAAGTATCAGCCGTTCGAACATGCCTCTTTCAAGTGAGTAATTCTTTTTGATCCTGAGGTCATCCTCTCAGCTGTAAAGTGGCTCAAAGTGTACTCGGTACTTTTAGAGTGTTAGGAATGCTGGGTATATTACATATATTCTTGTGATCATGGGCTAGATGTTCTGTGGCAGCTGTTTTTGCAGTTAGTATGCCCACAGTCCCACAGCTTTCAGGGTAGTCATAAATTTAGTGCAATATCCTTAAGAAAATTATCTGGGTATGTGAAAATAGCCAACTTTATTTAAAGTGAATTTTTTCCACTCTAAATGGTGACAGTACTAACATAAAATTACTGCATCACTTATTAGTCATGATTGAATAGTATCCATCATGTTCAAATAGTAATGTCTTTTGTCCTCCTCTCCTCAGTGAAGCTTGATAGTTCCTGTGAAATAATATAATAACTTTTATTCTAGACTTAATAGTGTGAGAAGTTAATGCTTTGTGGACTGTCCACAACATTTCCAAGGTTTGTCTTGGTGATTTTAAATTCTTTATCTGAGACACAAAAGTTTATGTGTTCTCAGACTAATCACAGTAAATAGATGAAGAACATTATGAAACACATTTGCCTGTGTTTCTTTTAGGGTGAGTGAAATGCAATAGGTCAGGTGGTTCTGTAAATTAAAATCTACAATGAATAACCAGAGCTCAGGAGTTAATACATTCTTTTGTCGCCTGTGTCAACATCGTGATGTCATATTATTTAATTTACATCTAAAACGTATTATTCAGATTAGAAAAATCTCTATTTGATTCTGATATTTCCTCTGCATGGGAGAAAAACTGTACTTTGCCTTACTTCAAAGACTCTTGAGGAAAAGCAGTGCTGTGTGTATCCTAGGGAGAAATGAAGAGGAAAGGAAGTGCTTATTCAGCTGCCTCCCTGTGCACCTTGGGAAGAGCTTTTGCTTCTTGCCTGGTTCTCCTCCTCTTTCGTTCTTCCCCCCGCCCACAGTAAAGGAAGATGTGGGGTAGGAGAGGGAGACACATTGCTGAGATTCAATGCTTGTGGAATTGGGAAAGGAGAACTAGCTCATGGGAGAGCCAAGGCAGACCTGAGGTTAGAGGGTCACACAGGGCACCAAGACAGCCCTGAAAAAAATGGCATTTATAAATGCAGTTGCTTTCATTGTGTTGCAATATGGGGATTGTTGTCCAAATTGTTGTACTCAGTTGCGCAGGTTATGTTGTATGACTGCCCGCTCACTTGGGTTCTCTTGGCAGAGAAGTAGCATGTGTATGTACTGGAGTAGCAGAAAAGGCGAAGGGGGGGAATATGTGCAAAATTGCATTTTAAGAATGAGTGCTGCTGGCAATGCAAATTAAAAAAAAACATGTTTGCAGGTAGGTATATCAGAGTGAAAGGTAAATGTATCATGTGCTAGGAGTAACCTCCTCCACTGGCATTTAGGGTTTGCTCTTCAATGCTGCTTTGGGCTGCAGGAAAGTTTTGAGAAATGCATATGGTGTGGGTTTAGCTATTACTTTATTTTTTTTAAGAAAACTATAAAATAAAAGGAGATACCCTAGTTGCCATGAAAGGATGTTTCAAATTACTTTGTATTCTTGAACAAATTTATTATCTATAGATTGTTAAAGCACCAGAACATTTTTTGGTTCTAATATCCTCTTGTTATTAAAGATGACAAAGGAATTTAGTAAATTTACAAGGTATCTTGCCACTCTGTCTTCCATTTGTTAGTTTTGCCTGTTATTTTGTGGTTTTGTTTTGTTTTCCAGAAACTTTCAAAAGGAGGGTGAAGTCAGGGCCTTGACTAGCTTCTCTAAAAACTCCTCATTCTGTGTTAGAATCAGTCCTAACCCATGCGTGTTAAATTTCAGACAAACATTCATATAAGGTAACTATCTACCGTAGATATGGTTCTGTACTGATAACTGCAATACACCTTACTGTGTCGTGATGTTATTCAACAGGAGATGTAAACTGGATGAGTGCTGTAAATATTTGGAAATTATACAGAAAAAAATGAAGAGGTCAGATTGTGGAATAGGTCTTTGAGTTCACTGGGTCTGATCCAGCTTCCATCCTTGCAAATATTTCTTTGGGTAACAAAACTGTCCCATTCTTTAACTTCCTCTTTTCCATAAAAATCACAAAATGAGTCTAATTCTTCAAGTCCTCATGGGGTAGGTAAACTTCATCTACAGTCCATTTTTTCTGCTTGTGATATTGCCTAGCACACTCATAAAAATACAAAATAGTGCTCGTGTTCAGGGTGTTGACCTGTTGCTAGACGTGTCTCTTGTCTGCCTGGTACAGGGTTCTGAGGTCTCTTACACTTGACAGAACATTTTGCCAGCGCCACAGTCATGCTTGTTCACTGTATGAATGGGGTATTTTTATACTCTAAGCTTACTCTTCTGGGTTAAATAAAATTAGTAATGATTTTTTTTAAACAGTTTAAAATATAAATGGCTTAGTTAAGTATGGGAAAACATTCTAAACAGCAAGTATAAATCCAAGTATCGGTTAAGTTTTTAGATATACTGCAGAAAGAGTGGTCCTGGAATTTCCCCAGAGATCTTATAAATGAACAAAATTACCAAAAATGAAAGCCGGAGCAGAAAGCAGTAAAGCTCATTATTCTGAGATAGAAATCTTTTAACTTTTGACAAAATTCTGCCATATAACCAGAAGTTTTATAAAATTTCAGTATCATTTCTCTTTGACTTAGGGTAAAAAAATAAATATTGAACAGAATATTACCTGTGAGTTGCTGTGTGGTCACCAAGGTTATATCCGTGTCCCCATAAGTCTTGCAGTATTTTACAGTAAAATATGCTATGGACTGGATATAAAAGTGGGGATAGATTTTGCTTTTCTAAAGGAGATGGTACTGACAGTACTAGTTCTAATTTCCACCCTTGTATCTGTTTAGAGGTAAACAGTGAGGACCCAGATGTGCGAAGGGCAGCTGTGACCTGTTAGACCGTATAACACTTGGATAAGTAATCATAGTATTGTTTGCACTTCAATTAGATTAACAACTGAACTTGCAGATCACATCTCTGGAGGACGTTTCTTTGAAAACTAACTAATTGGCAGTTGTCTGAAGTAAATTGCTTGATATTGGTGAATGGTAAATTGTGATCATGTTAATTTAATTACAGTTCTGTCAATGGTTTAATTAATGCTGCTATCAAAGCAATGAATCAGTTCATTGGCAAAAGGCATTACTATGATATTAAATTCCCAGTTGCCATGACACAGAAAGTGATTCTGCATAATAAGAATGTTGGCTCTGCTCATTGCAAGCATGGGACATTGTTTTCCATGGAAATAGTCATAACAGGGTGCAAAGGTGTTCTGCATTATTACAAAAAATGTAAGCATATTGGCCAGAAAGACTTCTGTCACTCTCAAAATGTATGTTATTTTCTTAGCTGTCTGGGGAAAGATGTGACCAGGAACTGTGGTTTTTGGTTCATTATGATTGTCAAAGATACTGCAGTGGACATTGCCTGGAAATTATGGGGGTTTGCAGCATAACATACACCAGAGCAAATGCTGGGGCAGGACTCAGAAAATCTCTTTGTTTATTCCTTGCTCATATTTGTACTTTCTGTTCTCACTTTTGGGAGTCATTAACAGGGGCTGATATGACATGAACTCTGTCCCACATACGCTTTTTTTTCCTTCAGATTACTTCCTCAGGCATAAAGTATTCCTCTTCTTTCTTCTTATATATGCTAACGCCTGCCTCTCTCAAAGGCATGTCGTGCCATCACCTGAACTTAACGGCTTTGCAATTACTGGTTTAGCTTTATTCTGGTTGAATGGGAGTAGAACTGTGTTCTTTCATTTCCCTGGCAGTTCGGTTGAGCAGCTGTAAAACAGCATTACTGAGAAACTGCCTTAAGGGACAGTCTCTGGCACCTCCTGGGCTCATTGTGTGCTGCTGGCGCAGCAAAAAGCTGCACAAAGACTGGCTAAACAGGCAGCTTGTCACTGAGGTATACTCCAGTGAGCTGTAGGTGTCGAGGAGAATTGGAACATAAGGGTTATTGCTGTATCACTGGTGCATTCCAGCAATCTCTACCTGCCAAACTGTCATGCTGGAGCTTATCATGGCTGATGCAATATAGAGCTGTCCGGCAAATCTGTAGACAGCCCCTTAAGACATGTTGGGTACCTACTTCATCTGTAAAGGTCAGGAAGCTGTAGAAGCTGTTTCCTTCAGATTCTTCACTGGCCTTTTCTGTCTTGTTTTGTTTCTTCTCTAAGCTGGGCTAGGTACTGGCCGTCCAGTGTTATACTTCATGTTCAAAGATTGAAACTGGAGAAGACTCTTACCATAGTGTCAGTTGATTTCTTATATTGGACTTACCTCCTCATCATCCCTCCCCCCTTCAGTTGCTTTGTATCAGTTCTGATAATAAGCACTTAAAAGTGAACTAGAAATCAGGACTGTTAGCCTTTATTCTTAGACATGTTGTTCTGTCTGTTCTTTCCACATGCAGAAAGCATTCACAGGTACAGATGCATGTAAATGCTTATGGGTAATGAAGATTTTCCAAATTTGTCTCTTTATTTTTTTCCTAATGTTTTCTCAATTCTGTTTCTTATATGATGAAAAAAGCCAAATTATAGCTAGCAATAAATAAATTTTCTTCGCAGCATCTGGTATGCTTCAGTCAACAGGCTAGCATCATAAAAGCAATGAGAGAAGCTACTGTCATGTACTTTTAAAAGCCAGTTTCAGAGCTGGCTGGTCTAAGAGGCCAGGCTCTGCAAACCTACTTGAAGCAGGATTCCAGTACTCCTGTTAGTAGATATTACAGATTTTCTTCTAATTCCTAAATGCTCTCCAGGTATATTTGAATAATAATAAATTAATGCTAGCAAAATCCAGATAAAAACTTTGTAGCTATAACTTGTATTTCTGCTTTATTTCGTAAGAAAGTTAAAGAACTGTGAAGAAAAGCTAGAGCTTACAAAAAAAAAGAGAGGGTTTTTTCTTTGTATGCTGTTGTTTTGTTTTTTTTTTTTTGACTAATCAAAACAGACAACATGATTTAATATTGCACAAGAGGGAACATATTCAGGCAAAATGCTCATATTGAAACTTAATACACTTGAAACTTAATACAACAAAAATAAGATATCTAATATTTTCCATTTATATGCCATGAATTCATTTGCAGAAGTGATGACTGAAGGAAACTTGTACCTTTATAAAGTAAAAAGGTAGTATTTCCTATTTGAAACACTAAGTGGACGTCTGAGCAGACACTGGTACTGATGGCTTTAAAGAAAACTGAGTTTGGGAAATATTGTTATTATCTAGCTAAAACAGAAGCAGAATGGAAAATAGACTGGCTTTGGTAAGAGTGCTGATATAGGAAAAATAAGACCATGCACATGTATTTGAAGAGAAGGGGAGTACATTTGTAGCGATATGGGTTCTTGTCAATTATCTTTTATCACAATATAAAGCTCAGGAAAAATATGAACATTTATGTTCTCTTTAAAACATAATTAGAGCAACTGCATTTCGTAATGAGAAACATTAGTGTTGATCTCTTTCCTAAATAAATTCTTAATTCACACAAAAGAAATACTGTTGAGGGGGAAAAGGCAAGCTGCTTTGAAGTATTTTAACACAAATGATGACTGTGAAGAGTATATTGAGAATCACGAGTAAATGGAGGATCAATAAATCAGCACAGATTTTACATGTAGTAGCTTTATAATTGCAAGCAACAAGATTTAAATAACTAAAATAATTCTCTTCTCTAGAAAATTTTTATATTAACTGTCACATCCTTCTTAGCTCACTCTTTGCCTTCCAAACAATTAGCTGTTAATTTAAGTTTGTCTTTAAATTGTTTCTCAATTTCATGTTGTGCATTAGTACAAAGTACACTCTTTTCTGTCATCACTGTCTGTTGCCATGCTCTTTATGTATATGTCTGTCTGTAAGCTGGTAAACATCTGTGGGAATTTCTACCAGTAAGAATTTTCAATCTCATACAATTTGCAGTTAAAAGTAGAACACAAGGACTTATAATTCTTTTATTGCATTTTGTTTAGGTAATTGCAGCTATTTCTTTTGGTAAATTCTTAATTTTAAGTATACTAAGTTCATCAATAATAGTGACAAAACATTATTTTAATTTTTGATGATTTTTTCGTTCCTCTTGTGCTAAGAAAAAGCTTAAAATATCTGATCTGTTCATTGCTTTCCATGCCTTCCTTTTATGTGTGTTCTAGTCTTTTCGCATTTTTCTTGCAATTAATTTTTTTCTCCATATTTCTAAAAATCAGACAATCCTTTCTTTTTTTTTAATTTTTCTTATTCTCCTATGTACTTTTGAAGTAGGATGTTTAGAGAGAAGCATCAGATCTAGAGTAGGATGCCCAGAAAATAGGATTCATTAGAACTGAAGACAATGTTAATGAGGGAGTCAAGCTGCACCTGCATACAACACACATGATACTAATCCACAGAAGAAATAAAATGGAAATTAAGATACATATCTTTAAAATCCATAACCTCTATCTCCCTAACTACACATATGTGCTTCACCTTTCCTACCATTAGAGCTACTGTACCGTACAAACCACGTGTTGCACTTAGGATGACTCCAAATTTCACACTGTGGGAATAGAACCTTGAAATATTCGGGGAAAGCTAAAACATATCCCTTGGCTGAGAAAACATTTGTAGAAGACCGCACATGCATAAAGCCTGCTCTGATGTGTAATAGGATGTGGCTGGAAATTTTTTTTTGGGGTGATCTTAAATTTTCACAGCTCATAAACATTTTGCAATTCAGACAGCTGCAAAAAGCTGAGCATGGTAAGATCTCTGCAGTCTGCACTTCAAGTGATGAGGTAGTAACACTCCTTTCAGAAGGAAATGAGTAGGTTCCAGGTAACAAAGTTTGTGTTGCTGTCGTTGGAGGAGGAATGAAAAAAAGGGAAAAAGACAAGAACTGGTTCAGTCTTTGGCCTGACATCTCTGAACAGTTATTTCCATGCTGAACTTTATGATATATCTGTCTATTCCATGTGAGCGATGTGAATTTACTGCTTGTGATACTGTAAAGTAGAAATCTCCATTTATAATTTGTAAACTCTATTCGGACATTCAACAACAAAAGAGTCACTGACTGGGTAGTTTTTTGCACATTAGCTCACTATTTCGTGACAACCGCCTCATAACAAAAAAGAGTGTAAATGTCCACTACAGCACATAGCTTAGATCAATAGCAGATTGCCACAGCATTTTTTTTCATTGAAGCTCAACATTTTTCTAGATTAATGTTATATTTGAGTGCCGAGTGTTATTGTGCTTTGATGGCTCTTCAATCTAATGTAAATATCTGACCTAGCTGTAAGGTAGCAGAGGTTGAAGCCAGGATTTTGCTATAAGCTACACATTGGAAGTATACATACCTTAGTATAAAAACCTCTCTTCTCTCTCTCTCTCTTTTTATTAATAGCTATTGCTTATTTTTAGACAGAATGTTAGACATTTATATAGCTTCATTCTGTGCCTTCAATTCTCAAATACTGTATTTGCATTGAGCTTTTTCATAAAGTGATCATATGTACATCAGGAAAAACATGTGTTATGCAGCAGCTTTAGAATATTTTTCCATAAAGATGCTTTCTTTCTTAGACACTCCATCAGATTTCTTTCTGATCTTTTTGGTGGAAGGCTGAGCCCAATTTCCTTCAAAGCAACCAAAACACATATAAGAGTGTTGGGAAATGGGTCTGAAATAAAATGCATGCTGTTGTCATGACAACTAAAATACTAAAGAGGATGGAGAGAGTTATTATTAAATGAGATGTTGCATCAAGTTGTTATGGCAACTGTACAGTAATATGAAAAAGGTGACTTTTCAGAACAATATTACGTGAAAAGTTTTTCTTATTATGGTATTTTTACAATGACATGTCTTGATAAAGGGAAAAAAGAGGAGTGGAGAAGTTAGTACAAAAGAAGGTCAGGATTCAGTGCTCTACCTCAGCGTATTTGCTTTAAGTACTATAATGTTTCATGAAGATTATCTCTGGTTTCTAGTCTAGAACACAGAAAACACTGGAATATATTTCACCACTCTTTCCTATAAGTCCTATAAATGTTCTATAAATCAAGGCCGCACACATTTCAAAATGGCATGCCTTCATGGCCCTCATTTATGCTCAATGGGGTACGTGAAGCCTCAGCATGTAAGAATGGACTCTGAAACCCTAACACAAAAGTGGGATAGGGAAAAGGTTAATACTAAAGAGTAGTATGAAGAGGCTTCAGTGTTTTGAAAGTTTATTTTTCAGCACAAAGGACAACCTCCTTGTTTAGCTTAGCTCTTCCTAATAAATGAGTATTTGCTAATAAAATCACTAAAAACATTGTAAAAACAAACTTTGGAAGCCAGCTTAAGTCTCTTAAGCAGCAACTGCAGTGGAAATGTGAGTATCTGGGCTCTGTGCCTGTTTGTGGTATGAGAAATCTTCTTCTGGAGGACTCTTGAAGGCAGACAGGGAGGCTTTCTCTCCCAGCAGTGTTTCCTTCCTGGAGAAAGGAATGAGTGCAGGAAAGAGTAATGAACAGGGAGCATGTGGAAAGCCATGATCATAGATGCCAGCTTGGATGCACATGAGAGTGAATGACCTTCCTGCGTAGCAGCTGGTCACCTCCTTGGTCATTTAGGCTCTTCTACAGCAGGAGGTGAGGCAAGGCTGGTCAGTATTTTTATCCAAGATGTTTCACTCAATGAAAAAGTGTTTTTCCAGTTAAATATATAGAATCATAGAATAGTTAGGGTTGGAAAGGACCTTAAGATCATCTAGTTCCAACCCCCCTGCCAAGGGCAGGGACACCTTACACTAAACCATATCACCCAAGGCTTTGTCCAACCTGGTCTTAAACACTGCAGGGATGGAGCATTCACAACCTCCCTGGGCAATCCATTCCAGTGCCTCACCACCCTAACAGGAAAGAATTTCCTCCTTATATATTTTTTTTATATTTTTTAAAGTGAAAGGTAACTATGTATACATGCTTTTTTTTTTCTTTTTCATGTTTTTTTTTTAAGAGATAAGTATGTTTTTAAAGTAACAAAGGTAAAATATTGCTGCTCTAAAGAATGTTGGCATGGACATTCTGTTGCAGTGCCTTTTGGCACTTGGAGCTTACTTGTCTGATGTCTGGCTTCCTCTTTAAGGGCTGAGCTCAAGCTGGACTGTTTTCTGAATGCTTTCAGCCACAGTTCTCTCCTGTAGCATTGATCCTCTTGGTATCAGTCGAAAGGTTGTAATGCATCCAGAAGTGAAGGAGAATTTGTGCTTGAGGCACTAGAAGAACTACAAGTTGTAGAAAATACCAGACTTTAAATCAGAATAATTTTTTTGAGTTATTACTCAAAGAAAGAAACTTCTCTGGGAGATGAGGAACATGTTTTGAAGCCTGAACACAGGCCTGTGTAGAACTGGAGTGCATTGTGATTTGCAGATTTGAAAGCAGTTATTGCATGCTTGCACTGACAATACATGCAAGACATGGCCTGAGGTCAGATATAAGCTACTCGTCCTTGGGACTGTGATGGCAGAGAACCAGGCTAGCTGTGATAACTTCTACTTTGGAAGCTTTTTTATATTTTGCTCTGTTTTGAAATTCAGAGAGCAGTGAGTTTTTAGTAGAAACTGTGACTGTAGGCATATATTTCTTAATCTTTATATTATTTTCTACTGTGTTTGTAACAGAGGTATGGACTAAGTTGACTTTATTGACAGGGCTGGAAAAAAATGTTCTGGGAAAAGTTGGCTTCCAACATGGAGGTTGGAAGTAGGGTGGTAGTGGTGAGGAACCATTTGAAGTAGGACAGATGGAAGGAGCTCATATAAATAAGCTGCAGCTTTTTTTCTCTCACGCTGGGGCTGTAAAATCAAAGCCAGCAGAGCTCTTCCAAGCAGAACTGTATTAGAGCCCTAAAGTTCTTTGCCCCACTTCTGCAGCCTCAGCTGTTTTCACTACTTACAAGTTCTTGTTTTATCTCACAAGACTAAACTGAATGGTTCTGCTAGCCCAGAGAAAATTAATTTGAATCACTTCCCTGCCTTTAATAGATCATCCCACTTGCATAAACAGAGATCCTGCAAGCATGAAGAGATGTCCAAGACACCTGTGCACAGCAGGCCCTTTTCCCATGTGGCTAGTAATAGCTAATGAAAAGAATGTGGGTTCACCACTAATCAAATTAATATATTTCCCTGAGGTAAGGACCAATTACATGCTTCTGTGTAGCATCTACAGCTGGGCTAATTCTCAAGGCACAACCTAGTGATAGCAACAAAATTTGCTGGTTACTGCTATTCTGATTTCTTATTCATGGATAAAACTAGGTGGTAAGAGAGTCACATCCAACACTGCTTGCTCCAAACGTGTGTGTCATCACTTAACGGTGTTATTTCACTGTGCTGTTTGCTCTCAGGGGCACATGGAGATTACCAGCATCCTGTTGATTTCCAGGGCAGATTTGAAATGCAAAGTGTTCAGAAGAGTAAGTCAGAATGCAGTGATAAAAATTTGTTTAAATAAACAAGGAAAAGGAAGATGTGTACTAGGGAAAGATGATGAGAAGAAGAAAGAATAATACGTTTTAGAACAGGCCAGAGAGAGGCTGGCGTCCAGTTTACTAAGTGGTCGAACAAAGCTGCAAACAAGAAGTCTGATTAAGAGAGAACATCTAAATTGTATTCTTCTGAATATCTTCCTGCTTTTTTCTTCTATGACTGAACAGAGAGTCCTGAAGGACTACTGGGATCAGGCTACATGTTAGCTTTGGTCTCTTCTGCTCTTTGCAAAGTAGGATCTGTTTATGTTTTTGTTAGCTGTGCCTTCTTTCCCAAGTGCCCATTCTCTTGTAAGGGTCTTAATAAAGATAAGATACCTTCTTAGAGAAGTGGTGGGTGTAAAGGCTCCTCTGTTGCGTGAGCACAGCAACAGCTTTTTCCAAGAACATCCAGCTTGGCTCTTCTGAGATACTTTGCACAATGCCTTTCTTCTGACCAGAATGCTCCTGAGAAGTGCGGCTGGTTGTTTAATATCTTTCTAAATTTAAAATTTTCAATCCTATAGAAACAGACCAGGTGCATTTCCTGGCTTTGGTAAAACACATACAGCCAGCCTCAGACTCTTGATGAGCTGCTAGAAGCCACTCTAGGTAAATGCACAAGTCATCTCTGCCGCAGACTGGTCTTGTTTTGTCACTCCTAGAAAGAAACACTAAATAAATTTGTTAAAATACTACTTCAAGACATTCTAATACACAATATGCACAAGTTTGTATCTTTTTAATATATACTGTGAAGTATGGTGCTTATGTTCTAGTCTGAGAGAAAGGAGCAAAGATATGAGGAAAAGAAAAAGTGGAAGCTGAGAGAGACAGTGAGCTAAAAACTCAAGCACTTCTTCCTACAGTCACTGTAGCTTCATCATGTATCCTAACTGCTGCAATGAGATGAACTTATAATGGTTTCCACAAGCACTGGGGGCAGTCAGTCAGTCAGTGTAAAGAAAGGTGGAGAAGAAAGGAAAAACAATTTTTGCATTTTGATTATTTGAAAGCTTTCTCCATGATCATTTTATTCTGATGCAGAAAGGTGCAGCTGGTGAACTGTTCCCTGAAGCACAGCAGAAAAATGAGTACTGCAGGAATCTGAGGGGATGCTGCAGAGTTTTGGTGCAGTGATTTGCAAAGTAGATGGGACATTGGAAATAAATTTTTGGTCTAGCTGGAATTCTGAAATCTTCATGGTATGGTAATGCAGTTTGTTCATAGCCTTATAAAAAAGACCATTGTGAATATGTGGAGTTATTTGATCATGATTCATCTAGACAGATGAGTCAAGGGATGGCAATGGGGAAGTGTCAGTTACTCTTCTAAATAGCTTCACTTTCAGGTTGCTGAAAAGATGTTTGATGGCAGCTGGATATTTTTCCTCTTGGATTGTTTAATGATACTGGTCCTGCTTCAGTTGGGGTTGGGAACAATAGTCCTTTAAAAATGTTCTCTATTTTTCTTTGCTTGCTTCTTGCTATGATAAAACAGCAAATAGCAAGGACAGGAATGAGGTAGTTCCTGGTCTTTTTTTGTTTTGGAAATGTCTGCTTTCACTGTACAGTTGCTGCATTGCACTGTCAATTTTCTGAAGGTTTTATTTTATCTCTTTTCACAGGAATAATGAGGAAAAAGCCCAGTCTCATGTAATAATCAGAAGCAATGGTTTTTAACATGACCAATAAAAAAAAATAAAAATAGAAAAAGGATCCTTTTTCTCTCATTAAGAATTCATAAATTGAGTCTTGACCTGTATTTCTATAAAGGTCACATAGGGTAAAACTCTTTCCTTTCTGTGTTCTGTAGCCTGATAAAGGGTCTGTCATTGTAATTTCCTTTAAAATAACTGTACTTTTGTGTAGTCTGCTATGGCCACTGTCCTGTGGCTAAAAAATTCCTGAAGGTGCAGGAAGAAGACTTGGGTGTGTCTTCAGCATGGCATTAACTGCAAACCAAACCAGGTATCTTTGACCTGACTGGTCTGGGTACCAAAAGTAGTCCATCTGCGACATCTATAGTTCAGCATGGGATGACTTATGCCCTCTATGAAGTTGACTACTACATGTGAACTTTCTTCCTGTGGTTACTTTGAATCTCAAGCCTAGTACAGACAAAATAGTGATGGCAGTGCTTTTTGCCTAATGTAGCAATATTAAGTAATGCTCTAATATTGATCTAAAATGAGTCGGATTTCAAAACAAGATGCATTATGGTCTATGCTATGAAGAGCAAATGTGAGAAAAATAATTCACTTTATCTCATGTAATGTGAAGTTATCATTGCCATTCGAGTTGTTCACATTTTTTAAAGCTGAGAAATAAGAATAACTCAGCATCTGACTGTCAGTATAAATTGTCATCCTATTTAGAGACCTTGTGCTTATTCTGTTGGCTTTTAGAGGAATCTTAGGGGTATGTAAGGAAGAGAAATCTTAATTTTTGAGTTCCTGGTAAGAGAAGCCTAAATCCAAAGCTAGACAGTTCTCTCTGACTTCTGTCTGGAAAATGATGTTATTAGTCTTTGTGTCTTCAAAAAAAAAAAAAAAAAGAAAAAAGTCAGTTTCAATTTCATATTAATGTTATGTGTTTATAAAATGTATTTAAAATGGATGTTTTAAATTGGGATACTAAGGAATGACAATGGTAAATCTTGGAGCAACTCAAAAGCGACCAGATAATTCATTGAATATCACACTAGTCAGAATAAAGAGAGCAAGCTTTCTTTCCATTCTGTTTTTGATCTACTTGGTGTGGTACTGTACAGATCACATATACCTGAGTCTTGAATTTCTGATCTGTACAACGGGCATAACCGCATCTTTCTGTCTCATAATCCACTGCGTGACTTTATTTGTATTAACACCTATTTTTGACATAGAATCATAGAATCATAGAATAGTTAGGATTGGAAACGACCTTAAGATCATCTAGTTCCAGCCCCCCCGACATGTGGTAAAAAGAATGGAAGCCCAGAACTGACCAGTTTCTGGTGAGTTAATGCTTTGTTCAAACAGGCTTTGCAGGGTCCTAGAGATGTTGCAGTGGACTGTCTTGCAGTCTGGGCTTTCACATATCAGTATGTGTAGCAAATGAAGTTGAAAAGCCAGCAGATAACATAACTTTGAAACAATTAGCATTTCAATAGTATTCTTTCACTGACACAGGTTAAATCTTAAATATGAACCTGCTACTGTTGGACTTGATGTACAAACCATATTGTGGCTTAGGAGAAAGCTCAGCATTAAGAAAGGTAGAGCTGTGTCAAAGAAAAGCTATGCGCTTGCATGCATTCACACCCACACATACACAACCTTTATTTTGAGCTGCTGTTAGGGTACTTCTAAGTAATTTCAAATGTCAAATGACTGATTTTTAAATGTCAGGACTTGTGCAGCTCCCTAGGGCAGCACCTCTGAAAATGCTATTAAGGGTAATAGGGGACAAAGATTAGCATTACCAGAACTTTTACTGCAAATTCTCAGTGACAAATTTTGACAAGACTAGTTTGACTACATGCAAAGTAACTAAGGAGTGTAAGCTGCCATAAGAGAAGTCTTCTGCAATTTGTATCCTATTGATTATTTTTTGATTTTTAGCTAACTTAACAATAGTATCTATGTTAAACCCAACTGAACTGCCAAGTAAGTTTTGACTGATACGGTGACACGGTACCCCTTTGCAGTATCACAGATGGCTAGCTTGCTCTGGAGAAGAACATTTCTTCTAACACTGTCATGCTACGAAGACAACTTTCAGAAGTACTGTCTCCACAGAGTATCAGTCTTTTGTATTAATTTACATATGAGTTCTTACTGCAGTAAAGAGCTTTGCTACTACAGCATCTGATTTTGGTTAGAGAGAGTAATGAAGAAGAGACCCGTTAGACCTTCACAGGCTGCTCCGGGTCTATGCGTGCACAGTTTAGGGTAGGCTGTTGTGCTCAGGAAGCTTGGTACTGGTCCAGGACACAGTCATGGTTTCTGAAACTTCGTAAGAAATTCTTACAGTAAAGGGAGAATATTAAAGAAATTTTTATGGATTTGGTGACTGATCCATGCATAACAAGTTTTTGCTGTGTGCATAGAATGCTAATATTTGTAGTCTTTGGAATAAAGGCTGTAGATTTTGGCTTTTTGGCTTTTCAGCCTTCAGACTGCAGCATTCTTATGTTAGCCAGCCAATTCTGAAGTGTTGGATAGAGAATGCAAGCACTGTCCCCATTCTCAAGCCCTGTAGTGCCTGTTAGAAATATGTAATGCACATCCTATAAACACAGCAAAACTCTAATAACTCAATATGAAACTGTTATAGGTGTCTGATAAAGTTGCAGAAACATGGGTCTCGTACAAAAGCCCTATATTTAAGTATACAGTAACAGCAACCTGTCCAGGAATGGTGTGACTAACTGTAGGGGAATTGAAAGCTTATTTATGGTATAAAGAAAAAGTATTCACTTTATTATATTTATCTTGTTTCCTGGATGCAGTAAATGTTTACTTTACGGGGAAACTGTAGACTATTCTCTTTGAAAGTGGCCTGGAAACTACAAGCACCTACCTATCCATTTTTCCTATGGGAACCCCAAGGTTAAACTTTAACTTTTTAGTACTTTCTAAGATTTATATGTAATGCCCCACCTATTACAGTTGGAGTACAGAAAACTTCTGTTAAACACCTGCTATGTATTGTCTGTTCTGGGTCTTTTCCTCAGAGATAACCCCAGTTTTTTTCCAGTATTTTTGGCACTGGTTGACACTTTCAGGCATTTGGTACACTGTTGTGGCGTGTGTGTTTGTATAAAACACAGGAATATCTTCCATGCTAATTCTCTCTTCTAGTTGGAAAATGACATGACTTAATTGCTGCTTGATAAAGACATGGTTTATAAAGGCATTACTTTAGGCTAGGCAGCTGTGTTTCTTTAGTTCAGGACATAGCTGCTCATGTCTAGCTCTGAAGGAGCTTGCTGTATAAGTCTTTTGCTTGAAAAGCAGAAATGAATGAGGTATGTAAAACTGTCTATGCTTCAATCTGACTGTTATTTCCTTTTTCATCCTTCCCCTTTTCTTCTCCTCTGGTGTAGTTTTATTTTTCATTTTCCTCCAAGATATTGCTTTACACATTTTTTTCCTTACAGGCTCAAAACTGAGGTAGTGTGCTGTATGTCTGTGTGTTTCTTTGGTCAGTGTGATGTATCTTAAAGGGTCCTAAGTACTTGGCGTTAGAAAATCAAGGCCTCTTTTCCCAGGAAGTTTGTAAAGAAGTACAATTCCTTATAAGGTTGCAAATCCCATGGAAATTGAATAAAGACTGTGCTTGCTTATAAAAATTTTGAGACCCTATACAGAAAGGGCTGGTTTCTGTTGAAGGGAAATAGGCAAATCAACTGAGTTCTCAGTGAAAGGTTGCACAGTGCCCCTGTAGGTGCTCTCTGCCTAAGTGGCCTTAGGGGCTGTAGCTGGGGTCTCCCACAGGTCATCATACCCATTGATTCCTCAGCGTGGACACAACTAGCAACCTAAGGTAACCAGTTGCGTGTGGAAGTGTAGATTTTCCCAGTTTCACAGATAGAGATGAGATAAAGTCTTCTGGTGTGGGCTGGGCAACCTTCCCACAGAGACAAACAATGTCTCATGGTGTCCTACTCTAAAACTGTTGGTCTGACATTCCCAAAGCTTTTCTTGAACTGAAGACTCATACAGTCATTTCCAGTCGTGTGTCTGTTCTGGGAAGAATGTTTGTAAGCACACGGAAGGCATTAACCTGTTCACCTCATTTGCTGCAAAGTCCCTAGAGAGGCTAACTTAAAGGGTCAGCAAGGGAGGACAAGAATAGGCTTGTGGTCTAAGGGAGTCTAGGTGGCCCTAAAGCTCATCTCTTATTCACGCTTTCTTATTTTATCCTTTTGTTGCTTGACGTTGTTTTTTGTTGGTTTGGATTTTTTTTTAGCTTCTGCTTAAGGAGCATCACAGTTGACATAAATACTTGACAGAAGGACTGCTTAGCTAAATTACTTAAAGAATATGCTAGGGTTTTATACCTGTCTAACCACAGTAAGCACCTAAGGTTTTCACACATGCACAGGCTCCCTAGAAAGGCTACCTGACATACTGGTGAAATGAAGTCAGTCAACAGAAGTTCACACAAGTGGAGGATAGATGAGACTCCCCTCTATGAACTTTGCCAATCAGGAAAAGATTTTTAAAGTGTCCTGATATTTTAGAATATTTTTCTCACAAATATATGTGCATTTTCCACTGCACTGTTCCCTTTGTAATTTCCTTGTTCTATGACAATTGTGTTCAGCAGGAATCGCTGTCTATAACAGAAGATCAAATACCTCTGACTGCTTTATTATTTTTTTTTCCTTTTGTCTTTCTCTTTTATCTTATAGTCCTGTGATAAACACAGCCATGGGAAAATAAACACTAGACTTACCTGAGCAAATGTCATACTAACTGAAAAGACGTCTGCATATACATGAAGTTGCATGTTACTTAAAATCACTAACCAGTAGTCTGCCGTTATAGACGTTTATTATTCCTATACCTGTAATGACTGGAATCTAGGGCTCCATTTTTTTCTGCCTATTTGTATTTTATGATCCCAGTAAGAATTCAAAAGAAGGAAAAGATATTAAAATGATATGGAGGTGATTAAAAGTATGTTAGTGGTTTGGTGTGAGTGTGGGTTTTTTTTTTTGTTCTGTTTTATAAAGTGTAGCAAAGTTTTTTCTCTTCTGTGTGAAAGAGCTGCATTTCATATGTTCATGGATAAGGTAATATAACAGAAGGGGAGGAAAGTTCTGGTACTGAACTCCAGTAAGTAAGGGTAAAATGGGATTAGAGCAGACAAAAGTGAGCTTAATTTTCTCCTTCACAAAATCTGAGCATTTCATATTGCTTCATTCTGCAGTACGTCAATGTGAAATATAATTAATGTTAAATTGCAATAGAAGTGCTATAAAATTACAAGGCCCTTATGACATTTACTAGCACATCAAATAATTCTTTTTTCTGAGAATAGGCTGGCACTTAGAATGGGTGCCAAATGGATTTGTAATGAAGGGGACATTAAATACAGTCTTACCCTACTTATTGTCATGGCAATTACCTCGACGTGTTTTCATTCTAATGGTGGCACTTCATTATAAGTGCTAACACTTTGATCTGAATTTTGGCTAGAAGACCTTTTTTGGCAGAGATCAGCACCTTTGTTCCTGCCCTTATTGCAATACAGAGCATGACAACTTATATGAGGCTGATGCATGAATAGTATGGACTCTATTAATGACATCATCAATGTATGAAGACACAGAGAAAAGACAACATAGAAAGGTGCAGGGCTCAATTTCTTGAATACGTCACAGAAATAATTGATTAAGTTACTTTGTACCTGCAGGCAAACTTTTAGGGTGATTAATCCAGGATCTTTCTAACATTTATGTATTTCGTAACTCAGGTAATGGTACTGTAAATCCAAAACTAAATAGCACCTACCCCTCAAAAAATTTAAAGTGTTTTTCCTTTCTCTTAAGAAGAAACAAACAAACAAAAAAATCCAAAAAACTTTCAAACTAATTCTATGTGTCTAACACAATTGCATATGTATAAAGACTCTTGTGAAAACACCCTTTCTGCAGCTTGTAAAAGCACCCTACTGTGTGATTCCTATTTGCAGACTAATGGAAACTTGAAAACTAGTTAAAGTTGTAAAGGTTATTTTCCTTCAGCAAAGCTGGCTGGCAGTATCTTATGGGAACCAAAGAGTTCTGAGAGATGGAAACATTGCTCATAAGCTTTGCCAAAAATATTGTATAATAGGAGATAAAGGTGATGATTTGAAGCTAGTATCCCGAGAGTTTTGTATTCTTGTGAATAATGTGAGCTCATTGGCATTGTTTTGTGAAGTTTTTTGTAGCTGTCTTCCTGTTTCAATTTTTATAAGCCAGTAAAACTGTCTTCCCTACCTATAACATTCATTGGTGTTACAGGTGTACAGGCCTTTTTTATTTTTCCAATTAGAAAATATATTACTTTACTTTTTGTGGAACCATTCAAGATAAAGGAGTACACCATATGAACAAACTATAATGACACCACTGTCCAATCTCAATGTAAACAGAAGACAAATCTTTCTATTTAGGGTAATTTTTATGAGAGATGACCTTAGATATTGCTGCCAAATGAAACAGCAAAGAAAAATAGCTGGATTCCACTGCATGTTTTCTGTTTCCTTTTCCTATTTGCCCAAGTACAGATTTATTTGAATCATTTTTGCAGAACACTAGGCCATGTCCTTTTCTCATTCTTCTGTCAGGTATCTGGGCCTTTTATAGCTTTCTTTTTTTTTTGTTCTGATCTTTCCACACATCCCACCTTGTCCTTTGTAAAACATAATGGCATTGTAGTTTGCTGTTGATTGTTACTTATCCAGAAGGATGTTTATTTCTCTTGGCATTTTTCAGAAAAAAAGGAAAAAGTTCTTTTTCTGTTTGGCCATGACATTACTTGCTGTTATTATTAAACTTCTGAATAGTTGTTTTTTACCTTCATTTCAGAATGAAAACTAAGACTTCAGTTACTGGAAATAAGTTACTTTTCCTTATGAGAATCTTTTATTTTTATATATGTATATATATATAGCCATTTGCATGAATTTTGGTTCTGACTATAGTCTAATTTTTGTAAGCAATATATTCCCAAATGCAGAAATAAGTCAGATTGAATTAAGGTTTTCTCTTTTTTTACTTTCCCTTGGGCTTTTTTATTTTTAACTAGATAAATACAAGCTGTGTCACATGTAATTAGACTCACATGAATCATTTTCTGGTGCTTATGTGTTGAGAAGGTATCCACACTGGTTAGATTTTTAGGCACTCCTTATAACTTTCAAGCTGACCATTACTGACCTTTTCTCAAATTCATTTGCTTGAGGGTGGGGTTATTTTCTATGTTTTTTTGGCATCAAGTATTCGGGACAGTTTAACCAACCCACACAATGTGCACCTTGTTTGTAAATAAGGACATGAATTTGTTCAACCTTTTTAACATGGTAGAATGGATAATAGATCAGTTAGGGGACTTCATCCAAAACCATAACTGACCACTGGCCAGCAGTGGTTTTTGGATCGGAACAGTCCACTCTTCCTTGAAATGGTAGGGGAAGCTCATGAGGTTCAGTGCTGACAATCAGGGGAAGCCTTCAAAAGCTGGGAAGGCTCACACACATAGTGGCAGAAAACCTGTTCCCTCTGTCTCTTTGAGGCCTGTCAGAGGATGGCAGGTAGTTGGAATTTCAGCCACAGTGTTCTGCCTTAACTTCTAGTGGAGCCTTTCATGGGAGATGACCAGTTTGAGTCTTGTCCGTGTCAAAGCTGCTCTCAATGATGGGCCAGCCCTGTAGGTGCTGTATGCATGGGGGCTACCTCTTACTATGCATAGGTGCTGTATCAACCCCAAAGGCATCTGATTTCCTCACAGGGGCTTTCGCTTGAAGGTAATACAGCAGTAGCCAAGACTTCTGTTCTCATTAAAAAGTTGTGAGGGTTGCAGTTCTGTAAGGACTGTGCAAATGTGGTGAGGGCAAGCAGGAAACATCCCCTAACTATAGCTGTTGTTTTTGTGTAGCTCATGTTTCATAGTATTTTAGCCTGACCCACAGTTTGGGAATTTGAGGGTTAGCAATCTGAGAGCAGCAACAGAAAGAAATGTAGGAAAGGTTTAATAGAAATGCAGGACAGTCCGAGGAGAAAGCTGTGGCCTTTGGAGGCTGCCAGTAGCTGTTCTGGAGGAGAAGAAATGAAGAAAAGAGGGGCTTTGAGGAAAAGGAATGGTTAAAGCTGGGGAGGAAAAAATCCACCTACCCCTTTGGAGCTGACCTCGGAGTGGAAGAAGGCTGGCAGAGAATCCCAGCAAACTACCTTGTCCTTAGCAGCTGAGGAGAGCTAATTTAACGAAAAGCATCTGTTTTGTAGTTGCCGCAAGCAAAAGGGGTGTTGCAGAGACATGATGCTTTGTGTGGTCCATCTAGCTGAGGTGGCTGCATGTCTGAATCAGGTTTATTTTTTTTTTATTTTATTTTATTTTCCTGCATCTGTGTGTGGTCTGATATAATCAATAGCAGTCAAATAATTATCATTGCAGAGTTTGCCTATTCTTATGGTGCACCATACTATATTGATGTGTAGTATTTAAAATAGAATGTAGCTAAGAAGCTTATTAAGGTTTTAAGATAATTTAATATGCAGATACATGAGTTAAACAGGAGTACAGTCTGGCAATTTGTAGTGGTGTGATCCTACATTCAACATAGATTTGAGGATGGCCAGAATTTGGTACTTTGGTCTTTTCTTCCCCACTCATCATCCCTGACAGGAAATTATAAACATTCTTGCTCGTCATGTTGAGGCCTCCTTGTGAGATCTTCATGGTTTTATTTCTTCCGAAAGCTGGGAATGAATTTTCGTTTTCATATAGAATTTAATGGGTTTTAAAAAAGTGACACCCCCCAACCCCCCACCCCAGCAGATATTAAGAAATATGCCTTTCTCTTTAGATAGGGTGAAAATGAGGAACAAAAAATTTCTGTACCACAGGAAAGATCTCTGCATGGCTTTTCTCTATGTGTTTTTTGTGAAAGAACATGATTTGAGCACCTTGGAGGATAGGTTGAAGGCAAGGAGGGATTTAAACACTTCTGTGTTTGCAATTAACCCTTTGGCTTAGCTCTTCATTGCAAGAGTGCTTGAGACATCCTGACCCTTGCTAAGAGGAAGTGTTGCTTGGGAGCTGACAGGTGTTCCTGCAGCCCTCTTCCTTCAGGTGTAGCAGGGAAAAACGCTGCCAGAGATACCAGGATCGCGCCAGAGAGGTGCCCTGGGACAGTCACTTGGATACAACTGCCTGGGGTCTTGCCCCATTAGAAAGGCAAGCTCTGGTTCAGAAGTGACCACAAAACTTCAGGACCAGAGATAAAACAGACCCTGTGGAACAGACCTATGTTTGAGTGTTTATGGTATAGCAAGTTTAGCCTCTGATCTTTAGTAGGAGAAGGAAGATTCTAGCTTTTACCTGGATGTGTTCTGTGAAAGAGTCATAGTTGATGGTCAAGCACACGGTAGAGTGGTTTTCATCCTCAGAGCATGGTGTGTTGTAGAGCCTTCTTCACTCAGGCTCTTCACCCACCTTCTGCCACATGGCTCAGCAGTACTTTGTAAGATTAATTTCAGTGGTACCTGATGATGCCTGTATCGCATATAATAATGAGTTTGGGATTTCTTAAAAAAAGGATTTTATTTCTGCTAACCACTTAAAGCTTACATCAAAGAGATTTTAGTGAGCGCACTTGCTGCAACCACATGCTCCCCATCTGAACTGAAAAAGTATTCTGCGTTTTGGGATTTCCTAAAATTTTAGGAAAATTGGAAGACTACAGAGCTACTCCAGAATATACCATAATGACATTTTTCTTACTTTATATTCATTGAATCGGGTCTGTTGTTTGTGGAATAGGAAGGAACAATGCAATGAATAGACCTTTTTACAGTCATCAAACATCACCATCTACTTTTCCAAACAAACACTCTTCTGCCTCATTCATTTTCAGAGAACTAAACGAACCCGCATTCAGTAACTGAACAAAGTGATGATTGTTATACAATTGCAGCTGAAGTGTTTTATAGGCTTTCTGTACATCAGATATACAGAGAAGATAGGGGATAGGGCATGCATTCTCTGTGAATGTGTACATTCGTGGGAGTTAGTGCAATGCAGAACGGCGCCTCTAGGGCTCTCTGTTGCTGCGTTTTTCTCTGGCAGGGTTTATAGATAAAAGCTACAGAGCGGGACAATACAAATGGTGGTGTGTTTTTGTTTTGTTGTTGGTTTTTGTTTGTTTTTTATAACCCCAAATGGTCTGTACTCTGCACACCTGGAGGCACAGGGAAAGGTAGAGACAGTGTTGACATTGAAAGATATCTATATAATTCAGCAAAATAAATACGGGTAGTAACTTTTGCAAATACAAAGCTAGCCAATATTATGATAAATCCTATACATAACAATAAGAGAAGTAACTCGAGTCTGCTTCAAAAGGAAAACTGTTCAAAATTCAAACTGAATTAAGCAAAAAATCATAGAAAGGAAAAGGAAGAAAGCTGCAGCACTGCAGTAGCACAACCTTTTTGGGGAAGTGGAAGTAAACCATAAGTGTCAGCGTACCAGTGAAGAATGTGTATCAGTAGAGTTGTTGCGATAACATCTCCCCCCAAAACAAACAAAAACCAACCACCCAGCCAACCAAAAAAAAAAAAAGCCCCCAAACAAAGGAAGCACTAATGGTAAGAAAAATAATTCAGTCATCTTAGGTGAAAGTGCACAAATAGCACTGATATACTGAAACAAGAAACAGAACAAACATAGGGGAAAAGTATATTATATTTACTGGAGATAAAATCTGAAGTTCCTATCCTGATTTTTCTTTATTCTGAAGAATAAATAACTGTACACAGTTATTGAAATACAAACTGAAAGGCATCAAACTGGTATCCAGTTCCAAGGCAGATGTTTGTAATCCACTCAAGCAATGGGTAGTTGTCACAAAACCTAATACAAGAAGACGTTTTTATACCATGTAATAAGCAAAGTCTGACCAGTAGTGTACAGATATCATTGCAATTTTGCTTCTGGACATATTGAGGACACACTTTCCTTGCATGGATGCAGACTGTCTCTTTAGGAGATTTCGGTCATCCCAATGCTGTCTAATCATCACAGGAATCAGTACTCTTGCTTAAACAACAGTCCCTTTTATATGGCACGATGACCGATCAGGCATTTGCTGAGAGAGCCTCAAAAAAACATAAAGTGTGTTCTATCCTTCATTTTGCATTGCCAAAAAGCATTGGCCTCATGGGAAAACTGCATGGCTCCTCTTTTTGCTATTAGTGAAGGGGTGATGAATTTACTAGAGAGAAGGAAGTGCATGATAAAATTTTGGTTTGCTTCTACATTTTTAGAACCAGTTATAGGTTCAAATGAATTCCCGGCTTCACTGCTTTTCTGAACCTTGATCTCCTCTGTTACAGGAGAGGTTTTTGTGTAAGCCTTTTTCAGTTGTGCTACTAAATACTACTATTTTAAGGTCCTGTTCAGTAGCACTGGATTTTAATCAAGGGTTATCGAGTCCCTTTATTGAGACCATGGAATAAATGATACTTCTGTGGGAAGTACATGACAATTCAGCTGGGTCGGAACCAACTGAAGATGCTACTTTTCCTTTTTTGCAATGAATACCTTGATCATTCTCAATCAGCCTATAGTTAAACCGTGGCTAGTACATCCCCATAAAGTTTTTTTCTAAAGTTGCTAATTATGTGCCCATCAGAATAATGGAAAGAGTAATTATCCTTATTGTGCTTAGTGACATTGAAACCTCTATTATTCTGTGATTGGAGCTGCATAATTACAGATAATTGCTGCAACTGTATTGTCTGTTCAAATATAGCTCTACAATAATTACCTTATTTTAATTAAATATGTTTGGGATTAAGTAGATCTCTCTTCATTTACTCTACTAAACAGAGACTTCATTTAGGTATAACAACAATGTACATTGCAAACTATCCACTCATTCAACATATCACCCATTGATTTCAGCTAATGTAATTTTACTTGTTCTGTTTGAAAAATCACACAAATCCAGTTAATTAAATACATATAAAAAATAAGCATCTGTGTGTCACTGGAGTTCAGAGTGAAAACACCACAAACTTTTCTTGTGGCAGAGTGGTAAGATGCAGTCTTAAGACTTCAATTTTTTGGAAAAAGTAAGGACATTTCCCACATGTAACAAAAGAGTTTTCTGAACCTCAGCACTTTAATTTTTGAAAAATCATCTTTAACAGGAGACAGACATCTCTAAGATGGTTGCTTTCAGACTGTAAAGTTGGACCAAATTTAGCATTCATTGGAGCCATGCTATGTGCTTCTTGATCTCAGAGCGCTGCTGACCTGACTGCTAGGGAGGATTTGTGTGCCTATGGGCCTTTCTTCATCCCCTCACAATGGCTCATGGATGGCTCCCTTTATCAGCTTTTTCATGTCTGGTCTGAGGAAGTGCTGGGATGGTTCATTTGTGGAGGGAACATTTGAGGCCGATAGCCCTCTCCTCATCGTTGCATAGAAAGGCAGTTTGAAAAAATTTACTTGGTACTACAGGTAGGGCAAGCAGAAAAGTGTACACGTAGAATCTAAATGCAGCTCATTGGAGATGCATGAAGGACTCTGGTATTCTGAAAGACCCTTTCCTTTAAGACCTAACACTTTCCATTGACTTTAAGTTAGCCTTAATGAAATGCAGCTCCTTTTAGAGCTTCAGCAATGCCTTCTGCTGAACAGAGTTGTTCAGGTCACTGCTGAAGAGCTAGGGTCATTGTGAACAATATTTCCTGGTGTTAAGATTACCTGGTGACCTAAAATGAAAATTGAGCCCTTAAATCTCTTTCTGGGACGTTGGTTTGAATCACTACTGATTGGGACTACTCAGCGTTTATCAGGTGGGCAGGAAAACTCAGCATGGCTCCTTGCTCTGAGTGGCAGTTGAGCTACATAATACTTTTGAGAGTTTCAAATTAGGCTCCTTAATATTTCAGCATTTGCAAGAGCAAACCAGGATTAGGGAGATGTAAATTTTAGCAAAAAGAGAGCAAGATGTTGCAAGGAAAAAAATCAAAAGTGATAATCTTCCACTGAAGTCCTGTTGTATGACCTTGTCTAATTTACTTAGTGACAGCTTGATTGCACTACACTGCAAATGAGTGATTTTTTTGAGTCTCATTCTACAGTGCATTAAAGCAATAGCATTACACATACTCAGGCTGACTTTTTAGGTATAATGAGCAGACTTACACTGGGCAACACTAATTCTTCAGTTTCAAATATTGATCTAGTCAAAGAATAGAGGAAAAATGAGTACTATGATGATAGAATGTGCTTCTACTAATTATATTTTGGATATTGATATCCTATATAGAGGTAACAATATTCATTAGCTTGTAGTTGCACATACAGTGGTGCCAACAGTTAATTAGTGTGTTTGTCCTACAGGACTACGGATGTGAGCTCTGAAAATGATAAATAGGCAATCTGAGAATTAAAGATTTCTGGAAATTTTTTTGTGTGAACAGAATATTAATACCATCTGAGGAAAATACTTGGAAAATAGCTTAAGTGACATTATTGAAAGTAATTTCACATTAATTTGTATTTCTGTCCAGGCTTAATTTCCCATTATAGATGGAAGGAATACTTCAAAGTGAGAAAATGAGCGCAGTGATCATATTTTATCCTTAAGGATTTTTTTTTTGGCGTGTTTGCATATATTTGGGGAAGATGAGTGTCATAATTATGTTTTGTTCCTGAGGTTTGCTGTATTTTGTAAGTTAACTGCATTCAATAGAATACTATTTTAATGTGAGCTTTCTCATTATGACCCCAGTTCTAAATATATATAGGAGTGCTCAGCCTTATATGCGTATTCATGCAAGTCTTTACGCTAAACATTAATATGAGAAAGTGTCTGGTTTCTGATTATTTTTTTTAATTATTATTTGAATATTCCAGACCCGTTGTTGTAGCGATTTACGAAAACATTTGTCTTTAAGGAACACTGAAGTCGATGGGAATTGCAGACAGCAAAATCCCATTAAGCTTTTCTCTTCACTTTTAAGCTCTGAATCACTCATGATGACCTGGTCTTACTTGCTTATAAAGGGTTGCCATGGAAAAGGGCAATGTGATATTTATTTCAGAAAAATGAAACATAAAATCCCAATCTTTGTGATTTCCTCTATTTGTTTCACCACACAGACCGTTTCTGATTATGCTGTCTTCCTAATAACTGGAATTTTTCTGGGGCAGTGAAGGTGATAAAGGATTGTTTCACAAGAGGGTTTCTCTTCAGATTTCATGTGTTTGCTGAAGAATGACCTCTTAATGACATGTTCTTGGAAGCCACTGTTGGCTTAAGTCAATCATGAGTAATATGGAGAAAAGTGCCACTTTGTAATTGCTAAGAGTGAGAACTGGATTGACCTCAAGATGTCACTGTTGGGAATTGCTCAGTCCCGGGCAATGTCTGAGATGCGGCATCTTCCTGGATGTTCCTTCTGGTCGGGGTTCTCTCCCGTAAATAATGAACTCAATGGACTGCATGCTGGCATCTAGTAAAAATGTCTGTGACGTTTTGTGACAAATTACTTGCTTGGGTTAGTGGGTTGTGCCTTCCCAGTGGCAAATTACTGGTTAGTAACCACAAAAAGGAGTTATTGATAGTTTACCTCAAGGTAATATATTACTGAAAATTGCCCTTCCCAAAAGGAGGTTGTTTCTTTACTGTTTGAAGAAATATTTACTTTTGGCTGTTTTACTTTAGCTTTTTGCATCCAGATTCATCCTAATACAATTGCATCAACTATCATCCTGCATCAATTTACAACGACTTCAATGTTGTTTTGAGCGTTAACAAATCTGTGTGTGCACCAGAAAAGGTGAGTATACCCATTTCTTGCAAAACATAGTATGCTCAGTTTTTTTTTCCTGATGCTATTTTGGAAAAGACTATTCATGTATCACCTTCCAAATACTTTACTACTACACTGCTATAGGGACATCATTTTCTGTAAAAGTAAATGAAGTTAGGAGAGCATAAGTGGGCATAAAGTACACAGAATTGCAGTTTGAAAAATGGTGGCTACCTCCTGTAATAGAAAAGCAAATGTGATCAGTAGAAACTAGTGAAAGATGAGAGTCCAATGACTGAATTATAGGATCAGAGACTAACACAATTGCTTGGTTCTATCATCTTGATACCCTCCTCATAGTCACTGGAAGGGTTGCTGTTACAACTTCCCCAGGCCTTTACTTCTCTGGGGTGATCAAATCCAGCTTCCTCAGCTTCTCACTGGTCAAAGTGCTCCAGACCTGACTATCCTGGTGACCCTCTGTTGAGCTCCCTCTAATTTTTCCATGTCTCTCTTGTACCGGGTGCCCCAAAATTGAACCAAGCATCCAAACGCTGGATTGCATACTTTGCTCCTAGTTCCGTGTATCAGAGTCCTAGGAGGACTAGGGTGTGGGTTTAATGTGATAGTTGTACAAAAAATGTATCATCTTCTATTTATTTATGGGAAGGATGCAAGAATTTTCCTCATCCAAGGGTATGAGTATGAGAGCTTCACAGGGACCTACATCAATAAACAAGCAAAGGAAGAAACCCACCAAAATACTGTCAGCCTGAAGCAGTGTCTGGTCTTAGGAGTCTGGTTGTAAGCAAAGAACGTGTATTCCAATTAGATAGTAAATGTTTTTTGTAATGTATAAATTGCAAGATACGAGTTCAGTGCCTGGAGATACATTACATGGAAAGAGGTACAGTGAATCACAAATAGAAGACACAGATGTATTTTACCTTTCTCTTAAATAAGAAGTTTTTGATGTAATCAGTTATATGTAGGAGAGGGCATGAGGTTTAATAAATGCTTACATCTCCAAGAAAGTGGAGACATATCTGGTTTAGCTAGGGGAGTGGAAGGTGCTTAAATAGGTTTTGGATGTGGGGAGAAGTGAGGAGCTTTCAGGAAGAATGACAAAATTGGGTCACCTCATGTGGAGACTTCAAACATGTTTCACCAACAAAGAGATTTTGCTAATGCATACAGCCATAGACAGCAGGTAGGCTGAAACTAGAGCTAGCATGGCTTTATCTTTAGCTTTTTTTTTTACCTGTGACTTACAGTTTATTACTGTAGCTTAGTCTCTTTTTTGACACAGAGGAAATAAGTATGAATATTTGTTTTTACTTTAATCTAACTAATGTTAAGGCTTACTTCAGGATAATTTGGCCATAAGAAGAAATCTGTGGTGTATTTATAACCTGGGGCATAGAGAACACTATAAAACCTACTCCAAGTCTACAGGGTAACAGACCCATGCTTTTCTAGAAGTTTTATGGGCTGTGGAGTGAGTGAGATTACTGGTTAAAAGATGGTAATGATAGAAGAAAGAAGTGTCTTTGTTGAAAACTCCTTCCTATTTAGGAAGATGAGGAAGAGTGAATGAAGCCTGGCTTATGAGGCTTGGCAGGAAAGTTTGCACAAGTGTTTTTCAGGTTATGAGATGTATAGCATCTTCCAGTTTAAGGCTACACAGCTCCATCAAATGCTAGCAGCAACATCAAATCTCTAAAGCCTTAACCCTATGAAGTAAAAATTATAAATTCTAAGGAAAAAGGTTGAAATTTGAAACAAACATGCTAAAGCTCTAGATATAAACCTATTAGGTATGTTATGTGCAAAAATATCCTTTCAGCTTTGTAAACATTTGTCCTGGGTTCAGCTGTAGCAGTCATTTTTCTCCTTCTTAGTAGCTGGTGCAGATAGATCAAAGCAGCCTTCTTGATTTCATGGGAAGGAAGCCTAAGTAAAGATATATGTGCTAACTGTATTGTAACTACCCTCTGCAAGTGCACAAGTGGGTCTTGAGAGTACTGAAGCATTTCTGTTTGGGTAAACCTCTTTTTTATAGGGGAAGCTAGCAGGGAGCCTGGGCATTGATTTAAAATGTCAAGACTCTCGGCTCTCACAGACTCTGACTTGGGCCCCTTAAGTATAGCCTAGCAGTTTATCAAAAGTGAAAAATAGCTTTGGGAAACAAAAAAATTATTTAAATGTAGTTGGGGAAAATGGATCCATTTTATGTAAAAATGATACATTTAAATAATTTCTTCTATTTATTTTTATTTTAGCTCCTCTCTAGTTAGAAAAATCAATGTTTCACACTGAAAATCTGTTAGTAGTAAGTTTGTTTTTCTCAACCTTTTCCTCTGTCCCTTTTAATTATCATAATCTGCAGGTTTCAGCAACCCAGCTGTGTGGATGATAGTATCTAGTAACTTTTCAGGCAGCTCTGCTGTTGTCTTTGAATACCCTGAGGGTCTAGCATATGGTTTGTTAAGATTAAAGTCAGATACTTGTTTAAGAAATCTTTCAGGAGGTTTCAGGAAGAGAAAGTTAACATGAGGAAAAGTTAAAATGATTGCCTGCAGATTAGGCATACCTGGGAAAGGAATATTGTGCTGCATGAGATGGCACTAAAACTTTTGGAAATAGCATGACCTTGGTTATGATGGGGTGCATACATGCATTCCTCTGAGTCACTCGGGCTGAAAAGCTATGATTTTTTTAATGAACCAAATCTTTCCCGTGCTTGCAATTAGCATTTATCCACTTCAAATAGTGTTTGTCTACCTCAAAATCACACAATGTGGTACTATTCTATTAGCAGTAAAATATGTGGCTCTAGGCTGTTGAAGTGAGTAATATGGAAAGCACTGCTTCTGGGGGCTATTATTCTTGCCTTCTCATTACAAGAGCTAAGAAGGCAGCTGGAGACAATTTTAGGTAATATGATGGTATGGTCAGTTGCTTAAATGGGTGCTGTGATTAAAGTTTGTGAAGGAACAAGAATCTGTTGTTAAATAATTAATAGCGTCAAGCAGTACCCAAAGTTCTAGCTACTGCAAGCCAGTGTTTGTATGGTTGGAGGTACAGGTTGAGTCTTCCATCAAAAAAAATCTCCTTTCCCCCATCACAACTGGATGCCTAACTTACCCATTTATCCAGTTCATTCTCCCACTGCTTCTGAGCCACTCTTTTCATCATAACTTTTTCTACTGGAAAACATTAAAAAAAATGAGCTTTGTATTTCCTTTTGTTTCCCGATAAATTGTGTTCTCTCTCATAGGTAGTTCCACATACAATTTCTTCCTAGCTCTCATGATTAAGCTTCCTAGTGAGTCTTACAAGATGATGTGGGACAATAGCTTGGATCCACACTATTGCTCCTCCCTTTGCAGCATTTATGTACCAGTGGCACACTGGAAAGGGCTTGCAAGCTTCCCTGTGTGCATAAACTGCCTTTGTTGTGGCTGTGCAGTTTTTGATATTTGAGGTTTGGGTGTAAGGGAGGCAGAAAATATTCTCTAAACTAGCCCTGTGCTTTGGATCCAGTGAAGCTGTTGCTAGAGTAATTTTGGTATGCAAGTTTTATGGCTTGGGGACATTGCAGCTAGTTGCTTTCTTTTTTTTTTCCAGAAACAATTTGCTGTTGCCTGTTCTTTACCCACTTTTGTCTGCAGATAACAGCAGAAGGGAGTGTTTCATGAAGGGTCTTCTGTGATGCCTTCAAAGGCACAGATACTATAAAATTGTTTAATTTCATGCCCCAGAAGATTTGAGGATTGAGCAATAGACATATAATTACAATAGTTAATCATAGTGGGATTTTTTTAGAGTTTCCATTAGGTTGAAGGGCAACAATAAATTCCAGTCTTTCCATTCCCCATTCAGGATCTCAAAAAGTTTCAGTAAGAAATGCTATAAATACTTTGCAGTCTACAGGACTATGAGGAAGAAAAGCAATAGGCAGATAATGCAGAAATCTGGTCAACTTACTCAATCTCTTCAGGCCCTCTTTTGCTGTGGTTTGCATTTTCTGTTTTAGATGGTAATGTCTATGGAGTACACAGTACTTAGGTGGTGCTAATACCAGTAACTTCAGGATTAAATTCACATCAACGTTAGATAAACTGAAAACGAGAGGAAGTGAAGAATGTATAGAAACAAAAAAAGGAAGCTTGGCTTCAAGCATTGGCAGCATTGGTGAAAAAAATTACCAATTTTGTTCTCGAAAGGGTACAAAATGAAAATGCAGAATGTCTTATGATGGAAATGTCAGAAAATATTCTTAAAATTACAACCCAAATTCCAGATAATGAGGGTTGGTCCTTAAGTGAGGCATTTAAAATCTTTATCCTTAAAAATGCTAAAATTGCTGGGACTAGAAGCACAGAGACAAATTCAAAGGAAACAGACAACAATGAGAAATCCCATACCGGAATGCAAGCAGAAAAGTGAGTAGAAGGATTGAGAAACAGAGAGACAGAACTGTCTAGAAACATTTTTTCTGGAAAGATATCTCAAATGAAAAATAGAGTTCCTAAAAGGTTGAGATATTTAGGGGGGACAAATCTTGGATGTCTCTTCACTCATATTTTCCATTTTAATTATTAGAATTAAAAATGGATGTTTTCATTTTATTTGATCCGAATTGGACTATGTAATTTAGTTGAAATTCTTAATAAGTAAAGCCATCTATCAGTTGCAGTGTTTTTCACCATCCTGATTCCATCTGTTGGCTGGACTCCCTGATAGGCTGTGCTTTTTGTCATGATGCCTATGACACGGTACTTGCAGGTTTCTGTACACAGTGTGTACACAGTGTGGATGGAGATGATTACTCCAATGCTATGGTGAAAAGACTTTCCTACCCCAGGCAGAGGGCTGGTGTGAAAAAGAATACAGTTTCACAAGCAGCAGACTGAAAAGAGCTGTCACAGATCCACACCCAAGCCTGGCTTCATGAACCAAAATGCATTAACTCAGTTTTATGAAAGTTACAGAGGTTTAGGTATCTTGCAGAATGAAACTTTGGCAACTTCATGCTGCTGTTCTTTAGATTTTCCCATGTTTTAATTATTTTTTTTTTCTGATTTGGAACAGAATGCAGTTTTGAATATTGTGACTACACTCAAATCCTTAAAGAACAAAACCTGCAACTATAAATGGAGAAATGTGGCTGATGAACAGCACAAAAATGTGTTATGAACTGTTCATAGAGCTGAAAGCAAGACTCAGTCTATTTATGCTTCTCTGGCATTCGCAGATCATGAGTACCTGGGCAAGTGCAAAATTGTCTATTATACGTAGAGCCTGTCTGTTGCTAGAGCAAGAAATAAAAAATGATTTTTAATGAAATAATTATAATGAATTAAAACAGAGTGCTGTGAAGTGAAGTCATCTAGTCAGAAGTCGGGAACAACAGCATATGATTGAAATGATGCGTCCCAGGACTTTAAGAGGAAATTTCATGTGACACACAATCAGTTGCCCTAGTATTCATAAAACCCCCCATAGAAGACTCATTATTGCAAAATGTAATTGCAATTTGGTGATATGGATTTTACAAAGAGCAAATAGCTAAACCCTTAAAAAATTATTCTCAGCAATTATTTCTACTTGTCAAAGCCACTGCAAAAGAAACTTTGAAGGAGACTGTAGTGGAGACTTGTATTCATCTGACATTAAGCTGGCAAAATGAATTTCTTTGTGTTTCTAGCTGAAAAAAAATACAGTTATTCACAACAGGTTTTCATAGGTCTCTGAAATTACTGCTTTATCACAGTAATGCATTGCTGACAGCAAATTTAGTAACATGAACCTATTAATCCAATTAAGGGGAAAATGTACAGTGGATTCAGAATTTGCATGCAGGTTGTTATATACAAATACACATAAATGTCACAAAAGAAGGAAATCATTGCTTTTATTTACCTCAAGATTATTCTATGGCTATACTTCTATTCCTGGCTATATATATATATATATATATATTTAAGAAAATGATCTGTTTAACAAGTTGGAAATGTTCATATGCTTTTGGTGGTCATCAAGTAAACTAATAAGCTTAGAGATGTTATAAAAATGGTATGTATATATTCAGAAATGGTATATATGTATTCAAAATAATATATATATATTCAAAGAAATACATTGTTCGCAAAAGCCCAATGTGGAGGATGGTTGCATAAGAACAGGCTGGAGATTTTAAACTAATTATTCTGCACGTGCCCATTAGGGAAGATATCCTATTGTTTAGGTGTAAGGGTCTAAAATAGAGGGGGCAGAAATGTTATTCTGAAAATGTTGTACATCTTTCACTTGTGGTGTTTTTCCTTGCTGGTGGTGTGCCAGAAAGCCAATATTTTTAATGAGTCTGCTAGACCTTTTAGAGTTCGCATTCCCATTCTCCCAGGGTAGTTGTAAATTTTTTAAAAAACAGAAATATTGTGTTTTCAGGGAGCTAGCAAAGACTGATAAATTCATTTGAAAGTAACAAAGGATTTAACACTGAGATTTTAACTCTCAGATTTCAGGGCTTTCAGGTTTATTTGTAAAACTGAAACCACAAACAAAAAACGTCTTGAAAGTTCGGTTGGCTGGGAGTAGAGCCCTTACCTGAAATTCCTGTTACTTTGGAAACCCTACAAAAACTTGTGATAAATAACAGACATTGTTAATTGCTGCTGGCATTTTTAGATGCCAGCTGTAATAATGGATTGAGTTATACGTGGTGATAGTAGAAATTCCACTTATGCATAAAACTGTCTGGTGGAGATCATGGGTCTAATTGTAGGCTAGATGAAGGTTTTCAATCTGGCATAAATGTGTACATTTGGATAGCTACTTTTGAACAGATCATTTAGTTATTTTCAGGATTGTTTCCAAAAGGGGCATCTAGGTGTGCCTAATTCTGTTCTGGCAGGAGCTGCTGGTTCCAGCACCAAGGTTGTGGTTTCAGAGGCATGGGTAATTTTGGGTTTTGATATGCCACTGTAAAACTGTTACTGCACTATGATATAGCGTAGGCGATGCATGAACATAACTCTGTGACTGGTGATGCAGTATGAGAAGTGGTACTATAATTAGTACTAAGGCCATAGTGGGCTGGTTACTGCAGGGCTTAACGGGTTGATAAGCTAGGTTTGTGGTCACTGGAGGTAGCTGCCACACTTTTGGTTCAGTGAGTAGTGAATAAACGAAATTGTTTCTCAAATAACTAAAAAAAATAAGTAGATATGAACTTCAACGTATATCAAGGATACTGACATGTTACACAGCTTTCAGGCTGAGCTCTGAGCTCCTAATTGGGCCATCAGCCAATAAACCTCAATTAACTCAACCTTCACGAAGGGAGGGGCTGAGCCACGATGAAACTGTTGTTTTAGTGCACTTCTCTAAAAAAAGTCCCCTGGAAATGCTACCACTATCCAAGTATTTGGAAGGGCTTCCCTTAGGGTTTCTGTAGGTGTAAACCTAAACCAAAGGGTTCTGTCCTTGCAATGGCTATTGTTCCAGGCAAGTTTGTGTAAGAAGAGAACAGCTGCTGTGCTGCATTGTGAATTTTTCATTCTTAACAATGGCTGGATAGCAATGCCCATGTTTTATATTTGAGGATTTATAGCATCTTTATATTTAATGATTAAATATTCTACTTTTCTTGGTGTAAAACTCTCTGAAGAGAGAATGATATAGGAAATCTATCCAGTATCACTTATTTTTGCATACCTAAATTTATTGCTCTGTGTATGGGCCTTTTAGCAGGCTCATCCCTGTCTTGAAGACTGCCTTTTGATTTAGGTTTTTATGAAACAGATTGCTTACTTACCTACATCTTAGTGTGCTAATCAGATACATTCTTAACACTTATTTTTATGAATACCTGGATTTTTTTTTTTTATTCGAATGTATTCTGTTGTGATCTTTTTGATCATACTTAGATGATTAGAATACTGGAACAGTAAGAGTACTGTTATAAGCTAATATTTGGCTGATATTTGGACTTGACATTGGTTATATTCTCTTTCACACCTTGAGCCGAAAATCTGCATGCTGCTGAAGTAAAGTCAGACTAAAAAACTACCAGGATCTGTATAATGGCAAAATTTACACCAGAAGGCCTTGGAAGTTTCAGATCTGAGTGTCTTTAGATTTTGATGCTGATCTGAGAATAAATACACCAAATCCTGCTCTTGATCCTACAGCTGAAATGTTGGATGAGTTTTGAGTAGTCTGTCTTCCTGCCTGCTGCCTGTTGTGTCTGTTTAGAGCACAACCTTTGGGGGCAGGAGCTATCATGAGTCTGTAAGGTCACTGAGCATAGCAGATTGAAAACCACAGCTGAATATTCCAGGAACTGCAAGGCTGTGGGCTTATGTTAGGATTTGATCCAAATTAACAGATTGTTGTTGCTGATCACTAACATCTTAATTTCCTCTCTTCTCTTTGCTCCAGACTGTGCTATGTGTCACTTATCTTCTGCCAGCTTTGGCAGTTATCTAATTGTATGTTTACAACTTGCTAAATCAGCAAAAAAGTAATCCAGGGGAGGAAAAAAAAGTGATTATTTTTAATGCCAGCCATGACAGTTGTCTAGGAAGCCTGCTCTGAGTGCAGAGGGAAGACTGAGAAAGAGGAAAACAGCAACGAGGAAAGAACTGGTTTGTTAAGAATAAAAAGAATAAAACCTATTTTCAGCAGCAATCTCTTAGTTCAGGTCCACTGAAGTGAGAAATCGTGTAGTAGGGATGGTGCATCCTTTTGATGTTTCTCTCCATTTTTGATTGTGCTATGTGAATAGCTTCACACAGGTATACATGGACATTAAAAGGATAAGGTAACAGACTAAACCTTGCTATTGACACAAGAGACATTAGTGTGAGTGTATTCCAGCATTTGATATTTATAATTGGAAAAGTAGAAATGTAACTCACTATTTCCATATCCCTCTAACTTCTGTCACTTTTCGATCTGGAAAAATGCAAATAATGGGAGATTATTAAGAAAATTCATATTCCAGTTATTTCTACCTCAGTTACTCTTCCAAATATTTTTTTTTTTTGCAGATTGGATGAAAGAAGAAAGGAAGAGAATGCTGATTTCTTAACAGACTATTAATATTTTGAATCTTTTTGAGGTTTTACTGGAATTTGTGAATACAACCAGGGAACAATAGAACTTTTCAAAATAGTCATACTTGGAGGTTAGTAATCATTATGCACTGCCACACACAATTCTTCGAAAGTCACGGAGAGCCATATGGATGTTTTTTCCTTAACTAAGAAGTAAATCCTGTTTCTGGGAACAGATGCTCCTTTGATAAGTCTCTGCCAACAGAGCATGGCAGTTTGACAGTGTTGCGTGTTAACAGTGTATTCAAAGAGCAAACCCAACATGGCATTCAGGATCAGATTGATTTTCATTGGGAGATCAAAGTAGTGAAAACCAAACCTGCTTTTAAACTTGAGTCGACTTTGTGAGAATAAAAAGTGCAGGTATGTGGCATGATTAAATGATCTGAAGATATATTTGTGGGGCAAGTTCTAAGCAAGTGAAGTGCAGATTTGGTGTAGCTCTTCCCAAACTGTCTTGCAGCAAAAGGAAACGTGACTCTGCTTTTGATATTTGAGCAAGTCAATTTAGCAAGTCAGGGGAGAAGCAGTGTGCTGAAAGTGGCAAGGTTGATGGAGTTTTTAAAAAAATACATAGCTAATCTTTTGCCTTCTGAAGGCTCCTACAAATCTCTGTTTAGAAACAAGTGTAGGAATGGAAAGTCCTTGGAAGAAGTGGAAGGAGGTAAAGGAAAAGTATCCAGGAGAGGTATAAGGAGCCAATAATTTCTAATAGAGCCTCCAGGTGTCATCACAAAGACAGATGAGACTGTCTTTTGGCTGAAGTTTGACAAATAAATTGGTCAACCCATGTGCCACTGGAAACAGTAATGATGCTCACTAAAAGCAACCATATATCTTCAACCATGTAACACTGAAGATATATGGTCTTCATTGCTTATAAACAGAATGAGGGTAATCAGAGAGCAAAATCTCTGTTAGAGAGCTACAGTGCCAGCAGGCTGCGTACGGCGGAATTCGCATGGCAGCAGCCTGTGATACAAGTGCTATTCCAGAAATGCATGTAACACAGTGGCAGCCAGGCGGTCTTTACAGCGTTGTGGAAACTGAATTTCTCCTGTGGACCAACACACTCTGTTTCTTCTTATCGTTGTGTGAAAGGCAGGTGCTGAAGCAGATATTATATTTGCATCTCCTTCTATGTTCTTCCAGCATGCAGTGCGAGGTAAACTTGTGTGCTTAACATGACAGCTGCCACGTTCTTCCATCTTGCTTTTTTTACCACTGATACAATTGCATTATAGCGCAGTCATCAGTATAGGGCAGGACAGCAGAGCTGCTTGGACGCTTGCTAGTGTATTTATTTCTTGTTGGAAGATGCATGCTTGACTAAACAAAAACTTGGGTTTCCAAAGTTCTCCAGTTCGGAAGTTTTGTAGTTTTAAATTGCTGTTAGAAATACTTGTTGTTAAATTGCAGTGAAAAGGCTTTGAAAAATTTAGCCTGCTCTTTTTTGCTCTGCACAGCCACATACATAACAAACAAATGTGGGGCTTTATGGTCTTCATCACATGTCTGGGCAGGAAAGCTTTGCCACATTGCTCAACTCCTCTGCCATACCCAAAATCGAATTGGCTAGGGGACACAAAACAGCTGAGACACACACAAGAGCCACAATTTCCAGATGTACAATGTAGCAAAGCTAAGCTAGTGTGAGGGCAGGCAGAGATAAGCAAAAGCTTAAATGCATGAGAAGTCACAGCCCCCTGCAAAGAGCAGCATTTCTTTGTGTTCCTGCATTTCCGCTTGCTATGACACCGACAATTTCCTGTTACCCGGGAAATAGGCATTAGACTAGTATTTACCCTATGAAATTTCTGATAATATAAGTGCCTCCTAACCTGGTTTTATTGTTTATGGCAATCTATTTAAAATAGAGTACACTTAATTCAACCAATTTGCAGGAGTTTCTTTTTGGGAAAATTGATGGGCTGAGTAAATCCTCTTTGATGTTTTCCTGAGGAAGGTGCTGTTGGTGTCTTGACTGTTTCTAGCTTAAACTTCTCATAACCACAGGGCTTTTTCTGAGGTAGTAGCTATCTCTTGCTAAGTCTTTATGGTAATGCTGTACATATGTAGAAATCGGTATTGCCTGCTCCGGCATTAGAGGCAAAAGTTGATATCTCTATGATAAGGTACTTACTAATACGATACATATCTCTGACAATAGGTAGGCATAACAAGAACATCTAGAGATAAGAAGCAGCAGGGAAATGACAGCACACTGATCTATTCCTACACAGAAAATGGAGAGAATGTGGGAAAGCTGTGCGCTAATATATTCTCATTAAAAAGTCTCCAAAACACATTTATACTATTGTTTATTTAAGTAAGGGGCTCTTACAAAACAAGCAAGGTAGAAATACAAGGCACAGGTAGAAGAAGCTGTAAAAATGTAATAATTACTAGGCTATGCCATCCTAAAATTACGTGTTAGCACTTAGGGAACTTTGCAGTTTGGTAATTTCAGCAAGCTTCCAGTACAGTCACCTAGAGTGAAAGGAGCATGTTGTCCTTGATTTGGAGAGGAAGTCTAATTTTGCAATTTCAGTGAGGACATAAGTACAGTTTTTACATTTCTGACCAAGCCAATTCTACTTACTGTTTAATGAGTGCAGGTGGAATGAGTGGATGGAGCCAAAGAAGCACCAAACCACTGCTGGGGCACTCCTTTTGAGAACTGGGTTTAGAACCATTGTTAGCAAACTAGTACACAGATATACATGAATGTTGAGTGTCACTTTTTCTGTGGTATTTCCTGATTTATTGCGGTAGAAGTAGCTAATCTGTAATGAAAAATATTTCTGAAAATGTAACCAAACTTTTAATCTAATGCATCCATGAAAAGATCACAATTTAATAAAATATATTCCTAACTAGCACTAACTACTGGGATTTTTTTATTTTATTTTATAACAAATGTAAATTTCTGGCCTAACACTTCAGAATTTCTTCTAAATGTAATCCAATATCTTTAAACATAGTCTAATATCTTTAGCAAAACATCTCTTTTTTTTTTTCATAATTGGCTAAAATAAATCACTTCACAACATATCTTTTAGACTGTGTAAGTGTGCAAATACTTCTAGCTTCCACAATCTGTAAATACTGAGACTGAACTAATCCTCTTGCTGTTAAATTGTGGTCACCATACTAGTTAAAAATACCAATATTCAGAACAAATAAACCCTGAAGTAACATAAGCTTGACAGATTTAAATTTTTGTTACATTAGAAGTTAACAAAACTTAGTTGAATCAAGAGTAGCACATATTTTGTTTTCTTTAGACAATATAGTAAAACCAGATCAAGTTTAAACTGTTATTAATGCAGACTCTAGCTTTGTCATTAAAAAACACTTATCCTTATATGTCTTTGGACTCCAATGCACCTTGAGTAACAAATTGCTGTGTAAAAGAGAAGCCCAAGTAGAGAGGAGTGAGAACATGTGAGAGAAACAGCCCTGCAGGTACCAACATCAGCGAAGAGGGATGGGAGGAGGTGCTCCAGGTGCCAGAGTGGAGATTCCCCTGCAGCCCATGGTGAGGCAGGCTGTCTCCTTGCAGCCCATGGAGGTCCATGGTGGAGCAGCACTGGGGAGGACCCCGGGCTGCAGAGTGGGAGAGACAACCGGTGATGAACTGACCACAGCCCCCATTTCCTGCTCCCCTAGCTGCTGGGGAGGAGGAGTTAGCACTAGAGTGAAGTTGAGGCTGGGAAGAAGGGAGGGGTAGGGGAAAGGTCTTTACAAATAAAGTTTTTATTTTCTCATTATCCTACTCCGATTTGGTTGGTAATGAAACTAATTTCCCCAAGTCAAGTCTGTTTTGCCTGTGATTTAAATCGGTGAGTGATCTTTCCCCATCCTTTTTTGACCCACAAGCCTTTTGTTTTATTTTCTCTCCCCTGTCCAGCTGAGGAGGGCAGTGATATAGCAGGTTTGGTGGATACTTGGTGTCCAGCCTAGGTCAAAGCACTGCAAGGACACTTACCACATAGCGAAATCAGCAGTTTACAGATTTCTCACAGGATTGATAGAGAGCTAGCTTTTGCAGTGACTCTCAGCCTGTTACACTTCAAAACTGAAAGGGGAGAGGGCAGATGTGCTTTTTGTTCAGATTTCAAACCATCATAAATACCTTCTTTGGTGTCCTTATATATTTATCCGTCTAGATTATTGACTTATTTTATTACTCTCTTTTTCTCTGCAGATTAACTAGAATGATAGCAGAAACTTCTTTCAGTAAATATATTTGTAAAGGGATGGTTAAATTAGCAACCAACTACCAAATGCTAATCAGAATGAGACTGCTGAATGCTGAATTCTGCACTTTGACTTCAGAGATCTACCCTTTTTCCAAAATAAGTAAATGTATTGTCCTGTTGATTATTGAATTATTAAAACCATTATTGATTTATTAATGTAACCATCCTATCATTGTATTCACCTCATAGTTGTATTTGCCAAAGTTACTTTTTAAAATGGTGCAAAACATTATTTTGATTAAGCTTTTTTTTTCCCCTTAAGATCCATTTCTTTAGATGTGGAAGAATCTTGGATGTTCACTATGATGTTTTCATAATTTATTAAAAAAAAATAATGAAAATACTAGTCTTCCTAATACAAAATCCAAAGCTGAAAATGTGTCGTTATACAAATTTTCTTACAAAGTGAAACAAATCAATCTTTAATATCAGTTCTGCATCTTAAGGTTCCAGATTAATGGAAACTGAGTCTAAGCAATGGATTTGCTAGGTCTGTATCCCAGGAAAGCATTTAATTTTCTATAAATTGAATCAAGAGGAATAAGGACAGTGCTCACATTTTAGAGGACACTGAAAACTTCTCAGGATTGGAGCTTGCATCTTAGAGTCAGTAACAGCGCCCTAAATCCTAGGTGTCTTTATAAGAATGTCTCCAGCTCATAAATGTGCTTGTGCAAAGTACTTTGTTACAAGAGATTTAGTAGGTTAAAGGAGAACTGAAAGTTATGGAGAAGTAGAACAAATTCTGAAGGTGAAGAAACTTTTCCTTGTGTGACTGTGGGGAAGAATGAGATAGCATCTACCAGGTTGTGTGGTTTTATTTTTATTTATTTATTTTTTAAATGAAAGTTGTTTGGAGAAACTCGAACCTCATTCAAAACCACTGAAGTCAATGGCAATATTGGTGAGTTTAATGGATATTGGAATGGGATTTTGTACCGTTACCAAAATGACGTTTAGGTTTAACTGTAGCTTGCAAAGTACAGAAATGTTTGTAAAGAACTTCAGGGTTGCTGTGGTGGGGTGGTGTTTTGTTTGGTTTTTTGTCCCCCACCCCCTGTTTTCAGTAATTATCTGTCCTCTCTTAACAGGAAAACTGACAAAGCCCAACCTCCTGAAGTGCAGGGTCATTCTCAGAACCTGTACTGCTGGTGAAAAACATGTACTGTGTAATCCTCATTGTAGTGCATCAGCCCCATAATGGAGAGCTAAATTCACAGGCTACATGAAGCAGCTTTACACCATGGCGGATTTATGTTAGGTCAATTTCCTTCCTTCCCTTTTGTCGTTTTTAACGTAAGGCTTTTACAAATGTATTGCAATGATTTTCACTTCTCAGATCTGTTTCCTGCTTTTCATCATGTGTGTTATCTATCCTGTATTTTTAAGTGTTTTTTTTTATCCCCCGTCTGTTTAGGGTTTTCCTCTGCTTGGTGCTGTTACTCTTTTTGAACTCTCCCTGAGAAATGTCACTAGGGTGCTTTAGATGTGATAGAAGTTTCAAACTGCTAAATCTTACAGGCTTTGGTCATAGTTGAACACTTCGAACGCGCATATTTAAGGGATACTAATGCAGTTAGATATAATTATAAAAAAAGACAAATTAATCCTGCAAAAATAAGATGAGCCTTCATATGTGAGTGTAGAAGGCTGTTGTGACGCTCCTCTAAAGCTTCTTAAAGATGTCACATAGGACTTACGGACAAGAATTTGAAAACGGGAGGAATTTTCATATCCCTTCTGAAAAAGTGCATTCCTCTTTCAAAAAGGTGTGGCTTTTGCTTGTCATTTGAACTGATCTGTGAAAATGGATGAAAAGTGGGACTGCTTACTGCGGGCTTGGGAAGGCTGCACATGCCTGGCGCTGGCCTCAAGGTCCTCCGCTGGACCTGAGGTGGACGGAGACAGGATTCTCGTCCTCACGCTTCAGCACTCTGCAGCTGATCTCGTGGGAACTGGAAATGAGAGCCCCAGCAGCTGCAGCTCTGGCTTCAGAACCTTAACTTAGGTGATCACTTCAGTGTTATGTTAACAGGCTGGACTCTGGTGTGGCGTGAATGTGTGTCGCCTGTTCTGCAGCACAAAGAACGATAACAGAGTGGGACAATCAGGTAGCTGCAGCCACCCGTCAGCTGCTCTCTGAGCATGAGGGGGCTTAGAAGTGACTATCCTTAGGAGCTTTAACAAGATTTCGTACTATCTTTCAAAAGTCCTCATTGTCTCTTATAATCTGGCGCTTGAGGCCCTTTCTTCATTTGTTTGGATGTCTATTTTACCTCACTGTGGAAGCATTACGAGTTTTAAAGCTCATGTCAAGATATAATAAGCTAGTGTGATGTAAAACTATGTTAGTTGAAGTGCATTCAGCTCGGTGTAGACCCTCGCATTCAGAAGCAAAGTACCCATACAAGAATCTAATGAGCTTTAGCTAATGTGCTTTCACTTTGCCTCAGTCTTTAATTAGTCTTTCCATTCCCTGTGTCCCTTAATCAGTGCAGACTTCATGTTTTATGCATCCTACCCACCGTCTAGTGCATATGGTATATCACCAGAAAGCTTAAGAAAGAGTTCAGATCTGCACCCCTGCCTCCCAAGCAGAGAAAAATATTGCTGTCTCTTACAGTGCTATGGTTTGCTTTAATATACAATTAGGTTCCCTCAGTGGCACTATAGAATGCTATCCATATACACCTCTGGAGGTTGATTTAACTTCAGTTATTAATCTCAGCAGCTGTTTATGCCATTGTATAGTACAGCACAAAGAAATAGAGATTATCCCTTAAATAAATGTAAAGATATGCAGGCAGTGAAGTGCAATATTCTCATAACAGCCTAACCACAGGAATGCTATACTGCTGTGTAATAGATCCTAAGATTCTACACTTAAAGTTTAAACACTTTTTTTCTCTGCCTCTATTTTGTGGGACTTGGGTTTTGTTTGTTTTTTTTTTTTAATTGCCATAAAAGTTAAGGTGATCAGAGTTTTTCCTAATGATTCAGAAAGTCAGTCATAAAAAAGATGAGCAAATTAGCCCATGCTTAAAAATGTTTGTTATAATAATAACATCCTTTGTGTTGGGAGCTTATGACGATATTTGTGAGGTAATAACAAGCATTTTTGAGGCCACAAGTCTGTGACAACTTCTGTCCCATGGGTGAGTGTAAAGTCTGTGAAACTTCATCTTCAGTATATCTCATATGAGTCACCAGGGTCCAGTAGCACCTGAGCTTCTGCACTAAGCTGGTGTCTAAGCTTGGTGTCTGTTTCTTCTGTGTGGCTGTGTCTTTACAAGAATCCTGAAGGAACAGAATGATTCTTGAGTTCTTTGTGTTTCTGTCAGATTTTGTTGACATTTTGTAACCATTTAAAAACACAAATGAGGTTGGCAACATATGTCGTTACTGTATAAGCAGGAAACTCCATTAAAAAATTATGGAATGCTAGAGTACAGTTCACTGTATTCTACAAACTGGCCAAATGTTGAAGAGCAAATGTAAAAAAGTGTTGAAGTAGTTTTACAAATGCAGTTGCTCTTTCTAAGCATTTTCTGTACCCATTTGTACAATGTTCCTCTCTCTTTATAAACAAACATCTGCTATTGTTCTGAGTGCTACCCTCTACAGCCACACTGCAATGTGGCTGTTGGCTCCTTTCCTCTTAATTCCTTGCCAAATGCACCCCAGCAGTGCACACAGGAGCACCTGGGGAAAGCTTTTTGTTCCTAGCGCCTGTGCACAGTGTGGCTGCACCTTCTATGGGGCACACATTCTGGGAATTGGAGTCTGCAAGGAAGACAACAATTGAGGGGCTTTTTTCCCTTCAGTGAGTAGAAGCTCATGAGTCACTTGTCAGTGAGATGTGGAGTGGAAAGCAGTAAAACCCTATAAGTAGTGTCTCAGTTACACAACTATGACTAAATACGTCTATGAAGAAGGTCTACCAGATAGGAAAATGATATTTTTAGAGTCAGTTTTGTATGTACTGGTTTTGGTTAGGTTTGCACCCACTCAGACAGCATTGGTTTGACTGCCTTGGACGTTGCTGTTATCTTTCTAATGTTTCACTTAGGAGAGAGAGAACTAAAATGCAGCACAGAGAGAACAAAGAGAAAAGCAAATGAAGAGCTATTGTATAATGGGTGAGAGATTTTTGAGAAAAAAACCCATAATTTATAGCCTACTTGTATCAGACTAGCTTTTATGGAATGTTATTTTGTATCCCTTAGATAAGGCAGAAGTGTTGTTTAAATGAGAAAAACGCATTTAAAGAGTAAACCTTAACTAGTCTTCCTAAATGGAAAACAAAAGAAAGAATTAATGAGGTTATGCAAGTGCAACTCTCATAGAGTATTCAAAGTGCCTGGCCTTGAAGATGCTTATGTAGAATTTATTGTATGTTGGTGGTTGGGCAAGTTGAGTGAAAGAAAATAAGAAAGCCCTGCATAAATATATTATCTAGTCCTAAGATCAAGACAGAGCGTAACCACAGTTAAAACCAAAGAAATCCTGGTTAAATTGTCTTTGTATTATTTTTCCTTTTAGCATGAATGAAATATCTTTGCTTTTAAATCAGGTATTGGGCAGTACTGATAAATAGCAAATACCAGGCTTATGTTTTTAAAGGGCACTGTGATGACTTTGGGATTTATAGACCATGACCTCGTCTTCCTAAACACAGTGTAAATTACTTGAAACTATGAGGAACAGAAGACTTAGAATATAACAGCTACAAGCTAGAATAGTTTATGTATAAAGAAAAATAAAACTTGGCAGATGTGCCTCAATTCTAAGTGTATTAAAAATAGGGCATTAATTTATTTTTATGTTTGAAGTCCTTTAGAAAATTTTATTGATATTCTGTTTTGAACTGGGAGGAGAGATATTGCCATGAATAAAAAGTTGTTAAGAGACAGAGGTATCAGAAAGAGCCTGAAGTTCAGAAATATGGTGAGTTAGCTGCTAAATTCACTCTACAATCTCCAAAACTTGCTGGGCTCCAGCAAGCAAAGCAATGTCCTGCTCAGCTGCCTTGCCAGGATAGAAATGCCAGTTTGTGTATGGAAGGTTTCATCATAGGCATAATGAAAATTAAATCACTAATTTCTTAACTGAGATAGGCCAGTGGAGAGGAAAGGTTTTCTTTAGAACTTTTGGAGGAGAAAGCTCTGTCTAGTCTGGCCTTAACTGAAAGATGTTTAAAGACTGTATTTTTTGCTAATGTGGGCTCCCACAGTCTCATTTATCAGCAGCTATTGGAGGCTGTGCACGACTACCCCATAATCTCTGTAATTACTTGACTTATCTCAAAGTCATGTGATTGTAGGAATATAGAACAGTGGACTGGAAAAGTAGAACAAAATCCAGTTGTGTAACCCTTCCACTATCAGAAACAAAGATTTCTCCCTGCACTGTGGTGGCAGATGATTCCTTCTGTATTGGCTATGAATAGCACCCCATGCGTACCATTACAGGGATAGAAATCCTTTTTTCCTAACCTGCAGCCAAATCACGCTAAACCTTTTTTCAGCTTAATGTGGGACACCAGGCCTCCTCTGCATTAACTCTGTGGTTCGTCAGACATACAAAAGACCTGGATTCCTGCTTTTCTGAGACACTCCACTGCTTGCTAGCTCCTGTGTGTGTCCCCACTGAGCGTGTCTTACACTGAGCCCTGTGTCGGTCCAGTCTAAGGGTGTTTCATACCAGATCAAGAAATCTGCAAGCAAAAGAAGAAAATGCCAGCTCTTGATTTTCAAAAAATTCTGAAGGGGAGTCATTGATTTTGAAAATTTCTTTCTAGATAACTTATCCTGTTCCTGTCCCTTTTGAGGACTGGATCTTGTATTAGAAAACCATGAGATTTATTGCCAATATTTTTCAGGTTCCCATTTCAAATCTCAGTGCTCCAGTCCCTGGATTTATTCCAGATGCTGCCATCCTTACATAAGCCCAAGGCACTCTGTCTTTCATCTGAATGCTTGTTGGATTTTAATCTTTCTTTTCTGCCTGTCTCAATACCAAATAACTTGACTCATGCACGTTGTACTACAGCATGTTACTGCCCATCAATCAGCCAAGTCACCAGAGGCAGCGCCAGTGTATGACATAGAGCCAGAACACCCCACATGTGAACTCAACAAGCATGTTTCCCCAGTTCTGTAACCCTCTCCCACTGTGGGCTGGTGGACTGGATGTAGTGTGATCATGGGGGGAGCGCATCACTTTTGGGAACTCAAGGGGCAATGCCACTGACTACAGCAAGCTTATCTACCTGTATACCTTACTGACTTTGATAACTGCAAAACAATGTTAAGGATCTGAGATAAAGTTACAAGAAAGCCAATGACTGCAGTGGATATGGGAGTGGTTTTCTATTCTTCAGGGAGGCTCAGTTTTAGCACAGGTCTAATCCCTAATTACCTCTGGAATTATCTACATGAAGTTCTCTTGTGCCATTTTGTTTGAGGCTAGGTCATTTCTGCTGGTGAAGAGGAAGAAGACAGAGTGTAAGACTGGCCAGCTATGGAGGAAGAAAATGGGGCCTCACATTTCTCAGTAGTAGTAGTCTGAGGATCACTTGTGAAGTAATATTTCATATTCTGCAGTGCTTTCTTCACTGTTAAACCTCTTGAATTTGAGGTATACCTTATCTCAGGTCAGAGGGGCTGCAAAAGTAATGGCAGTCATTGCTCGTGTGAGAATGTTGTCATGACAGAAAAGCTAGTAATGCAATGAATTGCATATGCATCCCCACCTCTGCTTATGGTCTACCTCATTGTAGGTAGCTCATGCTGAACATAAAATAAGTAAATTTCAAGTATGGCGGTGTTGCCACACAAGGATTGTTGTGAGGCTCAGTTGCAGACTTTTGCACATTGCAACTTGCAAAGCTATTGAGGAAATGCTAAGATGTATTTCTGGTTTCTTTGCAATGTTGAGGTTTGAAGCACATCTTCATAGTGCAAAGATAGTCCAATGTTTTCTTTTGAAATAATGGTTCACATCACGAAAAGAAAGATTATTCTTATCAAAGAACCACTTGATATCTTTATGATGAACATGGCCCACATCCTGCAGTGAACGTGAACAGTGGCAGGCAATGCAGATCTGGACGTCAAACAGCTTGCCCATAGTGCCTGCTGTGGCTAATTTGATGGAAATATAGTCATATGCTTATGCCAGATCTGCATTAAGGAGCTGAGGAAGTTAAACTGTAGCCTAGAGAGCAGAAATGGTCTTTTGTTTAGTCAATGGGAAGTTAGGTGTTTAAATACAGAGGCTGGCAATGTTGAATCCCCACTACTGCAGATCCAAAGATATATTTGATTTTTTCATTTTCTGATCTTACACTCTCCACAACTTTTGCTTTTCCTCTGTAGATGATTATTTTGACAGTCTGTCTTCTTCCACCTTTTGTCTTGGCTGCCTCTCTCATTGCACTAATGACTGGCTATTGCAAATGTGGCACAAGGGTTTTCTACTGGACAGCACTGTGTCTTTAAACTTCTGAGAGCTAACATATTTGTACTGGTTTGTCCATCAATGGTATTTCTTGCATGCTCTTCATGCTGTATACTTGGTCATTGAAATTATTTTACATTCCTTCTGTTCTCTCTCTGAGAAAACTGTAACAGATTGTCTTGCAAATGTGTCTTCATGTTAGCATGCAGATTTATGTGCAAGCATACACATTGGCAATAATACAGGCTACTCCCAAATGTTACCATGAGTAAAACTTCATCCGCTAGCATGCTCACAAGCAGCAAACGCAGGTCAGGAACATCACTGAATATCTTTTGTTTGTCCAAATATTCTCAGAGAGTTTCCCAAAAGTTTTTAAGCCACCATTTTCAACAGACAGTTTTTCACAGGGAATTAGACTCAGGGTTTACTTGCGCATTGTCCCATAATCACAGGGTATACTTGATATTTTTGAAAGCATGTCTTATCCAGAGAGCCTGAATATGAATTTTTCTCAGGTTATAGTTGAAGATTTTTTTTAGCTTCAAGTAGAAGAAAATCACAGATGAGAGACTGCTGCTCTATCAAGCTACCGCTGCTTAAATTGGTTATTGGAATCTGCTGTGATTCCCATATTGCCAAATAATGAGAAGGGGAGAAAGTCGTGAACTGACTGACGCTACCTGTGAATTGTTAGTGTCATTTCTTCTGTATGCCCACAGGCATTATTTCTGAATCTAACCGATGGTAATTTATATTTACTGCCTGTTTGTTAAGCTGGGAAAAAAAAAAAGATGGATGAAAACTGCTTTAGCACAGTTTGGGGTTCTGCCAACAGGCAGCAAAGTCATTACTTCTGCTGCAACATGGGATGCATGAAGAAGCAATCATCTTTCTCTTATTTTTTTATAGGCTGTCTTATTGTTTGGTACAACAGGAACGACACTGACAACTTTAGAGGCTTTTCCACTCTGTCCCTCAGATCTGTAATATACTTTTCTGTCAGAGTTCAAAGCCCTTTGGAAAAGGTGTAGGTATCATTAACCTCACTGCCCAGTGAAAGCACAGAGGCACAGCCATACCCCTCCTTCAGGGGGTATTTTGTCTACTCATTCAGTGGAACAAAAAACAGAATCTTGCAAAGGAAGATTCTCAGTTTCTGACTGAGCCCATGAAACAGAAGAAGGGATTAAGAGGCATAAATAATAGAGGAGTAGCAAGATCCTCTAGACCTGCTGTAGAAATACTTATTAGCTTACCTGTGGGAATGGACTAGCAGAGGGTTCCGCTTGCTGAACTTCTCATACTTACTTTCTGTGTGTGCTGATGGAAAGAGATTTGATTCTCTCCTCCTTGCTCGCTCGCTCACTCACTCCACCTGTTCTTTCAGTAAGAGACAATGGAAGAGAGCATGAAAAATCCCTGACAGCCATCTCTGTTTGGATGGTGGAAATTGAGGTGCTGAGGTGGCAGCAGACCCTTTGCCCTATCAGCACCCTAGACAGTGTGGCACACAGGTGCTTTTGGGCCCCTTTCTTCTAGCTTGGTGTACGTTTTTCTACCAGGTAAAGTAATGCAATTTTTTCTCCTCTCTGTCATGTCAGCTTTGTGGAGCCTGAGACAGGCTTGATTCAAGACAAATGAGTTTGTAATGCAGAGCATAGCCAGAAACTTCCTTCCTACAAACCAGAGGAAATTTGTCATAGATGCCGTAATAGCTAGCAAACAAGTATCCTTTGATGAATGATACTAATTTTCACAAAGATCCTGAAAGCTCGTATTTGTGTTGTGCTCAGTTGCAAAGCCATAGTGCTGGGCTTCCTGGGTAGCAACTTATCACCACTCCAAGCCTTTTTAAACAGAAGAATTTCTTTTAGAAAGGTATCTTGTATGCAAAATTATTTGAAAAACTCCCTAGTATCACTGGTTAGACCATATGTAAACAGCATACTGAAAGTTTCCAGAGTTAGTAAATGGCAATTAGCTTCTACTACTGTCTTAGACATACAATTTCTTATATCTAATGAGCACACTGGATTCAGTTTTGGGTTCAAGATTAATAATCAGTACTGAAACACCATTGAAACATTAACAATTTTAAGCTTTATTAACTTATCAATGTGCTGCTGCTGCTGCAAATTCTGTTTTTAGATTCTATCGCTTCAGTACTGTTGTCAACTACTATAAGGTACACTTTTAAAGGGTAGCAGACATGTATGCGGTAATTAGACTGGTAATTAGACTCTTATGACTTGTAAGTGAGGAGTGGTACGAGGTAAGAAGTCTGTCAGTTCACATCTTGGTCCTAAGGACATTAGCTTGGGGTTATAACAATATCAGGTATTTACTGCCTGAAGTTAAAATTTCTGGCCAGAAAAAAAAACGAAACCAAACACCAAAACAAAAGAAGCCCAACCCCAAAGCAAAACTCAAGAGGAACAATGTCAGTTTTCTTTAATTCACTTTTTCCAATAAAGAAAAAATTCAACAAAGCTACTTCTCTGTATGCCCCCAGAACTTTACCTGCGTGTGTGCTAGATATTAACACACAGCAATTACCTAGTATGACATAGCATCAGTCCTACAGACCTTATTTATTATGATTGAGGCACTGGGTTTGACAACTTTATTTCCCCAATGATGACTTCATCTGTGGGGAAGTGAGACTAAGGCTATAACATACTTGATTTGCCATTCCAGGAGCTGGAAGAAATTTAGGGCTAAACATCTCCTTTTCAAAAGGTAAACATACTCACACACCTTTGTGCGTTTCTGTTTCACTGAAAGCCACTGATTGTTAGACATTTGCATGGCTGTCCTTTTGAAAGTGAGAATTGGTCTTTCAGGTCACATAGGTGCTTTTAAAATTTTTAGCTTGTACCACTCAAAAATATTCACAAAGGAGGTTTTTAATTAAAAAAAAAAAAAAAAAGGAAAACTATTGAGTGAAAAGTCTAGACAGGGTAACTGGTTCAAAGCCTTGTTTCTGGTAGAAGGCTGGATGAGCTGCATTAAGAGAAAATTTAAATTTCAGCCTTGAAAGCGTGAATTTCTCAGCATACAAAAGACACTTTTTCTGCACTGATATTGACTTTTTGATGCAAAATGTATATTGAGAATAGCAGTTGATTTTGAGTTGTTATAGGTATGCTGTAGGCTGAGAAGTTTTCCTTCTGATTGTTGTAACAGGGAAAGACTACTAACAGTAATCCAGTGGAAAAGAAATCTGTTAGCAAAGTGTATAACAATCTTGTATTTTTTTTGATTTAAACCTAAAGAGCCATGCTCTTAACATTTACAAAGAGGAATATATTTTTTAGCTCTTTCTTTTGTTTGGTAAAATAGTGGAACAAATGTCACATATGGCATAATTTCTGTGAAATTAGCAGAGTGATTTTATAGAAATGAAGCTATTTCCATCTAACTATAAAAATAACAGAGAATAATGGACATGATATTACATTCATAGGCATTTTGCAGTGCCACAGAAAGTGGATCTTTAGGCTGTCCTGTGGAATGGAAATGAAAAGAAGCATCCCCCACCTCATGAGGAGGGACAAAGGTCTACGGTGTTCAATGTTACAAGAGTGTACTTAGGGCGTCCTGGGAACACTAATGACCTCCAATATATAGCTGTGATATTATAGTAACTAATGTGAATTTAGAATAGGAAACAAGGTAGAAGTAGAGGTTGGTTTTCTCAGTAGAGACCTGTCACTTGAGACACTTGAGGTTCTGTGCTGTAAGGTGTATTTTTAAATAACATGGAAAAGGGATGAAGATAAAGTTATCCAATGGCATTCAGATAATCAGGGTGATAAAAATGAAAACTGGCAGCAAATATGTGCAGAAATATCTCACAATATTGACTACGGAATGACTGATGATGTTTAGTGTGGATGTATAAAATGATGCATTGGTGGAAAAATAATCTGAACCTCAAATAAACAAGGGTAAGTTCTGAGGGCATCCAACAGATCTCCTAATAGCTGTGGTTCTATGAAAAGGGTCAGGTTCAGCAGCAAATAAAAGTACATACTGAATACGAGGAATTACAAGTCAAGGAATTAAGAGAATAAAGAATAAAGCCATTTTCTAAATTTGTAGAGCACTCACACCTCGAGTTACACGAACTACAGCTGCCATATAGAGAGAAGAAAACATGATCAAAGGTATGGAATTAGAATCATAGAAGGGTTAGGGTTGGAAAGAACTTTAAGATTATCAAGTTCCAATCCCCCTGCCATGGGCAAGGACACCTCGCACTAAACCATGTCACCCAAGACTCCATTCAACCTGGCCTTGAACACTGCCAGGCATGGAGCTTCCTTGGGCAACCCATTCCAGTGCCTCACCACCCTCACAATAAAGAACTTCCTTATATTTACCTTAAACTTCCCCTGTTTAAGTCTGAACCCATTACCCCTTGTCCTATCACTACAGTCCATAGTGAAGAGTCCCTTCCCAGAAATTACTTATGTTTAGGAAGGGACAACATTAGCTCATTGAAGTTGGCAAAGAAGAAAATAGAGATCTCTAATTATAAGTAGCATAGACAAAATGAATAGGGATGGATATCCACTGTTTCTCGTTAAAACAAACAAACCAGCATTAAGATTAAGCATTAAGTTAATTGGGTAGGTCAAAAAGGTAGAGCTAGAAACGTGATTTTTCACCAAATGTATGATTTAACTGTGGATTTTGCCATTACAGGAGATCGTTGATGCCAAAACTTTGGATGACTTCAAAAACCAATGGGGCAAATTCATGGATGAGAAGCCCTTTATGGGTAATTAAGTGTAGAAGTACGAGCTCCAGCTGAAAAGCCCCTGAGCCGTAGAATGCTAGAAGCTGAATGAACATGATGAGGCAGCAGCACTGTTCTTATGTTCTTCCCTAATCATCCACTTTTAGTCACTGTCAGAAGCAAGATATTGGCATAAGTCAATGTGGGGCCAGACTTCTTTACATGCACTAGTCTGATGTTCAGAGACCAGTGTTTCAGTTTGGGGTAGCAATATGGACCTAATGCCATGGAGCAGAGATAAGATACCCTTTTCTGTAGATTTGTTGCTGTGGTAGGTTTTGCAGCTAAGCAACCAGAGTGATTAAGGAATAAGAGGGAAAAATTTGGATGGTGAGGTCAGATTAATGATTATGTGATATTCCAGTCTACAGGCGTGAAGGAACTTTGTAGAGTCTGTGGACTAGTCTCTGATGATATGTAGTGCCATAATTCAGAAATTATGGGAACAGTGGTAATGTACAGGGGTTGAAGATACAGTCCCACAAGTACGGTGTAAACACCAGTACAGAGAAGGCAATTTTAGTTACATTAAGGAGCATCAGTAGGAACAACAAGACCCTATGGGAAAAATAACACACAATCAGGAAATTAAAAGGCCATTAGATAATGCACAGGGGGTGTGAGACAAGCCTTCAGAGGCAGCTTGTAATTATGGTATTTGTAAACTTTTGAATATTTATCTTTGTGAACTTAACCTAATTTAACATAGAGTTTTATTTCCTGAATTTTAAAAAGAGCAAAATGAATATCTTACCAGTTGTATCACAGACAGAACCAAGGGCAGAAACCTGCAATGACCTCATGGGTCTTACCAGGAGGGAAGAGCTGGACCTGTGAAGTAGCATATGAGACATGGGGTAGATAAGGCTAAGCAGCCTCAGAAGGCAGTGTTTGCTGGTTGTGGCCTACTGACTAAAGAAAAGCTACTTTTTAATGGCTGGTTTTGCTTGACTAGACTTGAGCCATTTCCAGCACCTACCAGAAAATTATGTGTATTCTTAGGTGGGTCCAGTATGGGGCTGGCAGCAACCCTGGATGTTAGTATCAAAGATGGCCACTTGACCCCTCCCAGTGAGCACAAAGACTGGCAAGAGGGCAATGATCATTGCTTCAAAAGTGAAAAGTGCTCATAAGAGTTTAAAAATGGTTTAACTGCAACTGAAAGCAATTTTGTGCTGCTGTGTTAGGCAAACTTAGCAGTCAGCAGTATCACCAACTGTAGTCATAATGATTTTCTTGATCTTGTCCCTGCCATGTTATCTCCATGATGTTTTTTAGGCAGCAATGTGATCTCTCGAGACACCTAATGTAAGCTTCATCAATTAGTGACTGGACAGGACAACAGGTTGCAGAAAACAGTCCAATACCATAAGGACAATGGTTTAATAGCTCTTTTCCATGTCTGCTTCCAGTTTTGTATGAATTTCTTTTACCAAAATTTGGTAACTTTCTCAGGCAAAACTTTTGACGTCTCAGCTGGTTAAGTAGAAACAGAAAATGTAAACACAGACTTTGAGGAGGGAATTTTATTGAGGAATTAAATTCAGAGATCATATCTTAATGAAAACTGCATGAAAGGTTCCTCTTTCTCCCTCTTCTGGCAATGCACATTCATTTCATAATCCCTTCTGATTAGCTTTCAAGTTTTAGGTGAAGGAACAACATTGGGTAATTGGACTTTTTCACAAAGTAAAAGGCCTGAAGAACCCAATGAACAGAAGGGAAAATAGGATTGAAATGTATTTGAAAATACAGACGTGAAGCTCTGGAATAAGTAGTGTTAAATTTTTCTCGTGGTTGGTATTGTTTGTAAACATGTATAGTCATATGTATCTAGTGTGGAAGAATCATCAATCAGGGCAGCACATGAAGTTGTAATGGACATGGAAAAGGCCTATTTTGCTCTGTTTTTTACTGGCAAGATTTGCTGTCATGCCTCCCAGTTCACTGAGCTTGGTGGTAGAGTGGGTGGTAATGAGTATATTACCTGCAAAGGTGCTGGCAGGGCTTGTCTTTGTCAAATGGACAGCTGAGCAGCACCTGTAGAATAACAGTGTGTTGATACATGTTGGTACTGTTGAAATATCCCAATTTTGTTCTTTGTTTATTAAAAAACATTGCTTAGCCTTCTCAGCTGGTGATTTACAGACTGCCCAAGTATTTTGCCATTATTTCACAAAGGGGGGGGGGGGAGGAGGGTAAAAAAATCAGTCTGTCACTTTTGCAAGATGTTATTTGTTTAGTATTTTGCCAAGTATATGTTAGTTGTGACTTTAACGTATATGAAATGTCTTGCAAACCTTAGCATGGACAAAAACCTTGTGATAAGCCACACTGGAAATGCATTGCATGTTGTTTACAGTTGATAATTTTTCATTTATTATTCCTTGCATCTTTACTGGTAGTATTTCAGCTTTTTGTTTAAAGACAGACATTCTCATCAGATACTCAGAAATGTATTAGGTAATCATTGTGTAACACCTTACACTTAGATTAAAACTGACACTACTGCAATCTACATATTCATAGAAGGGATGAAATATACACTTTCATTTTGGTCACTGTGCAGGGAGTGTGGCCAGTGAATGTATAATGGATAAAAAAAGTAAACAGCCAGGGTTTAAAGACTTGGGATGAAGGGAAATTTGAATATTTAAAATATGTACAAAGACAGACTTGAAAGCATCTATGAAGTATACATACAGCTGACTTTATAAACATCTAAAATGGCAAAAGAAAAAGGCATTAAAATGCAGAAAAGTGTCAATTCTAGCAAAAGCCACCATTAAATCTGACACTTGATAGGAGTAAGTTTTACCATCATCAAATGATGGATAAACAGCAGGGCAAACTTCAGAGTAAAATGGGACCATTCATAAGAAAGCATGTGCCTATTATCCTCCAGCATATTTTTGTGGCAGTTATCTGACTTCTACTGCTTGATAGTTAAGTGCCTAGTTTAAGTTTATTGCTTAGGTGTCATGGTTTAAACCCAGCCAGGCAGCTCGTTCACTCACTCCCAGTGGAGTCTCTCTCCAATCGAGACCTGCGTGTCCCCCCCCCCCCCCCCGCCCTGGGGGCTCTCCCCTTCCCCGTTCCTGGAGGGATGGGGAGGAGAATTGAAAAATGAAACTACCATGGGCTGAGACAAGAACAGTCCAGTAACCAATGTACAACACAAATCACCACTGCTACCACCAACAACAACAGTGATAAGAGAAAATAACAAGGGAAGAGAATACAATACCACCTGCCAAAAAACGAGTCCGACCCAGAAGACCCCGTGTCCTTCCGGGTAACTCCCAGTTACCCCCTCCCCGGGCATGATGTGCTGTGGTATGGAATACCTCTTTGGCTAGCCTGGGTCAGGTGTCCTGTCTCTGCTTCCTCCTGGCAGAGCATGAGACTCACAAAGTCCTTGGTCAGGGTAAACATTACTTAGCAACAACTGAAAACATCGGTGTTATCAGCACTGTTCCCATGCTGAAAGTCAAAACACAGCACTGCACCAGCTACCAAGAAAGAGAAAAATGACTGCTACTGCTGAACCCAGGACATTAGGTTATCTTTAAACTCACGGAGTGATAGATTTTTCTCAGAGTGATTATCCTGTGTTACAATGAATCTCTAAGAAGAAATTGCCAGGGAGATTTGTACTTAGTCAAACATTGCACCATTTCCTTAATTAAGAAGATAAACACCAAAATGTAAATTATTTATTTATATTATTTTTCCATTATTTTTTCCATAGCTGTAACTAATTTATAACGTTTCCTCTGGATCAGGATGGAATGGCTAAGATATTTGAGGTTATTTTTCCTTTATCAAAGCACAAGCAATTTTTCATTGCAGTGACTTTCTCTGCCCTTGAATAGCTGGCAGGCAGGTGACTTGTGCATAACAGCATTTGACTTGCAGAAGATGGAAGACTTGAATACTGTGCTCTTGCCAAATTCTGTCTGGTTAATTGACTTAGTACCAAAATATTTGCCTGCTTTCTCAGATAAAGGGAAAGAAAAAGGAGTCAGGGTAAAGAAATAAACTAGGAAAGAGCCCCTTGGGTTTCTTCTTTGTTGTTTTTTTTTTTATTTTTTATTTTTTCCACTAACCAGAGCACACAAGGAAGTAAATTTAAGTCTTAAATGATTTTTTTTTTTTTTTTTTTTTTTTTTTACCAGACAGCCCGTATCAAGATCAGATATTGATTGCAGCTTGCCTTTTTGTGCTCTGATGGTTTTTATTGACTTTTCAGTGCCCTGTGATGCATTACCAAAGTGATTGGATCAGCATATTTTCCCTTTGGTATTACACAAGGAATCTTGGATGCCTTACAGATGCATGTATTCAGCCTCCAAATATTCAGTGTTCCCATAAAATGAACAAGAAATGCATCATTCTTAAAAGGCAAAGAAGAAAGCCACTCTGATGAAAATGTTTTTTTTGTTCCTGTTGAGGTATCTGCAGCCCTGTGCAGAGAGGTAGGAAGGTCTGTTTAGAGCAGGCTATTCCTCTGAAAAGAAATATGGCAGAACATCTGAATGTCCATGGGTTTTCTGCTGGTCTGTGCAACGCTTTGGTGATGAGGTATGCTAGTGTTACCTTTATTTTGACTTTGCTCCCTTTATTTTTCCTTTGTTCCCTTAACTTGGTAGAGAAACATAATTGTGCCTGATTCTCAGCTGTATTTGGGATCTTACTCTGACAAATAGGGCTGCAATTTCATGTCCTTGCATTCTTACAGGAAGGGGGTGACTTCCCAAAGGACAGCAGCTGTGAACTTCTGAGCACCTGAACTTGTGTTCAGAGTAGAAGTTGGATTTACCCAGGCCATTACAGATAGCTTTCCTATGTTACTGTTTCCCATCACAGCATAGAAGAGCTTTTACAGCTGTTGTTATCAGTCACATAAATTTCACAGCCAGGGGTATAGCTTTTGTTTATGTCGGCAGCTGAGGGCACATTAATGCGATGTCATGTTTTGTAATGAAAGAGGTGGGAAGAGGCATGGAAGGGCTGCAGGACACAAGCTGGAGACTTTGTGGTGCTCCTGAGGATGTTAATATTTCTAGGTTGGTAGTTACTGTGGTCTCTATTGCAAATGGACACTTGCCTTTTTAGGCTTATCTAAGTCACTTACAAATCTCCTATTTTTGTATGTCAGTACTCCTCAGCTCTTCATTCTTTTTCTTTGCAGAGTTTCTGTGAGATAGGTAAACACTAGTCTACAGATAAGGGGTGGGGGGAATCTGAATCTAGGAAGCCATTGAAGCATCTGCTGCTCATGTGTGGGAAGGTAAAAAGTAACTCAGATGAGAACAGCACCACAGTAAAAATAGTTTTGCCTTCTCATCCTGATCCAAGTGCCTCTTAATCAACCCTGATTGTAGATCAGGGCCAAAGAACATAGGTAACCCATACTTGAGCTTTGCAGAAATGCTCCAGATGTCCCTCCACTGGTCCATAGTTCACATGGTCTGTCTCTTTCTTACAGGCTCAGATCTGTATTAAACATTTAGCCATAAGTGTTTACAACCCAAAGGCTTAAGATACTTTTTCATATGTACAGTGTGCATGTCTCGGGGACTGACTACTTTGATTGCATGAGTGATCAGGGGACGGATCCTATTTATTTGAGCAGGAAATTAAGCTGGGAAGGGAAAGAAGGCGTGTGTCAGTTTCCTACTGTTTTAAGGTCAGATGTATCTTGGGAAGCTTGTTCTCATTACTGACATAATCCAAATGTTGTGGGAGATCCTGTTATGCTGCTTCAGTGTTTAGACAAGAGATTTTGGATTCCTGGAGTTTTTACAGAAAACAATTCAGCCTACTTCTCTTAGCAGACAAGTTGAAAAGGCTTCTTTGCGAAGTGTCTTACATGCCACATGAAGAAGAAATAAATCAACAGCAGCTGAAAGCTTAAGAAAACTCCTGGAGTAAGATGGCCCCCAGTCCTGTTTAATGCTGTTACAGTGGAGCAGCCTGCATTCCCCAGTAATGAGGATTTAGCAGGAGGGCAGCTGTTCCAGTGCTACCTGGGGGACAGGGTGACTCTGCACAAACGTGAAGCAGTAATTGCCCCTTGCTATCTGGCCCAATGAGAACAGAAAATCAGCACAAGCTGAATGAGCAGTGAGAAATACCAATATTTCTTTCCTGATGCCCCAAGCAGTGTGGATTGGAGCCTTGCCTTGAAATAATTTAGGCCTTCACCCAGCAAAACATCTAAGTGTTCATTTAACTGTAAGCAAGCAAATAATCCCCCTGCAGTCACTTAAGGGCTGTGCACTTACATGCTTTGCTGGAGTGGGACCTGAGCCTGCAGCTGGTCGGTTGTGAAGTCCTGTGCAGGTTTTATGTACAGAACTAACAAGATGAGCAACATAAGCCGGTGGTGCTTAGGCTCCTAACAGCTCAAAGGACATGCTACTCCTTACAGCATTTCTTAAGTATTTTAATCAAATTGCTAATGGTTGAGGAACTAATGCAGAAATCACCGGTGCAGATATACAGCGCATAGCATGAAGTTACTGTAATTTTTTCTCCTACCTGTTTAATTTCAAAGACATTTGCAGTAGTGGCCACTGCAAAAATGAGTTCCCTTAAGTGTTGTGCAAGTTCCAATATGTCCCTCTGGAACTGATTTTCCTGGTGGTAAAAGGTGAAGAACCAGAGTGTCTTTGAATCCCTTAATAGGCAGCACAGCAGATTCAGGCTGTGGTACTAGCAGTGCTCACCCCACAAGTTTTCAGGGTGGAATTTGAGCAGGCTGCTATCAGGTGCTGTGTCTGCTCTCTGCCGCAAGAGCAACCTGTTCCTGTCTGCCACTCAAACTGACACAAGCTATTTCCCGAGCAGTTAATTCATTGCACAATAACAAGTTTGTCTAGTTGAAGAGATATATGGCACTTCAAAGAAGGAGGAGGAAATTGCTAACAACAAAGCTCTAGGAAGATAAAGTAGGGATATATTTCCTTATTGCATCTTCACACCTGGATAAACAAAACCGATATATTGTTTCATAATAATTAAAACCAAGGTGTAGATGATCTTTATAGATGACTTTTTATAAAGCACTGTTCTTTAGAAAAAGAGTTCAGTGTATATTTTTACTAATGCAAGTAAAATGAATATAGAGTAGAATACAGACTTTTTTAAAATATGAGATGTTTTGTTGTGTTTTGGTTTTTAAAAGATAGCTGCATTTTTCAAGTATTCCTGGGAAAACTACTCAGAATCTTTCAGGTATAATGTTCTGGCTTTCTGGTGTTACCTTTTTTGTTTTACTTCGTACTTTTACTTTCCTCTGCTACTTTTCCTTCTTTAAAGGAAGCCAAAATTGAAAATGAAAAAGAATCTAAAATGTGTAGAAATGTATTTGTTAGAAATCAGAAAAAAACCCGAACCAGACTTTAGAAAAGCAGCAAATAATTTTGAAACACACTTCCAAACAAAAATATTTCACCTCTTGTTACGGTTTTGACCAATACCACTCTGCAGGCCCTATTAGAAAGATAAGGTTTCAGCAAAGAGCATGTTGTCTTAAAAAAGAAAAAAGATCAAAAAAGCTTTTCAGGTGCTAGAAGCTTCCTTGTGGAGATGTGTTACACATAGCAAATGGAAAAACTATGGATGAGGGTGTGCACAATGTCTGCTGTTCACATGAGGAAGAAGAGAGAACCATGTAGACTTAACTGCAGTGAGGATCTGTAAAAATCGGTTGGTTGAAACCCCAGTTCCTGTAAACTGAGGTTACAGCTGAAGGTGCTAATTCACTCCAGGTGTGAATCTGTTCTAAGGAGGGATAATTGCAACATGGACTTTCTTAGGAAGATATCAGAAATACCACATCATGGGAGTGCAATCAGTGTGTGAGTAGGAGGATTTTCTAAGCTTGCCCATGGCCAGGGTGAAAACTCAGTTGAAGATAACTGGAGTAGCTAAGTCCCTGGAATAGATTTTTAGGGCATGCCCATTGGGTAGCCTTAGTAAATCCCTGGTGTTTTGCTGACCTGTAATATGCTTCCTTTTGCTTACAGGTCAGTTAGTGGCCCTGCTTCTCCCCTTTCTATTCTGGTTACATTTAATCAGCCTGAATTAGAAACAGGATATCTACTGTTCCGAGTGTATTGATTCTTGGAGCAGATTTCATCAGAACTGAAAAGAGAAAGCTTAGACCACTCTCCTTTTATTCTTTGACCGATGATTTCTTTTACCCTACATGACAAAGTGATAGATGTACTTAGTTAATTTTCTGCAAAATCATTAATGCCACCCTTAACGGTTGGCTACCCAGGTATTGTTTAAATAGCTGTCATGTGTTTGTTACCTGAGACACTGCAATACTGTATAATCAGACCATTAATTTTCTTCCAGGGTTGGTCCTACATAACTAGTATGGAATTCATAGCTAAGGGAGGAAAAAAAACTAGTATTCATTCTAGCAATCAGATTTATCCTGTTTTATCCTCAGACTAAGGCTGAAAGTTGACAAAAGTTCAAAAAAAAAGGAAAAAGGAAAAGCTGAAGTAAGTGTTCAAAATAGATTCTTCTGATATTTTTCCCCTATGCAATTAGAGTCTACAACAAAACAATGCATAACTACCTTTTGTCTCCTGAATCGTCTTGACCCTTCAAAGGACCCAAGGTCAATGGAGCTGCTATGTAATTGACTGCTTACCAAAAGGAGATCATGTGGTCTGATCCTTGATGTGCATGCTGAATTTCACCTTCAGTCCTGGAATCCTTAATGAGTTCTGATATTTGATGAGTGCTTTTGATAAAGCTCAGCCAAAGCTTATCATCCCCAGAATGGGAGCCAATCTCGGAGTTAGATCTTGACGTTCTACTGAATCCACCACCAGTTTCTGCAGATGTATCATTAAAAATACAGTAAAGAACATGTCTTCTTATTTATCTGACTTCTGTCTTGTTAGATTACAAAGGCTCTTGCAATCTAGTACTGTGTTTTTCAAGACGTTTCTTATTTGTCATTTTGATAAACTAAACAATTAGAGTTCTTTCAGATTCTTTTTGTAAGATATTTTCTACAACCCTAAATATGTATTGGTGCATCTTTTTATGTGTCTCTTACCTCATTTTTCCACATAATTTTAAAAGTAAGGAAAACGAAATATTGCCCAGCTTTACACCTGACCCTCAAAATATGTGGAAGAAGGTAAAAATCTGCTCTCTCTTTACCCCTCAGCTGTTTATATAGTCAAGACTGTGGACTGGTTTCATCAAGTGGGAATTCATTTACTCCGTTTCCTAAGATCTTTTACAGTCTTGTCAAATCTTGCTCTATCTTGCGGAGATAGAGCCATCTGTTTAATATCTTTAGTATGTAGATATTCTGTGTTCAAATCTATCAAAGCTATCCATATCCAACCTTTCTTCATTTATCTTATGTTGTTATTATCCTGTAATTGTTTATTGTCTATGTGTTGGTCTGTCTCCTGCCTTCTTTCAAATGGGTGATTTTAGAGTTTCTTCATCACTTTCTGCAGCAAACACTTCTCAGTCTACTGCTAGTCTGGTGAATAATACAACAAAAATTCTCCTCCAGAAACATCTCCAGTACTCCTCACTGGCAATGACTTCTCAGTTATGCCAATTACAGAATTATACATCTATGTAATACATATGTCATTGATAATGATTAATAAAAAAGGTCAGAAGCCTTATGATGTGGCTTCAGTTCACTGATATCCCCAGGACTGCAGAATAGAGAATGTTTGAAAATTTGAACACCCTTCCTGGCTTTACCATAACCCTGGTGCCTGTGAAAAATTAACACAAGGAGAAGCTCTACTCTGCGATTTGAAGGTTTGATTGAAGCTTAAACCAGCAGAATGAGTTTTAAGTTAATTAGCTCAGCAAGCAGTAATGGGCCTATAGTAGCATCGGAGATGAAACCTGTCCAGGACCCTGCAAAATACCTCTGGGGCTAATGTATGATGAAAGCTGTGTTGCTTGAGGCTAAACTAACTGAGGATAGGTGTTTAAAGCTAAGAATGGGGTATGTTCATGGGTTCTGGTCAGAGCTGTAGACTGTAGCATATGCTGGCTCAATATAATAATAGCAACTTGTTTAGTGTTACATTTAATTTAAAAAACCCACATGGGGTGTCATATTCTTTCTGTCCCTGGCATGAGCAAACAAAAAAGTCAGAAACAAATCCAACTTCATTCAGGTATTTCATTCTTCATGTAAGCATCTCAGCTGGGGCAGATATGTAACAGCATGCTTAACTGTACACATGCACAACATCCTGTTGTATATATGGAGACACTTAAACCCAGATTAACAGCCCATTTAGCAGTGCCCATTGTGGGCATTAGAAGAGCCTGGCTGACTGAACAGCTTGATCATATTGAGTCAGTCTATCAGATTCTGTTTTCAGACCTGCTGGTGTAAATTCTTTGTTTCCTGATGATGAACATTATACCAGAGTTTGTCAGATAAATTCTGGTTCATCGCATCTGGTGCACAGTCTGAGATCACATATACATTAACCAGGTGGTGGGAGAGAATGCCTCCCTCTCTTCCCCTTCTGGCTGTGAGGTTTACAGTTTTTGAGACCTTGCTGATGTGTTCACCCTGAATCCTAGCCCCTTACCCAGAAAAATTAAGGTACTGATTTAAATAAGCAGATTAAAAGCATTTTTTTTCTTCTATACTTAGCCAGTGTGCACAAATATGAGTCTGATCCTGAACCCTTTTCTGAAATGAGCTGTATAGTTAAGTCCCACACTTGTGAAGGCAGGCTGCACACACATCTCGGGGAATAGAGATCCTGTTTTCATATCTGAGTGGTACAGGGCTGGCACTTTTGTGCAGGATAGATACAAACCTTATTTCTTATGGTACTATAACCACCTTGCTGACTGTGTTGTATAAGAATTTGCAAAGTCAGGCCAATTCCTGGGGATGAAAAATAGAGATTCAACGCTACCCATGAGACACCAGCATTTGAAAATTTGAGGCTATACTTTGCACAGTATCCCACGCAGTAATTTTGCTTTTCTACCTTGTTTCTCTCTAAAATTTTTCTGTGCCTTTCTGTTGCTGTCTTCTGCCTTTCAGTGCGTTTCTACTGCAGCACCTGTGTGTTCAGCCCCTGGCAGTTCCTGAATGTCAGTGTTTTGAAGAAACTGAATTCCCTTAATTTTACTTCACCAGCTCTCTCATAGAGGCTGACAGCTGACAAACACAATGAGGGGAAAAAGCAGCATGAGCATTAGTATGAATGTGAGCATGCTGTGCCTTGCCAAGCACAATATTGCCTTTGCTTTGTTAAAAAAGTTATTTGTAAATGCAGATATAGGGGTCCCTCACATATCAGATGCAGTAAATTAGTGTATTGCTTCATGAGCAAAGTTTTCTCAATTTGCCTCTTGCTTTTTCCTTCCATTTCCTAAACAAAGTTCAAATGCAGCCACCTATGGTGCTAATTCATGCCTAGCATACTGTACATAAAAATAATTATCTCAAAGACCTGTGTGATGCTACAGCTGTAACCACAGTGGTACCCTTCTATGTGCCGCGACTTTCCATTGTACTTTAGTCTTTAAACCATCACTTCTGTAGTGTCAACTTCCATACAGGTTTCTCACAGAAGTGTCTCCTGCCACCACTAGTTAGTATATTTCAAGTAAGTTTTTATTGCTGGTCTCTGTCTTGTATTTCAGCCTGTCTATGTGGATGCCCATTGGAAAGTCAAAGATGCCATGCTACTTGGTATTATCTTCTGGCTCTGTTGAGTTGTAATATGCACTTTCTAATGTCAGCAAGGAGATCAGGTTTTAATGGTAAGAACCTGGCTCCCATTTTAAATGTCTGCTGCAGTCTTTGTTTCCTTTTCTTGCCAGTCTCTTCAGCATGCTTTGTTTTCTAATAGGTTTGGGACACCGATAAAGGTCTTTTTAAACCATGTTTTCCTCATTGTAGAATGAAATGAGAAGATCACATTGTGTCAGTGCTGTGTCCTTTGCATGGCTATTCCTTCTATGGATTCTGTTAGCAGTATTAATAAAAACTTTGAATAATCTGGGCTACTCAGCTGCTGGACCTGTGAGCTCAGAGCTGATGCCTACCTTGAAGAGCAGCTCAAGTCTTCTAACCAGAAGAAGCAACAGCTGCATTTGCTGGAAGCACTCCAATATGTTGCCTGTGCTACCTGTATGATAGATGGCAAGAATTTGTTTATCCATAGTGAGTTAGGGATCTCATTTTTTTATTAATCTAAATGAAAAAGGAATTTATTGCTTCCTGTAGCAAAATCAACTTCTGCATCTATCACGCTACACATGAAGCAAAAATTTTTGTGTTTTGGTTACTGACAAAAAGCAGAGAGCTATTTTATAAATCTGCTTGATTTGCTTATTCAGTTCGCAGCCTATTCCACAATTTATTTGGGAAGTATGAGAGAATGTTTCACTAAATTTTGCTCCTTTGTTAAAACAAAATAATAAACCAAAGCATAGAAAAAATCAGAAGATGCAAGGTGAGATCACGCATTTTATTCAAAGTTTGTTCCAACTGGAAAAAGTGAATATAAATACATTAGTGCAAAATATTCAGTTATGGCCAAGAAAGGAGTCTGTTAGAGTCTGTGCCCAAAACCTTAGAGCAAAAGAGTCATAAAAAGCCTGAACAGAGATTTTTGTTGTTGTTTAGGTTTGTCTCCGCAGATTGTAAATTAGAATATCAGGATATGCCCAGGTGTTTTTTTTCTCCAAAACAGAGGAAGCTGTCTAATGTCTGGAGCTGTGCAAACACTAAACAAGTGTATTTTTTTGGTATGTGAAGTGTAATCTCTGGTAGCCTTCCATTTGGGAGATTATAGATGTCTTATCTATGCATTTTACTTGGTTTTGAGCATCAGTGCTCTTGAAAAGATGCATTTCAGTCAACAGGGCTACAGCTTGAAATGTTTCAGCTGCTTTTATCTTAAGCACTCATGGTAATTATTGCTTTGTAGTATTATTATCTGGCTATTTATTATTTCATATGCAAGCTGTTTTTGTGATGCAGTCTTATACTGAAACAACTAGGGGAAATTACAAAGAACTTTACTTCAAAAGAAATCTTATTTCTTAGTCATATATATGTACCCTTCAGTAACTTAATGCAGTATTTACCCCTGATGTCGAATTTCCAGTGAGCTATAAACACTACACATTTTCTTTTGGTCAATGAAGCATATATTTCTCATTTTAAGATTTTTTTTTTTTTTCTGATATCAAAAAGCCGTTTTTAATTTTAATTTTTGATAGTATCTAGAGGTTGAAATAAAAATTGGGCTTTTGTGGGTTACGATACAGAACCATATTAGGAAATGATGGATTCTGCTTCAAAGAATTAACAGTATTGAGGGAAAGGTGGGAATCTCAGTTAATCTCAAATGTAGGGCAAAGTGCTATTTTAAAGATTTCTGAACCATTTCAGCTTTTAATGTCCCAGTAATACTTGTCTTATCAATGAAAATGGTTAGTGCTTCATAGTTTTGCAAAAGCACTTGAAGACCTTGCCTTATTCGTTTGTATCTTCAGGATGATGGATTATGATATGAGTCCTTCAATGTTTGGTGCTAGAACAAGCCCTAATCAAACCTTTCTTTTTAATAGAGATACGCTGATGCTAAACAGGAGAGAGCTACAGAAGCCATTAGTAGAAAGCTTATTCACTCTTCAGTACTTTAGATTATGCTTATGCAAAAAATCTCACTGATTTCAGGGGGACAGAAATACTTATGGTGAGTATGCTTGCTTTGCTTGTGTAAGAAAGCATTACCTTCTAAAAATATATGGAGAGTTTATACATGTGCCTCTGCCAAAATAGCAGCATTCCAGGAATACTTGGTTGAGAACATCAGGCATAAACCAAAATTGCTGATGTTGATTTAAACCACAAACTTTTCCTAAATTGTACAAAACTTAACATTCTCACACCAAATGATATGATAAATAAAGTGTACTTTAAGTCATTAGATTACATTGTGGGAAGTATTTATAATTAACTTCTGAGGTGCTGCCAGCTTTGTGCTAATTGGATAATCTTACTTCTCCATTAAATAGACAGATGGAAGACACACTTCATAAAACACCAATTCTTATTGCAAGTAGTTGGATATATCAATCAATATTTGCCCATTTGAGAACAGAATTTTAAATATTGATGCACAGTTCAGTAAAACATCTGTATCACAGTCCTGGTGAAAAAATATTATGTTATAAACTGCATTTCCTAGAATTAAATGCATCAATATTCCATTCAAAGTGTGGTTTTACTTGTCTTTAAAACAGTGCAAAGCAGAAAAGGAAAATAACTAAACTACTAATGATGACTTTGTCACCTTAGCAGACAGTACTGGGCAAAATTTAAGTGTTAAACTATTGCTAAGCAAAGCTTTAGCCAGATGGCATGTGTAATTCTGCTCGGCAGTGATTAGAGATAGTAGTATTCACAGAACTCCTGTTCTGGCAAGTAGAGGGTGTTAAAAGATCGTGTGTATTGAACCTTAAATAGTAGTTCTTAAAGCTGATTTTAATTTCTAGTGCTATTGGTAGCAAGAGAGATGTCTCATATTGAAAAAATCCATGAGGATGAGAAGAGAAGCCGCAACTCCTTGTTAAACATTTTGTCAAGGAAAACTGTCACAGACATCAGATACTGCAATATATATACTTGCTTCCAAAAAAGTAAGCGTGAAACAAAACCAAGATGGTGTGAACACATTATGACCTATATTAAGCAAAAAAAAAAAGATAAAAAAAAAGATAAAAGTGAGCTTTTAAGCTGAATTAGGATGAACTGGGCTCTTGTTCATTGGTAGTAATAGCTGCAACCTTTAGTAAACATCAGACCACTAATAAATACCTTATTCTAAAAAAAAAAAAAAATCAAGATTTCAACACTGACATAATGATCTAATCACATGTTATCTGCTCCCTAAGTGCATTCTTTTAAAATGATTTCTATTTCCGTCATTACTGATATTAGTCAGAAAAATCTCAGATGTAACCACTGGGTGAGAATCACCTGCAGATAGGGCTAAATTGAGCTGTATGCATTCTGAACGCTCAAATTAAAGCCCAAGTGAAACCTGAGTGATGCCTAGACTGACCTGCTGAGGGTTGAAGGCTGAATGTTCTCTAGGGAATAGAGTTACATTGCCATAGAATTATTTATATGACAGGTTAAAAGGTAACATTTTAGTTAGATAATATTTTAGCATCAGTTATTTCTTAATAAAACAAATTTTGTAAGGGTTTTGTTTTTTAATGTGAAAATGATATTTGGAGATTAGAAACTTGGATTTTGTTTTAGATCAGTTACAGGAATGTCTTATTTATTCTGTATCTCAGAGGTTAAGTTTAAATATCAAGAAAACAAGTGGTTTTTTTTGTTTGTTTGTTTGATGTTTGTTTTGTTTTGTTTTTCTTTTTGGTTCACATGGAAAACTAGTAATTTATTCAGACCTAAGTGTAAGGGAGCTTTGAAAACCGTGTGGTGAGGTCTGTCCCATTCCTCACTCTGTGCATCTCTTCCATACAGAAAACAATGATCTTCTGCCTGAGAAGTTAATGGCCATTAATAATGGCCTCTCAGCAAAGCCATATTTTATATAACTGAGATGAACCAGGGTCAGAATCCGTGGTAATAAGCACTAGCAGTAGAAAGACATTGTTATGAGAAATAAGGTAAATCACTTAGTGAGCTGCACTGAAAAAGTCAGAGCTTGGAACCAGATTGAACCATCTTCCTGTGGATTTTTTCATGTATCTTGATCATGAAAAACAGAAAATAACCTCTTCACCTTCGGGAGAATTATAGCTGAATGCTTTTGTGGTTCTCTTTAGATGTGCAGCAGATGTTGAGATTCAGAATTCAGAATTTTTGTACTCTGAAGTAGGTGGGATTCTCAGGAATGATCTAAGAAAAACAGAACAACCAAACAAAACCCCACAACTGCTATGGTTCATATATAAATTTGGATTTCTTTTAATCAGGTGTAAAGGTATGCTTGTCATGTTTGAGTGAGGAGGAGAGCTCAAAGCATCCAAAGTAAGTGCTTTACCTCTCTGGGTGGTCCGTGTGAAAACTTTTCTGGATCTAGTATACAGCGTTAAACTGCTGGCAATGCCACTAAGGCCACTGGGGCAGTGAACATTGAAAACCACTGCTGTGGCTGGAGAATGTACAGCTTCCTGCTCTTTGGTGCTTCTGTGTCATGACTTTTCTGGTGGAAGAAAAGGTGCAAGCATTTTCTGGTTGTCCTCAAGGAAAAGATTGTTGAATCAAAGAATCAAAAGAGTGATTGAGCTAATGATTCTGACTTTGCCTGAAGGCTATCAGGGGGCAGGATCAGGGGCCCCATTGCTGTGGGGCTTGGGAGGCCTGTAATTTCTGGAGAACGGGTCATGTCAGCGTGAAAATGGCACCATGACTGGCATAGTTCTATCTGGAAAAGAGAGTATGTTTCTCTGCTAACTTGGGCACCTTATCCCCCAGGAGCCTGAGCAACTACTCTTGCTTACCCTCCCCCACCATGTATCCCATTTAGCAGAAGTATCTTCCCTGGGATGTAGGAGATTGGGCCCCTAGTCCCTCCTCTTTAAGGATTTTCTACTCCTCTCGTGCTCCAAGCTCTGAAGCAGGTCTTTCCCACATCTGCTTTTCTTTCTCATACAGTCCTGAAGTATTCTTTAGGCTGCACTAGCATGGAAAATGGAAGATGGGAATTTACACAGTCCAAGGAAAAGCAGAGAATCGACGTTTTGCAAAATAGGTGATTATGCTGACCATTTGATTAGTGGGTGAGAAGAGAATATAATTTTCTGTAACAGAAGCTGAGCAATTGGATGCCAGCACTTAGAGGGTTAGAAGAAAGGGCAAGCAGAGGAAAAAGTAAGGTGAAAGACAGGAGCAAAATTAGGTGCTGACATGTCTCCAGGGTGAGATGAAAAATTCTGCAAATGCCTGTAGCACCTGATTGTTGACAGAGATGCTCACAGAATTCTTTAAGCACAAATTCTTCCTCCAGTGAATCTTTATATCTCTGCTATAATTGGTAATATTTTGTGCTTATGGGATTGACAGTATTTCCTTTCTGGCAGACCTTAATAACTGCCTCTTCCATACCCCTAGGAAACATCAGGAATTGTTTATTACAGTCTAAGAAATGCTGAGGCCTGTGGCTGGGAGTCTTAAACATTTGTATTTATTACCATTTATCTAGCCACAATATTAATGTTAAAGTACTATGTAACCAAGAAGTTTCAGAGTAAGAACACACTGGAGCCTTGAGATCAGTGTACTCAATCAAGCAGAACACATCTCTAGGCAAAGGGACACTGATTCCTTACCAGCAATTTAATCCCAATTTTGAGGCATGCAGAAGGAATTAATGGATATGTAGCCCATGTATAAAGGAAATAATTTCTCCCTGGGTAGCTGTTAACTTTGCTATGCCAAATATTGCAGTTTGTGAAATCCAGTCCTTACAGCAGAATTGCAATTTTTAATTTGGTGGTTTAAGCATTTTTCAGTGTTATCTAGCAACAGAAAACAACACAAGCCTCTCTCATAAAAATTAAATGCAAGCTTTTTGTTTTTAAGTGTAACCATTTATAATTCATGAAATACAACTTGTAATCAGTTAAACTGCAAAATAATTATCTAATACAAGAAAAAAAAGGAGAAATAACTGTAGAAAAACCAAGACATATTAACTAAATGTGAATGCATTTGAGATGGAAATTAATTAAAAGCTTTTTTTGTTGTGGGAGAAATGGCATTCTGGAGCAGAGTCTCAACAGGACTGCAGGGGTAGCCAACCTCCAATTTTTTTTAAGAGCTTGCCAAGATTGTGACTCAAATGACAACTGACTGAAACAGCAGAGGAACGGTCTCTTATCTGTTAGTGGTTCTTGTCAAACCTATAATCTATGCATTTTGTTTCTTCACAAGATCTTTACAGTGATACATGACTAGTAGAATAATACAGAATTACATGTGCTAAATAGAGCATTTAGATTGGGCTCTACTAACTGGGTTTCTTTACAAAACTTGTCAGTGTCATACTGCTTTCAAGAAATTAAATGTCTTCTTTTCTTGTAGAACAATATCTATTTAGTCAGATCTATTCTGCGTTTACTGTATTGTATTTTCCTTTTTCTAACTACATCTGGAGAGAATAAATCCCTTCCCTTTGTTCTTCTATGCACAAAGCTTTCAAATAGAGAAAGAAAAGAGTACCATCAGAAAATGAAATAGAGTTCACCTTCAAAATGCTGCATGTGACTGGAAATAAAATAATTCTATTTCATGGAGTGATATATTTTTCAATGCTTTTCTATCTTTGGATTTACTACCATGTCAGAAGCGTAACTTGAAATCTGCAGCAAGGAAAAGGAGGGGAAGATATTTGTACTCCCTTCCTGAACAAAATATTACCAAATACCTTGAGTATCTAGTTTATTGGTTCATTGGATACAGCAGAGAGATTTTCCTTGACCTTTGACCTTTTAAGTTTCAGCTTGAATCTGCAAAAAATCCTCTTCAACCACCCAAGTACAATCTATCAGTTTAGAAGAGCTCCTTGTCATTTAAACCAAATTAGCCCAACAGAGCCTGAGTTTTTCTGAAATACAAATACATGGATTTGAGTCACTGAGTATAACATATATTGTTCCACTTTGGAAACATTCTGTTCTAGACAAAACATAGAAAGGAAATTCTCTTTCATTTTTGCTTCCATGGAGTTCAGTGAGATAACTGCGGGAACAGTGTTACCCATTTTGCCTTAAACTGCAATTATAGAACTGAGAGTCATTCTGATACCACAATCACTCCAAGTCTTACCTGAACTTATATTAAAATAATGCGTTTTGCAAGATCTGAGAAGTTCAGGTGCAGTTTGAAAATCTCCTGTGTAATTTTTGAAAGTCCTGTTAGATCTAAAAATCTGTCTAAAAGATTCATGCTTGAATGAAGTGCTCACCAATTGCATGTAGAACCCAGTGAAATTCCTGGAACTTGAATGCATGCAATAACTACATTTCCTGCTCCTAGTACCTCCCATTCTAACTAGTTCTTACATAGGCTGAAACAAGACTTCTACTGTTTGCTGACGTTTTAGGTGCTGAGGCTGCTGAAAGGCAGTTGTGGCTTATAACTTTTAGAGGCACCTGGTTACCTTTGTGGATGTGACAAGTAAGTGAAGTTTACATAACCAACTCCATTTTGTTCATTGCTAGTTCTCTTTCATTCCTTTGATTGTATTTGCAAACCAGCAGTCCATTATTCCATGGCATTCACCCTTCTTTGGAGCTAAATTTTCCTAAAAGCCGGACTGGTGGTGCAGCAAAGATGCTGGTGGTTTGAGGGTAGGTCTAAACTGCACAATGTCCAGAGGCACCCAACACAGCTCTGTTCACAAGAACATAGTAGCTTGTTTAATGGGTATTTCTGTCCTAATAATTCTCAGTCTGGGGAGAGAGCTGCACTAATAGTGGTAACTAAATCGGGAAAATTCATAGGGAATGCAGAAGGGAGTGCATTTCATCCAGAAACTACCTTGAGGACTCAATAAGGCTTAAATGATACCAAGACCTCGAAGAGGACATCTGCACTGGACTACATGAGTAGACTGAAATTTTCAAGTCAACAGCAAAGTCTTTAAAAATACTGAAATCATTAAAGTGATACTGATGATATGGAACAACACTTTCATCTTCACATCTCCTTGAGGGCAGTGAGATGTTTTCCTTCAATTGAAAAGAAAGAAAAGTTATTTTCTCAATTTTCAGGAACTGAGTTGTTCTTCCTCGAATCAGAAACTCCAGAGTCAGTAGCTGGGCTAATGTGATACGTGAATTCAGGAAATCAGTGTTGTGACCAAATAACATACAAGTACTATTCTAAGGCACCCACCCTCCATTAGTATTAGTAGAAATAGGAAAGAAAGCTTGTGTATTGCAGTTGCTTAGAAATTTTATTGGCATAGATGTATATACATACATGACATAGCTGATATGTGTTTAAAGATATTGTCTGTGATTATGTGTGTTTCCTGTGAATTTTATGGTAAGATAAAGATACAGCTAGAAATTTTTCTTGGCACTTGTGTTTAATACTGTAATTTCAATATAAAATATAGTAAATATCAGCATCTTTAGCAGTCTTTGAAATTAGAGTTTGCTGTGAGTTGTTGTGGTCTGTGAAATGGGGAGCATAATAATATACAGAAGGACTCCGGTATGTCAGGGAGTGCCGAGTTACAGCAGTTGTTCAATAAATTTTCCTAATCCCCAGCTACCATGCAGAGCACTTGTGGCTGGAGCAATTGCAGCTATTTGGTATTACTCAGCTGCTCCTCCCAGTGTTCGCAAACAAGTAACGTAGTGGTGTCCAGGTAAGGCACAGCCAGTGAATGCTGCAACTGCAGAACAGAAAGACGGCAGGATTTCCTATAGCCTAGGTACCTTAAGTAGGATTATTCTGATATTGAACATGCATACACGTGTTGGAAAGGTGTGAGAGGTGCAGTGTACAGCCTGACTGCATTTATTTTTTAATCATGGAGAATCAGTTCCCTTCGCTGGACCTTTCATTTGTGTATGTCCCCATGGCGCACAGTAAGGAGGTGAAAAGTATGGAGCAGAGAGTGTCAGTGTGGGATATTGTACTCTCAAGTGGAGATCCTGGTGTTGCAGTGGCCCATTTCATGTCGAAGTTCCTTACAACAAAACCACATGGTGGTTTTCCTACTGCTCCCAGGTGCTTAAGCCACGTACAACTTCTTGGTATGTTAAAGGTTACACAGATGCATATTTTGGCCTGTGGGATCAAGATGATTGAGTGAAGACTATGTAACGTGTTATGCACATGTCATATATAGTCCTTGCTGTTAGATAACCTCTTGTATTGATCTTATACTTAAGGTATTGCACTTGGTAAATCTGGCCTGGGATGAGAGGTTTCTTGCTTGGTCAGTTTTGGGTTTATTTTTATACAGTGCAGCTGTGGTTGTGGGTTGTTATAAAAATTATCAAATTAGGAGAGAAGTAGTGGAATTTGCAAGAGGTATATGAATATGTAGTATCCTTCCGTCAGTGGAAGATTTGCTAGCAGAGATGGTGCCTAGTGCACCAAATTCAAATTAAGCTAATACAGTTGTGGTATAATATTAAAAAAAGAGAAGTGGTTCTTCTCCACTTAGCAACAATGAACTGGCCTAAGTACTGAACCCTCAACAGAAATAATGATTTGTGAAAGCATATTTTTCAAAGAAATGATTAAAACAGACAGCTACTAGTAATGAGACTGCAGAGTTAGAAATTATAATTGCCAGAGAGAAAGGAGTCTAGAGAAACAAACATCTTCAGGCTAGCGAGTGGAAACTTGATAGGTGTCTATGAATTCATAAAGAGTTCACAGTAGTTACCTATTATTTTCGTTAATTGAAAACTGAGGAGGAATTACTGGATTTAAACTAGAGCATGGGCAATTTAATTAGACATCAACGCAAACTTTTATAGGACAACAGACATATTCCCTAGGATTGCAGTCATTGCAAATATCTAAGGCTAGAGAGAACATACCATTATCCTTCCATATAAAGGTCTTGTCCTTGGTCATAAAGGTCTCTGGGGATTTGTAGTGTAATCACTATGCAGAAAGTCTGCACTGCTCCTTCCTATCATGTTGAGTTGTCTGGTGGTCAACAGCCTTCCCTCTTCATCCACTTTCTATTCCCCCTCCAGAAGAACACTAAGGAAAATAATAACAGCTCTCCAAACCACAGAGGCTGCAAGTCTGAGTGCTTCCTACGCGGGCTACATAAGGAATAGTGGAAGCATTTGGGGATTTTAGTTTTATTTCTTTCCTAAACACCTCAGAACTGTCACAAGCTATAAATCTGACTTGATAATGTTACGGATAATGATGACACACATACACTTAGGTGTTGTAAGCCAGCATTGTTTCATCTGGCCCAGAGAGATCACTAAGCTGTTCTCCATATAGATAATGTATCTTCTGTACCTTCAACAAAAGTTGTCAGTGAGCAACAGTCTTCTGATAAGCCTGTGAATGGAAATCATGCTGAATAAGAATTAGAGATGGAAAAATAAGTTATCAGTGTTTTGATGATTGAAGTTTTTTTCCTTGCTGTATATGCTCTGGAGTTCTCCCTCCACATATTTTTTTTAATTAACTGAAGCAAAGAAGTTTCTGCTCTTTCCCTTGGGAGTTCCTAGAGGCCATGAGACCTTTACTGTCATGGAACTGTTACAGTCTCAAGGCAAAAATCTGTTCTCAGCTGTGCTAACGCAATGCCTCGTTAATCTGAGAGAAAGGGGCACCCACCTAGCCAAGCACAGGGCTGCTTTGTTTTCTTTCCTGTAATTGATAAAGGCTTTCTCACACCCCAAAGCCCCTGTAGCTAGCAATTACTCTTTCTGTTTTGCTGTCTTTTTCTTTTTTTTTTTTTTTTTTGGCAAGCTTTAACTTGTTTTCTGTAGTCTGCATTGCTTCCCCCCTTCATCTCCATTTCCATTATATCTTTGAGCTATCCTTACAGAGTCATGTATTTCACTTCTAATTGATTGCATTTTTCTATGCTAGTGAGACTAGTGAGACTATAGCCCATTATGCATTAATTAGTGTCTTGCAAGATTCTCTGAGCTGCATCAAAAGTCAGAGATTCTAAATGTTTTGTCTTGTTATTGCTGCATCAGCTTTTTACATCATTATTTTCATCAACTTTTTCATTTAAAATCTGATAGTTGTGTGAGGCTTTCCGAGACCATTACACAGAGCACAAAACTCAAGTGGCTACATTAGGCATGCCAATATCTTGGGTTGGTCATGAGCCCAGTCGTACTGGCCACTCTGTGTAGAGCATTAACCCCCTCCTGGAAATATTTAAGAACTTGAACATTTTTTCTTTTTTTTTTTTTTTAAATCTAATCAGCTTTTATTCCTTCTTCTTTTAGATGAAAGTTTAAAAGATGTAGTGCCTGTGGAGTTCAATCCCAGAAGGCAGAAAAGAACTGAAAACATGTTATTTTTAAATGATACTGAACTGAATCTTGTGGGCTTTTTGGTCTGCCTAATGATTTTTGGATGTTGGTAATCGCTTTTGATCAACGGCCTTGATGATTTACATCCTCAACTTGAGATGCAACTGGCTCTGTAAGCATAGGTGTTTAGGAGCTAAATAAAGGTAGCCTGTTGATCTGATGGCATGCAGCATTAATTGAGATTATAAACCTTTGCATAAGCAAGGCCTCTATAGCATTCAAAGGTTTAGATAGATCACGTTCTAAATCCTAGCTTTCCTAATTCTGAATACTCCTGGCAAAGGGCATATTGACAAAGAGACTAAGAATTAAGCATTGTATGCATTCTAGCAATCATAATTTAAATGTTGCTATGAAAGACTTAGAGTGCTTTTAAATCTGTGTGTCAGTGCATGCCACACTACGGCAAATTTATTGTCTGCCTGGTTCCAGGACTAAGCACTTAAATGATCAATAGCGTTTATGCAGTAAGAAATTTTAATTTATAACTTAAGTAACAAGAATAAGGGAAGGAAAATTCAGGACTTCCTTGCATCTTCAGATAAAAAAAAAGTTATTTCACAGTATTATAATATGCTGAGGGTCCTTTGGAGTGTTAGAACTCAAATTTTTTTAATAAGGCTGATTCTACCTGGGCAAGAGCAGCTACTTTTGCTCACTCATGCTGGAAATAGATTTTCTTAATCACTCTGCATTTTGGGTAAGGGAATAAAGAACTACTTGAACCACTAAAATGAGGGGCAAAATATCATTCAGGGACTGTAGCAATAGGACAAGGGGTAATGGATACAAACTTAAGTAGGGGAAGTTCAGATTAGATATAAAGAAGAAGTTGTTTACTTGTGTGGGTGGTGAGGCACTGGAACAGGCTGCTCAGAGAAGTAGTAAACGCTCCATCCCTTAATTCCAGGCAGTGTTTAAGGCCAGGCTGGACAGAGCCTTGGGTGTGTGGCATCCCTACCCATAGTAGGTGGTGGGGGGATTGGAACTAAATGATCTAAATCTCTTTCCAACCCTAACTATTCTGATTCTGTGACCATCAGTTTTAGATTCAGGTAACTGACAGTGCTCTACTCTTTTGTCTGATTTGTGCTGTTATAGATGAATCTCAGAAAAGGAGTTTTAAATAAGATTTTTTTTATGTTTATTTTTTTAGGGAACATTTTAAGATTATTTTTTATTAAAAAAATTTAATAAAATATTTTTTTATTCGAAAAATAACTCGATATTAAAAAGCTGAAGTTCAGTTGCATTTAAGAGTTGGTAATGGATTTCTCACTTTGATTTTACCCTTATGATGAGGATTTCTGGTTAACTAGTAAACCCTTATAAATTCTAGGGGTTTTTATGCAGATCTATGCTATTATAGCTAGAAGAAAGAGATGTCTCAGGTGAGTGCTCCCCAGCTTAACTAACATACCTTAAATGAGCCTGTCCATAAAAAGTAAGTCAGAGGGAACACTTTGAAATGCATCGCCTTAGAAAGTTTACAAGCGCTTGCAATTTTGCCTTTACAATTTTTCAGGTTTGTAAATGTTCAAGGTCATGTAAGAAAACTCAAGGTTTAAGAAAGTTGGAGGGAACAGCTGCAGATTTTGAGAACAGTGAAGGCAAACTTGAAGCGTAGTTTTATCAAAGCTTGGCTGTTTCCCTATCACAGACAGTAGACACCACTAATCTCTTCCTTTTGTTTAAACAGATGCTATTTTCTTGGCAAGTAGCTGAATTTTAAATGCATGAAATTATTATACAAGAGGAGAAATCTTGACTGGAGGTTAGAAACAGAAGTTTAAGTGCATGAAAAGTTCAAGAGAAAAATCTTACTTTCTCTAACATCTTCAAAGCTGTGTGAAGAAATTTCCCTACCTTGGGAATTATATGTGTTTACATTTAAAAAAAAAAAAAAAATTTAAAGTGGCCAAATATAATGATGATATTCAAGTAGTTAATAGTTGACATATAGGCATATTTTTGTTTACATGAGTGTATTTGATGTTAGTGAAAGAGGAGGAGGGATAATTCAGGAAATCACAAATTCTCCATCTCCCTTATGTGTATCATTATGTAGTTCCTTTTCACCAGTACACATCCTTACTCTAGCTAAGTCAGGTAGATCAACATTCAGTGGCATGGAGGCACAGGGTTTTGGCCTGTTAATTGTCTACAGCATATCCAAGGTTGGTTGTTTCTCTTAATTTTATGACGCTGTATTGGAAACCTTTTCTTCTTACATGAAGAGTGGCTATCCTTGGGATGGACTTCATACACCATCCACAGTTTTCTTTGTGAGTCTACCAAAACATGTGAGCAGGAAAGGGAGTCCTGATTCAGTGCAAAGAAAATTGGTTTATATTGCACATGGATTGTTTGGTCAGCTCCCACAGCTCTTAGACCATGTATCAATGTTATTTTTAAGTTAAGAGTGACCTGGTCTAAAAGTTGGTTCCACTTAAGCACTTGCATTCTTTGACCACACAAAACCTGTGGCTGAATACGAAATGGAGGTATGGGTCTAATCTGATCTGCTCAGCTTGAGAAGGCGTTAGCTTTTAGGGCTGAGGAATAAAGTATCTTGCTTAGAACAGTGTTTTGTGTTTAACTAGACCTTCGACTTCTCAGACCTAAACACAACAGATGGTACCTTCTGCAGTTCCGTACCTCTTTAACATCATGCTGCAGCTTTGGTTCAGTAGTGGCTCTTGGCACTGATTTCTGCAGTGCTCTACTTTTTTTATTTTTTTTCCTGGGAGACTCCTATTCCTGTCAAGACTTAACACATTTAGTCAGTTAAGGCTGCTGAGATCATAACAGAAGCGATTCAGTGACACTCCCAATTTTAAAGCTGATTTCTTTTTAGTACTTTGTCAAAGTAAAAGAAAAAAACAGCGAAAAATCCCTATTGCCACTGTTCTTTACCTTCATTCTTTATTCTGCACTTCCCCCAGATGTGTTCTTTTCACTCCCTGCTCTCTTTTGTTTCTCACACAGGTAGACAGCTGCTAGCACATTTCAGGAACAGAGATGTTTGTGATGGAATTGGGAAAGTTAGCAGCAGAAAGGTGGTGCATTTTAATTCTTGAATTTGTTCTTGCTGTGCAGCTATTTCATCCCTGGCACAGCTCCACCTGTACAGCAGAATGTTAATTTTTCCTTTACTCAATAATTTGGCAGAGGCTGTGAACAGATTAAAAAACATCAACAAAGAAATGTATCCCTTCTTACTCTGCTTCTGGCATTTTCATGGCACTGTACCAAGCAATACCAGCATGGGGGTGAGATGGCAGAGGCATAAGACTTTTGAATCAATTTGTCTTTTGTTACTGAAGATAATTTTTGAGAATTGTATTGGTACTTCTCTCTGTTGTGTTTACTGGGTTCTTCATCAAACTTTCAATGAAAGATTGAGTACAGATCTTTAATTTTGGGGGATGGAAGTCTTTCACTGTGGTTTTTCTGATGTTAATTAATGTTAGTGGTTCTTAAATACAAGGGTTTAGTTTTCTTTTTGTAAAATTAAATAAAAGGAGTCATATATAGGAAAATAAAAGCGAGACTCAAGACTTTCCCTCTCCCCAGTTATCCATTCTTTTTGGTACTATACAATGTTGTTTTCTATGAAAAGGAAACTAAACCGATTCCTTCATGTATTATGCTTCCTCAAGGTTTATTAGATACTGTACTCAGCATAGTCCTTGGATAAATGACAATCTGTCCTTGGAGAAAGACAAAAGGAAATTAACTCGAAAGTCTGATATTTGATGAGTACATCTGGCTTTGGGGGTATTTGCACAAGTAAGGGCATTGCCTGATGGCTCTTATGGTGCAGTAACTTTCGTTGTTAGTTTTCCTTTCATCTTTTCTTATAGGCTTCATGGTTGAGTATTTCTTGCTTGTTTTCTTTCCTCTGGAGCTTATTCACCTTTTGCTTCACAGTCCTCCTGTGAAATTATGGATTTCCTCATTGTTTGTAGATTGAAATATTCCTGATGTACTCATCTATATGTGACTCATCTACTAACACCTCATTGAAGAGTGAATCTTCCCCTGTCTAGTGATCAAGTGTGCATCAGGTTAAAATATTTGCTTCCACTGAGCCTTTTATTACCTCTCAAACTGTTGAATGGATGAGTGTTCTTGATACAGGCAGAAAATTAGTTTAGTACTGGTACTTCTCACTGGCTAGGGGTTAAGATGAGACATGGCGGTGATGAGCTACTTTCTGCTGACCATGAGTTTAAGGTGCCTTATCGCAAAGGCCCGTCTTTAAAGAATTGTGTAAAATTGTGTAAGCAGTATTCCAGAACTGGGATCGTAAATAAATAAGCCTTTACAATAACATATTTATATGTCACAAGCATGGCTATTTTGTTCAAATGGTGAAAATGTTCACAATAATAATTATTAATGGTGCAGGCTAGTGAATGTACAAATGTTACAAACATTCTTTTTCCAAAAGTCATGTCTAAGACTCAATTATTCTGCCTTAGTTTGATGGATTAATATTTTGCTCTAATAACACATTTCTTTCAAATTTCATATGTGAGTTGCGATATAAACCACAGTCATTGTTTTAAACCCTGGCTCTCCACATTATTGTCTCTTTTTCATTATTCTTTTTTTCTCATGAACCTGACTTTTTGTTGCTTCAGCAATTGTTGTGTTGGGATTTTTTATTTTTTATTTTATTTGGTTTTCCTTGGTCTGTTATTGGCTTTTCCTGTACTCTTCCTTATTATCTTTCTTTGTATTTCTGCGTCAGGAACTGATGTTTTCAATCTGGTTCCCCGGTCAAAGGACTTTCTTTTACAGGTGACGAAGGTTTCACTCTAGGAAGAGAAGTCAAGGTTGGTTGCATCTTTTCTGTGCTTACTTCTTCAGCAATTTCTCCTATTTCTGCTGGAGTGAGGCCTGATAAATGCTAAAATACTAGATTTTGGGGGGATTAGCTATAGAGATTTTATTATGTTTTTCTTTTAAATCAGGTGATATTCCTGGTGATAGCAGTATGATTTAATCATTATGCCCTGATATAATTTTCATAAAGTTAAGGTTTACATAGTGATATTCTGTTTAAATCAACAGTAATACAGTTTCTGACTTAAACTGACTTTGAGTCAGGACTGAATAGAGTGAAATTACCTTTTAAGAGTCAGGAACCTCCTTTATTCTCACGTTCTTCATTTCATGACGATGTTTGTTGCTGACAAGCACATGACTGATTTTAGAGGTCTACCACTCTTCCTTTTCTGTGCCCTGGTTCTGGTTGGCAGATTCTGTAATCCATCTGCATTCCCTATAACTCATGTCAGCTGAACTGACCCTCCCACCTAGGTCATACGTGTTTCACGTAGCAGCAGCTGATATTCATATCAACTTTGAATGTCCTGATCTATGTAAACATTTTTCTTTTTCTTTCAGCCTTTTCACAGGGAGGGTCTTTCACCGCCTAATAGGGGTAACTAGAACACCAAGTTATTTCCTTTAAAGGACCGCAACCAGTGTTTCTGAGTTGTCAGATTGTCAATTTTCTGTGTGAATGACTTTTTAAACTCTCTTAGATGCAAAGAATAGATACTTTCTGACCAGTTTTTATATGTATAAGGCAAGGTTAAAAGCCTGATAGATTGGGATTCAGCAGGTATCATCTTAGATGATGTGTCTAAAAGACGTGGTTATATAATGAAGATTAGTTTTATCAAAAAGGAAAAAATAAAAGAGAAAGTCTGAAGTCATTACTTACAATTCTGAAGATGTCCTCTGCCAATTATTAAGTAAAAACCCCACAATGTTTTGTTCATGCAAAACACAAAAGTTTCCTTTTTTATGCTCAAGAGTAGCTTATAAGAAAGGGAAACAATGCAATAATAAAACTTTTATTTACAAACCAGCTGTACCTGTTTCAGTTGACTCTGCCCTTACTATCAGAGTTCAAAAGCAGTGATGTTCATTATAATTTTTTTCTATTAATATAGAATTTGCATATCATTTGGGCAAAACAGGTACAACTCCAAACAGTCTCACTTGAAGTGAAGGTTGTTATTTATAACGCTAAGCATAAGGCTGCAGGCTTACTCAACCCTCATATTTAGCAGTAATAGTACGTTTCATATAAAACATGTAACTTTAATTTGGGCTGTACATTGTTTTTGGTCATCACAGACTGCTGCAGTGTCTGCTAGAACCATGTACATAATCTTTGATCCTGTATTAAGAAAAATCAAAAATTTAGCGTTTTGTTTGATAAAAATTAGTAATCTGTGAAGAAATGTATAGAATTATTCATTTTGCAATGACATCCATAATTTACAAAATACATCCCTTTGCTTTTTGTAGTGGTATCCTGTGTAATCTTTTAGACACATTTGTCTGACAGTTTCAAAGAGAAATAATCATAATTGCTAGCTAAAGGGGAAGTATCACATTTTATAAGACATTGTCAAGGCAGGCTTTTACTTTTCAAGCAATTAATTTCCAAAGTTTTCATTTATGGTAATCATTATTTTTCTTTGTGATTTGCGATTTGTATTTCTTGAAGGAAGCACAGAAAATCCTCATCCTTCCACATTAGCACCTGTGTTAATTTCAGCAAAAATAGTGGAAGTACTCTGGATAACAACAAAACCTACTTCCAAGTGAAACTTAGTAGTAGGCAGTTAGGAGGAAGAAAGTCTGCACTACCATAACTCTTTTCAAGACAAAACTTTTTCCTTTAAGCTTTTGTTATGTGAATGTCTCATTTATCAGTGTTCATCACCCTTTGTTTCTATTGTTCTGGCAGCCATTAGAAGGCATTGGAAATGGAAGTCTTTGTCAGATTTGTAGAGCTCTCTCACTGACTGCTAGTTCATGAATGTAAAGACCAGACACACCATTCTGAGTGGCTAGTCTGACCTCTTGTATATCAATGTGGCACCCAATTTTTCTTGAATCATGCCACTAATTCCAGCTGAGCTATTGTTTACAGTTTTTAGTGACATCCAGTCTTGATTTAAAGACTTTGTGATGGAAAATCCAGCATGTCCCTGGGGAAGTAGCTTCTAAAATGGATTACTGAAAGAAGTCTGTATTTCATTTCTACATTTTACAAAATTTAATATGATGCCTGGTTTTGACCTCCAGTTGCCGTACCTTAGCATTTGTTAGACTGGTAGCTCAAGGAACTACCAAATTTTTTCTTCCCACGCTAGGATAAAGCAACTTAAATGTCTGTGCAGTCAAAAAGATGATTTTTAATTTTCTTTTGAAACCTAAGTCAGAAAAGCATGATGTTGTACTCCCGTGGTGTGTTGCTCTTGCTCTACAAGAACACCATTTGGCATGATTTGATAGGTTGTTGTATTTTATCATCAGTTTTCTTAGAGTGATGAACAGCCCTTTGAGGGACACTGAAATTATTAGCACAGAAATAGGTGTTTTCACAAGTACTTCAGGAACTGATGAACCCAGATCATTCTCATAGTTGGTAGGTCTTGGGATCTAAGATCAGTTTTGGAAAATCCTCCCCTGTGTCACATGTGGCAGGATAGGAAGAAGTATACTCTGAAACTGCAGAGATGAAGTATATTTTTGAAATGTCATTAAAATAAATATATAAATAAAATGTGACAGTTATGTGTAGTGAAACATGACCAGAGTTTCTCTCCTGTTCTCTGTTACAGGAGAAACTCTGCACCTGGCAGCTGCGTAATTGTATTTTAATGTCTGTTATAGAGCTCTAACATTGAAAGGGATGTGAAGAAGTTCAGGATCAAACACAACTAAGCTATTCCTGACAGATATCTGTTTAACCAGTTCTTAAATATTTTTGTGACAGGAATTCTCCCACCTCTGAAAACACTTCACTCCAGTGACTGTTAGTATTTTTTAAGACAGGAAAATTGAGTATAATCTCAAACTCTGTAGCTACTATCACTGGGTGGATGAAATATTTTCCTGTGGCTTAAGAAGGAATTTGGTTTATAAAGTCTATTGGGACACTTGAAGACTATTGCTTCCTTTTCTTTACTATGTAGTGTTTTGCTATTGTAAAAAAAATTTTTTTTTTTTTGGAAATGTGCCTTTTAGCTTCCTGATATAGTTGTCAAAGTCAGTAAAAAATTGGAAGTGATTTCAGAATTCTCTGTGTTTCTTCCTAGATATTTTTTCCCTCCTCATCCCTCAAAATCCAGTAACAGAAAAATAAAAAAAGTCAGTGGTTATCATTATTTTCCGCCACTGTCAACATGAGGATGCAGAGTTTCATTGTTCTTGGTGAGGTGGCTGTATCTTTAATGAGACAGTCTGTCATATCAGCTCAGTAAATGCTTATGAGGAAAGGAAAGGAAATGCTTATGCTCAGGAAAGGAAACCTTTCATGGTAGCATAACATGTTGATTCGCGTTAAGTATTTGATGGGTTTGGAGTATTTCTTGTCTACATGTAAAAAAACCAAACCAACTAACTAAACAAAAACCAACAAAAAGCTCTCACTCCTGACTGTTACAGCTGGACATAGCTGAACAATGGGCCACAAGTTTATTGAGGTCGTCGGCCTCATTAATTTTGATTATGTGATCAATTTTTAGATTCAGAACATGAGTTCTGCCTTGGGTGTGCAGTGGTTGTAGACAGCCCCCCTTGCAGAGCCCTTTGCAGCCACATACGGAGCTATATAGGTACAGAAGGTGATTTCTCCCTCCACTGACTTTACACGTCATGACAATATTTTGGTCTTCTAGCTCCAGCTACTATGAAGTGCCAAATGGCTCAATATGTCCAGTGGCACTGATGGATTTGGAGCTTTCACCACATATACTGAAGTTCTTAGAGCTTTCTTAACTGGTAGAACTGGGGGCCTGTCTAACACCTTTGCTTGGCAAATCTAATCTAAGTGTGATGGGAAGTAAACTGGTAGGAATTTGGGAGTGTGTAACTGGTAAGATTTGTGCAGAATGAAACACTACAGCATCATTCTATTCCTGATATTCTATTTCTAATGTTTTGTGAATAAGTTGTAATGTGTATTTTCACCTCTGGGGCAAGTCTTGAAAGTATTTTATATTCTCATTGTCTTTACCTGCTATAAGTGGAGTTTTTAACAGTTTGCATTATTTTCAGTTTTGATGGAAGCCTGCTGTACAGAAGGCAGAAAAGGCAAGGCCCAAGGTACCCCAAAATTTTGTTAAATGTACAGATGGAGCTGATAAAAATGGTAGCAAGGAGTAAATGTATGGTGAAAATGTGTGAAAATACAGATTAATTCTATTAAAATTATTTTAAAATATGAATAAAGTTTGCCAAATACTGTAATTATACAGAGATAAGTAAAAATGTCACCGGAATAATTTTCCTCTTTTAAACTTTATCTCTCTGGTTGGAGGACTTTGTGAATTTCCCAGCTAGAGTCAGATCTTCTTACAGATTCTGAAATAATCTCTACTATAATCTTCGATGTTTATAACACTTGCATGAGAATAGAAGTGGTGAGATCAGAAATAGTTTTACTCTTTTGTACTTTTACAAGCCCCTTTGTCCTCTTCTCACAAACCTTATTTCCCTCAGAACTTGCACTTTCTATTGTTTTCTAAGATAGAAGTATTTTGCCTTTTGTTCTTGATATTTATATTTCTGACAACTGGATCTTCTCTATTAATTTCTTCAGAAATCCATCAGGTGTACATTTTTCTCCTTGTATTTGGCATGAAGCACCTTGTATGCCTGTTTTCCCTAAATCCTTGTGTTTTGATGAATAAGCTGCTTGTTTTCCAAGTACTACTTTGGTCTTTTTAGGTCTCTTTTTGTCTCTTTGTTGTAAGGTGTTTGGTTATATTTTCTCTCTTGCAGGGGATGGGGCTATAGGGAACAGATGTTCCACCTTTCCTCAGTATTTGTCTGTGGTCAGTAGAAGAGCACATGTATGTTCAGCCCCACAGCTCAATTCCTTCTGCCACTTAATGGATTTAAGAGCAATTCAAGTCTCAGTTTCCCTGAGACATTTAATGATATAATGAAGCAATCCTTGTTGTCATGTAAAAGGCATGCAGATGCCAGCTAGTTGCTTTCTGAAGACAAGAGAAAATTGGATAAATTAACAAATACACTGCTTAGTTTCCCACTAACAAACTAGTTCAGGCAAAGATGGGATTATCCCAAGTACGTATAAGGTTTAATTCATGTTGCTGACCCATAGAATTAAATGGTTTATGTGCATACGAGCAAGCTCTCTCTGTTATGTCATATTAGAAGTGTGATTTATACTGTTATGTCATGCTTCTGAAGTGTGTCTAGAACCAACAGAAAAACATCTTAGTAGATTACAAAAAAAAAAAGTTTCTGTTGTGCCTTTAATTTCTTTTGGTACTTCTTGGAGAACAATGGCAACATTTGGTATTGCTGGCTATTAAATTTTATTGTATGGATTTATGGATTTCAATTTTAGTGTGTAGTTGTGTTTCTATTTAATGGGGTGTACACCTATAAACCAAGGAAGCTGTGCTGCTTAATCTGCTTGCAATTCCTAAAGCACCACAAAATTCTCTTATGAGTCCTATATTTTTTCTAAGTGTTCTCTGGCAGATACAGTGCAACATTTGTACTGACACCTTGGAAATGGCCTTTTCTTCAGGTGCATGATAGCTGATTTGTTGTCTTGCCTCTTACTTGGTTCTTGCTTTGCAATGTGATAAAAGTTCAATAATTGAACAACTGATGCCTCCAAATTCTTATTTGGAAAATGCTCTTTCCTTGGAAATAACTAATGACGCTTACTTTCAGAGAAGTCATACACATGAAATGAAGGACAGAAAAATGATTCTTATCTCAGAATAAAGGTTCGGAGCTTTTTTTCTTCTGGTTTGCTGTGCTTGAAATGCTTTGAATGAGGTCTCCTGGCTTAACAAATTGGCCTTTTTATTACAATTTCCAAGCAGCTGTATCTTAAACCTCCTGTGATGACAGATTGCTGCAACAGTATATTATGACTTGCCTCCCTGTTAACTAAGTGCTAGCCAGTGAGAGTTCAGAACCACATCAGTGAGGGCTTGCATGAAAAGCCACCATAGTCTGATAGTTGCCTTTACTGACGGCAAGAAGCTTGCATGGTGGGGGCCAGATGCAGGAGGATGGAAGGAGGGAAGTTATCTTTGGCATTAGATTTCTAGAGAAGCATTTGCATGAATTTTTCTTGGCAGACCTTGTGGTCATGTTCTCTAGTTAAGCTTCATATGACCACAGCTGCCAGGAATTGTCTCATTGTGAGTCTGTGACATTCCTTCTGTACAAAGAGATGAACACAGTGAAAGTGTCAGCGCTACATGAGTAATTAAAGCTTCTTGGCATTCAACTTCACTGACAGAATGCTAAGAGTACACCCACCCTCCCAGAAAAAGCCCCAGTAAATGGCAAAATTCAATTCAATTAAAAAAGTAGAATTTCATCTGCCATTTTGTTGTTGTGCCATAAGCGCAACTAATTTCTTGAGAAATCCAAGGAATGTAATGTTTTGATTTGGAAACCAAGCAATGTGGCTTGCAGATTTCTTACCTGGGATTAATTATGCCTTTGGTGCTGACTGATGCAGTTTGAAATGTTAAGCTATCTGCTTTGTATGAGTTTGTTGAGAAGATGAGCAACCAAACACACATCTAAGCTAGTCATCATTACACTCCAATCTGTAATTCTGCCCAGCTAATTAAAGACAGAAAACCACAGTATCTAAGTCAAGATCACAATAAAATTAATTCAGTAATCTCTAATGCTCAAATCTCAATATATTAGAATCATTGCAAATTGTAAGGTTGGTAGAGGTTTTCTCTTGGAGAAGTTTAGTCAGAGAACTGATTCCTTTCTGTCTATGAATATTAATGTAGTTGGTGCTGCACATCTGGATTGACCTGGGTGGTAAAGGACACAGACGTGTTTTGAGTATGTATTCAGAGACCAGAGCATTTACTCTGCTCTTCTACTGGAGCAGTGCAATTTTCTTGTTTGTCTTCAGGCAGTTCCAGCAGTGCTTGTAATGATTCCGTAATTTCATTTATACCTTAACTTACATTCCTCTCAGTCATTATTGTGCTTGATTTTATTCTTTTCTCTGTTCCTACAACTACACAAAGCCTTTCAATAGAGGTATTGGTAAATTATACATAATAGCAATATTAACACAATAATATAAAATTTTATGCCTGAAGTGCCAATTGACTTCTTTCATTATTGCTTGGTTTTTACTTTGAAAAGCTATTAAAATCATAGCTTCCATAAATACCCACACAAAGTCTAACTAAAAAACAATTAACGTCTATTCACTTTAAAAATGGGTAAAATAGAATGCTTGAATTCTTTTTGCTTTGTTCTCTAGTCTCTCATTCATAAAATTTGTTACAATCTAGAGTAAGGAACTAGAAGCATGGCTGGTAACCAAAACATGTACAATGACTTTCATTAGACCATCTGCCCCAATAACTCAAATTTACACTTCCTCTGCTTCTGCACAAGCTGTACAAGAAAAGGAGAGATGCACCAACTTTGGAAATGGTCAGTGGTATAAGGAACTGAAAAAAAGTTTTATGTCATGGACTCTGATTTTATAGGAAATGTTTTCCATTGGTTCTACTTCTGGGGTCACCTTTTCATCTTCAGTGGCAATTCGATGAACAGAAGACTTCAGAATAGTCCCAAGACAAACTCTTTTCATGATGAGAAATGTTTATAGGCCTTTAGTGATAGTTAGAAGTTTGCCCACTGAATTACCTTGATTTTATCAAGGACATTATTTGTGGTCGTGGTCAGATAATCTGAAAGCATTAATGCATGGGAAGATGGGTAGGGAATCTTTGCTGAAAAATTAGAACTCTATTCAAGAAGCAAAGTACCTAGGACCCAAATCAACAAAAATATTGTCCTGTTAAAGTGTTAAACAGTATGCATTCAGACAGTAATGTAAATGCCTCATGGCACTCCAGTGTCCTCAATATTTACCAAAAAGAATTTCTGCTTCCTGTGAGTGACAGTGAACTAGCGAGCTAATTTACACTTTGGCTTTGATCACAAAACCCGTGATATATTTTATTAGAATAATTTCTATTCATAATAAAATGATTAGTGTCCTCCAATGCCTGTCTCAAATTTGGACCTATTTTCTTCACATTTCTTATATAATTTGAAACATATCAGTTAATTGGAGTTGTCATTTAGCTGCCAGCTTTACTGGAATCAATTTTTAAATCAATGTAGGACACATTGTAATTGAGAATGAGGTTCCAGGTATCCTAGTGGTCATTTTATGGTGCTCCCAATAAATATGACAATTTAGAGAACATGAAATTAGTCTCTCATCTGCTAAATGCATCCTGCTGTGAAATTGCAGCCAGTTAGAAAAGGAAAGATGCCCTTAGCATAGAAAAATGGTTTGAGAGAATATGAAAGTTATAATGGAAAATGTAATAGATGCCAGGAATAATTACACAGGTGACTTCCACAGAGTATGATTACCATTACTTGTGTTTCTTGAGAAAACCAGAGCCTGTTATTAATTAAGCTGCAAAAAAAGGAATCTGCTGTATTTTTTTAACCATCAAATAGTCTGCTTTTCCTTTATATGCATTATGTTCTTTCAAAGGGTATTTGTTCCTGAAATCTTTTTTCTATGGAAATAAAAGATCATTTAATAAGCTATTTTTGGGGTTGTGCTACACTCTGTCTTAACCTCTTGAGATACCCCTTTGAAACAACTTTGCTGATGAGAAGTTAATGTGCATTGATGTTTTTAAAGATTTATGTGAGAGAAATAATGCAGGAGAAATGGCACTGCTTTGAATATTGACTGTAAAAAGCACATAACATTGCAAGACATAAAGGTGAAGAACCCGCAAGGACATCAGTGTGTTGCTGCCTATAGGTCATTCACTAGACTGCTTCCTTTGCAAGTTCCCTTCTGTCAGAATGCCTGTGAAATGACAATATGCTGCTGGATGTGCTTGCAACCTTCAAGATGGTGGGGCCTGGTTCTAACCAAGAATTATACGTCATGGTGGTTTCTGAGCTGTTTGAGTTACCACTTTTGATGCCGCTAACTTTTGAGTACAACCTGCTTTTGACTGGGGATGAGGTAATGTCCTTTCTTAAGTGATTTGCAGTCTAAGCCAGTGAATAGGGCTTTAGTTATGCATTAAGCTCTGTCTCACCTCTTAATCACAACCCACCAAGCTTAGGCTTTGCAGTCTAAATGGTCAGTAAGAATGAGGTGAGTGACACAAGTTTCTCCGGGATGCTATTCTGCAACAACTTAATTTCTTGTCATCCGTTTGAACAGTCTGAAGGCTGCCATTAGTGATGCCAACAACATCGGGTGGTTATCACAACACTACAGAGATTCCTCTATCCAGCCTCTCTTGTTAGCTGTCCCTTCCTTCTGATCATGCTCATTGAGGAGGTTAAACAGACTCTACTGAAGTCACTAGACAGGAATACACCTAGAGGTAATGCAGCTATCCAAAGCAAAGTACAAGGCTGCTAGCACAATGATGATGCTTCTGGTACTTTTCCAGGCTTGCTTAGAGCTGGTTTGGGTGCAAGATGTAAATGTAAGATCTGAAATACCACAGAGGGTTAGATTACATTGGAGAGATATTCCAGGTACCATATAATTTAATTTTAGAACAAATTTCAGTTCTGAAGGAGACTGAAACATATGATGCATTTAACAATGAATGGAAACACCTTGCATTATGGAATGCTAAAACGAAGATCTGTTTTTTGAAGCAGTTGTCACTACTACAATGAATAAAATCAGAGCTCAGAGTCAAAAAATATGCTGCTTTTTTATTTTTTTTTCCCCTCCCATGAAGGGATTGAAAACATGGGGATGGGTAACAGTCTTGCATGGTGAGATACAACATTTAATTGACTGAGCTATGATATGGAAATAAACTGAGAAGGAAATAAACACAGCAAGTGGAAGAAAAGATGGTCTAGAAATACCGAGACAAGAAAGGAAAATAAGGCAACAGACAATGGTAACTGATAAATAACAAATAAGTATCAGTAGAATATTTCAGAGTGATATTGCAGTTATTAATTGTCTAAAGGATTTGCTTATTGATTTGAATCGGAATCTGTCAAAACTAACCTTAATTTTTATTGAGTTAGAAAGTTTGTTTGCCTGAATATCATCCCAATTCCAATACTGTTAAAACCTACTTCTGCAATAATTCTGCAAGAGAAATCATATGCTAGCCATAATAGAGCAGTATGATAAAAATAATGATGCATGGTAGACTTGAGTCAACTGTGTCACTCTGTTAATGAATAAGATCCTTTTTTTATTAAATAATTGAGGCAAAATATTAAACATGGGGCAATCAGGCATGTCAGAAGCCTTGAAGAACAACTGTATTTTGTGAGTTCCATATAAATTAAATTAGTTTATTCTGCTGTATGTTATTATTGATTTGCATTTTCTTTCTGGCTGAAATCTGGAATTGGCATTCCTTATAAGCCCTGTCCAACGCTTCTTATTATTTGAAGTACAAAACATGAATTGATGGATTCCCTTCTTTAGAGTTCCCTCTCTGTTGCTGCATACATTAGATTCCCAGCTCTCCTAATTATACAGTTAGACACCTGATGTAGATGCAGAGTGGGTTGTGAGCTGCAGGTTGGAAGTAGTTGCATAAGATAGAAAGGTTTGGGGTAGCCCTGGCTGTCCGCTTTTCATTCCTTACACACCACTAAGCTGAGGTGTACTCCCACTGGCTTCCTTCTGAGGCTCCTGGGATCTCCCACTCAGCTCAGGGGAGGGGCTTGAGATCCAGCTCCCAGGGGCTGGATCATGCCAAGGTTGAAATTGGAAGTAGGAAGCCTTATTTCTTGTCAGTCTTCACTCAGGATTCTGTGAGCGACTTATCCCAGGTCAGAGCCAGAAGACCAATCCTACAAATCCTTACCCATTTCACTGAGCCTTCTTACATGAGTAATAGCAGAAGTGCTTTGCAGGGTTGTTTAATTTAGAACCCAATTATAAGATCATGGCTGTCATGGTTTAAACCCATCCAGATAGCTTGTTCACTCACTCCCCGCCTTTCCTCCCTCTTTCTTTCCTTCCCCCTACTCCTGGAGGGATGGAGAGGAGAACCGAAAAGAATGCAACTCCCATGGGTTGAGGTAAGAACAGTTTAGTAACTAAGGTACAACGCAAATCACTACTGCTACCACCAATAATAACAATGATAAAGGAAATAACAAGGGAAGAGAATACAACACCTCAGCACCAGCCAACCAATAACTCGCCCCCCCGCCCCAACCCAACCAAGCACCAACCGATACCTCCTCCAACCCTGCAGTCCTAGCCCTTTCGGGTAACTCCCAGTTACATCGTGGGCATGACGTGCTGTGGTATGGAATACCTCTTTGGTCAGTTTGGGTCAGGTGTCCTGTCTCTGCTTCCTGCTGGCTTCCCCTCCTCCCTGACAGAGCATGAGGCTCACAAAGTCCTTGGCCAGACCAAAACATCGGTGTTAACAGCTCTGTTTCCAGGCCGAAAGTCAAAACACAGCACTGCACCAGCTACCAAGAAGGAGAAAAATGACTGCTACTGCTGAACCCAGGACAGTGGCTTATGTTCTTCAGCAGTGAGGATGATCATTATTCAGGATGCAAGGTTTTCAATTCAGTGGGGAAACTCTGTCATGGGCAAATTATTCTTTGCGAACAAACATTCTCCACAGTCTTCAGCTCAGAGCTCTGGAATTGCACCAGTGATTACGCATGGTTAAGATCAATAAAATACAGTTGCAGTCACCTTGAAGAGATATATGGTAAACAGTTAAACAGAAAGTAGGTTACGTCTAATGTCTGTGTAAAGTTAAAAGTACCTTACACCAACAAATGCTTCCAAATTCAATGCTTTGATGGCTTGTTTATTATCTGTGTAATTTCTACTCCTATAGATGTATTTGGTTTATATTTGTTATTTCAATGATTTGTGTTTCAGCAGTGGTAAGCAACTTAAAAGAGATACATCTTGATGAATATTGATCAGATAAATATTTTAAAAGGTACAGATTAGCAGAGAAGACATGCACCACATGTAATTCATCTATTATGACAAACTGGGAAGCACTTTGAAATATCTTTGATCTGCAGGAAAAAAAATGTCCCACACTACAGTATTGATTTTTTGATAATTCTCTCAAGCTGGAATCTGTGCATTTTTGCTGCAGAGAGAGGGATACTGTGACATTGCTCCAAATCACTGAGAAGTTTCTTTGTAATGTCAGGATGATAGACTACTTAAGATAGTTAATCAAGTTATTAGTTGCAATTCATCAGCCTGGTTGATATTTTCAAACTTTAACAAACTAACATTTCTATTTTTTTCTGGGAAAAAGTACTGATTTACTGAAAGTTACCAAAATCGTTATGGTTGACAAAGCATTTTGCTTGTGTAATAGCTGTGTCACAGATGTTGTGTAATGATTATGTTTGTTACCCCACCAAAAGAAGCAAAATTGCAGCATTACTGATTTCAAGAGATGGGAAGGGCTTAGGGATGCTGTGTAGGGATACAAAGGCATTCCCATGACACCTTTGGGGGGGAGCAACAGGATTTCTGTGGGGTTTGCTTCTGCCCAGCACAGTAACTACCACTTACTGCTCACCTTTGTGTAGATGGTCTTACTCCCGTGTGCTTGAAGAGATGACATATTAGGATTTTGGAATTTAGTCAGTCTTTCTGGCAATTGGAGCTCTACGGGGGGCATAATGTGCCCCATAGCTATGCCTGCTTTCTAAATGAAGAATGAGGAAAAAAATTAAGTCTGTTATCTTGAAAGAAACATGGATTAATTTCAACACATAGCCTAAAATTCATAGTAAGAAAATAAAATTAGCATATTCCCCCCCCCCCTCCCCCCCCTCCCCATCTGCCCAAGACAGTGCAGCCGGAGTCTATCAGGGATATTATTTTCAAGTGCTGAGAAAGTTGCTGTGAGCAGTTCCAGAAAAAATACCAGCAAACTTTGGTGGCATTATTTTACCACACTTGAAAAAATGGAGAAGCCTAATGTGGGAGCCAGGGGTACAGAGAAAGGCAGCTGACACTTTTCAGTATTGTTCAAGAAAATGACAGACTGGTCTAAATAACACTGTGATCAAATCTCCTGCAAAATAGTAATAACATTTTGTTATCTGTGGTTTAAAAATGAACTTAATTGATACTTAAGATTCAAAAAGTTTAGAGATAGAGGCTGTAAAATAGCAGCTGAAAACTGTTAAAGATTATTGAGAGGAACACGGGAAATAGGGTTTGGATGGTTTATTGCAATTTGCCTAGAAAGATTGGAATTCATCATGGGTTTCGCTGGAGCTAAATTCAGTGTACTGTGTCGTCCATATTTTACACACACTACACAAAACTGTAGAATAGATTACTAATCTTTCTTAGACAAAGTCTAATTGTTTCTTCCTCCTGCATATTTCTTTAAACAAGGAATCTGATGGATATTTCACTTGTTTTCTGGAGAGAATAGTATTAATTTCACTAGTGACAACATACCAATTTGCTCCCATAAAACCAGTTTCATCTATGCACCCCATGCACTTCAAAGTGGAATTATTCTTCTAATCCCTGGGCTAAGGCTTATGAAGCTGAATCACTGTGCAGTATGGCTTTATTCAAGTCTGTGTAGCAAGTAAGTGACAGACCTAGGAATAAAGGTTCTGAAATGTGCTCTGTTAAATGAGTTAATAACAGTAGCAGCCACAGCAGCAAGACATCTCGGAAGTTGAAGATGAGAGATGAAATCTCTACTCGGAAATCTCTCTGCTTATGCATCAGGTCTGGTTATGACTTTGTCACAAGGAAAGTGTGTTGGGTATAAGACGAACTGCAATGATGATCCACTGATGAAATCAAGCCCGTCAGAACAGCAGCCATGTTACTTGCTAAGTAACCCAGCAACATTTTAGCTACCAATCTTTCCAAGTTATACAGTTTTCTTCTAATGAACATATACTTGGAGTAGGTTTGTATATCCCATCTGAGGTTCCTGGAGGTTGCAATAAGTGCAAACCAGAGCAGTGGCCACAGGTTACATGTGAAAGAGATTCTTCATTGCCAGTTGGAGGCTGAAGTCTTGGCATGCTGAGTGTCCTCTGGAGACACATTTTCTTCGCTGTCTGCACAATGAGAGTGATAGATTTTGCCATAGTTATCTAGCCTTTCAAAAATAAAAAGTCAGAAAAAGTGATTGTTTCAGGCAAATAGTATTTCTGAGGCACTTTTAAATTCAAACCTTTTAGCACTTATATTTTATTGTCAAACCCATTTCAGTTTATGAGCTACAAGATATGAGTGGAAATTCTGATCTCTTAAAAATTTTGAATGAAAAATATTGCAGTATATGTTGGAAAGTAAAGAAAGCTAATGTAAATCCAGGCAGTTAGAGCTGATGTGGCAGACTACAATAGATGTGAATTCTATGAGCAGTACGCAGTCAAAAAAGCTTTTCATTGATTAAAAAGATGATGAATTATGTTTAATACTGCAACCATTCATTAAATGTTTCTCCAGTTTGTGACATTCATATTTAGGAGTTAGGTGCTTGAAGAGCTCAGAAGAAAGTATGCTTCAGATGCTTCCCAAAGCAGCTGCACATGCAAGGAGAGCTCTAGTGGCTGCCATACTTTATAAACCTGTGTATGCTCCTTTTGTGAATAATACCCAGGTAAATTTATAGACATGTAGGTCACTTTCAAAATTTGTGTGAGTAGGGAGTGATGGAGGTGACAGAAATGCTTCATGTACTTAGATTTTAGGCAAGAAGGGACAACTAAGTATTGTAACTGGACTCTGCATAATATAGACTATGGGATTTCATGCAGTTAATTGTGTGCTGAGCTCTAGCTTTGACTGCTTGTGTCTTCCAGCAACAAGCTTTCATTTGGCAGCACCAAGAAATGGGAAATATACCAATATCCTCAGTAGTTTGTTGTCTCAGTTATTGAACCTTTGTTACTAATAATGTACTCAGTAAACAGGAATACAGGACTCCAGCTCTAACACAGATCTGAAGTAATTGTATTTTTCTTAAAGAGACTTAAAAATCCTGCTTTTGAAAAGCACCGCTGATTATCTTTATTACAAGTAACTCCTAAAACTACTGATTAAGAACAATTAGGGGAAATTTTTATTTTGTGTGCTTATTTCTTTCCTTGCCAGCTTTTAGTTTGTTTTGGGTTTTTGTTTCTGCTCTATAGTGAGTTCTCTGTTATTGTTGTGGATGTTTTGAAACCAGAAAGGAGAAAGCATTTTTAAATGAGGAAAATGTTACTACAGAACTACAAAAAATTGGCAGAGAGATACAGAGAAGATATTCCATCTGCCAGTAGTTTTAATTAAATCAAAACCCAGAACAGAAACAATCAAACATGCACAAAACCAGAATTCAGTCATGGTATCCTTTTAACTGACTTATGCAGTCAGAGAAGTTATTTTCCTCAGAAAATTAAAATGACCCCCAAAGATTTTTGTTCCCTGTTCTCCAGTATGTGTTATATTATTGAATAAACCAGAATATTTTGAAGTAAAAAAGGCCCTTTTCTGAACCACAGTATTTTTGTTTTGAATGCCTGTGTATTATATTACGTAGCACTTAAGCCCTTCAAGTTTAGTTTAAAATCCTGGTTAGCCTTTTTACCATTGATTTTTGAGAAGTTTATTTCCTTAAAACAGAATTTTGGGGTAGTTTAACTGATGAAGTAACATATATTTGCTCTACGTTTGATGGCATCAAATAGTTATTAACAAATTTCTGTGTGAGTCAGGAGTATGACAGGCTCTCTCTAGACTTACCAGGAAGTCAATATCTTAAGTCTATGCTGTCTACTGATGTCAGTATCAATTACAGTGGGCAACAAATTAATAAGTGTTATAAGCTGTGATGAGAGGAAATAAAATGTGTGTTGTTATCTGGCATAATGTGGATGGGAAATGAAAGCTGATGGGTGTCAGAACAGTTCTCACAATTGTAAAGTATTTAGGAAATTTATTAACTATTCACATCCCACAGGGATTTCAGGACCTATCATGTTTAATACCTTCTGCATACTATTCATCACCATCACTGTCAGCACGTTTTTTTCTCCTTTTCCACCTCCATGTATCTACCCATGGAAACACATATGTTATTTTTATTTCCCATAAATAATAGTAATTCATACGTATAAAAAAAATCTATGGTTACTCTTTGTGTATGGGAAATACAGTGAAAATTGTGTTTGGTTTTTGGAATGTAAATATTTTTTCCTGTTCATAACTTGACAGCTACAAAGAGATTCTGTGATAACTCTGCAAAATCTTAGTAAAGGTTTAGTCACCTTTTTAAGAAAACAGTCTATATGTGCATTCATGTTGTGTGGATGTATATTCTGTGAACTCTGAATTTTTATTTCTTGTCAATCATACAGTATGTTATGTTGGAGATGCAAGCAGTAGAGTACTAGTTTCCCCAGAAAACCACATCCTGTATATGTGATGATAGAGGAACCGTTAATGTTTCAGTCACCTCCTTATATACACACCTTAGCCTATAAGGATAGGTTGATATGATTTGTTGCAAAAATACTTCTGTTCCCCTGCTTAGATTCACATGCATTCAACACCTTACAGGCTTAAGAGAAAAATGAAACATTACTGTCAGACACCAGTACCTGCATCACAGTGTTCAACCTCCAGAAATAAGATGGCGTAACACTTCTCCCATTTGTTGGAATGCTGTTAGTTTGAGTCTGCTGCTGCATTCTGAGAGATGTGGTTACAGCAGATGATATGAAGCAATGCCACTTGCTATGTGAGTGTGTTCTGAGGCCAGCATCTTTCCCTCAGATGTAAACAAGATGCACCAGTGTTTCTGCACAGGGTCTCTTTTCATGTTCTGTCTTGGGACACATCATTGTACTGTGGTTGAGAAATGCATGTGCAAGTTCTCTATTGTTCTCTTTTTCCTGAGGATATTGCATGAGGTAAAATTGTGTATGTTAATATTAGTTCTGGTGGTCTCTATGTGGGCCACAGCGCTGGTACCACAACCTGCTTAGTCCACAATTAAGGACACCCAGACCTTCCTTTACTGCTAGACCTGTCACCACAGCTGTGGGGAATTTGAGTCATCTTAGGCCTTGTGTCTCACTGGTTGGTGGCTGGATGATGACCGTCTATTGAGGGTGCATGTTCGTTCCTCTTGTGATGTGTTCGGATCAATATTAAGGAGTGTACCAGGCTGTTGAGAACTGTGTTGTTAGGTCTTCCTTTCCTATTATCTTGGCCACCTACCAAAAAGGAAGGGTCATCCACTTAATTTTGATAAAATTCCCTTGACTGTCGCATCCTAGATGAACACTTTTTTCCTTCTTACCTCTTGTAGCAATGACATTTTTGAAGAAGTTGTTGGGGTTTTGCCATGCATAAGGAAATCCAATTCCCAATTGGATCTGGACCTGTTATTTTCTGTAAAATCAGTTTTTGAGTCCATGGCAATCTACTTTCTTTTGCATATATCCAGGAAAGTGCCAATCCTGAGGTGAATTCTGCTGTCCTACAGACAGCTGTAGAGAGAAGTGAACAGAAAATCAATACCTCATAATCTTAATTCACCTTCAAAATGTGATTTTAAGAAAAAGGTGGTTTGAATAATTTTCTGAAGTGTCTTTACAGAAATATATATCTACTGCAATTGAAAAAAAAAAAGAGAATATTTCTGAGTCCTATTACATAAAAGTGTGAATTTTGGTTGCTGGAGGTTTTTTATATTTAACTCTTGTTTATCACATTATTCAGAAATATTGGAAAAGCTGAAGCACACTATACCTAAATAAAGTGCAGAAATATAAATGTACCTGGTACATGAGGAAAGAGATGCAACTGTTCATAAGGTTAGCAAAATTAAATGATGACTTTATTGCAGTGTAGCTTTTTAAAAGGTACTAGTGAATTTTCTAAGTTCTGTCAAGGTGATTACTGTTACTGAGTGAGAAAAGCCTCTGGAGGGTACTTTGAAAAAAGGAATTACAAGATTTTGAGGTCACAAAGTCAAAAGCCACTTCCCTGAAAGATGCTGAGATATAATTTAGAATTTGAACCTTTGAGATATGTACTAATGACCCCTGCTGCCCATGCATTGAGACAGGGTAATGAACAGAATTGTGAATTAAATGACAAATGATTATGGATGCAATCACAGTGAACAGAAGGATCATGTTAATTATGGTCTGGGACTTATGTACAATTCTGAGACTCAGTTTAGATCCTCATCTGCTGTCATGGATGCACCTCTGCTGTTCTGGGGACCATGCTGGTACGAGCCAGTTGATTTTATTTTCTCTGAGGAAAATTAATAGATTATAGGCTAACTTAAGCAAGAATATTCTTCTGCATAATGATTTGAAGAAACTAAGACGCAAGAAAAGACTGAGAAATAATACAATATTTCCTTAAGAATTCTATTTCTGTTAGTGGATTAAATGATAAAAATGAGAAAACTCACAAATCTGAAGTTAGTTTCAAAAAGACATGAAAAGTCAAACCTCATATCCTTTAGAAAAAGACTTTTAACATAGATCTTGTTATTAATTGACCTGATGTTCAACAAAGGTGTTTTAATATTAAAAACCTCTATTCATGTTCTCTGAATCACTGGCCTATATGGAATTTAAATTAGTTAATTTCACAGATTTTAACAAAGAAAAACTGACTCCATGTTTGAGAGTCTTTAAAGAATATGTAGTTTATGCATAATAGATACTGGTGTATCTCAACCATGGTAAGAGCAATGAAGGATGTCATTCACCTAACAATGAAAAACTCTTCATCTCTGATTACCTGAGAAGGTCCAGAAGGTTCAAAATTGATCCTCCAGACGTAAGAATAATTAGCCCCAGAAAAGTTTTGTACATCTGCTCAGGGATAGCAGTAGATGTTAAAGATAAAGCAAATCCCAATGGATCTTAATACTAAAGTATTCACCCAATTTGAGTGCCTCACTGGTGAATAGAGTGGCTGATTTGTTTTTGTTTGATCCTTTGCACATGATCCTGTATTTTTGAGGAATTCTTTGATAGATACAAGGTCATATATAAATTAATGGTTACAGTGATTCTCCTGCAATTGGCCCCACTTACAATTATTTATATGTATATATGGAAATCAGTAAAGCATGAGAGGGATCTCTGAAATATAATGTTTGCAGGATGCTGAAAGAAGTGCTTTTAGATGACACAGTACTGATTCAGTATTAAAAGACTTCAGCGATAGACTTCAAGTCTTATAAAGACATGGGGTTTTTAAACATAACCCAGAGAGTTCAACAGGTCTTACATTCCATGTACGGTACATGGTTAACATCCTTGACCCCTGATTTGCAGTCTGTCCTCCCTGACCAAGATGTATATCCTTTTATATTCATAAAAAGTAATTACAGTTCAGCCATATGAATTATCCCACTGAATCTCCTGGTTTTGGTTACATAGAAGGAATTTTATGTCCTGTTTTATTTACTGTATTTCTTGCACTCATATATAGGCTTGTGCTGAATGATTATGTAGATTCATGTGTACCCTTTTCCTACTGTCTCTTTTGACATTATTCTTAGTATCTCTGAATTTCCTGGGTTTATGCTATGATTCTTGACAGTGTTGTTGTGTACCTGAATTTCACCATTTATAGGATAGGTCTAGTGATGTGACCTTTGTGTGTAAAGCTTTGTATTCTTCTGTTGAAAAATTCCATGCAAGAGTAAAGCATTATTGATTAGGAATTTAACTCCTGGCAGCACTGAGTGGTGTCCTGGGTTCAGCAGTAGCAGTTGTTTTTCTCCTTCTTAGTAGCTGGTGCAGTGCTGTGGTTTTGACTTTCGGCCTGGGAACAGCACTGATAACACCAATGTCTTTAGTTACTTCTCAAATGTTTGTTCTGGCCAAGGACTTTCTGAGTCTCATGTTCTGCCAGGGAGGAGGGGAAGCCAGGAGGAAGCAGAGACAGGACACCTGACCCAAACTAGCCAAAGGGGTATTCCATACCATAGCACGCCATGCCCAGGATGTAAAGCGAGAGTTATCTGGAAGGGCTAGTTCACTGCTCGGTCTGGCTGGGTATCAGCGGGTGGTATCGTATTCTCTTCCCTTGTTATTTCCCTTATCATCATTATTATTGGTGGGGAGTGAGCGAGCGGGCTGCGTGGATTTGAGTTACTGACTGCACTTAAACCATGTCAAGTGGTACCACCAGAATGGTAAAAGACCTGTAAATCTGTTGTCCATTCTAATACATTTCCAGGAGCTAAAACAAGCAAAGAAAAGTAGCAGACTCTGAAGACAGGAGAACGAGGAATGACAGGCTTGGGGGGCAAACACATTCTCTTTCTGACTTAAAAAAAAGAGGGCATTTTGTGTCTGAGCAAGTTGATGTAAAGTAGGCCTGGAGGAATCAAGTAGTGAAACAGCAGACACAGACAGCAATAAGACACTCTTTGCAACAACAGAACAGATGGTTCAATGGCCCTCTGTCCACTCCAGAGAATACACAATTACTTATAGGACAAAGTCCATCTGGTCCTATAATAATCTGAGAATTCATCATGACTAAAGCTGCAGTGGGCTTTTTGCCAGCTGTTTAAATTAACGTGCTCAATCCCCTCTATAAACTTATCTAAAAATATATAATCTTCTTCACCCTTTAACTTGCTGTAACAGGTTCACCTCTTCCTTTGTGATAAGAAAAACAGAAGAAACCAGTGCCACCCGTTAGCTTTGGGAAGAATGCCCTATACCTACTGGAAACTGCTGCAAATGAAGTGAGCAGTCACAAAATTTTAGAGGCCACCCCATCAACTTGTTTGAAATTCTGGCACTGTGACTGATTGTCCAAGTTCAGACAGATAAAGGAGATAGCATGTAAAGGTATATAAAAGAATATCTCATCATGAAAGGACAGTATTTTCAAGACACTAAGCCAAGGACTTGTACTGCGCTCAAATGGAGCAGGTGATTGTGCCATAAACAGGAGCTTCAGAGTTAGAAGGAGAAAGCTGTATGTTCCTACTGGGATAGACTGCAGGTTTGGGGAAGTGTAGAACAGCAGTGGTATTTTTTGATATTCAGGGTCTATTAAGTCGCTGCTTTCTACCTTCTGTACTCTCTCACATCTAAACAGCAAGATAGACACAAAGGTCCTCAACTCAGGGTAGGAGCTAACTTGCTGCGCAAGTGTAAAGGCTGCGCAAGGCAAGTGTTTTTGCTAAATTAGGCCGTGGGTGTTGCGATGGTGAGACTGAGGTAGGGTGCAGAGCAAGAACAAAAGGTGTTTGAATTCAAGCTGCAGTATGCTGGAATTATCCTTGGAAAGCATCCTAAGCATTTATTTCTTGAGTTCTTTCATGCTCACTGAGTCACTTCGGAGGAATCTCTGGGTCAAGTAATACATACAGTTAATTCCTTACTAAATTGTATCCTTTGTGCACACCATTGCTATTTTGAGCATTGATCTGATTTTATCTTTTGTAAGGACCCAGATGGTTTCAGTATGCAGTTGGCTTACAGAAACCCATTCAACCTTTTTAGCCATTTACTTAAACTATCAGAGAGGCATGATTGCTACCTGCAGGTGACAAAGGGAAGGGAGAGGAATGGAATGGAGTGATATATGTGATTGTAAAACTCAGCTCTCTGTATATGAAGCCAGTGCTGTCTTAGGGATAATACAAGAGTCTTTTTCCTCAGTCAAGCATCCAGTCATGTGAAATTAATGTTTCCTCTAAATAATTTTCTAATTCAATCTCTATAGCATCTCCATACCTGTGCTGCAGAGAAGTTTCCAGTAACCAGCTGCCAAAGAAAAATGTATAGGCATTGCAATATGTTTTCAGAATCTGTAAAAGCTTTCAGGCTGTCACTGGCTCAATTTCAAGCTTTTTGACAGGCTATAATCTGTCCTTCTTGAAACAATTGACAGTTTTGCAGGCAGGAGCTGTGCAAATAACCTGAAAAATGGACAGGTATTATTTTCAAAATATTACTAAAAATGAGAAAACTAAAACTAAAAAGTGCAGGTGTTCTTATTTTGAGTGCTGTTTTTCAGACTGATGAATATTATTTTTGCAGTTCTACATGGTGGTTTGATTCTAAACAAAGACTAAATTTTGACTAGTGTAACATTTGCTTAGGGAGGAATATGTGCTGTTTATCTTATGGGAATATAAAAAGAGTTGATGTGCTAGATGGTACTACAAAAGGGAATATAATTAAGCATCTAAACCTCATATTAACTTAGTCATTGTGTACTTGTAAAGTCTAGCTGCTTTAGTAATAATGAAAGGTAATACTGCATGGGAATTTGACTTTAATACCAGAAAGTCCTCATCTTTGTACTTTTGCATTTTTAAACGTTGTGCCCTGGAGAGTAGCAACTTCTCACTAATTCTACATTTTACTTCTTTTAAAAGTGTACCACTTTTCTTTTAAAAGTTTATAATTTTATTTTGTAGTTGCAATGGAAAAAATAAAATATGAAATGCAAAGTTAAAATCCCCATAAGAAGTATAGCTTGTTTATGAGCATCTTTTCTGGTTAAATGCAGACCTTACTGCATTAATATGCACATGTACTTAATTCTGTTAAATTCTTTGTGGCTTTTAGTGTAGAAAAAATAAAAAAAAATCAAAATTGGCCTTTGGGTTTGTGTGCAGACAAATGTGAGCAGGCTGAACAGTTAGACCTGTTCAAAGACAGGTCTTGGATGTGGTATGGAGTAGGTCTGGATGACTGAGAACTCATACTGCTATACTGAGGTGTCTTACAGGAATGTCTAACTTTTTAGGACCATGTACGCTGTTGGAAAACCCTTCTATCTCTTTGTTGTAGCTGGGAGGCAGTTGCCAGAGTAGAACAGGTGTTGTTCCACCACAGAGATTTGGAAACTCCACAGAGGAGTGGAAAAGACTGGAATATTTTTGAGATGTTGATTTAGCATTTTCTTTTAAAATCAACATCATCATGGCTTGACTTCGCAAACGAAGATTTGGGAAGGGCTTTACCCATGCTTACTACAAGCGTGCTGATGACTAAAAAGGCCAATGTGAGCTAGGCAAATCCAGCTGCAAAAAGCACACCGAGAGGTCTCCTTGGGTGGTATAGGCAGGGTGCGGTTCTTTCTATGTTGTCTTTTCTCCTCGAGACTAGTTCTGCGTGAGTTCTCAAAGGAGTCGGTGGCATTATGTATGGTGTGTCTCCAAGTCTCCCAATTGGAGGCCAAGGTGGACCACTGATGGTAGTCAATGTGGCCAAGGCTAGGGTATTGTTTCAGGGAGTCCTTATATCTCTTCTTTGGGGCACTTCTTTTTCAGCAACTGGTGGCGAGTTCACCGTAAAACACGATCTTAGGAGGCGGTGATCCTTTATCCTAGAGACGTGTCCTGCCCAGAGCAGCTGCAATTTCAACAATATGGCCTCTGCCTGTTCGAGCAGGCACATAGTCATTCCAATGGATGTTTAGAATTGTAAGGAGGCAGTGCTAATGAATGTGTTCAAGGAGTCGCAGGTGATGACAGTAGATGACCCATGATTCAGACCCATATAAAATAGTAGACAGTACAATGGCACTATAGACACTAATCTTTGTACTTTTCTTCAGGTGTTTATTGCACCAGACTCTTTTATGGAGTTTTCTGAAGGCTCTATATGCCTTTGCTATTCTCTTGTCTATCTCTTTGTTGATCATGGCATCCGAGGAAATAATGCTTCCCAGATAGCTGAACTGCTGACTCACCAATGGTAATGTGGGGATGATGATAATCTTCTTGTGGTGCAGGTTAGTAGAGAACTACTGTCTTCTTCAAGCTGACTTCCAGCCCAAAAAGCTCAGCTGCCTCCGCAAAGCAAGATGTTAAACGCTGCAGAGCTGCTTCTGTGTGGGCAACAAGGGCGGCATCATCAGCAAAATTCAGTTCACGGACAAGGTGATTTAGGGTCTTAGTGTGGGCCTTCAGTCGCCTTAGATTGAATAGGCTACCATCAGTACAATATCGAATATAAATGCCATTTTGTTCATCGAGGTCTACCGTAGCCCTTTGGAGCATCATGCTGAAGAAGATTGTTAATAAAGTTGGGGCGAGAAAGCAACCTTGTTTCACACCATTGTTTATCGGGAAGGGCTCAGAAAGTGCATCACCATGTCTGACTTGGCCTTGCTGATCCTCATGTAACAGAATAATCATTTTGAGGAACTTGGGGGGACACCCTAATCGTTCCAAGATCAGCCACAGGCCTTTTCTGCTCACAGTGTCAAAAGCTTTGGTGAGGTCAACGAAAGTTACATAGAGCCCCTTATTCTGTTCTCTACACTTTTCTTGCAGTTGTCTGAGAACAAATACCATATCTGTGGTACTTCTATTAGCTCTGAAACCACACTGACTTTCAGGTAGAAGTTTTCTGCGATAGTGGGTATTAGTCTGTTCAATAGTAATCTTGCAAGAATTTTTCCAGCAATGGAGAGCAGAGTTTTTTATCTTTTAAAATATTGAGTAGAAATACAGTAATTTTTTTTTATTCATCTGTTTTCCATTTTCTACCCACAAAAGTAAGCAACAAAACTATATGGGGGGGGGGAATATATATGTTCTTTTCTATGTTTTAATTTTCTAGTAATAATATTTTTTGTAGCAATGCTGTATTTTAGGGTGTCACACAACAGGAAGTGCACATCTCTGACCAAGTCCAAGTGTTAACTTTTCTGGCTTGGGTACTGTTGCTGAACTCTGACATTTTGGCTGGTTTACCTAGTTCTGGTGTGGTTCTTGCAACTCAGTGTGTGTGTGTGATCAGGGTGTTCATCAGCATTAGTTGCTGAGACCATCATGTGTCCATAAACACCCCTCTTTCCCAGTTTTTGTTTACACAGAAGTCATTATGTGTCACTGAAGTACACATATGCGCTCAGCTTTCTTCTGCTTCAGCACTTTAAATGTACATATTAGCGTGTCTTAAGGGAGATGATAATTTCCTCTGCAGAGGTTGAGTACAGGCACATACATAATCCTGTGCCCCCAGACAAGCCAACTTAGTGGGACCAGCATGCGAGTTAAGGATGCTGTAAAGAGAGATTAATTTTATCCCATTTAGTCCCAGGTATACCTGAGAGATTCAATGATGCATATGCTTTTTTATGGGCTGCTAGTACACAGCTGAATTTTATCTGAATTGACTACTGTGCAAACATCCCTGAATCCAAATCTAATGACTGTGGAAGGTATTAACCTCTATCAGTACTGTACATGACACCTTAGCATCCTCTGTGTTTACAGTTTGTAGTGAGTGTTTCACTAAGATTTCTGTGTATGCTTGCCATTGCTGCAAAACAGCAGCGAAAGATTAGGATAATATAAGATGTTTATAAATCACATTTAGGAATTAAAACAGTAGGCACAAGATTACTACCTTTAGGTTGGAGAAAATAAGATTTCAAAGCAATTATAGGGAGTTTAATATACCTTGTCTTTTGTGGCTTTATGACTTCAATTCAAACCCATTTCTGTATGTAGCTATGATGGGAAAAGAATTACCGTTCAATATTGAGCAAGTAGTTTATATATATATTTTTTTTTTTCCCCTCTTAATTCTTTCCTCTGAGGTTACATCTAAGCCAAAGATTTGGCTTACCTGTCCTCCACAACATGCAAAATTACATATATTTATTTTTGGTTTAATTTGGTGAATTTGAGGAACATCTTAAGGCACTTTTTATGTGATAAATATGTTATTCTCTGTCGTCTAGAGGGTGTGCTGTTATTGGTAGGCTTTTCAAGAGCTGACATAAACGTCTTTAGAAAGTTCCTGTTTTCACTTGTTCAAGCTTACAGTAACCAAAGTCTTTTGCAGCACCTCCACATCAAGCTTCATAAATTTTGAAAGCTGTCATTCTTATTTGAACATGGGGAGGAGGCAACACAAAACTGATACTATACTGTCATTAAAATCTCATTTAAGCTCTATGTCATTGTTATTTGGTTAATTTCACTATGCATAACAACATGCATCAGATGAGAAGTAAGAACTGATTTGCTGGAAGTATGCAGTCTTGGCTGCTGTTGGTTAAATGAGTAAGAGAATCTCTACATTGCACTGAAGTAGCTGTTCCACCCTGTTACTGAAGTAAGGACTTGATGTATTTAGATTAGGCCATTTTCCTAGACCATACTCAACCTAGTTGGAAGGTAAAAAGAAACTGTTTGAATGATGTCCTTCTGGTTTGGAATAATAGAAAATATTACCTGCATAAAACACCTGCTTTATTCATAGCCTTTGGCCATCATGACTACAAAAGTGCTGCTGACATAGCCATTGACAGGTGTTAAGCACCCGCCTCCTGCAAATCTTATACTGCTCTGAATGCAAGGATTGCTCAGATGGCTAGGAGATCACATTTCTGAAGTGCTCAAGTGACACAGGATTTTGACAAGTCTCCATTTGCCCTTAATTTCTAAGGGAGCTTGCTGCCACTGCAGACTTGGAGTGGTTCAAGTACCATCGCTGGGAAAACAAACCAACCCAGACAAGTTTTTGGATACTCAAAGCCCTTTTTATTCATGCCTGAATTGAAATGTGGACCTGATCTGTGTGTGACAAGCACACCAAGACATGCAAACGTACTGGAAAAGAGTAGCAAATAGTGTCGTGCAACACGTAACAGCTGTTATGTGGTCTAGCTGTATATAAACCAGGAGTAAATCCTGCTGCAGAAGCAGAGCAGTACATAATTTTTTCTGTAGCTGTTGTGTGCATAACAGTGTTCTTTTATGAGAAGAGTGATTATAATACATTATCTAAAACTTAAATAATGGGCTCCGTAGAGACAATGTTCAAAAGACACATAACTTTTGAAGGTTTCTTTTCTTTCTTTGACTTCAGCAGTTTCATAGCAACTGAGAAAGGTGCTTCTATTGTATGAAGCATGCAAGGGATTAATTTCAAATACAGGTCATGTTTAGTTTACAGACTTGAGTTAGAAATGTTCTTTTATAGTGTCAGAAATGCTAGAAATAATGGGACTCCCTTGTTCAGTCAGTTTTGAGAAGGGAAATTGGATTGGCTTTGGCTATAACTGCTATTATACACTGAAGGTGCTTTTGACTACATGTATTCTGAGCACATTCTCAGTTCTGGTGAGAATAATGTTTCAGTTGCTAGATCTGCATACTAAGACAGGCGTTATTCAAAATAAACTTCAATGATTTCATCTAGATGCTCATGCTGATGCTAATGTATCTAGCATTAACAGCAATGAAAAGAACACAGTAAAGGAGGGGCTGATATAAGCCCAGGACCTACTAATATAATAAATGTACTAATGAAGATAAATATTCCATGAAAGCCACTCCATCAGTGTGAAGGCACCCCATGACTTGTAAATGTCTGGCTTTTGCATTATTAATTCTTTAGCTGAGAAGGAATCAAATAATCCCAGAGACCGAGAATGGTTGTTTTTGTCACTCCTTTTACTCTGTATTAAGTCTGTTGTAGGGAAAATGTAGAGCTCTAACAGCCTTTAAAGGCAATGTAAATGTATATCAGAATTTTCAGTGGCCCTTGGCGAGAAACAAAAGATAATATTTTTGGTGTTCCTGTGAGTGACAGAAATGAAGCCAATCACTAATCACAAGTGCTTCATGCAAAAATGTGCTCTAAACCACTGAGAAATGGATAAGCGTATTGTTTCTGTCTGGCTTGTGTCTTGGGACAGCCTTAATCAAATCACCTCAGATTTGCAGTGCACAGTCACCCTCTGTCTCTGGTAGCATCAGAATTTTCTGGCATACTTAACTCCACAGATGCAGTCTGTGGCAGCAAACAAGTGGTGTGGGTGGTGTGGCAGACAGCTGTTTAGGCACACAGCCTGTCACTGTTTGGTGTTCTGCGGTGTAATGTGGAACAAGGTTGTCATCAACTGCTAACAGTCCTTCACCCCCACCTTCTTGATCTCTTTCTGCCTCTACTCAGTGAGATCACACAGCAGATCAGAATAGCTCATTCTTCCAAATGTTTGTCACTGTACTGACACACGGTCTGCTTGTGTTAGCAGTTGCCATGGAATGGAGAGCTGTCTCTCAGGAGCTTGTCTGAGGTTGCTCATTTCTCAGAAGTTATAAAAGTTAATACATACTTGATAAGCACTTCATATGAGATGACAAAACTAGAAGAAAAGCCCTGCATCACCTTAACAACCTTCACCTAGTGAGTTCTGTCTTGTTTTCAGAACAGGCTATTGGAGCACATACCACACCTGTTGCATGTTGCTGTGATCAGATTTAATACTGTTCCTGTCTATTGCTTACCACAGTGATCACAACACAGTTTTTGCAAATGTAAGTTCCAGTTTGATTTCATCAAGAATGCTATTTATTTTATTAAATGATTCTGACTACATATTTCCTAATTCTAATATGATTTTGAAGATCAAACACAAATGACCAGGGGTTCAAAGGACATAAAAGATTAGAGAGAAACTTTTCCCTTGTGCTTCACAGAGACTCTGTGATATACAACACCACTTCTCACTCTGTGGCTCCCAGCCACAGCAGGTGGAGGTTTCCCCAAGAAAAAGACATAGAATCATAGAATGGTTAGGGTTGAAAAGGACCTTAAGCTCATAAAGTTCCCCCCCACCTCACCCTAGACCATGTTGCCCAAGGCTTGTGTAAAGGCTTGTGGAAAACGTTCGACACTGTCCCACACAACATCCTGGTCTCTAAATTGGAGAGACATCAATTTGATGGATGGACCACTTGGTGGATAAAGAACTGGCTGGATGGCCGCACGCAAAGAGTTGTGGTCAACGGCTCAATGTCCAGCTGGAGACCAGTAACGAGTGGTATCCCTCAGGGATCGGTGTTGGGACCGGTCTTGTTCAACATCTTTGTCACTGACATGGACAGTGGGATTGAGTGCGCCCTCAGCAAGTTTGCCGATGACACCAAGCTGTGTGGTTCGGTTGATACCCTGGAGGGAAGGAATGCCATCCAGAGGGACCTTGACACGCTTGTGAGGTGGGCTGATGCCAACCTCATGAAGTTTAACCATGCCAAGTGCAAGGTCCTACACCTGGGTCAGAGCAATCCCAGGCACAGCTACAGGTTGGGCAGAGAAGAGATTCAGAGCAGCCCTGCAGAGAAGGACTTGGGGGTGTTGGTCGATGAGAAAATGAACATGAGCCGGCTTCAGTGTGCGCTTGCAGCCCAGAAAGCCAACTGTATCCTGGGCTGTATCAAAAGGAGCGTGACCAGGATGTCAAAGGAGGTGATCCTGCCCCTCTACTCTGCTCTTGCGAGACCTCACCTGGAGTATTGTGTGCAGTTCTCGTGTCCTCAACATAAAAAGGACATGGAACTGTTGGAAGAAGTCCGGAGAAGGGCCATGAGGATGATCAGGGGACTGGAGCACCTCCTATATGAAGACAGGCTGAGGACGTTGCGGCTGTTCAGCCTGGAGAAGAGAAGGCTGCGTGGAGACCTCATAGCAGCCTTCCAGTATCTGAAGGGGTCCTATAGGGATGCTGGGGAGGGACTCTTCATTAGTGACACGACAAGGGGTAATGGGTTAAAACTTAAACAGGGGAAGTTTAGATTGAATATAAGGATGAAATTCTTCCTGTTAGGGTGGTGAGGCGCTGGAATGGGTTGCCCAGGGAGGTTGTGAATGCTCCATCCCTGACAGTGTTCAAGACCAGGTTGGATGAGGCCTTGGGTGATATGATTTAGCGTAAGGTGTCCCTGCCCATGGCAGAGTTGAACACTGCCAGGATGGAGCATTTACTACTTCTTTGGAGAACCTGTTCCAGTGCCTCATCACCTTCCCAGTAAAGAACTTCTTCCTTATATCTAACCTCAGTGTCTCATTTTACATGGCAGTGTTCAATGAGTGAGTGAGAGGTGTTGGCCTGAGCCTTATGTCAGGTGACCCAACATGGCAAACCAGGTTCATGGCAACAAACTGCAGCACAGTTATTTACACTGAGGCCATAGAGTTCAGGAAGAGCTTGCTTGTATTGGACACTGTAAATAGGGATTATAGCAATTTCTAGAAGTGTTTACTATTTCTTGGCCTTCATTTCTACTTGCCATTTTGCACTCTATGGAAAGGCATTTTTTTAATTTGATGTAAACCCATCTAAATGATACGTAGTGAGTATACAGCCTTGATGACTTGATGTGGCATTGCACAGTGGAACACAAACGCTTGTCAAAGAGGGCACAAATTTCTGACTTCGTTTTCAAACAGAAAAGTCATCATTCTGGATGGTAATTTTCTGTAGGTTCTGCGTTAAGTGCAGTTCTTGTGTTTTTAGCCATCTGTCTGAGCATTTTTCATAGATTTAAGCCAAATAAGTCTCCATAGGTCAGTTGTCCCAGGTGTATCTAGTGGACTTTGATCAATGTGTAATTGTATATGGTTTTTTAAATATTTAACTTATTTTCATAAGGTTTGTCTAAAAAAGCATAGGCTATAACTTCTTCTTAATACAAAAAAAAAACCAAATTAATCCATTACTGTCTGTGCTGTTATTAATATTTGTGAGGGACTTTGTCCCTTTAGTATCTTTCAAAAGCCATTAAGAACATCCTTATTGGAGCACTCTATTATGGCCTTTCAAGCTCCTTTTTTACTAACTGGTTCAGTTAACTGAAGCATACACGGTCAGATGGATCAAGGTATTATTTCAGTGCTATATAGTATTTGTATGGGAATCTTTATTTCTTTACTGCTTTTAAGTGGTTCAGAGTACTGTTTCAAGAGAGTTCCTAAGAAGCAATATTCTTCCCTCCCTTCCTTTTCCTTCCCTCTCTTTTTTCCTCTCTCTTCCCTGTGTATGTGCATGTGCGTACATTTAGGTGAACAGTTCATGTGTTTGAAAAGCTTTCAAAAATCACTTCTTTTAGGATTGATTTTGCCTCTTGGTTCAAGGCGCAATAACAAAATCAGAAAGCTGATCCTTTAGTGGCTGTTTGTCAGTGGGTGATGCAGCAGGATATGGGATGCAAAATCTGGATTTGAAACACACCAATACTTGCCAAAACAAATATTAGTAAATTCTCAAGCTATAACCAAAGGCATTTTTTTTCCTGCAGTACAGACCAAATGTAGTGCCTGTAAGGAACATAGTTTAAAATAATGTTGATTTTTTTGTGTGTTACGGTAGTCATTAAATGAATGCATGAGAAGTAATCTGAAGTCTTCACATAGAAACATCTATTCAAAGAGAACAGATGTCCATCAAAAGTAAAAGGAACCTATAAATTCTGAGACAAATATTTTGATCATGTCTTATTGAAGATGGGTGCATTGTCTAACTCTCTGCTTTCCAGGATTTGTACAACCACATATTAGCAGAAGAAAGTCTCTTGAATCTTTCTTAACCTTTTCTCAGCCTGGAAACTCTTGAGAACCAGATTTGACTACTTCAAAAGGCATACAGAGCTAGCTATAGAGACATTTATCCTCACTCTGTGCTGTACACGACTGTGGCTCAGATGTGTATCATTTTGTCAGTTGCGAAGCCCACAACCTTACCACTAATTTTGCTGATAGTGATCCTTTTGTTATTTCTAGAATTCAGTCTGCAAATTCTTTTTCCAGAGCCACATAGGTGTAGTTTCTTGTCTAGTTATCTAGATATTTCAAACTCTAAATTTATCAATCTCTGCCTTTATGTCTCAACTGATCACTTTTCTTTCAGTGTTTGCTCTTTCCCCCACCCCCTTCATACTTTTTCCCGTGCCTCTCAAGCATGTTTCCTTTGGTCCTGATGCTCACAGGGAAAAAAAAAGCAAGAGCAGTGCTCTGTCTGGTCATGTCCCAGAGCTCCTTTAAGTTAAAATCCATAACAGGCTCAAGCTTGAAATCCGTGATATGTGCTCTCACTATTTTGTTTATTATATACCCTCACATAGATCCTAGATACTAAGAACTGACTGTTTGGGTGTAGAGACCAGGTTAATGAATCAGAAACCTCCCTAAATAAATCTATAAAGTTGACCAATAATCTAAAACGAAGTCTCTACTAACAATGCCACCAACCCTTTGTTACTTCCATGCTTGACAGTGTATCTCATTAAACATCAGGATACCACTGAAATATTTCAGTAATGTTGTTTATTGCAACATATAATTGCATATTAAACTGTTTGATATCCGCTTGATGAAGCACTTATTCACCTATGACTGTAAAAGCTATTGGTAAATTTACAGGAAACCCTGCAAGCATGAACATGGTGCTAAATTCTAATAAAAAAGGAAGGAGCCTGGAAGCTGATAAGAGAGGTGGTGACTCAGAGAGGAAAGGCAAGAGTAAATAGAGAGCACTGAGTCATGAAGAAAGAACTTAAGCATTTTCAGAAAGTCTAATGCAAACACTGAAGTTGTGGTTGACAGCTTTAAATAACGCAGCTGGAACACAAGTAGTAATAAGAACACTGCAGATCTGGCATCAGGTAGGGGGCTTAATTTTCATATAACTAGATGTATTAACTCTTATATTTATGTAAGGATGAAATCTTAGGATTGCAAGGCTCCAACGTGTGATGTGTAAGACTCTATTTTTCCTTCTGTGGGTTTAACCACAGCTGTGAGATGAAAAAAAACGGACCCCGAAACATTGTAAAATTAAACAAGAAGGGTGAGTAGGTGTTCAGGGGTGAAACAGGGTGAGTTAATTCTTACTCGCATAGCTGAATTGTCAAGTAATGGGTAGATTTTGGTAATGGTAGAAAGAAGGAATATAGTGTTAGGGTGGGAAATGTTAGTGATTTTGTAGGTGGCTGAGGTACTGGTGCTGTGGTGGTTAGATACAGAAACAGCACAGGCATTTTGCTTCCCTCACCCAGCTTTCCCTCTACCCTCCTCACCTGCCACTTCTTGCTCAAGTCTCTTGAAAGCTGATTCCATCAGTCACTCTAAGTTATAGGATATTTTGTGATATAGAGGCTTGCTGTGTATAACAGGCATTTTAACTGTGGCTATTGGCAAAAGCCATCTTTAGCACAGTATCAAAGAAATATTTCTTTCTGTTGTAGGTAGAGACCTCTGAAAGAAGGGGATTCTCTTGGCAACAAATTGTACATAAGTACTTGGCTAGCTGGTGGGTTGCATGGAGAAGGGGAAAACTTGGAGCACATGGACTAGGCAAAGGAAGGCAGCATCATTCAGTCCTCAGCCCTTACAGAAGAACATGTCTGGGCTGGTTTCTGATGGCTTCAGGAAAGTTTGTTGTCACAATCTGCTTCCACTTGAATGGAAATTATCTAAGCTTAATTGCTCTTTTTTGTCCCTCAGCAAAGACAGTATCCTGGCAGCAAAACACTGGAAGTCACGTTCAATTTAGCATTTATGGTATGGCAAGCCCAGTATATCAAGAGTTTAATTGTTCACAAAGGCCATATTTAAAGTATTTTCCTTCTGATTTACTCACCTTAAGAATCACAGATGTATTTGCAGTGCTTTTTTTGATCGTGTCAGGCAAAAAGAAGTTATAAAGGAAAATGATATGATAATATTTTCATTTGTGATGAAACAGTTTATATAAATATTATGAAGAGCTTGGTACCATTCTTGCAGTCCCCATTACTGTTACAGTGTCAGATTAAATGTTTTCTAAACCATTGCTGACATTTTTTGCAAACTGGAGAATCCTTGATTTATAAGGTCTGAATGTGAAGACAGTCACAGAAATTTTCATATAAGTGAAAAAAATATAACCTGGGTCCCCTGGGAAAGTGTTTTGTTTGTTCAATGGGAGATTTTCTACAGAAAGTCTAGATTTCTTAGTTGAAACAATGTGCTGTCAAAGTACTGAGATTCAGCTGTTACCTTTATACTTGCTGTGAATATTACAGTAGTGTACATATATGCCTCCCATGAGGCAAAGTGTCCTATAAATAGAAGTATTGAAAATTTATTGTGAACATCATATGTCTAAAAAACTTTGCAGATACATATTTAGGTATTTAAATTTGGGTGTCTTAGACATTATAAGTTTGATTACTTATACAATATTTTATTCACATTTTTGTGTCAGAAAGAAACTGTGTTCCAAGTAAGAGTTGACTGTTTCCCAAATGGAAAAAAAGAACAAATCATAGCTAATGTGTAGTACTAGCAGTTGGTGTATTTTGACATGAGTGAACAGAATAAATGAGTGTTTATGCAGGTGACAAGGAGCCAGAAATTTTAACCAAAGAATTATAGCTATCTATTTTTCTAAACTAGAACTTTAGATTGGTTTTATTTGTTCCATTTCACAGAACATCATATATCAGTAATTCAAGAGAGCAAAAATATATGATGGCATTATCCACATTTCTTATACAAAAGTATTTTTGGCATATATGTTAGCCAAAGTACATAAAGAAAGCATCTTACCAGTGAAATCCATACGTTACCTGCTCAGCAAGTTCTCATTTTACCTGTTATGGATGAAAAAATAGGGGTTTAAGCAATTAATTTCTTAGTGTGAAAAAATCATTTCAGAAATTTTGCGTTAAAAATCTTCAGATGACACAAATTCTTAAATTCCAAACCAGACAACAGTGTAGGTTTTAACTAGGGAGAGAAATATTATGTTGTGAAAACACAGCAGACCTAAGGGCGTTAAAACTCATTTATTTCTTAAACCTTTGAAACTCATAGCAAAATTTTCCTACTGGCCCTTATGTCGTATGATGCACTTTGCTAAAGCAGCTACAATGATGCATCACCAATAACTGAATATTTCATCAACGCAGCTTTGATTTTTAAAACTACTTGAAAATGCTTCAGTTTTGTGCTCAGGCTATTTATTTCTTAATTATGCACTTGTCTGAATTTGACAGCATTTGTAAATCAAATAACTGCAAATAAACTGATATGCTAAATGATTGATAAATGGCAGGCAAATGGTTTGACAATACTTTTATTATTTTTTTTTGTCTTATTGCCCCTTTTTCCATTTCTCTCACCTTCTCTTTTTCACAAGCATTTTAGGTTTTAATAAATCTGTTTTTTTTTCAGTTAAAATTACTCTATTAAACAAGAATCCTTGTAAAGGTACACTGCAACCGTCAGCTGTATTGTGAATACACATTTATTAACAGTTTTACTGGTATTTGCACATAGCCCACTACCTGATTTAGAATGGTAGTGGACTGTGCCAAGAATGTTGACATTAGCTTCACAATGTGTTTACTTTTTACTGCTAAAGAATGTGTTTTTTCTCACTGCCTTGCTGCTATTAACTACATTTTGCAGGACTTCAAATTCTTTCATAGTGATGTGATAATAAGTTTTGGTTTTGCATCTGGAATTCTTCCATTCACAGGACTTCTCTGAGTTTAATGGGATTTTTTCCACAGGAAGGATTCAAGTCATTAAGGACATATATAGAAAAAATAATTTCATTGTTGATGCTGAACTGAAGGGTATTGTCAAGATTACCCATGTTAATAGGCAAAACAGAACGAAGCAAAAGGTTGAAAATATTCTTTTTTTTTTTTTTTACAGAAAAATAAGCTTAATAAATGCAATTGGCTTGCATAAACAAGATTGCAATCTTTATTTCGCTTTAGGATTCTCAGTTGCTGCACCATCTTCCATTTATATTTCTAACCGTCAAATTGCCTGGATTACCATTGTACTTTCTGAAAGCTCTACTGGAAGATCCTCAGGCAGGGCAGAGACCTGTCCTTTCACATATATTACCATTTAGGCACAATTATCCTGACTTACTTCTTTCCTGCACACTTTATTGAGATGAATATGAATGGCAGTGGTGAACGCATGCAGAGAGTCAGACCCTGCATTTGGGAACCCAGATTTTAGCTGGATTCCAGAACAGAAGATTGAGCTTGACTACCTATTTAATTCTACATGCTTCTCATTTTTCCTCTTTATAAGTCAGTGAGAAATTATTTATCTGGGAAAAACCCACAAGCTCTTTGGCACACAAGTCCTTCTTCATGTACTAAATATACATGTAGCCCATGCTTTGCAGGTAAACAACATGGAAGAGTGCCTGAGACTCTTGTTTTTGCTCAGAAGTCTATAATTCTAAAAACGGTTGTGGGCCTATATTCATGCTGCCTAACTACCTTTGGGTATTCTCTTAATTAAAGGGATTAGATTACAGACCCACTCATTGTGGGATCTCTCTGTATCACTGGAGAGAGACAGACTTTGCTGCATGTTTCTAGAAGTGTCATTTTTGGTCTGCTGTGGTACTGTGAACTGGGAATAATCCAGACATTGGCTGTACCTCCCAACCTTGTGCAGCACCAGGCTGTCTGCCCCAGAGCAAAGAAGCATCACCCTCCAGAGAGAGCACCCTCCCTTACCTCAGAGTTGGGCATAACTCGGGGTTCTTGGGCTATACAATTCTGACTTCTGTTGATCGCTACACAAGTGATAAATTGTCATAGTGTAACAGCAATAAAACTGATTTAATCTTATTTCTTCCCCAGTGAACAAAGGAGGTACAAACCTGGGTGTTCAATGTTATAAGCTTGGTGGAAGGTAAGGTTAAAGGAGTGTGGGAGGAATTTTAGCTAATGTGATAACTGCTGATCCATGTAACTTTTAGGGGTGAAGAGAGATTTGCTTGCTTCTGGGTTTGTTGTTTTTTTTTGTTGTGTTTTTTTTTTTCTTTCCCTATTGATTGCTTGTTCAAGCTATTGAAATACTGATTTAACTGATTTAGTCCTGCTGTACTTGCAACATCTACATGGTGCCAAAATGTAGAAGGAGTGGATACATCTGTAGGGACAGATAGTTTCATTTACTCTGGATATTCATGAATACCCTTCGAGGTAAAGAAGCAGCCCTCAGTTTCTAGGGGTAGTGAAGGGGGAAATGCTGAGACTCACAGCAAGAAATGCAGGGTGCTGAAACACTGTGGTTTAGGTTTGAGACTGAAGTCCCCACTGCGCTTTTAGTCCTGCACATTAATTCTGCTTACTTCACTGGAGCTTGCACATGAATAATATTTACATGTCAAGCCCTCCATATGGTTGACTATTCCATTATCAGGCAATCTGAATGAAGTCTTACTTCAGCTGTCACTTAGCTGTCACAAAATTTGCCAAGTCTATACTAAGGTCTGGATCTGTGTGGATGCCTAGAACTGTGCTGCTCAGCATCCAGTGAGTGGCAAGTAGCCTGACTTTTCCTCTAACTGCTCAGTATTGCACAACACAAGCATAACACAACACAATGCACCATACAGGACTCATTGCTCCTTCCAGACCTTCCCTGTGAGTGCAGTTCCATAGCAGGGCTGAGAGGCATAAAATGTCCTCTATTAAAGACATTCTGGTTCATTGTTCTGGTTACTTGTACAGTTGGAGACGGGCAAAAAAAAAAAAAAGGAAAGGAAAAAAAATCAAAGAATAGGTAGATGCTTGATTTCAATAAGCATGTAATGTAGGAGAATATTTTTGACACATTTACATCTTGTTCTCCTATTGATGTTTATATCTTAGTGCAAAGGAAGCACAGGAAACCTGAGGATGTTCAGGTGTGTCCGTCCTCCCCCCCGAATAGTCTAGTCAGACACACAGATGCTGTTTGCTATGTTTTTGAGGGTGAAGTGGTTTTGGCTGTCAGTAGTCATAGTAACACTGCTTTTCCTTGGCTGTTGTATGCTTGGTTCTGAAGGTTTCTTTAGTTCTGGCAATCTGTTTTTCTGTTTGTTTATTTTTCATGTCAGAATTTGTTCCCCTGAGACCTTAAAACTAATTTGACAAGTTAGCCTGTAATTTAACGTGTCAAAAACTGGATGTGCTTCTACAATTTTGATACAGAATCTGTGTTGGTCCCTCATAGTTTTATTTATTCTGCCAAATTGTTTTAATACTCTAAATTTAGGACAAGCTTCTCAGCTGGTGTTGGTAGGCAAAGATTCAGTAGAGCTTTTAAGGCATGTCTATGCAGATGGAAGCAGACAGCTGTAAGCTTCTCTGTCCACTCTCTGAGCCAGCCAAGAGGAAGCCAGCTCTGCTCTCTGAGTTGCAGAGCTGCATTAGTGAGATACTGTGCCCAAGCGATTATCTACCACCTCTTTGGCCGAGTTTCCAGGTCTGAGCTGGCTCTTGTCTGTCCCTCCTGGAAGGTGAACAGGAATATTTATGTCTGGCTCCATCCTTCATCTGAGAAGGCACATCCCTGGCTGCTGCTTAAACCTTAGCTCCTGCTACATTTTAGTTCCAGCTCATTCAATGAGTTTTGCTTACATCTGTTCAGTTACCGTTTTGTTTCCTCTGGTCTTTATTCTTGTCTTTCAGTTGTTGTGCTCACAGGCTGGATTGAGGGTGCACACCAGCACACTCCTGAAGCAGTTTACATCACCTGTGAGCGCACTGATGTCACCGGCACATGTCTCTGCTGGGGTGGGATACAGTTCTCTTTGTGTGTGTGAAGTATGTGTGGGTAGCCCTAGGTTCATCTTTGAGCACCTCCTTGGATAGATTTGTTGTTTGTTTTTTTTTTAAATTAATCATCCTTTCATAAACCTTTCCAGTGACTGGCTTGAAAACACATGCGGAAAAACATGATAACTGCCACCCCTTTGAATGCCAAACACATTGTGAACAGCTAGCGCTGTCATGCATAAGGCTTCTTTTCCTCCCCAGAAGTCTCAGCAGGTGATAGGTTCCACCTATGTCCTCTGGAAAGCAGGAAGTCCAGTGTTTTCATGGTGTCTACTATGGGAGGTGTTGTGAGATGGTCATCAGGCCGCATGCCTGCAATGCTGACTGGTGTGAAAATGCAGATAAGCTGGATGGGACACTCTGGTAGGAAATAGTGCCACCAATGACTTCTTGAACTCTCAGTCTTTGGAGCAGAGGGACAGCAAGGAGTGATGGGCACAAATCCTGCTTTCTGTTTCAAATTATCTGAAGATACCGTATAAAAGAACTGACAAAGTAGGTGATCACTGTGGGAAAGATTTTGGATACACAAATTAGAGAGAGGAGAAAGATCTTCATTTGTCCTGGATAAGTGTGGGCACCTGTGATAGAGATGGACAATGCAGCCAGAGGAAGAAATGCACATACTGAAAGAAGTTTAAAAAAAAAAAGAAAAAGATGATTTACAAGATTAAGTTAAATAGAAATGGCTGTATCTGGAGATAAGGCTGATAGATAAGTCAAAGTCAAAAGCAGCTGCTAAACTAATACATAAAGCAAGTGTGAAAGCAGCAGTGGTGAAGAAAGCATGTGCAGTGAAACTGTATGAAAATGGTAATGAAAGGAAGATTCGTCAAAGTTTCCAGATTTTAGCATTTTATTACATTTCTAAGCTAGAGAGTGCTTTCAGAGTCTCTTGGGACAGCAGCCTCAGCTGCAGGGAAAACAACACTTTTTTGGCACAGATGCCTGAGGAGAAGATGACCAGTCTTCTCAGGTTGCTAACCACACTCTCTGGAAAAGGAAAAAAAAGTCCTTATTAGTATTTTTCCACACAAAGTATGTATTTTTAATTGAGAAAGCTTTACCACGTGGATGCTCTATGTTTAAAGGAGAGTGGTGACTTCAGCACAATGGGATCCCTCACAAAGCTGCATTGGGAGTTTCCATTGGACCTCCCTGGCTGTGTGAGCCTGCCTCTCTCTGCATTGCAGGTCCTTTCTCCTCTAAAAACGGTTTTGTTTATAAAAATAGACTCTCATCCCTAGAAAGGGTGATATTTCTGAAATCTATATTTGGTGAGGGTTTTTGTTTCTATTAGCAAATTAAACTGGACTTTTATTCTAGCTCTTGCTCACCAACCAACACTCAACCTGCTGAAACTAGAATTAGACAGAAAAAGGATTAAACTTAGACTGAATCTCTGCAATAACGAGGTAGTTAAGAAGATTACAAAGGAAAAAAAAATCTTCTTTGGACTCAACTCCTTCCTCTGTTTGAAAGAAAAACAACTGAACAATCCCTCTTAACTTCACTGGGGGCACGGTCAGGTTGGAAATGCAATTTGGAAATACACAGGAGTCTAAAAAGTTCAATGTCGGCTCAGTTCTATGGAGTGAAGCAGCATTATGCCAGTTGTGTGCTGGGTGAAGATCCAATTTAGTGAGTATGATTAAAAATTATGGCATTGCATTTATGATCATTTTGTACTTACTGGTGCTGAGACAAAAAAGAAACAACAAAACCTCATGCAATGTGCTTGTGACAGAAGCATCTCTATTCAGTCTTTTCCCATTTTCCACATCTTTGTGTGCCTGCCATCTGCTGATGTGCTTTCTCTAATTTAGTTTATAAAGTCCCCAGGACATCAATCTAACTTTTAATATCTTCTTGCTGAAGTAGGGTTGGTAGTTATGATAATGATAGCTAATAAGAAGAAATAGAACACTGACAAAAGCTTTCTTCTCAATGTTCTGATATTTCTAGTTTGGTTAGGTAGGTGAGTGCAAAGCTGAGATTGAGATACCTTCTGCTTCAAGTATAACCTGTGGTACATGGTACTTTTGGGAATTCTCAAAAAGAGCATGTTGACATACTCACATGCTTATAATGCTCTCAGCTGAAGCATTTAGTGCTGCACAGCAGAAAATGCTGCTGAGGAAAACAAAGTATTCATCCCTGATATACACAATTTGGTGCTGCTGCTGGTGGTTTTGCTATTACTGCTCCAGATGTTTAAAATGGAGCTTTTAACTGTCAGCTCTGGGAAAACATTCAAAGGAGTGAATGGCAGCTAGCTCTGTACCTCCCATGAAGAGTCAGCATGTGTGAACATGCAGCTTAGCATTGTATTAGGTAACAATAAAAGTCCAAACTACTTCTCTAGGCTCCTGAATTTTCAATTGTTGCAGTGGGGTGTAGAAGTCGGAACGGCACAAATTATGTTCTCCTTAAAGGGTGAGGATAGCTCATAAGTACTTTTCTCCTCTTCAGGAGGAATTGTATGTGCTATGTATAAAGGCAGACTTTGAACTGTCAAATTAGGAGAGTGCAGGATGGGGGATCCTGTATGATGCTTAGTCTTGGCTAAGAGGAAGCTGTACATTCAATTATCTTCTTGCAGCTCAGCATGATGTTCCTGAGGGCAGAATTGACGGAAATCTACAGTTTGTTGGGAATCAGTGCTGTAAATGAAATTCAGGCATACAGACACTCTACATTTACATTCCTCTCTTAACATTGGTTTATATTTGTCTCCATATAAACTAGGGAAATTTGTTTCTCCATTGCATTGTTTATTTCTTAATAAAAAGAAAGCAAGGGCACTCATCAGGGTTGATTTACACAAAGGGCCTCCAGACGAGCATTTGATCTAGTGAAGTGTGTCCCATGTCACATAACCACCCATTTGTCTCCTTTCTCCAGTGAACTGTCTTTCTACTTCCTTGGGATGTTCGATTTAAATCACCGGGTGATACAGGCAGTGGACATTTTTACTGTGGTTTTCTCCCTCTAATGTAATGGTTTCTATATCAGCTTCTCATACACATTGCAACAGCAAATCAGCACAAAAGGCAAAAGTCAGCTCTGCTTTTATTCCCAGTGGGTCCACTAGAGAACAGTAGTGCCAGAGAAGCTAAAGCAATATCATAGCCTAAAAAGAAAGAACTCGCATTTTGTGAGTTGGTACAGCTTTACAAACTTTGCAAAGTTTTATGAGAACACTGTTCAGTCATCTTTACACCATGCAAATTCTTAATCTTCTGTCTGAAGTTATCTGTATTCCCAGTCCTTGATCCCTACAAACACTTTTGTGAAGGCTTTTTGCAACAGTCCTCTACTGGTCTCCTTCAACAACCGTCTCTGGGCTTTTTTTTTTCTGCTAGGCAATCTGCTGCAATTTTTCAGGCTGACAGGTTTTGTGCATGTCCAGAAAGATTTGCTCTCAAATATGAAGTAGCCAAGTCTTTACTTACTGAACTTGCACATTAAAAAATGATTCGCTTACCCATAGAAAATTGCAAGCAAGCATTTGCTTTCAAAACAATGTCCTTTTGTGGCTTTCCCTCATATGCTTATTAAGCACTCCGAAGTGCCTGGGAATAAAAAAAAGGAATTAAAAAGCTTTAAGAAAAGAGACTGTTCTTGTTCTGTTGTTATTCATTTGTACTTGTTAGTGTGTAGAGATCTCATTCAGCCCCACTGGAATTGCTACCATCCAAACATGTCATAATAGACAACCCTTGTCCCAGAGATTTGCTAGGCTAAAGAAATCATGGGCAATGGTCCAGAGAAAGGGAGAGCAGAGAAATTGAATTAGTTGGCTGAAGGCGCCCAGGATTTACTTTGATCTGGAGAAGAGGGAAACGTGTGCCTCTGTCTGTGCTATGGCTCTGTATAATGCTGTAACCCTGTCCTGTTGTTTTAGCATAGAGCTGAATCCCCTTGTCCTCATTAAGTGGTTCCTTGTGGGGGACATTAGTTCAAAAAATTAATTTATGTTCTGTATGTGCCTCTTATTATTTAATTTTACTATTTTAATCTTGATTTTCCTCCCAGCTAGTTGTTAACTCTGAGCTGCCTGGTTCATCTTGAGGAACTGAGGTCTGTGCAAAAGATTTTTGTGTCAGTAGGTTTTTGTGACTGGATCAAATTAGGGCACATATTCCCCTGCTCTATGGCTCTACTTTGGTTATAAAGCCACATGCTCTGTCAGATGGAACCGTACCAGTGTTCAGGAAATGCTTTTCAACATTGGGGAGCATGATTATCCATATACCAGGCTGCAGGAGGTTGCTCTCTCTGCTGCAGCCTACCAAAACCTGGAAATTTGTTGCAGAATGAATAATAAGAAAGAAAGAAAAAATAATAACAATAATTTCCCACTTGTTACTGCAGGAGCACTTTTTCCTCTATATCTCTGTTTACAGAGAGTGTAGGAATCATGATGGTAACCTTTGGATGGCTATACAAAATATTTGTATGTGAGGGGGTTGTGTATGTGTGTATGGGTTTGTTTTTGAATACGTGTTAGAAATAACAGGAGGAAGGAAATTCTCTGGCCCTTCTCAGTTCTCAAAGGTTACTGAAAATCCAAGCAGGACAAGGTATTTTCATGATCACTTTAATGAAATTCATGTGTTAAGGTTTATCCCTAAAAAGATAGAACTAAAACCACTGGGATATTGTTAGTGGAGAACTGGTACTTATTCTGTGTGGAAATAACATATTTGAGCCCTGTGAAAAACTCAGAAGCACAAAATCATCAAATTCCCTTTACTATCAAAGGAAGAATGATACACAAATACTTTATTAATCCGTTAAGGACGCTGAGTTGCCTGTTCATGTTATTCCTCAGTCTTCAAATCAAGTGTAATAGGCAACACAACTATTGGAGATACCATTTCCTACCACTTTGACACACATGATCATTGAAGAAACAGAGATACACCCCCAAAACATAGGCTTTCAATATGCTCAGACTGGAGGAAAATGGGTGAATTACTGGGCTCTCAGGGAGCCATAGGTTACAGAAATGCTGATGCTACATCAGCACTTCCTCAGCAGCAATGCTCTGCTCTTATTCAGAGTAGTGCTCTGTAATGTGCACTGAGTATTTTAGGCTTTTTATGACCTCTGGAAAAAAAGCAGGACAAAATTCTTTTGTTTGAATATATGTGCACATATGATTGTATTTGTGCATAAATCCAGTGGCAAACTGTTGTATGTCCTGTTCTCTTTAAAGTTACAATGTAATGAAACATAGATATGAGGAGATGATTGCACTCATTTTTGTATCTTGCTTGCAATATCTATGATGGGGATGACATATCCATTTAACAAATAAAACTTGCTCAAATGTCCTTATTCCTAGAGGAACATGAGAATTGCTGCATTAAGTGTGTCTTAATATAATACTGCCTTGATCGATATCAATACTTCAAAGTGAAATAGTCTAAAAACATCCTGTACTTAAATAACTGATTTTTTGATTGACTGACAAATTTAAAAAAATAGTGGTTTTATTTTTATTTTGGAGGTATATTTCTGTCCTGGGTTCAGCAGTAGCAGTCATTTTTCTCCTTCTTAGTAGTTGGTGCAGTGCTGTGGTTTCGACTTTCAGCCTGGAAACAACGCTGACAACACCGATGTTTTTATTTGTTGCTCAGTAATGTTTAGGCTGACATAGGACTTTGTGAACCTCATGCTCTGCCAGGGAGGAGGGGAAGCCGGGAGGAAGCAGAGACAGGACACCTGACCCAAACTAGCCAAAGAGGTATTCCATACCACAGCATGCCATGCCCAGGATGTAGAACTGAGGGCAGTTATCCAAAAGGTAACTGCCCTCAGTTAGGATCACTGCTTGGGTCGGGCTTGGTATCGGTTGGTGGGTGGTGAGTGGTTGTATTCTCTCCCCTTGTTATTTCCCTTACCATTATTATCATTGGTGGTAGCAGTAGTGGCTTTGTGTTATACCTTAGTTACTGGACTGCTCTTATCTCAACCCATGGGAGTTACATTCTTTCGATTCTCCTCCTCATCCCTCCAGGAGCCAGGGGGAGGAAGGGGGGCAGTGAGAGAGAAGCTGCATGACTGGGTTTAAACCACGACAATTCCTAAAATCAGATTAAATTAAAAGAAAAGGTGGTGGGTTTCATCATCTTCAAACAAAGGGACATTTTGAAAATATGAGAATGAAAGTTACAGAGTTTAATATTTTTTTTAAAATGCGTTATTTTTCCAATATGAATTTTCACCCAGTTGCAGTTGATTATGTGAATATCTGTTCACATCAACTGATGTTGATCTGATGAGGTGAGATCACCTATGTGTTTTATGAGTAAATTCTTTGGATGAAAAATTTCAGTAAACCTTGAAGACAACAAATTAAATCCCATGATTTTCACTCCTACCTCCTGCTTCTAGCTCGTGCTTCTGATCTGAGCCATGGCAATGGTTTATTCAGTTTTTTTGTCTCTAGGGTAAAAAATTCTGTATTTTTTCTAAGAAAGGTGGGGATAGTAATTTTATTATGCATGTTGAAGGCTATATATAGCTCTTCTAGACTTGCTGACATGATGCTGTCTTGTGGCAATACTTTTCCTAAATTAGTACTGTAGCATATAAAAAATTATGTCCTTTTAGTAGATTTTCTTGTTTCTGTGAGCATGCTTTAGCGATTTAAAAGAAAAAAGTCATTGGATTTACCTGTAAAGATAACGAGTTTTGTTCCTGTGGCACCATCTGTGAGAGTATGTTCATTATTTATGTACAGACAGAAGAGCTATAAATGACAACTGTGAGGTACTGACAACAGGAAAAAATTGCACTATGTTTGTACTTTCCCAGACAAATGAGAGCATATTAATAAGTTTCAACTTAACGTATATTTCTATAAGTATTCTCTGAGCCTTGTGCAGGATCTGTTGTATCAATCATTGCAACAAATTCCTTTGCCTTCCTAAATTAATTTATAACACATTTCAGTGATAGTACAGGACTTTTCTACACAGGAGAGTAGTTACTTTGGGTCAAAAAAGATTAGTGGCTCTCTGGTTTCTTGAGCAAAGGTCATTTGCATTTTAATTTTGAAGACAAGAATATGTTCCTTTGCATTTCTCTAAAAGCATTACCCAGAACCAGGAAAACCTTGATTTTCTTGCTTGCTGTCCCCATCAGACCAGGGAACCTGCTGTCATGTCTCACTGTGTCAGGCAGGCTGCTCTCCATCCTTTTCCTTGGAGAATCTAATCACAACTAGCACTGGAGTCAAAGCCGAGTAGATGCAGCTCTGAACTTTCTCTGTTGGTCCATGGGGAGGGCACAGCTAAAAGAGCAGCACAACTTAAGTGCAGCAGGGCTGATGGAGGGACCAGCTGCTGAAGTAGAATTAAGGGTCAGAAATTAAGCTTGACAGAAGATTGATAATTAGCCTTGAAAACAGCAGAGAGGGTAAAAAACGAAGCAGAGATTTTGGTTGGCAATTTTGGCATCTGGGAGGATGAATCTGAAAAAAACATCATATGTTGAGCCTTATGCAACAAGGAGTGGCATATTAGCTATCCAGTTCAGCCCCTGAGGTGGGTATCATGGTCCCTGTGGATGGCTGGTTTCCTCAGGGTCTGATGGAGCAGATTGATTGAGCTGTCACAACCCCTTATGTGTCAGAGCTGGGGGAGGCCCGCAAGGAGAAATTTTAATGGTGCTTGTCATCAAAGAAAAATGTTGTGATTCTCACTTCAGTGGCCCTGCTGACACCATCAACGTGGCGTCTGCACTCATCCTGCCTAGGATCATGGCAGGCTTCCTTTTGTCAGCCTGATCTTTACTGAGGCTCCACAGAGCTCCTGTTCCTTAGATGTCTCTTCTGCACCATTAAAGGCAGCAAAGGGACTCCAGTTGCTTCGAAAGGTGAAGTCTAACAGCTCTAGACTACTCCAGCTAAGCATAAAAATCATGAATATGCAAGACTCAGATAAATATAATTTTGCTTGCAGATTGAGAGGACTAAGGAATAAAGCATTTACTTTATGGTGGTGGTGGTGGTGGTGTTGGGACGTTGCTGTCCTTGATTTGTTTTTGTTAATGTAAATTTTCATAATTTATAATTTGTCTGCATTGAGGGAGCAGCTCAGTGCTGGCTCACATCCATCGTCTGGATGAAGGAGGACTGCTTGGACCCAGGTTTGTGCCGGGGAAGAGCAGTACACGTCCTGGAGGAGAGAGGGCAGAGCAGGCCAGGCAGAGCCTAGCTGGCAAAGGAGCTCACAGGAGCCGCAACAGTGGCAGCTCTTGCACAGAGGAGGTGGTGAGGACTGCAAAGGCAGCATAGATGTTTTTGTCATGAGCTCTGCTTCCTTCTTGTGAACTTGGAAACTCAGGGGAGGAGATTGAGGGACTGGAGTATGAGTGGTAGAGACATTGTAATGGGCACATCAAGAAGGACAGGCAAAATTTTAATTCAGAACCTCTCTACTGCCACAAACACCCCTAACACTTCTTCTCCCACTTCACCCCCGTGCCCCAGGTGTGATTTGCATGGGTCAGAAAACAAAAGAAATGTCACTGAGCAAAATCGTTTTGCTTTTTTTTTCCCCATAATTTTGTGATAATATTTGTAAATGGCTGAAATGAAAGACTTTCTGTTCCCAGCTGGGAACTGCAGAGATGCTGGGTGCTGTGCAGATGCCTGTGGGTAGTGGGGAGCATCAGCCCCTCAGATCCCCGGATCAGGCTCAGGGCCCCTTGGCACAGATGACACTGCTGGGGTCTGCTGCCCATTGCACTGAAATGGATGGGGAAGACCTGATTATGCCTGCCCAGCAGTTTTGGTGGCAGCCTGAGGCATTTTAGGTTTCAGTGTTGCTCCATTTTGAATCTGGTGTAATAAATGCAATGATCTCGGTCACCTCGCAGGGAAAGAGCCCAAAGGGGAAAAGGGTAAGGGATTGTCTTGGAAACAGGGCAGGTCTGTCTTCTTGCAATAAAGGAAGATGTTGGGGAAATAGCTATGTGAAAGGAAATGGACAGTTTCATATTGTGTGGGGACAGGTAGAGGAAGCCACATCCAGGCCAAAGTTTTGTCCTGTGAGGGATGTCACTGGTAGGTTGTGGTTCTGTGTTCAACTCCCCTGGGGTTAAAGGAGGAAGCAGTTATAGGTCCTACTGCAAATAAGCCAAGTAAAAGCAGCAAGAAAGATTAGCAGTAGATAATTAAGTAATTGTACCTCTTTGCCTGCCATAATAAAGGGGTATTTATAGTTACTGTAAAGAAATAATGCCTTCATAAAAGAAGTGCTGTGGGTGATGTTAAGATTACTACACTTACTTTTTTCTTGTTTTTGATAGTGACACAAAATGTTTGAGTGCTCTATTAATTTGTGAGTAACTGTTACTAAATCTGTGTAGTTGTAGAGTTTCCTATTTCCAAAGCCTTTATGAAACTAAATATTTTTTTATAATGATAAGCACTGAGAAGTGTCATCTTCCACAGTGAATATCAACAGCTTTGCTAACTCAACAAATCTTTTCAGAGGGACAAAGGTTTTTTTTATTATTTCACAAAATGTTTTGGTCTGAGAGGGACAAATTTCCGCTCCTGACATGTTCCTCCATTAAAATTTCACGCAACAAATCTGTTGAGCAAACTCAAAAGTAGGGAGCAAAACAAGGGTAAAATTAGCCTTCAAGTTAAAAAAAAAAAAAATTATTCTAGTACAATCTTATGCTGTGTTTAAGAACTTGCTTCTATATTTATTGCGTTTCCTGTCAGGGAGAGTTCTTTCACATGCTGCAGTGTGATAGGATGTTTCCTTGAACTTTTAAGTAAAGTTTCAACTTTAAAATTTAGCACAAGTGTGCCAGGGGATCTGCCTTGCTGTCAGTTTTTCAAAACAGCTCCATTTTGAAGTCAGTAGGGATATCTGTTGAACAAGGAGTGGCATAATACGGCCTAGGGCCACTGAGTTGCTTACTTGGTAAATGTTATAGGAAATGTGTTCTGATTATTGCAGTCTTTCTCTTTTTGCTAAGTGCTTTACTGCCAGGGATACTACCCATTAGCTTCTAGTTAATGGTTTCCCCATGAATGTGTTTTTCTCTGCCAGTGCACTATCAGTTGAGAAGGAGGGGAATGTAGTCTGACAGCTCTCCCTCTTCTACAGCAGCTGGTACTTTAGCAATTACAGAACACCAAGGAGAAGGGACAAGAGTCCAGAAAGAGGGAGCTTGTCACACTTGGCATTTTAGGCCAGATACTCAAAGGGACATGTTAGTGCTGCTTGATTGATTTTGAAAGAAATCAGATGGTTTACTGTGTCTAAGGTCTTTGACCTTTTTAGATACCTCCAATCTGGACATAGTTTGTGATGTTTTGTTTGTTACGGTTTATGGTAAAGCAACATGGATTCTTTTAGTCCTGGAGACTTCCAAGACTGAAGCTGGATGGAAGACTGAAGCTCCCTGTTCTGCGTTCAGCAGTAGCTGTCATTTTTCTCCTTCTTGGTAGCTGGTGCAGTGTTGTGCTTTGACTTTCGGCTTGAGAACAGATCTGATAACACCGATGTTTTGGTCTGGCCAAGGACTTTGTGAGCCTCATGCTCTGCCAGGGAGGAGGGAAAGCCATGAGGAAGCAGAGACAGGACACCTGACCCAAACTGACCAAAGAGGTATTCCATACCACAGCACGTCATGCCCAGGATGTAAACTGAGAGTTACCCGGAAGGGCTAGGACTGCAAGGGTTGGAGGAGGTATGGGTCGGTGCTTGGTTGGGCTGGGAGGGGGCGAGTTATCAGTTGGCTGGTGGTGAGGTGTTGTATTCTCTTCCCTTGTTATTTCTCTTTATCATTGTTATTATTGGTGGTAGCAGTAGTGATCTCTGTTATACCTTAGTTACTAAACTTTTCTTATCTCATCCCATGGGAGTTGCAGTCTTTTCAATTCTCCTCTCCGTCCCTCCGGGAGTAGGGGGAGGGCAAGAAGAGGGGGGAGTGAGTGAGCGAGTTGTCTGGCTGGGTTTAAACCATGACACTCCGTATATAAATCCTGCTAATTACAAGCACTTACTAGCAAAAGGTGAAAATACTTCCCAGTGAAGTTCAGATACGGAAGAGGTTCCACTGAAGTTATTCTGGAAGTTCTAGACCAGGAAGTCCCTGAGGTGAAAATAGTTGGAACCCAGAAATGTATCCAGGGAAAGCAATATAGTGCAAATTTCCACTGTTCTTAACTCTCCAAAGCATCTGTTTACAACCACTTTTGGAGAAAAGCAAATTAATTCTCACTCTTCTAAGACAGGAGATCTACTGCAGTTGTTAATCTTTCCTCACTTTGGCTCTACGTATCTTAGAATCATAGAATGGTTAGGATTGGAAGGGACCTTAAAGATCATTTAGTTCCAAACCCTTGCCATGGGCCAGGACACCCTCCAATAGACCAGGCTGCTCAAAGACCCATCCCACCTGGAACTCCCAGGGATGGGGCATCCAAAACTTCTCTGGCAATATTTTACAGTGCTTCACCACACTCACATTAAAGCCCTCTTTCATTTTAAAGCCATTCCCCCTTGTCCTATCATTACATGCTCTTATAAAAAGTCACTCTCTGTAATCAAACAGAGTGACATCTAAGGCAAAGTTGCTCTTAACTAGATCAATTTTATGTAGGTACCAGGAGTTTCCAAGCGTAATGAATTAGAGGAGGGGAGCTGAGTCTTATCTCCATCGATTAAACTGATTCACGATCTCACACACAGCTGCATCATAACCCTGATGTAATGACAAGACTGTAAAGAGAAAAGGAAAGAGATGAATCAAATTTTAAAGTTTATTTGGTTCTTCTAGCCTGAGGCAACATTGCAGGAAATCAAATCCTGAAAACAATAGCATATGTTCACCTTGCTGGGGCTTAAGGGTATTAGTGGTTCTTGGACCTCAAAGAATTTGGTCTGTGAAGCAACGCTTGCTTTGAGCTAGTTGGAAAAATAACTGCAAATGACTTATTACACAACATAATTTTTTGATGATTTTTTTTTTATGAGGTTCTCTCAGGTCCAAGAAAGATTTGTGGCCACATATGTGCAGAGAACAGCTTAAAATTACTTCATGTCTTGAGTCCCTAATAGAGATGTAGACAACTTAGGTTCAAGTAAATGCTGTTTAAATGTGAAGTAGGGATGTTGCCTATGTCTCTTTCATCCAGTAGGGAAGTCTTACCCTTTGCTGTAAGGTTTTCCCATTTTCAGTGAAATGGCTTCCTTGCTTTCTGACTAGTTGTGGATAGCCATGATATTCATTAGAGATTAATAAAGCTGAAAAGGTACTTATATCAGCTTATGCCATATGAGAGCTAGATTGGGAGGCTTCATAACTTCTCCCTGACATCTGAATTACTGCTCTAATTTTTTCCAGATAATGATCAACATAGCAAGAGAACAGCTTTGATGTGTGTGTTTATTTCTGTGTTTACCAGCACAGAGTCATGTTTCTGTTTCTTCCTTTATCTGTTAAGTGTAAGTTCACATTCCGTTTCAGCTCCTTTCAACAAGAACATATTTCTCCTCGGTCACCTTTTCAGTGCCGATAACAATGGGATTTTAATCTTTCATTGTGTTTCTATGTGCTACTACCTTCAAAAAATAAAGAGAATCTGTTCTCTTTGCTGTTGTTTTACAAACGAATGTACAAGAAGCAAACAGAGCCAGTTGTTCTTCTGATGTAAATAGGCAGAACTTTATTGCCACTGGTAGAGTTATGCCCAGTTTTATAGTATCATGGCATGCCATAAACGTTTTGCCCTCTGAACTAATATATTTGAAACCATTTTCCTGCATTCTAATCCAAGTGTTACACTTTAAGCAGGTAATCGCTTTCTCAGATTCCCACACTTTTGTTTTTAACCACTTCTTCATGACTGATGAAGATAGTTTTAGTCTAGAAGATAAAGGTTTTTTTACTATGATGTACATGAGGAAACCAGCCTTTTTAAAACATTTGCAGTCTGTGACTTGCAAATGTTTCACTATACAAAAAGTATCAGGTGAGGCAGGATAATTGCATGATTGCAAACTTAAGTAGCTTGTTAAATGCACTAGAAATATGAAAGTAGTCTCTTGATTTGGCGTTAAATTAAGATTAGTTAAAAAATAAGAGCAGCTGCTTTGCCATCACAAGCAAAGTCTTCAACAGTTTATCTTATTTTCTTGCCAAACTGCAAGAGGATATCTTTCAATTAAACTTGGACTTTAGAATGCATGTGTCTAGAATGCCAGTTTATTAGGCACACAGCATACTCAGCAATTAGCATTCTGGGGGACTTTTCTTCTGTATGGAATGGACACATTGAAGACCCGAGTTTCATTGCCAATCAATGTTTGAAGTTATTGATTAGAAAAAAAAAAAAGTTTTGCACTAAATTTTCTTTTTAGTTTCCACTACCTTCATTTTCTACCACAAAACCTCACCCAACCACTCTTTATGTTAAACAGAGACATTACTCCCAAGAAATAAAACCAGAATAGTGATCTCTACTTCTGACCAGTCTTTGATAAGGAGCTCATAACATCTTCATTCTCTCAGAAAGGCAGAATTGACCTGATACATCTACAATTCCCAAATAATTGCCCCCTTTTATTTTTTTAAATCCCTTTTTTAAACTTTTTAACAAACTGAGTCTCACTAGGAAGTTGGAGGTGAAACCGTAAATACAATGAAGCCATTGGGAGCTTTGCCATTTATTGAAGGCCAGTTTTCATAGGGTTCCTCAGATGGGACTGAATGAAAACACAAATCACCTCTGTAATTAGTACGCAAGAGCACAGTTTTGATCTTGGTGTAGTTATTCACTCAGGGAATGGAAGTAAACCCCCATGACTTGGATTACCAAGCCCACTGCAGTAGAACCCACTGAATGTCAAGGAATAAAATTTCTGGATACAATGACTGAAATTCATATCATTTAGGTGTGACTCAGCCCAGCAAAGGACTTAATTCTGTCCTAAAATTCTGTCCTAAATTCTGTTCTAGGTTAAGCCCCAAGTACTTACAAATAATGGAGAAATTACCAAGCAATCAAGATTAGTTCCCAGATTAGTGCCCCGCTCCAGGGCAGCCTTGGATGCAGTGATCACGCGATGATCGAATTCAAGATCCTCAGGACAGTGAGAAGAGTGTGCAGCAAGCTCACTGCCCTGGACTTCAAAAGAGCAGACTTTGACCTTTTCAGGAACCTGCTTAGTAAGGTTCCATGGGATATAGCCCTAGAGGGCAGGGGGGCCCAAACTCTTGGTTGATATTCAAGGATCACCTGCTACAAGCTCAGGAGTGTTGCATCCCAACTAGAAGGAAGTGCAGCAGGAGGGCCAGGAGACCTCCTTGGATGGATAAGGAGCTGCTGAGGAAAATTCAAATGAAAAAAGAGGTTTATAAATTGTGGAAGCAAGGACGGGCACCCTGGGAAGCGTACAGGGATGTTGTCTGGGAAGCTAGGGGCCAGGTTAGGAAAGCTAAGGCTCAGTTAGAATTAAACTTGACTAGGGATGTTAAGGATAACAGGAAGGGATTCTATAGGTACATAGCAAATAAAAAACAGACTAGGGACAACATAGGCCCCCTCTGGAAGCTCTTGGGAGAACTGGCTACACAGGATTTGGAGAAGGCTGATGTTCTTACTGACTTCTTTGCCTCAGTCCTCACTGGCAAATGCTCTGACCTCACCACCCAAGTCTTGAAAGGCAGATGCAGGGACTGTGAGAATGAAGACCTTGGGCCCACTGTAGGAGAGGATCTGGTTCGAGACCATCTTAAAAATCTGAACGTGCACAAGTCCATGGGTCCTGATGAAATCCATCCGTGGGCCCTGAAGGAGCTGGTGAATGAAGTTGCTAAGCCCCTGGCCATCATATTTGAAAAATCATGGCAGTCAGGTGAAGTTCCCAATGACTGGAAAAAGGGAAATATAACCCCCATTTTCAAGAAAGGGAAAATGGATGACCCAGGGAATTACAGACCAGTCAGTCTCACCTCTGTGCCTGGCAAAATCTTGGAGCAGATTCTCCTGAAAGGCGTGCTAAGGCACATGAAAAACAACAAGGTGCTTGGTGACAGCCAGCATGGCTTCACTAAGGGGAAATCCTGCCTGACCAATTTGGTGGCCTTCTATGATGGGGCTACAGAACTGATGGACAGGGGTGGAGCCGTTGATGTCATCTACCTGGACTTGTGCAAAGCGCTCGACACTGTCCCACACAACATCCTTGTCTCTAAATTGGAGAGACATCAATTTGATGGGTGGACCACTCGGTGGATAATAACTGGCTGGATGGCCGCATGCAAAGAGTTGTGGTCAATGGCTCAATGTCTGGCTGGAGACCAGTAACGAGTGGTGTCCCTCAGGGATCGGTGTTGGGACCGGTCTTGTTTAACATCTTTGTTGCTGACATGGACAGTGGGATTGAGTACGCCCTCAGCAAGTTTGCCCATGACACCAAGCTGTGTGGTTCGGTTGATACCCTGGAGGGAAGGAATGCCATCCAGAGGGACCTTGACACGCTTGTGAGGTGGGCTGATGCCAACCTCATGAAGTTTAACCATGCAAAGTGCAAGGTCCTACACCTGGGTGGGAGCAATCCCAGGCACAGCTACAGGCTGGGCAGAGAAGAGATTCAGAGCAGCCCTGCAGAGAAGGACTTGGGGGTGTTGGTCGATGAGAAAATGAACATGAGCCGGCTTCAGTGTGTGCTCACAGCCCAGAAAGCCAACCGTGTCCTGGGCTACATCAAAAGGAGCATGACCAGCAGGTCGAAAGAGGTGATCCTGCCCCTCTACTCTGCTTTTGTGAGACCTCACCTGGAGTATTGTGTGCAGTTCTGGTGTCCTCAACATAAAAAGGGCATGGAACTGTTGGAACAAGTTCAGAGGAGGGCCACGAGGATGATCAGGGGACTGGAGCACCTCCCATATGAAGATTGGCTGAGAAAGTTGGGGCTGTTCAGCCTGGAGAAGAGAAGGCTGCGTGGAGACCTCATAGCAGCCTTCCAGTATCTTAAGGGGGCCTGTAGGGATGCTGGAGAGGGACTCTTCATTAGTGACACGACAAGGGGTAATGGGTTAAAACTTAAACAGGGGAAGTTTCGATTGCATATAAGGATGAAATTCTTTCCTGTTAGGGTGGTGAAGCACTGGAATGGGTTGCCCAGGGAAGTTGTGAATGCTCCATCCCTGACAGTGTTGAAGGTCGGGTTGGACAAAGCCTTGGGTGGCATGGTTTAGTGTGAGGTGTCCCTGCCCACAGCAGGGGGGTTGGACCTAGATGATCTTAAGGTCCTTTCCAGCCCTAACTGTTCTATGATTCTATGATTCTGTAACGGGATGGGCAAAGAAATAGTTAAGTATTTGAAAACAACTTTGAATTGGTGTCCAAATACCTATATTACCAGTAGAAAAAAGCATGTATTCAGATCTCCAGTGACCTGCCATACTTTTACCACCTTGTAAACAATAACAATAAAGACCACACTTTTCCTCAAATGTACATGATGATTGCTTTTCCATTTCTGTTCAATACAACATTGCACTGCAGTTTTGTGCACATTAATATTACAGCATGTTTGTGATGTTATAATGACTTATAACCTGAAGTACACATAGTATATTGATCTAATATAGATTTATATGGTAAGCAATGAGGCTAAAGCAAGCACTAAGGAAGGATTTCATGATGGAAGCAAACAAGACTGTTTCCAGTAACTCTGTGCAAACATTAGGAAGGCAGTTAATTGGTAGAATGAATTGGAATTAATTATGCATGAATCTTGTGGCAAGTACAGCAACACTCAACTCATTAAGAAAACATACTCTGGAACAGAGAATGCCATCCTGTCTGCATTATATCCTGAATGTGCTTACGGCCACTTTTGAGAGGATTGCAAGGTCCATAGCTAAGCTTGATAGGGTACACTGTCATTAGGAGAAATATCTGGGATTTCTGAATCGCTGCTGATGTTTTCCAAGAACACCTGGGAACTTGTGAATTCCCTGGCAGATGAGTAAGGACAATACACCGTGTTTAAAAAGAGACCAGGAGTAAGACTCAAAAATTGAGATCCCTGGGAAGATTTAGAAAAAAAAAAGCTAATGAATCTGCATTTAAGTAAAGGTATAGACAGGTTGAGCCAACCGAATAAACTTCAGTTTTAATTTTGGAATATGAATGTTGCAGACTAAAAAGCCTTGGTTGGTATTATATGAAGGGTTAATGAAAGGAAGAATATTTTAGAAACACCTACCTTATTTTTCAAGTAGGATTTCTCAAGCATGAACCATGTGAGATAACCTAGAAGATATGGAAGCAAATGTTGCAAGTTAAAATTACCACAATAATGTTTAAAAACCACACAGTTTAAAAAAGGCTTAATAGAAGAAGCTGAATCTTCAACAACTGTAGGTTTAGAAAAGATCTGAGGTGAAAATTTAAAGTACTAAGTATGTAAAAAAGCACAGAAAAGAAAAGTGAAAGGTGATACGTGTGCTCTGTTTTTCTGCTTGCAGAAAAAATAAAACTTGAAGCAAAAATATGATCACTCTGAAATAAGAAAGAATAGTGATAAGGAGAAAACAAATGAAGATTCTAGGTAGTGTAAGTTCAAATCAGCTGTGTGTGTTTATTTTAAATAAAAATGTCTAATGAGGGCATAGAAATGAAATTAGAAGAGCTGCTGGAAACAAGAAAACTAGCAACAAGATTTAGATGAGAGAAAGCAAAGGTAATCAAAGTGATGTGTTTGATGAGAATGTTACAAAACATGATAAACATGCAGTTTCATACAATATACATGGAGAATATGAAAATAATGAGAAGAGGTCTGAAATTTCAGAAATTATATTTTTAAAATTCATGTGAGCCAAGAGAGCTGCTTAATAGTCTTAGAAACATAGATTTGATAGTTGCATAAAAGAAGAGCTGGAAAATCGCATAACTATCTTAATGGAGAAAAAAAGAGAGTAGAAAGTATTGTGTACTATTCAACCAATGCATATGAAGTTAGCCTGAAAAGTTTCTGAGCATTTATTTCAAAAAGTAGCACCAAAAAAAATGTAGCTCCATTCTTCAGTGGTGTTTGTGCATGTTTTTAGCGTTATCAATAGCTCAGACAGAAGAGCATGGACATGCAGGAAAATGGACGTGGTTGACCATGTGGTTTCACCTTTACTCAGTTCCTACCTAAGTACAGAACTTATTAAAGCCAAAGGGAGCTAGCCTGATTCAAAACTGATATTTTTATTATCCACTAGAGAGATGAATAAACACTCCATGAATTCAGTCTCTTTTGAAAAAATTGTTTCTCAAAATTCTTTCTCTGAAGTCAGTGGTTAAAAAAGTCTTTAATTTCAAATAGGAAGAAAAATAGGCCATTTCTGGGTCATTTTTAACAACTCACTATACCACTGCCATCTCAGTCTTACAGCTAGAGAGTTAGCAGTTTTGTCATTTTTGGTCACAGTAACTTAGTTAAGGAATTATTGACCTCCTCAGACAGTCCTGCAGGTCTATAGTTGCCAAGTCACTCACCCATTTTATTCTCCAAGGATGCTGATCCTGTCCTTGAAGCATCTTTCCATGTCGTGGGTAGCTGAAGTGTGATAACAGTATTGAAGGCAACATGTGAAGCATACACTGCTTTTGAATTTTGGGCAAGCAGATAAAACCCAGTGACGGGTCTTTAATGACCTAAAAGTACTTTGCCTTCAGGCTAGAACATGAAGGTTTTGTGAAACATTGAGGAAAGAAGGAAAAGTTTTGTAGATACAATTAGGACGTTGTACAGTGTTTACAATATCATCTTTTATCAGATCTTTTCTATTCAGACTGTTTTGCTTATTTTTTATATTATTTTTTAAAGAAATTGTAGTTCAAGGAAATGTATTATTCCTCTTTTCCAGAGTAGGATTACCTTTCCTGGGAAAGAAATAGCTGCAAATGTAATGCCTGCTAATCACGATAATATACAAATTGAACAGCTTGCCAGGATTACATTTATTACTTTGCTCTGCAGCTTTCCTTCCCAGATGTGTATTTTTTCAGACAGCTTCAAAATAAAAATTATGACCTATTCCTGTAAACACCGACACATGTCTGCAACTCTGACAAGGCGTTCAGTATGTGTTGTGTGAGAAAAAACAGAAAATCTTTAATCTATTTGGGTCCTCTGCTCAGTTAACAGGCACACCACATAAAATACAGACCATTTTTTTTTTTAATATCATTGGCCCTATGGCCACCTTCCTTTTGAGCTTCACCAACAGTTCTTGGAGCAGGCTTGATCTAAAACTGTGTTTTAAATCGTTCTCCTTTCAGTCCTTGTCTTTCAAAACATGCCTGTATGAGAAGGTGGTACTAGCAGCAGTTGGTCACTCTCTAATTATAATGCTCAGCCTGCAGCAAATATAGTGTTGGTTTCACTTTCTGCCCGATGATGTCTTTTGTTTGGTTTTGTTTGTTTTTTTTTTTTTTGAGAGGAGGAGCAGGAAATTCAGCTTCCCTCGCTGAAATAATTCTACTTAAATATTAATTGGGCCAGAGAGTGCGCCCACAGGCAGTCAAAATTAATGGTTAAAGCATCCATGAGCAAAAATTTCAGCTTGGGTCATGATGCTTATTTGGAAGTATTCAGTGGAGCTAAAACTGCAGCTGAATTCGCTCAGGTAATTTGTTCTTTCTTGTGCTTTATTTTTCTGTCTATACCCTCTCACTATCTCTCTATTTTTGTTGACATATAAAAATCAGAATGGCTAGGAAATTCTCATGACTGTTAGTTCAAAACCAGTGGATTTTTCCCTCTCTTTAAATTATTTGTCTTTCGAGTCCATGCACAATCTTCACATCCACAACGAAGCAGTCACACTGGAAGCAGGACTCTGAGAATAATTTATGAACACCTTGAAGAAACCAGGGACATAAACCAACGCACAATGAATTAGTTCCTTCTCAAAAATTAATACAAAACCTTAGACCTGGTACTCAGTACTGTCAGCCAAGAAAGGGAGAAGAAAATAACATAAAAAAAATACAAAAATGTTCTGCTGGTAAAAGTGCCTTTTCCAACCTTCTCCCTTGCCTGGAAGTAACACTGGGAAAAACGTAGGTGTTGTGTCTTCAATACAGTGACTTATAACATATACAGGTTCTTCACCAAAACAAGATTCCTATCGTAAACCAAGGAAAAAAAAACAAGTTTGTAGAAAGCTATTTGAGCTGGGTGAGCCAAGGTAAAGCTGAATGGATGCAAGGCAATCTTGCTGGAGGGCTATTTTTTTTCTTGTTAATAACAGTTTGAGTTTGCTAGGCTTGAAAGCTTGAAGTAATAAATCAGTTTTAAAGTGGATTTACTAGGTCTCACAAATTTAAAATAAGTTCAGATATGAAAGAGAGTGAAGAATTATTCCTCAAATAGCAGGGTAATAGCACTATAAACTTGGCAAGATGTGAGAAATCATCTGTTATCATAAAAGGAAAGTCACTTGTAACAGATGTCACGAGTCCGTGAGATTTAATTATTTATGAGATTTGTTTGGTGAATACTTTGTTTCTGAACTGCGTTTCTGTATTATTTGCTGTTCTTCACAGTTTCTCAGCTACTTCTGTACTCTCTAAAATCCTCTCTAAAATCCTGTTAATGTTTCACTTTTGCAATTACTTGGTCTCTTCCTTTTGCTGTCAGTACAACCTACTGTCCAGCTTCTAGCTAAGGGGGCTGAGATTAAATAGGAGATGTTGCACTGGTCTGATCTTGAGTTAATGCGGTGGGTCTAAGAGTGTTAGCAGCAGTGGGTTTATGTGAATGCTTCTGTAGTAGAATGATCTTGGTTGGTTTCTTGGGAAAAATTAAACTGATCTTTTTCTTTTTGCATTCAGAAAAAAACAACTACCCTTTTTTCATCACACCCATTTTTGTGGAGATTTACTGTACTGTTTTCCAAGAGGAAAACGAAAAAGTGTTCTAGCATCACAAAACCAAAAAAAAAAAAATTAATCTACTATGCCACGCTTAAGCGGCTTCCCCAAAAGGCTAGCTTTCTCCTTTCTGTACCATTACAAGTGTCGTCTGTCTGAGATCATGTAGAGCATTTGTATAAAAGGGGAATTACAGCAATTCTGTGCTATATCTCTGTCTGCCTCAAAGTCCATTGAATCTAATGGGATTTCTGAAGACTTCAGTGGTATTTTGAACACATTTTTCACACACTTTTAAGTGTAATGGGTGTATGTAGGTACTCAAGAATATCCATCCCCTAAAGACACTCTGGCAGAAAATTTCCTTCAGGCTCTAATATCAGAGAATCTTGGATGTGATTTTAGGTTCTTTACTGAGCCAAATGCACAAAATTCATGAGGTCTCCAGGGTTGGCTCCTCCCATTTTCACAAATGTTGGTAGTTCTTTCATGGGCTGTATATTGCAATTTACTGATTGTATCAAAAGAACTGAAGTGCTAATCCCAGGTGAGCTGCTGACTGTGTAATGAGAAGCTTCTAAGTCTTTCAAAGTTACTGAAGCAGGTGCTGTGAGGGATAAGAACATCAGACTAAAGCAAGAAAAAATGTATCACAGAAGCTTTGCTTCCATAGAAACAGATTTCCGTATGCCATCCAAGTTAACATGTGGCTTTACATCATTTTATTGTTTTTTTTTAAAATCAATCTTCTATTTCCTCAAAGTTGCAGACTAACAAAGCCATAAAGTGAAAGTACACAGATCTAGAAATAACAGTAACAGTGTTAGAGCAGTTGTCAGCAACTCTTTTGAACTTCTAACTTGGACACTAGTAACATTTGTATTTGCTTTTAGGAGACAGACAAATGCCCACTAGGAACTAAAGAGAGGTCATCCGCACATTTCATGTGGGTCACTGAATAGTGATCACAGGGTAGTAACTTTCATTTTGAATCGGTAGCGTAGAGGTGAAAAGCACTGTATTTCATTATTAATGTCACACGCGCTCCAAGTTTCTGCTTTCATTTCTTCATCCTACTGGTTCTATGAACACTCAAGAAACTGGTTACTTTTAGGTCTGAGCAGGCTGCTTTATCTGACCTTCAAGTAGGATTTTGAACCAATTTTGTCCGTTCACAGTTACAAAAAGGATGTATCTGGAAGATAAATTTATTATGTATGAACAATACTTTTCAGGGGACAAAGGAAATAAGTGTATAAGAACAAAGAGAATAAGCTATATCCTTCATTATATAAGAAACTATAGAGTAATGAAAACAAGTAAATAAAATTGCTGTGAAAATAAATAAATAAAAAAAAAGCTTCTTTCCAAACAAGTGTTTTGTTTTTACTCCAAGAGACACATGAAATGATATATTATTATCTAAATTCACCTTTCTTCTCCACTTTATGACATGAGAAGGAGGAAGAAAGAAAGGAGAAAAGGAAATGAACAGCTATTTGAAAATATTGTGATGGAACATGCCATTTCAAAGACTCAGCAAAATGCCCAGGATACTGTTGTGTGATGTGCATTCCAGAGCACTTGGTGTCTGGCAGGCTTAATTCTCAAGTGACAGTCCAGTGGACCAAGAAAACAGGCTCTGAATTTTCATGTAATCCTCATATGGGTCTTTAAAGGTTGATGCTGAGACAAAAATACAGGCATCAAATTATAACTGTACAACAACTAGAGCTTATTGTTGCTATATTGTTATCAGGCTGGATTAGTTTTCAGTTCAGGAACCCCCACCTATCCTTATGTTGCCTTCAAATAATGACAGTGTATGCTTACAGAACTCACTAGTGATGCTACAAGTGAAGCAATGTGCTTAGTGTAATTTGTGGTATATTTTCCAAGAAAATGTCTATCCAAATTTTAAATTTCCCAGTGAGAAAACTGGAATAAAGGGAGCAGCTCCTGGGACATTATTTCTTGAACCAGAAGCTGTGTCTCAGTTGGCTGAAACCACTTACTGAACTTCACACATCTTTAACTGTTTCTTTTGAGGCAACCAGGTGATCTTTCATGTTGATGTTTGAGAGCCACGCTTGGAATCATACCAACTGTGAGACTAAATCTGTCTTCATTAAATCTGACTTTTTTAATAACTTCTTGCCATAACAGTTAGACAGATGTGCTGCTTCATCATATTTACTAGTTTTTAAAGATAGCAGAGTAGAATTGGGTTTTCTAACAAGAAACTATTCATGCTCTGAATGGTACTTTTGGTCTTGCTTTGTTAAGCCCATATTGTTATTGCTGTTCATGTTGTGAGGTGTTTCATGTGCTCAGAAACCTCAAGAGATAATCCTCTAATGAGTTTCAAGGCATCCACAAAACTCACCTAAGTGAAGTGTTCTGTGTACATTAAGTCATCAAGCAAAATTACTTTGCCTGCTTCATAGGATTAATAGAGCTGTGCAGCTACAAACTGAGCCTCACAGGCGGAACTGAGCCCATGGTCGTTTGGATAATGGTAATGCAAAAGTCACCCTGCAGCCAGTGGTCTTGGCTTGCATCAGAGTTTTATGCTAACCTCAGTGTGCTGCCAGAGTTCAGTGGAGGCTTTTCAACACTAGTCAATGTACCTTTTAAGCCGGCTGCCCTCTGCAGAGAGGTTAATGTGCACGTCACAGTCCCTGGAGCATCACAAAATGTTAACTTACTGCAAAAGGCTGGATCAATGGGTTGTGGCCAATGGTATGAGGTTCAACAAGACAAAGTGCCAGGTCCTGCACCTGGGCCACAACAACCCCCTGCTTGGGGAAGAGTGTATAGAAAGCTGCTCAGCAGAAAGGGAGCTGGGGATGCTGATTGATGGCTGAACATGAACCAGCATGTGCCCAGACAGTCAAGAAGGCCATCAGCATCCTGGCCTGTATTAGAAATAGTGTGGCCAGCAGGGCCAGGGCAGTGATCATCCCCCTGTACTGGGCACTGGTGAGGCTGCACCTCAAATCCTGTGTTCAGTTCTGGGCCCCTCACTATAAGAGAGACAGTGAGGTGCTGGAATGGGTCCAAAGAAGGGTAACGAAGCTGGTGAAGGGTTTGGAACACAAGTGTTGTGAGGAAGGCTGAGGGAACTGGGTTTGTCTAGTCTGGGTAAGAGAAGGCTCAAGGGAGACCTTATCACTCTCTACAACTAATGAAAGAAGGTTGTAGTGAAGTGGGGGTCAATCTCTTCTCCCAAATAACAAAGAATAAGAGAAAATGGCATCAATCTGCGCCAGGAGAGGCTTAGATTGGATATTAGAAAAAATTTATCACTGAGAGGGTGGTCAGGTATTGAACCAGGCTGCCCAGGGAAATGGTGGAATCACTGTCCCTGGAAGTGTTCAAACACCATGTATATGAGGCTCCCAGTGACATGGTTTAGTGGTGGTCTTGGCAGCCCTGGGGTAATGGTTGCATTTGATTATCTTGCAGGTCTTTTGCAACCTAGCTGATTTTGTGATTCAACAGAAAGCTACTGCTCTAACAAGTTCTTGGGGTCATTGGAGCTCCACTGTTCTTGTTATCAACTTTTAGTCCTCACCTGAAATCTGTTATTTATTTAGAAAAGTTTTCCTAGTGACTTTGTGGCATAAGATAACCAGAAACAAAAAGCCCTTTCCTAAGGTGTCTCCTCAGAAGAGCGAATACATCCCTTTATATTTTATAGAATAAGTATATATCATATTTGACTAGAGCAAATGAATGGATTTTATATAATCTAATAACAGAGCCTGTGACTCAGATAAAAAGTTCTTTCGACCCATGGAGAAAAGAAGTTCCACTATAGCAATAAGAACAAAAACAAAACAGCAATAACACCACCTTCACCAATAACAACAGAAAATAAACTGGTAATAACTGCTTCCTAAAACATATTAAAGATCATAAATACATTTTTAACATTTTGTGCTCAATTTAAAATTTAGTTTTACAGAACACCATAAATTTGGATTGCTGGAACACACACCTTAGCAATATACTTTACCAAGGGCATATGTTTGTTTTTCCACTCCTTGACATTTTTATTTGACGGGTGGGTTTCTACTATTAGTCTGTAAACACAGCAAGCAATTTGTCTACCTCATACGCTTCAGTAATCCGTCAGTGTGGGACCAGCACAGGATTTTTTGGTTTGCAGAATCACCTTGAGGTATTATCAATCAAGCATAATCAATCAATCATCAGGCAATGCTTTAAAATTCTAAGGCAACTTCACTTTGTTCCTGTCTTCCACCAGCGCTCACAGGAAAGCAGTCAACAAGGCCCTTTTTGCAGAATAAACTGAAAACTGAAAACTTTGTTTCTTAAGATCTTTCTAATCAGGGCAGTACAGTGTATTTAATAGCTGTTGACTTTCAAAGCTAAAAGTCATAAAACATCTTTTTTTTTGGTCAATCTCTTATTATCATTAGAGCTTCAATAACTTCTGAAAAACAACCTAGCTTACAAGTGTTTTCTTTTAGAATTTTAAAGAGGAGATTATCTAATTGGAAAAACACTCTGTGTGTCCAGACTGGCTCCCCCAGTGTGTCTGGGCTGTATTTCTCCTGCTCTTTTAGACTTTACAGCAGAATGACTAAAATTCTTCTCTTCCCGGGACTCTTGTTAATTTTATATGCAACCAGGGTCCATTCTCCAATTCCCTGTGTTTTGCAGAAGGGTGAGTTATGGGCCAGTCCATGCCCTGTGCATGTGTTCATAACCACTCATGAGCACAGAGGTTTGTCTCCTTCCTCCCTCCAGGAGCCTGAAACAAGCCTGAGTCTGGCCATGCCAGTGGCTGTCACACATCAGAGGGAGTAAATGCTTCCAGCTCAAAATAGGGGTGTTTTTAGATATAAAGTAAACGACACATGTGGCACAAGGTAACAGTTAGTCTTTTCTGGAATCTCACTGCCTCTGTTGGCTACTCTGCTATTTTTCCACAGACTTTCATTGTCCTCACATTTCAGACCTTTATCTTTTTACTGTGTACATACATAACTTAAAAATAATGTAGTCCTTTGTCAGGTCATGTGGGCTGTTTTTTCCTTGAACCTGGAACAAAACTTTCACAAGACACCAAAAGGTGTCTTACAGGTTTCTTACTAAACATTGCTGGGGTGCTGGATATCTGCAAGAGAGGAATACAGCCCCTCCTATTTCCTCTGCTATGGACTGATGACAATGCAGCGGATAGAAAGAAGGGATGAAGTCTGTGCTGGTGCCTGGGGTAACACTGTCAAGTGCAGGCACAGGGAGAGGATAAAGTGAGGCAAACTGGCTAGCTTAATGTTTAGAGTGTTTTCCTGGAAGGAAAGTGACCCAAGATTCTCATTTCTGTGTTTTTTAACCCAGCAATGGTCTCATGTCGAATGCACACAAATCGCAGTGAATGGGGTCTGAAACCCCAGCTCCACTCCATGTAATTGCTGTCGCTCTCACTCCATGGTTTTTGCACTTATTGGGTGCAAAATGACCTGTCAATAAGAAAAGCTGAGAAAAACAGTCTTCTTCCCTCTTCCCCTTCATCCTTCCCCATATACCTGCCACAATAGAGTATAGAAAGGTTGGAGTCTTTTCCAGAGGCAAGGTAGAGAAGAAGAGATGGGGATATGGTCCGCCTCCTCAGAGACTTGTCTATCATCTCCTTGCCAGGAGTTATGATAAGTATTTATATTGTAATTCAGAAATGCACCTATGTGTGCATGAGGAGAGGATGCTGCTGCTGTAATGCATTTTTTTTTAATTATTATTTTTTAAGGAAAGCCAGCACTGCTCCATTTGGTGCCTGTACAGAGGAGAGCTTTGAGCAGACTCTGTACCTAGCACATTATTTTAGGGGACTGTCCCTCACATCTTTGATTTACAAGACATCATTTATTTTAAGGGTTTTCCTTTATTTCATTTACATGAATAAGTAGAAAGCTCAATCAGGACCTCTGCAGAACAAGACAAATCAATGTTACTGCTAATTAAACCTGGTTCAGAATTTAAGCTAGAGAATCTTAACCATGAATTCAAATCGCACAGCTAAGGAAAGAAAAGTTAATTTATTACAGTGTACATCGCACATGAAATCGAAGTTGTGCCTGAGAGCTTATGTCTATTAAAATGTGACATTATACCATATTTCTACTTTTTGCACTTGTAACATAGGTAAGAAAATAGCACTCAAGGAAGATTTGGGAAACTTTCTGATTTAAACAGCAAATTGTAGAATCACAGAATGGTTTAAGTTGGAAGTGACTTTTAAAGATTAGCTAGTCCACCCCTTGTGCCATGGGCAGAGACATCTTGCACTAGACTAGGTTGCTCAAAGCCCTGCCCAACTTGGCCTTGAACACTGACATGGATGGGGCCTCCATGACTTCTCTGTGAACCCTGTTCAATGCCTCACCACCCTTTTGTAAAAAAATTCCTTCCTTATGTCCAGTCTAAACGTACCCTCTTTCAGTTTAAAAATGCTTCTAGTATATAGGCACGACTTTGTGTTATTGCAAAGGCTGAGTACTGTGTTAATGGTATGGCTTAAAGCATGGTATGAAGCCAGCTCCTTCTTGTTGTAATAAGTTTGGTCATAGATGACTTACACAGTCTCAGCAATTTGCAAATAGTGGGGTATGTTAGGGGTGAGGAAGCTTTAGCATACTGTGAGTTCTAAACAGCTGAACAAATTGTATGAGGGAAGCATAGAGGTGTATGATGGACCTAGAAGGAATAAGATAGGTTTCTAGTCAACTTATGACAAGGGCAGGGTGAGGGTTTGAGAGAAAGAATGGGTGGAAAGATATCCAAAACCAAGGAGTTGAGAGGTGAAGGTTTCATCTATCTTTCTTGGAAAAATCCCTACACCAGTGCATGGAGACAAAACCCAGTTTAAAGCTGGGTGCCGTAAACAGTCTTGTGTGCACTCACCTTCCCAGGAGAGACTTCTGAGTCATGAAGCTGGAAATATTTTTAAGAAAATCTGTTTTATTTTTCGTCACCTTCCTGGCTGAGTTCTGTGTATGCAAATGAGTGTGTTACACTTGTGCAGTGCCTTCTAAAGCAAAGGACCTTACATTTATATGCAACCTGCATATAAAGCGACTTTACCACTTAAAACCCCCACAAACCATATCTGAGACATACTTTCAGTGAACCTTTTCTGTATCTAAAAGAAACGCGACCAGGATTGCTATATATAGTCAATGATCCGTGTATTTAATGATAATACCCCATAAATTTATACTTGGCTACACAGATTGATAGTTGGCTACACACTGATAGTATTATCTATGATATCCAGAGTTTATTGGCCAGTAGCAGGGGCTGTGAAACAGTTACCATGGTCTGAAACTGAATCTAACTATTAATGTATTTTTAGTGCCTCAGATTAAGTCCCTGCAGGGACTATGAGTGTGACAGTGACTGTGATGGTTGCATTCTATTAACAAGTTAGCTACATGCCCTCAAGAGAAGAAAAAGCTGTGCCCTGTCTGTCATGAGTAGAAAAAATGATTTTACATGGACCAGTAAAGATAGCAGCAGTTGCCATAGGGCTTACAGTAATTTATGCATAAGTTTCCCAATTGCTTATGTTGAACTTTCAGGTGGAAAACAACGGGCGAATCTGTTTCTAGCTCAGCTCATCAGAACAAAACTCTAGAAACTTTTTTAGTCAATTACAAATGCATAAATACAAAAAATGACAAGGTGACTGTTGCAGGAACAGCAGCAGTGCAGTAAGGGCACTTGTTGAAATAGATAACTTGATTTTATCAGCTGCAGTGAGTAAAATAGATCACTTGATTGTATCAGTGAATTGAATAGCATTTTGTTCTAAGATTGACCTTTAAGTAAAATAATATATCCTACTAGTTCAGAAGCTTCATACATTATCAAAAATATATCGGTTAGTGTACCAGCAGGGAAAAAAGTTGCAGCTTTGTTTTTTCCCATGATTTATACATTTATACTTTGCATGAGAACTGCCTGGTGGCAATTTTTAAGTTTTTCAAAAATGATAAAAATAGGGATGATAGAGAGTTGATTTCAGTGTCTGAAAACTAGGTATATTTCTTCCACAATCTGCTTTGTGAAACAGACCTAGAATGAGAATAGTCCCATTTTGTATGACCTGAAGTTTATTACATAATGCCTTCATTGAAGGGTCAGTTACAATAAAAAATTGATGAAAACTCCATAGAAATTATTCTTATCTAACTTAAAAGATACCATGGCAAAGCAGAAAAGCTGGAAATAGGTTTCTCAATGGTATACATCAGCTTCAATGACTTGACCTCATGATTTTGCCTTATCTGAAGGAGATTACTTTTACTTGATTCAGCCACTTTCTTTGAAAAATGTTAACTTGCAGGAAATTGCAAACGTTTTAAATGACCAACAAGCTGGATATGGTCCTCTTTAGTAAGAATGATTGTTTACTAAAAGACTCAATACAGCATCTGCACTCGATTCAGAAGTACTAATAGTCTAATGGTCTATCTTCAAATCTTACTTCTTAGATCCCTTTTAAAACTCACAGAATTTATTAAGTCCTTTCCTACCTTGTAATGAGCAGTGGGGAAAATGTCTTCCTTGTCTAAATACAGAACAATTCACCAAGCATTCCAAGTATTGATTTTGTTGAAGATAAGCTTCAAATTAAAGTTTTCCAATTATACCCTTTTAAAGTTTTGAAACATATTTCAAAAGAAAAAGTGTCTCCTTTGTCTTATTATGTTCCTTGTAGTATTTACTTTCAGAAGATTCTCACCTCCTTTTCAGTGAGTAAATGTTGACAATGTCAAAATCTTTACAAAAGGGAGCCCTGAATGAGCTTCAAGCTTTTTCTTTTCTTTTTTTTTTTTTGGACCCAAATGACATCTGCAGAACCTATGGCACAGTGAAGACAGAATGACTTCAGGTGCTCTCTCTAAGGGAAAATAGCTTTGCAACTCAAATACATTGTAAGCACAATAGACATGGCAGTCTTTGAGATGCAAGTAAACCACTTGTGCAGAAGAGCTGACTTGCCTCCAAAGTTTATTCTGATCCCATGTGCCTGGAAGAGGTCACTAAGGGCTTTTCCATCTTTACAGTGGACAGTGAAAAACGTCTTTCCTCTAGACAGATATTCCTTTGTCCATCCCATACTCACAATGTGCAGGAGCTGGTCCACATCTTCTCACAGCACCATGCTGCAGCACAAAGGTAAAACGTTCATTATGATAAATTTTACCTTTGCTGGTTTTGTACGGGTTAGTGTATAGATGACAATTGTTCATTATGCCTTTCTTACTGAAGATTCACATTAGATTTACTGCAGCCAAAGTGTCAGATGCAGCTGACTCCTGTGAAAGCAGTTTCCTGTTTAATAAAACATTTATTTTCAGTCCACAGAGTGCCAGAATTTCTCTCTCCTTCCCCTCCTTTCCATGTTTCAAAAGCCCCATGTTTCTCTTCTATGGTTTTGGACAGCTTTGCAGACAAGATTGAAAAAATCCCAGGCAAGAAAAGCTCAGACCCCTTTGACCATGCTTTGGACAGAAAAAAATCCTGATATTTCCTCAACAGCTCAACTTTGTATCTGATGTGCCTGCTTTACATTCCCAGGTAGAGGTATTGCACATTTATTTAGATAACACTGTTTTCTCTTTGAAACTAGAGAAGAAATGTTATATAAGAATCCACCGTGCCTGTGTCTTCCCTACTTCTGTCTTACCCTATTATAGCAGCTAAAGCAGATCTCTGAGGTTTTTGGAGGGTCTCAGAAATGCTTCTCTTTCTGTTTCTATCCCTGATTACCTGGCCCTAGTGCCCACATCTGTGCTGCTAAGTATCATTAGGCCACGGACCATGTCTTGGCTGTTAGGCCAAATAACACAAACTACATCCAAACTCTGAGGCACTTGCTCTTGTGCCTCCTCTGGGTCCCATGATGCTGTAAGGCAAAGTTGTTATTTTCTTTGTGTTTCCTTTCAGTTTAAAGTGTCTAAAATAGTATGGGGATTATGTAGCAATTTCTCAGAACAGTGTTTTTATAACAGGACCCTGAAATTACGTCGCAAGCCTTTGGGTGTTGCATGAAGGCAGCTGGGGAGTTTGAAGATGCAAAACCAAAAGACAGTGTTGGGATAGTACTGAGCAGGGATTTCACCCTGGTTAACACAAGGAATATTCTAAGAGAAGCTGCAGCTGGCCAGGAGTCTTGGAGATATTTTCAAAAAACCTCTAGCAGTGTTGCAGAAGCAAGAAAGATTGGCCATCATGCACTGAGCACAGACAGACATATACACTGAAATACAATGATTTCAATTCCTAATCAATGCAAGGCTCAAAGGGGATGCCAAACAGCAATAATTGTAGGAATTGGAAGACATGTCCTGGATGCATTTGTAGTTTTTTCTGCAGCCTAATTAGAACACTTTGCCCTCACAAATTTCCAAGGGCTTAAAGACAGGTTTGTCTATTCAATAAGCATTGTTAATAGGTGAAGTTGACCCTTACTCATTTATTCCTTCTGTCTTATGCAAGATATAGCCTTTCTTAGTAAGCTGATGTCTTTAACCTTCACCTGTAAACTGTCTCCAGCCTGAGCTCTGAGGCCATAATTCTGATGATCCTTCATGGGTATTGCCCACATTTTATTTTGATAGGAGACATAAACCTTAATCAGAGATAGGGAGGAATCTAAAACTTTTGGATTACCTCTCTACAAGTTGGAAATGCATTTTTGTCTTCATGAAGTTAGAAATGCCACTGTATTTTTCCAGCTTCCGGAAAGTAAATTCTAACCTCTCACATCTGTGCAGATCAACTCATTTCAAGAGAGTTGAAGGGATTTTTACAGAGTTAATTTTGCTTGCTTTCCTCTCTGGCTTTTTAGTATGACAGAAAAATCTGATTCATAGCCTGCAGTTATAGGCTGGTCTGAAACAAAATAAAAAAAGGGAGAAGAGAACAAAAGAGAATGTCAGCCTGGAATGGCACTAATTGCATTCTTTTCACTGGGCTTTACTTGCAGTCCTTAAAAAAAAAAAAAACAGCAAAAATTTCTGTATTCAAGATACTGAGCCTGATCCCTGTCCCTTATAGTACACTAATGAAAATCAAAAGGAATTCTATTGATTCCAGTGCAGTTAAATCAGTCTAAGAGAAATTTAAATTAGGCCCATTGTAGGTAAGATAGAAGGCTACAACCCGTCAGGCATTTATGTAGTCCAACAGCATTCTGGGTAGTACAGGATAAATAAATGTAGAAGACCCTGTCCCAACCTATGTCAAGATAATTCCCCAGCAATTAACATTCAAGAAATTCCTTGCAGCATGAAGTCATTCAGAAACTACAGCGGGTTGAGAAAAAGATTATATGTATTGTTAACTCAGGGTACATTATCTCACATGTGGAAATTCAAGAATATTTGTTATACTAGTCCAGATAAGTGTGGTTTAAAATGAGGAGTGAAATGCATAAGAAGAAATATAGTTGAGATGAAATAGAGACTATGACTTTTACTTGTTCTCTTGTCACCATTTATTTTTCCAGGTTTGTGAATTCTCATCATCCTCTGTTAGCAGATAGAAATTAGACTAACATCTGGAAAGAAGACAATCTTTAAGGTGTTTCCTTCTATCTGATACTGCTAATGAGACTTCTGGACTTAGCCAGAGTGCTAGGGACTATGCAGTAGAGTAGAAGATGCTCTCTGTCATTTCATTGCAGGTTTTCTATCATCTTCTGATCTTCAGCCTGTAGTATGCTCTGTGTAGGAATAGGTATTATCTATGCCACAAAATGGCACCCTAAATCATCTAGCATGAGTTTGTAAATAAAGGCTCAGTTTATGCAGGAAGTGCCTTTTTTCATGAGCATTTTAGGGAATAGAAATAAAAATATGTGCCATTGAATACAGAATGGTGAGAAATTTCATCCACTTTGACAAAAGAAAGGTAGCTTTTGGGTCATCGGAATATATTTGATTTTTCTTTGTTTTTCCAGAACACTTTCCTATCAGTAAAAGTCTGATCCTTTTATTCAATGAATGTGACGCTTGATAGGAGGGGTTTGGTGCCAAGAAGTGCTCAACTCTTCCAAATATGTCAGATGATATATAGAGAAATACCATATTTGCCTACTGAAACGATCTCTTAAAGCCCCCTAAACAAGCAAACTACCTCCCCACCATTTTATTTCTTTACTTTGCAAAGATTTTTTTTTTTTCATTAAAAATAAGCTTTTATTTGGAAAGTTAACTCAGGTTTTAAAGCACCCAGAAACATTTTAAATGGCTGAAACTGGAAAGAAAAGGTCCTCTAGAAATGACAGATTTATTTTTTACCACATAAATTGTATTCATTTACTTGCCAGCTCACCTGAAGTGTCAAAAATCTCCCTTCTTTCCTCACAGTTCATTTTTTCCTTAATTCCTCAATAAACAGAAAAATCCATCATTTCCTCAAGCATTACTTTTAACATATTTTCCTATGTCTCTCTGTAGCCCTTCTGTGTTCAGAGGCTAGGAATTAAAGCTGTTTTCTGCAGGCTGTTTTCAAATCCCTGTGTAATGTAGTCTATCACTGAGCTCTGCATCATTCAGTCACTGGCACATGCAGAAGAGCTTTTTGTGAGACACTTCTTTTTCTGCTTTTCTATGTACACCTATTACCCCAACCCACTCTGATGGTCCCATTCAAATTAGTACCAAAGCTACCCTTGATTTAAAGATCAGGGCCTGGCTGATAATTAACACAATCTGATCACCCTGATGCTGTGGAGCAGTATGGTGCTAAATTTACAGGCTGGAAATAGCTTTTCAGTAGGATGACATTGTGCACAGTCATTTCCATATCATCAATCTAAACTCATTAAGAAGGTAGTGAATTTGTCAGCTTTTCTTCTTTTGTTACCACTGCACTATTTGCTGTCAGTAGTGGCCTGTCTACCAGCTGAATAAATGCTGAAAAATGATATCCAATTAAATTGTGAAGTCAAATGCAGATTTTCAGCCATGCCAGTTGTATTAATATCAATGGGGGCTGCACAGTTGAATAACCATTATACCATGCTCAGGGTAATGTAAGCCTCAAGGACTATTTCTGTGTTCCTTTTGCTGCAGCCATTACAATTTTAAAAGGAATTCCACCAAATATGTTTGGATCAGGCTGTAAGACTCTGTGCAAGAACTGAAGCAAACAGAGATCTGCCACATCAACAGGAGGCTGAGAATGAGACAAAAATTTTCTATCTTACTCGGCCACAGCTCTTTGTTACGTCTTAGACAACACTTGCAAATATCTATGGATCCCAGATTTTATATCTAAACAGTCTATTTCAGTATTTCAGAGCATGACTGTTTTTTATATTAAACCTTAAGGGTTTAAGATGATTTAATCCATGCCATCTGGAGAAAGTCAATCAGTACTTTTGCTTTTGGAAGTGAGAATCATGAATCCATACTTTTGCCCTGAGTGGAAGATTAATGAAGTTAAAGGGACAAAAGCCAGAAAACGAAATAAACCACCAGGCCTGTAGGCTATAAAGAAGCTTGGTAGACTCACTGAAATCAGAAAGAAAATTGTTCATATTTCACAATGTGTGTTAAGAAATTCCTTAAAATGACATTGATGTGGTAGGGGTATCACTACCTATCATATAACCCCTCCAAGAGATTTCTGCTTCTGTGGATTTTTTTCCCCTGAAATCTAAACCCAGGGAAACATGTAATGATTAGTATAGTTTTCTTGTTGCTGGCAACATTATTACTGTATTATCCTCCAAACACTAGGAGATTATTTCATAGTGGGAAAGCTTCTAGCCAGTTGCTCCATTTCACTTGGCAGATGAGTGTACTCACCTAGCTCCAGTCTCCCAGCTTTTGTATAGTGAGGCACAGGTGTGAGGAGGTGGTCTTACTGGGTTAGAGGAAGTTACTCTGAATCTAGTGTTCAAGTTTGGAGGCAGAGTACAGGTAGGTGGTCTGGTGCCTGTCCAGGATCAAATCCTGAGAAATAGGCTCAAAGGGCTTAGGAAGGGAAAAGAACCAAAAATACATCAGATGCAGATGCTTTTACAGAGCAAACCCCAAAATCTTGTGCCTTGGAAGCAATCTGAAAGTAGGTACCTAAGAAAGGAAATATTCTTCTATCTCTACATGCAACTGAACTGTGACAGTCTATTTTGGAAATGGTAAATGCAGTTCTTCCTGTTACACAAAGTAACCCCCTCCCCCTCCCCGGTATGTCTGTACCTTCTTAAAAGGTATTCTAGTATTAGTTGAAGCGATTCATAATGGAAAACTCTCATTCAAATCTTTGTTTCAGGAAGGCTGTGGAACAAAAAGATTAGGAAGGGAGAACAGACTTTTACATGAAATGATTATAGGATCTTTTAATTTTAGGTGTTATGAGGAATTGTCCATTGCTAATCTCAAGACCAAAGAAGCAGCAACAGAGAAATTACTAACCTACTCGATGTTGCTATATCTGTCTAGGTCCTATAAGATGGTAATGCTTAGGGCCCTTAGGTTTTATTTTGGGAAAATTCTCTAAAACGTCACTGAATTCTGATACAACAGTCTTAGTGTTATATTCCAAACTCCACTGAAAACAAACAAAAAAGTCTGAAGGATTTTAAGTAACTCTCAGTAGTCCCTTCAAAGAAATAAAATGTGTAGATTATCATGAGTAAAGACAACAGTATTTAGTGTCTCTACTGTTAGTATTTATAGTATTTCCATCACTAAGAACATTATAAATATGCAATTATGTTGGTTTATACATTAGATTAACCAGAATTTAGCCACCAATAACACTTCACTGGTCTTAAAGCTAAGAAGTGTATCAATATTGTATAACGTTTGCGTCACCTTAAGCAGTTGACTCTGAACTTCATCTTCTGAAAGGTTTTCCTGTGTTTCTGTCTAATTTATTTAACATCTCTTTAGAGTTCCTTCTGTTCCTCTCCCACCCTCTGAAGTTGTATCCTGCAGGTTTGTCTGTGCTGTTGACATACTTCCCTGGAATATTTTCATATTGAACCAGGTAAGATACATTGATTTCTCTTCTCTTAAAGTAAATAAAATGCTAATTCAGGGTGATATAAGTTTTGGCCCTGTCAATATGAGTAGCAGGTTATTAGCTCTATTCATAATTGAAGCATTTATTTATAATGGGATAATAAATTTCTGCAGCAGTGGGAAACATCTCAAGTTTTGAAAACATCTCAAACATTTAGCTTTGAGAGAATGTCATATAGTGAAAAATCAGGGCAATACTAAAACAACGTAAACTATAACATAGCAAGCTTTGCCGTTTGATAAATTAAACATTTACTTTATTTCAAACAGCTGAAATGCTTTCAAGTATAAGTAGCATGGGCTTTTATTAATGAATTGAAACTTAGTAGATCACAGACAATGTGGATACATCAAATTCCTGGATGAAGTATGCATTCACAAGAGCAAGTGAGCCTGTAACAATAGCGCGCATGAAGAAATGTTCACTCACCTGTATTTCATGCCCAAAGGTAATGGAATTCCTTTCAGATCCATATTGTCTTTTAAACTATTATACAATCTGCTTATTTCAGAATTAGATATAGTAACAAAGATTTAAATCAAGCTGTCTTGCTTTGCAGAACTTTCAGGGCAGCTTATTAAAAATAACCAACAGTACGAGGTAAGTTCTCCTGTTCACTGAATAAACCCTCTTATTTTATTTCCTTCTCAAAAGGATTTCTTTATGCAATTGGTTTAGATGTCATTCCTTTTTTTATCTTTCCTCTTAATTTTTAAAGTGGTTCATTTGATAGGCATGGCTGTTGGGAACTTGATACTTCCAGCTGAATTACATTCTTCAGAGAAGAAATGATGAATGTAGCAGTAGATCTTCATGCAAAGTAATCTTGTCTCACGGTCTGTATTTCACTGCAAAATTGACTCCCTTCAAATGTGAACAACCCATCCTATTTTTATGAATTGCAATTGTTCTCTTTCCCTGCCCTCCCTATCCTTGAAAACATACTTATCCATACTTGCTTTAAGAGCAAATGTGGTTACAGTTTTGAGGGTCTTCAGTAGCAATATGTAATTTCTAATTAGATGTCTGGAAGAACCCCATAAAAATAGAGTAATACTTTTATTTTGAAGTTTATCTTCTAATTGGGGAAAAATCCTTAAACTTATTACTATGTGTTAGAATTCTACAAAAACATTTCACCAACCGCCTAAATTCTTATAGTGTGTTTCATGCAAATTTTTTGTCACAAACTAGGATAGGTGAACCCTTAGGGAGAAGGGGTGTGCAGACCTCAAAGAATATATTGTGATACAGAAACAACTAGAAAAGAAACCAAACTTTGTTATGTTCACTGTCTTTGCTATTCATTACCCATCTCCTTCAAGTTGTGCAACTAGGCAAGGTGGAAAAGAGTTACAGAAACCTTCTCTTTACTGAGGGAAGTGAGATAGGTCTCTGCAGTACCGTAAGCCTAGTAAAAGACTACACAAAAATTAACTGCAAAACTGCGGGACGTTTTCTAAGATACCTGGTTTACATTTTTATGAATGATGGCTTTGTAAGCAACCAGTATGCAATTAAAATATATGCTTGAAGAGATTTCCCTTCTTGGTTAGCCTTAAATTGCCCAACTGGCCTCATCAAGGGCTACTGAAATCAACTTTCTATGTTTTGTATAAAGACTTTGGTATTTGCATATTTTTTTTTTTTTAAAGTTATTCTTCTTTTGCTTGATTTCAGCTGTAGATAAAGATGTTGAAGGCATAACATTTACAATGCCTTTTTGTAGTTACACATTATCTGTAAAGGTCAGTGGAAATTGCCACATCACTGTCCTCTTTGCCATTAGCAGTATTATCATTTTTGTCATCATCCCATTGTTTCTAGACAAGCTATCTGAGTTAAAATCCCATTATAACAGGCAGTGTGCAGGCTTACCATAATATAAAATCTTTGCTTCCATAACTTAGATGATAACTGCATTATGATATCACTGTGTAAAGGGTGCTGACAAAAAACATTTGAAAATAATTTCTCCCACAAAAATGAGCTGCTTTTGTCATTCAGGCCCCTGCCAAGATCCTCATATCAGCACAGACACATAATTTAAAGAAATACAAACTTACTCTCAAGAGAACTTCTCAGGCTATTGAAGTTAAGCATACCCAAACACATTTGTAACAACTTGTTGGGGATGAGTAAAAAAAAGGAAAGGGAGGGATTCATACAATGATCTAGCTCTTGTGAAGAATAACTATTTTCACATTCATATTTGTAATATGTAGGTTAACCATCTGTCATTTATTTGGCACCAGAGTTTGCATGTAGTCTATTTTCTGTGGAAGAGTAACACTACAGTTCTACTAACCTTAACTGCAACACATACAAACATTAACAGGCAGGGATTTATCAAGTGTATAAAATATCTTCAGGGTATCCTGAGGGAATTGCTTACTTTGCCATAGTAATAAGACAAAACCTTTTCAGTTTAATTTCCTCTTTTTCTGTGATCCATGCTTGTAGCCATGTAAGGTCATTGAATTTCCGAGAATTTTCTGAATTTCTCCTGATCCAAATGGTAAAAATTTATTTATTCATAATAAATAACTTTTTTTTTTTAGAAAGAGCAGAATTAAATAACCTAAATTTATTATACCTTAATTTATTATATAACCTTAATAAATTAAGGTTATTCCACTCGTATATATACACTCATATCTGTGCTAGATTTCTTTCATGGGAAGACACTAGTGGGAAGACTCTAGGAAAAACAGCAGTAGCAGAAAAAGGAGCAGTTAAAGTCTGATGGAAATGATGAGGAGTGAAGGTTATCTATTGGCTGGAAAAAAACATTTTTCATCACTTGTAGCTAAGAATTTATTTCCAAGAGTGGCTAAAAGAGATAAGCAGTGACAATCATTGGGTAGTTACAGCATCTTTCGAGGAGACTGGTGGCATAGAGGAGTGGGATTTAGTTCTTGACTGTGCTAGACTGAAAGCAGGTAATTTCTCGGGCACTTGGCTGGCAGTGGAACTCCGCAAGTGTCCTAAATACTTTTATATAAAAGATAACATTTTCATTGTGCATTTTACCTGAAGGTAATTTCCCTGCAATGTCATGTTTGCCAATTCTTATTATATTAATGCATAATTCCATGACAGTAAACATTATACAGTGAATGAGGGGAACTTTCTGGCCTTTCAAAGTACAGTTTCTATATAATTATGGTAAAAAGCTTTTCAGCCAAAGAAATACAGCTGCAAAATTGGACCAACAGAGAAAATTAGGAAGGGAGAGTAGAACAGAAAATAAAACAAAACAAAACAAACAAAAAAATTTTGATAAATATGTTTAATAAAGTAAGCTTAATTGTGTTTTTCAATAAAATTAACAGATTGTCAAATCTAGCCAGGAGGGACGTAGGAAGATAAAAAAGTACGAGCTGCATTGGCAGCTTGAAGTTCTTTGACCTCAAAGCCTGTGTGCATTCAACAGTGCAGAAACTGTCCTTATGTGTTAAACTGAGATGATGAACTCTTCGCGCCTGAATTACCCCTGGAAGCAGATGTGTGAGCCACAGTGCCCAACAATATCTAATTGCCAGCAAAAGTATATTTACATTACTGCTGAAAGCCCTTAGGACCCCTTTGATAGCAAATATCCCAAAAGAGAGTTAAACCAGTACAATCTCCAAACATCTCATTTTTGGGAGCCATGCAAGTTCCTTGGACACCTCTATGCAATGGAGCAGAACAGACCTAGCTTCTCCAGTACCTCCAGTCCCTGTGTATATTTGGTGTAATATTTAAAAGTGAGATGGCTATAGGACTTTACGACTTTACGTCTGATAATATTATTAACCTGAAATATTACACTGGTGCAGGATCATGGCTGGCTGAGACAGTCTTACAGGAGACCAACATCGGTGAGCCTGGTGAAGGCTTTCCAGCAATCAGAAGCTGCCTGTAGCATAAGGTTATTCCCTTACTCACGTTTGACTTATCTTTTGTATTAGAAAATGCCATGCTCATGCAAATGTAGCAAAGGAGCTGCTACTGAGAGCAACAGACCTCAGATAAGAACAAGACATGAAGGGAATGAACACATAGCCCTCTTTTGAGGTCCATTCATCAGTTTGCTTTTTTTTGTCACTATACTAGACTTCAATTTCTAAGTGCCAAGTGCCTACAGTTTTCCTACTCTACCGGGAGTAGGGTCTTTAGTTTACTAAACGTCTATGAGGAAATCAGTATTTTCTTTTTTACTGCATCCTGCAGTTTGCAATTGTGCAGTAATGCTAAGGGTTTGAGAAGATGCATGTCAATGGACACAGGATAAAGCAATGTTCTCTATGTACCATCAGTCATATATACTCTATGAGCCGTCCTTCTCAAGAAAGAGGGATGCTGCTATTTCTTATATTCTTGTGTAAATATTGAAGCAATTTCAATCTGAACATTAATTTTCTAGCTAGCCTTTAGATCTCCAATGCATCAGGTAGATGTGCATTTTAGTTACTCAGACATGGATTTGTATTGAAGGAACAGAAATCATAGTAACTGATTCAAGTGTAAGTAACAAAGCTTGAATTTTGAATCTAGAATTGCATATGTATAGAGTATTGACATCAAACTCTTTATATTCAGTCCACAGATATTTTGCGAAAAACACAAAGGCAAACCTCCTCAAATAAATGTGAGTATAAAATTAAAGGAAATTATAAACCTCCCTCACATGAGACAAGAGGTGGGATTTGAAGAATAAGTTATTTGTTGTGACTTACTCAGCTTTAGTTTATATACAGTTTGGTTTACCAGATATGATGCAGCCATAAGAGCAATATTTAACGCAGACAGTGACTGTAACACGAAATGATATAGCCCACCACACCCATATCTGGTGTAAATGTCACCTAAATATCATTCCCTTTCCTGTGAACAAGCAAGTGAAAAAAAGGTATCTGTGTGGGAAAATATTTTTTTATGAAAGCTGATGGGGAAACTGACCATGAAAAAAAGAAATCAAAGATCTTTTTTTTTTCTGGAAAAAAAAAAAGAAAACCAACCCAAACCCACAAAACCAAAAAGAAACAAGCAACTTTTTTTTTTTTGAAAAAAGAAAAAAGTTTTTTGTGTGTTACATTGGTAATGGTCTTACGAGGTTTATGCCAAGATTAATCATATTGCCATGACACACACATTGGAGTTTGGGAATGTTAGGTTATGTGATTGAGGGATAATCATGGAGAACACAAAGACTCCATAAGGATCAGAAAGCACAACAGACAGAGGAACACTCGTAGCCTAATCAAGGAAAATGGGACACCAAATACAGCATTGGCTTTAGTTCTACATGCATAGTATTTTCTCTTGGGACAAGAAAGGAGAGAACTAGGACTTTCAAATTATGTTTTAAAAAGCAGTGTATTTATCCTCTAGGACAAAGCATTACAGGTCAAACACTAAAAAGGGAAAGCCTTGCAAACACTTATCCTACTTTCTGAGTTACTGAGACATTACCTATTTGTTCTGTGAAATCCTGGGAAGAGCAGGTGCAAATTTGTCAGATTTCCAGTTTTTCCTTTGTATACATGCTTTGAGCAGAGGTGTTTCCTTCAAACTTTGCCTTCTTGATTGGTACCAGAGTAAGCTGGCATAAGCAAACGTACTGTGGAGAATGATGCTTTCTCTAGGTGTGTTTGGTATTCCTGCATTTTTGCATCAGGGAAGCAGGAACACACACATGCATAATGTTTATAGTATTGATCCAAAAGACTCTCTGAATATTCTGTGTCCACAGTGCTAGCCATATCTCCCTGCATAATAAGCTTTGAAGTTCACACATTTCCAAGAACACACATCTGTCATATTGCACACTGAGCCTTTTTTCCTCATCTCCTGCAAGACCAAAATAAAGGCTTTCAATCAATTGCTAAATATTTGGGGCTGGCAACTAAACTTCAGTATCAGAAGTGTGATATCTGAATGCATCAGATGGTAAAATCTTTGAACATTCAATTTTAATTCCTGACCATTTCGGAGTATTAAGAACTCTCATGGGGAAATAGATTGTTGTACACTAAAAGCAATATACAAAATAAGAGCAAATGCATAAATGATTTCTCAATTAAATCAAAACATTTTCCTACAACTAAAAGCAATATACAAAATAAGAGCAAATGCATAAATTATTTCTCAATTAAATCAAAACATTTTCCTACAACATGACATGGGGAAAGCATTTTCCAATTTGGATGAGCTTTTAAAACATACTGTGACATTTTTAATTCAAAGCAATACTGTTTGTTTTATTTTTCAGAATGCTCACTTTTATAAAAGAAGAGCACAGGAAAAAGAGGTGGCTTGCTTGTGTTTGGAAGGAAAATGAAGCCACAGAGGTTTATTGGCATAGTACATAAACCAGTGCATTTTATATCAGTAGGACTGTGTTACTTTTCCACATGGTTATAAACTAGAAGAAGGAAAATGGGGAACAAGTGGGGATAGGTCAAAGTAGAAGGTGAACCAGTACATCAGACTTTCAGACTCAAACAACAGGGAGATAATGTTATTACTACAGCACCTATCAACAAAGAAAGTCTCATGCATAGAAGTGGTCTTTTTCTGCATGCTGTTATCCGATAATTTTTTTTCTATTTTGGAGAGGGTGCATATGTGCTTTTTACTGCATGATTTAATGGTCAAAAGCATTAACTATCAAAGCAGTAACTATCACTGAGCACAAATTCTGCTTCAACTACAGATTCATGTTGCATTTACCTGAACAAAGAATGCCTAAGCACTGAATGAAGGCAGCTGTGAGCTTTAGCATTTTAGCATAAAGAATTTGGAAGATAATGGATAACCATGAGGGAGATTACAGCTTTGGGTCTTCACAAGACCAGGGATGGTTTGCAATCTTGGAGATTTATCTAAAACCCAAATATTTAGTGTGAATCTCTGGCCTTCACAGAATTCAGTGGCGTTTTTTCACATCACTTTGGTAAGGCTTAGATTTTTATTTTCCTGGAGACTTACAGAAAAAACTTCAATATGTGAAACAAACAGATATTTCTTGCTTTGAAAAAGTGAAATAAAATGGAAGTAATTACAGACTTGAACACGACCAGCACACACTGCAAGAACACTGCTCATGTGACATGTTTATTGATGTATTGAGGAGGGAAGGATTTTGTATTTTTGATCTTATCTTGATAATTGCTGTGTAAAGAGAAAGGGTGAATAAAAACCTACCCACCTCCACATTCCTACACTATTACTTTGTTCTGTGTTCCTTTGAAATGTCTATGATAGCATTCCTATGATCCTTCAAATAATTGAAATGGTGTCTTTCTGTAATGTCTTTGAGTGCAACAGGTCTTTTGTGAGCCTTTGACAAGCTTATATGAATTGAAGATAATTACACAAATCTGTGACTTTTAGAACACTGCAGACATTACTTCCTTAGTGGGGAGTACTTCTGAATACATGAGAAACATAAAGAGATCTCAAAGTATGTTTATGATAAATATATAGTGGACTGTCAAAAAGATTTCTGTTTTCAAAATGAATTCTCTTAGCAGGGGCCTATAGGATGATGTCAGGAGACCTGAAAGGGATTTTTCCACTTGTTCTGCTTTGCCATCTCTCTCCTTCTCCAGGATAGTTTGATTTTGGTGACCAGGCTGCCTTCAAGTAAGACAGAGCCACCAGACTGCCTTGGGTAAAATTCAGATTGGTCCTCTCTCTGCTCAACTGGCCTTGAGCACCAATGGAATATGATGAAGACATTTGTATTTGTTTTACTATACTGGGGGGCACTGAAATAACTCTTCTGAGCCAACTCTCTGTCTTTTCCAGGAATATCATTGGCCAGAAAGGCTGACCAGCCAAGTAAGGGGAGGAAGGAAGCATAGTCAAAACCACGTATTTCACAGTGGCACTCAAGCTCACATGTGTCTCATGACCCTTGTCCCTGTGGAGATCATAGTCAAGAGGAAAATTAAACAGCTTGGGGCAGAAATAGCTTGCCACCCAACAGCATGGGCTGTTTTATTACCAGCTTTAAAGCAACTCTGTAAATTTGTGTGGCATGATAAATGCCCGGATTCTGTGCCTTTCAGCAACACATTTCTACTATTGTGGTCCTACAGGTAAGCAGGATTACTAAAACCCAGTAGTCTCCCACCAGTTCCTGGTCTGAAAATCTGCTGAAAATATGAGGCAGCTGTTGGACGAAGATGATCACAGCACCTGCAAGAGACCACCAGCTGGTGGTTTAGCAAGGGATTTTCTGAGTCTGGTATTGCAGGAGATCCTCTCCTCATAACTAAAAATGCAGCAATGGTAGCAGTAGTCGCATCCCACCCTAAAAGACAAAGGATGCCCTGTAGCAGAGCAAGCAAGGCAGGGCCAGGTGCCACCATTGCCTTCCCCACTCTGCCCCCTCTGGATAGCCACTTTGGGGGTAAAGGTGAGAGGTATGCTCCTCCCAAGGTGCCTAATTCTCAGTGATGTCCACATAGAGGCCTCTCAATAAAAGTAGAATTCCAAATGGCAGTGAAAGTTGCTTCATCTGCAACCCTTGCATCAGGTCAGATCATGACTGTCTCTGTACAAAAATCACCATCACAGTCTGACATGCATCTTCATGTAGATGTCTGCCAACGTCAGCTGCCATCAGCTCTTTTCAAACACTGAGGAAAGAAATAGGTACTTTTAGGATAAGTTTCATCTGACCTATTTTAGACATCCTTTTCAAGATGAAATTGAATCCAAAAGTGCTTGTTTCGCTCCAGTGATTATAAGAGGAGTTGGGGTGACTAACTTGGAAACAGGCACCTTGGTATCACCGGATGTGTTGCACCCAGTGTTGGTTTTATGCTGAGTGGCAGCAGGGATCAATGAGACTGTAATGGGAAGATGAGCCTATTGGAAGTTTTCCTCATGACTTGTTAGAATTGCTAAAAATCATCCAACTGGTCAATTGCTGAGGTGAGTACCTCGAGAGGACGCCTTCAACACCGGAGGGGGGGAGATCAGCGTCCAGGAGCCTCAACTGAGAGCGCCGAGAGCCACCGAGGGAGCCTCAAGTCCTCGACAGGACCTGCCCAGGAGCCGGCAGCTCAGCTGACGGGAGCAGCTGACTCACACGGGGCGGAGCCAGGAGGAGCGGCACCAGCCTTGAGTGGGTAAAAACCTGCCCAGGGAGCGCGGCGAGGCAGTTTGAGTGGGCAGGTAAGCGGGATGGTGAGAGCTCGTCGTATGACCAGAGCCCCGTCCGGGAGCTCTGCTCTGGCTGCCCCGGCGGTGCCCAGCGTAGGCACCCAGACAGAGCCGACGAGAGGGGAGGCTGCAGTGCAGAGCTTAGGGTGTAGAGAGTGCCTGCACTGCTCTGGTGAGGGGAGGCTGCACAATGGGCAGGGCTGCGCTCGGTGCTCCCTGGTGAAGGTGCTCCTGCAGCAAGGGCTGAGGTGCGGGATGCTGTTAATAGGCTGTGAGATGTCAGGGAAGCTGAGAGGAAGCAGGAATGCTTGCTTCAGGCCCAAACTGTGCAGGGGCCTCAAGCGTCCCCTGTAGCTCATGGAGGAAAGAAGGAGGCCGTTAACCTGGGAAGCTGGGAAATAGTGACAAAAAACAAAAAAACAAACCAAAAAAAAAAAACAAACCAAAAACAAAAAAAGGAGGAAAAGGACAACCAAAACCAAGAAGCTTCCTCCTAAATCTGTTGTCCCCACGCAGAACCGCTTTGCTGTCCTGCAGGGAGCTAATGAGGAAACGCATTCAAGCCAGAAACGGTCGGCCGATGCCCTGGTAAAGAAGATCTCTACTGGCGCTGCCAGGAAAAAGTGGCGGGTCGTAGTAGTAGGGGACTCTACACTGAAAGGGACAGAGGCACCCATCTGTCGGCCTGACCCCATCTCAAGGGAGGTGTGTTGCCTACTGGGGGCACGGATCAGGGATGTGGCAGAGAGGCTGCCTGCTCTAGTAAGTCCCACGGACTATTACCCACTCCTGGTGATACATGTGGGTGCTAGGGATATAGATAGTAGTAACAGCCTGGGGAACATAAAGAAGGACTACAGAGCCCTGGGGGGGGGGGGGTGGTTAGGGGCTCTGGAGCTCAGATTGTCTTTTTGTCAATTCTCAAGGATACAGGGGAGGACCTAAAAAAAGCTAGGAAGATTAGCCAGGTTAATAAATGGTTAAAAGGGTGGTGTCATAGTCAGGGGTTTGGGGTGCCTTGAACACGGGACCCAAGTTTGTAGGCCAGGTCTAGTGGGGACTGGTGGAGCTGGTCTGATGATAAAGAAGGGAAAGAGCAGTTTTGGTAGGAGGCTTGCCAGACTGGTCAAGGAGGCTTTAAACTAGAAGTGTTGGGGGAGGGGGGCATCATTCCATCCCAACACACCCAGTCAGTTGCCAGCACCTATAATAAAAGCTCGGAGCAATGTAGAGATATCCCAGCTGCTCCAGCCAATGAGCTGGCTTCATTTGGTGCTTGGCTCAGATGCCTCTATACAAATGCCCATAGCATGGGGAACAAACAAGAGGAAATAGAGATGTGTGCATGTCTATGGTGGTATGATATAATAGGCATCACAGAAACGTGGGATGGCTCCTATGACTGGAGTGTTGGAATGGAAGGTTACAGGCTTTTTAGAAAAGCCAGGCCTGGCAGGTGGGGAGGGGGTTTGGCCTTTATGTTAGGGATAGGCTGGAGAGTATGGAACTCTGTCTGGGGACAGGTGAGCAGTCAACAGAGAGTTTGTGGGTCAGGGTTAAAGGGAATATAGCTATGGGAGACATTATTGTGGGGATCTGTTACAGATCGCCTGATCAAGGAGAACCTGCGAATGAAGCACTCTATAGACAGATAGGAAAAGCCTCATGCTCACAGGCCCTTGTTCTCATGGGTGACTTCAACCACCCTGACATCTCTTGGAAGGATGGTATGGGCCTGCACAAGCAATCCATGAGGTTCCTCGATTGTGTGGAAGACAACTTCCTTCTGCAAGTAATAGAGGAGCCGACAAGGAGAGGTGCCATGCTTGACCTCGTGCTCCCCAACAGGGAAGGTCTGGTTGGAAATGTGATGCTTCAGGGCAGCCTTGGACGTAGCGATCACGAGACGGTCGAATTTGAGATCCTCAGGACAGTGAGAAGAGCGTGCAGCAAGTTCACTGCCCTGGACTTCAAAAGAGCAGACTTTGGCCTCTTCAGGAACCTGCTTAGTAAGGTGCCATGGGATATAGCCCTAGAGAGCAGGGGGCCCAAGACTGTTTGTTGATATTCAAGGATAACATGCTACAAGCTCATGAGTGTTGCATCCCAACTAGAAGGAAGTGCAGCAGGAGGGCCAAGAGACCTCCTTGGATGGATAAGGAGCTGCTGAGGAAAATTCAAATGAAAATAGTGGCTTATAATAAGTGGAAGAAAGGACAGGCAGCCTGGGAAGAGAACAGGGATGTTGTCTTTGAAGCTAGGGGCCAGGTTAGGAAAGCTAAGGCTCAGTTAGAATTAAACTTGGCTAGGGATGTTAAGGATAACAGGAAGGGATTCTACAGGTACCTAGTAAATAAAAAACGGACAAGGGAGAACATAGGCCCCCTCTGGAAGCTCTTGGGAGAACTGGCTACACAGGATTTGGAGAAGGCTGAGGTTCTTAACGACTTCTTTGCCTCAGTCTTCACTGGCAAATGCTCTGACCTCACCACCGAAGTCTTGGAAGGCAGACGCAGGGACTGTGAGAATGAAGACCTTGCACCCACTGTAGGAGAGGAACTGGTTCGAGACCATCTTAAAAATCTGAACGTGCACAAGTCCATGGGTCCTGATGAAATCCATCCGCGGGTCCTGAAGGAGCTGGTGAATGAAGTTGCTAAGCCCCTGGCCATCATATTTGAGAAATCATGGCAGTCAGGTGAAGTTCCCGATGACTGGAAAAAGGGAAATATAACCCCCATTTTCAAGAAGGGGAAAATGGATGACCCAGGGAATTACAGACCAGTCAGTCTCTCCTCTGTGCCTGGCAAAATCTTGGAGCAGATTCTCCTGGAAGGCGTGCTAAGGCACATGAAAAACAACAAGGTGCTTGGTGACAGCCAGCATGGCTTCACTAAGGGGAAATCCTGCCTGACCAATTTGGTGGCCTTCTACGATGGGGCTACAGACCTGATGGACAGGGGTGGAGCAGTTGATGTCATCTACCTGGACTTGTGTAAAGCGTTCGACACTGTCCCACACGACATCCTTTTCTCTAAATTGGAGAGACATCAGTTTGATGGATGGACCACTCGGTGGATAAAGAACTGGCTGGATGGCCGCACGCAATGAGTTGTGGCCAATGGCTCAATGTCTGGCTGGAGACCAGTAACGAGTGGTGTCCCTCAGGGATCGGTGTTGCAACCGGTCTTGTTTAACATCTTCGTTGGTATCAACCGAACTACACAGCTTGGTGTCATTGGCAAACTTGCTGAGGGCGCACTCAATCCCACTGTCTATGTCAGGGGGCCTATAAGGATGCTGGGGAGGGACTCTTCATTAAGGACTGTTGTGATAGTACAAGGGGTAATGGGTTCAAACTTAAACAGGGGAAGTTTAGATTGGATATAAGGAGGAAGTTCTTTACTGTGAGGGTGGTGAGGCACTGGAATGGGTTGCCCAAGGAGGCTGTGAATGCTCCATCCCTGGTAGTGTTCAAGGTCAGGTTGGACAGAGCCCTGGGTGACATGGTTTATTGTGAGGTGTCCCTGCCCATGGCAGAGGAACTGAAACTAGATGATCTTAAAGTCCTTTCCAACTCTAACTATTCTATGATTCTATGATTCAGTGTTTTACAAGTGTTGTCATAAGAATGTTAGAGATCTGTAAAAGGCTAATAGAATTATGCTTCTAAGATTGAAATACTCAATAAACAGAATAATACTACTCAACTTACCATGTCCAGTAGAACATCATTTGGGTGCTTTGCTGTAATACAAGTCCTTAGATCATTAGCCTAGATAATAGCAGGTGTCTGGTTTAACTTAATGTGAAACACATGGAGAGATTTTAAGGCTGGAAGGTGAGTTTGGGTTAAAAGCCTGATCATTTGGCTTTTTATGATTACTTTATATATGGCCACTGAAAAAAGAACTGCTGCTACTGTTAGCTGTGGCATTCTGACAGTGCCCTCTTGTCTGTGAAATGACTGGGGAAGGAGGAAAATAAAACAAACTTGCAGTATCTGCTGCATCTCTGACCTCTGTTACTTTGCTCAAAGACCTCTGCTGACATTTGTAACAACTTTTGGGCTACAGAGGAGTGATCCTTCTTTGGACATGTTTTTTTTTAAGGCAAACAAAAACGTTTGGCTTCCTTATTTTTTTCCAGACAGTGGGCTTTTTTTTTCCTTTTTTTTTTTTTTTTTATACGGAAGAAGGTATATATACTTTCTGATATACCTGTGGAGTTGAAACTGCTTTATGTCTTCTCCAACTTGTTAGCTCTCCAGATAGCACCTTTGTTGCAAAGAGTAGTGCAATGACAGAATTTTATATATTGTAACTATTGTACAAGAGCATTATTACGTACAAGAGTATGTCATAACTCTTGTAGTTTTATGATCCATTAATTCAATAGTTTCTGTTCAGTATTATTACAGTACTATCAACATGCCACGTGGGCTCTTCACTGGAAAGTCTACTTTCATGAGATTTTTAACAGCTTGCTCTTTATAATCAACTTTGGACACTGCTTAGTAGTTAGCAAGCAACATTCAGAGTGTCATTAGCAATGAGATTATTTGTGGGTAGTGATTTTCTGTTATTTATTTAAGACTGTCGCATGAATGTAAATTAATTTGTAGTCTTCTGTGGATCAGATACTGCTTTTTCCCATTTGTAAAAAATAAGTAAGAAAATAGTTTATAGTTGTCGTGGTTTAAACCCCAGCCAGACAGCTTGTTCACTCACTCCCAGTGAGTGGTGCCGGGCTGAGAGCAATTGAGCCCACTCCCCCCGGGGGCTCTCCCCTTCCCCGCTCCCGGACGGATGGGGAGGAGAATCGAACAAGTGCAACTCCCACGGGTTGAGGCAAGAACAGTCCAGCAGCCAATGTACAACACAAATCACCACCGCTACCATCAGTGACAACAATGATAAGAGAAAATAACAAGGGAAGAGAATACAGTACCACCAGCCAAGAAACGAGTCCAACCCAGAAGCCCCTGTCCTTCCGGGTAACTCCCAGTTACCCCCCCCGCCGAGCATGACGTGCTCTTTGGCTAGCCTGGGTCAGGCGTCCGTTCTCTGCTTCCTCCCAGCTTCCCCTCCTCTCTAGCAGAGCATGAGCCTCACAAAGTCCTTGGTCGGGGTAAACATCATTTAGCAACAGCCGAAAACATCGGTATCACCAGCGCTGTTCCCAGGCTGGAAGTCAAAACACAGCACTGCACCAGCTACCAAGAAGGAGAAAAATGACTGCTACTGCTGAACCCAGGACAGTAGTCTTATTATATAAGCTTTTAGGTATCCCAGATTCCAGCATCTGTGTGTTCTAAAGTCAAATGACATAGAAATATCTTTTCTCTGCCTTCTTTGTTGGTACTTTTAGTGATAATCATATTACCCACTTAGAAGCAAGCATAAAGCATGCTGACTGGTTGGATTTGCTTTTATCAGGTGTTAGCAAATGTACTGTTGAAAACATTTGGGACTACTATTTTAAAAATTTCTTTCAAAATTTCAGAAGACAAACCCTGTCTCTTAGATCTTTCTAAAAACTGTAAGAAAGCCATGTCTCCGCTTGTCCTTTATTAGCTGACTCAGAGAATAACAAACTTGATGTTGCAGGAGACAGATACCTTGACCTATGGAATCACAATTAGATTTTGTGGTTATTGCTCTCTCCTGCAGAGTCTTGGAGCAGTCAGCAAGGGAAGTGACAAAGAAATAAAAAGAAAATGTAAAATCTTTTTTAAACTTACAAACATTTGTACCTGAGTAACTCTACTTATGTCAGCAACAATGCAGTTGTTCTAGACTGTTACAGTATGCCTTGTAATCATTTACTTTTAAATAAATATCTGTAACATCTAACCATAGATAATGGTCAATATTAGACTCAGAATGCAGTAAGATAGTAACTACAGTAAAAATAAATACATAATAATAATAATTTCCCTTCAGGGTTGTTCGGATTTGACTTCCCATTTTTATCTCAATGTTTTTGAATTTATTTAAATTTATTTAAAAAGAATTCAAACTGTGGATAGGAATTCACTTTATCTTATAGACCTTATGTAGGATATGTCAGTTGGAGCTGAGAAGATTTTAATGGAAATCTGTACCCTTTTCAGTGATACAACAGGTATTTTCAGACTTCTTATGAAATCATTATGTTGGGTTTTTTCATAGTATTATTACCTCTATCTTGGGAGGAAAAAACACCCTTCTGTTTGCAGAAAAACATAATCCAGTTGTGATCCTTCTTTAACATTTGCAAAGTAGAATTGAAAAGATGAAGGCTTTATTACCTGTTGGCAAAGAAAATCAAATCATGCTTTAAAACAGATAACTGCTGCTCTACAGGCCCTGTGAAGCTCTTTTGGGGTGGGAAGTATGAAACTAGACCCAGCGCTTTAGATATGTCTCAACAGGGTTGAGTAGAGAAGAAATATCACCTCCTTCAGCCTGCTGGCAATGTTCGTCCTAATGCAGTCCAGGATACTGCTGGCCTCCTTTACTGCGAGGGTACACATAGCTGGCACACAGGTAGCCTGTTGTCGACCAAGACCCTCAGGCCATTTTCTCCAAAGCTACTTTCAAGGAAGATTGACCTTATAATGCCAAATTTGGTTTGAAAACTGTGATTTTAAACTCTAAGGCTGACATCTGAATTAGGGCTTAAATGTATCAGTACTGAGTGTCAGAGAACAAAACTCTGAGCTGCAGAAGCTGGGATCTGTGGCAGGGAGGTCTGCAGTGAGCATAAGGAAGATAAAATGCGTTGGAATACCACCAGCATGTTTAGTGAGAGCTCACGCAAATTAGATCTTTGAGCAGGAAGATGCCTACTCCGTCTGACAGTGAAATACTGAGGGCCAGAATGTGTCCTAAATCCCATTCTCCATCTACTCAGATTTCTTCCCCAGAGCTAAAGGTGGCAAGTGCCTACAATGATTTTCCAAAAATCTTGAGTGATGATCACTTTTTCCTTTTTTGCCTTAGCATCATGGTTAAAGCACTTATTCAGTGTTTTGAAATGTCAGCTTCAGGTCCTCCATATGTTTGAAGGGGATTACCTCTCAGGAGAGTGTTCTGAAGTCAAGTTATGTGATGAAGTTCTTTCATTTCACATAACTTTTAAATAATCACTGGGTACAAGAGAGCAGGTAATTCTTCAGCTTTGTCAATCATCTGGGAGGCAATCCTGAACCTCACTCATGCAACCTTTCCCTCCCTTCTCATTTCCTTTTCTTTAATTGTTTTATACCAAGTGTGAAAACTTCAGGAGAAAAAGTAGAGAAAATCCTTTCATCTTTTGAAAATTATGATGCTTTACCCAACTAATGAACGTAGATCACAGACACTCTGCAAACTTCATCCATAAATCTGTTTGAAGAGACTCCTTTTTACAACACATTTATACAGTGCATAGAAATTTGAGACCAGATTACTTTAATTAGGAGTCCAAACTCTGGCAATTGCTGCACCAAAGTAGTGACTACTGCTTATGAAACATCTTGATTTTTATTACTTGGGTTGTGACGGTGCATTTGTCCACACTGAATGGCAAAGTGGACCACTTGTCTTATGGTCAACAGAAGATAAAGACACTAGGAAAAAAACTGTCCTTTAAAAAAAAAAAAAAAATCACATTTAAGCAAAAAGAGAAAGAGCAAGACAACAGAAAGATTGTCTGTAAATTATCAGAAATATGAGTAGTAATAAATGAGTTAGGTATACCATAGTCCAAAGAGAGATAGTTAACAATTGCCATTAAAAACACACAGTTAAAAACCAAACAATTGCATAGCATATTAACCTCAACAGTGGTCATTAGACTGGTATAAAATGTTAATTCTTGATGAGTTTGCTGCTAAAGTATCATACTCTATAACTGCAGCCCTTTGTTGTTGTTACTAGGGCTAAAATTCGAGGTTAAATCACATCTTGCCTGCTCTAAGCTCTCCATCACTTCCTAAATGCTCTTAATAATCCTGGAACTAAGACGTAATTTAGAGGTCCAGTGTCAACGTGACTTCGTAAGGTCAGGACAAAGCCTATGCTGTGGAAAATGAAGGGATGTGTACTACTTCACGGGTCTCTACTGACTGTCCATGACTGGGGCTGTGTTACAACACGACGAAGCATTTCTTGAGGGACTTCTAACATAGGTATTCTGTTTACCATGATTAAGGTTTAATATATATACAATAGTTGGGTCATTCTTCTTTCCTTTTCCCTTATATTTTCATGGAATCATAGAATCATAGCATAGTTAGGTTTGGAAAGGACCTTAAGATCACCTAGTTCCAGCTCCCCTGAAATGGGCAGGGACGCCTCACACTAAACCATGTCACCCAAGACTTTGTCCAACCTGACCTTGAACACCACCAGGGATGGATCATTCACAACTTCCTTGGGCAACCCATTCCAGTGCCTCACCACCCTCACAGTAAAGAACTTCCTCCTTATATCCAATCTAAACTTCCCCTGTTTAAGTTTGAACCCATTACCCCTTGTCCTATCACTACACTCCCTAATGAAGAGTCCCTCCCCAGCATCCCTATAGGCCCCCTTCAGATACTGGAAGACTGCTAGGAGGTCTCCACACTGCCTTCCCTTCTCCCAGCTGAACATCCCGAACTTTCTCAGCCTGTCTTCATATGAGAAGTGCTCCAGTGGCCCTCATCCTCGTGGTCCTCCTCTGCACTTGTTCCAACAGTTTCATCCCCTTTTTATGTTGAGGACACCAGACCTACACACAATATTCCAAGTGAGGTCTTATGAGAGTGGAGGGGCAGGATCACCTTCTTCGACCTGCTGGTCATGCTCCTTTTGATGCAGCTCAGGATATGGTTGGCTTTCTGGGCTGCAAGTGCACACTGCTGGCCCATGTTCATTTTCTCATCTATCAACACCCCCAAGTCTTTCTCTGCAGGGCTGCTCTGAATCTCTTCTTTGCCCAACCTGTAGCTGTGACAGGATTGCTCTGACCCAGGTGTAGGACCTTGCACTTGGCATGGTTAAACTTCATGAGGTTGGCATCAGCCCACCTCACAAGCGTGTCAAGGTCCCTCTGGATGGCATTCCTTCCCTCCAGCATATCAACCGAACCACACAGCTTGGTGTCATGGGCAAACTTGCTGAGGGTGCACTCAATCCCACTGTCCATGTCAGTGACAAAGATGTTGAACAAGACCGGTCCCAACACGAATCCCTGCGGGACCCCACTTGTCACTGGTCTCCAGCCGGACTTTGAGCCATTGACCATAACTCTTTGTGTGCGGCCATCCAGCCAGTTCTTTATCCACCGAGTGGTCCATCCATCAAATTGATGTCTCTCCAATTTAGAGAAAAGGATGTCATGTGAGACCAGTCGAGGTAGATGACATCAACTGCTCCACCCCTGTCCATCAGTTCTGTAGCCCCATCATAGAAGGCCACCAAATTGGTCAGGCAGGATTTCCCCTTAGTGAAGCCATGCTGGCTGTCACCAAGCACCTTGTTGTTTCTCATGTGCCTTAGCATGCCTTCCAGGAGAATCTGCTCCAAGATTTTGCCAGGCACAGAGGAGAGACTGACTGGTCTGTAATTCCCAGGTCATCCATTTTCCCCTTCTTGAAAATGGGGGTTGTATTTCCCTTTCTCCAGTTATCAGGAGCTTCACCTGACTGCCATGTCAAGGCCTTTTCTCCTATTGTATTCCAGATGGATTCTTTTTTTTTTTTGCCAGTCCTAACCGGCATTTAAAATTACCACTGGCCGCCATTTTTCTGCAGTGCTTTACTTGTCCTTCAGTTTTATATGTTTAAATCCACTGTCTTCAAAATGTAGCTGCAGTGACATCTGTTTAACTCTATCAGGAATGTAAATACAGTAATTACAGTCATTTGAGAGACTAAAGGACATGTGAAATCTGTGTGTTAGGTGGCTGTCTTAGAAAAAAAAAAAGGAATTAGGTGGTGTGGCTTTACTAAGGTCATTCACTGAAAACATGGTAACTGCCTTTTTGAAGTCTCTGGGCTCATGCCTTTTGAAGTTCAGTCACACATTTGTCTGGTCCCCGCCTCTGGACATACTGTGAATTACCTTAAGGTTGCTTTTTGCTTATGTTAAGTATTTATGAGATCTCTATCATTATGCCCACATTGATTTCTGTAAGTGCAAGTCACAGTTTAAACCTCTGTGGTTTAAACCCAGGTCATCATTGCAGTATGGTCACTGTTGAGCTTCACTTCTTAAGTTCATTAATATATCCAGTGGTACCATCTAAGGGTGATTCCTGAGAAAACGTAAGAGGGATCTTAATCTGCAAGGTATTTATATAACTTACTTGTACACAATAATATATAACACGTATATGATGAATATATTTATATAGTGTAGGTCATCAGCAAGACTTGAGAAGAAATGTGACTAAAATTACTCACTTTGAAAACATCATATCTTTGAAAACATTATGATCCATAATCACCAAAGCTGCAAGCCAAATATTTAATTGTTTATACATCTATTCTTATTGTTATGAAGGCTGTAGCTCATCAAAAATACATTTAAAAATGAAGGTTAGAGCTCGAGGTCAGTTCACTAAAAGGACATCTATTTGTTAAATAGATCTTTAAGTGAAAACATTTTGGAAATCAGCTTTCATATGTAGAGATTAATTTGGAGACTGAAGTGCATGGGCTTGAGTCCTGAAGCATTAGAATCTGCAGTCCTGAAAATATAATTCCTATTTTACTGTTCTTATCTGTATGGATTGCACAGCCTCCATCACAGCTGTCTTTGTTGTACAGAGGGCTACCAAAAGCTGGGATACTTTCCACGGATAAAGACACTAAATGAACTGAAGCTATGTTGAAGATTTGGTCCTTAGTTAACAAGGGTGGTACACAGAGGGTAATTCTTGCCTTTGCAGGGTTAAGGTTTGTTTTTCCATAATTAATTATTGAACTGTGTATCTCCATGTTTACTTTGAGTTTTCATATTTGAGGAACTCCAAAGAAAGCTCATGTTTAGTAAGTCCCACAGCAGCCACTGTTGAAATATTTCAAGTGCAAATACAAAAGTGAGTCTTGGTTATTCCTGAAAAATTTAGCCACTAGTTTTTTAACTTCTCAAATAATTTGAAACATCGAAGATGAAGGAAATATGTAGACTACAATGTGATTGTAGACCTACTGAGACTTTAACCTGGCTCACTGTATTCTACTTGAACTGTAATTCTTTTTCAGACAGAAAGTGATTTGATAAATGCTTTGTCTCAGTGCTGAAACTCTCTGGGATACAGCTCCAGTGCACATGGGAAACCTCTCAAGCACTGCTGCTCTGCTAACTTGCTCGGATCTTGTGCTTTGTTTACAGCTTCCCTTATCACATTAGATCCAAAATGCAGCTCACCTATGATTCTTCCTTCACTAGGCAAGAGCTGATAGTACAAATTTAACTGTTCATACATATAGTTCCTACTTACTCCCAGCACTGCTTTGCTGTGAAATTCCATATTGATTTTGGAGCTTTTCTTTCCACTTCTTAAGGCATGAATTGATTATGATTCACTGTCTCTGCTATCTAGTCTCTGCGGTTTCACAGTTTTTCATGATCATGTAAATTATCAGCTGTGTGGTACATGCTCAGGGAGATGCACACTGAAGTGGGTGGGAGGATTTTTGACTGATTTTTCTTCTGGTGTGTGGAACTCCTGAGTTCCTTTTTGAACTATCTGATCTTTCATGACTCCTAAATCAAATCATGAAGAACGTTTGCATTTCTTTTTGCTTTTATTCATTTTTAAACACATGCTGATACATATAATTATATTCTCGTAGAAGGTTCCTCAGCACTGCGTTAAGAACAGAGTATAATTTTCTGTTATTTGCAACACTAACTTTTGAGCTCAAAGACAAAATTTTCTCACAGGATGTCAAAAAAAGGTGTTTTGATGGATTGAAACATTTTGCAATGGCCTGTATTGTCCTTCGACACTCAGGGGAGATAATGCCAGAGCTGCTTCATAGGGTTTTTGTTATTTTCCATTTGCCTCCTCTTTCTCTAGCCAACCTGGCACTCTGACTACCAGGAACATAGAATGACTGTACCCAGTCTTCCTGGCTTACCATGTCTATAAATGTGGACTCTCTGCTCCTTGGGATGTCCTTTGCCCAAATGGCTCATTAGATAGGCTGCCTGATTGCCCTGGTTCCTAATTCTTGTGGGCCTGGCCCTGCCTCTGTGGTCAGGCTGGTTCCTCTGTTGTCAAAGTGACTGTGCTGTGGCTTGGCAGGCTCATAAATTTGCCAGTTGGTAGAACTTTGGGCTGTCCATCTGCTTCTGTAGCTTGTAAATAGTCGAATTGTATCCTAATTCATTAGAAGGCAGAAGAGCTGGCTGAGCCCAAAAAAGTTTATGAGACTACAAGATAGATTGGGGTGGGCAGGAGGCCAGAGGCCAGGAAAAAAAAACAACAGTTTTCTTCTGCGGGGTATCACAGTTTGTTTGTTTATTTGTGTTTTGTTTTGTTTTAATTTGAGCAAAACTATTTAGAGGTATACCTAGTGCCAGACTTCTCTAGAGATGGTTCCAGTCAGCTGTCTTGGGTGCTTTTACCATGCTACCAGCTACAAAGTGGGAAAAGAGAAATTCTCTTGAAGATCTGCAGGAATTCCAATGTAAATGCATACAGAAGCTTGATATGAAAAATCACTAAAAAATATGAATCAGATTTTAATTTTGTTCATTGATGAAATGCAAAGGGTAACCATAATCTAAAATAATCACAGTGCCAAATTGAAAAATATATTTCTAGGGTCAGTATATTTTAAAATTATTCTTTAAACGTTTATACTGCCTGGTGACATTGACTTGAAAGCTGCTAGCATAAGAATAGGAAAGTTTAATCTCCCTCAGCCTCACCCTACCTTCTTATTGAGCAGTAACAAATCAGATTTTTTATTATTAAAAATATAGAAGAAATAGTTGAATATCCTTTGAAGCTGAAAGAGAGCTTGATAAAAAAAATCCAAATGAAAATCAAGCCAAGAAGGAGATTGATAGAAGTAGGATAAGTTTACATATATAGGCTCAAAATAAGAAGAACAAAAAAAACCTGAATTAAAATAAAAATATTCAAGTACAAGTCAGGAAAAATGAAAATTTCTGCAAAACCAGCTATATAACCATTAGAAGAAATGATAAGAGCCCCATGAGAGGAAAAAAGGTGAGCAAGTATGTGAGAACTCTGAAGTGGGAGAAATTCAGAGTAGTCCTTTCTCCTCAATATATAAGAAGAGATTATCAGCAAACCTTATGCAGAAATCAGAAAATTTATTAAGGACAGAAGCCTAGACCAAAGGACAACTAAAGAGCTTATATAAGAATGTTTTTCACCCTGAATATACATTGACCTGCAAATTTGAGCTGAAGTTGGAGGGTGAATAAGAAATACAGATTTGAAAAACTCAGGAATATACTAATTCCCTAACATAAATTAGAGAAAATTAGTTTGTTGCTTCTCTTTAAAAAGTAGACATAGAAAATTACTAGTCAATGCCTCATGAAACTACCCAGAATGGGATATCCTACCATCTAATAAAAGAATCAATGCTCCACATCTGAGACTGGTGTAAATTAGCACAGCTACACTGAACTAATGCAAGCCACATTGATTTACACTAGATACGAATCAGTCCTACAGAACAGATATTTGCTATAATATCCACAGCTGAGTGAATACATTAAAAAAGAGAAAGATATGTACCCATCTAAGTGTTTTGTCACATGCCATGTTTGTGTTAATGTCGAAGTATTAGCCTGTAGGCTTACATTAGGAACTTTCATTAACTTGCAAGTAGATGTCTAATAGAAAACCTATTTGGTTGATCCAGTGTTTTTGTAAGAGCTTGACTGGGTACAAGAGAAAAATCTATTTCTTGATGTGCTTTTCTTTCACTTTTTCTTAATGGCAAAATTTTTTCCCTGTTCCTTTGCACTACAAGCACATGTCATTGACAAAGACAAGATACAGGGCTACCACAGCATGGTATTTCCTTCATTTCTGCAGTGGATGTAGTAATGACCTTTGCCATAATGTTTGAAACATATGTGATCCTGGAGTCTAAAATGTTCTCCTTATTCACTGCAGAGGCAGTGACTTCAGGTCTGAGGCAAGGTTTATGGTAAGAGAGGAATATTAGTTGTGAAAATCTAAATGAGCTGAGTAACTGCTTTTGTCCCTATTAATGGATCAAATATGAGGAGAAGGAGAGGTGAGACATTAAATAAATACTATCAGTCATCATGTTGGACACTTAATATCAAAGATGCTCTACAGGAACAGTGGTGAATGTATAATCATTTTCACTTCTTTGTGACGATGCTCATACCTGAGGGTAACTCGTTTGCCTGGCAGCTGGGTAACCTGCAGAAAAAGTAGTAGATGCCATTCACATCATTACAACTTGCTTTCATTCTTGACAACCTAATGGCCTTTGAGTTCAGGTTGAAGAGGTCTCCAGTAATGATAATTAGTTTGCTTTGGGCATACCAGATGCATTTGTTGACTGCATAGCAGCAAAATAATTCCATTAATTTTTTGTCAAACTGCGTACTGTCACTTTAACGTAGAATGGCAAATTTAGCTTGAAGAACCTATTTATTTAGGCTCTTATAAGAAAAACATGGACAGATCTGACTTGCATTGTATTAACATTGATGTGTAGTAGAGGAAGGGTAGAAGTTTAATTATTCCATTGTCAGCATTCAAGTGGGTAATCTCAAACATTTAGTTTTGTTTACAAAGTGCTCAGATGTTTCTTTTTGAAAGAAAAGGAAATTTTCACTTTTTTCCAGCATGAACACTTCTCAAATGAAATTGCAGTTAATTGAAGCCGTAATTGCTTTAGATGAACATCGTTACAATGCTTAGAAAGTAGTTTTGAAGGGTTTGTTTAAATTGGCTTTTGAAAGAAAACCTACAGTATTTTTCATGCTACCTTTTAAAAAAGTCCTAAGCAGTAGATTTAATTTGGATGAAATAATTTAAAAGGATTCTAAGGTTTTAGACATCTTATTAAAAAGCAGAAGTCCTGAATAAAGAAGGAAAGTGAGGAGGGATATCAACGGTATAAATTCTATACAAATAAATTATAATAAATGCATCCATAATATAGTGTCTTGACAATACTTTTTACCAGTGAAGAAGCTTTTTTTTTCCCACCATACTAGGGATATAAGATGCTGCTAATGATGCTGTGCCATCTGCAGATGTAATTAAGAATTTCCAGAAGACTTTGTTGTTGTTTTTCTAAAAAGGGTCTATTTCCACAGAGCTTCCTCAGCCACTACATGCCCATAGGGTCCTCAGTGTTTTACTGACAGCTCAAAAGAAATGGCCTCCATACACTTATGTCTTAGGTTTGTACTTCTTAAGTGGCTTGTCAAGCGAATCAGTAGAGTTGTGAAAATCCCTCCTAGTAAATTAAAAGAAGCAGAGAGTTACAATCATCTTAAAGCCTGTTCTTACAGCTTTAAATTGTGGAACAGCTTTGCGGTTGTTTCAGTATCACTGTGTCTGTTTCTTTAGATCTTTTTCAAGGTGAAACGGTGGTCTACAATAAACAGAACACAGCTCTGTGGAAGAAGTGACAACTGCTTGATCTGACTGTGGCTTCTTCAAGAGCATGCATCCCAAGCACACATCAGGGGCAACAACATGTCATCTCCGTGACTGCTAATCCAGCTGATGTCTGAAACGAGGCTGCTGTGGTCAGTGGACATTGGGCTGGTACACAGAGGGATTTCTCCTGGGGTTTTCAACCAAGACCAGTCCAGAGACTAGCTGTGCCAGCAGAGTCAGTCTATGCCAGCAGCCTGATTCAAACATTCAGCCAAGCATACTGTCTGAAGCATACTGATGTCAAAAATTTGTTTGGTAATCACATCAAAATGCATCTGTTCGTACCATTCCCCATACTTCTGTGGGTATACAGAAAGTATCTGTATATTCTGTGGATAAACAAATACTTTCCTACTGTCTGTGGACAAGATACTAGGAAAAAAAGCAGTCCTGAATTTTTGTTATATCTGTTTTTGTATGAGCTCAAAACCTGAAATGCAGAAAGTTGTTTATTTTTCAAAACCCCCACAAATTAAGGGAAAAATAATAACCTCACCAGTGTTCTTCTTATGCTATTAACATAATCAAAATTGCTTCTGTTGTGCCTGTGCTTAAAGAGGTAAATATACATCACCAAGTACTAAGCAGAAAATGCATGCCTTGTTTAAGCTTGGTACAGCTCTCTGGAATTCTACATCTGGAAACTTTCCTGTAAGAGATATAAAACATGTCAAAGAGGGATATTGATTTTTCTAGTATAAATCATAATAATTCTAAAAATGAAAGGTATATTAATGAAAGGTTTATTTTTCCAGTATTAATGCATCTACATTTCTGGTATAGAAATGCTTTTTGACAACTTTGCTGGCTGAAGTGCTAAATATTGACCTGAACTTACGTACCAGCAGTATTTGTAACAGTTTTTAGCTCAGAGACTGATAGGCTGGACAAAAGACAGCTGTAAAAATATAAAGGTCTAAATGCAATATTTGGTAATGCTTATGGGAAGACAACTATTTCTCAAGGTATAGTGAAAGAATATTTTATCATCTAAGAGTCATTACTTGCATTAACAACTTTGCTACAGAGTGCTGCTGTTAACCTGTCTTTGGAACTGTGTCATGTTCCAAAGACAACAAAATGTCAGCATTTTGCATGTGTTGTGCCAGCCTTAGAATGAAAACCAGAGAACTAGCAAGTATCCCCCAAAGCAGATTTCACATTCCTTTCTTTTGGTGCTTCTGCTTAGTAAAACTAGGTCTGCCTTGCAAGATTACAGGCTGTGAATTTGCCTGTCCCAGTGAGCTCTGCAGTAGTGGCATATTAGCATGGGATCATTCAGGAGGCAGCACAGTCTAACTGGCCATTGCAAGCATTGCCAGCTCCTGGTGTTCCTGCTACAATCCACCTATCTACTGCCGCTGCTGTCAGCTCTTTCTAGACATGGGACATATATGTCTCCCAGGAGGCAGGAAAAAGACAGCACCCCACAAGAGTAAGAAACCTTTTTTTTTCTTTTAAAATTATGCGATATAGGGTGCAACTGGTAAGCAAAAGACTGGAATTATCACACTGTTTAGAGAAATGTTCTCAGCCGTATGTTTGGTGCTTTATGAAGTCTAGTGAGAAAGGAAATCTGTTTCTATATTTGCTCAAAAGAAAAAGTCTTCTTGAAGGCATGCTGCTGCTTTTGTTACAGCAGTGATCTGCTTGCCATTAGATATGGGTAACTGTGATTTCCACAAAAAAAAAATCTTCTTTTCAGCTTGCATTTAAACACTATTAACCACATCAGCTGTCACCGAGTGACATGCTGAGTGACTGAAAGAAAATGAATGCCAGCTGTACCTGGTAAATAGGAAAAATGCCATTACCTGTCTTTCAGGGCCACGCTGGTCTGCAGCCACAGATATTATGGACAAGCATCCACCAGCTTTACAGGGAATGTCACAAATGACAAGAGGTAGGTACTTTCCCTAGAGGACAGTTTATTCCTTGCTCAAGTCATGAGGGTGTCATAGGCAATGCTCAGAATGATGTAAAATCTGCTTCTGATTGTGGCCAAATAGGAGCTCAGTGCACTTTCTGTTGCAACTGCCACTTTTCAGTAGTGGAGAGACAATGTTAACACATCACCTAAAGGAATTTGCCTTTTGTACTGTTCAGAAAGCAATATATAAAGAAAAGGTGAGAGACTTCCCTAGAGACCGCAGGACTACAACTGGCCAAGGAGAACAGTTTTTCAAATGCAAGGATCATTGGGATGTTGTGCTAGGTTTGGTTCACAGTGGATCTGATTTGTTTGTTATTTACCTGTGCTGCTCATAAGATTTACTTGGACTTGAAAAGTTGTAGTTATAGTGGCATTGAGAGTCAGAATCTCACAAAAGTCAACAGGCATCTCCATAGTATGTTTAGATTTTTTATCAGCCAGGAAGAAACTTCAGATAAGAGCAGGCAGAAAATTCACCATCGTTTAGCAACTGGAAAATAATAGAATTACAGATTCAACAGCAGAATGCGTAGCAGCCAGCATAATTGTCTAGTTAAGTCTCCACGCAGGGGGCTCTGCCAAACAGAACGTGCCTTCAAAAACCAATTTGAATACCTTTTTTTTGCTTTTCATTTTTTTTTTACCTTCAGAAATAGACCCATTTTTGTATAAATGGAAGACTTTAGCACCAGTTTCTTAATGCACAATTTGAATAATCATGAGTTAATACCAGGTTCATAAGCTACAGCTTGAATGTCATTGTAAGGGAATAACATTGTTCAAGCAAAAAACAGTGTTAACTGCAAAGGTGACAGCACATGTAACACAGGAATAAACTTTGTAATGAAAAATACGTAATATAAACCACAAAACTGATTTATATTTTTCATCTTCTTTAACCTATTCCTTCTAATTTTTCCCCTTGAGCATTGTTTCTTTTCATTGTTTCATGTTTCAGTCTCATGATCCCTATTTTCAGAATACTAAAGGCAGCAGAACTATTGCAGTTACAGCAAAGTACCAAACTATCTATCAAATAACCTTATTATGTATCCAGGGATCCTAAATTTCATTCTTCTGCTTGACCTCATACTCTTCTTCCTTTTAAGAGGGGAACACAAAGCACCAGCACTCTCACTTCAATTGCACCATTTCCCTTTACTGTGATCATTAGTTTCGGGAGGTTGTTCTAAATTTCCACCAATGAATCAGACTTTCTGCTTTTCTTTAACCTTAGTCATGCAGCTGTCACACTGTATTTTCAAAGACTTCAAACTGCAGAGGAGTCAAGGAAGCAATGGCAAAGGTGCAAGAAAAAACTGTGGCTTTATTTCAAATTAAACTAACCAAGAGAGTATGCAAATACTAGGTCAAGTTAAGGAGAGAACATGGACAATAAGGAAATTTCTCCAACTCCTATAAATTAGCCACAAAACCAGCTAGATGACCTGTTTGAGGACTCAATTTACTGATAGATGTTGGGTTGGTTAGATGGGCAGAGACAAGAAACGAGGTTAGTAAGTTTTCCCTTAAGAACTTGCTGAGGAGCCAAACCTCTGAGGACTGGTACCAAAGTGGTCCTTATGTTCTTTCTGTTTAAGATCATACTAGCTTCTGTCCTGATTCATCAGTTTCTAAGGGCTAAGATTGCTTATTGTGCCCTATTCTTAGACCTGTGTTTTTCTCAGCTCATTATGACTGCAGCTGGGAATTGGGACCAATGCTTTTAGGTCATGGCAGCCTAGAAAGAAGTTCTTTTTTTAATTATTATTATAATTACAGATTTTTTTTTTTTTTTTCAGATGCTGCTAGTTCCTTCTAATCTGCAGCTTAGAAGCCTTTATTTCCCCATAGCAGCTACTGCCCATGGAAAGAATGAAAGCTCAGAGCAGCAGCTATCAGTGTTTGTTTCCCGTGCACCACCATAAGTAAAGGTTATGCAGGAATACCTCCTATCTTCCTAGGAAATTAATTTCCCTGCAGTACAAAGGAGCTGTGCTAAAGATGGGAAGTGTAGCTTGTAACCTGCTGGGCCATCTTCATTCAATCTTGCCCTAGATATGGAGTTGTATCTGCAAGTTCACAACTTTCTGAAATGGAAAGTTAAGTAAGATAAATGCCTAGTTCTTAGAAGAACTCAGCAAATATATGCTGTACATGCCTATGTTGCATGAAATGTGCCGGAGCTAGAAAGAGTATAAGAGGAATAATGAGCATGAGCAAACAATGATTCTTGCAATCAGACCCCTTGATTACTTTGCAAACTCTTCAATGGCAGCCCTGTAAATCAAGAAATGTGGGGCAGTCAACAGTGAGACATTGAAGTGGGGAAATTAAGTGATTTTATGGTCCTCAGAATCCTGATAATTGGATAGCTCAACCAAGATCTTGACTTAAGAAAGCCCTGTTGTGTAGGATGTCCTGCTATGGAGTCTTCTTGTGGCAGTAGCAAGAAAAAAAAAACAAGACCCACAGACAATTAAATCAGAATGGACTGAAGAAGTTTACATGTTTATCAAAGGCTGTCATATCCAAATGTGGCAAAATCCTTCATGGGAGAAGCCTAAGACTGTAAGGGAAGGGGTCTTGTGTGAGCAAAGAGCTTTTTGGAGGCTGTGATTTCAATTTTTTCCTCCGCAGGCTGTGGTCTGCTGTATATTGAAGCTCTGGGCTGCTAGCTGATCTAGACTCAATCTTTTCTTGGCCATGGCTAATGCATGGCCACTGTGGCCACATCAGGAGTCTCAGAAAATGTACCAGGCACCTCTGGTATGCTTCAGAACAGCCAGATTCATTATTCAGGTAAACCTATGGTGGAGATGCACTGAAATACCTCAAGGAGCAAAACCCATGAGACTTTAAAGCTTAAAAGACTCAAAAGACAGCTATAAAAGGCTGGACTTAGAAGCCAAAGATGACATGGATGTAAAAGAATCTTGAAGATTTCCATATGGAGAAAAAGTAAAGGTAAGAAATACTACCATACATTATCCGTTGTTAAAGGGGAATCTTTAGCTGAAGTCTAGGGTATTGTGAATGGGAGCAGTAAGATAATTATTAGGTGACTTTTAGAAGTTGTTGTAAATAGTTCCTTTATATAACACTGTTGTGAAACTCACAGTGCAATATTAAACTACTCCTTTCATTAGAATTAATAAAAAAAACACTTAAAATGGACCTTCCTGGCTGGAATGCCTTAATTGTAGCCCATTTAAAAATCTATTTAAACACCCTAATAGAGTTCATCATTCTAATTTAAAGACCATCCTTGCTGATCTGGGTGCTTCTCACTGCCACATGCTAGGTAATAGTATGCCTATGTTGTCATAAACAGACACTTACATTCTTGGCTTGTCAGTCAGTTTCTTTTTTTCTAGATTACTATCAACTCATCTAGCTTGAAGGGGCAACAGGTTATTTTCAACAGCTGGCATGCTCTGGCAACATATTGTCCTGTTTTATTCACGTATTTTCATTTTGTCTTCCTTTCACTGACTTATCCATGATAGATTCTATTTAAAACCTGTGGAAGTATTAATACCAAATAAAAATAATGTGCTGCTATAAAGAGATGGAAGAGCTACATTACAATGCCTTGAAATGTGCTTTGTTCTATTGAGTATATATGAATGAGAATTGAGTACAGCGAGGGAGGGAGGGGAGAGAGAAGCATCTTTCTGTCTGTACCTGTATATAAAGCCACAGACGCATCTGTTGCTCTATGTGTGAAAATGCCATTGTAAGAAAAGTCAGGCGTTGATGTACCATATATTTCTCTTTAAATTAGAATAAAAACATGCCTGCTTGTTTGCAAAGGGAATATTTAGAAAATTAGGTGAAAAGGTCTTGGAAGAGCATGTCTAGATGGCAGATAAACAAGGAATAAAAACAGTAGGTAGAAGTAAGATGATCATCTAGGGATGTTAGATGATCTGGGTACTTAGATGTTACACTTGTGTAGTAGTGTTAGATGTTAGACTTGGTATTTTATGATGTGTGGTTTTGTTCAGGATACTGTCAATTTGTCATGGGTAGCCTCTTCTAAAACATCAACCTTCAAGACCTGAGTTCAGGTCACCTAACCCACAGAAATAATTCTATTTCAAAACAAGACCTCCTGGAGTCTGACTTGGCTTTTGAAAGGTTGGATATATTATTTTCTGCATTTGAAAGTAAAGCTGCAGATATCGCAGTCACAAAGCTGGCAGTAAGAACAATTGCTCTTTGCTTCTTAACACCAGCAGTTGCATATGAATTGTTTGCAATTAAAGGCTGTCAGAAAATTTGCAAATACAAGTTCTTAGGGAAGCAGTCAGTGCATGCTAAGGACTTACAATGATTCTATTTTATTATAAAGATGCAGTCAGGAGGCGAGCACAGGGCTGAGGTGTTGGGGTGGGGCTGGTGGCGGTGATCTGGGCAGGCAGTGAAAAGGGATAGAGAAGCACAGTGATGCCCTTGGGGAGCTGTTTTTAGAAAGCTGTTCAGGGCAAAGATGCACAATAGCATCACTCTTGGGGCTGCCCTTCACAGCTCCCCAGCAACATTGTCGTGTTCCTCTTTCCCTGCTCGCTGCCTGCCCAGCTCACTTGAGCTCATGGACAGGGACATACTGTCAGCTCTCCACTTTCCTGTTAAACAGAATACACAGCAATAAGATATGGCCTGGGTACTGTCCTTTTTTGTGCCTCTTTTCAGAAGTCTGCTGGCTACTGACTGATGAGCTGACTGGCTCATCTTTGTGTGCTCTTCACTCACAGGAGAGACTAAATCTTCCCGCAAAGAGGGATTTTCAGATGATGTGTGATCACCTCTTCGAGAGACTGAAAGCAGAGAGCAGTTAGGGTTAATGGAATACCTTGAGCTGAAGGTAGGAGCTGGAGGTTGCTGCATCAGGAAGGATGGAATTAAAAAACAACCCAAAATCAGAGCTGTGTTCTCTGATGTGCTGTATGTGAATACGTAGAGCAGAGGAGCCATTTTCACCTCCCTGCGTTGGAAACCAGCTGAATGCCAGTTCAGCATCTGTCATAATTTAAAGTATCCTGGTGCCTAGAAAGTACAGTGTGTAGGGATAGGTACACATACTGTATGTGCATCAGCCAGCTGGTTGTTGCCAGAGTACTGCTGCTGCTATTCCCCCAGCAAATGCCTTACCCCAGCTCTGAAGACATGTGCTGCATAACAGCTAGGTAGTCCTGTTTTAGCCTGCTTGTCTGTTCTATTTGGCTTCCCAGTAGGGATGCGCTACTCAAGTAGCTCAGTGTGGCTGAGGAGGTTGTGGTTCAACCTTCTGGCCTTCTGCACCGTGGGAGAGCTGAGGCAGAGTGAGCAGAAAAAGAAGCTGCCAAACATCCGCCTATGCTTCTAGTGAAGAATGTAAAAAAGGAAGCTTTTAGAAGAGTAAAACATTTGGTATTCAAAGACCAATAGCCTGCTATACAAGTATCTCTGCACTTCTCATTTAGCTTAATGACAACCAGGAAAGTCTGGCAAGCTTCTTTCTTCAACTTAGTGAAGCATTACACTCGTATGTGGGAGTATTGGCTCTGGCAGGCATTGTCTGCTGTTTCATTTGTGAGGAAAGAAGCTGTCTGCACTTTGAGGAATCACAGTGAAAACTATACTCAATTTGTGGCAGAATAATAATGTGATCTATTGTACTGCTTTTGGAAGTGGAAAATGAGCTCTGCTCTAGGTGTATAATTTTCTGTCATGGAAGCAACAGAAGTATCAGTAACATGCAGATGCTCACATGCTGTGCTCCACGCATAAGGTGTTTGCTTGCTCATGTGTGAGCACACATGCATAATCTTTACTGGGAGGTGGAGAATCCATCTCTGGCATTATGGCCTTTAGCTGCGCAGGTCTTCAGCCTCAGCAGCAGAGGTTCCCATGAAGCGTTAAAGGTCATGCTGAAGAGTTTATTTTGAAAGCTTGGGTATTTTAACTCCACCAAAATTTCAGTTATGGGGGCCTCAAAAACCTAGATTTTTTTCATGGAAACAAAACCCAAAACAAGCAAACAAACAAAAAAAAAACCCTCAGAAACAAAAAAGTGTCTGAGTAGCCACGTTATAAAAAGCTGGAACTTTTAATGTCTGTAATGCAGCTCTCTGAGCCTGTGCTGTACATATTTTCCTCGAGAAGAGGAAGTGTCATTGATCAGGCTGTGATGCTTACAAAGCAGTCAGTCAACACTGAGCAGAAAAATGCAGAAATGTTTTTGCTATAACAAGTTACGGGAAAGAACAGAAGATACTCCTTTAAACAGTAAGAAGTGACACAAATTTTCCATAACAAAGAGAGGAAAATTTGTTTCAGAGATGCAGAAGAAAGGTATAGTTGGTAATATTTGAATGTTTTTGTCTTTAAATGCATCCATCGCCCAAGTTTGACTAATGACTGATCTTTAGAAAGAGTTGCAGAACTGAAAAGAGAACCACTTGTGCTGTTTCAGTGCCTACTCAGTGATCAAGCATATTTGGATATAGTGACGCTCAGTCTAGAAAATAGTAAAAGAGGGAGATGGGGAAGCAAATGAACAAACTACCAATGTAAAAACTGTGTGAAAGTAATATATCTGTCTTCCCTGTGACATAAGGTAATGGTTTTGCCTGATATAATGAGGTAGAAGCTGTCTTTTTAAATTTAAAGGATTAGAACAGCAAAAGGAAAAAAACAAAATCACCTTATCAATAGCTAGCATTTCTCTTCTAGATTTCTGCAGATACTTAGCAATATCCTAATGAATGAATAACGCCTAAACTGAGATAAAAGGAAATAATTCTGGGCAGTAGGGAAAATAATACTGTTAAATATTTGATGAAACAGGTGTACAAATTACTAATGGATCTACGCCTTCTGCTTTGCTCCATCACTATAGGACTAGCGGACTGGGGGAAATGGGTGTTGGTATCAGACTTACCATAGCTCCTGTGTCATCTCATTTTCCTCTAGTATGAAAAGGAACTAACCTGAACTCACCAACCCAATATTCATAAGCCCAATGAATGAAATTTTCTGATTTGTGCCAAACTAGATTTTCACCATAATCTTACACAGTCATCGCTGACCCAGAAATATCAAACTTTTTCAAGTCAGTAGTGCTTTCTCAAAGCAAAACATGCTGGGCTGTGCAAGGAGAAGCATGGCCAGCAGAACAGAAGAAGGTTATTGTTTGACATCCTCTGGCACTGTTGAAGCTGTACTTGAAGACTGTCCAGTTCTGGGCTTCCAATTAAAAAGGATGTCCCGTAAAGAACAGCAGGAAGCTGGGCTAGCTAAGCATGAAGAAGAGGAGCTAAGATGTTACCTGATAGTAGCCTGCCCCTCTCTGAATGGCAAAGATGACCCGTGGGTGGTGGTGAATTTCAAAAGTCAGCTGGCTCAAGCCTTATCTGACCTGATTTAGTGTTGGTAATAGCACTGAGTTTTCTGCAGGTTATGTCTGTAATGAATGAGAGATGAAAAACCCCTCTGAACATGGGTTCCTCTGCACACTGATAATGCCTGAGGCTATACTGCTGTTAGTGTCATACATGCTCACAGAGAGGAGAAAGGAGCCACACAGTTTCCATCATAGATTAATTATAATATGTAAGCCCATTAAAGCCATCAGGGACATGCATTTCTGATTTAAGTTCCAAATCCAAGTGGTGAAAGATCCTGTCAGAGGACATACACTGATTTGACTTTGCCAGCCTTCTTGCTTAATTCGCGTACATGATACATTTACCAAAATAACATTAATGGGCATCTTGTCTTTAAAAGGGCCAAGTCTTAATATAAAGCAGTTTCCCTGTATTTCAGCAAAAGGGAAGCATCCAGTGAGAAATCCTAAGTGAAAAATTCTGTTTCTGAGGTGCTGATGGCAGAAGATATCTTGCTTGACTCTCACTGAAAATAATGAAGTTTTTAAGATTTTTAAATAATTTATTTGGTGCAGTTCTATGCTATCATGCTACACTGAGAATTGTTTGTAATTGCTTGCAAACCGACTGAGCTGCTGAGTTTATACCCATTTATAATTTACAATAGTGACAAATAAAAAAAGAGTAACTTTGCATCAGTTTTCCTTATTTCTCTTACATAGATTTGCTGAGACCTAATTAAAACTCTGATTAGAAAGCAAGAAACTGAACAGGCGTTTGCAAGATTTTGGCAGATATAGTCCAATATTTCTTAAATAGTTACATTATGTATTTCAATGGCACATTAATTATGTAGGAAAATTAACTTCCAGAAGTAATTAATACAATCATTTTCAAAAAATTCAACTAAAAATCTAAACGTTAATTTTTTTCATACAAACTACTCAGGGATTAATGAAGACCAGGAAATTGAATGACATGAGGAGTCTCTCCCAGTACTGTCTTACTGAAAGCTGACATTGAAGTGGGTGAAGGATAAGAAGGAACACCTTCTGCCTCATTTTTGTAGGTGTTTTGTCTCCTTTTCTCTACTGACTTAGAGACTCTTGGTGGAAACAGTCCTATTATCAGGAGTCTGAAATTGGCCTATACCTAAACTATGTAGCAGGCAGTCTGAATGTGATCAGAGATGGTTATGTGAATCCCAGCTCTACACTTAAATTGTAACCTGGCTACTTTTTTAGGACAAAAGACATAACTAGTTATAGGAGTTTTAAAAAACAAGGCACACACAGTATCTTACCCTCAAATTGTAACTTTGAATTTTCTGATATGAACTGGAAGTCTCTGTGGGAGGAATTGCAGCAGTGGCAAACTGCTGCAGCTATCCTTTTCTGCTTTGCTCCATCGCTTTGGAACTAGCAGACTAGTATAAAAAGGAACTAATCAAAACAAAGAAGGATCACAGGCTGGCTGCTTTTATTAGTAAGTCTCCAGCTCTGGTGGTAGATTTTCTGAGGCTCACACAGATGCAGGGTTGCTTTACACTATATTTTTGTTTAGAAACCATGTCATGCATAGTCAGTGTATATTTTTGTTATCTTTCTTGCTTAAATGCATTGATTGTGTTGAGTATGAGCTACTGGTGAAAAGAAAAGACAAGCAGAACTGTAAGGCAGTAGTTTCAGGTGACTCACTTCCCAATAACAGTGTTGGAGGGGTGGAATGATACTGGAGTTGCTAAAAATAAGGAGGCTGCTCAGGAGCTCAGTGGCTTTCTGAATAAGGCTTGTAAGCCTGCAAGTGCAAAGTTTCTGACTTGGTGTAGGTAGCCCTGGGATGAGGACATGGTGTGAAGTTACCAGTGAGTTGCTTGTGGGGGGATCAGAGACATGGAGAGGAGCACCTGAGGCAGCTGTGTCCAATCTGCTTTGAGAGGACAGCAAACCATAGGAAAGGAAAGGTTTTGTGGAAGTGGTGTAGTCACCTTTCAATAGCTGGGAGGAAGAGTCGGATAGCTTTCTAGTCATATCTGGAACCAAAAAGGTATTATGGGGCACAGGGATTGTATCATAGGCGCAATACTAGTTAGCTCACAAACTGAGTTACTTAGTGATTAAATTATAGGGACAACACTAAGTAATTCACAAACTGACTCTTTAGATCTGCACCATTATTATCAAGGTAGAAAAGTGTTAATACGCAGGTTTCCTAGTTTGTGTATTTTGCTAGTAAGAATCAAATGAGCAGACAACATAAATTAAATATGAAATAAAAGATAAAAGTAAATGGATTAATATAACACAGGAATAAGCTAATTAGTAAATTGCTTAAGCTGACCTGAGTAAACTTTTTTAACATGTTCCATAGCATAAACTGACAAAGCAGAGGTCATGTTTATTTATCAGCCCATCAGACCCAGCATTAACTTAAATTGCTCACAATGATGTTGTCAGAATGTTTGTATTCTGGCAAGTATTGGATATAAATATGGAGTGCATGTTAAGAAAACAGTTGATGTAGAGCGCTCATCCTCTAGGCTGTCAAAGAAAACTCAGTGTTTAATGACTGAGCACAACATAAAGATACATAAAATACTCTGATGCAGATCAAGATGGCAAAGGTTCCCACGTATAACTGGCAAAGAAGAATACGTACAAAGATAGCAATTTTTGCAGCACTGTCTATGGCCTTTAAGATTTGTTCACTTGTGAGTTTGTCAATAATGATATTACAATAGGGATGGTTTCCCAAGGAACCCTGGTGAATTCCTAGTGTAACTCTAGTACTTAGGATCACTTAGTATTTAAAATGACATCGTGTAATTCAGAATGTGAAAGGCTGTTGGGTGTTTACAGGCATAGAGTGTCTTGTCCAGTGCAGGGACTTTTAGTCATGTAAGTCATTACAAGGAGTTAGCAAAACCATTCACTTGAAATTGGCTTGAGAGTACAAGATGAGCTTTTGAGGAAGCACATTTTTTTCAATGACATGTAGAGAAAACTAAGGAATATCAGTGTCAAAACTAGAACACACAGATATTGCTAGCCAGTGGAAACATTTTGTTTGTCTGATGCCACTGAACTGTGTATTTTTGTTGGTGAGTTTCTTGCTCTTATTCTCTTCAGTGGGCATGGTCCAGAACTGGATTTCATCTCCTCTCTGCTGAGGAACCAAAGGAGTGCTAAGCTCTACTGTCTCTCTTCATTAAAATGGAGGGTGTAATGCCTCTGGCAGAAATATGCAATCTAAGTGACAGTACAGAATGAATGTAAGGCATATCTAATTGCAACTCCCATCACTCAGCATGGCAATGGGTCTAATCTGAAATACTTTAAGGGGAGGGGGGAAAAGTGTTTTAGAAGTAGAAGTAGATATTTTTTGGAGCATTTCAGTTATCTGAAACACAATTTTCTGTTGATTACTACTGACTTTAACTGGAATAAAACTTCCTTGAGGGAAAAGTCTAGAAAGCTGCTACTTCAGGATACCTACACTAGGTCACAGATCCGAGGTAAGGTAACCAGTGCTGGCTGTAATACCACAGAAGCCTGTTGCTATGTTATGTTGCAGTCACTTCTGAGATTGCAGTGCATACATATGCTAAATCTATTATTATGCAAAAATCAACATAACCCTGCATAATTTTTAGAGATTTATTTTTTTCCATACAATTTCCATTTCATAGCCATTCAGTGTTTTAGGGGCCTATTATGCAAATTACTATTCATAATATAAGTTACAAGATAACATAATGATTTTTTTTTCTCTTTTTCAATGAATGGATAATTATAAAGGTGCAGGGCAGGAAATTTGAAGCTCTTGAAAGAAAAGGTCAAATGGAATCTGTAACAAGCAGATGCAATATCATTCCTCCAGGCTCTTCTCCAGTGGGATTGCTCCAGCTATGTATATTTCTGCACATGACAGGGAACATGTCTCTTAAATCTAGCTAGGTGAAGTTAACAACATTTGTCTCTATTTTAGTTTACATTTGGTAGGAGGCTGATTGCTTGCTGCTATTGGATCTTGGTACATAAGGACATTTTTCTATTTTTTTTTTTCTTCTCCACGTATTCTGATAATTATTGTGCCATTATGTATTATTAACTACAGTTATTTTCCATTCTTCTTTTTGATTGGTCTTTGGCCTCTGGCAATACAAGCTGCATAGGTTTTCCCATGTTATTATTTCTTAACAAAGTACTCAGAGAAGGTCTGGGAAGACAGTAATTAGTCACAACAAAGATTTTCAGAGATGAAAGTCAATATAAAAATTCCACAGGCTGCACTGAATAGATAATAGACGCACAAGCCTATCCATTTTAATTGTTTTGGATATACCCATAGGAGGGAGGAAGATGTAGCCTTTATAATGCATTAAGCAAAGAAAGGAGTTTTGTGTTACTGACTGTTAATTCAGTCCCTTGTGGAAAATTCCTGCCAGAACATGAATTTGTTGAGTGTGTAGAGTATTGCTGCATATTCTTAAAATGTGCAGTCGATCTCTGGGGTCAGTAGTTAATTGTTTTAACTGCCAACTTCCATATATTACATAAATCTAAATGTAATGACAAAGAAATGTAGAAAATAGACAGACCCACCATGTTTCTTCATTAAAAAATAATAAAGGACTCATAAAACCCCAAGCACTGTCTTTATGGTGATTAGCAAGAATCCCATTGGTAGTGGGCTCAAGTAAGTTCTTGCCATACAATTAATTCTTCAGAGTTGGCATTTCATCAAGTCCTTTTAAGCATTTCTCTTAAATCATGGTTCTATAAATCTGCATAAATGGTAAAGTTCACCTTTGCCTTGTCATGGGACATTGTAGGGTGCAAGATTAGGTCAGAGGATTGCTTGAATCAAGACATTAAACTGAACCAGCACCTTTCCTCCAGTATTTGTGGAATTAGATATACTTAGGAAGGGAAGAAGTGCAAATGTAGCAGTGCAAATTTATCTGCTGCATTTGATAAATTTCCAGTGTTTCATGGGTCCCACTGTAAACCTGTGAAATGTCACTAATTTTTTAAATTTGATGTAATTTTGTCATTACCCTGTAGTTCTAAACCCAAAATGTTAAAATAACAATAATAATTTATATAAAAATATAACAAAAGCTTATTTATATCCCCTCAGGACCGCTGATCATGTTCTGCGAAATCCGAGTCTTTTGTAGGGACTCTATTTCTGGAGACAATTTTATCACATCACACAGGTACTTTGAATGATCACAACTGTTATCCTCCCCCTGAAGGGTGGATATTACAGCCTTTGTCTTTTGCTGTCCTGGGTTGAGCTGTAGCAGTAATTTTTCTCCTTCTTAGTAGCTGGTGTTTTTGGCTTTAGTCTGAGAACAATGCTGATACCACACCGATGTTTTAGTTATGCTCAGTAATATTTACTCTGATCGAGGACTTTTCAGTCTCATGCTCTGCCAGTGAGCAGGGGCACAAGAAGCTGGGAGGAATGAGAGACAGGACGCCTGACCCAAACTAGCCAAAAGGGTATTCCATCCTGCAGTATGTCATGCCCAGTATATAAACTGGGGGGGGGGGGGGGAAGTTTGAAAGTCATTAGTTCCTCATTGAAAGAAGACTTTCATGCTCCTATTTGTGTGCAGAGACTAGAAAAAGTATGTACATTTCACCTTTGAAGATAGGACTCTTGTTAATTTGTATTTTTCCTGTAGGGTTTCACATGATTAGACAAAAATCTTTGGAGCACTTCATTAGAGAATCAAACTTAGCTTCAGAATTACCAGGGAAGTTTCTGTGAGGCTTAGGATCTGGGTAAGATGTGAGCATCTAAATGAGTATGTCTGATTTTACACACAAAAAAAACCCTTATCTTGGGTTTGACCCAATGAAACAAATCCCTTTGATAAAATAAAGGCAGTTACTCTTGTTATTTCTTCAACATCTCCTTATCCTTCGGTTTTGTTTAAATAAACAGACTATGTTTCAAGATCACTGTAGTCATTGTTTTCCCATTGCACTGAAAATAGCTCAGCTGTGATAACTAAGTGTTCATATCTCCCTAAATGTAAAGGAAAAAAAGTTATCTCTATCTATAAAAATTCTGACTTTAAGAGACAAAATAATGTCTTTATTACGATAATGTACAGTTTGATGTTATTGCAGAGTAAATGGTGAAACAAATAGATTTAAATGAGAGCTCTCTTTACATAAGATATTCTTCAAAGATAAAAAATTCAAAAAGATATTGCTCTGGGGAAAACACAGCAGAAAAAATTTTATAATAGGTGGTTACAACAAGCACACTTGTACCATTGCTAAACTTCTGTTAGAAATCTGAAATCCAATAAGTTTACAGTAGCCAAGGAGCTAATCCAAGCAGCTCAAGGCCAGGTTGGATGGGGCTTTGAGTAACTTGATCTAGTGGATGGTGTCCTGGCCCATGGCAGGGGGGTTGGAACTAGATGTTTTTTAAGGTCTCTTTCCAACCCAAATCATTCTAGATTCTATGATACAGAACTTTAACCTGGAAATACAGTGAAAGATACTGCAAAAGATGCTGTATAAAAACTGGAATATATCATCTTAACTTTTATTTCAAAGTCTGTTAAAAAAAAAGGAAAACACAGCAAAAATTTCTACTCTTTTCATGTTAATTCCCAATAAAAAGGATATCAGGAATAGACCTTGAATATTGGCAAGTTGTGAGTGTGAGCAGGTATAATGTAGTTTCAACTCCTCTTGCTTGTGGATGTCTATACTCCTACTGTGAAAGATGCCTAAAGAAGACAGTCCTTTTGCCTCAACTGCTGTGTGGATTGCCCTTACTAATGGGGGAAGCCTGATTAAGTTAAAGCATGTTGTCTATTTTCAGTGCAAAGTTTTCTATCTGAAATGCTGAATCTTCAAACCGAAACGGTTCACAAGGAAATGACATTTTAGATACTACAGAGGAAGCAATATTTTTAAAATGTGATAAATTTAAATAATATATGATATATATTTCACTGATCATCAGTTACCAAACGTATTTATTACCAGGATAATTAAAATGTTAATTACCAAAGCAATTTTTGTTTCTCAATCAGATATCACTGTTGTCCAAGGTGCTACCTGTTCCCACCTGGTCAATGAAAATAACAGAAACTACCTCCCACCTCTTTTTACCTTAGTAATGGGTCAGGGCCCAGTCCTGCCTCCTGCAGAGTTTTCAAAAGCCTTTGTGCAGGCTGTACTTATTAAAAGGCCACTCAGGATACTGAAAGCTAGAGTGTTGTACGGGAGTGGTAGCCACAATTCCATGTACTAAGCAACACAGTATCATTAATCTTGTAAGCATCAGCAGTCCCATCGACATCTATAAAATGCAGGTAAGCAACAAGGGATAACTTACTTGAGCTGACAGAATGCCACTAGGGGTGAGCCCACCTCTGTCATCCTGCACACTTCAGTCCGGCCCCTCCTAGTTCTAATCTAAAGCAGAAGACAGAGAAATCGAAAGCCTGTCTCAGTAGGCAGGATTTGGTGCAGCAGTGCAGCATACGTGGAGGACAGAAGGCATTTTCGGCAGTTGCTGTTCCTTTACAAACATACTCAGACTGTGTATGTATTTCTCCAAATGCATTTCAGATTGCTTAGCTCCAAAGCTGAGGATTTAGAACCTTTGAACAAAGCTTTGCATCCATAATCTTAAAATAACACTTTTGTAGCTGTACTGAAGGAAAAAACAAACAGTTTAAAGGAATAAGTACTCCTTTGGAAACAAAAAAACAGGGCTCTGATCTGAAGTACCCTGCCTGCTTTAGAACTTTGGTGTGACAGTGTGTCTGTATCATTGTGTCCATTATTAAAAATCATATTTCTTGGCCTTTGTCTCCACTTCTCCACCCTCTACTCTCCCTGCCGAGAGAAGCCACATGCACATGGTCATGTTTAGCAGCCTCTCTGTTCTAAAATGGTGCTTTCCATGTGAGGATATTACAAGAGGCAACTATGTGCTTGCCTTTCATTTAAAATAAATTGGAGGAAGCTGCCTAACTTCCATTTGTGCCATTAAAAACCTTCCCCTACCGCTGCTTTGAGGATATGTTCCCCTTCACACCTCCTCCCCTCACAGTAGTGATGAATATCTGGAAACATGCCATTTTTCCATACTCGGGAGCAGGAGTGGAGTCATGCTGTGCTTATACCCCTTCATTCTACAGGGGCTTTGATGGAGCACAGCCCCCCATTCTTATTCAGGGTGATGGAATAAGAGCACTAAATGCCGCCAGAAAATGGAAAAAAGAGCAGTTCTTAAGGGAATTAATCTGGCTTTGTTGAATTTGGTTCTGGGAATCCTTGCAAATGAGCACCAGAGATTTTAAAAATTATTATTGTTGTTATCAGTTTTATTGTTATCTGTTCTTGCTGCTATGACACTTCATATTTTTAGACATAAATGAGGACTCCACTGTGTAAGAAAAGGGTGGTCTGTTCCCCTGTAATTAGCAATCTAAGTTGGTATTCTGCTGTTTGCTTTGCTCAATATTAAAACCTTTGTTTTAAACTTTGAACAAAAGCCTTGAGCACCATTGGTACTCATTTCTGATGAGCATTTTTCAAACAAGTAAGGTGTGGCTTTTTCATATAGTATTCTTTACTGAAGATTCAGCTACAGGATAAGTAAAAGCTGCGAGGATAGCTCCCTGGAGAACATCTGCCTGCGTGGTTTGATAATACATCGTGTTTGACAGCAATATCAGATTTTAAGATTTAAGATTTTCCAGACTTGCTATGCTCCTGTGTCCTGCTCTCCACTCCTCCTCTGCCTCCTGGCTCATCGTACAGTATGTATTAACACAGTTGTTTTGTCTACATGGTCTACATTCTTGGAGGACTTTTTAAGTTAGATCACATATCTGATCTGATTTAGAGCACAGGCTCCAACTGCATTTTGCTTATGGGAAGACTCTGGGAATTGCAGTGGTAAGACAGTGGGGATAAGTGGCAGGAATTATGGTCTCATAAAAAAACTCCTGTGTTGGGAGTGATCTCTGAAGGACCAGTCTCTGGCTCAAGGCTGTACTGCCACCAAAGATACAGCATGTTGCTCCTGGTTTTGTCCAATCAGGTTTTAAACAATTAAGTATACAGGCTGAGAAAGTTGGGGCTGTTCAGCCTGGAGAAGAGAAGGCTGCGTGGAGACCTCATAGCAGCCTTCCAGTATCTGAAGGGAGCCTACAAGGACACTGGAGAGGGGCTTTTCATTGGGAGCTGTAGAGACAGGGCAAGGTAAAGGGTTCAGACTTAAACAGGGAAGTTTAGATTGGATATAAGGAAGAAGTGAGGGTGGTGAGGCACTGGAATGGGTTGCCCGATGAAGTGATAAATGCTCCATCCCTGGCAATGTTCAAGGCCAGGTTGGACAGAGCTTTGGGTGGCATAATTTAGTGTGTGGTGTCCCTGCCCATGTCAGAGAGGTTGGAACTGAATGATTTTAAAGTCTTTTCCAATCCTAACTATTCTGTGATTCTATACAAAATCTGTAACCTCGGCTTTACAATCCTTATGCTAATAGTACTGCGGAGGACAATACAGAGGTTGCTTGCCAGCAGTGTTATGTTTTGATAGCTGATCAGGTCTTTGGATTATCACCCCTTTGTTCCACTTTAGCTTTGGAAATACTAGTTTATGTCTCAGAGGAATAATGGCAGCTCTGTAAGGTAGTTACACTTTGGCTAATGAGCCTTCCCTCGTAATGTGCCTGGCTAATTATCTCATGAGACATATGCTGATGGGTCTACAGTACTTCCAGTCTGAAACCAGCACAGGTAATTGTTCTATATGTATAGGGAGTTAGTGCACTGTATAGATTTCCCTAACTACTCTTGAACAATATGCAGCTGATATAAAGGAGGGGATTTGCGAATATGAGCCAGAATTCTCTGTTCATATGTCAGTGCTTGGATCTAACTCCTAATCTGATGTCCAAAATAAAGACAGCTGCAAAATCAGCTAAAGCTACTGCAGTGCTTGTCTCAGTCCATTTGCTTGTGCATTAATTCTTTTTGAAACCACGTGGAAATAACTGGGTACACGGTGCACGACAAAGTAAGTGAAGGGTTTGTGTTTGTGCGTCAGGGCTGCTAAATATTTACACATTGTTCAAGCTACTGAAAGCAGCTGAGAGCTAAGTATGCCAGGCAAACCAGACCTGACTGCAAAACAATGATTCATTTAGTCAATCTGTCACTTAGCTTAAGTCTGTATTCAATTTAAAAAAGAAAAGAAGAAACAATGAACTCAGTCCATTAGCTTCTACCCATTCAGTGTTGAAGTTATCCTGTTTCAGGTAAAGAAAAAAAGAATGAAAAACCATTCATAGGATTTTTAATTAAATATTATGTTAAATATAAGTATAATCTGCTGAAGAACTTTTTGCAGGCTTCCTTTCTGAAATCCATATATAAATTCCTAGTTAAATTAATGTAATACCTTGCTTAGAAAGTGAATTGGAGAGTATTAGCTGTTTTCTAGTGCAGACTGAGAATGGAGCAATGTTGATTCATATTAGATTTGCAGGCGCATTTGGGATGCTGAAAGTTGGATCTCAGTTGACTTCAGCAGGAGCTGACTATCCTGACTTCTCTGTCTTGTTGGGTGCTAGTGTAGCTGTGTGTGCCTGACCCTTGCTTCTTAGAAACAGACCCTCTGGGAGTCTGTGATTTTTTTCTCAGGAAATCTACCTGTCCCAGGGATCTGCCATGCTGCACAGGGACTTGACCAGCTGGTGGAGGACCAGAAGCAGACAGTGACCGTGTAACATCTCGCACCTGAGCTAGAAGGTACTGTCATAAATGTTTCTGCCTCAGTCACTCTGCTTGACTCACTGACAGCAGCATACTCTTTCTTGTTATAGTCTGGTAAAATATTATTGTTGGCCAAAATTGTTCCCTTTCAGAATATAATAATTTCCTCCCTTCAGTTCATTGTCAGAGCAAATATCATCTAATTCACATTTTAGTGCAGATCAATTTCTAAATCAAAGAATTTCACCTCTATCTTTTGAGTTCATATTTATGCAGACTTTCCAGGATTAGACAGTGCCCAGCATGGAACTCTGATCGCATCATAGTGCAAATCCTTTGGGACACTCGTGTTAGCATTGCTAAGGTTTACCTACCCAGATAAAAGGTGGCTACTTGTAAGGAGAGAAAGATCCAGTCTGCTTCACCTCTCCTGTGGCACCACTTCATTTGGTGAAGTGATAATCCAGGAGCCATCAGTCTTGGAGAAAACATTCTGAGCTCAGGTACTTGGAAGAAGTCAAGTACTGGCTTGGACTACAGACCCAGAAGCTGCAAAAAGCTGTCTCAGTTTTGGTAGACCTATATACTAGTTCTGACTGCTTAGCATCAAAATCTTTTTTAGTCCCTATATTGTTGCTATTCCTAAATATAGTATTGTATACTAGATTTTAAGATAAGAATAATAGTTGGGAAATAGGTATTTCAGGCAGTTTGGTGCTCATCTAACAGCTGAAATAAAATTGCCCCATCTTATTCACATAAGGGATGTGGAAAAGGACACAAAAAAAAGACAGGTTTAAAAATTTAAAAATATAATAGAAAAGCAGAATATTCATCTGAGATAAAGATAATACATCTGGAATGGCTACTAGAAACAAGAAAATGGATCGCAAATATGTATAAACCAAGCAAAATAGGGAGATAGAGGAAGATCTATTGAATGAACTGATCAGCTTAGAGCCGGAGATGGTGGCAGAGACATCATAAATGGCTTTGATAAAAATAGGTTCTCTATTTAGTAGACAATCTATGTAATTTCCTTAAGGTGAATGAACTATACTAGTATTTTTCAAGATCTAAAATCCACACAGTAGATTAGAAATTCTGGCAATATTAAATTGAAACTATCTGTGGAATGAAGAGCAAGGACATTTATCATAGCAACTTTGTGGTTTTGGTACATGCAATGATAAATTCTTTATGAATTATGGTGGAGCACATAGCATTAAGCTTGTATATTTGTCTTGGAAGAAAAACAAAATGTACAAGCCCAATTTCAGTGCATCTGGTGAAACCATGCGCACAGTAAGATGAGGTGTGTACCCCTGCAGGTTGTGCATCAGTTATCTTAGCTGTGTATAGGCAAGGTAGTACAAGAATTGGTTGTTTCTTCCTATTTTTGGTCTAGGATGTCAAGGATGGCACTGATTTAGTTTACAAAGCATGCCTCTAACTGTTTGTAAAGTGCAGAGAAATTGCTTTACCTGTAAACTCTTGTTCAGCTTTCCTGAAATCAGTTTGCCCAACTTCATGCACCATTTACCTCCATCATTACTACTGTTGTAGTTTTGCCTTTCAACTTAATTTTTTCCCTTCTTTCATTTGCTATGACATGCAACTTAAGCAGGCAGTCAATGTCTATAAGCTAAGCTGAAAGAAATTTCTTTCTTCTTCCATCTAATACTACTGGTTTTGAGATGTTTAAGGACCAGATAGTCGGTACTACGCTCCTTCAGTTTTATGTGTATGGTTGACAATAATTAATAAGTTCATGTTGTAAAGAAACAGAAAAAACTGGAAGATGCTACACTGAAGAAGAAAGAATGAGAATGTAATGTGAGCTCTCTGACATAACACCAGTAACCAGGTGCTTATTCAGTCACCACATCAACCTATGGATCATATGGCTTAGAGGAAGAGCAGACCTTTGCGAAATATTAATTGCAATAGAAGAACTTTTGTCCTATTCTTCTTCCCACAATACAGTTATTTTAAGTAAAGTAAATATTTAGCAGCTGTAAACCATTCTCTGCTTTATTTCTTTTTATTGTCTGTATTCTGCCACAGAAAAGACAAAGCAAAGCTATTTTACAAATTATTTCTTCCTCATCAAAACCTACTTAACATCCATGATAATAGGAAGAAAGAGTATTCCATAGATATATAATCCAGACGCAGTTTTTAGTCTGAAAATGTGCTTACTGAGCCTTTACATCCTGATGTTTCAAGTCTAAATCTAAATCTAATCTAAAGCTTGTTTTCTTCAATGTGAGAACAAACTTTTTTTGGAAGTTTTGTAAGAGATACATGGAATTGAATATAAACAACAGTTTTTAGGATTTTCATTGTGAGGACTTATGAGGCTGAACTGAAAATTAGATTGTTAGTCATGGTTTTCCTGTTAGCAATACTCTAACTATTCACTTAGAAAGGAAAAACAATAAAAATATTAGAAAAACTCTCCATGACATAAGTAATTATATATCATAAATATCAAGTAGGGACTGCCAAGACCTATTTGGCATCCAGAACAGAAATACCACTTGTCAAGTTTTTCAGCCATTTCTTACAAATTATGGATGTCGGGAGAAGGTTAGGATCACTTCACAGTAGGTCACTAACCAATACAAAGACCAAACTAATCAGGAGTAGTATTCATATGGAATAGCTTGATCAATGCTTTTTTGCTTACAGTTATCAAGTAAATCAAAGTCTTTCAAATTCCTTTGCCCAGTCTTAGAGAAAGAGGATATTTAAATGCCTGCATCTTGTTGAGTCAGTGATGAAAACTGATTTGGTTTTACCATTGCCTGTAGGGAAGACTGTTAATGACTTTCTGAAGGGCACTGTTAAGTCCTTCTATCTCTCTTTTATTCCATAAAAGAATGCAATCTTTCTTTCCTGTGAGTGCCTCCACATTACTTTGTCATCTGCACACAGTTTACCCTCAAAGCCTCAATACTAGCAACAGACTTCTGAAGCAAAATCAGCTAGACTGTTTGGTGCTTTCACAGGGCTATGAAGATCTTATAACCTTATGCTGCCACAATACATATTTAAGAAATAAGATCTGTTCTGAAATTCAAACCACTTTGGCATGTATTAATAAAATTCTTTCCCAAGTTCCAAGTGAATTTGCTGCCTTTGCATCTTAAAAAAATATGCAATAAACATTTGCTCAACCATACAAAGGTGGAATGAATGCAATTAAGCCATTTAAATATCAATCATTTAGACAGACAAAACACACAAGTGCCCAAGTATTCAGCCAGTCAATTTTATAAACACACAGGAAAGAATAAACTAAGAGTATTTTAATGGAAAAGCAAGCTAATTTGCAGTCTGCTGCAACACACTGCTAAGCTTCTTGGGTATACTGTGATTAGACATGGGTTGCAGTAAAAGAGCTACCAAGAAGCCACAAACTCTCATGGTATTAGCAAGTAGTCTAACTTTCCCACAGCCACATATAGGAGAAACAATGGTTGTGAAGGGGGAGTGGTGTTAGTACTGAAGTTTAATGGGGCAAGTCTTGCTGTTCATCAGAGAAGCTAGATTTTGGATCAGCTCCAAACCCAAAAAATGCCCAGAAAAATATGAAGCCTGATATAAAGATGTCTCCTTATTTAAAAAATATAGTGCAACCACTACAAAACTGTTTGGGCATTTTAATATCAAGTAATAATGGTAAGGAAAACAGAAAATTTATTTTTTTCAGAATCCCCCCCGATGCCATCTGCACCTCGTGTACTAAATGCCATTTCTGTATGCTTTGCAGCCTCAAGGTGACAAAGTAGCTATCAATGAGATAAGAATTGTTCTGCTTAGAACTGCTCTTGCAGTTACAATAGGGAAGTGATAAATTACAGACTTCAGTGATCTTTCTGGAGGAAAGGTTTGAGACAGTTACAGCTGAGATTAGCACTTTGGATAAGAGAATGACAGAATATGAAAGAAGACCAGAAGTCTGCAAGAAAGATCACAAGATGCAAAAGAAAAGACCCTAAGATATTCTGTTCATACAAATGCAAATGATCATGGGGTAATGAACTGAGCACCTGCAGGACAATATTAAAGCAGGAAAAAAATTGTCAACTGGATAAATTAGCTGGCTTAAAATGACCTGTGTTTTTGCTGTGGTCTGTGAATGAAACCTTTTGAATTCAAACACCATGAAAAGTGAAAAACAAAAAGAAAGCCCTGGAATGGAGATATATTCTTTAACTCAAAGGATCTTTAACATATTTGGAACAAAACCCACATAATATAGGATTTGGGAATATGTTCAATAAGGCTAATTTCCAGAAAGACTCCAGAGGCAGGAATCGGCTAAAATGAATGTCAAGGAATGAGCTTCTGAAATAGCTGTGAAGTGTTTGCAAAGATAGATGTTAGGTTCTTGGCAGTGAACAGTACTGTCTGATGCAGTCTACTTGTTCATGGTATCAGCCTCAGTGTCTTGGTGAGAATCCAACTACTGTTTCCTCACAAATTTTTTTCTTTCAGTATGAAGCTGATTTAAGCCATAAGCCACATATTGATTTTGAAGCTGTGGGAGGTTTCCATATGTGCAGGGTTGATCTGTCAGTGACTTTAAGATAAATATTGTTGGTGCTTGGTAACAGATCACAGTGCTTAGTGCTATGGGTAATATGCTCAAATGAGCATTAATACAACATTCCTTTTAACGAGGTGCAGTCTATCATCAAATAAGAATGTTAAATTGGAGATTTATCTTGAGTCTGTGGTCAGCGCACTTCTGAAGTGCTTTCTAGTGAAAGGATCAATTTTTCCATCCAGTAATACATTGAGATTTCATGAGGGATATCAGATTTTATAGATGTACGCTGGATAGAAAAGTAGAAGCTTCAGAGCCATAGTCTGACTGTACTTTCAAGGGAGACCCCTTCTGCTTTTAGGACATCAGTGGTTAAGAAGGAACTTAGATAAAGAGAGTGGCCTGGAAAACAAGTGCTTTCCTAGCAGGCTCTGTACTTTTCCCACATTAGGTATTCTTGAAGGAACAAATGCTGCCCAAGACACTCTAAGCACCTGAGTGAAAGCCCACTGAAAGAACTGGGAGATTATCAGGTTGTGAATTACAATCAGTACATTCTCATCCAAACTTATTTGTATGTTCGTCAAAGCCATGACCATTGCTAGTATCAACACAGCTTGCTAAGAGTTGAACTCTTGGGACTAGAATGTTTTTATTGTTGTAAATATTTTGAGAGGATACATGGGTTTGCGAGGAGGTTCACTGTATTTTTTTCAGATCCACAGGAATGAAGGAGAGAGCTGCCATTGAGAAATATAACCTAGTTCTCCAGATTCCAGAGAAGACCTGGAAAATATGAACATTCTACATTGAAAACGTAATAGCAAAGAAAAAGACCCTCCCCCAATAGCATTTTTTCTAATCTCATTGCTTGGTGAGTGGGGGAGGTAGAAATAGGCCATGATTTTTGGATATTTTGATTTGACAGTGTTGGTAAAGGCAAGATGCACAATACATCTGTTAAACCGAGAAATATCATTTCACTGGGTAATATCTCAGGCCTTGAGACCAGATCATTTACGACAGTCTCAAGGTGAGTCTGTAGCAGGAGTCCGAAGAAACGTCAGGGTTTTTGAATTGTAGTCTCATGCCTTGACTGCAAAACTGTCCTTAAAATGTACGGCCCCAGGGCACCTAATGAGTCAGAATCACTGCCCTGTGATCTGCTAAATAGGGCATATGAAAATACTGAAACTTTATTAATGTAACAAAATGCTTTCAAAGCAAGGCTATAACTTCCAGTTTAATTATAGTTGCAAGTATCTCTTCTCAGACTATTACACTTAATTTGGTCAGTGTGTGTTCAAACATAGCTTGTTGCTCAGTATTCTCTTTGCAGCTCTTGGAGATCCCATTTGTGGTTGTTGCTCTGCTTACATAGGTACATCTCAGCTACATAGGGATATTTGCCTTGAAGAAGACAAACCTGTTAATGGTAAAAGAGTAAATAATCATGAATTGAACAATCAGGAGCCTTTTGAGTCAAGATGTGGCAAAAGAAGGCTTTTGACCATTTCTACTAATATTGTGGACTTCTGCTTGATTTACAAATGTCCGTAAAATTCCAGATGTTGCAAGAATAAAAAATAATCACTGGAAATTGCTCAAGGACCATCTAAAAAAATATCGTTTGCATTACCGATACACTGTTGACTTGCCAACAACATCTTTTCAAGCTAATTCTGCCCAGACCACGAGAAAAAAAAGAAAAGCTTCTCATGTTGAGAAGACGACAGACCTCAGACATTAAACATAGGCTAGGCTTCCGTCCATTCATTATAGCTCCCAGCTGCTGCATTTGATAATGTTGCCTATAGAATAGGAACAACCTGTTCTGCCAGTTTCTTAAGGGGTGATTTCAATGATAGAGGAATACGTAGGATTAGCTTCTCAGAATTTTCTTTTTATTCATACTTTGCCAATGTGTCACTTTGTGAATGTCTTTTTCATCTGAAATGTTGTCATACCCACATCCAACACTTCTTTGGACAATTGTTAGTAGATAATGCCTTTGGACTCTAAATCCAGCTTCTTGGGAAGCCTTAGCAAGGTCTAGATGACCTAAATACAAATGGGGAAAAGGACTTGGAGTCCAGAAAGCTTTGCATCTTTTAGTGGTGTATTGGGACCTTAGAATTTCTGTTTGAAATCCAATCTGTTTCCTGGATAGTCATGCCAGGTTTAGTATTGAACTCAGAATTAAGGGGAGTTCTTCTGTGCACCCTAATCTTTAAGATTATAAAGTCAGCACTCTCGATTACAAAGAAATAAAAAGTGCTCTAACATGAAAATTATTTTGTGAACAGACAATGAAAAAATGTAAGATCTTTTTAGCTCTGCAGAGATTCTTGTTGATCATAAATCAGGTTTTCTTCCATGCCCATTTATACTGAGACCTTGCAACGGCAAATATTTAATTTATAACCAAGCATAATAGGAATGGCAAAAGAAGTTTGGAATGTAAAAGTAACCCTCTGTGTATCTCCTCAATTAGCTGCAACCCTTGTAAAACAAGTACTGCAAGTGTGCTTCTTTGCTACAGTGAGGATGCTCTGGACTTTCTTCTTGTTATCTGTTCTGCACAAGATGATTTAAAATTTCTTGACTCATTTTTATAATTTCATACTGGGCATTGATTATATATCAATGGCTGGGAACGTGTTTGGTAACTGAAAACATTCTTCCCACTTACCTTCCTTGCATTACATTAATATGTAATGCCATTAGAGACTGTAAAACAGAAGGCAGTGCTAGAAATAGATTTATGGAAGGGGGACAGCACCAGATACGAACTGTGAAGGCTGCCTTATATCTGTCCTCTCTTCCTCCTATAAAACTAGCAGCTTTTTCCAAGGGTGACAAGTAATTCAAAGTCCATACAACAGACTCATTTCTAGTGACTCAAGAGTTTTCTTTTAAAAGACATTTTAAAAGAAATCATTATGATTTCCTTGGATCACATGATCTGTATTTGTGCTGCAAATGGGTACATGTTCAAATATTCTTCTATATCCAGAAAGAAATTTCCCAGTTAATGAATCACAGAACAAGTCATTCTGCAAGCTAATCAGCCAGATAATAATTACATTAATTTAAGTAAAACAGAGGGAGCATAGTAGTTTCAGTTAAATTGCAATTCACTTGCACAAAACAATCCCTGCACTCAGGATTGAGCCAATTGAACATTTGAACTCACTGGATAAAGGATTGCTTTATAATTACACTTTTTAACATATGCAGATTAGACTACAGAAGATTCTGTACTGAAACTCAATGAGAAGAAATAAAAATTCAAAGTCTAAATTTACAGTTTGACCTGATTCAGTCTATGATTACTGATAAGTTTATATAAAAAAGTGTCTCTTAATCACTTTGATGTTTTGAATAATCTAAAGCATGACTCTAATAGAATGGCTAGCCAACAAATTACGCATTTGTCTCAAAAAGATATGGAGCTCTCTTAGCCTCTGAACACTACTGAGAAAATGTCATTAGCTGACAGTTTTCCCCTTTGAAAGTCATAGGTAAAGCTCTTATTTTATTTTTGGGCTCCCCTCTGCTCTTATGTGACCTATTGAACATGAAGCATCTGAAGTTGATACGTTCTGACCCTCATAAGAGGGAGACCGAGCTAATACTACTGAGTGAATCTAGAAAGCTACAGACAAATTGATGAGAGCAGTTGACAAGAGCATTGTGTTACCACTGTGAATAACTGAAGAACTCTTTTTCCTCCACTACCACAACAAAAGAGTGCTTAACCTAAAACTTGCCCTGGGATGAATTGGCAACATCCACAAAATGCCTATGGGTCAGATTCCCAGCCTGCATTGCTTCACATCAGTAGTAGGCCTATTCATGGCAATCTTTTCTTCCCAAAGCAACAGCAGTAAAAGCTTTAACCACTGCTGTATAGAATTTCCTGCAGGGTCAAATATGATCAGGAAGGTCTCATCTACAGTGTGCCAGGTTTGATACCTGGTAGCTTGCTAGTTATGGAGGAACTAAATGCCCAATCAGACTCCTGTTTATTTAATTTAAATACAATACATTCAGCATTATCTGGTATCTCCCGTGCCTCCTCCCAAACACAGTTGTAGCCATTTCATTTTTTTCACCATCTGTTAATACTGCAAGGCTTTTTGTCTGGAGACCACATTTTTGTCATCACAGGCAAGGTGGCAGTGACATCTATTGTTGCTTAGCAAATTCATCCAGCTGACAACACAAAGAATATAAAGGCCTCTTTTCAGTTGTGTATGCATTAGTTAAGCTCGCACTGCTTACACTATAACCTTCAATGTACCGTGTCTACCTCAAGCTGAGATTTAGTTGAAAAACTTCAGGGGAAATTTTTCATATGTGTGCAAGGGCCAAGCCAGGAGCAGTGCACTGTTTTGCTCATGTTACAAAATCTCTGGTGCCATTTTTTTTGAGATACTCTAGCTCACCTAGCCTTTCGAGAAGAACTTAAAATCTAGTGATGCAATGGGCTTTGCTGTGTAAGAGAAGATGGACTTAAACTGAGCCATTTTTGAAGTCTTTCAAATCTGCAGTTCACTCATGTGATGTACAGAGCTGCTAGAACCTCACAGTCAAGCCTGTCTGTACTTTGAACATCCTTTTAGGTATACTTTTGTCATGTGCTTTCCCTGATGCAACTGGCCAGACTGGGGACGGGACCTAGAGCTGTCTTTTCTGAGTTGTCAGAGGAGCAGAGGTCTGCCTTTATTGTGACTAATTCTTGTTCCAGTTGTCTCAGATAGCCCTTCATGTAACTTCATTAACAACTCATTGAGCTATATCTTAGAAACAGGGTTTTTTTTTGATCTCTGATGCTCCTATCAACAGAAAGTAGCTCTCATGACTAGAATCTTTTTTCCAACCTTACTTACATTCATAGCTAGTTTAATCCCTTTTGTTCTTGTATCTAAAATATGATTGAGGGTAAATCTCTCTTTTTCCACTTTTTTGCCATGTGATAGACTCTCCATGTGCTTTTTAACTGACTAGCCCCGCTCTGCATTATTCCCAGCCTGATTCCATCTTTCTGGTACATAGATATAACTGAGGATGACCTGTGTCAGATACTACTCAACATTTTCCTTAGGATTTGAATGATGAAACAAGGAGTACACACATTAAATGGAAATTTGTCAGTAAGAAGAAAGTATGCCGTATAATGCATTATCCAAGGAGAATGTGAGATCTTGAATGTAGGAGATGATTAGAAAAAAAATTAAAAATATTTCTCTGTTAGGAATAATTTAGGGCAAATCTGAATAGATTTGGGTATGTGGGGTAGACAAGGGGTTTAGATGACCATTGCTGGCCAGTTTAGATGTCTGTTTATTTGCTCCTAAGAGAATATCCCTGTGTTTAGTATCAGCTGACTTTGATCTCTTTTATTCACTTATTGCCATTACTCTAATTACTTTTTTAATGTGCTTAGCTTATTGAATGATATTCAGATACTTTTATAATGTCTCCCAGTTTTGTATCACTAGCAAACTATATTAGCACGCTCTGCTTGTTGACTGAGATGACTAACGAAAATGTTAAATAAGATCAGGACAAACTGTCAAGAAACTCAGGTATTAAAATGCGTCTAGACTAATAACATAGCTTGTTATTTTCTTCTCTTAGCATGTTTCTCCTAACATTACAGTTCTTGAACTAGAGCTACATTTTTCCCGCATAACTGATAATTTCCCATGTGATACTACATCAGATACTTTGCTGTAATCCAAACAGCCTGACAAGCTTCCTTCCCCTTGTCTAGGAAAGCAGTTATTTAATCAAGTGAAAGTGTTAAGTTTATCTTACCTGATTTTTTTTTAAATCTGCATAGTATTTTACCACATTTTGGTTTTCTGCTTTTTTTTTTTTTTTTTTTAAGTTGTACTTTCCTCAGAAATCTGTATTATTACCTTTCTGCACCAGTGAGGAAAGTATAACAAGCCTCTCATTCTGAAACTAACTTTCCCCTGTAGCTGTAGGGACTTTTATGTAGTAGCTTTCCATTATTGATGCCAGCTTTTTTGATACACAAATCCAAATTAGGTGAGCTATGGATTCATTTGTCAGACTTTTCAGAACTCTCATAGGGATGAAGCCCCTCCATCGGAATGCTTTAACTTCTGTTTTAATTCTATCTTAGATGCAGAAATCTCTTTTTATTTTGTGATTCCTAACTGGTAGTTTGTCTTTATTATATTATTTTTAGTCTCTTCTATGGCTGTCTTCCACAGCTGCCAAGCTTTTTTCTTCCTCTTCCCCTCCTTCCTTTTCTCTGTATGACTCTCAAGTCTTTTATTTGCATTTCTTCATCTAATTCATAATGCGTATGTCAGTCTAAATTTTGCTTATCTTTTTATATTGCCTCCCATCTATAACAGTGCTTTGTTTGCTGATCAGCTTTTCTTTACTTAATTGTCAACCTATCATTTATAATAAGCATCCATTTTGCTCATCTGTTTTAATCGTTTTATAATGTTCTCATTAATTGCTGCAATGAAAACAAAAAAAAAATAGTACTGTCTGTTGAAGAGGCATTTGTAATAAAATACTATTTTGCTATTGCACTGTGTACTATAGATTTCCCAAACTGTCTCTAAAAGGTGCACTGGCAAAGCTGAAGCATGACAGTTTTACATATCTTTGCAAAAGAGAAAAATCTTTTGCAGCTTCTCACCTTCAGCAATTTTACCCATGAATATAAATCTCTTCAGTTCAGGAGAAAAGTGAATATTATATTTTTCAAAAGACATCAAATTTGTTCAAAAGAAACAGGAGTATTCTGAATTAATTTTTCATCTTCTCCCATGCAGTCAGAAAATCACAATTAAAATCCACCTTAATTTTACTTTCCCTCTGAGCAGTATGACTGTAAGTGGACACATGATTCCTTAATGCTTATCGTGAATAGCTGGCAACCAGCAAGGCTCAAGATATTTGTCAGTATTTTAGGGTTTATACTGCTTTATCAGAAATGCTCTATCATAATACAGCCATGGTTTCTGACCTGGCCGGTAAGCCAGAAAATGGAATAGCTGCTTCAGAAAATCAGTGCAGTAATGGACATGCCAATACTCAATAGTTAGTTAAAAATGCTAATTGAAATACACGTGCAAGAAGAGAATCTGTGGGTTGTAGGATGAGCCATTAAGACATAAAATGATTTGAAAATGTGAATGGTGTAAGACTGTTGAATAGAAGGGAAAAAAAAAGCCGAAAGTGTTTTTCTCAGGCAGTTAATATGGCTTTATGTGTAAGCTTTATGTCTTTGTAAGCTCCTAAATACAAATTAAAAAATCTCTTAAAGGGGTTAACAAAAGCAGTATTTCAAGGTGATTGTTTTCAAAATATCTTATAGATAAAATGAAATTACCATCACATATTAAACTGAGATCATGTTTATGTTCATAGATAGTAACACTATTTCAGGAGTTTTGCCAGCACTTGCTACAGAATTTGGCCCTTAAAAATATTTAGGAAAGCAAAGAAATTTGCTAAATGCTTTTATACTTGGATCTAAAATCAATAAATGACATTTAAAATATTTCTTTTATTTTCTTTTATTTATTTTTTTTTAAATGCAGCAGCGCTGTGGCCTCAATTCAGGGAAGGATTTCACATACATCATCAGCTTGACTTCACTGTGTTGTAAATCTGCACTTGAAAATCACTTCATGCAAAATACTTTGCTGATAAATAGCTGATAGAAGGTTGATACAATGAAGTAATTGTGAAAGAAAAGGTCTTATGATTTTGTGCCAGTGTTCACCATTACAATACCTGTTTACCTTCTATACCGAGCTGATGGCAGGTCTGAAGGCTCAGAGTCATGTTTAATATTGTCCTTTCTGGAGTAAAGCTTTTCACATCACAGAGATTAGAGATTTACTCTTAAAATGTTAATAATTTGGTTTTATTGTTGTTGATGTTGATTTATCTTCATTGGCTGGTTCATTAGAGCTTTTCTGTGGGAAAGTTGTTACTGCTATGAGTATCATTGTTTCGAGGAGAGGGCGTGAAACGTGCATCCTTGCTGCCTAATTGTGAAACCTGTTCCAAGTCACTGTCTCTTTCGTATGTCTTGGTCAGTTCAGGTACAAAAATGGATCCAATCAAACTCCATTAAAATTATTGAGTGTATTAAAGTTAAGCCTTCATGGATAAATGGCTAAAATAAAAGGAGTATGGGAGCATTTCATTATTTAATGTGGCTTTATTTCTGGGGCATGACTTTCAGAAGACACTTGAGACTGCAGTGCATAGGCTGAACAGTCATAATGGACTGTCAAAAAAAAACATTCATTTCTTATTTATCAATGTGTATGTACCTGTATTGAATTACATGTACACAGCTTCATTTCTGAGATCCAGGCTGATCATGATGGCTCTTTGTGAGTATTGACTCCTGCAAAATTCTTTGAGCTTTCCTATCCCATGAGGCTAACAATATTGACATTAATTTGCATTCAGGAATAATATTGCCTGTAATTTTCTAAAATGCTGTTTTAACATGACCAAGTTTCTGGGTGGCTAGCTGTGATATTACTGCTTCTTTATAACAATTTAATTTCAGTCCATAATGAAAAACCATTATACAGTACCCAAAGGCTGATATGGTAAGTGACTTTCAGAGCTTTTAATTTCATAAGTATTTTTGTTGAATTCGTTATAGAATATATAAAGAATCATAAAAAGTTTTGCTCTAGTCTGCCAGAAGGTATACCTCTGTGTCAGACATACCTGAAGGTTATGCCTTCATACCAATTGGCAGAGGACAAGTCTTTAACTGGCCCAGACTGAATAAACAAATTGTGCCGGAACATTAAATTGTTGATGGCTTATCTGAAGGATTATTTGGTCTTTGACTCTTGCTATTTGCTGACTGAAATGAAAACAAATATCAGTGTGAGAAATACTCTTATTTTAAAACACAGAATGAAATACTTTAGGCCAGTGGCCATGCACACCGAGGAAATGTACTTCAGGATGGGAGAGGGGCATTTTCAGCACTTACAGGAGAATAGTTTAATTTGTTTTGCTTCTCCTTTCTGCAGTTGTACAGTTTTATGCCTACCAGGATCTGATCTCCTCATCACTTTAGAGCTACAGCTCCCAACTACTTCAAATACTTTGTTTGCCTTTATATTGAAGCCTAGTAGAAGCTGATATCCTTGCTTTACTCAAAGCTAAGCTGTATTTCCTTTCCCAAAGCATCCTTTCAGGTTGTGACTTATGAAACTGAGCTGGCTAAAAAACAGTGACAGACTGAATCCCAAACAAGGAACTGAAAGGTAGCAGTTTGTTCATATAAACCCATATTCCTATAAAAAAGAGTATTACCTGACTTATCTTTAGCTTTGCGTACTTATTGGATTGAGTTGGAAAATAGTAGAATTTTCTTACTAGATCTTGTGGCTCTGTTCAAACATCAGTTGCAAAACTGTGATGACAGTGACTAATATCTTCAGTAACATAGTATTACATTAATGTCGTTTTAAGATCTTGTTTAATACATTAGATTGAGCAACATTAGCAGAAATATGTGTGTATTACGTTTCTAAAAATGATATTAATACAAAATAATGAAATATGTTATTGTGTGATGAGATGATAAATCTTGGTTCCTCCAAAGTCAATAAGTAATTCTTATCCATTGCTTGGAGGAATTCACCAGGTAACATCATTAATGTCCATTAGTGTCATACTAATTTTGAACAAGGGTTTTCTGGAGCTAGAAGATAAGTGTCATGAATTAGATTAGATAGATTAGGTAGATTTAGATATTAGGGGGATTTAGATTAGGCATAGATTTATAGATTTAGATATTAGGTCGATTTAGAATTAGGTAGATTTAGATTAGATATTAGGAAAAAATTCTTCTGTGTGAGGGTGATGAGAACAGTCATAATGAAATGTCATAGCAACTGGAGAAGCTGTGGCTGCCCCATCCCTGAATGCATTCAAGGCCAGGTTGGATGGGGCATTAAGCAACCTGGTCTAGTGATAAATCCTTCTACAAGTTTTTCACATTAACTTATATAAAAAAACCACTCAAAATTAAGACTTAGAAGCCAATTTGTAGGTCCATCAAAAGTCATTGCTTAAGTGAGTGTCTAAACATTGACTTACTAATATTGTCAATTTCCCCTCACTAAAGAAGGTTTCCATAGTCTCAGTAGATACAGAGTACATGTGTTCTGCCTCCCAAGAACATGCTTCACCCCATGATGTGGATCAAACTTTGCATCCAAACTGTTTGAATCTAAGCCACTTAGGAAAAAGTATCTGATGAATAATGGGATAAGAGAGATCACAAATCTCTCTTTGGACACCGTGTCCCACTACCAAGAATTGAAGCATACCTCATGCTGCAAGAATTAAGTCTCTCACAGTGCCTCCAGAACTGCTTGGATTTGATATGACATGCCATCAGGCAGGGCAGGCTCTTCATGTACCAGTGTGGGACCTGTAGGTTGAAAACATCAGCTATGAACATTTTCATGATGGGAGCACAGTAGTATGGCATGAAGATTTAATCTTCTGTCACACTTTAGTCTTTTCATAACACTGAAGACATTTAAATATAGGAAACTTTTCCCACTTTAGTCTCTAAAGAGCTGGGTTAATTTCTAGACAGCTGGCTGCTGTCAGCTGAGACCAGAAGTTCTTCAGGCCTTCAGAAAAGTGAAAAAGACCCTTATAATCACATAAGAATGTACTTTAAAAAGGAAAAGATTGTTTTGTCATAGAATTCTGGTTTTAAATTGCAGGAATATTGTGTTACGGGTCATAAAAACTGAAAAATCTTTGTGTAGTAATGTAAACTTAATAAGGTGTTTTTACCTTGTTTTTACCTGGTCTCATCCAGGTTAAAATGTCTAGGTTACCAGAGGTGTTTGGATATCGTTTCAGTACTTTTTTATATGATGTGTTTTTGTGCTTTTATATGGTGTGTTCTGCTTCAAAAAGGAATAAATTCAGGAAGTCCTACTGTATAGAAGTCAAACCCCCAAAATCACTGGGCTCTCTTCTGGCCTTATAATGAATGAATGTATGAATTTATGCTAGGAAAAAGCTATTAATTTGGCCTACCTTTCTGAGTGTCCTTTGTCTGTGTACCTGATTAAAGCAAATGTTCTTTCCTATCAAGACCAGGAAAAAGTAGACAGTACTGTAGAGTAATAAGCAATATGGGCGTGTATTATTGTGCTTTCTTCTTAGTAGGCTGTATCAAATTCACTGAAGATATGGAAATATATCGCCAAATTTTCTTCCTAATAAATTATAGAAGTTCCTTCCTTGGAAAACAGTGCTTTAAGCAGGAAAAATTTTCTGCGCCATTGGAAGGTCAATGCTAGGAAACCAGCATCAATTTTGATGAATGGATAGTTCAGAAGCAATTTTGTGCAAGTCTTCAGTTCTGACAATACGTGTGACTTTGGCTAGATGCCTGGATATATATAGTGAGTAAACACAAAGTAGTGCAGATGATCTCGATCTCTTACATTTGGTGTGCTAGAACAAATAATATTGGCACACAAATATGGCTGCCAAAGCTATTTGTAATAAAAGTACAAGACAAAAAAGAAACCCAAACCAAACCAAAAAAACAGCAGTCTCCACACTGAAGAATCATGAATCATTGTGGACCGCAGTAAATCTGCTGGTATTAAAGTTTCCTGGAATGGGATAGCAAAGCTTAAAATAAATAACCCTACAGTTTGTTAGTCCTTATTTCTTTGAAAAGCTTGCCATCCATATAGAAGAATTAGAGAAGGTCTTAGGATACACACAGAATTTGTACTTGCCTCAATATCAAATGAACATGAAAAAGAATGATGGGAGATCAAGTGTGAAGTGTGAATGTCAGAGCCATTCCTTTTTCACCTTGTTGTCTGAGTAGTCTTGAGGTTGCTGTCCGTTAAAAAAAGTGCTAAAAAGATAATGTAGATACACTGTAACTAGTGCATAGGGACACAAAAAAGCAAATATTAAAAAATGTGCAAAAAGCCTCCTTTAAAAGCTTTTCAGCCTCCTGAGGTTGAAAAGAGAATCAATTCAAATGCCTCCTTGCTCTAATGAAACATAGCAGAAAATACTGGGAAATAGTTAAATGTAAAGTTTTTTTTGTATAGTACATCATGTTATTGTCTTTTAAAAGACTGAAGGCAAATTTCAGAGGCTTTTGGAGCAGTACCTCTGGTTTTCTGCATGACTGAATTTAGAATTTTAGGGGTGCTTTTTACTTGTTCAGTGGTTTGTTTTGTTTTTTTTATTTAAAGAAAAGGAAGACAAGGCCTGTTTTCACTTTTGTTTTATATTTTCTCCTTAAACGCTGCACAAAATGTTGTTTTAATTTCTATTTCTGGTCTCATCAGGGCAATACATTTCTTATTAAACATATGCTCTTATTTTCACAACTTAGAGGAGCTGATTTTTTTTTTTTTGAATAACAGCACTTTTATGCTAGTATATTTTTCTAACTTTGAAGGAAATCATTGCATCCACATTCTGGACAGACTGTCAGGCTCTATTTTGTAGTCTACAATATCACTTTCATCCTATGTGACTTTGATGACCTCCCCCATAAGATCATGTTTTTTTTCATATGCATTTGAAATTAAGTAAGACTTCATGGAAATATGTCAAGTTGTACAAGGAGAAGGTAGATATAACACAATAAAGAGTTCAACACTTCCTTTTATAGTAGAAATGAATCTGTAGGAAGTTGTTTCACATTTGTTTAACAAGAGAAAGCTGCTTTATGAGTCTGACAGAAATATGCATCATAAATACTCAAATGACAATCTTGAGCTTTCTGTTGGGCCAGCAAGGGTTGTCTAGGCTACATCAATTTCTATTTGCATAGCCTATCCTGAAAAGCCTTAAGATTAACTTTAAGAATTTGAAAATCTTTGAAAATCCTCGAAGAAGTCCCGGAAAAACCTTTAATTTATATCTGGGAGTACTTACATGGTTTGCTCTTGCATTACAAAAGCTTACTGTAAAACAGTTTTTCAACTTTCTACCATCAACACTTGACTCCAATTCATCGAGATTTCTCAAATTTTCACTTGCTCCTCTGGTCTTAGAGACCATGATCTTCTCTTTCTCATATATGCATTGATTTTTATCTTCACTGAGCACCTTAAATACATGAAAATGGTGGGGGAAAAAAAGCATTTCTTTCCTTTTTATGTTCTTCTTGTTTAAACTTCATTAACTTGGACAATGATTCTAGTCTGTGTTTCTTAATGTAAATGTTTATGATTGCAATTGACAATGGGCATGGGATGTCCTCATCCCATCAGAAGCCAGTGGAAGAACTGTAGTTGGGCTCACTGGAGTAGGTATCTGGTCCAGAGTTTTTCCTTGTGAAGTTTCTCTTCTGTATCTGCTATAACTCCTGAGTGTTAGAAATACCAGTGCTTGTAATCCTTAGAATAATTTAGCTTTCTTCTTCCCACCTGAATGAATATATGCGATTTTCTTTAATTCCTGATATAACTTCAATAGACAAACTCACTGATCTTTCCCTCTAAGGGATCTTGGTAGCTTAGAGTTCATAAAATTTATGAGAAACAGACTATTTCAAATTATGTCCTTATTGGCATTAGTAGTCATTTTGCAGTGATACAGCACAGTATCTTGATTTCATTCAATACATCTGAAGTGTATCATTATCCTATGTGAGTTTTTATTACCCTTAATAGCAATATTTTCCTCTTATTTCTTTATGGGTTTTGGATTCTTTGGTATCTGCTCCTGCCTAGGATTGCTACTTCACACACTACAATTCGTATGTCCCTAAAGAAAAACAGCATCCACTTCATTCTGTTGCAAAAGCTATATGATTATTAGACCTCTATTTTTCTATTGATTTATCTAATTTTGATGTCTGATTGGACCTTTCTCCTTGAATATTTTTTTCACTGAAAATGTCTTGCAAAGGGCTTATTTTATGCCTTATAGTTGAACTTCCAAATATAGCACATTATGTTCACTGACTTTCTTTTACCCACAATAGTATTCCTGTTTGCAAAGAAATATACTGAGACTGGTGCAATTTACTCTACATATAGAAAGAATGAGAAGATGCATTGCTCTTCCCCTGATACCTATTTTTGCATGTGTATATTTGCATATACCTTTAAAAGACAGATTTTATTTTTTTTCAAACAAGCATTTTTTTAACTTTCACAAGATAAAAATAAAGAATGGTTAAAATAAATTAAAGTTGTAACTTATCTCTTCCATGTTTTAATTCATTGTTGATGAAATCTTCCTACAATACTGATAGCAGCTTGTTAATGCTGATCTCATTATAGGTAAGGTTGAAATATTTAATGGCAAGCATAATTTCTTTAAAAAACACTGTACTTAGTAACTAATGTAATTATAGAAGGAGGCATAACAGAGGAGATTAGTGCAATAAGTGACCTAGCTTTAATAATGTCATAAAAAACTGTAATTGAAAAACTATCCACTGTGTTACAAATGTTCACTAACATAATATTCAAGTCAATCATCATTTTGCAGCACTTCATGGAGTAAGCAATTATTTTTTCCAGTGTACAAATATCAATTCTATTAATTTTAATAATCCTCGCATTCTGCAATCCTGAAAAAGGTATATTTAGACATAGTGCAATGTGCCTTCAGCCATGACTGAAAATACAACAGTGTTTGGCTGCCAGCTCTCTAAACCTGGTTCTGAGCATACCTAGAGAGATTCAGAAGTCAAGTTTGAGGTAAGAGATTGCAGGTGTTTTTATGCAGTTCTAATAGAGATATTGACATTATGTCACAGAGTTCTTCATTTCCAAACAGATTGTGTGCATATATGTCTGTCCGTCCATCCATCCGTCCATCCACACATCCATGTCAGTATACCTCATAGCATTTTAATATTATACCTTCAGGAGTTAGGTCAAGCCCCAAAAATTTTAAAAAATTAATGAAAATAGAAAGCTTGACAAAAATGTATGTGTGGGTTTTTTGGTTTTGGGGGTTTGATTTTTTTTTTTTTCAGTCCTACAAGAGCTTAATTATTAGCAGGATGGAAAATAGATCTGGTTGTTTTTTTCCCTGAACTGCATTAAGCTATAGTCAGAATGAATATAACCCCCACATTTTCCCTATAAAGATGAATTCATCGGCTACAATAGCAGTTTTCTTTCAAGTTTCCTGGCATTTTCTGCCATCTAAATGTTTACATATTTGGAACCTGCTGGACCGATCCACAAAGCCATTGCATGGTGCTTTTCCAGATCCAGGAATCACTAAGGTGTTTATTATAATAGAATTATTTCCTAGGTATTTTGTATTTCTTGCCTTTTCTGTTTGGTGTTTATCTTCATTTGTTGCAAACTCTTGCAATAGAGAATTCTTCAATACCTGTGAACTGAGACTGTTACGCTGTGGACCTTTCTGCTAGGTACTCCAGGAGGACAAGCAACACCACCTATGAAATCTCAGATGAAAATAGGCTTAACAAAACACATTACATCTGAAACTGGAAAAGTTTCAAAGCTATGTTACCTGAGTAACATTCTAATAAAAACTACGGATGGAGTGATTAGAAAACAGCTATGTTTAAATATCTTCCTTCACTGAAGTCCCTCCACCCCATCTTACTAGATACTAAGGGTGCAACTCCTTTTGCCCAGTTCAGGTTGTGCAAAAGAAGTCTAGTCTAAAAAAGTCACTTAGACTCTGAAAATTTGAGCAGAAATAACTTCAGAGAGTAACTAATCTTAAAGATCCATGCATAACTGAAATGTATTACATGCTGATGGAGTGATTTACAAAAAGAAAAAGTGTAAATTTATAAATTCCTGTATTTTATATTTTTAATGAATAGAATGTAGAAAAGTGATGTTATTACAGTTTTCTGTTTGACTTGTACAAATCTAAGGCAAATTAATTCCTGATGTAGTACCGGTAATTTGATGGGAGTTACATCAGAGATATGAACTCATTCAGTTATTGCTAGAACCATCTGGAAATTTATAATGCCACAGCAATGATTCACTTGCTGAAGACACATTCATCCTTTTTGTTTAGAATGGGAAGACAGGGATTAAAAATTGAAGATCACTTTAGCTTGCTCTATATCATCCCAAATTCCTTTCTAGGCTTTGTTATGTTTGGATGGCAAGATGTGAATTTAAATAATATTTAAATAAGTGTAATAGTGCAATCAAGAAAAGACAAAATAGGCCTCCTGAGGCAAAACAATTTCATGCATATCAACATAATACTTTTGCAGTAGGGGTGGATGCATAAAAGTGAGGTTTCCTTTGGTGTATGCAGATTACTGTCTCTGTCTGCCCTTCCTGACACAGCTTTGTATCTCTGAGTTATCGTTGGTTTATAGGAACCTCAGTCCTAGGACTAGAAGAGACCTATATCATGAAGTCCAGCTCTATTCTGTCATGGTTTACCACATTGAATAATTCTGCCAGAAATGTCAGAAACCTAATTTTATCTTCCATTTGTGTGGGAGGTTATGTTGTTTTTTCTCAATATTTTTATTTTTGTCGAGTCCAGATATTTATTTTCTGCTGAAAATAAACCTTTGACTAGTTTTGAAACTATGCTTTAGCCATGAAGATGCATCAAATGATAGCTTAAGCTGTTTCCTTTCTCCCCTGCCTCCTCCAGGGCACAGACAGGAATTACGCTTTAAGAGAGTTCTGATTTCTTGACCTCTGCTCAGAAATGCACCTATATACCCAGACCCAGCCAGGTCAAAACCTCAAGTAGCTCAAGACTAAGGCTGTGGAAACAGTGGAAATACAGGCAAATTTATAACCACACAGCATATCAGCTTAGTAAGAAACTTTGTTCAGGTATGGAGGAGTAAAAGGAGATGTGTTGTCCCATTTGGAAAACCGATTCTTCTACACACTAAGTATCTGCTTATTTCTCTTTCCTATGCAGAGAGTGCGCCTGGGCTAGGCAGCACGCCCAGCATGGCCCCCCTTCAGTGATCCCCTGTGGACAGCACAGTCCCTGAGGCTTCCCCCATCACAAGGGAAGCTGGTATATTTGCTGGCAGCCCTGGGACTGATGGAGCACAAAGCTGACAGTCACTTTCCTCATTTTCAGTCTCATGGTGTTATACAGAGCAGGGTGAGAATTATTGTTAAATGTAATGGTTTTGCTGAAATATAAATACTGAAGTGTGTTAGCAGGTGTTTACCATAAATTCATTGGTAACCTAATTTCATAATTTTTCCTGAAGTTACCTACCCTTAGAGGCCCTTGTTATTTGTGTCTGGTTTGTATTTATAAAACCCACAGTATTCATCAAAACTGTTCACCTTTGAAATTAATGGAAATGTTGCTGTATATTTTGCTGGAAAATACTGCCTCAGAAAATTTGTATTCAGGGTGTTTTAGTAATTAGAGTTCGTTTTTATTCAGCCAGCACACAGTTAAAAAAAAGATTTTTTTTCCCAATTTATTTTTTAATTTAAATGAGTAGATTTTGTAGCTATCTGATGCTAGGTTGATGAACATTGTCCACTATTTATAATAAATTATTGTAATGAACTTAGATAGTCACATAGATGTGTGTGTTTATATAAAGAAAAGAATTTGTGCCGCATAAACCAGATAATTTATCTTTGTTTCAGTCAGCTTGGTGGACATATTGCCTCTGGAATGCTAATAACTACCAATTTATATGTGATGAAAAGTGCAATACACAGTATTTAGAAATACCCAGAGAATTTCTTCTCAAGGACAGAAGGTGTCCCTGTCTATGTCAGCAGTGTTGGAACTAGATGACCTTTAAGGTTCCTTCCAATCCAAACCATTTTGTGATTCTATAATCTAGTATATCAGGAAAAGTGCCTTCAGTTGTAAAGATGCAATAATAAGACTAAAGAACAAAGGCAGGGTAATTGAAGAGTAAATCTGAAATTTAAAACAGTTTCTGGAAAGTGCATCTTCCTAAATTATCACTGTTACAGTATTAGCTTTTTATTTGCCTGTAAAGACATTCCAAAGAAGAAACTTTCTGTTCACTGCAGGAACCATTTACCCAACATGACTGACATGTTATCATGTGGAATAAACAAATAGCAGCCACAAAGGTAAGTTGATAAGTCAAATCCCTTTCTATCATCCAAAATTCACTGCTGCTGTGGCTTAATTTCTTTACTCCATTTCTGAAACCTGTGGTCCAGTTTCACTTCTGTGTTTGCCAGCAGGGGACCTATGCACTGGGGACTTAATTCTAGGGACTCATATTAAAGCAAGTAATGCATTGTGGGGAGTCAGTTTCTGAGTTAATACTTTAATATAAGCTCTGCTCCTCACAGTACAGCTACAAAAGTCATATTTTCATATCATAGAATAAATTATTCCTTTCTATGAGCTGAGGTGGGGAAAACAGCTAGTTCTGTCCCAGCCGTGTACCAGAATTACTTGTCCTGGTTGTCCTACACTACCCCTCCCCTGAAAGACACAAGCTACCTCATGGGCTTTGACATGCGAGAAGTCAGTAGTTTCTGCTGACTCTTCACTTGGTAGCATATGGTTATATTTCAGTTTTACCACTATTTAACCAAGGTATTCTGGTGTAATATTTTCCACGCTGAATACCACAGCATATTTGACAATCCTCAGTGACAAATTTCAATGCCCATGACTGCAGCAGTGAAGCAAGGTTTTCGGATGTTTATGCATTCATGTCCCCCAGCGCCAGGAGACCAGACATATTTCTTTTTTGCTCTGCTGTCCAACAGTTTAACTGCTGACAATCAGGAGGATGCTTTACCACAGAAGACACAATCGAGTCATGTGGAAGTTTTGCTATAGCAGAATCCTGCCTGCATTCAGCCAAAGCAAGATAATCTGCAAAGGGAGCCTCCGAACACATGAGGTACTAAAGTAGTTTACATTGCTAACATTCATCACAGACTACAGGCATTGTGCCATCTCTGTTTCCCACAGATAAATGAAACTCCAGCAGCTTTCTGAATTCACTTTTGAGAAGATGCAAGGCTCAACGCTAAAGTAGTGAATTGGTGCTTCAGTCTTACAACCTGCACCAAAAGTTTTAGATCTGGTTCCAGTCTCAGGGCACTCTACGTAGCCCAATTGCCACTACATTAAATGATTGTGCTATGCTTTTAAAGGTCTTCTTTATCTGCTGGCGTGGGAACCAGGATGAAGAAATGTATAGGTGCATAGGTACTGCTCTAAGGGCATTAGAAATGATGTATGCAATTTGAGAGCAAAGGTTGTCCCTGCACGTCGTGTGGTTTGCAGCTGACATAGGGAAGAAAGAGACAACATGTTGGTTACCTTCTTATACAAGCTTAAAGTTTCATGTGGCTTTGAGAATTTGTCAGCTAGTAAGTATGCCATCAAACCTATGTAGCACTGCCTTGATAAGTCGCCATCAGTTTGGACAGGTGAAAAGAGACCCAAACTCAATAAACAAGCACTGATACAGTTTATTGGTGCTGAAGGATTTATTCTGTTGATACTGTCAGTGTTAGTGTCTCATCTGTCTCCTCAGCAGCCTGGGATGTTTCTGCAGTGAATTACAGACACTCAAAATTCCTTTTCAACTGATGCTTTGAGACTTGTAAGTGCTGAAGGAGAGGGAGAAAGTGAGGTCTGCAGAACAGTCTATAGAAACAAACCAATGAAACCAGCTTGAGCAAACAGAGCTTCAGCATTGGGAGCCCCAAATCGAAGATTTTTCTTGTCTGGGTGACTATATAACAGCCTTGAAACTTTAGCAAAGGTCAGTAAAATGTTTCATCTTGTATAGGCAAGATCTGACAGTTATGAGTTTATAACAATTACTGTTTGTTGGCTAAACCTGGCCTCTTCTTCTGAAGCATTACTCAACCTTTGGCAAAAAAGGATGAGCAGCAAGTCTTGTATTGTCAGATCATTTTCACTATGCACCTTCTTCCATGAAAATAATAATAACAACAACAGTAACAGCAACAACAACACACTCCTTTGTCTTGTCAGGGTTCAATTGCAGTTAGACACACTTTTCTGAGAAGTCTGTATTCTCTGGAAATGGATTTCCACATGAAGAAAGGACTCTCATCTTTAACAAGAACTTTGAGGTGTGGTTCCAGGACATCTAGCCTCTGACCACCCACAACCATACCCTCAACCTCACCAACACAGACATTCTATGCAGGTCTGGATTCACACAGACCTTTTTTGTTTGTTTGTTTGTTTTTTTTTTGATAGCTTAGCCTATTTCCAAAATAGGAAGTGTGAGGATGAAGGTATCAGACCATGGAAGGAAATTGCTCGCTTCACAAAGGTATGTAACAGACAAATCATTCCCGTGCTCTGGAAATTTAGAAGAAATGTCTTTGTTAATGTTTTATTGCTTTTACTCTGTTGCATACAGACTTTGATTTCTCTCTCTCTGTGATTGCTCAGTACTGTTCATGTGAGACAGGTTTGCCATGAGTAAGTTGCTCAGATGAGCCAGTGTCAGGGAGCTGTAGTACTCTGATCCCTCTCCCTCCCCAGAAGCAGGGTAAGGGCTTCCTGAGCTATATCACTGGTGCACAGCACCTGGCTCAGCTGCTCATGGTGAGCTGTCACTTTAAAGGCACTTACCTGCAATGATAAAATTATACACTGCTGCTGCTCTTATTGTGGTGCTAAACATCTATTAACACTGACAGTTGAGTTATGAGGTGACTGCAGTAATTAATTTCCATGTTTCCACTGGTCTAGGCTCTGGAAAATTGTTAAACTGATTCTTTATGAACATTCAGATACTGGGAGGAGGGAAGAAAGGAAGTCCTGTGTTTTCTGCTAGATATTGCCAGAAGTCTTTGGATTGCTCTTCTGTTTTCAAGTGCCAGAAGTGTGATAGAGTGTTATTTCATGGTTTGCTGAATACAGGGAGAATTGCAACCAGCAGTACATTTTTACAAAATCAGTGTAACCCTCACTTGATTTCATACTGTTTCAGAATCCGGTGAAATAACTTCAATCTTTCTGGGTTTCATGATAGCAAATCATTAGCAGTGTTACCAGGAAACTAAAATATCATTGGAATAGCATTGAATATTAAGATTAATGTGTCTATAGATTGATTACCTGTTGCTTTTTCCCCATAAATTAATAATATTGAATAATATTGCAACATTTTTTAAAAAAACAAACTCACTAAAAGTGAGCAATTGCTCTAAAGGCAGGAGGTGAAAACCAGGTTTTCCCAAAAGGCAGGCTGCTGTCAGTTCCTGCCTTTCTGTTTATACATCTACACCTGAAATCACCGCTCTGGGTAAAGGCATGGTAGACTGCCCCAGTTCACTAAAGAGATTTAGGCTGAAGACTAGACTGTGTGTTGGTAACAGTAACTAACAACAGTAATCACTAAACAAACACCACCAAGGGTAATATGGTCTCAGTTTTTTGGAAGGCAACTGGATCTGTATCTTCCATACATGGGTGTAGCTCTACTGAGAATAATGGATTTATATCAGTTTATGTTGAGATTTATGTGTACTGCTTTCAAGAGACCAGTGAGAACTTGGATGCCATCTCATATCCTTTCAGCAGCTGACAAAGGTGGGAAAGGTCTGAAGAAATGGGATGTACCTGGGGAGTTACAGTGTTTATCCACTTGTGCAACCGCATGAAGAAGAGGCTCCAAAAGGAGCAGTGACAGCATTATCCCCAACACCCAAGATGAAACAGCCAGAGCCTCCCAGAGCCCAGTTAGTATGGCTCTACTGGGTTAGGTTGGCAATACCAAGCGTAGGTGCAAATAAATGTTCAAGTTCAGTTCCTGGTATCCCAGAGACACTTGAACCCTGCAATACCCATTGTCTAACATAAACAAAGCTTTGATGAGCACTAAACCAACACTAAAATACAAAATAACCATAAGGCTGCTCCTACAACTGACATTAAATTAATCTAGTCAATACTTGTATTGACAAGCCATACTAGAGAAGAAGGTTTTCTGGAAAGTAATTAATCATCTAATTGTCTCTACCAATTGTTGTAGCCATGGTAGTACTGCTTAAAGGCTTAACACTAATAGCTCTCCACTGTGCCAGGTGTTACATTAACGTGGAAGATACAGCCTCCATCTCTAAGAGCTATGCATGAAGCAGAAATGCTGATGGGTGCTCACATTGGTACAAAGAGCAGCAGCTCAGACTGACTTCTGGGGAACTGATCCTTTATGTCACCTCCAGAGCCAGGGTCTGGATCAATCTCAGTGTTACTGTATCTGAAGCAGACTACTCTCTTCTGCAGGCCTTCTTCCCACATGTCTATTCTCAGGAGCGTATGATCTGCCTGTATGCAAATTTAGAATCTGGTAAATAAGTAAAGAGAGGAAAAGGGAAGTCAGTTTGGCCGCAACTTGCCTCATGTAATAGTTTATACTGGCTCCAGACCCATCTTCAGCCAGCAAGACTGTACCTCTCAGAGGTAATTTGCAAAGTCTGACAAACCAGTCTTTGAAGACAGCTATGCAGGAGCTAAGGAGGAGCCTTTCTGTTAGATGTTATCATCATGAAGAATCAGATGTTTAACAGTATGCTTGGAGAGAAATGGGGCAAGCATTTAAATCACTTGCTGAAGACCACTACTCCACCAGCAGTGATGTAGCGATAGGCATGAACACACGGCAGTGAAGTCAAAAAAGGCAGCTCAGCAGATTTTCAGGAGTGATAAGTAGCAATCTCATGAGATTTATTGGAAATACTAAAATAAAAGTGATGAAGTAGGTGGCAAGAAAAACTGAAAAGTAGGAAAAAATTTGCTCTCTGACCTATAGGACAAATCAGCACCTTCTGTTTCATTGGCTAGCACAGCTGGCACAGCCTTATAATAATTTCTGTGTACATTTTTCATTGCAATATTTGCTTTGCAAAAATCTTTAAAGAAATGTGGCCTACCAGCCGTAAGATGCATGGCATGCATTAGTGCAAATCTTCAGGACAAAATGGATGCCTGGTCCCCAATGTGAGAGTGCAGTCACTGATTTTAATGAGGTCTCTCCACCTTTTTTGGTCTGATGACTGTCTGGTCAACAGCTTGCTCTGGAGAAAGTTTCAATGCTGTATTTGTTTAAGTCACAACTTTACAAAATCTAAATTTCAGACTGTCACTGAGTTTCATACCCAGATTGAAACATTGTAACCTCTCACACATTTTTAACCTCATCGCTGCCAAACCCCCCAAAAACTGATCAGGGCGGCAAGTAATGTTGGAAGCAAAAATGATATTAAGCCTGATCAGCTCCTTGATTTGGTCTGGCATAGATACACCAAAAGCTTATGCTAGCTCTACATAAGGAGAAGATTAAACAGGCATTGACAATGACATAAAAAGCACAACAAAATACACATTTGCTACATGGTTATTACTGTATTTAGAAAAAGAAAAAGTAATCATAGAAGAGTGCTTGCAGACTGCAGTTCTGGCTCCACTACCAATTTGTCTTATACAATTATCTCCCCATTTCCTTCTTCGATGCTTCAAGAAATTTTTCAGAAATTGTTCTTTTTCTGCTATTTGCATTTTATTTTCTTTAGAAAAAATAAAATGCTTTTTTATTTTTTCTGTAATCTTTTCCCATGAAGTCTAGCTTGAAGTTCCTCTCGAATTTAAGTTTCATAGTGATTTCATTTTCTCTGATTCTTAGAGCTTCATGTCTAATCTTAGCCTTCTACTTCCTCACTTTCAATACTCCTGATAGCAAAGAGCTCTGTAAAAGCCATTTAGAAATGAAGAGATGCACAGAAATAATGCCAACCTTCAATTCTTCAAGAGATCAATTTATATTCTCTTGTAAGGGCAGAAAAGTGATTTGTTTTGTTTTTTTTTGTTAATAATGCAAAAGTTATCTGCCCTGCAAATGGCTGGTAAGAAAATTTCTGCGTTCAGGTTATCACAAGGCTTTAATTCATGGCTGTACACTAATGGAGAGTGTAGCTCAGCAACAGGCTTGGTGGGTCTGTGGAAAAGTCCACATGACAGATGATAGAAATCTGCTTGTATAAATAAATGTCTTTTAATGGAAGACTTAAAGTTTATGGAAGGAGAGCGGTACTTCTCTCCAAAATCTACAGTAAAAGGAGAAAAATTAATCCCTGAAGATGTTTCCATTGATGTAAAGGCTCCTACACACAGATTTGAGCCTAGACCATTGTCTGTTAGTAAGTTAAAGCTAGATGTAGGATCCCACAGAGCAAAAGGTGAATAGTAATACTCAGACAACATCCACAGAGTTACAGGCAGCCCATTTCAAACAGCACCACTTAGCCACCCCCAAAGTCAGCCTGTAGCTCTGATTTAAGGGTGCTTATCCATTGCACCTTGTGGTTTTCAGAATGGCTGCAATTCCCTGATGGAAACAGTGGGATCATCTGTTGGAATCATCATTCACTGCTTAGAAAATGCCTGTCTATATATTTTTTATGGACTAATTAGTTGGCAATGAGATCTATTCATTGTGGTAACTATCCATTTGAAAACAGCATCTTTAATAAACACTTGGAATATTTGAGTGGAAAATTTATCTTTAGCTTTAAGAGTTCAGGGAAAATATCTTGGCCCTTTTCCTTGTCAATTCTGCTCTGTGCAAATGATCCAAGAGCAGAGCCTGCAAGGCTAGCCAGGCAAATCTAAGCTCTGTTACTCACACTGCATCACTCCTGTCTGCTTCCCCAGCTACTTAAACAGTAATGCTTCCTCTATCTTTTGCTACTGCTGTCCAACACCCATGTACTGTTTGGCTTATTTGCATTTGATTCAGCTGTTTCCTACTACTTCTTTGTCCTAATACGCCCTTGTGCACACAAGGGAAAGCCTGTGTGCAATTATGCAGAGCTCATCACTGTCCCCAGATGCAGGCTTGAGAACTCAATAATGATTGGAAGAAAGTCCGGTAACATATTTGCTGGTAACATAAAGAAGTTGGTAACGTATCTGCTTCAGTCTTGTCAGATTTAAGTCTAATATTCACCTTAATACCCTAAAACCTTACCTGCTCAAGAGGATGAATAAATGACTTGATTGATTAGTCAAAAGAAAGAATCAGCTAAGATTTTAACAGTATTACCCAACCTGAAGGAATCTGATTCTGCCTTTCAGTAAAGTTGTGTAAAAAAGATTGTTCTTACACCCATGGGAATTGTTACATGACTGCAGAAATTTCTCCACTGAAATGGAAACATCTCCCTTCTATACCTTCTGCTGACATGCCTGTGAACTGCAGCTCTGGCTGTCAGTGCAGCGAATAAAGAGAAGGAAAAATAGGGGGTGAGACAGAACGTGTGTGTGGGTGCACGCATGCGTAACCCTCTGAAGCTCAAAGCCGCCTCTTGTGACACCAGAGGGCAATGTTCTCTTGTGATACTGGTTGCGGGACAGAACCACAAACCTAAAGAATCTGCACCACAGGCAAAAGCTCTTTTGAGAAAAGACCACAGTTTTGAAAAACCCCCAAGCTTTAGCAGTCTGTAAGCTGTACTATCAGCTTTGAAGCTCTGCATGGTGTACAGGCTCTGGTGACACAGAATGCTCTTTTTTTTAAATCAGTTTTAAGCTTTAGAGTAGCTTATGAGTAGAGTAGCATTCTATGTCAGGGAAAGCTTAAAATCTCAAGCACTTATGTGCTCAAGGTAAACATGATATAAACCCCCCTATATTCACTTTTTTTGTTTGCACAAAATAATCACAAGTCTTACTTCAACCAAACTGGGAAATAATCACTCGTGTAGTGGTTCAGTAAAAATTAAGGTCCTGATAAGTTGATAAGCTTATGTGACATTGGGATAAAAGTTTTAAAGTTTTCTTTAGTCAAAGTATTGAAATCAGAAGTACTTCCTTCTCCCCTTGTGCCAGTTCCACAAAGGGTTTATTAACTTAAATATTCAGTGAGCTGAAGTGATGCAATCTCTCTCTTTCTTGCAAATAAAATAAGAAGGCACTGTTTGTTGCCTGGTCAGGGCCATGCAGGAGCCTGTTTGAGCCCCTGGGAAGGTGTGTGCTCAGGCAGAGCTGAAGCTCTGGGCAATGGGCAGCTCTCCTGGGCAGCCCCAGTGCAGTGCAGTACCCCTGCCTGCAGCACACGGCCATGAATATCTGCCTACCCTTCATTTGGCAGGGTGGGAGCAACACAGATCCCACCTTTGTCTCAATGATACATTAGCCACAAGCCCACGGATCTAGGAGAGACCAGTGGGAAAACAGCACTGTAGGCTTTCCTTGTTTCTGTGCTTTTCCCTAGGGACCTGCTATGGGTCACTGATGGAAACAGCCCTGCAGGAGAGGGACCTCTGATTTGAGCTGGTACAGCTGTATCTTAGTAATTTTATTCTACTTGCTGTTGTTTTCCACTTTGTGCTGGATAATGCCATTTCCCATTTTCTTTGAGTAGAGGGAGGGAGAATATGCTTGAAAGGCTAGAGGTTAAGTTATCTGGTTGTTCTTCTGTCTTCCCCTGCCATATGCAGCAGCATCAAACACACATTATCCCTTTGTCTTAATTATCACATTATCTTCTAGAGGATTTCAGATATTGTCATGGCTTGTGAGCTGTGATTACCTCACTTTTGCGTAAGTATTATGTAAGAAACTTTGAAAGAGATGCTAATTAAAATTCTGCAGATAAATGGGAAGGGGGATAAAATGGAATAAGGCTTGGTCAGAGGCACATTGTATCAGACTATCTTGCTTCCTGTCTTATCAAAGATTGATAAAAATCTCCATTCATGTGTCTAGTGGAAAAAACAAAAAGATGATTCTGCAGACAAAACCAGTAGATCAACTCTACCTATCTTGAGCAAAGCATCTGATGCAGTGTCACACAGGAAATTATTAGCTAAAATGGTGAAAAACAGGAACTGAGTTGTGGTATCCTTACCACATCTCCTTAGATGAGAGATGACAATGAATTATGTTGTGAGGCAAATGATCAAGCTGAAATAGGTTACTAGACAATTTCCTCAAGGACTAGTCTCTGGAGGGATCTCTAATATTTCCAATAAAGCCCTTGGTGTAAGAGACAGGAGTGTGATAATGAAACTGGCTGACACATGTAGGAAGCATCTGTAGTGTATGGCATTACTAGAGTCTTGTACTTGAGGTGATCGTGAGGACAAGAAGGCTAGAAATGGTAGGAGACAGGCCAAGGGAACACATCTGGGGCTAATGACATGAGTCTATGCTAGGATCTCAGTGGTGGGAAAGGACATTTGGGAGAGCATATTTACTACAAGAGGTCAAAAGATACTGGATTAGTTAGAAAAGTAAAATGATGACTCTGATGGGGGTGGTGAGTGTGGCTGTCTCCTATGAGTGTCCTAGAGGGTACTGCTGGAATCTGAGAAGAACTAGTTTAACTAAATGGTGTGCTTGTGACAAAGCTGTCTGGGGATGAACCAGCCATAAATCAGTTGCAGCTGCTAATTGGAAAGATTTCTTCTCATCTGAAATGGAGAGTATGGAGCCATATTCTAGAAGGAATAGTAAAGCCAAAACCAGTGTCTAGTTTTAAGTTGATAAGCTTCTATTACTGATAGTACGATAATGCCTGCACTTAGTGACTGAAACTGGACTCAGTTGCTCAAAATTCCTCTTCCAGTCCTACAGTCTTTTCCATCATTTTTTTTATAGGGAGTCTTTTACTCAAAACATACTGAATTCTTTCAGTCAGATAAACCAGGTTCAACAGAGACAACTGCCATCTCAAATGCCTGTTAGCACAATAGCTAAGATACACGCCCAGGTAGGAATTGAATCAAATCTCATACCACCCTTTGAAAAATAAATAAATGAAGGTAGACAGAACCTTTATTCTTTTCTTCTTCTAAATTCTTCTGCCATTATCTTAGTAATGTGTTTCTTCTTTCAAGCCACACTGAGATAAAAGGTGCACCAAGATGGCATAGTGTCACAGATTGTAAGGCCAGAACAGATTACTTGGGTCAGCTGGTCTGACCCATGGCATTTTTCAAGGCTATGTGGTACATTGCTTTCACTACCTTATCTTATAATGTCTCATCTGATACAATTTGACCTGCAGAGCTTTCCTTATTCCTTGGAAGTAGAATTGGATGATTCCTATGCGGCAAAGAGTTTATTAAAATCATTCTTGTTCCTTTCCAGGTTTATGAGCTGTCATTAAGTTGATTTATGTTCCTAAAATACTTAATTCAAAGTCTTTCAATGCTGCTGGTATATCTGAGACTAAGAACTTTTCACATGATACCTATTATTCCTGCTAATCTGTGGTTTGTTAATCAGAATTTTTGTCAGGATATACAGTAGGTACTATAAGCTTGGTATTGGCAGGTTTTTGATGCTGCTGTTGTTCCCTGACTGGATGGGTCATAAGCAATCCAAGCACTTTCAAAAAAACTTCTGACCACTTCCCACATAAACACTTCTGTATTTGGGTAGGGCTTTGCAACACATTTCCTTTCCATAAGTGTCTTTGATTACAGAAGTTTTCTGTTGACCAGCGTTCACTCAGAATGGTGGCTGGTGCTATGATGCCTGCAACACTGAAATGGTCTTTGGGTTTTAGTCTCAATGTTCACCTGCAGGCACCACCCATCTTAGCTTTGCAGTTTTATAGCACTGCTAGTGGCATACTTAGCCAAAAGTTTTTATTATCAACTTTGGTCATTCTTAATCTTGTCAGCTCATGAGCATGTGAATAAAATCTTTTTTTCTTTTGTTTCCTGGAACAGATAGCGATCACAGTAGCTGCTTGCTTGGGTAATTGCTATGTTGTATCTGACAATCTTGATATGTGACCTTCATTACATTAGCTTCCACTGGAGTTAGCCACAATACACTATAGCAGAAAGAAATCAGTACCTGAATTTCCCGTATCTGTGGAAGGTGCATATGTGTGTTTTATGTAGATTAATGTGCGCACCTATAAGTACAAGTTATTCTAATTCTTCATTGTTCTCAAAATATAGCTGTGATTAACACATTCAGAATGGGCATCTGATTTGTTTACTTTTACATGTGTATTGTAGAATTAGGAACAATGGAAGAAAATTATGTCAAGCACTGCTTTGCTGCAACTCGCAACTCTTCAGGAGCAAAACCCTGCAAGGATATAGGCCTTGGATTTGCAGAGATTCAGAACAATACTGCTTGCCATCTGCTGAGATATAGTACCATGACTACATGGTGCGCTTCTATGTTATTTTTGTGGTATTCCAAATTGTAGCAGAAAAAGAATTCTTTGAGGAATGGGAAGAATAAAGCAGTAGATTTTCTGTAGGTCATATAAACTCCAGTTTTGGAAGGTTTTCCTTATACTTAGGTAGTGGTGTCACTAAGACGTCTGTGTATCTGAGAGCAGCCAGCTGGCTGTGCACCATCACAGTGTGAGGCAGTGGTCTCAGTGCCCATTGCCAGGAGAAAGTGATGATGATACCACCAGACTCCATGTCAGCTACATGCCTGTTTTGACACAATCAGTGAAATACTGGTTTGGCAGAGGAGGTTGTTGGGTTTGGAGAGAGGTGGCTTTTTTCCACACATTTACATTTATTAACCCGCAGTACCACGGTTCTGCCTCCTTCCTTGCTGCCCTGGAGTTTTGGGCAGTGTGACATATATGTGCTGTGCTGCCCTGCTTCTAGCTCTGCCCTGGCTGCTTAGATCCTGTGGTAGATACTTCTGGCTCTACAGAGTTTGATTGCAGGTGTATGTCAGTCAGGTCAAGGTAACATGAAAGGAAGAATTAATTCTAAGGTCTCCTCTGGGCAGTGTAGAATTATCCCCATTGCAAAGGTATTGAAACTGAGGAATAATTTGCTGATTTTTCTCCCTTGTTCCGTTTTGTTTTTCCTAACATTTGCTTTGTTGCTACATCCTTTAGTGGCTCTCATTGCCTCCTCCCTTGCTGTTATCCCTGTTGCAATACGTGCTTGAAAGGGTAAGAAAGGATGCTACCTGTGTTGGAATCAAAGACCCTCTCGAAGGCTTAAAATCCTGTAGCCATGTCTATAATGGATGCTGTTGCAGTTACCCACAACAGAGACCACACCAGGAGCAAAGAAAGAAGGCAGCTGGGTGTTTAAGGATGTTTAAACATACTGGAGCATATTTCCACTGGGAGCAGAAGGAAAAGTGTTAATCTACACCTCTCCATTACTTCTTGCCCCAGAAAATAGTTTAGTTGTAGACGGCATTATAACTTTTAATCATGTATTTCCTCCAACCCTTACCTGTGGGAATATACCCAAAATGTAATCTCATATCTCCCAACAAACAGTGACTGAATCTTTCTTTGTTGTCTCATGACCTTTAGAGGCTGTAAGCCTTTCAGACAACCCTTCCTCCCTCCCCCTTCCCCTCCCCCCTGCTGTACAGCCTCTGTTCTTTTTGCCTTTATTTCAATGTCTACAACTATAGGTTTGGATTTATGAGGATTTATGTTTTATTCTGTGCTTCTTCTTGGTATTTTAAGTTCTTGTAACTCAGACACAAAGCACTGGAGAGAGAATCTACAGAAACAATGTGCAGTGTGAAAAGGGGGACCCTTTTTCTTGCGAGGCTTCACATCTTCGAAGATGTGGATAGCGGGTTTTTGTTCCCTGCCAGAGGGGGTACTGATCCCTTGACACAATTCATAGAGGCAATAAGCAGAGTCATGAGGCTGAGAGGGCTGAGTAGCAAAGAAGTCATTATCACAGCATATAAACTGCTGGCAGTGGGTCTCACTTTCCCCTCCTGCATGTCATTCTGTCTCGCTGTCAAATCCAACAATGTGCTCTGCAGGCCCTTCTTTTCAGTGAGGGTGCTGTTTGTTTTCTATGCTGGTCTGTTGATAATTTTTTTCTCCTTGTTCCTTGCCTTAAGAACTCTTCGGAATAAATAGCGACATGTCAGAAGCCTTGTCTTATCACGATCATACCTATAATAAAAATAGATGACACTGACGATCAAAAATGATGGGGTAGAAAAGAAAATAGGATCATTAGCTTTAGGTTGAGATTTGGGCAAGACACTGTATCTGCAGGCTAATACATTGAGATTTGCATCAAAAGTGCAAGCCATGATATCTGACATTTCATCTTGAATCTTTTAGTCTATAAATGTTTGGTCCATATATTTGTTGACTTGCATTAGAGCAAAAACCGTTTGGTAAATGATTCTGCTAAAAACAAAAATCCATCAATAACTTGTGTGTGTGAATACATAAGCTTTGCCATCTCTGTTTCTCAGACTAAAGTCACTTTGACAAGATATATGCAGTCCTTGATCTTAAATATAAAGTCTTAGGTATAAAGATCTGCAGCTGGAAGAGGGCATGAGTAAACAACAAAATTAATTTGCTATTGGATTTAGGAGGATTTCTTATCAGTGCAAACAGGAATTATAACCTTAGACATTTTGTGCCATTGGCAGTCTTCTGTTTCTCTACTTTGTATCTCAGTAATAATAAGTAATTTTCTATATATGTAATAGCACAGCAATTGTGCTGTTCTGAGCCTGTTATGTCCAGATTAGATTAAACAGAGAAAATTAGTTCTTATCATAATGCTTCATTAAAATTTTAGAAGTAGGACAATATCAAATGAGAATTTTATTTTATTATCTACAGAAATATGAAGGCAGTTGCATTTATGCTATTTATCATATCCAATTAGAAACAGAAATGTGTGAAAACAGAAGAAGAGTTAGCTTTCAGAATTTGGTGGAGCTTTTCACAAACACATGTGATATTTTTCCATATAAACTGCCAGCTCACAGCCTGTGCATCACTGCGATCACATTTATCAGCAGTTGAAGAGCTCATGTGATACATAGGTGCTACCAGCAGTGACAAATTCTGCTCTTGAAGAACTGAAGTCTTGTATTTTTGTGTTCTTTTTGAAGCTGCTCCTGTTGACTTTAAAGTCAATGGAACCTCTGCCATTCATTTAACATGTAGGAGTGTCAGACTCTTACAGAGCACTTTGATTTGCTCTTACTTCTACCCATTAGGTATGAATTTCCACATGCACCAAAACCAGTCAGGAAATCTGGAAGGAGAGTGCTTTGTTATAATGGTAGCTATTGTTTATGAAAGGGAGAGGGAAGAGGCTCAAGGGATCACTCTTGGAGAGCAACTCCACAGTCTTTGCACAGCAGAAATTCTGTTAAGCAATTAAACACCCAACCTTTCATCTATGATGTTCTTTCTTGTGTTCTTAGGTTTCATAAACAGTCAAATTAGGTATTCAGTAGTAAGTAACAAAATGTAGTTCTTATTTTAACAACCAACAATTAGTCCAGCAAATGATGGGGTTTAATCTGCCGAAGCAGTTTTGGACATTAATAGAAAAATAGTGAAATGAAATGATAATCAGAATGTGTCTAAACTCTGAAGTCTGCCTATTGTACTGTTAGTGAAAAATGTTTAGGTGGTGATAATGCTGCAGTGTGATAGTCCTGGACTGGTCTCCAGGCAGCCAGGAGTGTGCCATGCTCATCATTCCCTGTAGGACAACCAAGAAAATGGGGCACTGTTTTTCCATGGCTGTGTGGGCTTTGGCTCAGTCTGCCATGCAGTCAGGAGCTCATCTGATGTTTCAGTTGAGAGCCTGGTTTTCTTTTTTATTCTGTCCCAGCCTACAGGTTTTAGCAATTATGCAGCTGTATGGGCCCTTTTCATGAGCTGGTCATCACTGCCTGGTTGAAATTATCCCCACAAGCACTTGTGGCCCAACTTGTTTCAGTCTTGCAGAGATCAAGGGTACTTCCTTCAATACATGTCATATCCTGAGATAGCGTATAGTCTTAAAATTTGGCAAGGAATTATGTGTAAAACCAAAACAAAAGCAAACAAGCCCCCCAGACAATCTTGGAAGAGCAGACAGTTCCCCGTCTGGTGTGTCTGACTCCTTTAGATCAGTGTTTTTCATATAAACAACATTTTATTCTGCACACTAAGAGCCTGTGATAAGTTCCGTTACTACTGAACAGGAGAAACACATATGGTTATCCTGATATGAAAAACACCCTCTCAATGCTAAATATCTATCTTTTCAAACCTAATCTGTTACACGTTACTTACCTGGAGGGCAAAATATCTATGAATTGAACACATTTCTTGCAAGCAGCCTTCTAACAGAATGATGTGTCAGAAATTTACCTAATTCCTTTCATAAGCAGCTAAGGAAATAAGTCAGTTATTTAATTTAGGTGACACCCTCCTTTTCTGTGAACGTTAACACTGGGATATACAGTTCTCTGTATTGCTTGGTATAAAAGAACAGTAGCCGTCCTTGTCTACCACTATTTTTACCTTTTCTTGAGAATGCTCTACCAGTCATAGAACAAACATACCTACTTTAGCACCCTTGATGGAAGGTGGGAAGGAAAGAAAGAAACTCCAAATGATGTTCATGTGGCACCATTGGAAAAAATACCTTTTTGATAAAAAGAGTCTGTACTGCCATTTAAAACTATAAACCTCAACTAAGATTTACATCTTCGTGACAACAAGGGATACACTAAACATGTTACCACTAAAATATAGAGCAATGGTGAGGCTATCAAATGTACTGAAACTAAGTTTGGAGTTATGGCACTTTAATATACTTTGTGGGGAAGAGAGCTTTTTAAAAATATTTTTTAAAATTATGTCTATATGAAAAATTCCCCTTAATTTTTGTGAAAGGACAAAGTTTAATGACTCCAAATTCTAAATCTAAATCTAAAAACATAAATTACTTCTTAACCTCAATTAACAGGACAAACTAATTCCTCTGCTGTCTGTCTTCAGCTGAACCTGCTGATAAACAGACTGAACTGTATCTTGTATCAGTTACCACACAATAGTTAACACTAGGAACATTTTTCCCAATTCTGCAATACTCATGAACTCTACCTTTTTTTTTTAATATGCTATTCAGACTTCTGAAAACTGGAAGTGACGTTCTGCAGGTGACATATAAATGATCGGCTTATTCTTCACACCATGTTTTCACCATGTTTTTATTACAGGGTTTTTTTTTTTCATTGTCTTCATCTGGTTTTGGTTTCCTCATTCTCCTCACCTAACCTCTGATGCTTCTGGGTTATGGTGTGGCTGCAGGGCTCCGGTTTGTCCTGCCTGCACCTCCCAGGGCAAGGAAGCCTGCCATGTATAAAGCATAGGGGATGCTCTGAGAGTGGGGCAAGGCAGCCCCTGTCCAGCCAGAGTGTGCATCCTCAAGTGAAGCAGGAGCAGAGCTGACTGGTTTAGTGATGTACATACTGGTATCATCCAAATGACAGATTTTGTCAGAGCAGCCCCTCATTTCTACTATAAGTAATAATCAGAGATTGTGTGAGTTTTCAACCCAGATTAAAGGGTTGGAGATAAATGTCTTCAATTCTCAGTGTAAAAACAAGAGAAAATGTAAGACTTTTTCCTATTAATCAATCTCCTAGCCAATGAATGGCACCTGTCTTCCAAAGCTGTCTGAAGGATATACTTAGTTGCAACCTGATAGAAAAGCACCACACTTCTTTTTTTTTTAATTTTTAAAACCAGCACATTTATTTTAATATTATTATTTAGTACAAATTTCATGACAGAGATGAAAATTTGCAAATTTCAAGTTTCAGCTCCATTGCAATTGAAATTTGGTATAAAAGCCCCAAACAGAACCTTTTGTGCTTATGTGCTTATTTTATATGACTGTATAGAAGGGAATTTACGCTCAAAGTGCTATCATGAGTCATGAGATTAAACAGAAACAAAGTAATCAAGTTTTGCATTGGAAAATCTTGTAAAAGCCAAAAAAATTCCAGGATTAGCTGTGGACATTTTTTAGTGCATCCCAGTGCAAATCATGGATGTGTGGTGTACTTAATCATGCCGAGTCCTACTAGCTTCACTGGGACTCCCGGGAACAATGAATGCCCATTCTACCAATTTGGGATTTGTAATATTTCCCATAATAAGCACATCTGTACAGCACATTGTTGGTCTTAAAAAATACTGCATATAATAGTGATGAAAAATCTTGCACAGAGAATCTTTAGGTGTTTTATGGGCAGATAAAAATACATGTAAGTATTATTAATAGCTTGTAAGCAATCATTTGTATCTATAAATATAATTACTCTTAATGGGAAAAAAAGGATTTTTATTAGTCTTTTTTATATGAATAGTTCTACTATTTTGACGTGCTTATTCCACCAGTTTCTTCCTCATTGTTTTTCCTCATCCTTCATTCATTATAAAACCTTCTTCTGTACTCCGGATACCCCTTTTTAATACTGGTTTTGTTTGTTTGTTTGTTTGTTTGTTTGTTTTAGATATGACACTGGATATTATCATTAGTCTGAGTCCTACCCAAATGTTAATATCTTCTCTCCTGTAAACACTTATGCTCTTCCACTCATCTCCTCCTTACATACTAGCACGTTCAATCGTGCACCATCAGTTTCTGTCCTTTTTACAGTTGTCATCTCCAAATTATCAGTTATTTTCAGCACTCTAGTTACAAAATTGCATCCTTATTGGCACATGACTACAGTGTTTAAATACAAACTAGTGTTAGTATTTAAATGCTATAGAAATGGCCTGTTTATTGCACATATTTATCCCTAAGCAGGTGTATGTATCCTAAACTGTACAACAGGCTGTGCAAATGTGCTTTTTAGAAGAATGGTGGACAGAATGAGAATGTTCATGACTCATTGAAAGAATACTTATAAACATTTCTTGTTCTCATACTGATACCAGAAATGGGAGATGTCCTCACCTCTGACGACTTGGATGCAGAGACAGTGAAATGCTTTGGATGAGAGATTCAGCAGCAGGAGGATAAACAGCCCCTGGCAATGCCACCACTGCAAGAGGATGCAGAGAGAGCTGCCATTTGGCCAAGTCAAAACAGATACAGAGCAGGAGCGTACACACTGATGATCTGTTGCAATGATGTGCTGGCTGTTTGAAAACAGTTCTTGTGCTAAATGTGACCTGAAGACACGCGGATGTGTAAGCCTTTGTAATAGATGACCAAAGTCTCAGAGGGCTGTATTTTTCCTGTGTGACTCAGGAACACAATGTTGTGCCTCTTCTAGTTGACTCAATCACATTGCCCTTTTTCCTATTTGGCACCTTCATAAAAGCACACTGCCAGAATACTGCTTCAGACTTAGCATATTATTTCACTTGGTTCATAGATAACAAAGGCTTTCATACTTCTGTTGCATTTCACACAGATCACTAGGTAAGATGCCTGAAGCAACTGTTGATCAAATGATTAGTGAGCTGCCTGTCTGAATCCTTTACAAGCTGTTATCTGCAGCATTAGAAACAAATCCTTTTTTTTTTTCCCTGAAGTTCCAGTAGACAAACGCAAGGGTTGGAAGAAAATGAAAATAAGTGTCATTTGGTGTCCATTCTACCTCAGAGTTTTTATCCATGTTCTTGTTATTTAACACTTCTGAGTATTAGAATTTTCAAAGCAAAAGCAACAGAAGTACAAACACTTTAATATTTCCATGTTCTCTTACCCCTTTCTTTGGTATGGGGCTAGTCACTAAATTTGAGCAGAACTTGTAAGTCGTTTCAGTCCCTTGGAAAAGTTCTTATTTTTCATGGAAAATGTATTTTGCTCTGAAGAGCTGTATCAACTCCTACTTGACCTTAGTTTGAGCAAGAAAGGTAGAAAAATCAGTTTTCAAGCTGTGCCTTCCACCCATGATTGTGTCCTGCCAGTGCTTTGGAAGAGCAGGACTGTGTGAGCCTCAGAGCACTGCTTTGCTTAGGTCAGCTATGAGGGTAGTCAGCAACAGCCCTCAGGATTAGGCTGCATATGAGACTATGACAAACTAGCAACTGTGGTGAATGTATGCCTGTTTGCAGCACAGCCTTGTGTTGTTTCTGTGAGTAGAATCAATATATTTTGGAAGAAGTGAGATAAGAAAACAGGTGAGAAGGAATTTGTGCAAATAAGCTTTTCCTGTCTCTGCCCAGATGTCAAGTTGAAGAATATGCTTTTTCTCATCTTGATTTGCTGTCATTTTGTTTGATTAAAAACAGGAAATTGCTTATTTCATACACTGTAAGCTTCAGCTGATTCTGTTTGTCCAACATCAACCTACACAGAAAAAATAATCCTAAAGTATAAATGAAGCTTTTGTAGGTGACTAACAAGACTGATGAATAACTCGCAAGTAATATAGACAAAGTGAGAAAGGCAAGCCTTCTTAAGAAAAAGCGGAGAGTGATGCAGATAACCCACACCTCTCTTGCCCTTGCATTCTCTGGAATTTCTTCTCTTCGTGGCCCAGGCAGCAGAAACCAGTTTTGATGGTGTCATTACTTCTCCTTGAGCACCTGTGAAATCTACAGTTTTGCCTTTTTGGTATGATGCTCTCTGCCTGTGCTCCTGGAGGATAGGTGGCATGAGATCCAGACTCCTTAGTGCTGAACTTTGGTTAAGGTAATAAATTGCCTATCTATGAGTAAGCTTTGGCACAGAAAGCCAGCGTCATGCTTGCCTTGGCATACACAAACTGGCATAACATCACAAGCTCGCAGCAGGATTGCCTGTGTCCATTTTGCCCTTGGTTTCCATAAGGACCTTTCTGTACAGGGCAACACTGGGTTGGCTTTGGAGGGTGAGCTTTCCACATTCAAAAACTGGGTAGGTAGCTTGCAAAGGAATAAACCAGAAGAAGCACAATCCTTTGCCACACAATCTTCATCCTCCTTAGCATGCATGAGAGTTTTGTTCAGAATGAAAGTTAAGTGCTATATAGATACATATCAAGTGGTGAATCTGTCCTAAATAGGTGTGCAATAGCTTAGAACAACCTGTGTGACAGTGCTGCAAGGTAATGGTAGGCAGTACCATCCCCATCTCCTGAGTCAGAGCCCAAGGGCTGCCCTGTCTATATGCAAAAGGGTGCAGTAAGGCCCAGGTATCTGTTAGTATCACCAGCTTTTCTCCCCTTTTTTTGAAAGGACAGCCTAGAGGTAGCTGTATCCAATTGAGATGCAAGTTTGAGTGTTCCAGGCCTTGGAGGCTTTAATGCTTCCTCTTCAGTTTTAGCCTGATGGTGGGGTTGTCCCAACCTGGGAAAGAGCAACTGTCTGGGAACTGCAATGCCCTCTCAGGTACTTCTCTTCTATCTTTGTGACTGACATTGCTATGGACATGTTGCCCGTTTCTCTGTCCTGTAGCAAGCCAGATTGTTCTCCAAATCTTTCCCTGGGAAAAATTATCTCTCCTTATGGCTCCAAGATGGAAATAACAGACTAGAAGATAGGAAGACTGTGGTTGCTCTAGTGACTATGCTTGCATTTGGATGTGCCCCTGATATGACATATCAGGACACTGCTGATCTGCCATATCAAGTAGCAGTGGGTGAAAACACCACTTATTTCTTTGTGAGTTTCCAGCACCTGGGCTGGGGAAAGCACCAGGGCTAGCTGCAGGAAGAAAATTACTCTGTACATGTAATATCTCTTTCAGTTGTACCTTCAAGTAATGAGCCCCATGGTACAAAATACAGTTATCATCTGGTTCTGATGTTGTCTTGTACTTTAATAGTAATTCACAAAATGATTATTTTTTTTTAAATTTTAATAAGGTGTTATTTCTGATTGTAACAAATACAGGGTTTCTGTTCCAAACATTTTGTTCTGAAATACCAGACAACAGCCTGCAGTATCATCATAACAGAGACAACTAGCAAATAAGAAAGGATGTAACAGTCTACAAGTTTTGAATCTAACAGAACACCAAACTAATTATGCGCAGGAGTGACAAGGCAGTGGTGGAGCATGGAACCATGAATGTGTAAGAAAGAATGCTTGAGGGACTGCAGTTGCTCATTCCATAACAAGTGGATGCACTGAACTTAGGATGCTGAGAAAAATGAGAAATCTTTTTTGATGTGTCAGACTGGTGTCTCAGGCTTTAGGGTGAAAAGTTACAGTTGTAGGATTAAAAATTACAGCCCTTGTAGAGGCACTGAAGTGAATAATGACGACTGTTTTGAAGGTCTGTGTCACAACTCCATTGATCTTTGTCAGTTTAATCACCGAGTTTAATAAACTGGCCCCTAAGGAGTGTTTTACTATGTCCTCAAATACACATTCTCTTCAGCTCTTATTAATAATCTCAATAATAGCAATAAATAAAATCAAAATGAGTTAACATTTTTCTCTTATTTGTGGAATCAAGCTTATGATTGCACAAAAATATGCTAACAGTCTCTGGGAAGGTCTGTGAATTCCAAATGCTATTGCAATGGCTATTTGTTAGAAAATTTGTATTATATATCCTGATCATTAAAATTCTTATGCTGCTTATCCAGCAATCAGAACTTAGATTATATCTGCTGTTTGTGATGTAAAACATCATTTGAGAGTTTACTCTCAGTGAGAATGAAGATGTTTATATACATGTTATGCATAAACATGGCTAATGCCACAGAAATGCCCTGATGGGAATTCAGAGCTCATTCTTTGCTAACTGGTCACTGTAGCTGGACTTAGATTTAATCCAGAAGTCTTCTGTTGCATCTGACTGTGGATCCTGTACCCACATGAAGCTACAAGGGATGGACAGTGAGTATGTAAGCAGATCTGGTTGTAAATAAGCCACAGCCTGTGAAAGACTTGTTTGGCTGTCTCTGCCTGCATCTGCAGAAGTCGTGAACTGGAAAAGCAGATAATATCTAGTTATCTATTAACTTCCATGAGTTCTTTATCAGGCACAACATCTGTATGCAGATATAACAGGATAAGGTCCAAGTTACTGCGAGCATCTCTGCATACCTGGCTCCTGGGATTAGTTACCTATATGCAGAATCACTGCCTGATGTGGAGATTTGAACTGGTATGTCAAATGTTGGACCACTTATGGGATCACTTTCAAACCAAGGGCATATGGCTGTGTGTCTTAAATGAGTCCTCATTAACCCCTGAGTTTGCATGTTAAAATATCTGTAAGTTTCCCTAGCGGCAGCCCTTATCAAACCAGTCATTGCACTCTACAAGCTCTGTATGTAAAGGGAAAGGCCCATGCCTAGTACAGGCTGAGTACTTTCAAGATCCACTTTGAAGGAAGTACTTAGCACCTCATTCATGTACTGCTGGGTTTTTTTTGCCTTCTGTGATGAAAATTACCTTTGAAAAGGACTGAGTAATACAATTTCACTGCTTTGACTCTATATTTAGAGGTATAATAGGTTAACACAGTTCTTGTAAGGGCTTTAATTAAACTCTTAATTCTTAAAAGATTATTTGCAGTGGCTTAGCTACATCGCATTAAAAATCTCCAAGGTGGAAAGAATAGTGGAAATTACCTTCCATTTTCTCCCTTTGAGTGCAGTGGCATCTGGCTGCTGTATGGGGCCACCACTGAGTACAGCCTGGAAATTCAACGTAATTCAAGTCTCCAAGGGAAAATGAGACTCCATTCTGTTAAGTATAAGCATTCTGTGTACTTTCTTATGGAACGAACAACCCCTTTTAGGACTTTGTTATAGAAACAGGTTTCTTAGAAATAGCATCCTTTTTTCTCTCATGTCAAGTTTCTTAAAAACCTATTTTCTGTGAAAAATGGAAATGTTATCGGTTTCTGAAAACAATGAAACTTTTAATCAAAAGAAAGGCAAAGAAGAAAAAGAAAAATAACATCAAAATGGGAATATTTTAACAGATGCTTTATATCTTATGCCTTTGTGGTTTAAAAGGAATGCTCTCTCCCTTAAGATAGTCATTCAACAAAAGAATCTGAACAGAACCATCATTTACCTTAAAAATATAGGATGGTAACAACAATCTTAGGCTTTACTTTATAACAGTAATTTACAAAACTGACACTCTCCTGCTGATTCACTGCTGATATGGTCTTGCCACTAGGCAATCTTCTTAAGTTCAAGGTGGAGGAAAAGTGTGTGGCTTTGAGGACTGCATCATGGTGAGACTGGTCCTCTCTATTAGTGTTAGTATTCTGTTGAAGAAGTACTGAAAGCCTTTAGTCAGCTGCCTAGAGAAATACCATCCAAGACAACCCTGTTTCACTGGAATAATTAAACTACTGACCAAATGACAAGACCCACCTCTAACTCAAGGGGTTAGGTATTTCCTTGGAATTCCTTCCCACAAAACAACAGGCATGGTACAAACAAATAAGATAAATGTAGAAACTGATATTTCAGTAAGTGCCTTGTGTCTACTTGGATACCAACATACATATACAGAGTAACAAATATATAAGTTTTAGTTTGTTTTCAAATTAATTTCTCTTCATTAAACTGTTTCATTTATTAGGCATGAAAAGTTTTTCTTTGAAACCAGTTTCAGCTTGGAGAATGTTATCAGAGTTTGCTGAACTTGAAATGATACTCATGGAAAAAGAGGGATAACAGCCTCTTAAAATAAGCAATTGTTTTCCATTTATTTATTTTCTTTTGAAGATACAAAACTTCTTCAGAAACAATTCTAACACTCCTGAAATGGAAATTACATAGGTCAATTGTAGGAAATTTGCAGCTAACGATTTTGGAGCAAGGAGTGTGGGTGAAAAATTTCTTGTATTTACTTTGTTAAAAAATCAGTTTATGAAAGAAAAGTTGACTGGAATAATTTTGATTTCTTGTGGTTTGTACTTTTCTGGCCCATTTTCTGGGCCTTTCATGCCCATTCAGTGTCAACTTCTTGGATAACTGCAGTTTTGATAATCAGGAAATGGTTGAAAATTGTTATTCCAAAAAACATTTCTTTAATGATTCCCTGTTCATCATTTTCTTCTGTTGAATTCCTTCCTGTGTTTTCTTTCACTGTGTTACTGTGTCTGACTTCAGTTTATCTTTGTTTACACACAAATGCAGCAAACGATGTTCATGCACCTTGATAAATGAATAAAAGGTAATCCATTACAGTACTCAATGAACAAAATACTGGTGAAAATGGGTTCAGAAAGCAGCAGCATGGAATAGCTGGGAGATGAATAAAAGAATCTTTGAGAGAAAGCTGCTGAAAACTGATTAGAATCAAGGACTGTTGAAACTGTGCAGCAGAGGAATGCGAGGTATTCAAAGAGATTGGTGGCATGATATCTGTTCTACAGTGGAATATAGGCGTTGAAAATGACAAAAGAAACTAATGTGGGTAATAAAAATTATGAAAAACACTGTCTTTATTTTTCCATCACTCAGAGTAATATGAGCTTGGGGAAAAAAAAAAAAAAGAAAAGCGCTGGCTCAACTGCAGTCAATGCCATCCCTGAGTGAAACATGAACCAATGCAGGAAGGGCTAACAGTCCTTCTCCACATACTCCCTCCTCCATGCCTCCCTAAAAGGAAAGTAAATAAAATGTGAACAACTTAGATAAGACTTTTTAAAGTTCTTCTCTCTTTTTTTAAAAGCTCCACAAATGAGTGCTACTCGTTCCTCTCTGGAAGAGTAGTGAAGGAGAGAGAATGGCAGGATAATGCCAATAAACTTTCATATTGCACTTTGTGAAACAGAGTCAGTTGGCTTGGCATGATCCCATGGACAGGAAATAAAAGGCTGCAGTCCAGAATGATAGACTCCAGAGCATCTTATGTGCAATTCCAGAGTCTGTTTCCTATTTGATAATATTCACGTACAGGGACTGTTTCTCCAAAGGAGAAAATTGATACAATTCTGAGAAAGATACCTAAGTCTCATAACATGACTGTTGTTTGACTCCTTTTGGTGCAACAGGAATCAAGAACATTCAGTAAGATATACTGAGTATGTGGATTTGAAAAAAAAACACCCCTCTCATCCTTCTTAGAAAGATGTTCTATCCCTTCTTTGATTTCATGATCATTTTCTGTGAGTGAGGAGCCTGTTAGGAGCATGGCTACTTCTCCTACCGGGGGAGGCACCAACTCATTAGACACTGTATCAGCAATCCACACACTGGCATTAAGTCAGAACTTTAATCATAGCAATATTCACTGTCATCTTCTGAGTAGTGTCCAGAAGTTTAATGAAAGAAGAGTTGAGTGGTTTGCAATTCCATATGCATTTCTAGTGATGCATATGAACAAAATGTTCTGTTTTCACAAACCAGTGCCAAAAAAGCTCTCTTAGTCTTCAGGAGGGCTGACTAAAACTTTTTTTTCTCTTAAAATTTCTTTCCACAGGTAATTTCCAGCCTTCATTCTTATGGATTTTATTTTGTTCAAACTCAGCTTCTCATTTGCTATAGAGACATGTAACCCTGCCTGTGCAAATTGTCATTTCTTCATCCAGTGGTATGTTATAGCACCTCAGCTTATTCCTACATAGGCAACCGATACATATTCCAGCAGCAGTAGCCCTCATACACATTTCACTAATCTACTGTCTGCTTTATCTCCTGCAAGCAACTATTGCTAATTTTCCTCCTCCATCAGCAAGATGAAGCATCCCATTTAAGTATGACTTTGCCTGTTCTTGTGCATGGAGCAATGGTGCCTTTATGGGTCCTATTCTAGTGATTAAAAGTAAGCTTCTGCAGTACAGGGACCAGCAGCCAGTCTTACCGCTTAATGGACATCTAGTTTATGTAGTTAGTAATGTCTCTAATGCCATCCATCTTATTCTGTAGTCAATGCATGTGTTTTTTGGATGGACCCTCTTCTGAATGCCATTACTCTAAAGGTAATAGCAGACACTTACACTGCCATTAGGAAAGATTAATTCCAGAGTAGGATTTCATGGACACTTTGCCAGAAGGGGTTTGATAATGGTCGCAGTGATCCCTTGGTCCTGTAGCCTCCTTGGGGTTACTTTTGTCTTGTTTGCCAGCACGACATGTATGTGTGCTCTTTCTTTCCGTTGTTTGCCAGTTATCCATTTCTTTCAGTTATTTTTGTTGTCCCTGACTTGAAGGACTGCACTCCTGTGATTCGTGTTTGCTGTAGGGGACCTCTGATATCTGCCTATGTTAGTGTTTTTTACAACACATTTTATTCTAGGATTTATGCCACAGAAAATAATTACTGACTATTGCCATTAAGAATGAGTGTTAATCACACCGTTGCACAAGATTAAATTAAAGCTAAAAACAATTTAGGGAGTGGTTACCTAGTTGCTAGATAACTGATAACAATTTAAATAAACTAATCCCAGCTCAAACCAAGGCAACCTCAGTGTTGGGGTTTGTTACCTCTTGCACTAATGGTAATTTGCATTTTCTGTCCTCAACAAGGACCAGAAGGCTGCAGTTGTAGTAAGGATAGAAAGAATCTGCTGGAGCAAAGTATGGGCTGCAAAGAGAACTGGGATGTGGGAAAATATTTTGGCTGTACAATGTCTTGGGAGCCTTGTGTATGGCTCATCTGACCACTGGGGCTGGAGTTAGGATGCCATCAATTTTTAGTAAGTATGCTTGATTCGGTGACATCATCACATGGTCCACTCTTCAGAGTGCCTTGCATTCATGCAGGTTCACTTTCTGATGCAGTGCCTACCATTTAATTTCCTCACAGAAAATATACCAGAAACTTCAGTTGGGTCAGACTCTTTGGAAATATTCTTTGCAAGGATATCAAACACTGGCCTTAAACCTTTTCTCTTTAATTGGCAGAAGCTGCCTTTTGAGTTATGATTGTAACCTTTTCTTTACTGTGTTTAACTCCCCCTGGAATCCCATGGAAACTGTTACCTCTGCAGCAAATTTCTATATTAAATTCTGTTGGTTAAACTTTGTTTCTTTATTTTCTTGCTCTCTTGCCTTATGTTCTCAAAATATAAAATAATCATCACAGTCCATCTCATTTGTTGAAACAATAATTGCATCAGCACTCTCTTCATTTTCCTCAAATAGGTATAATTTAAATTTCTTCCTGCTCCAGTCAATTGCTTCTGTCAATCTGAAAACCACTGCCTGCATCTTTAATTCTCCTTGCAACAACTATCAGGGTTGGCTTAAGAAATCTTCAGCAGAAATTCTTTTTGCCAAAAAGGAAAAATCAAGCTTGTTGAGAATTTGCATCTTTATTTTTTTGCAAAAAGTACGGAAAAGAATTATCTTAGAATCATAGAATAGTTAGGGTTGGAAAGGACCTTAAGATCATCTGGTTCCAACCCCCCTGCCGTGGGCAGGGACACCTCACGCTAAATCATATCACCCAAGGCCTCCTCCAATCTGGCTTTAAACACTGCCAGGGATGGAGCATTCACAACCTCCTTGGGCAACCCATTCCAGTGCCTCACCACCCTAACAGGAAAGAATTTCCTCCTTACATCCAATGTAAACTTCCCCTGTTTAAGTTTTAACCCATTACCCCTTGTCCGGTCACTACAGTCTCTAATGAAGAGTCCCTCTCCAGCATCCCTATAGGCCCCCTTCAGATACTGGAAGGCTGCTATGAGGTCTCCATGCAGCCTTCTCTTCTCCAGGCTGAACAGCCCCAACTTCCTCAGCCTGTCTTCATACGGGAGGTGCTCCAGTCCCTTGATCATCCTCGTGGCCCTTCTCTGGACTTGTTCCAACAGTTCCATGTCCTTCTTATGTTGAGGACACCAGAACTGCACACAATACTCCAAGTGAGGTCTCATGAGAGCAGAGTAGAGGGGCAGGATCACCTCCTTCGACCTGCTGGTCACGCTCCTTTTGATGCAGCCCAGGATACGGTTGGCTTTCTGGGCTGCAAGCGCACACTGAAGCCGGCTCATGTTCAGTTTCTCATCAACCAACACCCCCAAGTCCTTCTCTGCAGGGCTGCTCTGAATCTCTTCTTTGCCCAGCCTGCAGCTGTGACAGGATTGCTCCGACCCAGGTGTAGGACCTTGCACTTGGCATGGTTAAACTTCATGAGGTTGGCATCAGCCCACCTCACAAGTGTGTCAAGGTCCCTCTGGATGGCATTCCTTCCCTCCAGGGTATCAACTGAACCACACAGCTTGGTGTCATTGGCAAACTTGCTGAGGGCGCACTCAATCCCACTGTCCATGTCAGCGACGAAGATGTTGAACAAGACCGGTCCCAACACCAATCCCTGAGGGACACCACTCGTTACTGGTCTCCAGCCAGACATTGAGCCATTGACCACAACTCTCTGTGTGCAGCCATCCAGCCAGTTCTTTATCCACCGAGTGGTCCATCCATCAAATTGATGTCGCTCCAATTTAGAGACAAGGATGTCGTGTGGGACAGTGTCAAATGCTTTGCCAGGTAGATGACATCAACTGTTCTACCCCTGTCCATCAGTTCTGTAGCCCCATCATAGAAGGCCACCAAACTGATCAGGCAGGAGTTCCCCATAGTGAAGCCATGCTGGCTGTCACCAAGCACCTTGTTGTTTTTCATGTGCCTTAGCACGCCTTCCAGGAGAATCTGCTCCAAGATTTTGCCAGGCACAGAGGAGAGACTGACTGGTCTGTAACCCTTTGTCATCCATTTTCCCCTTCTTGAAAATGGGGGTTATATTTCCTTTTCCAGTCATCAGGAACTTCACCTGACTGCCATGATTTCTCAAATATGATGGCCAGTGGCTTCGCAACTTCATTTGCCAGCTCCTTCAGGACCCACGGATGGATTTCATCAGGACCCATGGACTTGTGCACGTTCAGATTTTTTAAGTTCCTCTCCTACAGTGGGCCCAAGGTCTTCATTCTCACAGTCCCTGCATCTGCCTTTCAAGACTTGGGTGGTGAGGTCAGAGCCTTTGGCAATGAAGACCAAAGCAAAGAAGTCATTCAGAACCTCAGCCTTCTCCAAATCCTGTGTAGCCAGTTCTCCCAAGAGCTTCCTGAGGGGGCCTACATTCTCCCTAGTCTGTTTTTTATTTACTAGGTACCAGTAGAATCCCTTCCTGTTATCTTCAATACCTCTAGCTAAGTTTAATTCTAACTGAGCCTTAGCTTTCCTAACCTGGTCCCTAGCTTCTCGGGCAACATCCCTGTACTCTTCCCAGGCTGCCTGTCCTTGCTTCCACTTATAAGCCTCTTTTTTCAATTGAACTTTTCTCAGGAGCTCCTTATCCATCCAAGGAGGTCTCCTGGCCCTCCTGCTGCACTTCCTTCTAGTTGGGATGCAACACTCCTGAGCTTGCAGCAGGTGATCCTTGAATATCAACCAAGAGTCTTGGGCCCCCCTGCCCTCTAGGGCTAGATCCCATGGAACCTTCTGAAGCAGGTTCCTGAAGAGGCCAAAGTTTGCTCTCTTGAAGTCCAGGGCAGTGAGCTTGCTGCACACTCTTCTCACTGTCCTGAGGATCTCAAATTCAACCATCTCGTGATCGCTGCATCCAAGGCTGCCCTGGAGCATCACATTTCCAACCAGCCCTTCCCTGTTGGGGAGCATGAGGTCAAGCATGGCACCTCTCCTTGTCGGCTCCGCTATTACTTGCAGAAGGAAGTTGTCTTCCACACAATCGAGGAACCTCATGGATTGCGTGTGCCGGCCCGTACCGTCCTTCCAACAGATGTCAGAGTGGTTGAAGTCACCCATGAGAACAAGGGCCTGCGAGCGTGAGGCTTTTCCCATCTGTCTATAGAGTGCTTCATTCGCAGGTTCTCCTTCATCAGGCAATCTGTAACAGATCCCCACAATAATGTCTCCCATAGCTATATTCCCTTTAACCCTGACCCACAAACTCTCTGTTGACGGCTCACCTGTCCCCAGACAGAGTTCCATACTCTCCCGCCTACCCCTAACATAAAGGCCAAACCCCCCTCCCCACCTGCCAGGCCTGGCTTTTCTAAAGAGCCTGTAACCTTCCATTCCAACACTCCAGTTGTAGGAGCCATTCCACCATGTTTCTGTGATGCCTATTATATCATACCCCCGTAGATGTGCCCACATCTCTAATTCCTCTTGTTTGTTCCCCATGCTATGGGCATTTGTATAGAGGCATCTGAGCCGAGCTCCAGCTGAAGCCGGCTCATTGGCTGGAGCAGCTGGGATATCTCTACATTGCTCCAATTGCTCCAATTGCTCAAATTGCTTCAATGCCATTTCCAAGTGAGTCAATGCCATTTTATTATAGTATCTTTAGGTGAATGTTTTACTTTATTTTATTTTCTATTCAGAACAATCCAAAGTTTGAATGTGTACATTATTGCTAGTGGTGTGTAAAAGTACTAATTTAAGACAACAACTCTCAAACAACTTTCAGAAGCAGCCTTTGTATTATAGTTTTGTGACTCACAACAATCACCACATGATTCCCTCCTGTTTTATATTTCAAAAAGAAGTGGCATGCTCATCTTGGGGAAGAAGAAAGCATGGAGCTCTTCTTAGAGTGAGGGTCATCAGTGAGATTGAGGTTGCATGAGCCATCAGCAACATAGGAGAACAGAGTAAAACTGATATTCTAACTTTTTCCTCTCAGTAGGTTTGGAAAAAAGCGCTGCAGATATTTATAGAAGGAGAAAAAAAAAGTCACCAAGAATTACTGTCTTATTAAAGACAATTAAAACACATTAAAGCCTTTTCTTGAACCACAGGTTTGCCTAAGCCATGATAAACAGTGGGGAGGGTGAGACATATGACAGTTCATAAAAAAAAATATGGCTTATGGAATCACTTGACATTTTTGTAATCCCAATAGAAATAGGCGGACTCACCTCAGTATTTTCCAGTGTATGCTGGTGTATAAAAAGCAATTACATTTGCCTTTGAAGTCATGCTCAGGTATTTTAGATTTGAGCATCTCTAAGTTTCTGTGTGAATTGTTAATCATGATGCTTCCTGTTATTTATGAGCAGACATTTTGCTCTCACACAGACAGCATGACTGACAGACTTTTCCCCCACCATTTTATACGAATAATAAATTGTTTCAATGCACACACAGAAAGAACGTAATTTAGACTAAGCTATCATTTCCAGACTGTGCTTTATCTATTTTTTACTGAGTAGAAAATAAGCCCATAACTTACTGAAGTCTTTTCTACTTCTAACTTCTTTTCAGTGTTGTTCAACATACAGTATTTCCTCTAGAAAATATCTTAGACTACCTTGTCAGTGTTTTTTTTATTTTTTGTTTTGGTTTTTTTTTTTTTCAGTTTGGATTGTTTTTGTCTGATTTAAAGGAATTACTTACAAAAGATTGGTCATAAAATGCAGACATTTTGCTGTTTTTTTTTTTAAGAAGAAAAACATGCTCTTAGTATCTCAGTTCAGCATTATGATATCTTCTTTGAATACATTGTGAAGTTAAGGAAAGCTTGTGCCTTGAATTCAAATGGAGAAAAATGCATCAAAACTAAGTTAGAGACCCATTTTGAAGTTTAAGATGTTAAAATACAAAGGAGTCTTGGCTACTGCAGAAGTTACTTACACTGAAATTCTTTCTTTTTTTTTTTTCTGCACTCCTACCATTCTGAATCACTTTGTGCATTATTTATGAACTTCTTAGTCATGAGTGTTGAGTTAAAGTTACCTTCATTCTGTTTAGTTCAGTGAGTAATTAACTTTGTCTCATACTTTGTGGCTACTGATGCAGTTCTGGAAGTGTGTGTGGGGGGAACAATGTTCATGTTTGGTTGTTTGATTTAATTTTTTACTTTTTCTCTGCAGAGAGATGCATTTTTCACCTGAAGCTGTAACACTTTAATTCATGGGTAGCTAGGTGAAAATTTGTGTCTTGCATAACTACGAAGAGGTACACCAGTGCACCATGGGACCTTAAGCCTTTTGCATCCCTGCATGTTCAAATGATGAAAAAAGAAAAATGAATCCAAACCCAAAAATAACCACAAACCCCAGGAAAATCGGGTTTCAGCTGTATTTTTTCACTGTTTCTTCATTGTCTTCAGTAGCAACTACCAGAACTCCCTTACTACTCTGTAATTATGCAACTGATGCACAAGAGTCTCAGCTTTTTTTCCCACTAAAAAAGATGACAGAGAAGCTGTGCTCTATCAAGTCACTTCATTGAATCATCTAAAACTGGTACCTTTTGGCTAGAAAGTGAGTAGGGCTAGCTGTTTCTGAAGAAGATGTAAGGAACACTAGATAATGATGAACTAACTTGACATAATGAGCAATTAATAGCTGGCTTTCGAACCTAAGCAAGCAGGTTGGTGTTCTGTCTACTTATTTTTTTCAACCTCCTTTTTTATATTGCTTTCCCCCCTCCCTTGTTTATCTACAACAGCCTTGACTGTGCTCATTATCTTCATAAGTGCCTATTGTTCTGACCCTTGAGAAGTTTTTGGCCTTTTTATGTCAAAAAGGTATATTTATAGGCTAGTTTTGCAGTACATTAAAGTAGCAGGTCTTTTTCTCACTTTGTCCCATGTTGAATAATTGGGTGATAGATATAGGTGCAAAGTAAAATTGCAGAAAGCTATACCACAACAGGAACATCAAGAAATTCAGGAACAGAGAGGCTGGGGATATTTCTTCATCTTATCCCATGATTTCTTCATTTTGATATTAGAAATGATGTAATCATATCAGCTTTTATGCCTCTGTACTCCTATAGCAGAGCTGTTCTCGCTTTTCTGCTTATGACTAGAAACTCCACATTTCCAATGTGCATTTATTTATGGGCAGTGCTTATCCCTTTGAAAAGCCTTGTTTTTTTTTGTTTGGTTTTTATTCTAGTTTGTGCTTTGGATAAACTTACACAATGGTCTTGGATCCTCACTCAGCCTTTGGTTTACTAATCAAGTCCATGTTTCATAACCTCTTCTTAAAAGATCAACCCAACAGCTTTGTCTCGGCATACCTTGTGTGGAACTGGTTTGTGCTAGGAACCAGAGATTTGTACAAAATTCTGGTTAAAGTTTACCCATATCTAGTGAGATATCTTAATCACTTCCACATACCTACTAGAAATACTTTGTCTAAATAGACTCTTTTGGGGGCTGCACTTGTTTTTTAATTCAGAGGTGCATTACTTTGCTGTTTCAGTACCTTTTGATGTGCCTATAACTCACTTGACCTTCTGGAAACTCTCACTTTATATTCCTGTTTCCTGTTTTCCAATATTAACTTTCGTTGTCAATAATTTTTTTTAAGTTTTTTTTTTAATCCTGGTGTTGTGGTTTAAGGCTTATTCTTTCTTTTCCTATTGACATCCTTTTGACGTGTGCAAGTCTGGAACTGTTCTCTAGATTTTTTCTTGTTCAAGATTCAGGTTTTGGATAGCTTTTAAAATAAGTATCTATTCTAATAAAATTACAGGTGCCCTTTTCATTCAACTCCCAAAGTTTCTCATCCAGTTAACTTTACATTTCTTTTATCAAAGTTTACTCTTCTGAACTAAAGAATCTCAACTCCAGATTCGCCTTTATTATTTAATTTTGTTTAGATGAAATTAATTCCAAATAACTCTGCTTGTGTTAATTTTCTATAGCCAGTTTTTCTCCAGTGTCCTCATTACTTGCCAAAGCCAACTTCTCCTTTTTTTTACCTAGTAGTTGATAGAAAAAAAACCCTTTTGCTGTTATCTCCAGGCACATTTCCTCCCAAACTAGTATAATTTCTGTCTCTATACCTGGAAAGTTAGATCCTTACAGAAAAGAAAAAAAAACACAAACAAACCAATTGATATTTTATTTCTTAAATACTGTTGCAGAGATTTTCATCCATGTACCAGTCCAATCCTGTGAGGTCTGTATTAGACCCCTTAACTTTCTTTTAGCAGATCAGAAATATTCCACTGAAGATTAGTCGTGGCTCTGCATCTTCCTCAGTCTGGCATTGTCATTCTTGTTCTCTTCCAGATAAAATCTGGCAATAGTTTTTGTCACTGGCAAGGATTGGATTCTTCCCCTCTTGTACTGGGATACATTTCATCCTCAAGTCTATGTCCCAGTCCTCAAGTTTCAGTCCCAGGGACTCACTGAACATGATTCCATATACAGAAGTCAGCTTCAAAAGCACAATCAGACCAAATTCAAATATAGAAGCCATGGATGTTGCATTGCCTATAGATAATCAGTTATTCAGCATTTTCTATTTAATGTTAAAGCTTCTTTTTATCACTCTCAAATTGAGACCAGTGCCAAATAGGACTGGAATAGAAATACTAAGTGATGTTTTCATTACAGCTGGGATCAATTATTATGGCTCATTATTTTCAGATATTCAAGCTTGTGTTATTATAAAATGCTAGGTCATGCGAATGCTCCCACTGCAGTCATTCCTACAGACTATTGACTATCTGATATTCTAGTCCACTATTTTTCATCATTATTTTGATTTAGACTTCTTTAACTAATTTACATGTTGCCTAAGCATCAGTCCTTTACGACTGACTTTTACCTTTTGTTCCTGCAGCTAGCTCTAGCTTGCTGTTCAGACACATCAAAATGAATAGAAGCTCTGCTTGGGCAGTTCATGCCACAGAAACTCTGCAAATCCTTGCTTTTTCACAGTATCACAGTATGTTAGAGATTGGAAGGGACCTCGAAAGATCATCTAGTCCAATCCCCCTGCCGGAGCAGGAACACCTAGATAATGTTACACAGGAATGCGTCCAGGCGGGTTTTGAATGTCTCCAGGGAAGGAGACTCCACAACCTCCCTGGGCAGCCTGTTCCAGTGTTCCGTCACCCTCACTGAGAAGAAGTTTCTTCTCAAGTTTAAGTGGAACCTCTTGTGTTCCAGTTTGTACCCATTACCCCTTGTCCTATCATTGTTTGCCACTGAGTAGAGCCTGGCTCCGTCCTCGTGACACTCCCCCTTTATATATTTATAGACACTGATAAGGTCACCCCTCAGTCTCCTCTTCTCCAAAGACCCAGCTCCCTCAGTCTTTCCTCATAAGGGAGATGCTCCACTCCCTTAATCATCTTAGTTGCCCTGCGCTGGACTCTCTCTTTCCAGTGAAACTTCTCAGAAGGAGGATTCCATATCAGTGGTAGGGGCTAGGGCTGGCCCCATAGCTGCAAAATAGTCTTCAAATTAGTTTGTACTGCATTTATTACTGTAGTACATGAACACCTTGCATGCTCCCTCTGTAGATTTTTAAAGACATATTTTACTGTGAATTGAGCTGGAGAAAACACACTTGGCTTAGCTGTTAATTGCTGACAGACAAGACAAAAAAGTAGATGAGGCAGATATAATGGGGGCACAATGTAATGTTATCTGGCTAACGATTTTAGGGACTGTCCCTAATAAATGAGTGCTCTACAAGCCTGTCTCGTGGAAGTACTGCTGTGAAGAATGTTTCCCTTTTCCTGCCAAAGGAGAGCTAGGAATGCAATCAAAGGGGACTCAAATCATTTATTAACATGATTTCACAAGCCAAATGTTTAAATTTTCCAGCAAAATAAAAAAAGCTGTCATTACAAGGGTGAGTACTGCTGGTTAAAGCAAAAATTAGGGGACAGGAGCACTGGCTTCTGTTCCTGTTGCCAATACAGCAGGCAGTTATGACTTCAGACTTACCATTTAGTCTGATTTGCAGATGTTCCATTAACTTTAGACAGAGCAGGTGTGCTCAACGCCTTTGAAATTAAGCTTCCTAATAGTTTTGTACCTTAGTTTCTCTATTGTAAAATGAGGAAGAAAATAACAAGATCTAACTATCTGCTTGTAAACTGCACTGAAATGTCCATTTCAGAATGAAAGGCGCAGCAACTACTGTGGTAAAACTGCCCTTGCTGAGCTGGGCTACGCATAACAGAGGTAATATTTCAGAGAATGATATAATGCCATACCCCTCCCCTGACTGATCTTGCCCTTGTCCTTCAATTTTTCCAGTCTCTGGCTTCTGCATGCCTCTGAACTGAAAGGTCCTTGATGTACTCTGCTGCAAATAGCAGGATCTCATGAAGCAGGCTTTAAAACAACAAATCAGTCTGCTCATTTCACAGAACTGTTCAACATTTCAAGCTGTAAAATTTTTTGAAATTTCACAGGCCTGGCTTTTAGGTTCCTGATTTGCAAGGAGAAGCTACTACTACTATCCCAAAGGACCTGTGTAATATTAATCTGATAAAATTACTTTAGGTTTCATCATATATAAGGGGTAGATATTCATACACATTCATCCCTATGTGCTGACCAGAAGAAATATGGACCTACCGTTTCTGAAACTGTATTTGTTAACAGATTATTCATTAACATCATCCAATTAACTTATTTCACTTAGTATCTGCATTCAATTTTAAATTCTAAATAACAGATAAAAATATAGCTGTGTATTGGGATTTTCAACTTTTTGTGGGTATTCTTTGCTGTAAACCACTTTATTCTGCAGGTTATATGCTGGTGCTGAATAAACTATTGAACTGTTTCAAGCTTTGCAGCAGGAGAATGCTTTATGTAGTATGTCATCTTCCAACTAGCTAACTCTCTCTGTGCTTTGCTGATGACATCTTCCTTGACAAAACAAGAAGAAAGCCATCATGCTGCAATCAAATTTTAAGTGTCCTGGTGCAGTCACAGCTGTGTATTTGCTGCCTGTCTGCAGGTTTTCCCCAGCAGTCAACCAAGTCCTGGCTGTTTTGCCACAAGTGGGCAGTAATTAACTGCTAATTCCAGTCACAAAGCTCTTGGTCCTCTCACTCCTGGCTGAGCTTCATAACTCTTGGGCTGCCCTTGCTTTGGTCCTACCTGACTATGAAGTACTACAAAGGAACCTGGTAGCGCCGATTTACTCTGGTGTTCCTACAGGAAGTGTTTTAATAGTCTGCACAGGAGCTTGGGAAGGTATGCATTTATGTTTGAGGCTTGTTTGAAACCCAAAACAATACCTTCTCAGCACCACTGCAATCCTTTGATCAAGACTTGGGTTCTCCTTCTCCCAGCCATTTCAATAAGAAACTTCAGGAGTAAGTTGACATAACTGGATCTAGAGTATTAATTATACTTCAAAAACATCAATATTTCCAGTATTGGAATTACTGCCTTTCTTCTACAGGAAAAAAGCAAACCCCCCCCCAAAAAGCCCAACAAAGCTAAGCAAACCAGTCTGCCTTTGGTATGATTGCCAAGGCTTTCAGGGCCAATGCTGCATGGTATTAATATATCTTGTTTATCATTCTTGTTACTTTAAACAGTTGAATAATTGTTTCTGGGAAGCAGAAATAAATATGAAAATAGTATTTTTTAAGGCAAGATCCTTGCACTTTCCTTTGTGGGAATATTGTCACTATGCTCTTTTAGAAAACTGAGAATTATTTTACCTCTCTTTGGTCTCTTTTTAGGCTAGGAGGTAACTTATGACTGTATCACATGACAGGTAATACTTCATAACAAAAAGCCATATGTAAACATGCCATGCTTCCCTTGACACATGTCAGCCAGGTGAATTAAATGCTAAGACAAGTTTGTCTCATTTTAAGTTAGTGCATCTTGAAATGTGCTGACAGTAGGCACTGAAAACTTCCAGACTCTGGGCAGGAGGACAGATGAATTGGAGTATGTGAGAACTGAACCTGGAAGATGACTGAGCTATGGGCAGCTGCAGAATTGTTTCTAGGAAGCTGGAAGATCTATAGCCCCACTACGGGAAAAGTGACAGCTCTTATGATACTGGGAGACTTCAGTTCAGGGGTGAGATTTATACAGAAGGAAGGAGTAGGCTGGCAACAAGTTCGTATCTCCTGGGCACTTAGGCTCTTTGGGAGCAATAACCTTTTTCCTCATCCTGCTCTGGACATTTTTCTGTTGCTGTTTTGCTTATAAAAGCGCCAGTTCTCAAAACAGCCACCTGAAGCAGGCTGTGGACATCCTGCAGACACAGAAACAAGGCGTTTGAGGTGGGACATTTCTTACCACTATGGGTGACTGGATCCCCTCTCTGCCCAGCCAGTGCTGGGCAAAGCTGAAGCATGTGGTTTAAAGGATGGTGGTTTGCAGAAGTTTCAAAGCCTTCTCCTCTTGGCAAAGTTCAATTTCTCAGCACTTACAGAAATCAAGGCAGTGTTATTCTGTAGTCCCTTTTACTGCAGCTTCATGTCTCATTTGTTTTCTTGACCACAGCTGCTTGCCGACCAGCTTTCTTCAGGATCTTCAGAGTCCATGATGTTGCAGACAGAGTGTTACTTGAATTTTGGTTCCAAATATGCAGCAACAGATGGTGCAAAGCAGGTAAGAGAATTATCTGCCATTAAGGAAAAGAGGAAAAAGACAAGCAAATCTGCATATTTTTTTTTTTATGTTATTTGAAAGAAAGACAGTTCAAGGAATTTTTATATGAAGCAAAACCAGTGGTAAATAAATAGACAACCAGATAAGAAGTGTTTAAGATGAAGGAAACACTGGAAGGAAAAAAAAGGAGGTTTAAATGAAAATTACTTGCTTCCAAATAAGAGCAAAGATTGCTTGAAAAACAAAAAAAAAAGAAAGAAAACCTGAAACCAGTTAAACTTATATGGGCAGTCCATGTGAAATATCAGGTGGCTACTCAGGAAAATGAACAAGTCAAATAATTGAAAGGAGAAATGGAACTGCAAAGGATCGCAGAATTTCAAATTAAGTGAACAAATTGTATAGGGGGAGGTGTGTAGGCCATGCAGTACAATAGCTTCAATTGCCAGACAGCTTATAACAGTGGTTCTGAGTGAATGGCCCTTCATCTCTTGTGGCAAATTGAAGGTAATGCCAGTATTTCATAGTCATTTCACTTTTATTATCACCAAAAGTTTAGGCCAGTATTCTATTACCTTGAATGTCTTTATGATGCCAAGTTGAGCTGGACAAGAAATGAATTTAATGATTGATTTGCTGATTTTAAAGAAGAGGGCAAAAGGAGAAGGCAAGGTTGATAGGATTATTAGAAATTTAAGAAAATGAAAGAACTGAGAACATTCAAATGATTCATTTGGAAATGAAAATATTTCTTTTTGTTTTAAAACATTTTTGGTATTTCTAACCTCCTTTTCAAAAGCTGTACGCCAATACAGAGAGTAGTAGTAAAATGTTATTTTAAAAGATCTCACTTTTAGATTTGAAAATGCCAAAAAGTTCTGGCAATTTTTACTGATGCACAGTTTTTGTCTTTTAGTGGGATTTTTTAATTTGTTTTTCTTTTGTTATGTGGGATTTTCTTGTGGTTTTTGTTTTGTTGATGTTATTACTTTTTTAGAAAATCTTGCCTATTCATGTTGTCCCAACCAACTGCTTAAATTCATGTTTGCCACATGTGCAACATGAAAACACTTTTTTTGCTTCAGAATTCCATGCCTTGTGAGGCATGGGGTACTGTGGAGCAGTAGCTGTTAGCTGGTACCCTGTGTCCTAGGTGTGAACCAATATCTTCTTTCTCTGTCCTGCCCTTCTTCCTCCACTTCCTTATGAAGGTGCTTTCTTTGCAAGTGTTGTTTTCTACTCATGGACACCAGCTCCTGTGATTTGGCAGATGACTATCACAGGCACTCAGGAACATGAAATGAAAGTGGTATAGACTATAATGAAATCCTGTAAAATTTTATGCACCATATTAAACAGAGCAATTTTAAAATTCATATATTTGGCAGCCAAATGCAGCTCTTTCTAGGGAGGTGATGTGTGCTCCTGGCTTTTGCTTTTCTTCTGAAAACTGTCAGTCATGTTCTGCATCAGCCTGGGTTTATGCTTAGTTTTATCAGGCAGACCAGTCAGAACTGAATGGCATTAATGTCATCTTGGGGTAATGAATGTGTAGATAACCATCCCAGAGACTGGTTGGGAAAAAGCTACTGATGGAAGTAGCTGAAGGCTCTATTGATTGCATAATTCACATTTCTCATAGAAGAGAGTATGATCTATAAATTGTTTTAGGCTTTCTTACTGATGAAACAGCAAGAATGTTGCTGCTGATGGGCACATGAAGCAGTAATAAATAGCCATGTATGCATGCACAGGAAAGAAAAACGGTTTGCATTTTATCAACAGAGGAAAGGATTCAAAATGTAGCCCTGGATGCTTTGCAAGTTACAGCAGTGTGGATAGAGAAAAATGTGTCTTCTGTATAACAACGATAACATGAATGATAATAGAGAGGGTTATTCTCCCATTCTCTATTAGCTACCTCCTGGATAATACATCTGTGGAGGCTATTTCCTGATGACAGATAGCAATAGCATTAAATGATTTCTGATGAAACAGAGCTGATCAATGTGACTGACTGGAGGCCGTCTGGACCTTGAGGTATTAGGGGATTATGCTACTTCTAGTGGTCTATCTCTTGCTCACTGCTACATGACAGCATAGCTAACATATTACTTTTTTCAGTGGGGCAGAGCACTGGTGTGCTGGGCAGAGCACTGGTGTGCTAGCCAGAGACTGCTTGGGCTGGAGAGGTGCCGTACAATAAAATTATTTTAAAGCTTTTAGTGAAAAAACAGTAAGAAAACAGGAAAAACTCCTTTCCTCTTGGACCAGATTTAAATCACTGTAAGCTCAAAAGGAAATGCTTACACAAACTTCCGAATGAAATGTCATTTTGAGAAAAATGTGATAGAATGCTGTAGAAGACTAATGTCTTACCCCTCCTTCATCGCAGTCAAAATGATGTGACCAGGATGACCAATATAATCCTTGACTTCCTATAGGGATGATGATGATGAATCGTTGCTCTTTGACCCATGTACTTTTATGAAAAGCAACCCAGAAGGAGTTGCTGCTGTGGATTTGAAGGTCAGTATCAGTACACATATAAAGTGTCCATTCAAGAATGACTTGGTTAGGATTCAGCCTCCATTGTCAGTCATCTTTAATCTGATCACTGGGATATTTATGTAAATATGCTATACATATTTACATATATAGTATGTTTATAGTTTCAGAGCTGAGGTGACCCATGATGTTTACTCCAGCAAGCTATAGCTCAAGGAATAAGACTGTGTTAGAGAGCTGGGCACAGGGAAGCAGAGAATTTCTTGAAGGATTTTTTTGTATGATAAAAAACTCTGCTGTATTTGGGGACAAGATCTGCCACAATAAGCTTGAGGTTGCTAAAAAATGTGCTCACTGACATGGAGATAATACAAAAGTTGTTGGAAAGGTGGCTTACAAGTCTCAGCCAAAGACAAATCAATAATTCACAAGTTTGAAACTATTGGGAAAGCTGCCAGGTGCATCACCCAGTGTGTGTGCAAGTGAGCAAGAGAAGGAGATGAGCATATAGAGTGGATGGTGATTGCTGGAGAATGTCTTTACAGGAAAACTAGCCTGTTCCAGATTGCCTGGCCAGCTTAGGACACGAGATGGAATCTATTTCAGCACTTCATGAATGAGGGTCAGGCAGAAGGTTAAACCGAGACAAGGACCGGTGAGAGACTGGATGCCAAGCTTTTGGGAATTAATCACGTTTTTGGAAGGCACTCAAGGTAGATACATTGCTGTGTGGGCAGACAAGGGGAAGAGCTGTGGCAGCTGAGCTCAGGGTAAGAACCACAGTGGCCATTCAGGAATCCCCACCAGTTCTCTGTCCTTTCTGATCTGTGTGTTGGCATGCAGCAAGCATGGTGTCAGAGCCCTGCTTTGTGCCAGCTCCTGAGGGCGTGTTCTCTGGTGGGAGAGCAGTTGAGCACTGAAATGAGGGTATTTGAGCTTTCTCTTTGTTCATGAGACAGGATGGTTTGTACTGATCTTTGCTGAGCTAGTCAGGAGCCGTCGCTGTCACTTTCACTTTACTCTCACTTTCCGTGAAGACCCTTGACAGCATCTCCTCAGCTCCTGTTTCCAGGATGTATTAGATACGATGACTGTACAGGCTTCCCATGACATGTATGTGTAAGGTCTCAGAATACGCGCAGTGAAGACAACCTGTTTGTCCAATCACCTGAGATGGTTGATCATTCCCAAGAAAGCAAGCAAGGTACTGTGGCTGAGATCTATTTGGAGCCTAAGCATCATTGGGATAGCTCTTGCATGAAACCTGGAGTGACATTTTTATCACTGTAATATGGCTCTGATTTCCATGAGACTTCCTTTGTGGTCCTGAACAGGTACAATATCCCCCATATCACCCAGTTTGCTGTCCCTTGCTTATGGTTATGTGATCATTCAGAATTTGTGAACTTGAAGTATAACCAAAAAGAGGTTAATTCCGCCACCATATGCACCATAATGGTTGCTGTATTTAGCTGCCCAGGCAATTGTCTGTAATACTGCTTATAGCATGAATTATAACTATATGGGGTGACCATTTAATAACTTCATTCCATGTTTCAATACTGCATCCTTAATTGTGTATTGTAGAAGGCAGAGTCAGAAAGAGTGGGAAGCCTGGTGCAGCTTTATCCAGCTCCCCATGAATAGATATACCTCTATAGTAGCAGACTGGGTGACCGGCTGCTTATCACTTCAGACCCTGCTGTCCTGCATGACCTGATAGGATGATTGATGATTTTGCTTTATTTACTGAGACAAAAATTATCAGCCTCAACTTTAAACAGAGCTGGGTGGAGAACATCTGAAGTTGGCCAAACCAATTTTGACAGGGTTCCAAAGAAAAGAAAAGCTCCTTTGAATCTTTCAGAAAAACAGTATTCTTCACATCTGCTACACTAATTATTTAGCATCAGATTCTGGTGCCAAAGACAGAGTTTGAAGGAACAGGCAGGGGCTATTGTAGCCACAGTGTGGGAGATGGGACTCCACCAAAATTCCTAAACTGGGAAGTGATTCACTTATTTAGCATTTTACTGCTGTAGATGTACTACTAAACAAAGGCACATTTAAAAATATCTTATTACTCCAATTTAATTTTATTTTATTTACTCTTTTATTATTTATGTAAAAAACTCACAAAACAAACCAGTTTAGAGTGCTTGTCAAGTACTGGGTAAGGCAGAGAAGCACAAGAAAGAGAGAAGAAACCCTAAAATCTGCCCTGTGATTAAATGGTTTACCTCAGTTTTGGTGTACAACTCTATAATAGTTAAGCGTGATGGTCTGGGGGCAGTATCCAGCTCAGAATGGCTCTAAATCTTTGTAAATTAGAAGGTTGGAGGGTATTTCCAGGAATGAATCTTACAACCTTCCCCTAAATATCTACCAGTAGACATGGTAAGAAGCGGGGTACCAGCCCAAACTGACATGTCTGTCCCAGGCTGACAGTTCTGATGCATGAACAGATTAGAGGGGTTTTGTAAGACCTGATAGATTTTACAGTGCTAAATTCAAAATTACCTTTTTTTGAAGCAAATATGCACTAAATGACTTAGAATTAATGTACCATACCAACCTGTATGCCTGCTAGATAATGACACAGACAGGTCTCATATTCTTCCAAATAAAATGCAGTGTATATCAGAAAGGTATTTGAGAATCTGCTCTGTGTATTTATTGGCAAGATAATCTTTCTGTTCTATCCAAGAGTTTCATAGCTTTGGAGCATATACTCTTCTTTCCCCTGTCCTCTTTCCTTCCCCCAGTAAAGCTGACTTTATGAAGAACCATTTTTCAATATTTTAATACTTTCTTTAAGAAGTCTTAAAAAAATTACTGCCTGGCTGCTCATTTTGCATTTCAGCTTGACAAATGTACAGTTTTTACTTTATATCCTTTGTAGGCTTTTACGTATATTTCTGAGGGGAAAAAAAAGGCATTTATCATTCAGGACAAATAAAATTTGTTAGTGAGGACAAAAAGAGTTACTACCATTGCAAGCTTGTAACTCTCAGTTATAGCATCAAGCAGAATCCAGCACTTACATCTGCCTCTGCCTACGATGCATGTTGTGCAGGGTACTACACATTGAGTGTGAGGGTATCCCTGCCTTATGGTAGATAATGCTCTGAATCAGTTCAAGATGGCTGTTGCTGAGATCAGACATTCAAGAAGATGGGTAGATGGCTAAGTTTGACTTCTGTATTTCTAACTCAAAGATAGCAGTCTGAAGCCTGCTGCTTAGTAGCTTCAGACTACCACAACTACAGCTATGACAGTCACACCTTTCTCTCTTTCCTCATGAAAGGAGATGACCACACTGCCAATTATATCATGCTATATAGTCCAATTAACTCTAAGCAAGCTACTGCAGGTACCAGAAATCATCTGACTCCAGCAGTATGGGGATCCATTCTGATTGATTTCTCCTGCTTCTTAGCAGCTTTCTTGGCAAAGAAAATTAGCTCACACAGTGCTCTGCTCTTCAGCTGGGCAGGCTGGTTTGAAGGTAGTGTATCTGCCTCCACTGTGTGCTGCAGAAAAGCCTGTGAGCAGAGCCCCCTTAGCGTGCCAAAGGAGCACCTCCCTGCAGCAGGGGTGGCCAGTCATACGCTGAGATGTGTTAGCAGGCTTGCACCCAGCAGAGCAAGGGAGGTGACACTGCATCTGGGGTGTTACATCTGGGTTTGGGCCTCCCAGTACAAGGGAGACACGGGCAAACTTGAGGGAGCTCAGCAGACAGCCACCAAGATAGTGGGATTAGAAGAGCTTGCCCTGTGACAAGAGGCTGGGGAATACGGGCTCAGTTACGCTGGAGAAGGGAAGTCTTTGATGTAGGGCTAACAGCAGCCTCTCAGTCTCTACCAGGAGGGTATGAAGGAGATGGTGCCAGGCCGTTCACAGTGGTTTATGGAAGAAGGACGAAGGATAATGCTTGTAAACTGAAACAGGAGAAGTTCAGAAAGATGTAAGGAAAAGCTTTTATATCATGTAGACAGCCAAGAACGGGAATAGGCTGTCAAGGGATGCTGTACCATTTGTATCCTTGGAGGGCTTCATGGCCTGACTGAGCACCCAGCTCTGACCCTAGAGCTGATGCTGCCTTGAGGAAGGTGCTGGACTAGCGACCTCCTGACATTCTTTCCAGTCTGCGTGGTCCGATGGTGCACTTGCTTTAAGACAGATGATGGACTAGGATAGCTAGGATTGACTGCTCTTGACTAACAGGAAGGGAGGTCTGCAGATTTGTCAGCACCTGGAGTAAATCTGTGGTTAGTGAATGAGAGGTCCAACTAGACCCAGCTAACTACAACATCAAACTTCTCTTTAACATTATTAAAAATTAAAGATGTTAAAATTAGGTAGTTTAAACCATTCTCTATCCCTTTCCTTATTGCCTTGTCTAAAATTAAAATAACTTGCTTTTTAGATGGGGAGTAGTATGATCCAGAAGACTGAATGGCAATTCATAACACATTTTTTGTTGAGGTCTTCTGTATCCTGTTGATGAAAATGTATATGAATGAAGAGATTTATATAATTATTCAAGTGAAAACTGCCCTCTGGTTCTTTCTATACATAAGCTAATGCTGGCCAGTGGAGAGGAGAAAGTCACTTCCTTACTATTGGGAATTCATATGGAAAACAGCATAAGAAAAGCAATTCAAAACTTTTATTTTAGGAGATTTATGTGATTCAACAGTAAAATATATTTCAAGCATCTGACGCATTCTTTTTTCTGTCAAGATCAGAATAGTAAAACCACAGACATTTGCAAGCAAAATATAAAACGCACCAGACCAAAAAAATCCCCAGTTCCATATCTGCCTTTACGCACTATATATGTCTTATGTATCTTTATGTTTTGTAACTCTTTTTTTACCTCTGACTAACTACAGCTACCACTATAGCTATGCCAATTTCTACTATTACTGTTATTGCTGCTGTTGTTGCTATTGTTATTATGATTACAATTACTATTAGTTCCCTGGCTGTAATGAGTACCTTGGGATGATTTTTAAAATGGAGTTTGCTGAGACAAGTAAATAAAAATTTAGAAGATCATAACAGCTCTTTCAGATGCTTGGTAAGCTAAATACTAACTTTATTATAGACTCATTATCTTTTATCTTTGAAAAATTCTGTTCATGCCAATTGCGTGTATGCCAATCAGTTGTCATTTGTAAGTAACATGTCTATATTGTTTTAACAATAAACCATGTTTTAGCAGAATACAGAAATATAGAGATGCAGCAATGAGTGGCAGTGTTCAAATAGGCACTCTCTGTGGGCAGATGTTCCCCATTCAAAGTGGGGCATCTGCTGAAGCTCTTGCATCCCTTTTTCTCCCCTCCCCAGTCTCTGCTTGCCTCTGTTAACTGCTAGAGGGCACTGCTCTGGGGGCACAGGATGTAATCACAGCCTGCACAGCTCCCAGAAAAGTCTGCAGCGTTAGTTTCAAAGGTCTGTGATGGGGGTTTGCAGCAGCTCATCTGAATTTTAAGATGTGCTCAGCTTCCTGATCATAGACCTATGGACCTGGCAATCTCCCACTAGCAGGTGGCAGTGAGCAGTGCAGGAGCAGTGATATTTTCAGAGCACGCTACAAAAGGTATGTGAGACTTTGGTCCAGAAAGACAAATGCCTAATAGCTTTTGAATTCTGCAGCAGGTTTATGTTGATATAATAACATGCAAAGCAGAACACAGTGAACCTCTTGTTTAGGCTGGCCAGTTACACATTTAATTCTGTTTTATTCTGAGCAACCATTTTTTGGGAAGGGAAATTTGTTTAGTTAACTAGGCAATATTTTCTCTATAATATTCAATACCATTGGTTTTGGGTTTGTGGTTTGTTTTTTTTTTTGTGTTGAATGTACACTGGCTGCTGTGTAGATGCTGATGAAGAAAATATATATTCACTATGAAAATACTTGGAGCTGGAGCAACTCCATCCTTGTCCACACAATGAATCTAGTCATGGACTTCTGAGTAATGTATAACATCAATATTGCCATTCATCACTTTAAGTACAGATAGTTACATTTAATTGGCTTTGGTGCTAAGAGAAAACTCTCTAGCATAAACCAAAATCAGTCTATAGCCACAAGAAGGCTCTGTTAACAAAGCCTATGACACACCAGATAATTTCCTCATCTTTCCACAGTGCAGATCATCATCTTCAAGCTGCTTGCCAGTTTATTTTTTACCCCTTTGTAATGCTTCCCATACACAAGTTTTCTCATTTGGAGATATGTGGAAATGCAATTATGTCATTCTGTTATGACTTATTTGCAGATTTCCTATGGCCAGGTCAAACAATTATTTGAAACTTTTCTGTAACCCTTTCATATCTCTTTGATGATGACAACCTGTTAAGCACATGGTATGTCGGACTCCCAAATGCTATCTAAATAATCTGTAGGCGAAAAATGATGGTGTTTAAACATCAGAAATGAAAGAGATTCCAATACTTGCAAATTTAATCCACATAAACTTCTGTAGATTAGGTATGTGTATCAAGGTGTATTCTCCTCATATTCTGTCCCAGCATATGGGCTCTGCTGAAGCAAGCAAATGCTTCAGCAGTATAACACACAGTATGCGGGCGCACACTGCTACACCGATGAATGGCAGTGTGAAATCCCCAAATAGAGATCTGGACTGACTTGCCAGAATTACATATTAACTAACAAGAGTCCCTTGACCACTCTTGAGATCCATAGCATTTCTGTAGTTTTGAAGGTTGCTGGCCACATGAATTATCAACACAGCAGTTTTGCATTATCTGTTATTCCCTCCATACAGCCCCTGTCTCTGCCCAAGATCCTAGACACAAAACGTCTTCAGAGGTAGACAAGATCCTTTCCATTTAGTGTCAACTATACGTCTCTTAGGAATTGCTGGATATGCAGATTCAGCAACTGTTTATCTTCTTTGCTAGATAGCGTGATCCTACCAGAGAAGCCCTATGTAAGAGTCATATCTATTTCCAGCTTAGCTTTTACAGCTGTATGGTTATCCACCAGATTAAATAGGAGGTCATAGTTTCAGTGCTAGGTTTGACTGCACGATGTTCTGCCAATACAGGCCTCCTGGTTACATGGCCTGTGTAGTTCTGAAAATAACCCTTGCCTGTTAACTGAGATTCTTCCTTTTTAAATATTTGACACACTGTACCTTTTCTATCATTAATATATTTATTTTTACTATATTTATTTTTACTATATTTATTTTATGAAAACCTTTGTGTCCTTGTCTGTCTGCAGTCAATGGTTTTATCTCTATTCCTGACTACGTTTGACAGCAACACACTTGAGAGAGGACCCTGGTCACTGAACTGAATAGAGATTGAGTATATTTAACACTGGACATATCAACCTTCACTGATTTAGTATAAACACTTGGCATGAATAAAGGCTGTAAGAATGCAAATAACTACATTTAAAAGTGGATTTACTTTACAGCCATGTAATAGGTTTGCTAATATTTACTGTTGATAAGCTGATATCTTTTTTGTTGGGAGCTAAAGACATCCTGTTTTCCTGAAGCATTAAGGGAATGAAGGACTAAAATCTCTGAAAGTTCAGTGGCTGCATAATTCATGTTTATTATTTTCCCTGGAAGGGAGTTTCTGATAGCCACTCAATGGAGATGAAAAAAAAAAGCAAAGCAGAATACCATTTTCATGTCGCAGCAACATAATGAATGAGAGAAGCTATTCATTCCACAGGGGATGGGTACTCTTGAAGTAGGCAATCCATAAATCTCTTTCATTGTGTTTGTCAGCAGTCATTTTTAAGGGCTTCTTTCTCAATTCACATGTTGTGGTTATTAGTAACCTCATAGCTGTGCTGCAGATGTCATTGAGGCTTATTCCTTGGAGCCATGTCATCAATCATGGTTTTCACATGGTTTTCACATACTGGAGCAAAATAACCCATAGTATTTTTTTTCCCCTAGTAAGCATGACTTCAATAACTTAAATGGAAAATGTAAGATATAATCATCATGCACATGCACAAACCACATTGACTTGGCTGCTTAAACTGCTGCAAGGCAGGGACATTTTTGGTAATACTGTACAGTTTCTCTGAGACTTACCTTGCATGCACGGATAAAAAAGGCAACCACAGCTCTGACCTATGTACAGGAATTGCTGCTGATGCAGCTGAGGTTGGAATTGCTGTAAACTTATTCCAGATACCACTTTTCAGATGGCAGGCAAGTGTCACTTGGACAGCTGCAGGACCTTATGAATGTGAGATGCTTGCTAGAAGATGAAAAAAGTTGTTGAAAAAATATATGTTTAATGAGAGCACAAAAGGCATTTCATATATTTCAGCAAAAAAAAAGTCTGTATGTAATCTCAATATAGAAAGAGTCATATCTACTATGCAGTTCTTAGCTGTAAGGTGAAAGGTGAGGAGCCTAAAGTTTTCTCTGAAGTATGGTGTAAGTGTGGTAAAACATTATATGCCTTCTTACATGATCAGCTCTAACTATGTGTATGCACATTTTCTAATAATGATATTTCCAATCCAGGAGGCTTTATAAGTACATTGCAAACTTGGCTAAAAATCAGCTTCTTCCCTGGAATGGGTTGCACCTCAGTAGTGAACCTCATAAATTTCAACGATAGGCACATACATCAGAGTGCTGATTTATATCTTGGCTGTTGATCAATGACACCATACATTTGCTGCCTGTTTACGGAGTAGATGGAGTGTTTTGGATCTCTGCAGTTGTGTACTGAGCTTACCACTTTACACTTCCTGCCAAATACCCTTTTTCAGCCTGAGCATATTTCTTCTGTACTTCAGTTATGGATTTACCAGCAAAATACAGCTCCAATGAGCTCTTCCTGAAATTGCTGCTGCAGCTGTTTTCATCCACCTAAACTGTCCCTACAAACTCTGTCAAAAACAAAATCTGAATCTATCCTGTCATGTAAGCTTGGGACATGAGCTTCTTTTTGGATCTTGACTCATTTAATCTACTTACCTTACCTTTGGTTCTTTCGAGCTTAAACCTGGAGTGGGTCAGCTGACATCACAGGGAGGAAAACAGCCATGCAGGAGAATGTATTGTTTGTCTTCTGTTTCTTCCAAGCGTTGTGGAGTAAATAAACTCAAACCACCATCCTGGAGAATATAAGCCTAAACACAAACACAGACAATCAGAGGAATAGGGTGTAAGTACATCTGCTGGTGGCCACCATTTCTGAGGAAGCAGGTTCTGTCAGATCACCTTCTCTCGTCTAATTTGGCTGTTTCTCAAAGTTAGAAAATATCTCCTGCTACTGATAAGCTATTTGAAAGAACTGACCTAACAATGTGGTAGAAAGCTATTCAAAGTATACTGTAGGATTACAGTCAGGGCTCTCAGTACTGGTTAAATAACATTTTGCAGGCAACTGCATTCCTCCCTCTCAGGACCACAATGGTGGCAGCTTCTGGCAGTGTAGGAGAGCACTGGCTTAGAACAAGCTCTGGACATTCAGGCTGTCCTTTGATAATTTTCTGGCTGCTCAAAGTTATTTATCCTTTCTAAAGCAGCCAAAACAGTCAAGCTCTTTTTCTGTGTTTGACCCTTTTCTTTGGCAGATCTGATTTCCTCCTATTATTCTGTGTGTTGGGAAAGCATGCATCACATTCCATCTCTGCCTTCCTGTCCAGAGGTGCCATCCATTACTGCATCTGCTCTCTCTGTGTCCCTGCTGGAACTTGCCTATTTTCAACATAGCAAATGTGTTGAAAACATCAGCTCCCAAACAGGACCATGAACATGGGACAAAAAGTTCAAACTGAATGTAAGCTGTTGGACAAGAAGTTGGATGGCCAGATCAAAGTGGTTGTGTTTTCAGAAGCACTAAGGACTTTGAGCTCTCACTGAAATCCAAACCAGGAGCTTTTAAGATGACCATACTTTTATGCTTTTAGAATTTGACAGGTTGAGTGTTTAAATATGTGACATTGCCTGATATTTAACTTTAGCAAAATCCCACAAGTTTCTGAACAATACCACCAAATGTGAGAAGCATAAATCTTTCATTTCATTGCCTTGTTCAGCCACTTAAGGCCCATGAAGATACTTACTCTGTCACCACTTGTTTTGCCACAGGGAAATTCTCATTTGTCATCTTAGAATTGTCCTTTAAAATGCTCACAGATTTTATTCTAATGATGTCTTCCTTCACTTGTGGAAGCATTATAAAAGCCCATAAGTGATGCAGCAATACAATGGGGAATAACATCAGTTTCAAGTTCATTGTTAATTGGCTTATGCTAAAACAAACCAATGTCCCCAGAGATGGCTGGATTTACTCCTCCTGCTTAGTGCATTAGACCCATCAGATATTCACATATACTTTGTACAACATTACACTGATGGCATTACAAAAATGTGAAATATCAAATTTCGCATTTTAAAGCACCTGTCAAACCACAAATGCTTTATGAGATAATTTAAAGATTGTTAGATTATTTGCTAAAACTTCACTTTTTTTAAGACTTTCGGTTCTTGAAAATCACTTTTTTTTTTTTCCCACTGAGTAAAACTTTCTAATGCATATAATCCCTTTGGTTTCAATGAGAAATGAAACAGCGTGGTGCTAAGTGACAGAAGTAAAGCTGCCAGAACCTGCCCATATGCTTCCCAACTACTCTGCACCAGAGCAGCTTTGTGGCAGAATGTTACTGTACTTCCACTTCAAGCTAAAAACTTTATTTGATATACTTTAGCAAAAGTCATGCCCAGATTCCCTTGAGTATCTCAGTTAAGCTACCAGCATCTTCTGTGTTTTAGTAAAGTAAATGTAGAATTTCACTTGCTCCTGCTGATGCTCAGGCATCTTCCTTTCTCCAGAATTGTTCTGTGGAACATGACTCTGTAGAAGGGAAATCATTTTAGCTGGCTAAAGAGGTAGAAAATTGGCAAAGCAAGTAATTGAGAGCCTCTGAAGATTTCAAGAAAAGAGATTCTTGGTGTGGGGAAAGAATATTTTTTTTGGTAGCAATATTCAGTAGTTGTTCAGATGCAGGAGGTCCCTGTCTTTTGGAGAGCTCAACTTCTTCAGGGAGATTGCCATCTTTTGTGGCAATTTAGATGAGGAAAATCTGGAGTGCAGACCTTTAAAAAACACCAGGTGAGTTCTTCCCTGCCAACTGTAATGTCTATTTCTTTTAATATAAAGCCTTGCTTGCAACACTTCTGAAAGCGTATTTAGTACAAGCCTGTGCCCTGAAGGCACAGGTTCTAAAGAGCAGTTGCTGACCTTGGATACCCACTGTTGACTACGCAGCCTGAGTCTGAGTTTTGCAGGTGCTGATAGACTCATAGAATACTTAGGGTTGAAAAGGACCTTAAGGTCATCTAGTTCCAACCCCCACGCCATGGGCAGGGACACATCACACTAAATCATGTGAAACAGCTGGCTAGAAAGGTTACAAGATTGGACCTACAGAAATACAAAAGCATCTAAAGCAAGTTGTTATATGTTTAGATTCAGGACCTTCTAAGTATTTATACTAAGTGAAAGTAAGCATGTCAATATAGTATATACAACTGTGTAAAACTGGATGCCATGTCATAATGTTGAATCTTATTCTCTGATGACTTACATAAGAAACATACTTTTCAAAAGAAAAATTATGTCCTCAAAGACCTTTAAGAAATTATAACTTCCAACTTGAATGTTTGATTTCTTTTCCCTTTATTTAAATATCTTTCTCTCATATAAACTACAAATTAATACTAGAAACACAAGAGATCCATTAGTCTTATCTCCTTCTTGGCATACTCTAAAACCATCACAATTATCATTTGTAAAAAAATTCTTCAATGTACCTCTTCACTGACTGACTTGGCCTTTTTCATCTTATTGCTTCCCCATTGTCTCCTCACTTAACTTTTTGGATCTGAACTGCTTCACAGAAGAATGTATGACTTGTGCTTTATTATGTGACAAATATATTGTGTTAGAAACCCTATTTTAAGTCATTTGCATAAATGGTAAAGCTAATAATTGAGGCATCCTGATAAATATTTCGTGTCTATATGTACCACAGTTGATTGTCTTTGCCTTTTCTTTTATTTTTTTTTAATTTTACATTAACTTAAAATACTGGCAATCCTTGGTGTACCTATGACAACAAAATGCATATTGTTTAATAGTAAATCTGAAATGTCAAAGCTGATCACAGTGGTTTGACAACTGTTTTTGGCCGACTGACTCAATGTACCTTAACAATGAAAGGTTTTCTGAGAACAGATACTTAGAGGTGTTTAGAAATTCAGGAAATTGTAAGATGACTGAAATTAGATACAGATGATTAAGATAGTCAGTATCATCAGTTGATTGTCATCCAGCTTCTGTTTAAAAAACCTAGTGATAATGATATTGGATTCTGCCCCTTGAAAATGTTGTGTTAAAAAGGCTGCCTTACAGTTTTTTACTGTTTAGTGTTCTATACAACCTCTGTGTAGAAAAACTTCTATTAATTAATCCAACAAGTGACTAAAACATTCAAGCACCACAGTGAGACAATAACTTAAGATAGCTTTTCTTCTTTCGTACCTATTTTCTTTCTTATGTATTGACTAAAGAATGTTATTGATGACTTGATTAGTTCTTTTTCAGCTGGGGGAGAGTTTACTATGCCATAAATCATTAAGCTACCATCTAGTGGCAATCAGAGTTATTAATTGTGAAAAGCCGTTATGATTGTAGAAATGTAAGGTGATGAACAGGGACCTTGATTAAAAATAAAAAAAAGCCTTATTCTTTTGTGAATTATTGTGTTAAATGGCTATAACTCAGTTTTGATTTGTTTTACTTTTTAAAGTAGCATGAACCTTTTCATTAATATGTTTCCAACTTATTGTCTAGTATTTAATATTTTCTTCACACTAATTGTCTGATTTCTGTCCTGAAAGAGAAACTTCTCATGAAACCATCACGAAGAAGACAACCACAAAGCACCCAATAGCTTATAAAAACTGCAAGAAAAGCAGACATTTCATATTGTTATACGGGCGAAGTTTCACAGGTTCTTCAACTGAGATGAATGTGGTATGTAAGTATCTTTATGGATGGGTATCTGTGGGCATCGGGAAGAGAGAGTGATGAACACCGAGAAATATTTTGAATATATTTCTAAGTATAGAAAATGTTCCCTGACAATAATACTGCTTTCTATACAAAGTCTTTTGCCTGTTCTTCATATTACATCTGTGTAAAATGGGATTAATAAAGCTTATTTTACTATTGATGCACTTGTGGTTAAAAAAAGTGTTCTCATTTTAAAGGACTACAGTCCATAAATGTAAAGCCTGTAATTGCTAATAACAAGCCCAGAAAAGTAAATTTATGTGCCTAGATCTTTGGTTTGCATCATATACCCAACATTACAAACAATTTCTGAACCTATTTCTTATGGTTTACAGTGTTGCCTATTAATTCTCTTTCAATTTAATTTGTTTTATTGTAATAGTCACAAAGTCTGTCCTTTACAATTGTTTCTTCATCAATTTATTTGTATTAAAACATTTCTAGTCACTGGTTTAGAAGAGACTTATAGAGAGTGCATTCTGAAAACCAGTATGTATCTTTCTCCGTCTTGGTGTAATACAGGTGACATATATTAATTAAACACGCAACTTTCAAAGTACAAGTTTCCATATAGGTCTTTATAGTCTCCTTTATCTCTAACGCTTCATAAAATAAGGAAGAACCACTGATCAGGAAGCATAGTGATACAACAGTCAAAGCAAGTTTGCATTGCTTTGTTAAATGTCCTATCAAGTACCTTGAGCTAGCTTGTCAGATCTAATCAAAACTCTTTGATGCTGTGCCTTCTGGATGAGCAATTTTGATTTTAGGTAAATCTGGCATTCATATTTATGTTTTAAACTAGGTGTAGCATATAATGTTTGTGTTTTGATCACCGCTCCAATGAGCAGAAAAGTTTTTTTATCATTTTAGAAGTAAGACGTAGAGTTCCAAGATTGTAGTTGACTTGCAACACAACAAAATAAATCTTACAAAAACGTCAGCATTTGGTGAACTATGCGCTTCACATCAAGCTGTGTTGATGTCTTAAATGAAGTATAGCTTAAAGATGAGGTGTTAAAAGGGAAAATTACAGATGTACAATGAGTTTCTTTAAAATTATCACTTATCCCTATTCCATTACTGTAGCTGTCATTTTATCTTTTGGACTTTATTTTTTCCTACAATTTTTTAGCTAAAGTGTCTGAATTATGAAAGAAACTGCCATATTATGAATAAGTCTTGATAAAAGCAGAAGATGAAATCTCTACAAACTCAATATTTAAGGTCGCATATATAATATTGGTTCTGACACATTGTTAAAAACTGAGGGCTTTTCTTTAAGTGAAGGAAGTTCCATTGTAAACCTGGGATTTTCTTTAAATATATATGCATACCATGAGTATATGTTACAAAATTCTTGTTTCTGACAAGCACACTTCCAGACTGACATTTTTCCTTCTTGTGGCTTTCATCCAATGCACATCCCTTCTGTTCTTTTTACCTTCTCACACTAGCATGCCACTATCATAAGATACTAAACATAACACAAGTCTAAATTTCACCATTGGGTTATCATTTCAGCAGGTTTTTTCGTATTTGTAAGAAGAACATTCACAGCTGAATACATCAAAAGGAATTTCAATAAAAACAGGATTACAGAAAATTCAGTTTTACTTTTGCTTTAGGTCAGCTTGCAAAACTTCACTTATCCAGCTCATCTGTACTGTACACAAAGGCAAGCCATTTCCTCCATTAGTAAATGCCAGTTCTCTTAACTGTTGGCATTTCCTGATTTCAGTCAGGGTGGAATCAGGAAATGTAGATATATATGAAAATATTTATAATAGCTACAAGAGGCTATTAATTATCTTCAAAGCAACCAAGGTCAGGAAATTAAACTTAAGCTTCCAAAATCGACCTAAGTTTTGATGCTGATTTCCAAACACCACCAATCTCTTTACAGTACAGGATCTGAGTCAAATATCAAGTGATCACAAAGATTCGAGCCATCTCAGCCAATGTCAGGATGAATGCTGGACACAGAGTTTTTTCATTCCAAATTGCATGAAACATTGGCCAGTTTTCTTTCCAAAAGCAGAAAATAGAAAGAGGTAGTTCATGCTTGCTGTGTGACTGTTTCAGAAGACTATGTTCTACATTTGGGCCAGTAACCCTTACTTTACAGCTCTTGACAAGAAATAAGTGTATCATACTACATTAACAAATAGTGTTTTTGAGTGAGCCACAGACGAAATCATATGATGTTGTAGACTGTGGCATTTTAGTGAACTGTGTTAGTCAAAAACCTGAAATATTTTGGCTAGGAAATATTTCTCAGTGGCTGTAGTTACTGTATCACTCACTCAGACTACCTCTTTCTTCATCATTGCTCGCCAATGAAACCAAAATGTCATATTTCCTTCTCCTCATGTAAAGTATGTGTTCCCTAAAACTCTCCTTTAATGTTCCTCTTTGTTTACAGAACATGCTAATAAATGTCTTAGAGGATTTAAATTTTGTCTTATGATTGACAAATAATCGCACGGTCGGGTTGTGTACCTCCTTGTTTTCCATTTTCTGCTACTGGACTTAAGTGCCTTCTTCAGAAGACAGGCTGCTTACCTGTAGTCTGACCTGTAATTAATTATTTTTGTCCTTTGGCACAGTTCCATTCTTTGCTACTCCGCTTAGCCAAATGTGTCTTTCCAGTACCCAAGATAGATATCTCACTTATATTCCAGCTGTTTCTTTTATGCTTTCCCATATTTTCACAGACCATCAAAAAAACAGCCTTTCAATTTAGTTATCCAATAAATACATATAACAGCAAGTTGTATCCAAAGCTCTGTGTAATTGCATGAAAATGGAACATATGTGTCTGAAAGACAGCTGCTTGACAAGAGAAAACTTATTGCCTTGGCACACAGGAAAAAAGATTACAAGGGGTATGATTTTACTGATCTGTAGCCTTGTAAGTCTAGCCCACCTGTGAATTGTTCCCAGGGTAATAACTCAAGAAGTCCAGTCCAGCTTTTCCTTCTGTTAAAATCACTTTCCTAGTAGAACTTAATTTCCCTACTTGAAAGGCTGAACTAGACCCTGAATCAACCAAGCCCTTTCTCCAGCTTCTTAAGGAGATTCCTTCCTCATATCTTTTCTTTAGTATTGGTTTATAAAGTACAAAATATAAATAGAAAAGCATGAGATAAAGCCACCTTACATAACTTTAGGCACCTTCCACATGAAAGTCTTTCATCCTATCCCAGGAAAGATTCCTAGGTAATTTACAACTCTTCCCTTGAGGCTGGACATACAGCTAAATTGCGCAGCAGGAGAGATCTGCCTGTAGAATATGGCACTTCTCATGCACCATGGTCTATCAGTGTGGCTAGAGGACTTATTGCTCAGTCTGTACTTGACATGCAGCTTGCTCATTACAAATATCTAAGACCCATTTTTAATAGAAAGAAACTTTGATGAGTCACATACCCCAAAATGGCAACGAAAATGCAGATTGGTCTCTTACCTGTAATGGCAAGTTATGAGACAACTGCTTCACCAAATTCCAAAGAGTTTCTTCAGCAATGGATTATTGTGATCTTCCACAGGGATAGCAGATGGTCCTTGTCCATCCTGAAAATTTGATAGGCAAGTAGAGAAAACTGATGAGTCTAAAAATTATTTGCTACAGTTGATGTAATTGATGTAAGTGGTTGAAGAACTGAATATATAATTTTGCAGGCCCTCTCAAGCCCAAAATTGAGTAAGCCCCTCTATCACCCAAGAGACACTATGAATGTCAAAGATGCATATCATTTGTCATCCAAAACCAGGCAGGAATCACAGCCCCAAAGAAACAGAAGAATCTCTTTTGTTTTTCTTTGCTCATGAGGGCTGCCAACCAGTAATTGGGACTGGTTTTAGCTGCAAAATACATATGTTCAAAGATAGAATCGGTGGGACAAATGCCCTGAGATCTCATAGCCCTGAGTGATTTGCAGAAAGGAATGTTAGTTAACCAGACTGTCACTCCAAGTTGATGTATTGCAACACCCTAACCCAAATAAGCACTGTAATTAAAATAGAAGAGGAGGAACTACATTTTTTTTCCTTGTTTTGGGGGTTTTGGTTTATTTTGGGTTTTGATTTTTCTTTTTTGTGGAAAACAATCAAGTGCACCTACTCTTCCTCTTCCTGTTCAGCCCCATATGCTTGGTTAACCTTTACTAGGTTAGGTAAGGTTAATAAACCTAATAAATGGAGGGCTTCACTTTAATGACAACAAATATTACAGATATTTCTGTAACCTCTTCATAAAAGAAAAAAAGGGATCTTGTCAAATATCCCAGTAGTGCTCTAGTGGGAGAACAGAACTATGTCTAAGAAAAATCTTTCATGGGATTAGATGTGAACTACATGGGTGAAAGCCTACCTGTTTGGCCTGAGCATAAAGAAAAATGATGAGGGTTGGCAACATCATAGCACTTGTCCAAGTACCCTTTTTCATTCAAGAAATGAAATTTGCATTTCAAGACCATGCACCTACAGTAGCCTGTAATTTGTATTACCTTTCACACAGGAGCTAGCTCAGCAATGTGAAGCAGACTAAGAAGTTTTCTGGAGTTTTTCTGGTGCATACTGTTTTACAACCTCTTACTCCAAAACCAAGGTGTTAAGTGGGATTCAGTCACATATTGCCACCTTCCATAAGACTCATGAGTGGTGCAGAGAGAGATGATAACGGCAGCATCTCTTAGAGTACTCTCTCTCTTCATTTGAAAGGCTTTTGTTGGGGAATTTGAAATAGACTTTGCCACAGCATGCATTTTAGAGAAGATAAGGAAAATTGTTCAACCTTTTCCACGTTGCCCTCTGTCACTATTTTCCTTATTGTCAGTGGAAGTGGTAGTGGCTTTCTTTCACCTCTTTATCCACTGGAAATTTTGCTTTCACCTACAGACTGAGCAGAGAGCACATTGCACTCTGCCCCCACCTCTTGTGCCTCCCATCTCCTGTTACTCTATGGATTGAAAACAAGGTAGATACTGTAAAAACTGTTCAGGACTTGCTGTGTCTCACTTACCTTCCACTGTCAAAATGCTGAGTTCTCAGAATTATTCTCTAAGCAATTACAGTATCAGTTCACATGGAGAATGGCAGACATTGTGTAAGGTAGGGCTGCTATGATGATAAGAAGCAAGGCTGCAGAGAAGTCAATTACAAAAGACTGGCAGAGCTAAAAGACTCAATTCATTAGTGGTCTTCTAACCTCCAAATCACCATTTCAGGTCTATCCCAAGGGGCTGTGATATATATGAGAGACATTAAAGATAATGCATCAGGCCGTCTGATATCCCTGACAGCAAGAGGAGGTAAATCTTTTTACTCCTTTCTCTTGGAGCAAAGATCTCTGGGCACCCTTTCTGTGGCAGTGCTGCACTCCAGATCATGAGCTCTTCAATAGCAAATACAGTTTCTCCTGTGTTGCTTAAGAAATGTTGAATAAGGAAGTGCTCACATACATGAAAAATAAAAGTGCCCCTAAGGACAATGTTCAGCCAATGAATAATTAGGAAAACACAAATATTATATAATTTTATATTCAAATGTTCGGTGAGGTGGAATATTGATCAAGGAAACAAGAGAAAGGAACATCATAGTCCAACCTTCCTCTCAGTATCATTACACTGAAATTAGCTGATTTTATGAGACATGAATTTGTTTTATGGCTCAAAGAGAGAAATGGAAATGCAAAACATTTAACAGCACATAGTGATCTGACAGCACTTTCTGTAAAACTAATGAAGATAGTAAATAATTTGCAATAGTAACATTACATTAGCTCATTACTTAACCCAGTATTTTGCCAAGTATTTGAGAGGGATAGAAGAGTAGAACAAGATGGCAGAGCCCGATAAATGTTAAAGGGAAATTATTGAAGCCTAAATAAACAACAACAACAAAAAACAGCAAACCCCCCCCCCAACAACCTGATTTATGTTTACAGCAGAACTGAAGGCAGAAAGAGTCCCAGAGGTAAGAAGACAACAGGAACGATGGGACTCAGACACAAATGGCAATCGTGGTCGTGTTTTTGTGGAAATGGTATGGAAAGTTAATTGTAAAGGATTAACGCACTTGTCAGTTGCCTGAAAGACCAGGAGAGTCAGGGATGAGTACAGAATCTGATCCAGATATGTAAAGAGAAGAGAGCCCTGGCTTCTGCTTGCACCCAGAGTCAGTTGACCTGAACTGAAAGTCCTTGTCTGAGCTCGTGCTTTTGAAGTGTAGGTAAGATATTCTAAACAAAGTCCACTTCTGTTCTTTTCATTGCATGATCATTCTGGTTTTAGCAAACTGAAGAGTTTGTTAAGAGTAGCACTGGCTGAGTAAGCACCTCTAGTCCAAAGGAATTTCTGTATTTTCTTTAAGAAAAGTATTGAAATCTGTGCAGCTTCTTGACTCTGCCCTCTTCTTGCTTCCCTTCCCCCTCCACTCTCAAAAGTCATCAATTTTTTGTATGGAAACTATTCGCAATACACACACAGTTAATTACAAAAGATGGGAGTCCGTGGAAGTACTGATTGCAATAAGTGCAAGTATTTAGCATTGTGCATTGTCATGCAGAGACAGCTGAATTAGCTCTTTTCAAACTACTTGTGTACCAGAAACTGTCTTCTTAATGCTCAGCTTGAGCTAAATGCACAGGAACCTTAGACCCAGATGTGACATTACCACTCCTCAGATGAAATGGAGCACCTGATTGTGGGAGTGCTTCAAGTCCATCTCAGTACAAAGTAAAACATAGTCACTACTTGCAAAGGCAATGAACAGAGCCCTTACAAAAATGAATGCATGACTGCATATAAGAAAGCCAAGTGCATGATCCTGAACCTAGGTCTGGGCACTCCCCAATATCGATACAAACTGTGTGACAATTTGGTAGAGACAACCCTGTAGTGAAGGACTTGAGGATACTGGTGGATGTAAAACTGAACATGAGGTGGCAATGTGTGCTTGCAGCCCAGAAAGCCAAGTGTATCCTGGGATGCATCAAAAGAAGTGTGGCCAGCAGGTTGAGGGAGGTGATTTGGCTCTCTGCTCTGCTCTCATAAGACCCCACCTGGAGTACTGCACCCAACTCTGGGCTCCTCAGCACAGGAAAGACACCTGTTAGAGCATGACCAGAGGAGGGCCATGAAAATGGTGAAAGGGCAGGAACACCTTTCCTATGAAGAAAGGTTAAAGAGAGCTGGGATTGTTCAGCCTGGAAAAAAGAAGGCTCCGAAGATACTTTATTGCTGCCTTTTGATATATAAAGAGGGTATGAAAGAAATTTTTCACCAGGTCCTGTAGTGACAGGATAAAGGTCAATGGTTTTAAACTGAAAGAGACTAGATTAAGATTGAATATACATAAGATTTTTTTTTTTTTTTTTTTTTTTTTTACAGAAAGGGTGGTGGTGAGACACTGGAACAGGTTTCCCAGAGAAGCTGTGGATGCTGCATCACTGGATTTGTTAAATGTCAGGGTAGGGTTTTGAGCAACCTGATCTAGCGCAAGATGTTCCTGCCCATGGCAGAAGGGTTGGAACTGGATGATCTCTTTTGGTCCCTTCCAACCCAAACTGTTTTACGAGTCTATAATTCTATGACTGTGCTCTTACATTTACTGGTTTTTGGCTGAGTTATCAAAACTGAAGAACTGCACTAATGTACCTACTTTTGGTTGTTGAGCTGGCCTCAATAAACTTAAGTTTCCGTATAGTATCCCACATGGACACATCAGAGGTTTACTTCATAAGGGTCTGAGTATACAAAAAACACCAATATGATACTAATATCAATCCTGTTTAGTCAGCTAGTGCATTGATTTTGGTAAGGTCTGAGATGGGTCCTATACAGCAGTATGATTCTGAAGTAGAGAAAAAATATGCTTTTGCTGCATAACAGATAATCTATTCTGATACATATAGTTAAAAAACAGAAGGGTTTTTCCGTACAAGTGAAATTCCATAATGAATGCACTATAGTGCTGTTACCAATTTGTGATTTAATAAAAGCATCCAGTATCACGTAACAGATTAGAAACTGACAGACAGAGAGCTGAGGTTACTGCAGGGAACAGTATTATGGCCCTTAGAGTTTAAGCTGTTGTGATTATTTTAAAAGCATGATTACATTTGACAGTGATTGAATCTGTCACTTATGTCCAAATAAGAGTATCAGCAAATAGACAGAAGAAAGTTAATCTGCAAAGAGACTTAAAGAGGTCAGAATAGTACAATGCAAGAACATGATATACATTTGTGTAAAATACTGAGGAGGAAACAAATGCCATCAAAAATTAGATGGATACCCTGAAACCAGCAGGGAACACCTGGAGATGGTAAAAAAAAAAAACAACCCACACCCTGAATACAAGACAGGTGTTTTGGATTGTGTGTAGAACATGGGAGGAAATCGTGTAGCTTTCATGGTACTGGTGAGTCGGGGGTTGGAACTAGATGACCTTAAGGTCCTTTCCAACCCTAACTATTCTATGATTCTATGATTCTATGAGTCAGTATATGGAATAAATCATGAGCTTTTGGTTTCACTGCATAGGAAAGACTGGAGAAACTGAGAAAAGATAAAAATGTCAAGCAAAATACTTTGAGAGACAGCAAGTTAAACTTTTGATGTAACACATTGGAGAAAACTCAAGTGATATGAGTACCTTCTTCCCAGTAGCTTTAGGACAGAGACATGGGTCAAATGCAGAACTTGATTTGGTAAAATACTGTAATAGAGGCTTAACTTTTAACATGTGCTTAAGCAGAGATCTTTTCTTCAGGCATTGGCTCATTCTCCAAAATACTGAGGAAATACGGAAGTTAAGCGTATGGAACAAATTTCATACTGAAAGGCGTTGCAACCTATTAAGAGGCAGAGAAAGAGAACATAAAAGCAATCCCCATGCAATGGAAGGTATATGGAATAATTGACACATGGGAAATGCTAACTACCTTGTTTGTTTTAGTTTGCTTTGGTGTAAATAACTCAAAATGAAGTCCTTTTTCAGTGCACTTTACAATGTATTGCAATGCTTCTTGAGGTGTAGGGGTCTGCCTTCCTGGGTGAAAGCTGAACAAAAGGGAAAGCTGCTCTACTACTGATCTTCCTGCTTGCATTTGGCTCTTGAAAATTCTTGAGAAATAAGAGAATTTTGCTTCTGGCTGTATTAAAAAAAATGGCTGCCTTTCACTTTCCTTTTTCATCCTCATTTTCTTTCACCTTCTGATTTTTTTAAAATGCAGTGGATATATCCCGGGTGACTGAGGAGTTGGCAGAACTTCTGCTCTACGGTTACCTGGAGTTGCTGTGTATCCTGCCAGTCTCATGCTGGGTAGCAAAAATGTTTCAACTTTTGCTACGGTGTTTGCACATTCTGAGGACTATCTAGCAGGAAGGAAAATGCAGCACGTGGAATCAAAGTAATGTAATATTTTCCACCTATACACAGAATTAGCAGCAATAAAATATTTGCTACAGGGAGAAATATAAAAAAAAATCTTTTTTCAGTGTTGGAACTTATGAAAACATTCATGTGTGGAGATGAAATTAAGAGCAAATAATTAATGACCTCAGCTAAACACAGAAGCTGAGATTGACAGGTTTAGAGTCCCTAGCACAGCTCAGAGGGACTAGCTTTAAATCACATCCTATACCTTGCTTTTCCTCCTGGCTGTATGAAATGCTGTTTGATAAGTTCCTGAAGGTTTCTCTAACCTGTGCTGTGAGCTTCCCAAAGAGGTATTTTGATACAGCCCAGTTCCAGACTACATCCTTTATTTGTTGCCTCAGCACTCTTACCCTGCCTATATTCATCTATACTTACTGCGATCCTTTTTTAATCCTAATTTATTTCATTCTAGGGCCTTGAATCTGGTGATAGCTACTTTTTCATTGAGGAAAATCTGACACTGGATTTCTGCAAATACTTGAGACTGAGCCAAAGGCACTGGGCAGATAGTCTTTGAGTTTGGAGGTCATGGGAGAGGTATCCTCAGGTGAGCTACAAAACCATCTTTTCCAACTGTACAGTCACAAAAGTGAGGTGTATTGATTTGATCCTTGTGAAGATTACCATTCACTAAGGTCTTGGAAGTCTAATGGGAAAATCTGCAAATGTCAACTTCATGAAGAACCTTTTTCCTTCTCTAAGTGAAAAGGGGAAAATCACCTCAAACATCAAGTACAGTCTGAGAGGTGCAAAAGGAATTTGAATTAAATCTTAATGATTTTTTGAAGATTATTTTGGTAAGCCTGAAACAAGCTAAATTTTAAGTTACATTTCAAAGCAAATTGCTTTGTCTACTCTTTTTCAGCAGACTTTCAGTAATTTCAAAGGCTGTCACAACATTTGGAGATAAATAGTTGTAGAAGGCTAGAAGTCCTTAAATATAGTTTCTACTTGGGTGACTTAGGCACTTAAACATAGATTTGTACATCCACACAAAGACACTTCCATGCCTAATTTTTACTGAAATTCGCAGGACTTAGATGCCCAAATGACTTGGCTGATAAACAGCAAGAACTTAATTCCTAGTAAGATGCAATGAAGTTCAGGCTCCAAATAATTTAATCCAACATTTACATAATCTCCTGCAAGTTTACCTTTGATGGAGCAACTGCTGTATGAAAGCATGGTACTGTATGCAGGAATCATGAAAAACAGAGACCTTCTACTCAGGGCTGATAACTACTGCTTCTCTCTGAAGTCAAGAAGATGCCATAGAAGCTAGACATGGACTGGTAGTATAACATCTAAAATAAAATGTATAATATACAATATAGATTATTAATATACAATATATATTATGTGCAAAATAATATGTAATATAAAATACATAATAGATAATAATTGTATACTATATATATACTATAATAGAACACTTAAGTGCTTTGGAGATCTTATATATCAACAGGCAGATCTCAAAACCAAGTAAAGACACTCTTACTGGGAAATTATCAGCTTTAGCAAACTGATTTGAGTGTGTGCATTATGCCAGGCTGGTGAACCTTGTTTGCCTTCTCTATTTTTAAAGACTTCCTACTGCCTATTCGCTTTGTACTAGTCCAAACATTGAGTAGGAGCACCTTATTCTGAGTGCTGCTTTCCAGAATACTTGTTGGAGAGTACACAATGAAAATATTTTTCCACAGGCGAAAACAACTATCCTTGAATAGCAATTGCAATCAATTACTTAGGTTTTTGAAACATTCTGTTGCGTTTCCTCTCTCTTTTTAGACACTTAGTAATAATTAGGTAAACTCACTCAAATTATTTTAGAAAACATAATAAAAATTAGGTATGCATCAAAGCCATCTGGAAGTGCTATGCAGTGCACACAGAAACAGTGGGATTCCTCTGTGCATATTCAACATTGGAGGCTGTTCGTTCACTTTCTAAGTTTTGTATTAGCAACCCAAACACACAAGCCAGGTCAAAAATGTGCTTAAACAAAAGAGGCAAATCGGTATGAGGGTTTTAAAGCCAGGACATTTTGGAAATCCCATCTTTGTCGTTTAAATCCCAGTGAATATCTAACCCCATTTTCAGATCTATCTCAGCTGTTTTGGGGGAACTAATGGAGGTGCCCAGGTCATGGCTGATGACAGAGGAGCCTTGAGCTAGTCACACTCCTAGCTCAGACCAGTGCCAATTTTACTGTCAGACAATCTAGAGTAGAGCAAAAGTTTTCTTGGTGTTTTATATGTAACAAACACAGTTGCTACGCTGAGTTACTAAGATGAAATGAAAGCAGCTGATCAGCACAGAAAAAGGAAATTCCTGTGTGGGCAACATGGCTCAGATTTCTAAAAGATGCAAATGCTGCCAGTACTGCTTGGGTCAAGCACTGTTGGTCCTCATTGCTAGTTTTTGATGCTGAAAAGAATCCATGCATATTCGCCCATTCTGAAAATTATTTTGTTTTCATGAATATACCACATATGTGTGGGTAATACCACAGGTTTGCTCAGAAGGGCTTTGGTTCTGACATAGAACAAGAAGAGGAAGAAGGTAGACCAGAGTCTTGCTGCTGCCATGATGCTTTCCTCTTCATTTCCCAGCAGAATATTTCCCCAGAAAGAAGGATGGAGTGTACCAAAGTATTTGTTTCTAAATGTTACCTGGCACATGGATTTCTGTGCTTGAAAACAGTTTAATTGATGATGAAATAAGCGACCTTCAAAACTCTGGGACTCAATGCCTTTGTTTTAACTTCACATGTGAACCAGAAATTCCTGCTCCAAAGAACTTGAAGTTGAAAAAAAAGTAAACGTAAAAGACTTAAAAAAATTAAAAATCCTTATAACAGAAACTAACATGAGTATAACCCCAGGTTCCAGTATAGGTTGGGAAACGACCTCTTAGAGAGCAGTGTAGGGGAGAGGGACCTGGGGGTCCTAGTGGACGACAGGATGACCATGAGCCAACACTGTGCCCTTGTGGCCAAGAAGGCCAATGGCATCCTGGGGCGTATTAGAAGGGGGGTGGTTAGTAGGTCGAGAGAGGTCCTCTTTCCCCTCTACTCTGCCCTGGTGAGACCGCATCTGGAATATTGTGTCCAGTTCTGGGCCCCTCAGTTCAAGAAGGACAGGGAGCTGCTGGAGAGAGTCCAGCGCAGGGCAACGAAGATGATTAGGGGAGTGGAACATCTCCCTTATGAGGAAAGACTGAGGGAGCTGGGTCTCTATAGTTTGGAGAAGAGGAGACTGAGGGGTGACCTTATTAGTGTATATAAATATATAAAGGGGGAGTGTCACGAGGACGGAGCCAGGCTCTACTCAGTGGCAAACAATGATAGGACAAGGGGTAATGGGTACAAACAGGAACACAAGAGGTTCCACTTAAACTTGAGAAGAAACTTCTTCTCAGTGAGGGTGACGGAACACTGGAACAGGCTGCCCAGGGAGGTTGTGGAGTCTCCTTCCCTGGAGACATTCAAAACCCGCCTGGACACATTCCTGTGTAACATTATCTAGGTGTTCCTACTCCGGCAGGTCCCTTCCAATCTCTAACGTACTGTGATACTGTGGTACTGTGATAACTAAACAAAAAAAAATTTTGTATAGTTTCACATACAGTTTATTAAAGCAAAAGCCACTATTTTCAGGGAAGGCTTCACTTGAAGTAGCTCTAGGTGAGATCCGAGGCATTTCAGAGTTGTAGGGAATGGAGGCAGCCCCATCCGGTACCTAACACAGGTACAGCCAAGCTGTTACTGCTTGAGTAAGGCAGATTGCAAGACTTCTAATGGTATATCCTGAGGGTTGGAAAGCTCCTCACAGCTGTTAAAATGTTTCTCACATTTTTTGTTTCATAGTTCAAATTAAAATAATTTTCTTGGGTTTGCCTGTCTGTTAACTCCCACATAATTCAGCTGATGTTTCCAAACACTTTACTATGATGGTCCAAACACCATGGCATATTTTGTGCTACAGAAACATGTTGCAGCAAGAAAAAAATGACTACAGTCAACTACAGCCCACAAACCCTCACAGATGCTAACAGTTTATTGTCATGTAATAATATCACAATGTAAAAAAAAAAAAATTCCTTTGACTTCTTAAGTGGTAAATATTACATTAGATTGAATATGAAAAGCATCACTTGCAGGACTCTAAAATATGAGCAGGGTTATTCCATGATAGGTCATCTGAGCATACACAGCAAAACATTGCAAATCTAACAAGCATACATGAGCGTAACCCTTTCATCAGGCTTAGCTGAATTCTGCAATCACTAAAAGCTGGGATGCAGGAAGAAAGTATTAGCAGTCAGGGCTCTTTCTGCAATTTGTCATGCATGTCAACACAGTGAAAGACATGCTTGAGCTGGCAGTAACAGTGCAATTGAACAGATAGCATGAGACATGCCCTTCACTTAGCTGACATGCACTCAGCGATGCTCTGTCCTTGAGCATTCCCAGGGAAGGGATGTGCTTCACACCCTGCACCTGTGCTGCTCTCCTGGCTCCAGCTCCTGATTAACACGTCAGCCACAGTTGCAGCTCCGGTCTTTGCCTGTGCTGGAACTATAGTGTCGGATGAAAAACATTTTCAAATCATATGAGTAATAAGCATTACAAATTAGGCTCACATCAATTATTAAATGAAGATGATTATGAAATATTAAAAGGAAGCTATTATACATAATGTATTTGTCACAGATTAAAAATTGGCATTCGTGTAATACCCTTCTCTGCTTGATAATGTATTTGGATATTTAACATATTTAAGAGAAGTGAAAAAAGATAAGTGGGAGGGAGGTGCATTTATTAAAGCAATAACTGGACTTGCTAATGACTTCTGCAAAAGGGAGTTTTCTTTCTGTCTTGGATCTCATCTCTCTCTGGTCTATGGTGAGGACATGCAGGACACACTATCTCAGGCCTGTGTAATGCTGTCATTATTACTGTCTTTGAAGATGCTACTTTATTGTACACATTCTGGGAGAAGAACAATTTTGATTTAATGTCTAGCCCTGTCACTTGTGTGGAAGTCCTGATGAATACAGAGTGGTTTTGTACTAAAAAAATGAAGTTGCTGGTTGGCTGCGGGGGATTGTCATGACAGAAAGTACAAGCAGTGGAGTCACTTGTTCCCCGAATTGCTTCTAAAGCCCTGCTACGCTATATTTTGCACTGCATCTGATGAGTCAGTGGTGCAGCTTTCTCTCTGTGTGTGATGTGCTGAGGATGTGATGCTGCTACAAAACCTCATTAAATTCATCTCAGACTTAGACATATTTGAAAAAAAAGAGGAATCATTGATAAAGCAATTCTCACACCAGAAAATACCGATTCCATGGAAGTGAAACAATCTATGGGGATTTGTGGTCCTTTTGAATTTTACAGTGGGAATCGGGCAGGTAAGGCTGGCCAGAGATTGGGATGCCTTTTTTCCTTTGGGTCCTCAGTGCCTCCTGACCTCCAGCTGGTGAGATGACCTCTGTCTCACCCAATACTGGCACCCCACTTTCCTTCTCGGCTGAAGGTGTCCTGTCCTCAAAGCCGGGGTGCGGTTTTTCCAGCATGCCGGCACTGAGGAGGACACACTGGCTTCTGAGTCCTCCTGGCTGAGCCCAGGAGGTGTCATCGGGCAGCAGGGGCAGGTGGAGGAGAGGCAACAGGGGATGAGGTCCTAAGGCACTGCAGCCTGTCTATGAGGAAGGGGCAGGAGGACAGTGGCTCACTCGTGCTGTGACAGGGGCAGAAAGAAAGCAGAATTCTGGGCTACAGTGAGAGGCTGGTGGCCCTTTGCACCTCACAGTGGGATACCTGGGGTGAGGGCAGAAGTCCCATTGGATGGGTGAAAGGAAAGATTATATTTAGCTTCAAGAAAATCAAAACATTCCAGCAACATATCCTCTAAGGTTATTTACATATTTCCAAAACAAAATCTGTTGGGAAGTCAGTATGTTTCAGGACTTTGCCTTTTTGTCCATACTCAGGAAGGAAGCTTTAAAGTCACAAGTTGTTTGTTTCTCTATCTCAAAGGATAGACTTTTCCTAATTATTATTGCTCTAGTATTAACAGCTTATGTTTGTTTCTTGATTTTATTCTGGAGACACTCCCTCCCCCTCTCCATTACAACAACCTCTGCCGGCCAAGAAACCTTCACATATCTGCGTGGTAACACAGGGAGGTACTTTGATGCTTCAGAGGGTAAGGCTGCGTTCTGCAGTTACCCTGTGAGAAAGGAAAATTTTGAGGCACTTGTGTTTGTTTTTGTGGTCTATTTTTGTCTGTTCTAGAAGGAATGTCACCCTCAACCTTTAGTTCCAAGATATTATTGGTTGAAACCAGATACTTAAGTCTTGAAGAATAATATTATGTAATACTAAACATTAAATAATATTCAGTTCATATATTTATTAACTTCAAGGCTACTGATTTCTGGGTAATAAAATAGTAAATGATTAAATGTGTTTTGAAAAAAGAAAAATCTTTGCTGGAGGTTGGAAAATCTTTGAAGCCTTTTCTATCTCTTGAGTAAATATGTGCAGTTTTAATTATACAGTTTTGTTAAACTTGTATTATGTAACCAAAAACCTGGAACAACTCCAATGCCATTTCTCTCTATTGTGTAAATATGTAATTAGGCAAGATTTTTTCCAGTACTGCTGCTGATTACATTTTCCTCAGTCACGCAAGAATAGAATTTTTCTGCTCATATCACAATTGAAGCTTCACAACAAGCCCTGACGTGGCATGTTACCTTTCCACTCCCAATTTCTAAGTCTTTGCCACCTGTCAATATTTTTTGGGTGTCCCTTTCTTTTAAATAGGGCAAACCCATGTGAAATCTGATATAAAAAGTCAGTCTAAGAGAATCACAGAATCAACTAGTTTGGAAATGACCTTTAAGATGATTAAGTCCAACCATTACCTCAGGACTGCCAAGTCCACCACTAAACCATGTCACTGAAGGCTGCTTCTACATGGTTTTTGAACAGTTCCAGGAACACTTCCCTACTCAACCTGTTCCAATGCCTGACCACACTCTCAATGAAGAAATTTTTCTCACTATCCAGCCTAAACCTCTCCTGGCACAGGATGTTTGCTCTTGTCCTGTCACTTACTTGGGAAAGAGACAAATCACTTCCTCTCTCCTTCTTTCAATTAGTTATAGAGAGCAATAAGGTCTGCCCTGAGCCTTCCCTTCTCCAGACAAAGATTAGGTACTCGTAGCGGCACTGAGCATAGGGATGACAGTTAATGTTTTTCCATCATGTGGGGCTAATCAGAGTGGAATAGCTCAGAAGATCAGAGGATTCAGTTTCTGAGCACGCCACTGGTATACAACTGTGTGGTGTCACTTCTGCTGAGAGGATGCAGGACGTAATAGGTGCTGTGGCTGTGCCTCAGGACTGCTTGAGGTAAATAACGCAGCGGCTGTAGCTCCTTTTTGTTTTACCCCTTTTTTAGAGAGTGAAAGTTCAGTCCTGAACTTCTAATAGCCCTGATGACTAGTGAGGGAAGCTAGTCATGAATGCAGAGTTGGAGAGGCTCACCCTGAAAGCTCACCCTGACAACCTACATCTGTCCCATTTCACTGGAGATTACTGTATAACTTCAGGCAACTGTTTTTCTTTCATAGACCAGAAAAATACAGACACTTATGTGCAAGCTTTGTGACACTGCTGACAACATGTTCTAGAGTAGGAAAAAATGGTGAAGATGACTGATGGGAGCACGTGATCACAAGACAGATACCAGTTTTGGTTAGCTGTAGCATAATTTTTTTTGGTGATTTTTCCAAGAGATTTCTAATCGTGGATTTTCATGTTTAGAAATATTTTTGAAGATGAGTGACTATTTTTAAGGATTCTAAGGGCTTATGCAGCATTTTTGTTTTACCTGGTTTGGTTGTATTTCTCCAAGAAGGTGTGACTGTTAACTATCATTTTGAAAGACCTTTAACATTCATGAGACAGCTAGAGCTTTTTTAAAACACAATTAACATTTTAGTGAACTTCTGAAATAATTCAGGCATATATGAACCATTCAGTAGAAGGAAATCTATCACCATTCACCAGTGAAACAGAGCAGTGCTGTGATCCTACAGTGTTTCAAATGGTTGTTCTTAGACTGGTTGTCATTCTCACTTCTGTTGCTCCATAAATAAACTATAACACTACTTTTTATTGTGAATATAATATTAAAATAGTCTCTCTTGCTGAAGATCAAGAAGTTAGAAAGCATTATCTATAAGTTTTGAAAAGGTAGAGCTTTTGTTTCAGAGAACTGCAGAAAACTGAGATTTATCTCAGCAGTAAAATTGATCCTTAAAATTATTAAACTTTCAAAGATTTTTAGTACTTCAGATATCATAGAATCATAGAATTACAGAATCATAGAATAGTAATGGTTGGAAAGTACCTTAAGATCATCTAGTTCCAACCCCCCTGCCAGGGGCAGGGATGCCTCACACTAAACCATGTCACCCAGAGCTCTGTTCAACCTGGCCTTGAACACTGCCAGGGATGGAGCATTCACAACTTCCTTGGGCAACCTGTTCCAGTGCCACCATTTATTCACTGGAAAAAAAATATATCTACCTTTAACCTATTACAACTATTTGAACATATGAAAATATTAAAAGTTAGTGGGAAAAAGGTTTATGTAAATTGGGAAAACTTTAAAAGCCAAAGATAAAGTTCTAAAAGGCTCTATGAAGTGATCCCATGGTAGTAAAGGTATTTTCAATTCCTTAAAAATGACTTAGCTGTGAAAAGACATGTACACAGTCCATTTATTTTTTTAATTGTAGAAACAATTAAACATGGGTGTGTGGCAAGGTGTTCTATAGGATCAGTTGTTTAATTATTAATTGTATTAGTAGGAAAACACAATAAATCTATTACTTCATGTATTAGAAGAGTGAAGTAAAGGAGTAGTGAGGTTGAGGAGAAAAATACTGTAGTTTCCTAGGACAAAAATTATTTCAATTAATCGGTGTTACTGAGGAGACTCATCAGGTCTTAAAAAAGCAAAATTTCCAACTTTGATTCACTATTGACGTCTGCCTATTGTTATGTGCAATGGCAATCCCATTTCTCTTAGCTGTCCCAAAACAGCTTTTTGTAATCCCCAGGTTTTGGATTTCAAGCACAATCTGTACTTCTTTATTTGTAGAGATAGGTTTTCAGAAAGCCACAATTCAATAAGATTGGGGGTTTTATTCTCCAACTCAATGTTCTCCAACTCAGGTCTTTGGGGGTGTCTATATGTTCACATGTATAACAGGAGAGGGAACAGATGCCAGGGCAGAAACATCACAAGCTTTGAGACTTCCCAGCTGTGCCAATCTGCACTATAGTGGCTGGATGTCTAAGCATTTGCAGAAGAATGATGTTAAAAATAATACAAATTAAACAAGATAAAAAAGAAGGGGAAAAACAAAGTAATTCAGAAGCATGTTACTACTTCTGTTCCAGGCCTTTTGGACTGAAAGCCCACCTCCTTCTCTTCTGCTTTCTTCATAATCAGTATATTCCTACAGTCAGAGAAAGTGTGAAACAGTTCAACTAAAAAAGCTGCCCTGCATTACCTGTCTTGAGAGTTTAAGGCAGTTCTGTTACTTGAATAGAGCAATGCACCTTAAAATAACTGTGGCATTTCCCCAGGGAGGTGAAAACCAAAGCCTGATCCGTCATGACTAATAAAAGCAGAACTTTGTCAGTCAAACAGTGAGCAAAGACCTTAGGGAGAAGGGAATTGATGGGATTTATTAACATGCTGCTATTGCCTGAACATGTGCGCTATACAGCTGTTGAATTAAAATGTGCCTTAGCTTTCTTGCAGAGATGCTTTGTTGTATTTTCCTATTTACTGTTAAAATCTTAAAAAGAAAAAGAAACATTAATTGCACTGAAAATAAGTCTGCTTATTAAGAAAGGCTGAAACAATGCACATCAAGTGAGCATTCACCTAATCTTTATTCACATTTGTGATAACAACATATGTCTGATTCAAGAAAATAGAGGTAACTGTAGCTGATTGAATTATTGTGTTTTTTTTTCCCCCCATATTTACTGCTTCAAGGTACTGGAAGGTCACTTCATATCAGAGCTATTTTTGCTAATAAAAAAAGGTGAAAATGCTCTTTTATCTAAAATGATAAATAGATCTTTATGTAGAAATTGTTTACATAGGGGTACTTCTGTGTTTTAATAATTCTGTTTTCCAATGCTTCAAAGTGAAGCAAACTCCAACAGAAATATGACCAAAACCGATGTCAAGTATTGTCTTCTAACCCTATGGTGTGACTTTATTCATCTGAATTATTCAGGACATACTTATGAATAAGAAATACTTTTTTCACAAGATGAAATAAGTTTATAAATGTATCTAACTATTAATCATGTAGAAACGTAGTGCACAGTATTCTATGTCATGGATAAATTATCAGGTCCCAGAGAATACATTTTTGTGTACAATATCGTTCGGATTTACTCTTTTCTTTCAAAGTGTCAGAAGACTTCTGTGACATAGCTGTAGTTCAGAATTTTTCCAGGTATAAAGAAAGTAAGAACTGTATACATATGAGACACTTCAGTCTCATGAGAAGGAATTCATGCAGGATTTCCTGGACAGGATCAAGAACTACTGGAACTATTCAGTGATAGTGGAAATCTCATGAGAACAGACTGTCTGACACTGTTCTAAATAAATCTTGGGTTGAAAAAAATTTTGGGGTGAGTATCCAAACAAGTTCATTATCTGTATACATACTTCACACTTAATCAGAAAGCTTCAAATAGCTTCATTAAATTCCCATATCTATACTTCAGCCATAACACAACACAGCTCTGCAGCAACTACTAGGAAGAATAAAAAATAACTGTTACAGCTGAAACCAGGGCACTTACTTACAGCACTGTGGGCCATAGGGCTGAGGAGATAAAGGGGTGTGAGGAGATATCGAAAGGGTAGCTGGTGAGATCAGGTGGTCCTGTGGGCTCAGGGTGTCAGTGAGACTGCTAAAAGAAGGGGACATTATCCACTGTTAGTAAGAATTAGTCAAAACCAATGGGGTTTTTAGACTATGTCTGTAAAGTTGATAGGTTTGCATGTGTGTTTGACTGAGACCTTTTGTACATCAAAGCGGAATGTTTGGGACAATGGAATAGCTGCGTAAGGACTTTATGACATCCTTTTATTACAATGTCACCATAAAATTTCTTACATCTTTATGGGACTCATGACATATATACTGTACTATGATTCTGTACCTACTTTTAGGTGTTTCATTCACTTTGGTGAATTTTATTCACAGGACCTAAGAAGAAAAAGTCATGTGCTCCTAGATATTTTAAATACTACATGGGCGCGCAGATTATAAATATATTTTCCATGTGATATTCTTTATACCTTTCACATAAGCTGCATGCAATTTTCTCTCATAATGCATGGTCGTAGGAAACAGTTTGTGTTTTGAGTGGGAAAAAATAAAGTCAGAGTGCTCCCTGAGGTCCTGAAACATGGGTAGTCCTGTGACTTGCTGCATCTTAAACTGCCTTTTGGAGAAGCTCTCACTGGAAAGATTGGTCTTCATGGCTTCTGAACACTGCAGGCTGAGCTCCTGATGCCATTATTCCTTCTCTCTCTCTTGATCCTCTCTCATTCCTTAAATGAAAAGTATAAGCACTAATAGCTTTTGAAAAGATTTATCCTTACAGTGCCTTTGCATTCACACGTAATTACGCTTTTACACAATGTAAAGCAAAAGTGCCAGCAGTTACAAGCTACTATCTGAAAGGTTGAAAAAAAAAAAATAAAAAAAATTACAGTGATGTCTGTACTGTAGAAAGAATTAATGATTTGGGGGTTTTTGTGATCACCTCTTAAACAAACTTTGCCTCTTGAAACACTTTGGGCTAAATTTTTGAGCAGTATTGCTTAATACATCACACATTAAGGAATAAAACCTCATGTGAAAACACAGCTCCATTTAGATTATGCTTTTATGCATCAGAAAAAATATTTCAAAAGCTGTTGGAGTCCCTTCTGAGAATTGATTTGATTCCCACATCATGTTGCTCAGAACTGCAATCAAAATCTCTTAAGAACAAGGCACGGTGTAATTGGCATACTTAAAAATGCTTAATTGTGACTTGGAGAAGAATAAGGTTTCAAAGAAAGAATTTTATCTTTTTTTCAAGAACTGTTATGATGGTTAGTTAGCTCCCTGAAAACTCCATGAAAACTTTAACAGTTCAACTTAAAACCTGAGGTTTTGGAGATTAAATTATTCTGTCACGCTGAAAGATATAAATTAATAATATTTAACACAGCAGGTGTAAAAATCTTCTCCTTTATGTGTTCTTGAATGTTTCAGTGCATAGCCAGGTTTTGGGAAAGGATTCAGGTTCTTGTTCTCCATGAATAGTAGTTTTGAGAATAAGACTGAAAAACCTCAGTCCTCTGACTGTCCTAGTATCTCCATACACACTCATACTTATTGTTACAATGGTGGTGATGCACAGAGAGTTTCATGGTGTTATTTCAGGCATTTGTTTATCTGTGAAGTCAGATTTTCTTATTGCCATGGGAGACCTCCATCTCAGATACCTTCAGCTGTATGAAGGTCAGGCATCTTGTCTAAAAGAGCCAAGACCAGCTCTCTGTCTCACCCTCAGGTGGGTGTCAGAGCACTTTGCCTTGGTGAGCCATCCTTGCCTTCTTTCTACCACTGTCGCCTTGTGACCCAGAGTGAGCTGGAAAATCTTGCTGGGATAGGATGCCTTGCTATCAGCACTGAAAGTTAAATGACATATATTTAACCCCATTAATCCATATGTATCGCTTCACATGTATCTGCTATAAACAGCTACACAAATGTCGTCTTTAAAAAAAAAAAAATTTCATTCATAATTAAGGTGTCGGTTTTAAGTGCTATATTTATGTTTTGAGTCAGACTGAAATGTGGTCCAATGGTCCATTGGAAAAGGATTTTTCTCTGCTGTCATCTGACATAAATCAGAATTTCTTGTATTAAATACAGTAGCCTTCTGGTCATGATCCATGTTGCAAAACCAGATTGGTTTTATCCAATTCCCCCCAACCTACTTTTGTCTCATGGCTGTGCCCATCCTTCTGAATCATGAGTTTCTGTCAGAGTTAAAGATCTAATGGAGGTAGAACCAAAGTTTTCACAAAGACAGCTTAAAGTTGCAGGTGTATTACTCTAGAGTATACACTTTGCAAGTCCCCTGAAGCATTTCTTGTACATTCCTTGTGCATATAGGGAGTTTCAGCCTACTGTCAATAATAGACAGATTTCCTTACTTTTATTATCTTTCACAGACCCCTTAAGAGTAGTTTAAATACTTGCCCAAGGGCCCACAGATGGATGGTTAAAAAAACCTCTCTAGTGTAAAACTGAAATTGTGTGACCTCAGTTTCAGTTACACTGGATTTCAGTTTTGATGCGAGTAATTTTCAACAACATGAGTGAAGGGAAGACTTATTTGCATGGAATACAGGCACAGGCAAGACAAATATATGTGGTAGGTCCTGAAAGATAAGGGGTTTGGTTAATACATAAATGAAATATATAAATAAATGCATAAATATTGCAAATGAACAAGGAAAGGAGGAGATTTTGTGAATTATAAACCTCTAAACAGGTAACAGCTCACTGGAATAGCTGAGAAGTTTGAGATGTTTGTTGGAAGAAGACAGAAAGTGACAAATATTGTAGACAGAATGAAAGAGACATAGTAAAGCTTGTAAGATAAACTAAATTTATTATGCGGTATAAGCATCATAAATCGTAATGTTGGAAGGGACATTGAGAGTTTCTCACCCAGGCAGATTAATTTTTCCATTTACATGTTTTTCTAACTTTTCCAAGGAAAAATGAATAATCATTTCAGTGTTCTTCACTTGTTAGAAAGCTTCTACATCTATCCTTTTAATTCTTCTGTATAATATATATCCTTTTTTTCATTTTCTTCTTTTATTTAAAACTAATCACCCCACTTTTCTATGTCCAAGATCCTTCTCTACCTCTAATAAAAATGGCATTTCACAAATTCATAGGAGCTTTCTTACCCTAATTCTAAGCAGAATTCTATTTTCTTCTGTTCTTTTTCAGTGAAAGCAAGAATTTTCTCAATGACCAGTAGCCTCAAAGAAAGGGGAGGAATTTACAAGCTTTCATCTTTTCACAATTCTAATCAGAAAAGTCATGAAGCTTATGAAACTTCCGAGGACATATAATGAAAAATAGTCCTTTAGGGGTATGACCTCCTTTTTCAGTTTGCATGTCATTTTAACAGGAGTCAAGAACAAAATTGCGTAAGGAAATAGATTTATCAGATTAGAGGCTTTAAAACATCCTTTTCTTGGATCATAAACTCTTCCCAGCATTTCATTTATTGTAGTGTGTTAAATGTAGTAGTTCTTACTTGAGCAATACATGAGATTTTTGCAGGCAATTATTTCTGTTTGTTGTCATTAACACAGAAGATATTTGATGCACTAAATGTGAGGTGTATGCTGTGCCATAGGTGCCCTATATAGTTGCAATGAGAAAGTTTTACTTATTGAGTTGCTCTGGTAAAAAGGTCCAGTGTCATCAGCAATAACAGAAAATAAGCAGAAGAAAAAAGGGAGGTATCTCACAAAGAACTGCAAGAAGGTACTTTCAGTCCCTATAGGATTATAATTAACATAGACTTATATACATAGCACTCCAAGGTTTTGTGAAGTTTGTCCCCCATGAATTTTTCCTTCCTTTTAGAAGAAAGAAAGAAATAAAATAATGGAAGATCACCAGCTACAGAATAAGATAATTCACACATAAAGAACATATCTTGGTATGACTTACTGGGGAGAAGTGAGGAAGAAACTTCCAGGAAGCACTGGCAAGTTGCTCTTCCGTAGCATGGAAAAGGAGGCTAAGGAGTATTGCCTTGAGTCAGTTTTCCATCTTAAATCTCCATTAATTCCTTTTACTCTATCTTTCTAGGCCAGCAATGAAGCATTCAGTTATTGTCCCTTAAAGCAGTAAACCACAAAGAACAATGACAGGGAGAGCAGTTCCCAAAACTCATGGGTCCTCTTCAGAAATCAGGCTGTTCTATTCTAATTACAGCAAAAATTCCTTAACATTTCCTACGTGTCTGAGAAGGAAGAACATTTTCTTCCTGGTCTCAAACATTAAACTGATCAGTTTAAGTTGAACACATAAACAGCCACCATGTTGGCCAAGCAGTGACCTGTGTCTTATACAAAGCTAGGTTTATTAGTGAACAGCTTCCAATGTGTTGTGGAAAGGTTTAAGAGGAAAACAAAAAGCTACTTTTTTGATCCTGGTGCTAGAGAGGGAGGAAAAGAGAATGAGATAGGTGGGTGGGATGTTTTTCTGTCCTCTGAAAATAGACAACTATCGTGTCTTAATAGAGAACATGTGGTGACATACGAAAATTCAGGCAAGGAAGGTGATGCCCAGTTCTGGAAAGACCACAGGAAATTAATGGAAGGTATGAATGATTTTAAAATGTGATGTTGAATCCATGTCCATTTCTGTCTGCTGATGCTGTGTCTGAATCATAGTACGAGCTGAAGAGTTATCTTCCTACTAACTGAAGAAAGCCTGCTGTGCCCTGTAATAACAATTTGGTTTCTTTTTCTCTGCTACACTGCTTATATTCAGCAGCCTTGGGCAGATTATATCTGAGGACTGGTCAATGTGATCAGATCCTTTACAGACTTCATTTGTCTCACAAGCTGTAAAGAGGAAAAAGATCAGAAGGAAGGAGCATGCTTAGACTTAAGAAGCATAGAACATATTTCCCTTCTATTCAATATTGCAAACCACAGCCACAATATTTTGTTTTCCAGCATCCTGCTGTAACTGTAATCTTTTAGCATCTGAATAAAATAAGTGGTGCCAAAGGACTGTCACCCATCCTTTTTATCTTGTGTATCATTTCCTCTACTTTAGTCCTATGCCTGCCCTAGAATGTAATAGGAAAGACGAGGAGCTTCAAGGGGCTGACATTCATTCCATTTTAATCACTGTAAATTTACTTTGCAGATGTTACAGTTACACTGGTTTGTAACTTTGCACACACAGATACTTTCAGCTCTCTCTCCTTTACTGAAGAATGGGCAAAAAGGTGCTTCAAATGAAATATACTTCTTCCTGAGAAGACCAACGTTCCAAAGAACAGCCCCCCTTAAAGTATCAGGTAGGCAGGGAATCTCTTCACCTAAGGTTGCTAAAAGCAACAATAAGCACAGCATGGTGGATTGTGCTCTCTCTGACAATTGATGCTGTCTGACAACCGCGGAGCTTTGAAATGGAGACACAGCAACTACATCACCTTGGATTGTTGTTTTTTTTGAAAATCTGGGCTCTGCCTGGAAAAAATATACTTCTCTTTTAACATTTCTTATATTCGTAAGGTTCTTTCAAGTTTTCTAATTTCCCAAGTATCATTGTTTATATGATCATTGTCGTGGTTTAAACCCAGTCAGGTAACTTGTTCACTCACTCCCAGTGAGTGGTGCCGAGCTGACAACAATCGAGGTCCGTGTTCCCCGTCCCCCCCCCGCACCAGGGCTCTCCCCTTCCCTGCTCCCAGAGGAACAGGGAGGAGGATCGAGAGAGTGCAACTCTTACTGGTTGAGACAAGAACAGTCCAGCAACAAATCACCACCTCTACTATCAACTACAAAAATGATAAGGGAAAATAACAAGGGAAGAGAATACGATACCACCGGCCAAGAAAGCGAGTTCCACCCGGAAGCCCCTGTCCTTCCGGGTAACTCCCAGTTACCCCTCACCCCGGGCATGACGTGCTGTGGTATGGAATACCTCCCCGGCTAGCCCGGGTCAGGCGCCCCGTCCGTGCTTCCTCACAGCTTCCCCTCCTCCCTGGCAGAGCATGAGCCTCACAAAGTCCTTGGTCAGGGTAAACATCACTTAGCAACAACTGAAAACATCGGCTTCACCAACACTGTTCTCAAACTAGAAGTCAAAACACAGCACTGCACCAGTTAACACAAAGGAAAAAACATGACTGCTACTGCTGAACCCAGGACAATCATAAAGAAAAAAAGAGAAAGATGGACTTCAGGTCCTTGATATTAATTTGAAAAACAAAAGACCGCTTTATGAGAAAATAGTAATTCTGTTTTTCCAGTAGTTCAGCAGAGTTGGTGGCACTTCAGTTCAATTTTGTGAAACAACACAGTAACTGAAGGCAATACTTTATCTTGAGAGTTGTTACATGACATTTTCATTCATCTTCATGAAATCTCAAGGTTTTTTACCTTACTGCCTGACTGTGCAAAAATAAAACATTTCTGTAAAACACCTACCTAGTAGGAACCCCTGAAGAAGAAAGGACACTTTGGTGTTTGCTTTAACTGTTCAACGTAATCTGGAAACACTTGTATTTCATGCTGGAAACACAGCAAATCAGAGGATGTGAAAAACAGGTGTGTGGAAAATGTTAGGGAACTTCCATGGCTTGTCTTGAAAAGCCAGACTTATTTAGCCTTACATTTTTGGAATTGTTCATGCTTCATGTTGTTCTGGGAAACGAGATGATCACCGGTGATCAAATGACCAGGACCAAGACAAAGGCTGGATACGACATAGAAGGGTATAGATATACTTCTCATTGCAGGTGATAACCTTCTCATTGCAGGTGATAACCTCATCTCTCTGAACCCCACTTGCTGTCTACTACCCCATCTGTTGTTTCAGATTGTGAAGTGTAGACTTCTGGGAGGAATTTAATAGAAAGCTGGCCAGTAAGTAAACTTCATTTCTGGGAAAGATTGAGAAAAAGATGTTAACATTGGAAACAATTTTCAATTAAAAATTATTTTTTTTTCAGCAACAAAATACAGACATTTTGATTTTTGGTTAATTTTTAAATGAAATATAAAACATTTTGTTGAATACTGCATTTTCTTTAAAATAACAATATTGATGGAAAAGTGTTATCTAGCTGAGTGGAGGAACCAAATCTCAGTTGGAAGCACTGGGGTCTTGTTTTGCAGAATGGGAGTGTCCCACTTCCCACTATATTTGGAAAACTTGGTTTTGTTTTCCTTTTAGTGAAGAGTAAAAACTCTGAGCATTTGCATGAACTTTGAAGTAACAAGAGGATTTTTTTCTCTGAAAGTTGCATAAACAAGAACATTAAAACTCAGGTATGACTGCAAAAAAGAATTTGCATGTGGAGAGTCCTCAGGAGCTGACTGACTTGGATGGTCAGCTGCTCTGGATAGCATGTAAAGAAATTCATGCCTAGTGGTGGTAGCATTTCATCAGGTTTAAGGGACTGAAGCCTGTTTTCAAATCTATGGATGTCATGGTATTAAATGATTTATGTGAAAAAGAAATCCAATAAGCTACAGAGATGCAGCAACTTGAAAATGTATTCCAATTACTTTAAATGTATTTAAATAAGACATTGTTTTAAATATGCAACAGAAGTGCTGGTTTTCATGGTGAGGTATGCTGATTAATACATTATTATAGTATCTCATAGCTCTTACATGTCATAAAATTTCTAGTATATCATATGGAAAATTGTCCTTGTTTACTCCCTGACTAAAACATTTTAGGAAGGAAATTTTAATTTAGAGTGGAGTTCAGAGTGGTACCAAACAAAATCATGAATTGGCCTCAGTGTTCTTGGTTAAAATGTAGTATGTTGAATTAATTGGACCCAAAAGTTGTGAAAAATACCTACAAGCTTTAGGTTGCACTTTTTTAGCTTTTCCTTTACATACATATTAGAACAGATTGTAAAAGTTTGTTAAATTAATGTGGTAAACCATAAACTAAGCTGATATGTGTGGTATAAGTAAAAAGGGAAATTAACATGTAATTAGAAATATAGGTCTTTTCCTTGCATACTTCTTGGCTCCAGAACTGGACATTAGGGACTAGCATTTAGACTGGACATTAGGAGGAATTTCTTTACTGAGAGCATGGTCAGTCACTGGAACAGGCTTTGCACGGGAACAGGATGTCCAACAGGAAAAGACAAATTTCTAAAGTTTTGTGGGGTGGCCAATTCATGTACAATGCTCATGCTAATAGGCTACTGTACTTATCTGGACAGCTCCCTGTATTTTGTTTCTAAGGGCAAATAAAATGGTTGCAAGGAATTTTCTAACGATAAAGGGTCCACAAAAAAAACAGAAAACTGGAAACGAAACCTGAGGATGCGGTAGTTGTCAATAATAGGATTATGGAATAGTTAGGGTTGCAAAGAACCATAAGATCGTTTAGTTCCAACACCCCTGCCATGGGCACAGACACCTCACACTAAACCATGTCACCCAAGGCTCTGTCCAACCTGGCTTGGACACCGCCAGGGATGGAGCATTCACAACTTCCTTGGGCAACCTATTCCAGTGCCTCACCACCCTAACAGGAAAGAATTTCCTTCTTATATCCAACCTAAACTTCCCCCTGTTTAAGTTTTAACCCATTACTCCTTGTCCTATCACTACAGTCCCTAATGAAAAGTCCATCCCCAGCATCCCTATAGGCCCCCTTCAGATACTGGAAGGCTGCTATGAGGTCTCCACACAACCTTCTCTTCTCCAGGCTGAACAGAACCAACTTCCTCAGCCTGTCTTGATACGAGAGGTGCTCCAGTCCCCTGCGCATCCTCATGGCCCTCCTCTGGACTTGTTCCAACAGTTCCATGTGCATTTTATGTTGAGGACACCAGAACTGCACACAATACTCCAGGTGAGGTCTCACAAGAGCAGAGTAGAGGGGCAGGATCACCTCCTTCGACCTGCTGGTCACGCTCCTTTTGATGCAGCGCAGGATACAGTTGACTTTCTGGGTTGCTAGAGCACACTGAAGCCAGCTCATGTTCCGTTTCTCATCAACCAGCACCCCCAAGTCCTTCTCTGCAGGGCTGCTCTGAATCTCTTCTCTGTCCAGCCTGTAGCTGTGCCCGGGATTGCTCCAACCCAGGTGCAGGACCTTGCACTTGGCATGGTTAAACTTCATGAGGTTGGCATCATCCCACCTCACAAGCGTGTCAAGGTCCCTCTGGATGGCATTCCTTCCCTCCAGGGTATCAACCGAACCACACAGCTTGGTGTCATCAGCAAACTTGCTGAGGGCACACTCAATCCCACTGTCCATGTCAGCGACAAAGATGTTGAACAACACTGGTCCCAGCACTGATCACTGAGGGACACCACTTGTTACTGGTCTCCAGCCGGACATTGAGCCATTGACTACAACTCTGTGCAGCCATCCAGCCAGTTTTTTATCCACCGAGTGATCCACCTATCAAATTGATGTCTCTCCAATTTAGAGACAAGGATGTCGTGTGGGGCAGTGTCAAATGCTTTGCACCAGTCGAGGTAGGTGACATCAACTTCTCTACCCCTGTCCATCAGTTCTGCAGCCCCATTGTAGAAGGCCACCAAATTGGTCAGGCAGGATTTCCCCTTAGTGAAGCCATGCTGGCTGTCACCAAGCACCTTGTTGTTTTTCATGTGCCTTAGCATGCCTTCCAGGAGAATCTGCTCCAGGATTTTGCCAGGCACAGAGGAGAGACTGACTGGTCTGTAATTCCCCGGGTCATCCATTTTCCCCTTCTTGAAAATGGGGGTTATATTTCCCCTTTTGCAGTCATTGGTAGCTTCACCTGACTGCCATGATTTTTCAAATATGATGGACAAAATAGCATTTCAACACGACTTGCAAGAAAATAGGGTATCACAGGGCCAGCAAATTTCATCCAAACAATTGTTTGTGGTGTGGATAGGATGACCTCTTTCATGTTTGTCCACTTGTTACTAAAATGATCTGGCTTTGTTTGGCCTCAAGACCTGGCCTTTCAGGATGCTGCTCCCAGGTGATGCTGGGATTCCACAGGCCCCCAGGAGGGAGGAATCCTTGCAGTAGGAAAAGGATGTTCCTGCTATGAAGAGATGGTGGAGGTACTCTGGTCCCCATGTCCTTAATCTTAGCAGGGGAAGGTGGAAAGAAGTGAGGTCGACCTGCTATGGGAAGGGTACAGGGGTTAGTGTTGCTGACTAAGCCAGCATGTTGCTGCTTGTTCTGGGGTCAGGTGTCCCTGCCAATGGCAGTAGTGTTGGAAGCAGGTCATCTTTAAGGTCCTTTTCAACCCAAACTATTCTGTGATTCTATGATGTTTAGATGCTGTCTGCATTTTCTCTTTTTCGGGGATGCAGAGGCTGCTGCTTCTGATCATCAGTAATGAGGTCTAGGAATGAGATTGCTCCTGATACCTGGTGATGCAAATGCTACTAACACAACATTTAAAGATACTGTGCATAAGGCAAAGTGATTTTTGGGATGTTTCCTGAAGATACCCAGAACTGAAATGAAGCATTAATCTTTCCTTGCTTCCTGGGGCTTCCTACAGAGGCTCCCATTTTTCTTATAAAGTGACCAAAAAAAAAAAATCCCCCTTACAAGTCTGTCAAGAAGAGACTGAGGGGTATTTTTATAGATCTTAGAGTGGAAAAAAAAATATTTTCGGTCTCTCAAAATCAGGGCATGGACCTCCCTGATGATAATTAAAATCAAATGTTTATCCTCAGTTTCTGGACAGAATTATTTTGCCAGATAGCTGCTTCTTTCTTTGCCATACCAGGCCAAATTCACATTTCCTTGACTACCATAACCAAGCAATGTATTACTCAGGCTATTTCTTCAATAGCTTTTTCAAAAATCATCAGTGTCAAAGCATACAAAAGGTGTCATCCCTGTGTTGACACAAAGAAGTTGCATGGGACAGGTGCAAATCACACCATGAAGCCCTCTGCAAAGGCAACTGAGATAGCATCCTTATGTGCGCTTCAAACCCTAACTTTTGTGGTCAGAATAAATAGACATATAAAAAACTTATGCACCTCTTTCCTTTGCCTCACTTCTTTATGACAGCCATATTGCTTTACATAATGCCTAGAAATTTTTAATAGGTTAACAGGTAGCAAGTTTAAACATATATTAAATAGATTAACATTGTAACTGTAAACATTACATGAAATGTTTTTATTAATCTCACTCTATGAATTTCTGCCAGTGAAACAATACCTAAACAGAAAAGAACTGTTCTGTTGCTGCCTATTTTTCTCATCTCTTTCTTTAGACTCAGAAAAATCTTGAATTGCAAGTGGACTTGGTTCAACCAATGTTTCCTTTTACTTGTGCTAGTTTGCTGGTTCTCATCTGGCCCTGGGCTAGGTTCGTCAGGCCTGGTGTCTCAGGGGGATCAGGGAAATGGCTGCAGCCAGCCAGGCTGAGGAGAAGAGAAGGTAGGAGGAAGAGAAAGCCAGGTGGGAAATGTCCAGCTCTGCCACTGCTTTTACAGGGATGGGTCTGTAGCCAGGCTGCAATAGGGTTGACTCAGAAAACAGAAGGAGCTCTGTTAGGAACTTTGGTTCTACTTCTCAAACAAGCTGTAAGTAGCTTATTTGGGCCTGATCCTATTTTTTTGTTTTCTAATTTTAGTTTTTGTTTGCTCACCATCTCTGCCTCACCTCTGAAAATCGTGTCTGTGGAAAGGTCTGTTGGTTCTTGATCATTTATAATTGCACAACTCACATTTTGGTAAAATATCCAGTTCTTTACCTTCTTAAATAGGTTTTTGTGCCTACCCTGAGCCCCTTGCCTTGACATCCGCATTGGCTGTTGGAAAGTTCCCTCTTATGCTGTGTTTAGCATAATAGCAGTAGATTTTCCTGCCGTGTGTTACAGTGCTGGAAAATGTTTAAATATTATCCACAAAGCTGAATCTTTTTATAATCATCTCTTCTGCTCTGCTTAGTACCTCAAAATAATTCCTGAGTTGAGCCAGCTAATATCCTCCTGCTTAAGTGCTTCTGAAACCACTTCAGTTGTGTGTGCACCGGGGGAAGGTTTCCTCTGCACTTTCTTCTTCCATCCCTGTCATTCAATGTTCCAGTCCAATGGTTTTTCCATTTCTGTTTCCAGTAAACTCATTTTAAAGTTCCAAATGGCTCCTAACATTTATATCCTCTATTAACTTCTTTCTTTCATTTCCATTTCTTTACTTTCTTTTTTCATGTCATTATTCATATTAGGATGTGCTACTATGTTTCAGCTTGTAAGTTGCATCCCATTTTTTTTCCTATCGGGATCTGAAAGGTCTAAGAGGTGCATGTTGATTTCTGTAACCAGCTTGCTGGGGTTCTTTTGGGGTTTGTTTTTTGTTTCTTTTTTTTCAAAGCAGAATTTTTTTTCTCCTTTTTCTGATAAAAATCAAGAATTCCACAACATAAAATTGCTCAGAAGAGCTACAGTCTGTAGACTTAGTTTTGTATAGTACAGTTTTAAACAAAACATATTCCATAAATGAAAAATGACGTATACTTTTCTTAAATGTCAGCTTCCTAACTGAGCTTAAAATAATAATTCATTTTTGGACTAATTCTTTTGCTATTTATCCTATATCTTGAATGAATATGGATCAGCACCTCTAATAAACTAATATTCAGGTTTCACATCCAGACCAAGTGGAAAAGACAGTTACACCTTTCTTAGGAGAACAGGGTAAAATGGCTACTGTATTACAATGGATTTGCAAAGTATGCTTTTCAATGACATATCCTGAAGGCAAACCAAATATTTCAAACTCTAAGGAGCCACGGCACTAACTGCCCTAATAGTCAACTTTTAACAATTAGGATCTTAGCTCAGAAGAAAAAGTTAACCAAATGCAGAAGGCTGAGCCAAGCACAGAAGATGTAAAGAACATTTCAGAATGAGGGGACCTAAAGGGAGGAGAACAGATAGGAGTGTGATGGGTTGCTCACCAATAATAATAAATCCTACGTATATGTTGCATCTGTAAGAAAAAGCTAATGATTATACTTGTTTCAAAACCCAAAGGCCAAAGGAAATCTTGCCTCAGATTCTACTTTATTGTTTGTTTATTTCTATGCCTAAATTTAGAAATTATGCTATATTTCTTTTTTTGTAGGTTCAGAAACTAGCCATATGCTGAAAGCAATGAGAAAACTTGTTGCTTTTAGAAATGGTTGAGTTCAGAAGATCAAGACTGGGTTGTTCTCTTCTGGGAGAACAGCAGTGCTGCAAATGGGAAAAAAAAAAGGCTGGATACTGCTGTTAATGTAAGATCACAGCTTTTGAAGCCTTACTTGCCTTACTTATGTACAAGGATTTCCCTTCTATGAAACAGTAAGGTGATCAGGTTTAAAAATATGTAACATAGGAGATGCAGCAGTTACCTGTTATGAATATGTTATCCCCCTGCATTTAACTTGTTTGTGAATGCACCATGAAGCATGCAAAGGTAGTTGCTATTCAGAACTATTCACTAAATAATGGTTAAATCACTGAATAAAAATCTATCTGTGAAAATTTCCCTGCATCTTGTCTGTTTGTAGTACATGGTTGGTCACTTGAAACACAAGTCCTTGTTCGACTTCTCCAGATGACAGAAATATTTGCGTAGTAGTGCAAGTAATAAAGAGCCAAGGTTCTGCCACAAAGGGTACTCAGCACTTCTAAAATCAGTGGTTATTTAGCGTTCATAGCATTAAGCCCACTAATTCCACATCCTTCAAAAAGATGATTAATAATAATTAATAAATAATAGTTTCTTGTTTTTTCGTGAAAAGATACATAATCCCAGCACAAAGCAATGATAAAAGTGAATTCTGGCCTTCAGGCCTCTGCTGCTGAGGGGCAGTATTATTTCCAAGCTAAGGCACTAAAGTAAAGTAGGAGGGAATAATTTCTTCACAAGAACAAGGCTCTAGGTCCATTTTGTCCTTCTTCTGTCACACTTCTCATTAGCAATCCTATGGACTCACCACTCCGTGTGGCTGACCGAGAGAGAAAGCACTGGCACAGAAATGGTTTTGTGCTTACTGCATGCTCCTGCTTACCCTTTTTGCCCACAGGGTAGCAACTGGGGAAGTCTCAAAGTCTAAATGACATTGTTCCTGAAACTGGGAGTGGTACTGGGATGCCTTTTGTGCTTGATAAGGGCTGTGTTTGAAAGAGCTCTGTAGGTTATACATCACTGAAAGTGTGCATCAGACTATACAAAACAGATGTAGAATATGTTTTTATAGCAATAAAATCAACCCTCAAAAATATGCAGTTCTACAGCAAATATTTATGTAAGGTGTTAATTTTATGTGCAGTGTATGTTTCTCCTTATGTCATTCACTGAAATTTCCTGGGACAGAAACACAATTTTTGGCTATATTAACTTTGTATAAATATATCTGAATACAGAATGAAGGTTGTTGGGTTTTTCTGAGGGGCGTGGGGGAAGGGACCTCATGCAAGGTAGTATTTTTAGCTTCATGGTTGAGAATGACCTTGTATCCACAGCCCTGGAAGGTGAAGGTTGCTGTATCACACAAGACCAGCAGCTGCTGGCCCACAGGGCAACGGCCCACTGAGATGCTTGCAGGAGTGCCTCAGGAACTGAGACCTTTGCTGTCACAAGCTGGGAGTTGCAGGAACAGTACCACTGTGTTGTGTATTTAGATGCATGGGGCAAATGGCTGAGACAACTGGGAAGGAAGTGCCATCCTTTGGGTGAAGGTAGTCCCTTCTCGCTCACCCCCTGAAATATGAGACAAAAATGAGGAAGTGTGCTCTGTGTGTGTCAAATTCTATTTGATGAAATTACTGAATTTCTTTAAATCATCTGCCATGTCATATTGATAATAACTAAATAATGCTATATACATTGCCTTATGGAAATGAATCCCTTCAACCAGTCGCAAGGAAGGGTTTCATCGGTTGGTTGAGCTCTCTTTGAGTGGCTGGTCTGTGAGGTTGCAATACCCTGCTTCATGCTACATTACATACTAGAGCATGAGGCAGATTGCAGTTTATATCTATTTAGGAAATAATGGCCAACAATATCCTGATACAATTTTCTCAAGTCATTACGTATGTCCATACACTTGTAGGGTCAAAGTGCAACTGAAATGGAGAAGTGGTCCCTCAGGTCATTTCTGCTATGCAGGCATGAGCTCTGTCTAAACATATTATTTAGTAAATAAAGTGTTTTTCTTCCATCAGTAGCTATGTAGGTGTTAGTGAAGTTTGAGTAACTCCTCAAAATTTTCTATTGGCTAAGCCATCAAGCTGAAAAAGCCTATATACTTTAGGATGCAATTTTATGGCAGAATATCTATATTAAAATATGTTTCTAGAACAAAAGTGGATATCCAGATGAGCAAGCTCACCCATCACAGATTTCTCATCTTCATTTTTTTCCTTCTTTTCTGTTTTTCTGTGGTTTTTTTTCCCCACATAGGAAGTCATCAGAGTTATATTTTTCCTGATTAACACATTCCTTCATCAACTATAATTACAACCATTAAATTAGATTGCCTCCTGTTAATCTTCCTCTGCTTCAATCCTATTATGCAGAGAAATAATGTAAACTGTCAGAATTAGAGGATGCAAGCTCCAATCTAGAATCAAGAGAAAAATATGGTTTTAATAAAAAGCCTTTCCATCATAATGAACCTTAAAGCAATACATAGATGGCATTTTCTTAAACCATCAGAAGTATGCATAAAAATGGGAAATCTTTTCATTAACAGGAAGAAATAAACATCATGTCAAAGCTGATGGCATTCTTGCATGCATCATTCGTATAGCTCCACAGACAGCTTAGAATTAAAGGGAGCCTCAGGCAAGGAGTCAGAGAAGCAAATAGGAGCACTTGAAGTCTTAATTTATATCTCAATATAAAGTTTATAAGGCTAGATAAAAAAGTAGGTAGTGGAAACATTAACTCCCAGCAGTCTAGCCAGTGTGATTAATATCTTCTTGAACAGAACATGTATTAAGACAGTTCAGGGAAGACACAGCTGGGTTTAAAAGGCAAAGCCTAGCACAGCTGCCAGGCTTGGCACATAATGGAGGTGGAAAACTTCCTCTAGAGCTACCTTATGTTAAGATATAATATTAATCTTGCAGTGAGTTTTAAAGATCTGAGTGAACGTATCAGCTTTTGCAGCACTTGAACATGCTACACATCTTCCTGTGATTTTCTGAAGACTTTATCAAAGATTAATTAGAGCTGCAGCGTGTTCAGGAAAATGCTGCATTTTTAAAATGTTAAAATAAATTATAAACTGTCTCTAGTTTTCTTTTTTTTCTTTTTTTAATTTCTACAGAATAATTGATCTTCAGTAACTCTGGTTAGTCCATGGTCAATCAATTATTTTTTTATAGTAAGGAAAAAAATTATTATTACGAGAATGAGCAGAATTTTTAGATTTGCTCTGAAAATACACATATTTAGAGAAATTTATTTTTTATTTAATTTCTAAGATAGCTTGGGAAAATTGTTATTGGTGTATCTGAAGAGTCAGCTGTTTTTTCAGAAAATGAGTGGAATGCCAAAGGAGAAAAAAAAAAAAGAACAAACCCAAACAACCAAAACACACTGACAACAGGGTATGTCCACAAATCCCCAGCTCATACATTTTCATTCCAAGGTTTTTCACAGGATGATTTCTTTTTTCTCCTGTAGGTTATTATTAAAGTATTCTCTGAATTCATTCAGTTGCCCATTTGCAACTATTATTATTACAATAAGTACTTTCCCTGCAACAGCAAAAGTTCTCATGATTTTTTCTCAATCTTTTTCAGCCTATTTCAACTTCTTCATTCCTCCTTTCCTTGGTGCAGAAACCTGGCAGTCCTCCAGCTATGGCCTGCAGGGATTAGTTGGTGTCCTCTGCCAGGATAATTATTTCCATTGCCAGAGGGTTTGAAAGATGCTTAAATGTACGCTGTATGTTTTTATGACCTTACTTTTCTGTATATCTAATTGCAGTAGTTGCCCTCAGCACATTGTGCTGCTAAATCCAAAGGTCGACATAAACTCAGTGCTCCTGAGTTTAGGAGAGGTATGCAGCATCCTCTACTCAGGCGTGGTCAGGTTTCAAAGGAGAAGACCTCTGGGTCTCGGTTGAGGCAGCTGGGAAACAAGGTTTCTAGCTCTGGTATTGCTAGCTGACCTTGGCTGGCCAAGGGTACAGCTCCTGCCCTGTCGCTTTGAGGGTGATCTGTCTAGGGGCTGCTGCAGCTAAGAGATTGGGAGGGAGGATCAGATGTATGCCTCAGGTCTGCAGTGTGATGCTTTGATCATAGACGACTCCTGCTGGCTGTATCCAAAACTGAGATGATGTAACATAGGACTGACGGTGTTTGGAAAGGATAGTCACTGTGCTGCCAGCGGGGGGAGGAGTGACTTTAACAGCTAAGGATGAAAAGTATCTTCTTCATAGAGCATTTTCCATTGAAGAATGTATAAAATCCAGCATGGTGGCATGCCCTCAAAGGTAAGGGAACAAAACCAGGAAAATGGGAAGGACAATAAGGAAGAATTAGTGGATGACAAGAAGAAAGAAAAGAAACACCAAAAATCAAGGAAGATATGGAAGTGCACATGAGGAAGAAAAGATAGAAAGACATGGGAGAAGAAAGCTTCACAGAGATGCTGAAGGAAACCAAAATGAGAAAAAAAAATAAAAAAATTGAAGAAAGTGTGAAAAAGCCAGAACAAGTTGGAGCAGTCACTGAAAAGAGCCATAAGGGAACTCCCCGCACTCCCATGGGAATAGGTGATGAGAGGAGCCAACACATTTGCAATGGTCAGAACCCAGCAACTGCATAGATCAGATGTGACAGCAGCATTCTTATCTGCTTCCAGGTACATCCTTGGCCTTCAATCTTTCCACCCTAAGCTGACGTCATAAAAACCCCAAGTGCTCCCTGAAGTACATGAACAAGTCAGTCCCTGTTGAGTTCCTTCCCTGTTTGCAAATACGACCTGCCACAAAGGGAAGGGCCTGCTGGCACCAGAGGGGTGAGGTATCACTGAGGTCTGAGGAGAACACCCGCCTTGACAGTGTTGTACTGAGACAGCTTGTCTCTCTTGCTCATTTTTCAATTACGTCGTCACTCTGGCAGTGGCAAGATCTCTATATCAGATAGGTTTTCAACTGATAAGAAAGGACTTGTCAGAAGTGGACAAGGCATTTCTGTTGAATAAATTCTCATTCTGTGCCCATGTCTGTCATATCTATTTCTAAGCCACCTGCTTTGGGATCTGAGCAAAATACATATTAAAACTTAATTCTATGAAATATTTTCTAAAGTAATTTATTAATGTATGGGAATATGGAGTGTAGAACCTAATTAAATTACAATTATCTTGTAATTTTCAGAGTAAAAGTTACTATATATTTGCAATCTGTTACAGAATGGCTTCATGATAAGTAAAAGATCATTAGTGGAACATTATAGGAATTCACTATTTTGTCCAATTTTCTCACCATTTTTTGTCTAAAAACTATAAGGTTGGAATTGTTTGCATCATACTCACATAAATGTTTTGTCAAAAGGAGTTCGTTGTTCAGATTTGGGTGAGTGTTTAAGTGCTTGCTTTCTCATCCCCAAAACTTTGCATTCAATTATCCCTCTACAAACCATGAAAATACTTCTGGTGGACAGACTGCACTTCAACATGTCCTCAGGTGTTTTTTGAGATAAGATGGAGATGGAAAGTAGAAGAGCATCTGTATGCTGGGTGATAAGGGTGAAAACACAGCGTCACAGTGATTTATAGTATATCTGAGACATATGTGGAGTATTTTTTATTTTGTTCCTGTAAAACAGATGGAGCTTTGCACTTGAGGCTGAGCTTGGGACTGTTAATTGGAAATTGTCAGAACTAGTTGCAGGTGCAGTGAGACCTCCATAAGATTACGCAGCTGAAGCAGAACAAAACTTTTACAATACGTGGATAATTGCATACAATTTACCTATGGGGCTTTGCATTATGTTTCAAAATGTTTTGAATAGCAGTGATCTTCATTGTCACAGTATTCATGAGAGAATTGTTATCTACTGCAGAAACATTTTAGGTAAACTTTAGACAGTAGCTCAGTTATTTCTGCACTTGCTATATCTTTAAGAACTATGTAGCACTGTTTAAACTCAGATTGTTTTAGAGGGGGGACTAAGGCCTGGCTCCCAATGGTCTTCCTGATAGACAGAGCTGGTCAAACTATTCAGGTCTACATGCTAAACTGTAATATGGGGAGATCCCTTTGAACCATTGTTTTACACTGGTATATCAAAGTGAACATGTGGCAGAGACCCATTTTGTCAATAAAAGGTGGAAAGGTTCTGGCTGAGGCCAGGATTTCACCCATTTGCTACTGATGGATTTTGGAAAGCAGAACGCAAAACATCACTAATGTCTACCAGCAGACGGTGCCAAACCTCTGCTAGGAATGAGCCCTGCACATCCAAATGCAGCACTTCCTGCTCCCGATTTGCCAAAGAGGCTGTCAACATGTTTCAAAAAATGACCCTGCTGGTGAATGGACAGCAGCACATTTTTTCTCTCCCAGTCCTTGTTGACAAAACTGACTCTAGCCCCTATGCCCACTGCTTTGCGCAGCCTTCTGTCACTAACATTGTCACACACAGGGTTGCTTCTGCTGCACCACCAGACATTGCCCTGATCTTGGGAAATATGCTGAAAGGGCCTCCATGGACCTTTGCCACTCCTGAAGGAGACCTGCAAGGTGCTTACTGAACTGCAGCAGCTTCTATGTTACTATTAGGCATGAAAATAGAGTCATCTAAACTTATGGTATAAATACATATGCTTTAAAAAAAAACCCAAACGTAAATGCTTTCTATTCTTCTTGTTGAGGTTTTAGCCATGAAAAGAGAAAGACTGAAAAGAAGCACTGACAAACCACTTACTTACTTCAAAACTGGAAAGAAAATTTTAAAGTGCTCAGAAAATTTGTACACAGAGCTATTTTAGAGCTAACAACAGAGTGATGACATCTTGGAATGAATGCCTACAGAGTTGGAAAGTATAGGGTAAATTAGTTTCAGATGGATGACAGACAGATTTTTTAAAAAGCTTAGGTAAGTCAGAAATCTAAATCTTCTTTTCAGACATGACTAAAGGCACTTAGACAGAGATGGCATTTTTCAAAATGTGGCTTGAGCTCCTGAGTTACAGACACCCTTTGAAAACTGCTTAAATTCAAGACAATTTTCTTCGTAAAATAGCAAATGGGAGAAATTTCAGGTATCCTTAGATAGGGAAGTTTGTAAGGAGCTTTACTGAGTACTGGAGATGAGACTTCAAGTAAATAGGTTTCTTGGAAACCTTCAGACTTGGCTAAAAGATCTCAAGCTACTTACTGCCATTTCTGTTGCTCATTTCCCCACATAAGCAGCAGTAGTGGTAACAGGAGCAGATGAAAATATGAGAGTCATTAACAAAACCAAATTATGTTTAGATTTTACCAGTAAGCAATAAGGAAAGAAATCGATTTGCCCAGAAATTCAGACAAAATGTACACATGTATAGCAATTGATCCTAAAATGCACCCAGAGAAATGGACACTAATAGGAAGGACGTGCATCAGTATTGTCAAAACCTGTGTGGTCATTTTGCAGTAGTCAGGAACACTTCCAGGGAGACTTTCTGTAGGAAGTGCTGTATGCCATCTGCTTTCTCATCCATCCTTGTGCACTCTGTGCTCTGCTCACTACCTTGGAGAATATGATAGTTTTAGTTTATTTAGTTAATTTATTTACTAAAGAATGAATTATTCTCCAGGCTCAAGAGATATTGATGTATTTTTACATGGCACAGTCTAAGAGCATTTTTTCACAAATTGCAAATTCTGTTGCCACTCAGTTTGCCAAAATTTTGTGTCCCAAATCTATGGATTTTATGGCAACATTTGTGATACAGATTTGTGATAAGGATTACTCTGATCCCAGCATTGCAGGCAAACAATCTGAACAATGTTAGAATTATTTATCAGAAGTGCACAAATCTTGATGTCCTTCACAAAGGCCAGAAAACAAGGACTTTTCTTCATGAACCTATATTCTCTACATACAGCAGTGCTTTTGCATTGCACGTAGTTACAGTTAACACTGTAACAGTTAACACTAGGAGAGCATCTCTGTTGAAACATGAATCTTTGGTACTAATTTGAGAATTTCTGTGAAAGGAGTAGAACAACACAACACAAGAAACTAGCATTTCCAATGCTATGAGGTGCATAATTCCAGTAAGTTATGTCTTGTATACACAAGACCACCACTCCAGGTGGGGTTCTTTCACTATTTTTTTAGAGCACTCATATACTTTCTGTGAGCATCAGGGTCCTGAAGTCACTGCTATCATGACATGAAAAAGTAACATCATATAACAATATATTTAAAGAGATGCTATCAGAACCTTCATAAGTAGTTTCTAAGTTTGGGTCTCTATTCAATACTGACAGATTTTTTTCTCAGGATTTTGATTGGACTTCAATTAATAGGTTATTTTCAGGAAGACCTGTTATGGCTAAGAAAACTGCAAGACCATTTTGGGTAAACAAAAGTGAATAATCTGGTTACATCAAATACAGAATATATCAAAATAAACTTCACTGATTCTAAGTCAGACATTTCAATAAAACCAGCTACTCGCAGACATATTCAATCACCTTGGTAAGGAGGATTTGATTTTTCTATGGCAACTGAACATCTTACACATCCAGTCACTTCCCAAATACTTTGATTCTTTGGTTCAAAAGCAGATGTCCACAGCACCTTTTGAGTGAATATTTGATGTTTCATCTGGCCCAGGCATCTGCTCTTGCTACTGCCTTTGTACCACTCAGATTTTTTGGAGGAAAATTCGTAAGCAGTGTTATTTACCTTTGAGTGCTTTAGCCCCATCAGCCTCACTGGACTTAAGAAATATTTAGGCTGAAGCTGTCCTGGCTATGACTGCTTTCTCAGTCAAAATGTATGCTAATAACTGTAACATTTCATGTCTTTTTTAGAAAGATCTATCTGATTTTATTTTTTTTTCCTTCTGAGCCTGTGAATTGCAGAATACCCTGACTTTCTGTGATATTTTGCATAATTAAATGAAATAAGTAGCCTTAGCGGACTGCGTGATTGGAATTGGATGGTCTCATTCAGACATAACCTAGCTGTTACTACCTGCTCCTGAAGTGGAATTACATAAGGCTCCAAGTTAATGTGACCTACAGGTTTGCTCCCTGCCATTCACCCCCCGAGACACTTGCATAGGGTGGCTGCTCCTGTGGCTGGGAGTGATGGTGTCTGAGAGCACCAGGGAGGATAATGGAGCTACCCATGGGCAACACTAGGGTAGCACTAATGCTTCCTTACAGCATCTAAAATAGACATGTTCTCTCTTGGTTTAGATAAGTGCATAATTTACTTTATCAGAATCTGTCAGAGACAGATAATCAATGCTGGTGATTTTAGATCACCTTTGATTTGATGAGCTAATTTCAATTTTGGTGATGAATTATTCAATAACATGAAACAACAATGGAAAAAAGAGCAGACAGAGCTTCTGGACAATAAAACCTTAGAAAATGCAGATGTGATATAGAAATGGAAGCCGTTACACAGCTTTCCTAGCTGACAGTGTTTATTACAAGCTTTAATTTTTTTTTTTTCAAAAAAATCTATTTTTATGTACAGTTGAGTGGAGGACGTGGAAACCCTAAATTTACCTAATTTTCAAGTCAGACAATTGACTTAGAAAGCCAGATGGTGCAAGAAGTTAGAAACTATGTTGTCTAACATTGGTGTTACAGGATGATGATCATTTGCTGGCCCTAGATACCAAAAAATTCCTGAAATGTGAAAAGAATTCAGATGCAGAAAAGAGTGAATTACTTTTGACACTTGGAGAAAATAAGTATGTTTTAAAATCACTACATTTTATTTATTTCTTGATTTTATGCAAGTTTTATAATTTGTATCAAAAAAGTTTTATAGGGAATAAAATACTAAATAAGACTTTGTTGCTTATTAACACTGAATTCTTATTCTATTTATAGACATGTTACATCTAGGTAGTATGAATTGTACAAAAGAAGATATATAATTATTCTTATATCTTATCAAGAATTCATGCTGAATACAAACCAGGAATGGCAAATGTAAAGTAAAAATTTTACTTTAAAGTCAGTGTTCTCCTAAAACTTGTCTATTTTTATTGGAGTCAGTGCTCAAGCCTCCTTTGTATAAAATGGAGAAGTGCCAATTTTTCTTTGTTTATGCTTTGCTGCAAATTGCTGATACATCTTTCCATGTCAGAATCTGAAAAACTGCTCTAACACAAGTGTACATTAGTTTGATAGTACATGGAAAAATTCTGCCCTTGAATACGCATTTCCGTATTTTTATGTAAGACAAGAATTTGATCCACAATTTACAGTTAAGCAAATCAAAGACATTAAGCAAAGCTTTTAGCTCGATATGAAAAGACATTAAGCATTTTTATTTTGGGGAGCAATCAAGCATGCTTAATTCAAAATGTAATGTGGCCTTTTCAAGACCAGAAGATGGAAGTCTAGGTTTCAGAGACATTTATGTTGTGCTTTCTAATGACATATCTTAGTACTTCAGTCTGCTGGAAATGGAAGTGTAACTTTCTTCTCTGTTGGGACAGTTTAAACCTGCTTCCATGGATATGAAGCTTTTATGGCTAGATTTGAAGACGCCTATGGTGGGTTGTTCACAGTTTCTCTTGGTGACACTTTTCCACATCTACGGTGATAATGTGAATTAATATCTTATTCATGTCTGTGTTAAGTGCCAGGCTGCAAAGCTGCTGCAGCAATGATCTTCCTCGGCATGATTTTACATTTTTTACATTTTACATTTTGTACTATCTACATTCATTTCATAGTACTTCATAAAAGGCAGAAAGCATTTCTCAGAAGAGGGGTTGCATACAGTGGATGCAATGAGGCAGGATTCTTCAGAAAATAGTATATTGTCATGAGTTCAAAGACTGACATGAAATATTCAGAAAAGCCTGATTTTAATCAGCCTTACTGACAAACAACAGTGCTTGGTAATAGAAGCTGGAATTGCACATGCGTAAACACCCTCACCCCTGCCACCCTCACAAACACCCACGCACAGATATGTCTACAACCCAAATTAATGACAATCATATTATGATCACTGCAAGCACTCAGACGGATAGAAGTGCCAAAACAAGGAAATGAACTTTCAGAAGCACACATACACTTATTTTATATTTTTATATTTTATATTTTTGACCCACTTATTCAACATATGGAATATATTTGCTCTGAGGAAAAATCAGACTTACCTGATGACAGAAGGTTTGTTGCAGAAATTGAAAAGCATATAACAAATGTGGCAGGTGATTCGAGTATAGATATAGGATGATCTCAAGGCTAGTATTTCTGCCATGGACTTTTTTGTGTACTAGACAAGACTGCATTGGTATCTTGGAGCTTTTGACTACATAGATGAAGAATAAGTTAATGGCAATGAATAATAATTGGTTTTGGGTTTGATCTTGGGTTAGGTTTTTTGTGTTGGTGTAGTGGTATACTTATACAAGTGGGAAAATACACATAGTTATATCACTTTGGAGTATATTGCAAGAAAAGCAAGCAATATTTGAAGGTTACTCGCTAAGTCAGCCACTAAATAGCTCTGACAAATTTAATGGGAGAAATCACATTATGTTGTCCCCTTTTCTCAGAATTAAAGAAATTAATCTGATTATAACTATGTGTCCTTACATTAGGTATTAAATCTGCTGATTCTGCAAAGTCTAAAAGCGATGTATCACCTCACTACTTTCACAGTCAGTATCAAAACCAGTATGAGATATTACCCCCTGTTGGACACCAATATCCCAAATAGTATCTGCAAAGTACAACTACATTGTCAGTGACAAATTTTGCACAGTATGTTCTAGTTGTTTTTGTGTGGTATGAATTTTCTTGGTCGTGAGTTCCAATAATTTCAAATAATTTTAAATAATTTCAAATTACTGTTGATTTTCTAATGTTCAATACTTACTTATAATATTACAAGCTTCCTTTTATCTGTAACTTTAAATAAGTTCATAATTTATGATTCCAAAGTGTCTTGTAGGGCTGTCCCATCATTTATTTTTATTAAAAAGTAACTTCTCTCACACAGTCTTTTACTTTGTCTGCTATTTACAACTGTGTAAAGAATTCTCTGAACATTTCCTTTATTAATACTTGCTCTAATTTAGATATGATGTTCTAGATTAATTACAGTTTCAGGTCTATCCAGTTGCTAGAAGTTTTTCCTGGATGTTAGGCTGATCACTTATTTCTGTTCTCCTGCGAATGCTTTGGTATTCAAACTCAGTTGCCCTCATGAAAATCAGGCTTTAGATCTCGATCAGCTTTGCATCACATGCTGAAAATGAACAAGCAAACAAACAAATACACGTAACTTTCAGGCTTCTAGACCAGTTCTCCATTTTTTGAGTGCTCCTAGGTACCTTTAAAATTGAATGTTATTTGTTTTTCTGCATCCTTTCCTCTCCTTATTCAAGAGAAAGTTTCTGTCACAAGGAAGCAGAGGGATAGTACTTTGCTTAGGATGCCATTTAATGGATGCAATTTAAAGGATGCCTCAGTATGCCATTTAATGGAGCAAACATAGTTTAATACTGACCTGGGACAGGGCTCTCTGATAAAGATATCTTAGCCCAAGCTATGAAAACAGACTGTATGATAATAGGGCAAAGGAAATTTGCTTCTGTACAGATTGCTCCTAGATTTTTCAGTATTGTAGAACCATTTTGAGAATTACACCCATAAAGCAGCTTGTGTTAGTAAAGACCTCAGGCGGTCATCTCATCGCACCCTGTGCTCATAGCAGAGCTATTTTTAGCCTCAGGTTGTATTGATTTGAGTTACAGTAATTTGAGTTTGGGATATGTCCAGTGATTGATTTCCCACAGCTCCCTGTTTTTTTTTTTCAGCTATTAGTTCATCTAAGGGTTAAACTAGGCTGTTTTTCTACAGTGTGAATATGGATGCTGTTATGTGCCCCTGAAATCCCAGCTCACGTCTTCTAAAGGATCTTCTGGATAGTTCCCATTGGGTGGACTGCATTTTTGCTTATATTCTTTTCCAAAGGACTTTGTGATTTTCTTTAACTTAGTCTCTGAAGAATGGCCATAGTGAGAGCATGTCAGCTAGTATGAGCTGCCTGAGGAAGCCATCTAAACAGAGAGCTGCAGCAAGCCAATCTCACATAGTTAACCAAGAAGCATATGGCACCCCTAGAAAGTACCTTTGCTTGCCCAGGTTATGCCATGTTTGAAACAACAGATTGTGTCAAATTAAAAAAGGTGAAATGTGTTATTTTAATAAGTCAAACCAAAGTGTTCTGACTTAATGATCAACTGCTTTTCAGTAAAAATATATTTGTTACATTTACCTGAATTCATTAGTTTCATGAACTACTGTTTTCAGCAAATCAAAGGTTTAAGGTTTCTGCACTGCCTGCATTAATTTTATATAATTAGAGATGAGCTTTACAGTTCTGAGGAAGTGAATTAACTGTCTGGGATTTACCTTTATTTTATTCAACAGAATGGAATTCAACCTTTCAGACTGAAGATGGAAAAATCTTTCAGATTAAGAAGTAATAGAAAAGAATCAGAAAGAATAAACATTTACAGATACAAAAATTTACTAAAACCAGATTAGCATAAATCATTGTGATAACACTATCCTCTGAGTTTTTTATTGCCTTGCTTTGTTTTTATTGCTGGTTGCATCTCTGCATTCTCTGTCAGCTGAAAACAAGAAAGCAACTTACGAAAACAAGAAAGCAACTGTTAGTAAGGAGATATGATCGACTGTGATGATACTTTATTGCAGGATCTTTGGGGCTAGTCCTATTGGATGAAATGCATTGCTGGGGACAGGCAAACAGTTGGCATGCTAAACAGAGGACAGTTTGCCACATAGGGTCAATGTACAGGGTTCCATGATCTGTGAGCTCTGTTCCTACTTTTTGTGCCACAGCTTGCCATGAGAAACTGTCTCTCAGGAGAAGGTGCACTTTGGCCTCCAAGACGTTGGTGTGAGTGAAGCAGGGGAGGAGGTGATGAGGGCCACCCCAAAGCTTCCAAAAGATTAAAATAATTTCCTTTCTCCTCAGTGACCCATTCTATTCCATTTTAGCTGCATAGGAAGCATAAAACATTTTACTACAATGGGAATTTATATGCAAATGAGTTTTGCATTGCATTGAGAAGTGGATTCAAATCCCTGAAGTGTCTGTTAGCCAGACCTTCAGATCAGTTCCTCAATGGCTTTTGGTAAGTTAAATTCCTTAGCAGTGGGCTGATGTTGCTAATGCTGTGAATCTCCACACCCAAGCAGGGATGGGTTAATTTTTGATGTAATTCTCTAGCTTTCACGTCAGAAATGGCAGCTCAAGAAGACTCAACATTGTTCAGAGGTGACTGGCAGACTGTGTTTATTCATGTTATATACAAATAGAAGCATTGTCCCAGTATACCTCTGTTTAGTTCTTCAGTGATCCCCCCCCCCAAAAAAAACTTCAATAATGAATATTCATTTGAAAATGTTTTTCATGATTGATTCTAAGTCAATTGTACGTAAGGTTGGTTGCTTCCAACGTGACAACAGCACTTCCAAGTATTTCTAAAGAGAAACTTATGTCTTAGGAGTTTTATTGAAAGGTAAATAAGAGTGTTAAGAATTCCAAAACCTGACAAGAAAATGACTACAATTTTGTGTATATATCTGTTACAAACACATATAAAGCATCCTGCATCTAAGCTATTTGAATAAACATTTTTTGATGTCTGCCTACATACATATTTTTGACCTTCAGAGTGCCCATGTTGACCTAGCAGTCCAGCTTCAGTTGGCATAACTTATGTAGAAAACCTTCAAAACACAAAGATTCACAGTGAATTACAACTATTGGGGTGATTCTGCTCACTGTGAGCAAGATTCAGGGCTTATAAAAATGAAAAGATCACTTCACTACTTGGTTGTAATGAAAAAAACCCAAAACTTTAGGAATTATTTAGAAGAAGCAGCACAAAACAGAAAACATCACCAAGTCACTTTATAATACTTTCGTGCACCATGTCTTGAAAATTGTATATAATACTAGTGCAGCCTTCCCCGAAGATTGTGGTAGAGTTGAAAATATCACCAAGAAGGATAACGAGAATGATAACAGATACCTGACAGATTCTGCATGAAGAATAACTAACTAGACTTCCTTGACTGGAGAGAGATGCCTGTGAAATCACATATGGGGTGAAGAAGGTAAGCAGAAAAAGAAGTTTCATGGTACCTGAGGTTTCTTAGTGCTTCAGGATCTGTAACACTGCAGGTCTGCTATTTGCATAAAGTTAGGGGAGTTAGGAAAGACTTCAAAGATAGCAGGATGGATAAGAGTGGATACAGATGTGTATGATCCAAATAAACAGGAATGCACACACTGTTTTGTGGTAGCGCATAGCAGAAAGGTGTGTTACGGTTTTCTTAGTGCCCTGGTAAATCCAGGTCTGAAAGAGGTGGGGATGCTGCTGCAGTGCTTCAGCTGTGAGATGACACCTTGTCTCCTGCGTCTAACATGTCTAGACAGTTGAAAAGGTGACATCCTTCATTTGTGCCTTTAGTGAAAAGTGCATGTTAAAAAGAGCATGGCCAGTATTTTAATTCCAGATTCCTGAGTATCTTCAGGCCGAATTGTGAATTTTCTGACTGTTTATAGTAATGGCACAGGAAGAGAGACACATTTCTCTGTGTGTTTTTTTGCAGGAGGGTTCCCTGTGGGAACCAGACCACAGTTCCAACCTGTCAAAACCAGCCAGATCAACAATGTAAGCAATGCTGAGACAGACCCACCAGGGACTGTTCACTCAGTGTATTTTCCTCTTCAGATCACACAGAAGCTTAGCATGCATCTAAGTATTGCGTAAGGAAGGAGAAATAAGTTTCCAACCTGTTCTTCTCCTGATAAACTCACAAATTTGCAAAGGAATCCAAAGGTTAACAATTTAATTTAAAAACTAAAACAGCTGTTACTGCTAAAATTAATTTGGTACGTATTATGAGAGGCTCCCTGTTTGCTTAGAATAAATCTTTCATTGTTAAAATAATAGAGGGCTGGCACCTCTCAGACAGCCTGAGTACTACAAAGTGTGTCAGAAGGAGAATATGCACGTATTAACATACCATTAGCAGGCTTTTTTGTGTTCAGCGGTTTCTCTGCAAAGATAGAGGGCAAGAGTTTCAGATGGATGGGAGAGGCTTAAAAGTGAAATTCCAATTACTTTTGCTGAGTTTCTCCCTCTCCATCTATGCTTGACAGGATCATTACTAGGCAAAATGATCTGCAATTGTAAAAATCAGATTTTGTTATTACAGCAGGAGTCATACATCCCAATGAAGCTGCAGCATACAATGCAAGCCACTCCAGTGGGTGCATTCCTTAAAATTGGCCAGCCCCTGGTAGGGGCAGTGCTTGGCGGCAGTAACATCTGCTGTGCCATCAGGCTGGCAGAATAAAGCCAGTGTGAGATACAGGCAGGGAAAAATGCTGGCGATCTCACCTTGGCTGTCACTGTATTTGAAATTGTGGATTAAATTGTGAGATGCTTAGAACAGTCACAATGAAACAGTGTTATCTAAGAATACTTAGCTCTAATTGCCATGAGGAAACACTGGGAAGTGAGATGGGAAACTGAAAGTGAATGGGCTCCCTAGAGTAATTCAGATCTCATGATGGTGGAGCATAGATATTCAGAGGTCCCTTTTTAATTTCAGGTGGCTTCTCACATTGTTAGCTTCATTGTATGTTGGTGTTTCCAATACTAGAGTGTCGCAGCCTGGGCAGTCTTTCTGTGGACAGTGTACAGGTTTTGTGAGATACTGGTGGCTTTGAGTGTTTTCCTATGCCAGGAAACATGCTCCCTTTTGAAAGTCCTACTAGTCTTCTGCAACACTTGAACACATTAAGAGAAATGGGAGAAAAGCCCTCGGCATGCTAAAATACTTTTAAAGCTATTCCATTATAAGGCATTCCCCTTTGTTTTTGTTAAGACAAACACTAAAGTTTACACATACACATTAAGTTAAGGATACATTTTAAAGCTTTTTTTTCCCAAAAAAACTTGTGAAATGCAGATGCAAGAGAAGATTTAGTGATGGACAGAGCAGCATATGCAGAGACCAAAAGGAGTGCATGGAATAGAAGTGCATGCTTCATGCTTTGGAGGCTATGGGAAAAAGGATTATATGGTACTAATGGAAAAGACCTTCTTTTATGTTCAGGATACGAGCACTGTTAAAAGGCAAAATGGAACATAAGCCAGGGAGCCAAACGTAACAAGGAACTTTCCTAACATCTCTTACAGCAATGCTAAAGGAGAGTATGTTAGAATTACGCTGCTTAGTAGAAACAAACTGCAGCAGAATGATGCAAGATGAAATTAATAGAAAGAAAATTCATTTTAAAGCCCTCACAAAGAACATGCATAAATGGTCACTGAGCAGGTGATCTGGAAAATATTGATCCTGGGGCTTCTGAAACAACTAACTCAAACAAATGAATCTTATAAAAACCCACCAGAAAGTGGATGACATGGAAAGTGTACCAGGCAGAATGATGAATATTAAGGGATTCTCAGAAAGTTAAAGGAGCCTCAGAGTTACATTTGTTCTGCTGCTGTAGTATATAGTTAGCTCAGAGGTCGGTATCCAAGGTCAATTACTGCTTTATTTTCCTTGATTCCAAGTCAAAACCCCCAATACTTATAAAAGCAGCCAATATGAAGACAAATATGAGAAACCAAAAACTATTTTATCTGGGTAAAGCTGGAGTTCATCGAAAACATGTTGTCATTTTGATAAAGTGAGGGAACATCTTAGGGATAAAAGGTTTGATTTGTATTATTTTGTGCTCTAGTCTGAAATTCAGGTGAAATAATGCAGAGCACATGATTATCCACAAAGGCAACATTTAAAGTTGTCAGAACTAAAAGCTAGCAGGATCCCAAAGAACAGGCTGCTCAGAGAGCATCTAAGGAAATGCATCTTCATTCCCTTCATTTCAGTACCCTTATTTTAAACCAGTCTTCATTCCTACATGCTGGGTTCTTCAAATCTTTCCATATTTCATGCAACAGAAGGGACAAGATGCCTCAAGTAAAAGCAGTTTTCATAGGGTTTTTTGACCTACCTGAGACAATAAGATTATTTTGTCAGGAAATCAAGTTCTTATGAGATTTTGCATAGATGTCAGGAATTTGTACCATAAACAATGAAAGTCATACTCAAAGAACTGAAGATAAAACATCCCCCACCCCCAAACCAAAAACTGTGCTCACTTCAGCTGACGAAATTATCCTATAACAGCTACTAATGCTTAATAAAGCATCCTGAGCTCTTGAGAGCATGGCAGAATGTCTAAAGTGTCTATCTGTCACTTAGCCTGTATACTGCAAACCAGCTTGCATTCTCCACCACTCTCTGACCTGTCATCATCTCCTGCTATCTCCTTTGGCTCACCCTTCCATAAACCAGACCCACCTGAACTCTAACCTTGTCTCCCTGACCCTATATCCCATGCATTATTTCAGAACACTTAATGTGCCCTGTGCTGAGTCCCTTTGGCAGCGGTTGCAACCTTATAGCATTGTTGTACCATGGGACAAATCCTCTAAAATTAGCTTCTCGTAGAAGTCAGACAAGTAACTCATGGTAAATCTAACTATCATTTTCTACCACGGAGATTTAACTTCCTTGAGGTTACTATGCGAAGACACACTTGAGCAAAACATTTTGGATAATATAACAAATAAATGTAAACACTACAATAACTAGCTATTATGGTTCACCAGCTCTCCAAATTAAATGCTACTAATACTTTGCGATGCCCTACTAAAGAGAGAATGATTTGAAAAAAATCCATTAAACCAATGTATTACTGAATATGACAAGAAGTTTCCAAAAGAAGTTCAATATTTGATGTCAGCTACGTAAGTTTAAGAGCTCCTGACATAGTTGTGATTTTACTTCTAAGTTTCACTGTGAATACTTCCAACCACCTTGTAATTTTGAGTTTGCATCAGTTTTTGGCAGTATAATGTCAATTAAGACATTTATCAGTGGCTCTACTTCTATGCTTACGTCAGCAAATTATCCAGTTTCCTCTGGAATTGTACTGTTCTGCAGCTAATACAAAACCAATGTTAATGCACCCCTGACCAGAAAACTAGAAACTTATACATATAATAGGTGGCAACACATCAGATGATAGGTTTCTAACCCTATATGAAGCTAAAACTCGGCCATCTTGTGGGGTTAGAATTACACAACAGATTTTGACTGTGGCCTTAGACTACCAAGTAAATGACCGAGCTTGCCCAGGTACGTGATTTAAAGAGCATTTCCCTTTCAGTTTGAGGGCAGAAGAAAACGTCAACCTATCTAAAGAACTAGAAGGAGAATTCACTTATAAACCTGTCAAAATCACTGGTAGCGAGCCTTTCTTTTACTGAACACATTGGTCTGGGAGGCTGAAAGAGCCCACAGTGTGTCCATGAAGACAGATGATTGTATGTATTGCTGTACATTATGAAGTCAGTGAATTTATTCACGTAATGAAAATTTATACAAATCAGAATGGATTACAAAAAAAAAGTAGACTGGATTTCTCAATGATTTTACTTAAACTGTCTTTTTTTTTTTTTTTTTTTAATTGTACTCAGCTCACTTTTAATTCTGGTCACAGAATGTTGGATTCTATTATGTGATTGTAACTTTGAAATAGGTGAAGTAAAACACAGTTTTAAGCCTGCAATACCAGAGTACCAGGTTTGGAATAACTATAGTACAGTTTTGATGAGTCACTGATTCTGATTTTTCCTCTTCATTCCTTTATGTAGGATACATTTTGTACATCCTCACCATTTAAAATCTCCAGGTCTCTAATGTGATCTAGGCCCACTTGATAGCCAGCAGAGAAAGGTAAGACATTTCCAGATGACCTCTAGATTTTAAAAAGCTCAGGTTAAGTTATGTTAATCCCATCGTGAGTTATTAGCTCATGCCTTTCTTCTAGAAGTCATACACCAGGTGAAACACACTGCACAATTCACATAATTAAGTTTGATAAACTGTTTCTTAGAAATCAGAGGGAGTAGTCTTCTACAGGAGTACTCAAATGAGAAATAAAAGCATGAAGTTGGAGCTGCATGTTTAAATATATTTAACAAGAGAATAACATGGAAAGCCTCATGAACAACATGATTTACTAGACGTTTTTTGCTTAAAAATAATTTACATTGTTGTAGATATCACATATACTATTTTATCTTTGTGTCAGATATATTCTATGAATCTGGTAGGTGCTTTATTTTTAGAGCTGATGTAGAACTTTGGAAATCCATTTATTGTCCTTTTACAGAAAGGTTAGGATCAGAGGATATCTCCTTTACTGTCCCTTATATCTGTGCTTTGGCCTGACTATTAAGATTGGTTGTGAAGAGAAATACAAGATGGTGGTTGGAACCCATTACATGCAATAAAGTGTTAGGCAATAGAACATTGATTATGAAACGTTAAAGAAACATTTAAGAAAATAGAGCAATCAGGTTGTAGAAATGCAACATTTTTAATTAATCCAAAAACTGAATGAAAATTTTGTTAGTTTTGCTTAGAGATCATTATTAACATTTACATTTCAACAAGCTACTATATCCTCTTCCTTCCCCATCTCTTTGTCAGGCTTCAAGATTAAATGTATTAACATATTCTATCTCCAGAAAGCAAAGGCAGCATTTCTGTTCTGCAATAATTTCTTACTAAATTGCTAATACAAAATACTGCAACTGCTTCCTGAATGTCATGTGTTAAGCCTTAGTGAGAGATAGGGGCAAATTCAATCAGAATTTCAATTGTATAGCAAGCTTCCTTTATAGGTGAAAACAAGGTCCCAGGTTTAAGTAATCCTGGGTTCAAGGGTCCATCCTATTCCTGTAATAAACATGTCAAGGCGCTGACCTTGCATAATAATGTCTTTCAGAAACACTGTTTCTTAGATACCTAAGCTCTGGAGATTCCAGCAGCAGAGACACTTTAGCCACAAGGACACTTCAGAAAATCATATCTGTTGTCCTATATGATGCATAATAGGTTGTTTCTGTATTACCACAGTATTCACTATAAGTTAGGGTTGTATATGACTTGCATGATTCTCCCCCCCCATGCTGGATAATAAGCAGCCTGTGCTGGGTGCCAATGTGCATTAGCATGAGATGTTAATGAGGCTGGGTGAGATTCTGCTGAGATTGGTTAGGAGGGCTGGATGCTACTTAAGGATCACAAGTCAGGCTATGAGACTAATGATGGGGTCATGTGGGAAACTTCAGTGAGGCAGTTCATGCTCCTATAGGAGCTCTGAAGGAAGATCTAAGGTTGTCAAGGGCATTAACCCAACACCAGTGTTCCATATTGCTTAGGCTTAACTCTACTGAAATGAAAGAAGATAAGGACAATTTCTACTAGCTGAGTCTACTGCAGGTTTTACTGTTACCTCAATGTTTGCTTGAGAGAGAAAGCCTACGTTTCCCACGGGTGTTAAGGCATCTGGCAAATGAAGAAATAATTTAATGTACTGAAGATGGCTATTTCTAGACCTGAAGTCAGTATCGCCTAACAGCAATTCACTATGAGATGTATAGACTTGTTTTTCATTATTTTGATAACATGCATCAAAAACGTTCTCCATGCTCTCCCTGCTGATATTGTTGGGGATGAAGAACAGTAAGAAACTATTCTTCAAAGTAATATTTTACATAGAAACATTTAATGTCGCCAAAAACCTGGCATAGGGATTACCTTGCCACTGTTGTTAGCTTTGATACATTATTAACGTGACCAGAGGCTATGCCTTTGTTAGTAAACAACCTTGACCGATAGGAGAAGATTCACAGCAAGAAACAGTTTGTGATGAGGACAGGATATCCCTATTACATGGATTTGGGGAGCTTTATGTTGTGGCATAGTCTGAGCTCCAGGAGGGAAGGCCCTTCATGGTTTGGGCTGCTGAGGTACACCCCCTGAATATATTTTCCAGTTTAGCTCATCCAAAATAAAGTCCAAGTCTGCTCTTTGAAATGACTCAAAAAAACCCCAATGTAAATGTGGTAAACAGAAGTTTGGGAGGTGCTCATCTGTTCAAAGCGACAACATTAACAGATGAACTAATCAGAAACCTACTATTCGCTACTCAGTGAAGTCCTGGGCTTACTTTTGAACCACATTAATTGTAATAAAGCAATATACTTTAGCTTTTATTACCTTGACCTCAATTCCATTAAGCCAAGTTCATTCTGTTAAAATATTGCCGACTTCAGCTGACTTATTCTGAGGGTGAATTTAGGTTGATAACTTTGGAAAAATGCAATGATATCAAGAGGACTGTCAAAGATGTTTGTCTTTATGTTTCCAGAACCCAGGCATAAAAAAATCCACTTACGTTTAGTTTTTCAATGTCTGGTAGAACAACATGTAAATATCCAGTATTATATTATGAAATAGTAACTTGCCCTATGATTTACAGAGCTACAACTTGGTTTAAGATCTTTATATCAAAACCCACAGGAGAACTAAGGTGATTTACATATGCCTCAGAAATCTGAAGGTAAAAATATAATTAAGTTTTCAAAATAATCCTTTTATTTCTAATATATGTATCCTTTTCTTCTTGGTGCTATTTTCATTTCTGTGAGCAGTTGTTGTTGTAGCTCCTTAAGCACTTCTGCTTCCAAACTGCAAAAGACACTACTTGATTCAGATAGCTTACAATGTATCGACTATTCAAATACCTAAATCTACAGTCCTTCCCAAATAAACATCTCCTGATACCCGTGGATACGTACTATATCCACAGAGTTCAGCACAACTCCTTCCAAACTATTTGGGTCAATTTTCCATTATTAAATGTTTGGAGAAAAAAGGATAAGAAAATAATGACCAAAAAACTGTTGGGCATCAATAAATGTGAATGTAACAAAAGCCTTTTGACAGCTGATAGGCCAAGATGTCTCTCATAAATGGTCATTTTCTTTGCATCCTCTATAATATTATATACTATTATATTATTAAAGAGAAGTTCTGCTGACAGTAGGTTATAAACATTTATAAATTACAATAAGCCTGTTTAAAGACAATAGAGTCAAAGTTCTTATGTGAGGGTTTAACACATTCCTGGATAGAATGGAGTGAAAAATAGTACTAATGGTAAGTAGGTCTTTCTTCCCACTAACCAAACTGTGACTGAATCCCTTTATTTTGCATTCTTCTTTACTACTATGTCCAGCAAATCTGCAGAGCTGATATTTGGATACCTTCAGAAATGTGCTTCTGACAGCTGCAAGCAGATAGCAATAGAACTTATGTCATTGTCATTTGTTCTGGCAGTATATCTAGGTATCATCATAAAACAGGATGACAGCCTTTTCACAGAAAAACGTACTTGTGTTTGCATTTGATAGTCTGTATTAAGAAGGCTGAAAGCTGTTTTAATCCATCTAGCATTCTTGGAGATAATATCCACTTAATACAAGACCCACCAGATTTTGTTTCTGGAAACAAACATTAGAAAGAGTTTCCAAAGTTATTTTCAATATATGTTGTCATTAACGTTGGTATTGTGCAGACTGAAGTCAGCCTATTAATGTTAGGTGTACTGATCAGCGTAGCGCAAGAAGCAGTAATGTGCAGAAAAAGAGCTATTATGCTCATCCTTAAGGGGATGTTACAGATTTACACAAATTATACCAGGTAAGAATTTCTCCCACGATGTAGTAGTGGTGTGGAGATATGAAAACATTGCCTCTGGGCACAAAAGGCAGTATAGATGTAGAAGTAATTTCCCTTTACCTCCAGCTGCAAGATGACATTTGTTTCTGAAAGACTTTCAATAAAGGAGAAAACCCAAGAATACATCTTGTGTACAAATTCCAGATCGAACCAGATCAGTGCTTTTTCCTTTAAAAACCAAGTTGGTACCATCGTTCCTCTCCTTTCCACACCACTTCCTATCCTTTCCAGAATAAAAATGGAACTACATGTAGCTCCAAACAAGTGGTCTAGGTTTGTTTTACCCATTCTTATCAATCAGTTTTACTGCATCTTTATGGTATGGTTATCAGCCCTATGGAATGGCTCTTGACTGATACAGCTGACAATCAGGTATGAGGTTGTCCAGCTCAGAAAGGTTTTAAAATGGGTGAGCGTATGCATTTACACGGAAAATCTCTTGATCCTGCCCTGGCAACAAAAATTGGCTTTTCAAACTCATCCTGCAGAACCTGAGTGTTCTGTATGACTCTAAATAGCATATATGTTATGTTTATTTTTTCTAGGGTGAGATTTGAGAGAGCCATCAGTCTGAATTCTGTGACTTTGCCTAGATCTGATTAGTACATGAAATCTTATTAAGTTTCAGTAACTGTGTGCTGTAGGTATACTGTTGCATTGCTATTGAGCAAGAAATGGAACATAACTCACAAAGTGATGATGATATTTGTCACAAAACATAAGATTTATCCATTTTATAATTTTTTGAAAGTTGCAAAGTCCTTATGTGCTGATTCAAGCATCATTTCTCCCCCCACCTGAAAACCACAGGAAACGTTACAGAAGTGAATCAGCTCACTGAAGAGGAGGCATTCATGATATCGACAACATCATTCTCAAAATGATGAAGATGTTTAAATTGCATTAACTGCTTTTAGTTTTTTATTATCAAGGTTCATTTTCTCACTGAAGGCCTATACATTTTCAAATGCTTGATTAGAAATATTTCCTCAAATTAAAAAGGTAACCTTCCATATTTGATCTGATTTCTTTTTTATGAAGTCGTTTTGCCAGTAATTTTAAAGCAATACTAAAACAGAAAATTGAAAATATATAAACAGTATCTAATATTTCTGATGGAAACTCTCAAAAGCAAGCCTGCATTGTCTGCATTTTGCTGCATGTTCCAGCTAAATCATAGAATCAACTAGTTTGGAAAAGACCTTAAAGATAATCAAGTCCAACCATTACTCCAGGACTGCCAAGACGACCACTAAACCATATCACTGAGGTCTCATCTACATGTTTTTTGAACACTTCCAGGGATGGTGATTACACCACTTTTCCTGGGAAGCCTCTTCCAATATCAGATAATTCATAGAAACCATCACCTTTACTCAGTTATTTTTTTTTCCTTCCATGGGCAAAGGTCTGCATTTTCTGGGGAGCTGGGTTAAACAACAAAAAATTGGGTAGAAGGATTTTTTATTTGTATCTATATTCAGATAACTTTCTGCCTTTATGCTGTAAGAAAAGGGCAACCTTTCTATCTGTTTCAGTAGGTTGTGCATGAGACTTATTGTGGGAGACATGAGAAGGAAGTTCAAGATGAAATAACATTGCCATGAGATTTAAATTAATCCCAGAAGGAAAATGCTCAATAATGCTCTCCATTATCTAGCATAGTTTGCAATTGATGATCTTGTGCAATGTAAGCATAAAATGGTGGCCTTTCCATGTTTTGGTCCTGTTACAAGGATGTAAAAAGCTGCTCTCCAAAACTCAGACAACTCACAGTTCAAGCATTTAAATAAAATACTTAGGAAGAAAATACTTGTTCACCTAGTTATAAATTTCCACTCTGGAAAAAAGTGACCTGAAATGAAATAGTAAAATACTGTGGATGGGTCTTATTTAAGCATGTAGTTTTAGTGCATCTCATGCATAGTTAACTTCCATTTTTCTTTAATGTTTCATCCAAAGGACACAAAGGGTAGTGCTGGGATAATTCTGCAGCCACACATCGCCTGCTGACATGTTTATAACATTAATTTCTGGAGTCTGTAAGTCTCCAAAAGTCACACTGGTAAAGTACAGCTTCCTCTTTATCTGTAGGCTCTGTTGTAGTGTATTGCACTATGCATATATAGGTTTACACGTTAAAGACTGAAGTCCATACAGAGCTTTGCTTCTGTAGGCAAACTGTTGAAAAGCCTGAGAGGGAGTAACAAGCTCTTTAGCACCCTAGGGAGGGAGCTGAGTTCCTGGTAGAGGGATCCAAAGGAGTTTTAAAGCAGAACAAAGTGGGGTTGTCGCAGATTTGGGGTAGGGAGAGGGGAAAAAAGCCTGTGCAGCTTTTCAGGCTATTCAGGTGGCTCAATAAATAAACAAAGCTGACCAAGTCCAGCTCTGCAGCCTAGCTGAGGAACTGAAAACTTCATCCCCTTGCCACCAGGAGCAGTGTAGAGAAGCTGCCTCATACCTCTCCCTTGGGAAAACTACATTTAAACATCCTGAGACTAAAATGGTCTCTTCTGGGGAATATACTCCTCTCTCCTGCGCTACTGCTGCCACTACTGCCAGCCCCAGCTTTGGACCAGGCTACATCCAACAAGTCCATGGGCCAAACTTACCACTGACTCCTCTTGAAAGAGGAAACAGGCTGGCTCAGCCACCACACAGCAGGGAAAATCTGGAGAAAGCAAAGTTAAATGTTTGTAAATAAAAAAAACAAACAAGCAACCTTAAAAAAAAAAAGGAAATATGAGGCATTCATAACAGACCCTGGATCAGATATCCAACAAGTTTAAAGTGGGTCAGTCCCTCTAACATCTGCATTGATTTTTGAAAAATTTAGATCTAGCCCATTGGCTTCTAGCTGGCTTTCACAGCATATAAACATCTTAAAGTGACTGGAGAGTAAAAACTGTTACTTTAATTGTTTTTGCTTATACCTTTAAGTGCAACTATTTCCTCCAGGGTTACATGTAAATCCTTTAAAATAGTAAACTATTCGGCACACTTATTATTCTCTGAATGAAAAATGATTTTTGTCTACTATGAATGTGCTGTTTTATAATTCCCTATTTCATAATCTTTAGTAGGAAGAGGATGGAAAGGAAATTAACTTGTGTCAGTCATGTTGTTTTCTTCTAAAAGATTAGCTCTTCCAGTACCTTGCATATTCTTTTTCATCTATCATCTTTCTTTAAAAGAAAAAAAAAAAAAAGTTGTGTCCATGAATGTGAAGGACAAACACATTAAGCTGAATGAGGCACAATTCATAGAGATGCTTAACATGGGGAATTAGATTTTCTGCTGAACCATGCCCATGGCTTGTTGTCCTCATTCCTCTCTAGAGATCGGCATATTTTTACCTTGGGGTCTTGATCTGTATAAGCTGGGACTTTGCTTTACCATGTGCAGGTTTAATGTGCTGATATCAGAACATTTTCTGGGAGAGGAAGCAAAAACTCTGTGTGGAAGATTAGATCTAAATGCGTGATTTTGCTCAAAGCTGTGATTGAAAAGCTGACTTGGTAGTGAGAGATGTTTCTCCATTTTCATGGCCTTGTCTCCTTTTTTTTTCTCATTTTTGTCTCTTAGGATTCTCAGGAGGCTGGCTTATTTCATATAAAATACCTGGTAGACATTGAAATTGAAGGGACACACAGCAAGGAGGAGTGCAGCTGATGAACATAAGGGAGGCCAAAAGTCAACCGTGTAGTACCTCATCATGCCTTACAGAATTTGGAACCTTTTCCATAAGCACTATAAAAATCAGTTATGGCTTGGTAATTAGGAGGGTAACTTAAAAATTCAGGGTCCTGGATTCAAACACCTCCTCTGCATAGGTTGCTGGCATCTTCTTAGGCTTAAATTACTAAATGTAGACCTAAACTCTCTGAAAACTCAACAGGAAATTTTGCTTAGATTACATTTCACAAATGAAAAGAGAAATAGTGGTTTAATGACTCCTGCATATGGATATTGTAATTAAGAAAATAACATTCCCTTCTAAAGAGAGATAAAAGCTACATCTTCTGTCCTTGTCTGGTAGCTCTGCACTCTGCTCCCTCTCCTTGTTGACTGCATGACCTTCTTTTTTTTTTTTTCCCCTTTTACTCAAATTTCCATGCAAATCTTCTAGCCTATTTTCCGCTAGATTTCAGTCTCCTGAGTTCCCCAGTTCTGTAACTCAGTGGAATTACTGCAGCAAAGCAGGATTCCTTTTCTGACAGCAACTGAAATGCACGTGCGTGAAAACCAGCCCTGATCTGTCTCTTTGCAGGCCGTGGCCTAGCTGTTGCTCCCTGACACTGTGATGTTTCAGTGATGGTCGATCAGTTTCCATTTTGGTACTTATTCCCACTCTCCTCTCTTAATATCTGCCCAAAACTTAAAAAGAACAAACCCTTAAAGCAGGTAGGGACACTGCAGAGTTGAGAACTATGGTGTTCTCTGACAATTATCACCTTTGTGAAATGCTGGCTCCTTTTGTTTTCCAAGAGGTCTGAAGTTTAGTGAGATCCATCTGGGAAATGAACTTCCAGAGAGAGGATGTGTTTGAAAGGAATGTGGTAGGGACAGTTATGCAATGCTATCACATAAGAAAAAAAATCAAAACGAAGCATAAAAAAGAAGGCAAAACACTGCAACAGTCCAAAAAATGAAACTGGCCTGGCACAGCAACTAATGTTTCTATAACAGGACTGAAAGCTGACACTGTGTGCTGGCCTACAGCACACACAACAATTTAATTCTAAATATCTGTTTTCATTCATTCTGTTTTTCTGAAACTTTCACTTTTAAAAGAGAATTTTCCATGGTAGCTGTGTGCTAGAAGGGTTTGAAAGCATTATGAAGAAGCTTTCAAGAGCTTTTGAACTATGCTATCTTTTGGCAAGAGTACTCATTCAAGAAAACACAAGAAATGGGGTGATATTTTGAAAGAAAATAACAGTGAACTCAAGCAGGAAGGCTTCAAGTGTATCTGAGAGAGATGGGAGGGACTCATCATCTGAGAGAGAAGGGATAGACATAGAGGACTGAATTGCCATTCATAGAATTATGGAATTATAGAATAGTTAGGGTTGGAAAGGACCTTAAGATCATCCAGTTCCAACCCCCCTGCCATGGGCAGGGACACCTCACACTAAAACATCTCACCCAAGGCTTCGTTCAACCTGGTCTCGAACGCTGCCAGGGATGGAGCATTCACAGCTTCCCTGGGCAACCCATTCCAGTGCCTCACCACCCTAACAGGAAAGAACTTCCTCCTTATATCCAATCTAAACTTCCCCTGTTTAAGTTTTAACCTGTTACCCCTTGTCCTCATTCCACCCAGTTTACAGCTTTTCCACAACATGCCTTAAGAGAACATCTTCCCCTCTGTGTAAAGAAGGCTGCTCAAAGACAGCTAATCCAGACACTCTGTGGTGATATATGCATCACCCTTTGCTAGGATCCTCTTAGAACAGGCCTGCATCACAAGACATTGTCCAACATAAAATCATCAGTCTTCTTAGAGGAGGCTTGAGCCATATCTTCATGTCCTGCAGCACAAGGAGGGATCCAGCTGCCTACATACTATTTCTCAGCAAGACATGAGCTTAGAAGTCAGACCAAGCAATTTTAGAGAAACAAGACCCCCTTCTCCACTTCCCAAGGGAATAGTGAGAATAGTCAAGAGATGAAGCCAATCTGGGCTTTCTGTATGTCTGCTTTACAGAAATCTTTAGCCTTCACTTGACAGTGATTCTGTGAAACATGAAATGTATTTGTGTAACTTGAAGAAAACTAGTAGTGTAGTTTTCATCTGATTTGTATTTAAAGGCTAGTTTAAAACTTGTGGAGGTACTCTCATCTCACCGTTTATTCATATGTGAATAGTGAGTTTTAATAATTCATTTTGAGCTTCTTCTGAAAAGGTATTCCTTCAGTTCAAATTCTTTCCTGTTAATTAACTTCTCAGTCTGCACATCATGAAACTCTAGGTGACGGTAATTCTCTTTCTTGATCCATGTGAAAGTAATGAGTGCTCTAGCAGAAAAGTTTTTAGATGTGGACACATTGCTAGCCCAGGAGAGTCTGCATTTTGCAGATAGTATTTTAAGTTATGATAGTTCCTGGTTCAAAGCTAAAGTGCTGGAGGAAAATGCACTTATTAAAATGCTAACTGAGTGTCTCCGCTGAAGTAATGATAACATCATCAAATTTCAGAACCATTGGGGCAGCTAAAGCTAGTGAATTGATTGACTCTCTTGCAAAGTGGCTCTAATTCAACTAATTAGATGTTGAATGGGTGTTAAAGTTCAGCCTGAGTGATTCACTGCTTTTTCAGCAGCTGTACCTTTCTCAGTTAAAGTTTCTGGAAGTTAAAATACACTCTAGTCATAGATAGAGACATGAAATAGCTTTGAGTTTGAATACTGGTTTGTAAAATACTACAACTGGCTTTTCGCAATGAATATAAAGCCTGATCATGCCTGTTGCACATAAAAATCCCACGAAACAGGCAAATTTATCCACATGATTTCCCTAAAGTTTCCAAGATGCTAGGAAAAGAACTGTATATAGAAGAAGACCTTCAAACTGTGTGGTGCTAAGGATCTGTTAACAAGCTTAATCATGACCACAGAAATCTCGGTACAGGTGCCACAGTGGATGTCTCCAACTCTGCCTCCCTCCCTGAATTCAATGCATGCAGTATTGAAGTCATGCACTATTAGAGCACCCCACCAAGCCCTCTTTCCTGCTAGGAAGAGGACCTAACACAAGGCAGTACAGTGGTAGCTTTCTCCAGGTTTTTGTGGTGATTCAGGTCAGTCAGAGCCCAGCCTGTGGCTGTGATTCCACAGAGATCTCCTTGGAGGAAATCCTTTCTCAGGCAGGTCCTTCCTATGGCTGCTTGTCCCTGCACAGTACCACTGCTTTCCTAGTGCAGATGTTGAAGGGCTATGGAAAAAAACCCCAACAGGCTCAAGGTGCTCATCTAGCTGGAAATAAACCAATTTTCTCTTGCAGGTTTATTTTTCAATGATGTCTGTTCCCAGTTCAGGTAACTAGGTGGCTGCATGAACTGCTGCAGTGGCTGCAGGAATGCTATTCTGGCACTGTGGAAGGAGCTGTTGGGGCTCCCTAAGCTCTTGAGCTCTAGAAATGTGGCTTGATCAGTGCTCCATATTCTGCCTATGAGCAGTGGCTGAAGTGGAATATTAAAACTGAAAGATGTCCTTATTCCCTATAAAGGCTAGCTCTAAGGACATAACAGTCTTCAATTAACTCTGGAAGAACAGTTGAACTGTGAACCTGTAGCACCTCAATTTGAGAAACACAGCAATGACTGCAAAGTGCATGTGTACCTCCAATATGTTATTAGGCAAAGTACAAAATAAAAGAAATTCTGGAAGAGTTTAATTCTGCTGCCACAAACAAAGCCGCAGTCTCACTGTTATGAGGAGGAGCAGCAATGAACTCTCAAAATAAGAGAGAAGAATGCTCCTAATATCTGAGGAGCAAAAAGCCATGGATGCAGCACTACGAGCACTGGAGTTTAGGCAGTGGCATTTACTGAGCAAAGGGATGCCTCTATCCATACACCAAGGAAAGACAGACAGTGTCCTAACCCCACAGGTGTGACAGGGAACCCAAAACACCCCAGAGGGAAAACTGAGAAAGGAAGGGACACAGAGGCCAGTGCTGGAGCCTTCAAAAAGCACAGGGGGATTGGTACTTGCCAATACACTGGGAACACTTGGGAAAAGGCATGTAAGTGAAGATGGAGGGCATTGTTTAGTGCATGCATACTCACCAGCAGTGTGTGCATAACAGGTGTTGAAGGACAGCAGTATCAGAACACCACAGAAGGAGTGTTTTAAAGCATCAATTTAATGCCACACAAAGTGCTCTAGAGCATACCGTATTTTATATTTTTACTCCAATGAGCCACATAAAGTATTTAATATTTCTATTTTGACTGACCAGTTGTAAGTAACTTGTCAAGTAACTTGAGGGTCAACAGCCCTCACAGTGTCAGAAAGCTTTTTATGTTAATTATTTAAAATCCACTACACTGTCTACACAGTCCATTTGCTTTCTCAAATATCAATCATATGTTTAGCTGCCTTTGATTCTTCTTTTAAACTAGTATTAAGACCAAAAGCCATTTTTTCTTGATCCACCTAGTTTGTAAACATAAGTGATGAGAAAAGAAATGGCAGAAGCATCAATGCGATATATTCTTTTCAAAATCTGGTTGTTGAACTTTTGTTTTTTGCTTCTTACCTATTTGGATCATCGGCTTTGGATGACTGATTTGTGACCCTCTCCTCCATGAATACATTTAAAAAATATAAATAAAAAGCCACTGGGTAAAATTGGTACTGATGAATTATGGGAAAAAATAAGATTGATTTTAATTGTATTCCAGTAAATACAAGCATGAAGACCTTTCTATACAAATATTTATATTGTTGATAATTATACTCAGCTCATTTAGTCATATGTGAAAACTTTCATTTAAATATTTTTAATTTGTAAGATTAAAAATAGCTAGTTATGCTAAGCAGGCCCAGGCACTCAAATGCAGGCAAGCAACACATATGCATATGCACACAAATACAGACAGATCAACACAGGCAGAGAGACACACAGAGCAATTACATGAACATAAATAACACCAATGCCCTCATTTTTCTTCCCCTTCGGCAGTTCAGGATGAAGCTCTGTTAGTGGGAATATATATATGTATATGCATTGTGGGTTGCCCCAGCACCTGCTTGCCAGCCCTTAAGCTGTATTTTCCCTTGACAGTCATATCATTTTGTTGCCTTATAAGAAATGTGAGGAGGCATAAGCTTCAGTATTTGGGATAGGATCTGACACTATATTAAAGAAGACTGGATAATAGCTGGGGTAAGCGAATTGATTAAAATGAAATGGAGGAAAAATAAGAACATGTTAAAGCATATATTTTAAAAAAATGAGACATGCCTTGTCAAAAGATATCAGTTATTTATTGTAGACTCAAAGCTGACCGTTTTTTTCCTCACATATTTGATGTCTTCATTACTACTATTACACAAAATTCTCAATGTCAGCAGAAATAAATAATTACATGGCAGTCTCAGAAAGGAATGACTTCCACTGTGGTTTAAGACTTTTGCCTGTGTCACCACCTGTATTTCTAATCGAGGCCTCTGCCACACGCCTATTTCAGTTTTGTGCCATGATAGATTGAGAAACCTGAAGGAAACGGTCAGACCCAGAGTTGCAATTTAAAACAGCAGTGTGTGCTTGGGAGCACTGGTTCACTGCCATTGTTCAGATGTCAGGTCCCAAGCTCCCTAAAAAATGAAGTGGCCTTGAAAATATCACTTTTAAAATAATATCTTTAGGGCTCTTTCACGTAACAGCTGCTAAAACTGAGATAGCCAAGGTTTTCTGTACAGCTGTGAAGGCTGGATGAGCTGTCGCTCTCACTGAACATCTTCTTCTCTCTCTGCCTCCTGCATAGCTTAACTGGTTTTCTTAGCTTAGTCTGTGGATGGGGAATCTGAGCTGAATAGCAGCCACTATAGAAACAAGCCTGAGCATTAACTTGTTACAGCTGATAACATGCAAAGAAACTTTTCTGAGGAGCACAAAAACAAAAGGTAATTGTGCAGTAAACTAGCTCAAGTGAAACTCAAAAATAAGCATGTTTTTTTTTTGGTCAAGTGTTCTAGTTCCACTCTAGTTTGAAAAAGCAAGGTATATTTGTTGCTCATAACAGTGCAAAATCTGAGATACCAAGACAAGAAAATAGAGCTTTAAATCTATGTGTTAACTATGGGCATAAACTGCCCCCCGGAATGGACCAGAAATTACTTATTTAGCCATAAGATTAAACTGTATATCTAAAATTATTTACACATTTTAATTATTTCAGGAAAAAATTGTAGGTACAAGTTTTATAGTTATTAGAACCTGGAAAATTGGATAATACATAAAAGAACAGGATATGCTGCTGCATACCTGTAGCAACAGGGGAGATTATATTATAGATGAACATAGTGTTTAGTAGTGATACAAGCTGGTTCTCATGTTATCACAGAAAGGAATGTCACTACTGAAGACCTTTCCATAAAAAAAACCCTATGATTATTTATTTAGAAATAAAGAGGCAACTCTATTTCTGACACTACTCTTTTGGAATTCTTTCTCATACCTAATCTTTAAACTTTCTGGTGACATAGTGCAAGCATTTTGTTCCATATCCTATCATGTTGGAATATGTGTTTGTAAATAAACTACTCTGATGGCCCTACACACAAATAGCTACAAGCTTTGTTTAGTTGGAGACTTTTTTATCAAAACTGAAAACAGTACTTGCTTGATTTGAACTTTCAGATCATCGTGGAAAAGAAAATATGATATATTTACATCTTAAAAATGCAATCTATAAATGCAAAAAAGTACATAAAGGCATTGATGAAACTGCAAAATCCGTAGTGCTGGTGATATTCCTGTGCCTATGTTAATGAGAGATAAACACTTTGTAAACCTCTGTTATTTGAATTTCTGTGTTGACATGATTGCAAAATCACTTAAGATTTGTTTATCACCCTTGATACAGGTATTTATATTCATTAAAGATTTCTTTGCATTGCAGCTGATTGCATAGAGCAAAAAAAAGGAATGTCAAAATATAGCAGGATGGCTAAACAGCGTTAATACAAAGGTGCTGAAAATATAGATGATCGCTTTTTTAATTTTGAGCATTGGAGTGAATTCTGTGAATTTCTTTGTAGTTTTAGTTATGTGCAATTTTCTTTGTGTTTTGTCAAGAGAAAGTATTCCTCACCAATACTAATCCTGAGAAATCCTGGGTTTAATAAAAGAAAAACTGAAAACTGGTCTTCCAGATGGAGAAATGACTTCACGTATCAAAACCCAGATGAGTAGCAGATTTATTAATTGGCAGAAAGTTTAACAAAAATAAATACTTTTCAATTGACTGTTTGGTACCAGTTTTATTTAACAAGTCTGGCTTTTTAGCTCAAAGGTACTTTCACTCGTCAGTAAGCAGAACAGGAGGGAGAGTTTATCAAAGATGAGAAGAACAGAAAGAAAAAATATCAGGTCATAAGCATAATCAGATGGGAATATACCAAATTAGCTTCTGCCTGTTGAGGTGTGTTGCCCCATAGTATTTTCATTTTTCTTGTAAATATTAAACAAGAACAACTGTCTAATTTTAATTTTTACATCACACTGTATTAACCCAAGCAAAATAGGCAAATGCTGTAGTTAGGGTGTGTGGTTTTTCAGTCCAGAAAGATCAAGAAAGGAAAGAATAGTAGCAACAGCCAGGAGGTTTTGGTGGCAGTTTTGGTTGTGAATCTGTCCCTATTCTAAACTTGTTATTTGAAGGGAGTATTGTAGGTGTGAGCGGGATCAATGATGCACTGGTTTGATAGGTTTGATAGGCAAAGGCAGTGAAATATATGGTGCAACTGCGAACTTGTATAAGAATTAAGCAGAACAATTCTGTAATGAATGAGTGCTGATGGGACAACAAAATGAGACAAAAAGAGAAGGCTTGAAGTAGTAAATTATATAGTATTGTTTTCCACAGATTTATATGGAACTCAATAATATATTTATTTGGCTTTGACCTTGGAATATCCATGGATTTTCACAACTTCTAATAGTACATGATGGGCTTCACTGAAAAGCATTAGATCTGGTAGACTATATGCTAGGAGCCAGATTTTTATCTGTGTGAAGGCTATTTCACACCACTGCAGATATAAAAACAGAGCAGAAGACTTTTAAGAAAGTTATTACGTTTCTGAATCCTCACATTGATAGCCTAAGAACAGTACCTTGGGAGCTGATTATTGCTGAGGGATTTCAGACTGGAAAGCATGAATATATTGGGAAAAATGTCTTCACTGAGAGGGTGGTCAGGTATTGAACCAGGCTTCCCAGGGAAATGGTGGAATAGCTGTCCCTGGAAGTGTTCAAAAACCATGCAGATGAGGCCCTTAGTGACATGGTTTAGTGGTGGACTTGTCAGTGCTGTGGAAGTGTTGGATGTGGTGATCTTAAATGTCTTTTCCAACCTAGTTAACTCTGTAATTCTATGATTCTATGGCATGGGAATGGGTCTTTGGGCTAGCAGAATGAGTGTCATGAGAATAAAGGCAATACAATGCATATTTATTTTTCACATTTTCTCTATGCAAATTTGCAGACAATTAGTCCTCTAGGTACTTGTTTCAGTTTTATAAGATGCTGTCGCATCAGAACACTGGGACATTTTTGATCATTCATGCAATCCAGGTGCTGTACGTTCTTTCTTAACTAAATTATAGTTGTGGAAAGGTCAGAATATAACTAATTGAACTTTAAAATAATTGGCTTAGAAGAGTTAATGATTTGTATGGCTTTGGGTTTTATCTAAACAGAGCAAATAATTTTTATTTCACTCATGTTTAATGAGAGTGCCATGCTATCGTTAAAACTTATACCACAGCTCTGCTCAGACACATGCAATTCCTACACTTTTTTTTTTTGTGAGAAAAGGAAGATGCTGGTATTCTGTGTTTGTTCAGTGGGAATGCAGGGAAAAAGGCCTTTGCTCTTCTAAATTCTGAGATACAGGGGCAGAGTTTGCACCTTAGCACACTGTACGGTACAAATTGGAACCAGTATCCTTGAAACCTGCCTGCCAATTTCTTTTCTTTTTTTTTTTCACAAGTAAGTTGTTTCTAGCACTGTATTGGATTTCAGCCTGGCAAACTTTGCACAATAATACATTTTCTAAACACTTTTATCTGTTAGTCAGTTTAAATAGCAATCTAAAATCACAACAGAAGACATTCTAAAAAGTTCTCTTTTCCCTATTTTATTTTGTATTTATTAAAACTAGTTGACAGATGATCACAAAGTGTGCTCGTATTTTTGTGTTGCTTTCTTTTATTAATGAAGAACAGAACTTAACAGATCTGGGTACCTGCCTAACTCCCACAACCACTTTCCCTTTCAAATGTAATCTTGTAAAGCTCCATTGTTTCAGGAGAGTCAGTTATCTGTTTCTTAATCTTGATGGAAGCCTTGTTCAGAGAGGATGACTTTTTTGTCTGCTACAATCTTTCCTTGAGGATATGAAGAGAAAGTGCAATAGACTCCAGCAGAAACTTCACAAAACTTCTGCCAAAAGCCCAGCACTCACAGCTTTCTTGGTAAGAACTGGCTTTCTACCTGCAATTTGGGAAGTGCCTGTATTATTGATGCCTAGATCAGACAGAGTGTTTGCACATGCTGCTGCTTGTTCTCTCACCCCTCATCACACAACTATGTTACTAAGTGGTACCCAGGGAAGGGCAGCATTGCAGGTAGTGCTGAAGAAGGCTTGCTCCAGGGCTGTTATAGACAAGTTCCCTGATCAGTACAGCCTCAGGAAAAGACAGGCTTACAGTACAGAGGGATCAGAAGAGATGGATGCTTTCAACAAATGAGAATGTAGGGCAGAATTTGAAGTGAGTTTTCTGCCTCTTCCAGTTGTGAAATCTCCTTACAACATGGAGTTGTGGGGCAGACAGAAGGGAGGAGGGAATGGCAAGCTGGGACTGGAGGAATGCTGCGAGTTATCTGGACAGCAGCAGTGATGCAAGGATCACTGAGGTAAAAATACCTAAAAAATGTTAAGCCCAAAACTTGAACAAAATAAAAATCCCTCAAACAGTGTTTTGAGGCATGCTGAGGGCCATGAAGGAAGAAATTAATCTAACAAACTGGTATCCTTAAATCCAGTTTATCCCATAGCTGCTTGTTGTCAGAGCAGCTGGTGTATGCATACCAAATGGGATGTTTTCTCAGCAGGAGCTGCTTAAATGTAAAAGAACCAAGCTTTCTCCATAGTTTTAAATTCATTAGTCAGTTATCAAGGATCTGGGATATTTGGAGGCTGAATCAGTAAAGTGAGATACATCATTTCCCACTGTTCAGAAAAGATACTAACCAGCGCCTCTGGGCCAGATCCCAAACAGGTAGCAGAGCTTTGTGAGAAGGATCCTTGCTCCACTAGCATTTACTGATTTGTAGGGCAACGGGGACTATCCACCCTTTCCTCCCCCAAAAGCTCACCCCTGCTTGCCCTAGTCTTCCAAGTCTCAGAAACACTGAATGAGACTCAGACCTCTGGCTCCTGCACTATGCTTGCCTGTTGCAATGTCAGGCTTTTGCATGCTCATATCACCATGCCACAGCCCCTCTCCAGTCACAAGGAACTGTATATAGACACTGTCCATCTGGCCAGTGACCAGCTTCCCCTAAGGTATGCAGGAGCTAGGTCATGGGGGAAGACAGGCTGTTTCACCACACTGCACTGGGAATAGCTGTGGTGTTCAGTTTTTCAGCCAAAAGCAAGCTGTGAGGACACCTGAACAGAGAACAAATACTGTCACTTCATAGTAAATATAATTTGACAGCTGCCTTTTGTCTGACATCAATCTTATTTTCTCAATAATCTGTACTTCCAGTGAACACAGGGAGCACCAGTACATTCTGGTGTAGGACTTCCCATAGTTTACCATTTCTTACTGCTTGTCTTTCTGGGAGCTTTCAGCTGGTTTATAAATCCTTTCCATGTACTTCACATTTGTGGAAAGGCCACACTGTGGGATTACCATGTTATGAACTATGCTGCATTCTATCTCAGAGGATGTTTTGTTAGGAGGATGGGCTGAATCCCAAGGTGAAACTTGCCAGTGGTCATGTTGGCGTGTGTGTGCACGATCCTCATGCCTACTATTTCTTCATCAAATCCATGAAAATGGGCTACACCAAAGTAATTTTATCTTTGGCAGAAAAGTGAGTTTGGCAGAGATGCAAGCAAATGGATTTGGGAGTTATCTTATGGGCAGACCAGAAATGTTCCTCAGTGTGGCTGGCTCAGCTGTCAAGTGATGGTGGAATTGAGGGGCTCTCTGAAGCCCATGCACCGTAAGGTTTTTCCTCAGGTACTACAACTAGGACATGCTCAGGATGCCCAGTAAGGAACTTAAAGGACCATATAACATGTACCATAATAGAATTTGAAATGAGCAACATTGCCAGGGATGCTGTTGTACAGTCCTATAAAAACGACCACTGTGAACCTTGCTTTGTGCTCTTTCTTGTTCAATCTCAATAACAATACAACTGAGACACAACCGAAAAGTCCAAGCCTTGTTACAGCAGCCACCCAAAGTTTCTCAGTATATTTTAACTACCACCTAAACCAAACTCCTGAAGCCAACTGCAGGCTACTCTGCTCCTAGTCTTCTATACAGCATCTGGTGTCAGTTGACAGCTGCCTCCTTAAAACTGTTTAAATTAGCCCCAGCTGGCCTGGACTGTTGTCATAGCTCCTGTTATCAGGAGTTACAGGAAGAAACTGTTGGTTTTGCAGATCTAGACTTTTCCTGGATCAAAAGGAAGAAATGAAAATAGCTATTGCTCCTTTCAGGCAGATTAAGCCTATAGGAGGTTGAGATATGGAAGGGTCAGAATAATTTTTCTCTACTCTGGGGAAAAAGTTTTTATAACAACCACGATAATAATCAAGGTAAATAACTGGGCTGATTTTCTGTTAATTGTATGAGTACAGTTTTGAAACACAATTAATTTCAATTCAAAACTTTTGTTCTTGGGAAAATCAAAAGAAAGTAGAATAAATTAAAAATAATATAAAGCAAAACATTATATTTACTGATACACTTGAAAAAATAACAAGGGAGATAATTTTAGCAATATCTTGCTTTGACCACATCATGTCTCTGTTCCTGATTTCTGTAGTGCTTGGCTTCACTTCTAATATCCTGTATAATGCCTCTTTTCCTTACCTCTGACTCTATTTGCTAAACTGATCTTGTTGTCGCACAGTTTGTAACACCAACATCTTCCACCATTTCTGAAATTTTCCAGACAATTTCTCTCATGCTGTCCAGCACCTGGGTAGATCTACCTCTGTCTCACCAGTTCTTCCATTGCCACACCACACTGGTATGTGCTGGTGTGACAAAAGCCGCTGTACCTTATGCTGACGGTCTTTGACTGATTTTATATCTTCTTCCCTTTGAAGAAGACTTTCCCTGCTTCTGCAGATAAAAATGTCTGAAGTTCATATCATAGAATCATAGAATAATTAGGGTTGGAGAGGACCTTAATATCCTTACAGACCACCAGATCAGGGTGAGGAAGTTGATGAGGCCTTCTACAGGCAGCTGAGAGCGGCCTCACAGTCACAGGCCGTGGTCGTCGTGGGGGATTTTAACTTCCCTGATGTTTGCTGGAAGGACCACTCGGCAACCCAGCCACAGTCCAGGAGGTTCCTCCAGTGTATGGATGATAACTGCCTCCTGCAAATGGGGGATGAGGCAACCAGGAGAGGAGCGCTGCTGGATCTCATCCTCACTAACAAGGAGGATCTGGTCGAAGCAGTAAGGGTTGAGGGCTGCCTTGGTTGCAGCGACCACGAGATGGTGGAGTTCAGGATCTTGTGTGGTAGGACTAGTAGAATACCAAGTAGAATTGCAACCCTGGACTTTAGCAGGGCAAACTTCGGCCTTTTCAAGCAATTGCTAGGGGAAATCCCATGGGCAAAGCTGTTTGAAGGTAAAGGGGCCCAAAATAGTTGGTTGACATTCAAGGATTGCTTCTTCCGAGCTCAAGATCGGAGCATCCTGATATGTAGGAAGTCAAGGAAGAGGGCCAGGAGACCTGCGTGGCTAAATAGGGAATTGCTGGGTATGCTCAAGTGGAAGAGGAGAGTTTATAGGTCATGGAAGGAGGGGCTGGCCACTTGGGAGGAATATAAGGCTGCTGCTAGAGGATGTAGGAAGGCAGCTAGGAGGACTAAGGCCTCCTTAGAATTAAACCTGGCGAGAAGGGTCAAGGACAGCAGAAAGAGCTTTTTCAAATACATGGCAGCCAAAACTAACACCAGAGGCAATGTAGGCCCACTGATGAACGGGATGGATGCCCTGGTGACAGAAGATACAGAGATGGCAGAGTTACTGAATGCCTACTTTGTCTCTGTCTACTCTGCTGCAGGCAGTCCTGAAGAGCCCTGTATCCCTGAGACCTCAGATGAAGTCAGGTCAACGGAGCGGTTTGCCTTAGTTGATGAGGAATGGGTTAGAGACCAGTTGAGCAATCTGGACATCCATAAATCCATGGGTCCAGATGGGATGCACCCGCGGGTGCTGAGGGAACTGGCGGAAGTCATTGCTAGACCACTCTCCATCATTTTTACCAAGTCTTGGGAAACGGGAGAGGTGCCTGAGGACTGGAGGAAAGCAAATGTCACTCCAGTCTTCAAAAAGGGCAAGAAGGAGGACCCGGGTAACTATAGACCGGTCAGCCTCACCTCCATCCCTGGGAAAGTGATGGAACACCTTATCCTTGGTGCCATCTTAAGGCATATCAAGGATAAGAGGGTTATGAGGGGCAGTCAACATGGCTTCACCAGGGGGAAATCATGTTTGACCAATCTCTTAGCCTTTTATGAGGAAATAACAAGGTGGATGGATGATGGCAGAGCGGTGGATGTGGTCTACCTTGACTTCAGCAAAGCATTTGACACAGTCTCCCACAGCATCCTCACGGCTAAAATGAGGAAGTGTGGTCTGGATGATCAGGTAGTGAGGTGGACTGCGAACTGGCTGAAGGAGAGAAGCCAGAGAGGGGCTGAGTCTAGTTGGAGGCCTGTAACTAGTGGAGTGCCTCAAGGGTCAGTACTGGGACCGGTATTATTTAATATATTCATCAATGATTTAGATGATACAGAGATGGAGAAATGCATCAGTGCTCAGACATGATTACCTTTTCATGTTTCTATTAAAAAATTGTTTGTGAATGTTAAACAAGAAGAATCCATTGAGTTTGCAATCATCTCATGCAGAGACTTACTGCACCATATTGAAATCTTCTCTAACAAGTAAGGCTTCCGGGGAGAAGAAAGATAGCTGCAAGAGAGATACCTGTAAATTTATGTGTATGGAAATTTAATATATTCCTAATATCTTTATCTATCTACCTATGCAAACATATATATATATATATACACAGAGAGAAAGAAAGCAGGTCTACAGGGTGAGTGAAAATACATCTAAAATCCAACACATCAATAGTTAGTCCACAATGCTTCCAGTCCTTGCTTTTTAAGTAATTTTGTCTAGCACTTGCTAACATCTGGTGATTGTGAATACATCAGACTGGAAGATACTCAGTATAATCATAATTTAAAGAATCTACAGAATATTGCAACCTGGACAGGACTGTTTACAACGTAAGTAGGAAATTTCCAAGAAGCTTTTAAGTGATTTCTGAACACAAGTCCTTTCCTGATCTATTGATTTAAAGCATGCTGATTTTAGGTTTATCAATTTAACTGAAGACATTATATTTATAAGAAGGATGTAATTATGTGTGAGCTTTCCAGACAACTTTAGACTGCTGTAGCTCTTCTAATCTGTCTCTTTTCTGCTGAGAAGATTGCGTAATTAGTTTGTCCCTCTCAACTGCTTTCACAACATCCCACAGGATATATGGGCTAATTTATTTTGTGTTGCTATAGAAAACGTATTATCTTACAGTATCTCCAGCTGAGATATTATGCCACAAATCCTTTCCTGAAGCATTCCCAGAGAGCTGCAGATAAAGAGACCCATATTTGTAGGCATTAGCAAGAAGGAAATGAAACTGTAGATATATACTACAGTAGGAACTCATGTAAAGTTAGTCATCAGTACATGTCCCCCTGGAAAAAGACTGATTGAAAGTGGGTTTCAAGAAAATTTCTGTAGAAAAAGAATTAACAGGTATAATAGTATATGATTGTCATGCACAGAGCACAGAATTCAACCTCTGTAGAGGATGAATCACTACTACTTAGTTTTTATTTGTCAATTTAAGAGGAGGATAAACAGGGGACAGAAAAAATGCCATCTATTTTCAGCTTTAAAAGCACTGCAGGACAAGCTCCCCCACATGTAAAGGTTTATTTTCTGAAATTTTTGATTGCTTTATGGAAGAGTTTCTGTGGAAAAACCTATGGAATCATGGAATTCTTATCTTCATAGAAATATTATTGCAGATCAGCAACAGTTTGGGCATACAGCCTAAGTTAACCACTATGGAGAGCAAAACATGATATGTTGGAAAGATAGAGTGGGTATGGTTCAGACAACAAAGTGTCTCAGAAAAGGATTGTCTTGAGAACTGCTGCAGAGGTTGAAACTAGGGTAACACTGAAAAGAATTTCCTCATTTAAATGCAGAATATAAAATACACTCTAGTGGTACTTCTGGGCCCTCTTATTTATGCCTTGCACATGTTCCCAGAGGGAAAGTTTTTTCTTCAGGACTTTCCATTGAAGGGATAACAATGTACACACTCGGGGAAAAAAAAAAAAAAAAAAAAAAATTTGTATGCAGATTCCCTCTGAAAATATTCACACAACTGTATTCAAAGCTCTGTGTGGTCCTGGGCTCATCCACAGAGATGAATACAGTACTGTATGGCTGGGGCAACAGATAGCACAACATGAAGAATGGAACAGTTACAAAGGAGAATCACTGCAAGCAATAACTGGAGCAAAGGGTTTGCAAGTGTCTTATAGTTTGAAACAGGTTTCCCAAAGACTCTTCATTCAATAACTCCAAATAACAAACACATTTCTAAAAATCAGCCTATAAGACTAGTGTTGTGGTTATACATTTAGTAATGATGCAAATGCGTCGGGTTTTTTTGCTGTAATGATAACCATCCCTTGCTCATGTAGGAACTACAGGACAATTCTTCCCCTTTGATCTGGTTACTCTGCACCAGTCTGAGCGCAAATGCACTCTGCAAAGTCCCCCAGTGACTGTCTGAGAAAAACAATAGTATACACCCTCTTCAAAATGCCAAAAATGGCCTAAAATCAAGCTGGGGGAGCAGGGGACACATACAAGCACTGCAGATCTACAGCAATCTGCATTATAGATTACTCTCTGGCGCAGCCATTGCATGTGTAAGAGGTGCTGAAAGGCTTCCAACAGCTGAAATTGTGCTGCAAATACAGGGAAGAGCATGGGTGAGCACACCCTGAGCGAGAAGATGTGTTTGCGTCTCCAGCCCTCTGCCACCACAGTCCGGGCAGACAGCAGCATGGGGAAGCTCCAGACTTCAGGCCTGCCTAATTTTGGGTAAGCACCTAGTGCCCCTGTGGAAAAGTTAGAAATATATCCTTGCAGGCTGTTCTTCATCATTTTTTTGCTAGTAGTATATAATGTATTATAATGTTGGAGCTGAAGAAAGCTACCATGGGATCTGGAATACCAGGACAATCCTAGGAGAAGAGGGTTAGGGGGCAGGAGAAGGAGATGTGGTCAAACTTTCAATCATTTTTTCATATAGCTGCTCAGTTCAGTGCATGAATATCCCCACCAGTTATGAGCTGTCTTGAATTTTAATGGTGTCCTTTGATTTCTTGGACAAACAGGAAATACTGAAAAGCAAAAAAGAGAAGTTTTTAATAATGAAATGGTGTTTTTTCTACATTGTGGTGGGAACTCATTTGTTTCCCATGTTGGTGTCTGGGAGGCTTTTGTTCACAGGCAGTGAAAATTAAAGGGTAGGAGCTGGGCTTGCTGCTACTTACATCCCGGGGGAACCCAGTCACTTCAGCAGATCTGTTGTGCTCTGCCTCTTGATGTCAACAGGACCTGTGCAAACTGGGTGAAGAGGATGTGGCATCATGTTTATCATAACCCAATACAGGCAAGAAGATAAAAGGTGAAAACTAACATATTAGCTACATTTCTTTGGTTTTCTCAAATGGGCTGAATATAAAACATTGCCCTAGTAAGAAACATCTGCAATATCTAAGAAAATATTTACTAAAATGACAAAAATGCTGTGAATTTAAATTCTGAAGTGTATTTCAGCTTACCTTTCTCCTGGGTGAACTGACAGCAAGAAAAATCTCTCTCAAATGGCGTTTATTGTGTACTAAGATTCCCAGCCTGAGGGTTAAATACCTTTTCTTTCATGCACAGCTACTGCAAAATGACTAAACCCAGGAATGAATTTAAAGGAATTTATAGCTATCTGTTTGATCTGCGTCAGTATGACCCTCCGGTGCACTGAGATGTTCAGAGACATTCCTTTCCTGTTGTACACCCTATTGAGGATTGTCTTGGAGAAATAACCCAAGTAAATACACACACACAGAAGTCAAGCAAACTTTAATATGATCTCTACTTTGAAAATGAAATTTACAGAAATGTTTTCCAAAGGTTGCATTGTCTTGCAGTGTGGTCAATGGCTTGACCAAGTTAGATACTGACAGTATCACAAAACATATTTAAACATTTAGTTTGTATGCATGCAGAGCCAGTATTCACTGTCTAGCTCACTGCTGTCTATCCAGAGCCTAGATTTAGACTTCTCAGGCACAGACTGGGTGCCGTCATCAAGAACAGATCTTGTGCCAAAGTTTGTATCATAAGAAAAGCTAAGTCTAAAAACTTGATCACTTATTCAGCTGAAAATCTGCCAGACAGAAGGGAGGGATTTTTCCTCCTCTTATATGGAAGTCCTCAAGTGAAAAGGTTGCAAAGAATGCAATAGCCAAGGGACGAAAAAGGAAAAGAAAATAATTTTAATATTTCTTCTTTGAACCTGCTGATATAAATACAGGTCATCTCCACAATTCATAAAAAATGGCAAAAATTCATGTTTGGGATTCTTCAAGCTTCGCAGAAGTGCCAACATTTCATAGACCTAATTCAGCCAGCTGACGGTTTCAAATATTTCCAAGCTGAAAAAGCCTTTTTGAAAGCTGTGGTTTTTTTGTTTGTTAACAGAGATAATCAAACAGAATTCCAGGCCTTGTTGTTGTGCCAGGCAGCAGTTCACCAGCATAAAGAATTAAGCTATTCCTGCTGGAGCAAAAGTAAATTAATGACTTCTTAATAAATAGTTTAACAGGCAGAATCAAAAAATATTGTATGCTCACAGAAAGTGACAGAGCGATGACTTATGCTGGATTCTTCTTTGAAAACCAAGATCTAGGGATTGCAAAGGGATGCTCATGGAATAATATACAGTGAAAATGAGGCAGGGGCTCAGCTATACACCATCCATTTTGAAATATTAAAATAAATCATTTTCCGAGTGTATTTATGCTGTATGTGAGTAGCTGTGAAGGTGCCTGTGCCTGGGCTGGTCTGGCCTGGTGGTGTGTGTTGGTGGTCCAAAGCTGAGGAAGCCATGAGGGTGCCGTCACTGCATCTGGACATGTCCCAGGGTCCCAGTGACATTGCTGCTGGTTAATGTCTGGCCCAGATTGGATATTGGAAGTTTCATTGACTCCATGCAGGTCTGGGCAGAGAAAAAGGGGTGCAGAAGGCAGATAAATGTGACTGCAAAAGTTGCTGTGCTTTCTCCAGATCCTGTGAAGTTTTCCTTGCTGTTATCTGTGTATTAAAAGAGCTCTGTGTTTCTCCTTCATGTGATAATTAACAGAAACACTTGGATTGGATCTAGCACTATCTTTGCAGTGGTACTCCCATGGGCAATGCTGCAAGAGGCAGTCTGTTTTGTTTAACATCTCTATAAATAGTAAGGAGCATTCACAGACAGCTCATCCTTGTGTCATGGTTTTCATTACTGTTCAATGTTTCATCCCTTGGCCAATTCATAATCAATTAGCTAGCATTCGTGGTCAAAATACACAGTACTTTCCAGCACACAGTTGACAGAAAACTCAGAGATTTAAGAGACCAAAGACAGTGATGCTTAACTCAAAGCAGGAAACCAGAGCAGACATTATAAACAACAACAAAATTGTCACCGTCAGCTTAACAGCAGCATGTATTTGGTCTAAAGTACCTTACAGAGTGTGACAAGGATTTATTTCAAATGCATTATCAAAGGCAGAGCAGGCACCACTATATGTATACAGCATTTTCAGAAGTGTGTTAGCAACACACAAGCAACAAATTTTCCAATAAGTACAAAGCACAACTTGTGCATGCATAAGAGATGCCAGTTTTATTTTCTCTTGGGCATTTGTACTCAAAACAACTTAAATCTTTCATAGAATATTTTATGTAATTATATAGAAAATTCCAAAATTTACCTGAACTCTGTGCAGGTATTCTTTCTCCTCCACATTTCATTTCTATCCAGAAAAGCAATAAAATTATTTCATTATGCTTTCTTTTTAAGAATTAAGTTATTTTTATGCTGATATATACCCAGCCAAATTACATCCTCTTTTATTTAAGCTGCAGATGTTACAATGTAACTAAGGATGTGGCTGATGTAATGTGTATTCAGACTTCCATTAGTCAAGATGCTCATGGGTTTCTTCCTCTTCATCCTTTTATACATTATTTCATTACTGATTGAAATTGAATTAACCAGATGGCAACTGCCAAGTTCATATTTGCTACTTACTTCAGATGACAAAAATGAAAATACACGTACACTGTTATATTCGTTGAGATGTTAATTTCTGCAATAAAGCTTCTACTAAAGGCAGAATTGTTGTTTATTATTAAAGTGTTCACTGAACAGAAGCAGCAATCCTTTGAAGATGCTCAAAGGCTCAGGTTTTCACTAAATTTTTTAATGAGGCTTCACTGTGCTCTTTGGCACTAAAAAGATATTTCATTTTTGAGGATGAAGGTGTGCTGAGTGTGCTGAGTGAACCTTTGTGAGAGGCATGTTTGACCCCACACAAGTCAATGAATAGCCCACCTTTTGGGAAATAGCTCTGGGATAGAACAAGCAGTTCTTGTGTATTTTAAAAACCAAGAATGTAATTCTCAGTGTAGTTGACATTGACTTAAATGGGGTTAGAGTTCCACTCTAAGTCATGGTGGAGCTTGGAAAACAGCAAAAAAATTAATATTTTTTAAGTTGTTTTTGTGCTTTTCCATCTTCGTTGAAAGAAGTGTTTTTTTTTCTTGCAATTCTCTGTAATCAACAAAAGGCAAAGGTGTTACAAACATTTCAAAAATTGTATTATTATTCTCATTTCAGAAAACGTATATTCTAAGGGTCTGTTGGTATTCTTTTGCTTTTCATGAAACATAACATTTCCTCTTTTTTTTTTTTTTGAGTGGGGGTGTCAAGGGCAAATTAGGAAGAGGAAAAAAGTAAAAGACAAAACCTAAAATTAGGCTAAGATACTGAGAGATTGTATCAAAATTGCAAAAATGTTAAAGTATATGTCAAATAAATTTTCCATGAATAATAATGATCATAAAATCTACCATTTCTTGTCAGAGCTGCATCTGTTTAGAAGGGAAGATTCTTTCTTCTGACAAAAATATCAAAATTTTAAACCAATTTCCATCTTTTGTCAGGCTTACAAGCAAGGAAAATACACAGAAAAATCTTATGTAAACCACACTGGCATGCAATTTTACACCTGGCAAGTTTTCAGCCTATAACATACAGGGTCATGAGATATGACCACCAAGCTGTGTGGTTCAGTTCATATGCTGGAGGGAAGGGATGGGATCCAGAGGGACCTTGACACGCTTGGCAGGTGGGCTGATGCTAACCTTATGAAGCTTAACCATGCTAAGTGGAAGGTCCTACACCTGGGTTGGAGCAATCCCAGGCACAGCTACAGGCTGGGCAGAGAAGAGATTCAGAGTAGCCCTGCAGAGAAGGACTTGGGGGTGCTGGTTGATGAGAAACTGAACATGAGCTGGCTTCAGTGTGCTCTAGCAACCCAGAAAGCCAACCGTATCCTGGGCTGCATCAAAAGGAGCGTGACCAGCAGGTTGAAGGAGGTGATCCTGCCCCTCTACTCTGCTCTCAGGAGACCTCACTTGGAGAATTGTGTGCAGTTCTGGTGTCCTCAACATAAAAAGGACATGGAACTGTTGGAACAAATCCAGAGGAGGCCACGAGGATGATCAGGGGACTGGAGCACCTCCCGTATGAAGACAGGCTGACAAAGTTGGCGCTGTTCAGCCTGGAGAAGAGAAGGCTGCGTGGAGACCTCATAGCAGCCTTCCAGTATCTGAAGGGGGCCTATAAGGATGCTGGAGAGGGACTCTTCATTAGGCACTGTATTGGTAGGACAAGGGATAACAGGTTCAAACTGAAACAGGGAAAGTTTAGGTTTGATATAAGGAAGAAGTTCCTTCCTGTGAGGGTGGTGAGGCACTAGAATGGGTTGCCCAAGGAAGCTGTGAATGGTGAATCCCTGGCAGTGTTCAAGAACAGGTTGGATGGAGTCTTGGGTGACATCGTTTAGTGTGAGGTGTCCCTGCCAATGGCAGGGGGGTTGGAACTGGATGATCTTAAGGTCCTTTCCAATCCTAACTGTTCTGTGATTATATGATTCTATACTTGAAAGGATTCATATGCAGTAAGATGCAGACATTTTCATTTTTATGAAGGACAATCACACTTTTTTTGACAAACTAAAATTTTCCCTGGGAAAATTTCATGTTTGTGTAAAGATCATTTTTGTACTGGTAAACAATTCCCATGGAAAGTTCTCAAATGACACTGACTGCTTGCTTTCTGCCAATAAGTTTGATTTAAAGTATTACTATTACAAAATTTCCTGCTACGCCTATTAGCTGTAACAACTTGATACAGAGTTTGACATTTGCTTAATTTTTCTTCTTCTCAGCTTCTATTAAAGGAAAAGCTGAAGAAACCAACTGAAGTAATAATTAAAAAAAAATCTCTTGAGAGTCACAGCTTGATTTTTCATTACGACATTATACAAATCAGCCTATTCTTATGTAGCACAAAAGATCTTGAATCTCATAAGCTCACTGCAGCACTGTCATGTATATTTCTGTTTTCTACCACTAGTCTGAATTCCTCTTTCTCACAGAAATTTGAATTACTTATTTAAAAAACAACATATTAATGGACCTTTAGAATCATAGAATAGTTGGAAAGGACCTTAAGATCATCCAGTTCCAACCCCCTGCCATGGTCATAGACACCTCACACTAAACGATGTCACCCAAGACTCCGTCCAACCTGTTCTTGAACACTGCCAGGAATGCAGCACTCACAATTTCCTTGGGCAGCCCATTCCTGTGCCTCACCACCCTCACAGGAATGAACTTCTTTCTTATATTGAACTTAAACTTCCCCTGTTTAAGTTTTAACCCATTACCCCTTGTCCTACCAATACAGTGCCTAATGAAGAGTCCCTCTCCAGCATCCTTATAGGCCCCCTTCAGATACTGGAAGGCTGCTATGAGGTCTCCACGCAGCCTTCTCTTCTCCAGGCTGAACAGAACCAACTTCCTCAGCCTGTCTTCATACAGGAGGTGCTCCAGTCCCCTGATCATCCTCATAGCCCTCATCTGGACTTGTTCCAACAGTTCCATGTCCTTCTTATGTTGAGGACACCAGAACTGCACACAATACTCCAAGTGAGTTCTACTGAAAGCAGAGTAGAGGGGCAAGATCACCTCCTTCGACCTGCTGAGAAGGCATTTTCATGCTAAGGGCAAGCTCCCTGGCTATTGTAAGCAGGTGTATATCTCGTGACTCAGAATGGCAATCAGCAGAGCTGGAATAAGACTTGTTAGCACACAGAAGATCCTAATTTCTGAGAGCCACTTCCCAGTTTCTCCATGCTGCTTCTGGGTTTGACCTATGTGCAATTATCCCTGAGGGCAGCAGCTGTCGATAGCTCTTTGCAATCCAGAGACCACAGGGCACCTGCCATGCAGCCAGCCTGCAGGGAAGAACGGCTGTGGGGCCACGATGCAGTGGGCTTGCACGCAGACATTCTTGTCTCCCAAATACTGCAGAGATGTCATATGCAAAATTTTGTATAGCCAGGATTCACACATGCAAACAAGATATGGATAAAAATAAATACATAGCAGGGATTTAGCTAACTGGTTAATCTACTAGAAGCTAGAGCCACACAGTAATAAAAGCTGAATGGCACACCTATATTGCCAATAACTACACATGCAGAAGTTAGACCATCATGTTTTTTCCAGTCATTGACATTCAGATATCCTGAACTGGATTTTCACAAAGCATCCCGTGTCTGAAACAAGCGGCTGGTGCATGTAAAGCTTAATGAAGGTCAGAGAGAAACAAACAGGAAATAAACTCCCTGATTTCTTGTCACAGTCTAAAAAATCATCCTCTATTTCCACTACATACTAGTGAATATACAAAGCTTAAGGATTTCACAGTCATGCAACATGCTATAGGGTGGAACGAGCTTACCATAAAAGCCTTTTCTGAAACTATGTTTACAAAGAATTTATTTGCTGAAGCATAATCTTGAGATCTATTTATCTGACTGGAATATATATAAGCTAAACCCAAAATCTTTCAGATATAAATATTGTCATTTGCACAGCAAGCAGTAACTTGTGTTAAACACAAAGAATCAACATTATTTTGAGATTTTATAACATTACTTAAAATTATGCATGTTTTCTATGCTTCCAGAATAAAATTAAAAATACTGTAGCAGGTCTTCCAGGGTAGTAATATATTTTATTAAGGCCATGCTTTGTGTGTGATTTCATCCATGAAACTTTTCATTAAGGCATTTCATTCTCTTTTTATTAAATATAAGATTTGCCATGGTTCTGTCTTTATGGAAAAACAGGCAAACAGTATCTTAACAAAGAAAACTGATTTTTTTTTTAGCTACACATTTTTGAGATAGGCACTTAAAAGGCTCTTGTCAAAAAGATTATCATTATCTCCGTGGGTTGGCTTGTACAACATGGCCTTATTTTCAAAAATGAAGATTCAGTAAGACTGCTTACTTTCATAAATGTATTAATGTGCCTTACAGGACTGAAGCCCAATCCAGTTCAAACTGTAGAGTAAATCAGTTTCTGCTATGTAAACTATTGTACTACCATTTGTAATAAAATAATGTACCACTGTTTCTTGGAGTTTATGTCATGGGTATGTGTTCAGAAATATCTGTATTTTTGGCAACCTCACCCTACTTCTGTGACAAAGTGTGAAATGTATTAAAATTTATCCAAAAAAGCATCAAAGTTTAATAAATTAAAAAAAAAAGCAGTGCATGATATTTTCTTAATCCTAATTAAAAAAAAAAGTGGAAATTAAAGGTAACAGTTTTATAGAAAGCAACTAAGTCAAGTGCTCTAAATGACATTAATCTGAATAATTTTCCCTCTTCTCAACAGACCATTCTAGATATATCAATTTTTCTCCTATTGCAAACTAGCAGTGCATTTTAAATATGATTTTAAATAAGACTTTTCTCAGAAGACAAGAATATATTTAAAATGCTTACGTTTTCTTCAGTTTGATGCATAACAATACTATTGAGGATTTCAGATTCTTTAGGGACATAGCTCATATTCTCTCCTTAGCTCACACACAAGCTTCCGCTTTCAGTGTATTTTTATTTATTCTAAGCACTTAATTTTGGGAATGTAACCAAGGCATTCATAAAGCAAAAAATCTCGATGCTTTTACAAATTCTGTGTCATAATTTAAGTAGTATAATGAACTAGGTAATATTAATATTATACTACCCATTTTTATTAATGCAATACCTAAGGATATAGCCTGACTTAAGCATTGCACACCAGCCCGGCGGTACACTGGCCTTGCCCTTAATAATGTATGGCCTACTTAGAAGAGGTGCAGAAATGGGAGAAGCAGATGAAGCAGTGTGGTTGCAGAAAGCATTTTAGCCCTGTATTTTACTGTGGGGACTGATGGAGAATAATTAGTGGTAGACTTGGCAGTCCTGGGGCAATGGTTGGCGATCTTAAAGGTCTTTTCCAACCTAGCTGATTCTATGATTCTAAGATAAGAAAGACGGAAACAAGTCATTCTGGAAAGAGCAGACCAAGTTTCAAGTTTCCTCTGGCTTTATGACTTTTTACATGGACTTAATTCTCTTTCCTGCTCAACTAGCAAAAATCAGAGAAGCCAGTGGGAAAGAGAAGAGGCTCCTGCCCTGCAAGAGCTTCTGCAGTGTAACTGTTAATGTTTATGCCACCTAAACGAGGGAGGATGCCTTCCCCTGGTAGGCTGCATAGTGGGGCTGAAGAGGGAGGGTGAATGACAGCTTTTACCTAGTGGTTATTAATGGTTGAAATATCACATAGTTTTGCACTATGGAGGGAATAGCTTAATGAAGACGTATTTTGTCCTCATAAAACCAATAAAAATATACTGTTGACCATGGGCAGCCACAACTTATTAACAGTGTTCAAATAATTGTCTGCTCAAATATATTAATAAGCCAACTTCAAATACCTGTAAGTAGAACCTTCTTTATATTTAATCATAATGGAGATTAGTCTAGAAACTAAGATCTGCATATGGAATTTCTTGTGTTAGATCCTTCTGGACAGTGACTTCGAAACTAGTTTATGCTTTCTATTCCAGGCTTAAAAACTTAATGCAATTTGACTTGTTAATTCTCTTTCTTACCCTTAAAGATGTAAGCTCAGCCTGGCATATCTGAAATACTTCCCACCCCCCAGATATTAGAATTTATAAAGAATTATTAATTCACCCTGAAAGCTGTAGGGACTCATCAGTGGCCAAACTGGCAAACTATATGGCTGCACAAGAGAAACTGCCAGTGACACATAAAGTTTCTTAATAAGAATTCTCTTGTCACAAATACAATTTTAAAGTTGAATCAAACAGAAATTAGACAGAATCCTTTCTCGTGATTACACAAATCAACAGTGACACTGTGTACTAACCCCCTAGCCATTTAGGGAAGTATAGCGTCATTGGATTTTTTTAATAATCATCACTGACACTGTTCTAAACATACAATAATACAGAGAGAACACATGCAAAATGAACTTCTATAATCACAAACCAAAGAATTTCCCTCTTGAACATTAATTTTAAAATTGTTACCATGCATAATAAAATGACCAGATGTCAGGTGTAGGGACTCCAAAAGGTTTATTTTTTGAAAACAGTGTAATAAGGGGAAAAAAAAAAGAAACAACTCTGGTTGAAGTTCTGAAGGGAAAAAAATCCCATTCTTAAACACTATTAGAGTACTTGGTATAAAACTTCACTTTTGTTGTCGCACCGTTTTATTTCATTGTAACTATCATTGTGCTTACTAGTGTATTTTATAGAACACTTTAGTGTTCTTTTTGCAGGCTTTTTTGTTAACCATTTATAACAACACTGTGAAAGTCCGATGTTTTTACCATTTGTTCCCCATTCCCACAGCTTGATGAGAAAACATTTTGCCATATTCTTCATCCCATCACCAAAAAATCCTTAATTTTTACAACATATCATAACATTTTGCCTCCACAGTGCATCAATAACTTGGTCTTTGGAAAGACTGGCAAGAAATATCTATACCACTGCTGTAAGCATTTACTTATGTTTCTGCTGGCTATGGGTCTTTCCGCTGGAGACAGAAGATTCAAAGGGGAAATAGCTACAGCCTACTTAGGATCCTTGTCCATAATTTGGCTCTTTAAACTCACTTTCCCAGGTTCTCTATTCCTAAATTACTCACCAGTAAACCTCAGAAACCTGCTCCATCAGAGATAGGTACCTTTCATACTAACTTAAATTAAATTTAGTCACATCTCATTCTTCAGAAAAGTGTGAAAAGGAACATTTGTTTTCACAAGTTTTGTCTTAACAACATGGAGCAGAGCCACAGCTGGGAAAGAGACACAGAAGCTTCTTTATTTGTGAACTGAGTTTTGCCTATCTGCATTTATCTATGCCTAATAAACTTAAAATTTTTGTCTCTACTTGAAACCTGAAGTACGTACCTCAAATCAAACCCCCAGGACAGTCAGCTGTCTAGCACCACACATTGCACTGCCCTGCAGTTTTGCAGCGCTTCTGAGTCAAACTCCTCGACAGGGAACAGAAAAGCCTTCAGGGTATAGCCATTGGGGCTCACTGTCCTCTGTGCTAACAGAAGTAGTTGTTGGCTCTAGGGCTCCAGTAAGGATTAAAGTATAGTGTGTTTAATTCATGGTCCAGTTAGATGGCAAATTCTGTGGATTTGATGGTGTTACCTCTATTTATGCTGAATAATACCTCTCAATGTAAAAAGATTACATAATTGTATTGTTAAACTGAGACTAGAGTAACTACTTAGTGGAAGGATATCGATAGAAGCCATGGAGAGTTAGTTAAGTGCCCGAGTCTTCAATTTTAGCTTGTTTTAAAATCAGAGATAATATGAATGTTGCAGATTTTAATTTCTTAATGCTAGGAATTCTTTGAAGACTTTTAGAATGTTATGGCTTCTAAGCACTTTAATCTTTCTTCTGCTCATCTGTCTTCATGAACATCTGAGGTCATACAGTGTGAGAATGTACAAGGCTGATCATTATAGCAGGGGCTGGCTCCTGCGATTCTGCTGTGATCACGCTGATAACAGTGACCGGTGCCTCTCCTGACTTGTGTCAGTCAACAGTGATGATAATGGCTACAATGGTTTGTGCTACTTGAACATCTACCTAGGGAAACTTTGGGCTGTTACCATGGTTTCTGGAAGTTACACTTTTCTTTTTTTTTCTTTATAATACATTTATGATGAAAAAAATGTTGTAAGCTCCCTGGGACAAGGACCGGCTTTGGGGTCCATTGTTGAGCATATTATCTGGTGAAATGGATTTAGCCTGTTACAAACTATTTTATCAGTCCAGATTATAATTTTAGACAGGGTGAAACAACAGTCTGAACAACTGGAAGCCAGACCTACAGGGAACAAATGCTGAAGTTCTTGCACAAACTGCATCCAGGCTGAATTTACCATTTCTTAGTCTTGTCTTTAGGATTAATTGAGAAACAGAAATGTGAGCTGTCTAAAAGGGTTGATTCTCAGTCTCTTAAAAATAATTCTATCAGAAAAAATGCTCAAGGAACAGTTTACTAAACAGCATCTTGGAGCCAAAGGGATTTAGTTGCTCTTTTTCAACAAGAAACAAAACCTACAAAATATCTGACTATAAGGAACCATAAATAGATATTACTTGCCCAGTGGCAATTCGAGAGCTGTGTTTCAACACTTGTAGATGATGTTTTGTAAAAATTTGTAGTCAGGCTGTCTAGAGGCAAGTAGCAGTCACTTTCCAAAGCAACGGAGAGAAGATCACACAAAGTTTGTATACAGCATTCAGTACTTACATGGTACAAGTAGATGTGAACCAGTCACGTGCTAGCACAGCTATACATTTTAAATCTTTCCCTTTTTCAAACAACATTGTTCAGACATGATGTGTGCCATGTTTTATCAAATCATTCTGGGTTATAATAGCTCGAAGATATTGCATCACCGCTGACACAACATGATATAACCTGACAGGCCTAAGACAACCTCATGTGATTCCATGTTTATGCCAAGGATTATTTTGTATAGCTGAACGCTGTGTATTAAGTCATTTAAGACTAGTAGCTGTCTTATGCACTTCTTTAAAGACCTTTTTACCCAGCTGGAAAGGAAAGAAATGTCTGCCCATGCCAGGAGCAGAGAGTTTGCGAAGATAGTTGCTAGAAACAACATTACTAGTAATGACACAGTTACCAGAGTGGGAAAAATACGTTTGGTAAGATGAAACCAGAATCAAAACCAAGTCCTTACATTGTTGCTCATCACAGCTAATCCTGACTGTGTACCTGCACATTTGCCATTAGCTTCTCACTGCCCATAGCAAGGGCATTCCCCGATCACTTGCTATGCAGGTGCTGCAGCACAGCCGCCCTTTAAGCAAGCACTCGCATAAGCAGCTCCAAGAGTGCAGTGCCATTTTTGAGTTTCTGGTACAAATTGAAACAACTATAATTATTTATGGCACTTCTAGTACTCCCTGCACTTAGGGGTTACAAAGTCTAACCGTGTAGTGTTTCTAGACCAGTCCTTGCCTTGTCTTCTGTAGCTTGGGAAACACAGCAAGGGGCATGTAGCAGTGGAAAAGTTTACTGTCCAAAAGCAAAAAGTTCTTTTTCTTTCCTCCTATTATGGGGGTTTTCAGTTTTCATTTGTGACCTCCTGTTGCAATAAAAGTCACCTGGAGGGAGAAATTTAACTGCCAAAACTATAATGCTTTGTCTATATCTGAAATAGTGGTCTAGACAGTTTCTGTGATGACTGAAGAGAATAAAGCATTTTATGTGCAATTGATATTATCTAATTCAGGTACCTGCCTGAAACTGAGATAATTTGTATCTCAAAATTGCCTGTTTTCTGCCAAAAATCTAGCATCTAGGCAATCAGCTCTGATGCATCCATCTGTATTTAGAAGTCTGAAGTTAGGTAAATGAGCCCCCTCTTTGTGTTCTAAAAGGATTAAAAACTTTATACAGAACCGCAATGCACTGAATAATACAAGCATGTATAAAGCAGTTACATATCCACATATATGTGTCAGCTCTGCAATCTCTTTGTTTCCTTTCTCTTCTGCAAATTTATACATAATTATATTTTTCAGACAGTAGCTTTCACAAGTGCTTTCCCAATTCCTCCCCAGGCAAACAGCACTTATGAATTCAATGGATTTTTTTGTCTGAGCTGGGAATATGGAACTGTGCTCAGTGTTTATCCACAGGGTCTTATCCTTTGACTCTAGTCAGTGACAAACTCAAAGTGATTTGCAACACTTCCTTATTTTAATGGAGTGTCATTCCAGTAAAAATAAAACACACCCCAGAAACTCTATATTCTGTAATTCCTTCAAATATGAATGATAAACAAAATCAGTATTGTTATAGATTTGAATTATCTTTGTTTTTAATTTGTCATATGATTTGTTGCATCTGCTTAGGAATATGCGTCAAAATGTGCTGTATATTATTATATTACCATACTACATTTTCTTTCTATCCCAGAAATCTCATGAAACTGAATATAGCTTGGCAATGCTAACATAGAACAAGACTTTAAAATAAAAGATAATATAATCTTTTAAGCATCATCAAACAGCAATTTTGAACAAAATTGCCAGAAACGCTTCATATGCAGCTTTAACCAAGGGAAGAATGGCTCTTTCTACCTAAAAATATGATTGACAATAGCAAGTGGACATAAACAGGCAAATTTTACTCAGAATTACTTGGCAAACTGGCAAAATTTAGTCACTGTATGAAACAGATGATTTTTTTTTCCAAATTTATTTTTAATGAATATTGATAGTAATTTCATAGGAGTATTAAATGGCAAGTGCTGGAACTGATCTGAAAGATGTAATGTTGCAGCTTAGTAATGGTGTAAAAGTTAGTGTATAATAATGAAGAAACAACTAAAAAACCCTCATCCCTGATGAAGTTCATCCGTTTTGCCACTGACTCAAGCAGTGGAGTAGAGGGATTTGTTTCTATTTCTACCACAGACATTAAGAGAGTAACATTTATAAAAGGATTCCCAAGGTTGCTCTACTTAAGTTATAATTAATTTGACTTCCGAAATAATTTGAGAAAATTTATCTTAAAAGTACAGTGAAACTAAGAAATTTGTTATAGACCTCATACATGCAGTAGTTTTTCTTCAGAACTGGCTACAGATAGAACATGAAACTGGTTTCACTATCGCTGTCCAGAAAAATGAGATCCCCATGCTTTTTTCTTTTTTCCTTTTTTACCTATTTTTTTTCCCCCACTGTTATTTGACTTCCAAATGAAAAATGAGGTGTTTGTGCTTGTATGTTGTGAAGACCCAGGCATACATTTATTTACATCTACCCATACTTAACACCACACCCTTCTAGAGACTCAAGCAGAACAGGGAGGGCTGTGTTTCCATGCCCCAGTCTTCATTTTGTTACTTCTGGCTGTGCTGGTGCTGCTGACAGCATCTGAGTGGATGGAGACAAGCTGCAGTGACCTACACTCCAGTAGTGCTTCTGCTCTTTCTATTCAACCAACAGATCACCCTGCAGGTGCTGCAGAAGTCACTGTCCTCATCTAGTCTCGGGGAGCTGAGTGGGTGAGAACATCTCATGGTGATACATTGCATAGGGGTGAAGGACCCTTGCTTTCCCTCCGTAGTGCTCTGTGGTTATCAGCGCAGAGGTCAGTAGCGCAATCACTCTTCTAGTGCATGTTGAAAACAAATCACCATGAACTTGATTCAGTTCAGCATTCACAAAGAAAATAAGTTTTTGAATAAACGTAAATGGTAGGAGTACCTGAAGATGTAGATCCAATTACGTTACATTGGAATCTAACAAAGCAAGAAGAGTGTTTCATATTTAAACTAACTTTTGAGTTCTTTGAAAAAAGCTAATAAAAAATTAAGCAGTTATGCATGTGTGGAGAAGTGAAAAAATGAATGCAGCTCTGTGCTTTCTATTGGGAGGTTGTGTTCTCATTTTGCATAAGGTTAGCATCCACTAATGTTCTGTACTGGTAGATGAAATTAATAATTTATATGGATTTTATAAGAAGGTCTGATTATGAGGACAAAAGAAATACCCTAGAATTTTCATGGGAGGAAGAATCCTAGCTCTGATTTCAGCCAAGCTATACCTGTATATCTCTTACATAACTAGGGTATTTAAAATTACATTGTCTCTTATACTTGAAATCCCACAGCAAAGGGATAGGGAGATAGGGAAGTTTTGTTTTTAAATGTCCATATTCAGGTGATAAAAAATTGCTAAGCACACATGAAACTTGCCTTAGTTTATTCAGAATGTCTGTGAAAAAGTAAAAATCTTAGTTGTGGACAACTTTGTGTTATCCTCAGTAATTGTGGATCTGAAAGAATGGATTCACATGGTTTCTCCTAACTCTTCCCATAATATAAGCAAGCTGGTTTTCCAAAGAGTAGGACCAACATTGCATAGCTCACCTCACCAATTTATTCACAGTAGCACACTAAAAAAAAAAACAAAAACCAACTTTTTTCATTTACCCTTTTGTGATGGATAAAAGATTTCATCTTTTTATGCTTCTTATTTTTGGAACTTTACACAGTCTTGAAAGTGAGTGTTTCTGTCTTCCAAAACCCTCTAAATTAATAATTGCAACTTCTAATTATCAGGTTACATAGCCATATTACAGTTAATTGGAGAGTGGTTCATACTGTGTGGGTAACACCTGTCATGGTAAGAAGAGGCTTTAGACAGTTCTGGAAATCAAAATATACTGATACCTCATTAAACCATGGAAAGATCTTCACAGCTGAGACTTCCATAAACCAGCAGGTATTTAGTTAGTCCATCAAGAAATCATAAAAGAAAAGTCCATCATTTCTAACACACTCATCTCCATAACAATGGAAATGATAGGTTGTGTACAAACGATATATCCTGTCAAAGAAAGTGGACCAGAGAGGAAAAGCTGCTCTAAACCAAAAGACAAAAAGTGGTACAGCAGTAGTTTTGTATATCAAGACAGACATATAAACTTTCCCTCAGTCCTACCATGACATCTTGTATACTCTGGGGACTTAGATGTTTGGGTTGTTTATGACTGTGGATAGTCCTTACATATGATAAGTGCTCACATAAATGTAATTGAGTCTCACAAAGTCTCACTATGGGGATAGGGTCTCCTGCAGCCAGCTGACAAACTGGAATTTATTTAAAGGCTTCATTCTGGAAGTTAATTAAAGACAGAAAGAAGTTACCTCAGGGGGTAAAAATGGCCCATACTTATACTGACATGTATGTAAATGTTCTGTGTATTGATGCTTTAAAGTACAAACAAAGCTCGCATCCTGACTCATTAAGTTAGGGCTGTCAGAGTTTACATAGCAGCTGAAATATTACTTAGTTAAGAGGAAATTTAGTCTTTGTTCTTTCACCTTTTCTTGTCTGAATGTAGAAGGTGTTCCTGAAGGGGGAAAAAGTGATTCATGTGACCCCTCCAATTATATGCATATTCCTAAAAGTGGTAAAAGCAATTATTTCTTACAGGTTTCTGTGAGAAACTTATTTCTTTCACTTGTTTTTTTCTGAACTGGTCAGATTTACTACCTGATAACAAGTGTCCTTAGTACCCAGTTCTGTTTTTCATAAATTAAGAATTATAGTAGAAATTATGTGTGAAATCACCACCTTTAAATCAGTGCAGGTCCACTGTATATTGATTTCTCCTAATAACTAAAAAATAAGGTACAAGTAATAGAAACACCATAACTGAAGTTTTTATATATAAACAAGTTTTTTATATAAGACTGGGTAAATAAAGTGGTGGTGGCGTCCCAAAATAGCAAAATTCCAGAGTTTTCTATGAATAATGTTAAAATGAGATTTTAAGGGCAAAATGACTTTGCAAGTTTCAAATTCATGCCAACATGAGAGGAATAACTACCCTTTTATTGATTACTTACATGACCACAGAATTACTTGTTATTAGGGTCCCGAACCTGAAGATGGAAGTAAATTCAAATGACTGGGGAAATTGTGTCTCAGGTTGGGAAAAAAGGTTACAAGTTAAAAAGAAACAAAAAAAAGGGTCATTATTTTTTCTCTAGGGATTGATTAAGTGTGTCAAAGGCAGTCAACCAGCAATCTCTCAGTCTCTTCACTTCAGCGGGAGGTAATGAATTTAATTAGTGAGAAGAGACAGCTTTCACACTAAGGAGAGGAGTGAAGAGAAAACAGGAACATCAATGTGCACAGAGAATAATGCCACAGTACAGAACAATCCCTATTAAAACTGAATTAATAGGCAAAGCTGTTTGGCCTCTGCTCTTTGTTGAAGGGCTTTCTTATTTTAAATGAAAACCTGAAAAATGAGCTAAAGCCCTATTTTTGTTATTAATGGTATGAGGCTTAGTTCTGCCAGCTCTGAAAGCACAAGTAGAATTCTGCTCCTTCACAGTTACGTGATTCCTTCCAAGTTCAGATTAACATGTTCACATATGTATTTTTCCCCATTAGAAGCAGCAGTTGGTTTGGGTCACCTTCCATCCCCTCCTTTTTTTCTTTTTTTTAAATTTTTTTTATTTCTTTATTGGCTTACCTATTTTATGGACTTATGTGCCCTGAAGTTCAAACAAATTGGGAGTTTAGATTAACCCAGTTTTTATGTGCTTGGATCTCTCATTGAGAACCCCCAGGCAAGGTTTGGTAAAATGTGCATTGCTAATGCATCTACAAATGTTCACAGGGCTGGGCTGCAGCAAAAGCATTATAAGCCCATGCCTAGGGTCTCAAATTCCTCACAACATTTGCTTCACTCAGGAGTGAAATTCTTATTAAAAATAAAAAGTTCCTGGAATTGCTGTTTGCAAGCATGAGCTTAGAAATGTGACCAAAACATTCCTGAAGGGATAACACATGCCAGCTGTCCAGCAACTCTGAAACATGTCCCCGAATGACATCCAGAGCTGATCCAGAGGAGGGGCATACCTCCAGCCCAGCTCAGCCAAGGATGCTTGGCCAGCTCAGCCAAAAATGGATGGGCCAGAGGCCATAAAGATGGGGATCGGTATCATCTGATGGTTGAGCAGTGGTTTAGGTTGGATTCCATGTCAGTGCTCTCTCCAGGTTCCAGACCAGCCCCACTAATGAGCCCTGAGGGCAAGATGAAAGAGTAAGTCTGTGGTTCATTAATAACATGCTAATTCTGAAAAAAAACCACAAACCTAAAATCCAGATTTCGAAATATTGACTGTGCAATGATGTCCTTTTCTTTCTTCATCGTTCTTCAGACAATCTACCAAGATCCAGGACAGTTCTTCGTCTCATGGAAATGCAGATATTTTTTGTGTGCATGGTGTTTCAGAAACAATACCAGTTTGTTCCAGTGTCACAGTGTGTTAAGTATCCATTAGGGGGGTTTCTAATGCATAGAGTGGAAACAACCCTCCTTTATTTCCTTGCTCTGCTCCTGGGGGATGGAGCCTCCAGGAATTTAATCGTCCAATTCACCTTGAGATTTCTGGTTGAACTATCTTCCCCAGGTGGGGGCACTGCAGGTCTTTGTGACGCTGCTGTTTAAGAAACAGGAATCCTAACTTCCCTATACCCTTGGCAGTGCAGAGGCAGCTCCAGTGCCAGGCAATGCACATCTGAAGGACTCTCAATCTCCTTGGGCTCCTTCAGGAAGAGCCAGGAGCCTGATTCAGCAAGGCCATAGCTCCTTGCTATATGGCTTAGAAGCCTGGAGCAATTCTAACCTTGAGAGTGTGTTGTAAATTTTACTTCATAAAAATAAATTCTGTCTTGGAACAGAGCTATTAAAAAAAAAAACCAACATTTTTACTTCGTGGAGGTGTTTTTTTTTCATTTTTTTGTTTGTTTTTTTTTTGTTTGGTTTAGATTAACAAAGACTTGATGATGGGTATTATTTTGAAAAGAAAACAAGTCCCAATGATTATTATTTTCAAATGGTGGCTATTTTATCTTCAAGACATGTAGAACTATGACTTCTATGTCATATTAATGTTTCTGGGGTGCTGAGAATTAAAACAGAAGATAAAAACTTTGAAACTCATGCTTACAGTTAAGTATGTACTTAAGGACCATCAGATTTTCATATTCCTTTTGCTCTCTAATACTAGATAACATTTTATAACTTGCATTTGATGCTCATGTTTTTAAATAGAATTTTGAACGATTCTAGAGAAACCCATTGTGCGCACATTGGGTAAAACTTATGGAAAAAAATAATTCAGGAAAACTACAAAGAGTATAAAGTATACTTACTATATTTAAAAGAGCTTTTAGATAAAACCATATTTCTGATCACAAGTAAGATGAAGAAATCTGGGGTGCAGAGAAACACTATTTTATTTCTAGGAACAAACTTAAATGAAGCAGGAGCAGTGTTTCTGATGATGAGGCAATGAGTATCTGCAGGGTCAAAAAGCTTCTAGTTAAATATTTCTGGCCATGAAAAAAAAAACAGGCAGACAAACTCCAGTTTGTCTCTAGTTAAAAGCAAGTGTCATTTTGCATGTATTTGAAGATCAAACCTCAAAAATCTGTCAGCCATTTAAGATGATTACAAAGAAGATCTTATTAATTTTTTTTGCTGTTTTTTACTCCTGTGGTTCCCAAGTCTTTCAAAAAAACCAACTTCATTTTTGTTGTTAGTGCACAATGACATACAGAAAATATCATTCTCCTCTGTCCGGGGAGTGCTTAGATCTGCCACCTTCTCTCAGCTTGTATCTAAAATTTCTTACTTTTTGTTAAATTGACTCGTGTTGGCCTAATGAGCATCCTATTGAAATCCCACCTTTGATTACGTGCATGCAGCACAATTACTCAAAACAACCCAGCCATTGATCATCACTACTAATTTCTCCTGAGAAACCATATAAAAAAAGGCAATAAAGGATAAAATGTAGACGATTCAAGCCCATCAAAAATTTGGAGTAAAGACTAAGGACTGTCAGAGCTGCAAGGAATATGTGAGCTAAGCTAAACAGATAAAAAGTATAATTAGATTTAATTGGATTTTCACACCTACCCCAAGTACTACATTTTATATATATATGTATATTTACTTCTGCCTCAGGCCTCATGAACCTCCAAGTGGGTGCAAGGCTTGCTTAGAAGCCATGAGTCTAAGAGGGTCAGGCATAATGTTAGAGAAAAGTATCTTATGCTCTACTTAAAATCTTCCAACTGCAATATCAGCAAAACCAATTCCAGACGTATTTGTCAGTTTACAGGTAGACAGGGAATGAAAGGGGAAGTCATAAGGTTTTTGTTCATCAAATAAAGAATCTTTAACTTAAAAAAAAGCTTTAATGTTATAGATCTTGTTCTTGAAACAAACATATTTCATAGTTGCCTGAAACATAGAACTCCAGGGTGCTTCAATTCTGATATCTCTAAAATGTATGAATTGAGTTGCAAACCATTGTTATAAATGTAAGACAGAATACATCATCTGGAATTGTTTCATCAATCTGAAAGATGGTTATAGAGAGAAAGAGGAAGGAAATAAGACTTTTTATCTGTAGTATATTACTAGTGACACTTGCTTTTCAGTATTGTAATTCAGCCCATGGTCTAGAAACTCAGATATGCCACGCAGGAATAAAAATGAAGTTCCTTAGTTCAGCCTTTTTACAGGTGCTTTCTACAGAGGGGCCAGTTTGGATGAAAAAGCCTTTAAATGTCTCATCTAGCATCTTCCTATGCCATAAGGTTGAATATAATTTCACACTGCATAACACTCCAGCAAATACATCAGAAAACATCAGCACTCAAGAACCAACCATGATAAGATGCTTCAATGCACACTTTGGAAAGACTATGTGAGAATAGATAGCATAGTACTAATGCTAGTTATGTTACTTTATGCACAGCGGAGAAGCATTCAGATATTCCAGTGAGGGATGTGACGTAAGAACATACACAAAAAGAGAATATTATGAGAACTGTAAAAATCTCTCAAGCAGAATTAGATTAAAATATACCTAGGAATGTTATAAAGCTTCCTTTAGATTCCACAGTGACGAGATGTATCTAAATTGCTGATTTGAAAAAGAAGTTCATGTGAATGTTTGCATAAGCCATGGTTTACAATATGACCCATGATTTAAAATATCACTAACAATATTATTAGGAGAACTCATACACAATAATACAGCCAATCTGGTTTGGCTATAAGCCTATAAAAGATTCATACCAACTTTGTCAGACTAGTAGAAACCTATCACCAAATTTTTATTGTTTATGCAGAAAGGTTTTCTCTTTTAAGCATCACAGATTTTATGCCATCATAAGAAAAGATTGAATAAAACATAATCTACCCTCAGATGCTGCCCTGTATAAAAACAAAGTTAGAAACATGCTGCCTGTCTAAGGTACTTTTAAAACTATACATGAATAGTCATGTTGAAATGTTGCCTATGCATTTTCCCATGCTAACTTAGTCAGGATAGTAAAAATCTATCACAAATATTTCACTGTTAATGAAGAAGGGCTTCCTTGTTTTCCTTTTCTTTAAGTGGCAGGGATTTTATGTCAGAACGCTTCTAATGTTGTTTCTATACAATTTAAACCTACAGTATCAGAAAGTTCTAATTTACATACTTTCCCATCTACCTACAGTGTTTTCAGCAAAACTGCAGATCAGCATACTTGATAACAGAGAGTATCAGTACACTTTACTACTCCAGGCTATGTATATCCTCTGCTGATGCATGTAAGCAGAGCTCCACTGATTTCAATTGCATTATGCTCTCACTGACTGATAAGCCTCTTCAGGAAACTATACTGTGGCAGAAAGTCCAGGGCAGCTGCCACTCTGTAGGATGGAGTACAAAATATACTCTATAAGAAATCAAATGAGAATGTTGGTTTTTTTTTATTTTTCTCTCATGACTGACTCTATTTAGGATTTTGTACACTTTTTCCTGTAGACTTGAGGTGTTGGTTGTATCTAGACAACAGATGTTCATTTAGCTGCTGAGCCTCATAGCACTGGAAAAACAAGATGAAATTGAATTTAATGTTCTTACTGAATTGTGGTGAAGCTGTTATTCACTTACGGAAATATCTCTGCTGAAAGATATTGTCTTTCAGTGGAAGGTGAAAGTAGAAGAAGAGTAAAATTATCTCAAAATTCTAGCCATGTTGAGAGACCTGGCATTATGCGAAAATACAGGTCTGTGTCAGAAGTTCAGCAATGAGACCAATTTGTTCAGAAACAAGTAAGAAAATACTACAGGATAAGGGTTGGATGTGGAGGGTTTGAAAGAACTGCACATTAGAAAAGAGTTCTGGACAGTGGAGTGCATCCTGCTTTCTGATCATTTTGGAGGTGCAAAAGGAAAGTGGCAGAAAATCAGTAAGACTGAATTTTATTTTGTCATTAGAAGTTGCTAAAAAGTTAGCATGCTGTTCTTTCAGTAATGCCATAGATTCAGAGATCTTTAAGGCCAGAAATGACTTTTACATCTCTTCATCTCACTTTGTAAATGGCCCAGGCCATTGGAATTAATTTCAATTAATATTCACTTGGATATGCTAGTATTGAACCTAGTAGGTAAATCAGGTTTTCTTAGGAGCTTTCCTCCTAGATTGCCTTCTGTAGCACAGTAGTTATCAGTGAAGATTATGCTAATGAAAAGAATACAGTGATTAGTACAGTGAACCTATTTGCTGTTTCTACACTGCCAAGGGTGCAGCTCCATTTGGGGTGACTAGAAATCTCATGGAGGAACAGTGAGGATTTTACACTGAAAAAAGACGATCTACGTGCTCTACTGAATTCTTGTACACCAGCTGGCACAATGGGATTTGAAATGAATATTGAACAGAAAAAAATGAGAACTGGTATCTTCAGATCAATGATGCAGGTCTGACGGTGTTTCCTTTACAAAGGATATATATGCACATCTTACACTTGCAAGAAGCCAATCTGAAAATACAGGAGAAAAAAAAAGGGTTATGTTAATTTGTCGCATTGAGGGATATGAGTTTTCTCCATAGAAACTCTGATTTAAAAACCTGTACTGCCTGGAGTGGTCAGAGAACAAATAGCAATATAAATTCTCCCTGCACTGCCAGGAATGAGATAATCATTATTGCACTGTAAATATTAACAAGGTAAGCTTTCAAGCAGGGGCAGCTAAGGAAAATGGCCATCAGGCCTTAAATTGAAAGATTCCTGCTTTGCTTCTATCTGTCATTTTCTCCCTGCGCATCTCACATGTGGATAAGTTTAGCATCTAGTGTTTCACTGAATAACCTACAAAAGGCCAGACAGACTTCCACAGCTACATGGAATGAGATGTGTGACAAAGAAAGTCAGTTAAACACTATAAAAATGTATTTTAGAAGCTGGGGATTATTATGTTCTACATAAACATAATAATTAGAACAATAGGTTCACAATACTAGTCATGATTTATGAGTAGAAATAAATGATGTGTCCAAATCAAAGAACTAAGTTATTCTTAGGCAACCAAGAAAGTCAGCAATTACTAAGTTATTAGGACTCAGATGACATTGTAGTGAAGAAGGGCAAAAGAGTCAGAACCAGTTGAAACAACTAACGAACATGAAAAAGTTTCCTTTCACTACCTTATTATGTTACAACTAGGAAGACTTGTCCGATTTAAAAAAACCACACCAACAAAAAAACAAAAGCAAACTCTTTAGTGTGGTCTCTGTACACTGTGTTGATTAATGCTTTTACTTGTTTTGCATCTACTTTTATTTACTTTCTGTCTGTTGATCTGATTTGTCATGCTTGTCCTATCCTCGTACTTACTTCTCTTTGTGCATTTTCAGCCTTTGGTCAAATGAATAAGATTCATTTGCTGTTCACCTTTTTCTTTTTTTTCCTCTTCATTTCACTGTCCACGATTGCTTTTCAGTTTGAAATGCAATAGCATGCAACTTGCATAACAAAAGACTAAATCTAAATACTAGTAATACATTTCAGACTATCAATCAGGTATTGTTCACAGTATCTTTGCATCTCTTTTAAAAAGACAACATAAGAAAAGACAGTTGATAGCATATGAAACTAGCTCACCAATCTTGATTTTAACTGTGTCTGTTAAATAGAATAAAATAAAAATATGTTAAGACTAGAGAAAAGGAAACATTACCTACCTATACAGCATATATAGAACATGTTTGGATACAAAGCTATATTGTTTAGGAAGGTACGGCATTTGTTGATTCTCAGAAGTGGTGTTGTTTTTTAGGCACTGGTTCCAGTAATTTTTGTTTCTCATCCATATATTCCTTTATATTCATATTTGGGATGTTAGTTTTTCATATATATTGGAATTTCCCTATAGGTCACACCCAGTGATTTCCCATCTGCATCTGTAATTTAGGGAAGCAGAAGTTAAATACTAGAAATTAGATCAGTATTGAAAATGTGTGTGGTTACTTCTCAGTAAAATTCCTTAACAGACCATTTCCACAAATGCTGGAGGACTGAAATAGGAACTAAATATTCAGTTAATAGAGAAATATGAATTTACTGAGGATCTGAATATTATTATCTATATAGTCTATTAATTATATTAAATTAATAGAGAAATAGATTACTCTGAACCCTATTATTAGCATCAATGTCTAGAGCAAATAACTCTTCTAAAAGGTGGCATGTTTGATGATCGTTGTTTACTATGGTGTTCAAAAAATTTACTCTCTCTTTATGCCTTCATATATTTGGTACCTGTTATTCCCCACACAACAAATTATTTTGGACAGGCAGCTTTACTTTATTGCATATTTTTACATGATGAAGCTTTGTAGTCTGAAACTCCATACTTTAAATTCTACAGTAACATAAGCAATAATTTTTAGGAACTATTATTCTCCCAGATAAAGGAAACAGGACAATGTGTCTCCTTGATTAGGAAATAACAGAGGAATCTCAAAAGACAACTTATAGATATCAACTGCTTTTTTAACCCTTATCATGGTAATTTCTGACATTATTTGTTTTTCTAATTAGGTGTATTTCTACACTGCTTTTGTAGAGCAACAATTTTACTAGACATTCATAAAGATGGGAACAGATGTCGTGTTCATGTGGAGCTCTTAAAGATTAGCAAGCATACTCCCACTAAGCTTACCTATGTAATCACCTGGACAATGGACATATGGTTCACTTTTTGACATAGGTGGTATATGCCAAAGTGAATTTGATAGCTTAGCAGTCACAGAATCTTTAGGCTAGAATGTACACTCTTAAATGATGTTAGGTCACTATCTCTTAAAACAAAGCCTTTAAAAATAATTTGCACTGCTACCTGAGCTATTCAAAGAATAAAGCTGTGAATATAAATAGATAAAGAGAACAAAGATCAGAGCTATGAAAACCACACAGCCAGGAACAAGCCCATGAAAGTCAATACAAACTGCAATTTATTTTTAATATTATGCATAAGTCCTTGAAATATATTATATATGCAAGCTGGGAAAAGATTTGAGAGCAGAAAATCTCAGAAAAATTCAGTAACAGTTTATCAAAGAGAAGAACTTTTGGTTATGTTCAGGCAACCTGATAATATACTCTTTTTTCTCAATTCATGCAAAGATCAATTAAACTAATGCTTGCAATGTGCTTTGGAGGTGAAAGCGACTGATACACAATGCTGTCATGCTAATGATGCAGCTAGTGAATTCTTTTGCGCAGCACTTCTTCAAGACTGGAAAAAGAAAAGGCAAGTCCCTTCATCTGAGAACCAGGAAGTAAGGCAGAGATCCACAACCCAGCCTGCTGTTAGGGGGTTTCATGCTGTGTGTGTGACAAATCTCACAGCACTCTGAATTTGCCAGCTCCTTGGCAAATTCAGTGGGTATGCTGTAAAGGATTACAGATGCAGAGACATGGCATAAATTCTACCCAGGAGCATACCACAGCTACAGTGCAAAACTGCAACCCTGAATTAAATTTCACAACATGTTTATCCTGGATCAAAGTCCAGGTTTGGGACCTAGCCACGTTCAAAGTGTTAAAGCCTAGAAACTGCCCCTTGTAACGTGGTGGAGATGACTGAATGCCATCCCACCTGCTAGAAGCTGCAGGGGGGAGGTGAATCACATCCAAAGAGGGAACGCCAAAGGTGGTGCTTACCTCCCTCTTGCTACCTGCTGCACCTCAGTGAATACTGGCCCCTTCCTCTTGGGGCAGGGGAAGGCTCTCTGGCTCAAAGCGCAGAGGAAAAGCCTGGCTTTCATGAGCAATATAAAAATAGCATTACAGCATTTTCCGTTGCACAACACTATATGATACAGGCATGTAGGGAATTTTTCTTTTAGTGCTTAAATTTTTAATGCCATCTACAACATACAGATGATAAAATGTTTCCTTTTTTTTTTTTTTAATATTAACAAGGTACTTTCTTTCATGTAAAAATGTTTTCTAAAATTTTGTAGTGAGAAAGGAAGTATTTTCTCGTATCTGAGGGAGACACTTCTCATACATCTGCTGTCTGTTCCTAGCCTATCCCAGTGACATTCTTCACCCAGACGTGACTAAAAATGCTAACCCAATATTAGCCTATCATGCATACATGTGTAATGTGTGAATTCTGGGACAACACTTAACTCCTTCCCTAATTCCCAAATATAACAAGTAACAGGGAAAGTGGAATTGATGTTCCATGGTTAGCTTATTATGTGTAATGCAGGAAAATGGTTGCTATCAGGTTCCTTTTTCCAGTAACATTTGAAACTCACATGTAGCCAAAAGCAGGCCAGCAGGGTTTTGTGCCTTTCATTTATTTTTTTCCAACGTCTCTGGATGGAAGGGAGGAGATCCAGAGGAACTTTGACACATTTGTGAGGTGGACCAATGGCAACCTTATGAGGTTTAACCAAGCCAAGTGCAAGGTCCTACACCTGGGTCGGAGCAATCCCAGGCACAGCTACAGGTTGGGCAGAGAAGAGATTCAGAGCAGCCCTGCAGAGAAGGACTTGAGGGTGCTGGTCGATGAGAAACTGAACATGAGCTGGCTTCAGTGTGCTCTAGCAGCCCAGAAAGCCAACCGTATCCTGGGCTGCATCAAAAGGAGCGTGACCAGCAGGTTGAAGGAGGTGATCCTGCCCCTCTACTCTGATTTTATGAGACCCCATTTGGAGCACTGTGTGTAGATCTGGTGTCCTCAACATAAGAAGGACGTGGAACTGTTGGAACAAGTCCAGAGGAGGGCCACGAGGATGATCAGGGAACTGGAGCACCTTCGATACAATGACAGCCTGGAGAAGAGAAGGCTGCATGGAAACCTCATAGCAGCCTTCCAGTATCTGAAGAGATTTACAAGGATGCTGGCGAGGGACTCTTCATTAGGGACTGTAGTGATAGGACAAGGGTGAATGGGTTTAGACTTAAACAGGGAAAGTTCAGGTTAGATATTAGTGTGAGGCACTGGAACAGACTGCCCAAAGAAGTGGTAAATGCTCGATCCCCGCAGTGTTCAAGATCAGATTGGACAGAGCCTTGGGCAATATGGTCTAGGGTGAGGAGTCCCTGTGCATAGCAGCACAGTTGGAACTAGATTATCTTAAGGTCCTTCTAAAGTCTTCTATAAAGGAAGAGGAAGAACAGATCCTGGAGTGTGTGGACCCACTTTGCTCCATAGCTCCATGAAAAAATTACTTAGGGACATGGTTTAGTGGTGGACTTGGCAGTGTTAAGTGAATGGTTGGACTCAATCTCGAAGGTCTTTTCCAATCCAAATGATTTTATGATTCTAGAATGTTTGGGATACAAATTTATGGAGGCATTTTTCTTTCCATTAAAAGCACTTAAAAACCTGTGTGAAGCTAATAAAGTCCCTGTCATGCAGGTATTTAATAGCTCACAGTAGTAAATTCAGCTAGGGTATCAGTTTAATGACCACAGTTTCTCTTCCTGCCTTTATTACTAACAGCAGCTACAGTATCATCATCACTTTCAGAGACAAGTATAATCTTACCTGAATTAGCAATCTTCAGAACAACTGAGAGAAAACTCTATGAGCTTCACTGGTGTCTCCCAGGGGATCCATTGGGTTTGCTGAGAAGCTGTCACCTGACTCATAAAATCAAACCATTTCTAAACTGAAATTATTGTGTACAGAGTCACAAGCAATGTCATCTATTGCAACATTTCTCTGACTGACTGAGTCTGCTATAATGCTGTGTTTAATCAACCTGTCTAAACAGGTTACATCTTAAGCCATTTTTTTCCCAAACTACTAGTAATAGCGTTGTATATTTAAATAATTATAATTACAGCAAATAAAAATGACCAAATATTTCTCATGGTATTGAAAGAATGACTCACTAGACATTCTGATTCTAATGGATACTTGAAAACCAGGTTTAATATTATATTATTTCTGGATAATAGCAGAAAGTGAAGATAATTTTAAAATATGATATTTTAAGGTTGTTACCTGCTCCTTAGAGGAGTAGCTTCATGATAACTGAAGTTAAAATAGTTGATACATTTTCCTATGTGTTAGGAATAGTGCAATAAAGTAGAATGTGTAGGAGTTAATCTTTCTAAATAATGCATAGCGAAATGTCTGTTAAATGATATTTTCTTTAGTATCTTTTTACTGGAATTTTTAAAAAATACTTTTAGCCACAGGTTAGTATTTTAAACTTCTTTTTTTTTTCTGAATACATCTGTAATAATGTATTCCAGGCATTGTATATGTAGGAATTGGTTAGCTAACACAATATAAACACAACGGTTTTACCTATTCAAATAGTTTTTTTTATAAAATAAAATTCCTGTCTAGAGAAGACTTTATTAATAAAATATATAACTGAGAAATACTGATTTTGTATAATGGAAGCACACAATTTCCAATAACTTCCAGAATGCCCACAGCTTTTTGATAATTATTCAGATTATGCTAAGGCATATGGTGGCTAGATCTTCCCAGATGTACTTCATTATTTGTTCCTGATATAAGATTCTCTATTAGGGAGAATGTGTTGATTCATTCTGCACAGGACAGAAGGGAATTTATAAATTAAATCAACGTGTACTTCAGTTTGGATCCAAAAGGATCTGTTGATCACATAAGGATATAAGGATCTGTATCTCCTGTGAAGAAGCCACTGCTTCTAGTCAGGAGTTCAAATTGCAAACCTGTGACATATTAAGAGAATGTTGTGATGCAAGACACAAGACACCAAATTTATGTTCTTCAGTGTGGAGTTTGATTTGTTGTCTTTTCCAGAAGATCACTAGTTCTTCTAGTTTGCAGATTCATAATAAAACTGTGAGCACATGTGCTCAGGATGTGAAGACCCTCATAGGGTTTAAACCTACCTCTCCAGGTCTTCTGAGCCCCCCAGCTACAGAACTGCAAGGTGGGAGGATGCTCTTCTTCCATATTGTCTGGACCAAGAAAGATAAGCTTCACCAAACTGAAGGAAGAAAAAGGAAGTTGAACAGCAACCGTAGAGGACGCAGAGAAGCAGTTAGAAATCTTGGATTCTCTCTCCTGTGCCTAGGAAATTTGTATTTTGGCCATCAATTTTTGCATAAATGTATAAATATTATGTACTAAAATGTTTTTAACTGAATAATTGATACAATAATTAATTGTGATTACTGAAAGAGCCTCAGTACTGCTTAAGTTTAATCTCTTTCTAGAGCGTCTTTAAGCCAGGGAAAACTCCACTGGTATCCAGCTGTACTGTGTATTTGCAACTCTGTCAGCATTATTTGAATGTAATTTTTCTTATGACTACTTTCAGTTCCCTTGACTGAGGCACTAAAGGAAAAGGAAAACAAAATTCAGTACTCAAAGGGAAAATTAGCAAAGGTTGCTTTTATTTTTTAATTAGGCTATATAATACCTATTAGTTTACTCTGGCACAAGGTCCATCAGGCACCTGCTTGAAATGGGGACTTTCTGTGGCCTAAAGTAAGAAAAAATGCACGACATGGAAGTGCTGAGTTTGCTGTTAGTCTGCAGCACTCCAGTTCTTGAGAGTAGTAGTAATGTTGATGTAGTCCTATAATCTCCATCCATCCACACACACGCATAGGTGAATCCTTTCCCCACTCTGCCCTCATTTGTCCTCTTCTTGCTCATTATTTGGACCTTAGCAAAGCTGCTGGTATCATTCTCCTTTTTCCCATCATTAGGATAGATCAGGGCAAGCTTTAGTTCTCTGAAAGCAATTTGCAGGTTAACTACATAATTCTGCTGCTGAAAGAGCTGATGGGTTGGCTCCAGGATTGCTACAAGGAGAAGAGGGAGGACTCCAAGTGGAGATGCTGACAGAACACACTATAGGTGTTATTTTAGATCAAGACTTCAGGTGGAGATAGAAACTTTTCTGGTTTAATTAAAAAAAAAAAAAATGATTTGGGGGCCTTTGAAAGAGCTGGAACCCTCACTAGAGAAGGAAGAGCCACAGGCACACAGTGACTCTGTCAGGACAAATCTGTGAACAGTGGAAGCTGGGGACAAAAGAAAGAAGTCTGACACTCACATATCTCTAAACTGATAAACCAAATCTCTCTAAGGACACCCATTTGGACTATGCATTTCCACAGAATCTAAATTTCCTAACAATTTTCTGTGTGGGAACCTGGTGAATCTGCAACAGCCTAGGCCACGGAAAGCAGGCTTTTTACCATCTTACTACCCTAACTCACCTGTCTTCTCTGGATTTGTAAGTGTATTTGTATACCTAACATTGCTATTCCTGACAGCCTAAGCATATGTAGAAGGTCTATAGCAAATGACAGATTATGCCAAAGGAAAAATCAGTGGCTGTACCTTCAAATAGAATAAATAAGTAAGTAAACAGTTCTACCAGAAACTGTAACAAAACCTCACTTCCTTACTCTCTTTTATTTTTGGTGGGGGGGTGGGGATAAATATGATTCCTGGCATGTTTTCATGTGGAAAGCAGAGAAATATGCTGCTACAGTGCTGGTAAGAACTGTGATTGCACCATGACAAGCAAAAGAGATTCCAATTTAAAGTTGCCATAGGTATTGTGATAAACCCATCCACACTGCATTCCCTGCATTCCTTTCTTCACTAAGTGGCAGTAGCTTTACTTGATCAGAAGATTCTTGTTATGGGTAAAGCAAATTTACTCAGCAAGTCCAATATAAGATGCTACAGTTGTGCTTGTTCAGTCATAATTGAAGAGCAGCAAAAGAGCCTGTTAATTGTTCTGTCAATGCCCATTTTCAATCTAATTGCCATGAACCTTTCTGCCAGGGTTACCTTTCCACTTCTCTAATGATATTACTTGTCCTATAGAGGGTCCCTTCAACCCAAATGTGACTTTATTACTAAGGCAACCAGTTGTGTACTGCAAGCAGCAGCCATTTTATTTATCTTTTCACAGTCAAACTGACAAAGCAGTGCTTTTAAATGGCAATTTTTCTGTCACCTTTAAAAACTACATCTCCAGGGAGCAGTACCAATTTACACCAGTTGAAGTTTGGATGAAAGAACCTGAAAAACAAAAGGAGAGCACTCCAAAAAGAAGAAACAACCTGGGCAACTCGGCAAGGATTGATCCATGTGCTGAAGGAATCCCCGAAGTCTGAAAATACAACTGAGGTCCAGTTCTTTAATTACCACCATGCAGTCAGAGTCCCCTACTGTTCATTGCTGAGGAGAAGAGAATTGAAGTTAGATCTCTATGTTGTTTTCTGGGGAAGCAGTGGCTTGAGTATCTTCCCTCTCTGTCACTTACTTCTCCTCTAAAGCATGCAGAGTAGGATTTTTTAGCATGCTAGTCAAATGCACTGCACAATGATAAATTCTGTTCAGTGTGTTCAAGTGGAGAATTCACTTTACTTCAGCATCATCCTTTTCTTAGGCATCCTGGGGTTGGTAATCTTGTCAGAGCCCTGGGAAAACTGAATGGACTTTGTCACGCTGTTGTGGCTGGATGTGATACTGCTTACATCAAAGTACTGGCATGCATAAAGAAGTTGCATTAAGAGTGTACAAACTGCTTTTGTTAGGACCACATCTAGTATTTGAGAATTCGCCTTTGCAAACTTTTGTCCCCTTTGTATGTATGTCTGATGTGCTCCGTTCAGACCAACCGTATGTTATTCCAGTGGTGGTGTTTTAATAAACAAAACCACACCTCTACTTTCAGAAGTCTGCTACTCTGAGCATGCCCTCTCCAGGGCTGTGGTGTTCAGCGGGCACTGCCTGCATGCTGCAAGGCTTGTCTGGTACACATGGAGCTGAATCCTGCGCTGCTCAAGGCAGGCACACTCATCCTGACAAGATTTCGGCAGGTAAGTGCTTCTGCTCATACTGCTCTGTCCAAGGCAGGAGCTTTTTCATCTGCAGGGACTCCCAGCTGGGAAAAGCAAGCATCTGTCCAGGAGAGGTTATCACTGCTGAGACCGCATTCCTGGTTCACCTTCCCTCCCTCCCTGGCACCCCACCTGGGGCACTGTGTGTACTGGTGTGCATGCACCCACTTCTGCATACACGCATGCACAGGTGTGTGTATGAGACACATATATGGCTTGTATGCTCAATATGCCTTTCCTTGACCACATAATCCTTAAAGCAGCAAGATCCCTGAAACACTGCCTTGACACCGTCCTAGGCAGCACTGAGGCAGGAATCCCTAGGCTCATCACATTATCCTCAGTCAGGGACCCATGGGGATGTACCTGCCTAGTCCTGCCTAACCCCCTCACCTACAAAACAGCCTCCTGCTCCACACCTGTGATCTTGGGGAATTTTCCTAGTTTAACCTCACTGTGAAGTCCTCAGGCAGACTCAGACCCAGACCTTGGCTTCCTGCTACATCTGGGGTTTCCCCCATCTGCTCTCTCTCTGGTTATACTGATGGACCCCATCTATAGTCATGATGGAGTACGTGCGAGAGCTCAAATCCCTTGGTTTGAGCACAGTAAGAAGTTTTAATTCAAAAGCAAGACTCGAGATGTTTTCATTGTGGACTCACCCCACAGAATTTTGAAGGACAAGCATACCTGGACACTCCTTCTCCAAAATAAAACAATGCTTTAACTTTAACAAAATAGTTACAAGGTTTTAGGGATTTTGTTGTTGTTTTGAGTATTTTGTTTGGTTTGGGTTGTTTATTTTTGTGTAGACAGAGTTTAGACAGAATGATGTATTTTTTTCTTCAAGGTATTCTTGGAAGCAGGCTCTTTATTTTGACTGAAATATTTAAAAAAACAAAAGAAAACCAAAAACAAAGGCAGATACTAGGCATGGAAAGTTCAGCCTAAATCTGTAATTTTTAGGAAGCTGTGAGCAATGGAAAACAGAGTCATAGGATGGAAAGTGTCAAGCAGCTCCTGCAGTAGGTGCCACTGCCTGTGCCTGCAATGTCCAGATCAAAGCATGCATGTTTGAAGGTAATGCTGCAAAATGCACCCCAGACAAAGGTGATGTAGAAGTGCTAAAAACCGACCATCAAGCAAATGGCAAAAAGGGTCTGTTCTTACTTGCAGCTAAAGAGCTCAGCTAAATCAGTCTTTTTGCCCACAGTTATCAGGCACTGGCTGGACTTTTGAAGAGGGTGTAAATGCTGGCATGGATGCTGGAGTAGTATTACTCTGATCTGGGCTCTCACAAACCAAAGCTCACTGGAATTCAGCCTTCATCTCTCATCTGTAAAAGCAAGGAAGCATAAATGCCTTGCTTCCCTCTGTTCCTGAGCTGAATTCTGAAACAAAGAAACCAAACTGAGAGCAACAGCCAGCACTGAGTACAAAGAAGGGAGTGAATGTGAGAACAGCAGCATAAGGTGTCAAAAAGAGAGGCTTTGTCCCACGTTCCCCATTCCAGCTGGGCTCATAAGGCCTACAGCACCTCAGGGCCCCAGGAGCTGATTCTGGATGTCTTAGGCATGAAGTAATAGCAAGAGATATAAAATATTTTGAGTTTTGATTCTGAAAGCATTACTGGTTTTGGTCCTGAAATAAGTTACTGTTTTCAAACTGACAAAATTAAGAATTCAATAAAAAAGAAAACCTTTTTTTTTCTTTTTTTTTTTTTTTTTCAATGGCTACTGCTGTTACAGTATTGGAGTGGTTTAAAATGAAGCCTTCAAAGAAAGTCCAGTTGCAAACATTGCTACAGTGGTACCATGAATGTGGTACAACCACATGCTACAACCAGCATAACTTTTTAACAACTGGCAACCCCAAACCAGCTGGTTTTAAGAAGAGGTTTTGAAAGAAGCTTTGCCTCCAAAAGAATTCTGTTATATTCAGGCGCTAAAGGTTATCTGAAATAAAGAAGTTCATGGAAACTATAACCAAGGAGGCAAAGTTATATGTCCACAATATCTTTTTTTTTTATTTGTGTTATAAAATCCTAGTACAAAGCTTGTTCAAATAAATGAAAATCTTTCTGTCCTAATAGAATTTTATTCATGCCTTTGGTTTTTGATTTCTGTGAGGAGAAAATGCGTAGTTAATCTATTCCTATTTATTCTGTCAAGTTTATCTCTTTTTTTTTTATCATGATAAATTTAATCCTATTAAATACATATTTGACCCTTTTGATTTCCATTTAAGGACATATTACCTACCCTGTTCTTTTGCTTCCTGTAGTCAGTGCTGATTTATAGCTGAGCACAAATTAACTATTTTCATTTTGAGCAATCATGACTCCATTTATTTGCCTTGTCACTGAAGTTATACAACTATCATTCCCAGGTGGTTTCTTTAACATACCTAGCTTGCAGCCTCTCCTTACTGAGAAGACTTACAATGAACAGGCAGGATTTTGTGTTTATCTGGGACGGTTATGGTGAGTAGTGAAGTGATCCATCAGCCCATGTCAAAAAGCCCTTCCCAGAAAACTCTCTGTTATGAATTTGTTAAGGGAAAAATCAAAACAATCAGTGTACCAAATTAGTTGACTCTCTGTTTACCCTATTCCCATCCAAAAACCCCACAACATAAAATTATGTAACTGGAAGATATGCTCATTTATTGCACTGCCTGTTGATAGCCCCCATGACCACTACTCCACAGGGTCTGGATTGTGAGTTAAAGAAGCCTTAAGAATGCCCCTGAGATAGCCCCTCCTGAGGTACAAGTGGTCCAGACAGCAGACTCCTTCTCAATGTCTTTTGGTTAGAAAGTCAGCTTGAGATGTAATTGGTCAGGTGGACAACAACTGTACAGTTGCTAAAGGCAGGATCATGAAACTTTAGAAGCCTTTTAAACTGCACTTGGTGAGAAGCATCAATTAAAATATCAAAGGCTCACAGGAAGCAGGGTCACAATAGCTGTAGAGAAGCTGTATTCACCACATAGCTACTGGTGAATCTTGACTATTGCAATGGCAAGTCGGGCCTGGTCTCTGCAGTAAGTTCTCCCATACTTTTGCTAGGACACTATTTGTCAGCCTAATCAATCTGTATTATCAAGATAATTTCCACAAAATCTAGTTTTAGCTAACACTTTGCTGGATTTCATTTTGCAGCTTCCTACAGTATCCTAAGCAATTCTTACTTTTCCTTTGGTTTTGCACCAGTTTGCATTTGTCAGCTGTTACAAAGTTATTTAAGCAAGGTCTGCCAATTTTATGACTTAATTTTTCCTTATAAATCAACTTTAATGATAAGGTGAAACTTTATGTTCATATTGTTACTGATCTAGTAGTCATTACATATCTTATGCACTGACAAAAAAAAAAGAATACAATAGAGAAAAAACAATACCATGGACAGTACCTTCTAATATGCCAAAATGCTTCAGTGTGTTACCTGTTGAAAATCAGGGTCTAAATTTAAAAGTCAACATAAAAGTTACTCGTTACTTTTGAAAATACAATATACCATTTTTTAATGAGTAGATCTGTAAATGACATAGCAGTGCTGCTGTTGTTTAAGGTGTTAAGGTTCATTACTTCAGGTTCATGCTAGGGGAAAAGAGCTAGCCTTGCAAATATCTATTTTTTATGATTTTTTTTAGCAGAATCATCCACTTTAGCTTCTCCATTTAATCTTTTTTTCATCTTTGCACCTTATTTCTTGACCAAGAGAAAGAACAAACTGCTGTCTTAATTCATGCCTGTAGCAGCTTTCACCGCACTAATTCTAAGCTCTAGTAAAAAAAAAACAAACAATGACAGAAGAGCAAGACAAAAATAGATTTTCTTGACTGAATTACAAAGGAAGGTGGCCTTGAGAACATGAACTTTGCTTAAGCTATAATAGATGCAGTAGAACATAAAATTTAAACTTTTCTCTGTGGATGAATATCAGCAGTGGTTTGCTCTTTTCACAAATGATCAATTAAGTACAATGTTAGATATAGAGAAAACCTTTAAAAAGTACCTTTTTCCCCTTTCAGAATATCCATCCAGCACATCCACAATGATGACAGATTACCACTTGCCCTTATTGTTTTTGTGTTGCTGATGCTTAGAGAAAACCTCTCTGAGTTCACTCATTTGCAAAAACGTTCAAAAACCCAAGACAGCAAATTAGTACCAATTGTTAGAAAAACAAATCACCTGAGAAATTTTCATTTTGAAAAAAATCTTGTCAAAACCCATGCCAAACTTTACTTTTGATGAATATTCTGAGCAAAAAAAAGGTTCCAGGTCTTGTGTCTTTTTGGTTGCTCCTCTCCCTTTCTCCCTTGGACAAGTCAGCCTTAGCTTACAGTTATAGGAGTGTGACAGCTATGGAGCTGTGAGGCAGCTTGGTTGTGCTGCCATCTTGGGTTTGGGGTCCACAAGGATGTCAGGACAACCCTATAGGAGCAAGTACTGGGTACTTCATCTGCCTCTTGAGGGATTCACAGCACTGCAAGAGAGGCTGACTCCAATGGGATATTAAAGTCAGCTTTGCCAAAGCTGGATTGAATTTGTGTCATCCAGATAGCAACATTTCCATCCTCTGAAGTCAGCTCCACATGTCTCTCAGAGCTGGGGAATGAAATCCAGCAATGTTTGCTTTCTTGGGAATTCATCTCCTGTCTAAATTTGTGACTATGTGAGACTATCATATTAGCCTTTGGTTAGGTTTCTTTTTTTTTCCTGGCTTTTTGTTTGTTTGTTTGTTTTTTGTTTGGGTTGTGTGGGTTTTTTTTTTGGTAAATGAAAAGAAGGCATTTTGGAATTTGGAGAAGCTTTGACTGCTTCTTTTGTATGTTAATTCTTCACTCCCTCTGTGGACTGAAACACATGATTCCCAGGCTGTGGGGACACAGTGCCCAGGGTGCAAGGGCAGAAGGGGGAATGATCACCCAGTGAGACAAGTTATCACAGCACTAGGATGACAAAAGGATGCTCGCTGGTGCATTTGGCAGCTAGATTTAAAATGCCTTCTACGATCACCCTCCCACCTTCCTGTAAATAAGTTCATGTGAACAAGTTTTATCCCTAACAAAATCAAGAAATGACACTGAAAGCTTTATAGAGAATTGTACCAGAATGAAATTCCAGTGCACATTAGTGATTGCCAAAATACACATTCTGCTTAGAATTTCATCTGTAAGGTGTGAATATCCAGTGTGGGAATAATTAGTGTTTGGTGCCAAAGTTTCTCCGTGCCACATACTTACGAATTTTGCAATAGAGAAAGGTATAGTCATGTACTTTAAAAGATTGAAGGTTATTTCATGTACAGTTATCCAGAAAGGTATTCATGGGGGGAAAAGAGCTTTGAAATAACACTTCTCTCAAACAAAGACTCTCACTATGAATTTTGCAGAGAAAAAATAACTCAGCACCAAGTTTTTAAATGCATTTCACAAGTTTGTTTGTTTTGAAGACTTCATCCTGCCCTAATTAGCACAGCTATATTGAGAGGATTGATCACTCTCAGTGGAAAGAGGCTGACATTTTTATTTCAACTTAAATTAGGTAGGGGCCAAAACTTGTAACTTCATATCTTATGATGGAAGATGCAAAACCTTTTATGCTAAAACTGAAAAGAGTTTTATTAAGTCATGCAGTTGTGTGTCTGAATGGCAAGATTTATTTCCTGTGAGAGAAAGAGAAAATATGAAAGCTTTTGTTGATTGACTTTGTATTTATTTATTGCAGATAAAGGACTACCTGGAAAGCAGAGCACTATGCTTTCTCTGTAGTGTTTTAAATCCACACCTACAAGTGTAGGAAGAGGAAGCACAAGAGATCAGTGTTAGAAAGATAAATCGCTAATTGAGATCAGCTATTTTGTAACTAACTAAATACAAGCTAAAACTCAGATTTCTTCAAACAGAAGTTCATAGAGGGAAACCGTGGGCCTCTTCAGTTAGCAATCTCATTAATTCTTATTTTCATCACAAATAAGGCTGTGACTATTTTACTGAAGGAATATGGAGACTGGAAAGATGAGTAGAAAGAAATTATGTTGCTGTAGTGAAAATAGTTTGAAGGCTTTCTAACCTGTATCAAGAATCTCAATGGTTTAATAGAAAATGCAAAATAACTTGGAAAATATAAACTAACTCCACTTTCATCCTAGACCCACAAAACAACACAGACTGCTAAGATAGCAAGCAAAAAAATGGGAAGTTGTTTGTGGTGAGGCTGGAATAGCCCCCCAGGTGCCTGTCCAGAGCTCGGAGACTGTGTAATGCAAGGAGAACCTGCATTTTTCAAGACATGAGAGAAATATATCAGGAAGAAAAGAGAGGTAACATCCAAGCACTACAAAGGAGCAATGCTCCAGGTATCTGTGCAGGTGAAAAAAGTTGTGAGAAAAAACCCTGACAGCTTCTTTGTACAGCATTTCAAACCTCATCAAGCAGTGTGAGGCTCCCCACTCCCCAGAAGGGTCAGCAAGCTAGAAAATCTTTCAGGCACATGCATTCATATGCTACTTTGACAAATGTGAGCAGTATCCAGGAAATTCATCCCTGAGTTAGCTATTCAGCTCTGCAAGATTGCTACTTTGCTGAAACAGTCAGGGTCTCTGGATTTGTTGATCAGATCCACCCATGGACAACATTGTGCAGGTGCAGACAGTGCTTTCATCAGTATCACAATGACCTGCCAGAGGAAACAAGCATGAGGCAAACCCCCAGAGATTTAAGCTATAAATCTGTCATGTTTTCAACAAATCTTACTCTTGAGAAATGTTTTTTTTCTGAAAAAGTAAAAACAAATCTCCTTTCACCTGAGGATTTTTATTCCAGTAGCTGTTATTCGGCTCTTGGAGAAGAGTTCTGCAAGACAGATGAGTCAAAAAGTGTGCTCTGGTTGGAAGAGCCCCTGAGAGCACACTGTCAGGCCAATTAGACCTGGTGAGAAATTGTGAAGTTTGAGTGGTGGATAAAGTAAGCCTGAAGTGACTTGAGGTCCCATACAAACCTCTGTGAATGGAAAGAACAATGTTAACTGACCCAGACGGGGCAAAAAAATGGATATGACATTTCGAGGGTGGCCTTAATAATGTTCTGTGTTGGGGAAGGAGTGGGAGCAGGTAGAAGGGACACATGTGAAGGTTGAATTTCAGTGGGAAAGTGAGTCTGAAACTAACTTCTGTGGCCTTTCAGCTACTTCTGTAATTGCAAATAAGAGCCAATGCTGGAAGAAAATGTAATGAATTTGCCAAACTGCTATCAGATTACAATTTAATGAAAACACATAGTTGACATACTGAAAATTTAGCAATGTAATACCTTGCACAGTGACTTACCTACTTTACATGCAGAATGTAAATAATGAATAACTGTTTGGATGTGGCATATTCTGATGAACTGTCACTTTGATTTCTAGTGCTCTACATGAACACATAAAGCAGAAGACTCTAGAGACAGTTCATGGTGGACATGACACTTCTTGTTATTGGCAATCCCTTTTGGGACTATGCTATTGATAATTTTTCTGCTTGATACCTCTGAAAATATTTTTGATATCTTTTCTTTTTCATAAGTAACAAATATTATATTGGGGTAACTTATTCTTAGTTGCTTATACCATTTTCTTTCATCAAGTGTATTAAGTGCACATTTTCATTCGAAAACTGCACCTATAAAATAAATTCTTCCTCTTCCAAAGGTTCAGAACCTCTTCCCAAAGGTTTCCCAGGAGCCTGCACCCCTCTCTGCTTTCCTGCCCAACTTCCTTTGGGAAGAAGCTGCTGAAACTCGAAAAGCTGAAAGTTAGTTGCCAGACAGGTTTTGATAAAGATGGTTTCACTTCTGTAAGCCAAGTGTGTCCCTAACCAAAGCCTGTTTTAGGAGTGAGGCAAGAGGGCATGAGCATATTTGAAGATGACTTTTCTGCTGGTTCCCTGTGCTCCACACCCATGGGAGCAAGAGCCCAAATTTTATCCCAAAATAAATGTCTCTGAAATACTACTTGAAGTCTTCCTTGTGTTTTCTCTCATTCTTTATCAGCCACTTAGTTCTGGGTTGCTTAATATTTCTCACAGTTTTGAGACTGTGATATCTTAACTCAAACACTTTTTCCTTGCTTTCAATGAATTTCAGCTTTTCAATAATCAACTCATAACACCTTTTGTATTGGTCAAACCAGTCCTCTATTTCTGTTACTCATTCATCTGTGACATTGATTTCATTTCTTTTAATTTCTTCTAATTTAGTAACAGCTGCTTATAAATCAGAGTTTATTACTTCACTCAGGAAATCTGTTAAATCTTCAACAAATGTTGTCCCATTCTCCAGTTAATCATTCTCCTGGGAAAGAAGACTCTATTGCTGGATGGAACATCACAAGTTAACACATCTGTTCTTAATGTCAGGCAAAACATTTTCTTCAGGTGAAAACAGATATTTCAACTGTGAAACACTTTACAGTGAAATTCTAACAAATGCTGTGCTTTATCACAGTTCAGGTAAGATAGAAGAATTAAAACAAAAAAGAGCAAGAAAGACCCAGGAAGTAGGATTAAACCAAGCAATAAGCAACCAAACAACTCCAGAAACATGTCTAATTTTGACAGTAGAATAACAATGCCAAAGTATGTGATATGAAATTAATTTCTATGAAGATGTGCTGTTAGACTCAATCATAGAATTGTTAAGGTTGCAAAGGACCATAAGATCATCCAGTTCCAACACCCCTGCCATGGGCAAGGACACCTCGCACTAAACTGCATCACCCAAGGCTCTGTTCAACCTGGCCTGGAGCACCGCCAGGGATGGAGCAGTCACAAGTTCCTTGGACAGACCATTCCAGTGCCTCACCACTCTCACAGGAAGGAACTTCTTCCTTAGATCTAATATAAACTTCCCCTGTTTAAGTTTTAACCTGCTACCCCTTGTCCTGTCACTACAGTCCCTAATAAAGAGTCCTTCCCTAACATCCTTATAGCCCCCTTCAGATGCTGGAAGGCTGCTATGAGGTCTCCACGCAGCCTTCTCTTCTCCAGGCTGAACAGAACCAACTTCCTCAGCCTCTCTTCATATGAGAGGTGCTCCAGTCCCCTGATCACCCTCATGGCCTCCTCTGGATTTGTTCCAACAGTTTCATGTCCTTTTTATGTTGAGGACACCAGAACTGCACACAATACTCCAACTGAGGTCTCCTGAGAGCAGAGTAGAGGGGCAGGATCACCTCCTTCGACCTGCTGGTCACGCTCCTTTGGATGCAGCCCAGGATACGGTTGGCTTTCTGGGCTGCTAGAGCACACTGAAGGTGGCTCATGTTCATTTTCTCATTGACCAACACCCCCAAGTCCTTCTCCACAGGGCTGCTCTGAATCTCTTCTCTGCCCAACCTGTAGCTGTGCCTGGGATTGCTCCGACCCAGGTGTAGGACCTTGCACTTGGCATGGTTAAACCTCATGAGGTTGGCATCAGCCCACCTCACAAGTGTGTCAAGGTCCCTCTGGATGGCATTCCTTCCCTCCAGCATATCAACCGAACCACACAGCTTGCCATCATCGGCAAACTTGCTGAGGGTGCACTCAAACCCACTGTTCATGTCACTGACAAAGATGTTGAACAAGACCCAACACCTGTCCCTGAGGGACACCACTTGTTACTGGTCTCCAGCCGGACATTGAGCCATTGACCACAACTCTGTGTGTGGCCATCCAGTCAGGTATTTAGCCACCGAGTGGTCCGTCTGTCAAGTTGATGTCTCTCCAATTTAGAGGCAAGATCATCATGTGGGACAGTGTCAAATGTTTTGCAAGAAGCTGGATTCTATGAACGTGTTTCCTAGCTCTAATAATGCCTTGCAGTGGAAGTGCTCTGCAAAATAAACACAGTTATTCTGTTATTCAGATTCCAAAGTTCTAAAATCGTCTTTGTTTCCCTCTCACACTTTCTTATTGTTTTAATACCAAGAATACTCCAAGTGGGTAATTTATATTAAGCCCAGGGACGTATTGGAGCGTCAGTGATTCTGTAGATTGTTCCTTTGTCATAAATAACCTTAAAAATAATTTAATTATTTTTCAAACTCTTCCTTGGAAGAAAAACAATCCAATAACATCTGCTCATGAATGGAATTATTGTCTGCCCCTCCTGTTTCCCTCCCACTGCTGCGGGTCAGCACCTCGCTTGAGAAGCCTCATCCAAGTTAATGTTCTCCAGCACTTGTGGACTTCAAGCCAGATAAGCATTTTTTTTTTCCCCTTCTTTTTCTATTATATTTTTCTTTCTTATTTTTTTTTTACTTCTATTTCTTCTTTTTTTCTTTTTCTTCTTCTTTTTTTTTTTCTTCTTTTATGGAACATATGTTTTTATGCATTTTGTTTGTGTATTTCTGCTGAAGTTTCTCATTTTAAATTGCAAATGCCTGACCAACATCTTGAAGGATTGTCAGAATTGAGGGATATCAACAGGCCATAGATTCAGAAAATGCATACCTCAGTACAGACAAAATCTTTTCATCACAGTGGCTGTCTAGAAGCAGACACAAGTAACAAACAGTAAATATTCTCTTCATAAAAGGTAGAGCTTTTAATTTAAATGAATTACACAGTCCAATCTATATATCTCATACACCTTCAGGGACTTCATTATGGCAATTAAATGGGAAAAATATATCCTCTTTTTTCTTACCTTCTTATTTTTAGACTAAGCAAATTAGGTGTGATTTATATCAATATGATTATCTTAACTGGAAGTAGTTTTCTTCTGTGCTTCTTCCTGTGGTTTTGTTTCAGAATTTGTGTATAAACAGTCGTTGTTTTTCCAACATGGAAGGCTTTTTTCCAGGCACTATTGATTTTATTATCCACACACATACAGATACAGATCGTTACAGCGCATTTTCTGACTTATTATTTAGTCTATTGTTTAGTTTTTCTGGTGAGCCTGATTTATCTAAGGCAGCAGGGCAGCTGCTTGTGTGCATTTTCTCTGTAGCCTGTTGTGATGAGGAAGACATCACTGTATCATCTCTTACAGGGGACTTTCATTTTGCCAACTGACTGAAAACAAAATCTGTTTAAAGAATCAAATAATTCTGTTGGTTTAAAAGACATAGATACACAAAATCAAACCAGCATATTCATTGATCTTCCAGGAATTATGCTGAAATTACAAATATTAAATAAAAATTAAAAAAGAGGAAAAGTAGAGTAGATAGTAAACTCTGGGTAAAAAATGAAATTTCCTCACAGACTGTTCTCTTAAACCCATGTTTTCTTTAATTGTAATTTATGAAAGGCTTTTTGGCATAAAGTCCTGTATACCCATGGCTGTCCTCACCTGCAAGGAGAATTGTACAAACCTGACTGATGTCAGCTATTCAGGGACTAACTCAGGAGATCACCTTCCCCTTTAACATATCTAAATTACATGTAACTGTTATGAATAAGATTATCCTAAATCCTAAACAGAATTAATTTATTTCTGCATTCTTTCTATCAGTTAGTTGCATAATCTGTGCATGATCACTCATTGTTTTTCCAATACAGAAGGCTATTTCTGGACACCAACTCTGCTGTTTACAAGGAAGCAAACAGTTATAATTGGTTCCCCTACGTGCTGCCGATGTGTTTGCCCACAGTTTTAATTGATTCTAAGATTTCTAAGTAACCAGAGGAGCTTCTGGCAGAGGTCAGCTACTAATGGGTTGGCACAAAGCACAAGGCCAAGCAGTCACCATAAATCATCACTGTGGTATTCATGCTACTCAGTGAGGAAGGAGAAAGCCTATGCACAGAGAAAACCCTTGGAAAGATGGAAGCAGAATGTAAACATCCAGCCTGGTGTTTCAAATATAACACAAATACTTTACTGATAAATGCTAAACCAAATTACTAAAAGATTTCAACAAGTTCTAGTTTATTATGGGCAGTGAATTCTTGAAGAATTAACTGTAAGCGTAAGCACTATAGAAAGGGTAGTCCTACGTCCTTAACATTTATAACAGACATGCCTAATACCGGCAGAAATGACAGGTCTGGGGAAGAGCAGAGGAATGCTTGGCTGAGTAGTATGTCTACTGGAAGTTGAATATTTTGGAATATGGCTGAGTAGCCTGTCTACTAAAAGTTGAATATTTTTGAATATTCAAGAAGGCAAATGGGCTTCTGTGTTATTTTATCAGATATTTATTAGGTATGGCTAGATGTGATGTTAGATACAGTATGCCATGGCACCGGGGAATCTCTGAGGATCAGTCAAATTGTCTGGAGAAGAGAATTCAGCTGTAAAAAAACCAAGCATTATATATTGTCTTATTCTGGAATGAAAATAAAACTACCATCTTGTCAGGTATCCTTCAAAAAGAGGAAGGGAATGAGGGGCACTAAACAGAAAAAGCAGAAGGTTGATATATTCTTTTAATACAGAGAGAGTCAGGATGAATCTTCAAGTGAGCATAGAATCATAGAATCATTGCAGGATTTGGGTTGGAAAGGACCTTAAAGATCGTCTTGTTTCAAGCCTCTTCCCACGGGCAGGGTCACCTTCCACTAGACCAGGCTGCTCAAGACTCCATCCAACTTGGCCTTGAAGTGTTTTGCAAAGTATGCAGCAGGCATTTTTTCTTCATGTAATAAAGTGATTTTCACATTTGTTTCTGAGAAACAGCTACTTTGCACAAGCTTTTTTCAATAATACTTAAAAAACACCAACCCTTAACTCTAAAGCTAGATACTTAAATTTCTATTCAGATACTTGTGGAAATTATCACACCCTTATAGGAGCTTTAACCTTTAATAAGTTAGCCTCCTCCAATTTGGCCATTTTGGAACTGTCTAACATCAATAAATAAATTACCATTTGTCTGAGAGTGTTTAACGAGTACTTTTCGGAAGAAAAAGAAACCCACTGAAAAAAAAAGAACTTGTAAATGTATTGCATCCATAATCAGACATGTTATTACCTTTTGTCCATTTCCAGTAAAACAAAGCATACTTTTGAACATTAAACCAGCAGCAACTGCAATTTAAACCTGTGTGACTTCTGAGAAGTTTTGTAACTGTGTGGAAGTGGAGGACAAGTGAAAGTCTTTCTTAATACTTCTTATAAACATATAAGGCAAGACAAACTTTACTATAATGCTTGGCTAGTGTTATATTTCAACATGAAATCTTATTTTCAGAGGCTGTCCTGATAGATTTACAAATGCAAAAGTGAATATTTTGTATGGAGGTTGAAGCCTTTGTAGATGTGAATATGATGAACTTTACCTTTAGACAAAAATACTTACATAGACTTAGCATTAAAAAATGACATTGTATTCCTTCTCCATGACCTGGATCTGGTAGGATTCATCCTTTTTAACACTTACATAAATGTAAATTAATGCCAAACCATAGCAGTAGTCATTAAGAACAATTAAAAAGCAGTTAGCAAATTCAGGGCTGAAGTTCATCAGATTGGTGGAACTCTGCAGTATACATCAGCTTTACAGCACTGGCTATTCTTTTGATGCAGTTGCACCAATACCATGTTGGCATAGGAAAGCAGAGCCACAATCTGCTTCTTCAAGTTATAAATGGGTAAAAATTTAGGGTTGTTCTCAATTGTATTTTAACATGCTGTCATTTTTCTAATTCAAAGTTCTCTTTGCAACATGGCTGACTGATTCAAATGGGGGTGAATGTTCCTTGGGATGCATTAACTAGGTGTATACTCTTATCTCCACTGCTTCAGTTCATTATATGTTTTATCCAAAGCATTCCTCTTAGCTATTAATCTCTCTCACTGATGGTATTTAAACTATTTCTGTTCTGTCTCACTATCTAATTCCCCTAAGTACTGACTTTCCACCATGTTACTCTAGATTTCTACTGTGTCTGACTTTGCTATAATATATGGACATAAATGCAAAAGTAGTGGAGTGATAAATCATGTCTGTCATACATTAATTATACTTGCTTTGGGTAACCCATGGATACCCTGAGCAGTGTGAAGTACATGGTTTTACTATTTAAAGTCCAATGTATTTGTACCCTAGTATGTAAATCTCATCTCATATTAATCCCTATTTATTTACCCCAGGAACATAAAAAAAAAATTAAACTTAATCCTGTATGCTAAATTTTGTTTAGCATAGAATTTTCACCAGTCTTAATTCTTGATTAACTTCTCAGCTTGGACTTTAAAAAATAGAAAGCCTTTTTACTCTACTCGGATGACAGCTCTGCAGGAGCAGAAGGGTTTTCATAAAGTTAGATTTCCCAGGTCAGTTCTTGATAACAGGCCATATTAAATATGATTGTCTTCTTTAAAGCCCCAATTCACCACTCTCATTCTATGTTACCATGCTTCAAACAAACAAAAGCAATACTGGAGCAATCCAGTAAGATTAGCACATGCAGCAGGTTTCTCACTGAAAAGTATAGAGGAACTCTAATTTCTGCAGCTGGATATGAACATAATTTGAGGAGAGAAACGTATAGCTTTAAGTAGGACTCTTCAAAACTCCTGGCACAGATCTTATTAAAGACAAGGAGAAAATAAAATATTAAGAGATATAATAGTTGAATACTGAGTTTTCCTGAAGGCTACAGCTGGGATCTGAATGGGCTAGAAAGGCAATATTTCACTCTCAATATGAAAAACTTTCACCAGAAAAACCTTGATCTGCCACTTCAGATAGCAGAGGAATTTAGAATTGCTTACAGAGCTTTCTTCCATCTTTATTGCTTGTAGATTTTTTCCAAAGAAGCAGGCTTTGTTATTTTCTGATCCTTCTGTTTTTCTCAGATGGCGATAAGGACCACATTATGAATGAAATCAGGAAGTGCAAAGGAAGTATTTCATATCTGGAGGAAAATACATGTTTCTCCAGATTTCGCTGAGGCAAAACAAGCCTGAACAAAGAAGCTTATGATTCTGAAAGATGTGTTTGTTTCCTTTAGAATGACTGCTCCAGGGCGGTGGGTGGTTTTTTGGGTTGCTTTTTTTTTTGTTTTGTTTTTAAATTTTCCTTCAGCTAGAATATAATTAATTGCTGAGGGGAAAGAAAAATGTTTTTTGTTCTTTTTTAAAAATGGTGCTGAGCAAATTTACTGGCTTAGTCTGAAAAACAGAAAGCTCAAGAAAGACATTTTCTGCCATTCCAGTGATGGGCTGTTATCTGAAAGCTTTGTTCCCAGAAAGAACAGATATTGAAATAATTATTTCACCTTCCATCCTTAAGTCTTTCACTTTAATTATATACAATAAACATTTCATTAGAGCAGATTTATCAGGATTCGTTAATGAAAATGAGTACAGAGGATAGTACTTTTTAATGGGCCAGAAAAAAATTTCCATCAGTCCTATAAAATAATATTTGCCATCAGGTAGTGGCCTCTGCAGAGCTTGCAGTCAGGTTCTGTCCTGTTTTCAGGGAATAATTGGGGATCAAATCTTGCCTAACTCTCCTGAGGCTGGTGAATTTCCTTGTTCTGTTCCTCCCTTAGTGGAGGAAGGTCCCACAAGCACTAGACATGTGACTTGCCTATCTTTTTAGGCACTATGTAGCCTACTCCCTAAGGTATTTCTCTCTGTAAAGGAAATCAGGGATATGCAAAAATAAAACAGAATGGAACGGAATGGAACATAATTAAATATTTCCTTTGGAAGGGACTGAAAATGATCATCTAGTCTAAATGGGTCTAATGGCACCTCAGAGTTTTCTCAGGGTCAAGTACTTGCAAAGGTCAAGGAAGTCACAATGTGTGAAGAGACTAGGCATACCACCGAAGCAGTGAGATTTGAAGGAAGATCAAGTTGGTTTTGTCCTTTGAACAAGTGAATAATTTGCAGTAGGAAAATTATATGAAAGAATTTTATCACTCACTAGTGGTTCTTTGTCTGCTTACCTCTCACTCTGCAACATGTAGAGTTACTAATTAATATATTCATTAATTATTAAAGTTAAAATAAAAGGTGCATTTGTATATGAAAAGCACTTCTAGGCAATTTAAATTAAGCTGAATACACAGCTCTCCAAGAACCGGAGCCTAGTGTGGCACAGTGGGGGCTTAAATTCCGATTGTTTTTTCGTTCATGTTTCAGTCTCTGTACTGATGCATGTATTCATTTCTAAGTTTCCACGTAGCTGTAAAACTTTCAGCTTCATGCTGTGGTTGTGTACTTTGTCAGACTTCAGGACACACTTTCAAAGCCGTTTTCTCAAATGATTACAGCTAGTGTTAAAAAACCCAACTCTGAATAAGCAGGAATGAGTGTCTTAATAATCAGATTAAGTCATGCCATTTTCTTCTTAATTGTTCTTGTTTTCTTGTCTATAGAAAAGAGTGTTATTTTTATGAGAAGTTAAACTTCAGTTAGTAAGTGCATCAGCATAACTTGATTTGCCATGTGGCTGTAATAAAAACAGTACAAAGGCCAAAACCAATTTTCATTTTATGCACACATTAGAAGTTAACCTGCAGCTTTTTCCACTTTGCTGAAGGTCCAGAAAGTACAGTACATAACTTTGCGCCCTGAATTTTTAGATGGAACTAATTTAATATTTATTAGTTACTTTTCATGGTAGAGTTATCACTCATCACAGTTGAGTGCATTTGGACCAGCTAATCATCTGATTTGATCCTTTACCATGGAAAACAGGTGAATATTTATTTTTAAGACCTTCTTTGATAGTTGAGCAGTCTGAGGAGGGAGAGGAAACCTGGCTGGTTCAGAGTGTTTGGATGAAGGGAGGAGCTCTATTTAATCAGGGCCGGATTTATGAAGGGGATGCCAGCATAAAGACTCATGTTGGAAATGATCCATGTGTAATACCATGGTTTGACCCCAGTTAAGTACACAAGACATGTCTCATCTAGACTGAAATTAGAAGGGATAAAGCTGATCTGTGAACACTTGTGGATATGTCTCTGTTTTTTAATTCTTACAACTGCCTGTTAGATTATTTTAAGGCTATTCACAAGTATTCCCACATTCCTTCTCTGGTTTTATGTCAATAAAAACTGATGCTTTAAAAAAAGAAAATCCCCTTCCTTCACTAATACAGTGTGTTTACAAATGTCATGATTCCCGTTAAATGTCTCTTGTTACAAAATCCAGGAAGGAGACATAACTTGATTTTTTTATTTTTTTTTCCCAGTCATTCAATCAAGACAGAAAAAAAAACCCGACCAAACAACCCTAAAACAAAAAACCCAAACCAAAACAGAAGCAAGAGAAAGATAATTTGCTATTCAGGTATTCATAATGCATGTAAAATAATTGGCTTTCCCTTAGCTCTGTGGGACTTTAGTTTTGTTGTAGCACAATGCTTATTGAAATAACTTGTAGAATAATAGCCTTAGAGGTTGTGTTATTTTACATGTGTGGACTCATTATAGTACTTAGTACTTAAGTTTTCTTAATGCTGCTTGCTATTTACATTTATATTCAAAGTTATAAGATAACTTATTTGCCAGACCTGACCATTTGTTTTTTTTTCTTCTGATGCATGTTGGCTTTAGAAAGATTTCTGCTTACATATGAACCTTATTTTTTTTTTTTAATCTATGATAAATTATGACTTCTTTGAAATATTGTATTCTAATTTGGTAAACTGATATGGAAAGAGCTTTTATTCTTAAAGGTGTGGTCACTGACGAAGCCAAGTCTGTTTCTTGTACTACAAGTTGTTTTGATACTAGTTTTGCTTTGTCTTTATTAACATGAGTTACGCAGGGGAATTCTGCTTGAATTAATACATCTTATAAAACCCAATTAAGGCATCACTAAGGAAGCAGAAGTCTTCCCATTTGACTACAGTGGGACTGGGCTCAAGGACCCAGCCAAGAATTTTGTTAAACCCATGGGGTATTAGCCGCCTGAAGGAAAATTGGTAAATAAGCAAGACAGAGAAATTATAGTCTTGCTGTGCTAGGGTTTTTTTTTCAGTTTTGCTCAGACTGGTGTTTCCCGGGCCAGTTTTTTTAAACAAAAGTTAAATAGATTTACTGAATATTTCATATGCAAATATCTACACCATACATCTATTTTCTTATCATGATCATGTAGTTCATAGAGAGAGCTCCTGGCAACTTTCATCAGCTGTATTTGCAAATGATTGATATAAAAGCCAAAGGCAATAAGAAGTTATGCACATATGGAATAGCGCAAAGCCAACTGGTACAATTTTTTTGTTGTTGTTGTTAAATGGAACAGAACATATGACTATTCAGATGTTTGCAAGCATATAAAGCCATGTGGGAGAACAGAGGCAGAGTTGTTGTCCTGCATGACCAACCACAGAGCCAGGTATTTTCTTACACTGTTGTTATTTACCTTTTCACAGCAGATTTTATTGCATTATTTTTCATTGCAGAAGATTCTTTCTTGTGGAGGGTGACATGAGGATCACTGTTGTTTTCATTAGAGCACAATGACAGCTAAGAAAAAAATTAAGAGTTCACTCTTCTGAAAAGCAGTTGTGAAGTGTAGGTCTCTCTGGTGAAGTCAATGGGTTTGTTAGTTAGATCTCCTGTATTTCACCCTTTTGCACTCACTTAATACATAAAAAAAAAATAAAAAACAGAGAAATTAAATGAAAGAAGAAAAAAAAATGAACATTTTCTTAGCCTACATCTTATATAAATGTACATATGCACACACATATTTAAAGAAACATATATTAAGTTGTTTTTACAATTCCCCTGTGAATTAGGTACTCTGACACTCAAAGATGAGGTTCTCTTATAAAACAATGTATGTGGAAATGCATGTAGAAAATTCAATGACTAATATTCAAAACCAGATTCGGCAATCAGAAGAATTCTTTTTTTATACACACAAGCATCTAATCTATTTGCTTTTGCTGCTGTAGGGGAAAAGAAATTACACAGTTCCATATCTAGATGGAATAAACCACCAAATATATTTTCTTTTTGAAAATCTGATTCTTCATGTCCAGTCACTGTAATAAATCAAATGCAGACATGGGCAATTAATAATTGTAGATCCTTAGGTCTTGGACTCAGTAGTTAACGAAGACCTAAAGAGAAAAAGAAATTGCCCAGCTTGAGTATTTTGGGTTATATATTTTGAGATTAAAACATAGGGCAAGAAAAGGATGGATCTGTAGGTGCCTTTACCACCACCTTCATTAGAGCAGTAGTGCAAATCTGTGCAGATATCAAAAGACCATACAAAAATGAAATAGGAATAGTATAATTCTCCAGTGATGTTTAGAAATACTTAAGGAATCAGCTTTTTGCCTTTTTTTTTTTTTTTTTTTAAGGGGGAGGCAGTAATGCTTGAAGAGAAAACATTTATACCAGACCTATTTCTACATTTTCCTAGTGTTCGGTTACTACTCACCAGGTAGAGGGCTGTGCCAGCAGAGGTTTAGATTGGGTGTTATGAAAATTTTCTTCACTGAAAGGGTTATCAAGCATTGGAACAGGCTGCTCAGGGAAGTGATTGAATCATGGACGCATTTAAAAGACATGCAGATGTGGCATTAAGGGCATGGGTTAGTGGTGGACTTGGCAATGTTAGATGTATGGTAGGAAGCAGTGACCATAAGGGTCTTTCCAGCCTAAGTGGTTCTAGAAGAAGGCTTTTTCACTTAATTCAAGTGTTATTACAAATGTAACATTTTCAACACTTTCCTTGTGGATGATTTGAACCAGCATCTCTGTAAGTCAAAGTCCGAACTCAAAATCACTCTTGTGTTCACTCCATAATTCTTTAGTGATGACATTAAAATCTACAATTCTAGTGAAAACTATTTATTTACTTATTTACTTATTTAGTTATCACACTGAAAATAAAATCAAGTATTGAATATGCAAACATCTCTAGTCTGCTCCGTCTCCATATCTGTTATCATCTGGTACTATATGCAATTAATTAATACTTGCAACTAGGCTACTCAGTTCTGCTATCTCTGTCACTTAAAACCGCCCTTATGAAAATGTGTGGTTTAGTGCTTATTTTTCTACTAAGGTGGCATCTTTCCAGCTTTGTGCAGCTACGCCTCCACAGCTGTAACAATGTCAGCCTTACCAATACTGTGTCCCAGAACATGGTGCTGTTGATATTAAGTCCCCCCATACTCACACTGCATTAAACATCTTTATTTAAAGGGTTTATTTGACTGATAAATAATTTCCTTCTCCTTGGAAAAAGAGAAGAGGGGAGGAAGACTGTTGCCTTTCTGAAAGGCACCTGACCACCAGCAGAGCAAGTCAGGGTCTAGGACGTCTCCATCTTGATCTGCAAAGAAACTGGTGTGTGATGGCTCTGCTGTACCTCCTTCTTCACCTCTCACTTGAGATTTAATAAGTGTCTTTATAACCTACAGTAAGGACTCCCAAATCTGAAAACGCTATTGGAAAGAGAAATAATGCCAGGCAGAATTTAAGAGACCACCTGACAACCCAGACATCACACTTTTGAGTCATAAAGGCTTTTCTGTTCAGTGATCTCCCTTTCACACCTACTCTTAAATCCTTCTGTTGTTCCTAAGACACTTGATGAGACTCTCAGTTTCATCACTCACAAAAGAAAAGCTGTGAAGACCTCTTTGTGTTAGTGTTTTATACTGCTGGAAGTGTAAATCAAAAGTATGATTAAACTCTTTAATTTCAAGATCTACTATATTTCCCAATGTGTATAAAATGTATTTCAAGGTATACCAAAATTACCTTTGATCTAAGTTTACATCAGAAATTAATCCAAAAGTTAATAATTAGGTTTTGTTTTGTGCTTTGTTTATGTACTCCCATTAATTCAGAAAGACTGTTGGTTTTGTTTTAAAAGGTTCTGGTTCTAACACTATACTTTCCTCAAAAATAAATATGTTATTTGGCCACTTTCTTCATATCTTGTACTTGAAATAATACACAGAGCAGTTCTAATTTTACAAGTCTGAACACTTGCTGTTGATGTCAAAAATGAAAACGGATTTAACAAAAACACCAGGGGATAAAAAAGATAGGTCTGCTGTTAAATAGAAGGCCTACCAGAAATCAAACCCAAGAGGGTCTTACTGATTTCTGTACACATTGGAGAAGTTGTTTGAGTTTCTAGCACAAAGTAATTTAGAGAATTTTTCAATATGGGATGCTAATTGTGTCTGATACGCTGTGTTTTTAAAAACATTAACTTCATATGCACCAAACAAGTTAGGTGCTACTATTTTGAGCAATGTTAAAACATTTTTGTGTGTCCTTCAGACTTCTTTTCAATGAAAGGTTGAAGTAGATGGGAGGGCCTGCCAGAGTACCTTATTGTTAGAATTTAACATATTTACCACAAGAGCTAAGAAACTGCACGCTGACATTTTAAGAATACCATGTTCCAATTAACACATTTCAGGTAAAGGATCTTTGTTATGCAATTAAAACGGCACATACTGTGAATATATTAAGTCTAGGATCTGCACTTGAGCTGGGCCTACAGTGCAGATGCGTCAACAGAGGCAAGGAATGAGACATTCTAATTCTCCCTTCAGAACTCCCTTTTGACAGGGTACTTCTCTGGAAGCTCATTCTGCACTATGGCAAGCCTATTTAGCTCTCACTGACATAAGCAAAAGCTCTAGTAACATACTTAAAATTAATTTTAAATTCCCATGAAACTCAACCTGCCTCTGCAATCTTCTCTGCTATATCTAGTCTTAAATTGCCTTTATAATTCAACACCAAACTCTACCTTTTCAACAGTCTTCAGAGGAAAAGAAAGAACATGAAGCTCGATTCCTTTCAGTGAAATCTTGGGTTTGCTTCTGCTCCCTGAAGTGACTTCCCTGGGGAAGTCAGGCACATGGGTGGAGAAGTGACTAAGCTGCTCAGAAAGTAAATTGAAACCCTAACTGTGCTTTCAGTCTTTGTACTGTGCTGCTTATAGCTATCCCATGATTGCCCTCCTCCTGTCCCAGATACAAATCTGGAAATATCATAGCAGTCCCTAGCAACCATATAGAATTTAATTTTCATAAGATGAATTTGAAAATTTCTCAAGGAAGTGTCCAGTTTTTTTTTGTCAGGCGGAAGTGTTATTAGTGGGTACTGCCAAAGTACTCACGATCTGAGGGCTTATTAGAATTTAAGGTGTTGTAAGGATATTCTTTCACATATAAAAAGAAGCAATCAAAGTACTATTGTAATGTCTGAATGTTTTATGGGTGCATATTTACCTGATTGTTTCATCTCCATTGGTTTTTCAAGATAAAAACCCAATGTTATTTTGTGAGATAACCCTGTGTATTGCATACGGTTCCCCCTGCCTGTTTAAGGAGATAAGTGGGGAGTAGGATGGCAAGTCCATTCAGAAAGTTCATGGAGCTCCAGAGCATAAGGCTGGGCAACCAGCTTAGCACTGTGGGCAGCAATCTTTAGAAGAAAACAAATAAGATCCTTAACATGCCAGATCTACTTCTACAGCAAGTATCTCACAGTGCACTCTGAGAGCATGTTTGCAGTGCTTGGTGTGTGGTGAAGCTCTCCTCAGTCTGGAAGAGTTTTACCACGCTTATCAGTGCTTAGGTCTACGCCTTCACTCACACCTTAACATTTAGGTTCCAGGGCTTTTACCAATGTCTTCCAGGAAATCAGAAACATGAATGTCTTTTATACAAAACAAAATAAATCGAATGCAAAAATCAATATATAAATGGAAGTGTTTTTCCAAATATAAAGGTACATTTACACATGTACAAGTACCTGGATTGTCCTGATGAAAACTTATGCATCTTTGCAAGTGTTAAGTCATAGCATGAGTCATGTTATCTAGGCTTAATCTTAAATACCTATTAGCAGGCAAAAGAAACAAGGCTTCTTCCCTTGCCATACCTGCCTGGCTCCTTGTTATCCATCCAGAAGGCAAGAAGCAGTTTAATCTCTCTGTCTTTTTCTATCCTCTTTGGTCCTCTAGATGCTGCCTGTTAATGAAAATGGAAAGGTTCTGTTTTCAACAGCCAGTGGAGCTGACCACATCCATACCTGGCCCCATCCAGACAGACCTTGAGATGGCTCTGGTCTTCATGGTTGAAAGTGAGAGCAAAGGAGAGGGAGCTCTTTTGTACTTCCTCTCCACCCATAATTCTTTCCAGGGCTGTTTCAGCTGCAATTAACACCACTGTCAAATATTAGTTAAAGAGCAATTTCTTCTGATCTCCTGTACATAAACCCCCTTAGAACAGTAGTTCTGACTCCTCCTCTTTTCAGAGACAACTATCATTGCCTATTTGCCTATATGATCCCTATATTCTTGCTCTGCTTCATTACTCATTTTACAGTTGGATTTCAAAAGAGAAAGCTCGTTATTAATTCTTAATCTAATGAATCATTCAAAATATCCAGCCACTTGGCTGCTGGCTCTTTTCTCATGCTGACCATTTTTTACGGTGATATTTTATATATTAAGATATTTTAGTCTTTGGATCATAAAAGGTTGGTAAGCAATGTATGTATTTACCCCAGAGGAAAGGGATAGTCTGCTGCTTTAAAATATTCACTTAGTTTAAAATAATCTTTTATTTAAGAAAGAACATTATATAAAGAAACAAAAAAAACCCTTCTCTTCCTGTCAGGTAACATGAATTATGTTTGATGATCTATATTTTACTCTTTCAGAAAAAATATTTTTTGTTTATGTGTGAGTTTGGTCTAATACCTGCAGAAGAATTATTTCCCCAGACTAGGAAGTATTTGCTAATAAGAAGCACAACTCTAAATGCTCTATCTTCCTTTCTTCTCCTTTTCTCTTAATCATACATTGTGGAAAAGCATATTTCTCTGATACTGTGTTTTATCATGAAGAACCTAAGCAACAGGATCCAGCTTCTTGAATACTTAAATATCTAGTACCCATTTATTGTTCAGATTATTAGAAATGCAGTATGTTCTTACTTTTGTGTCTGTGTTATGAAAGCCTGAAGTACCTCTGGATATAGTTTCTTTAAGCAGTAGAGTCATTCACTGTTTAGAAGAATCAGACCAATTGGTACATTGGAATGCATGTCTCCAAGTTATTCTGAGGAGGTTTGTTCATTTTGCTTTTGTCTTTGTTCTGTCTCATCCTCTGAGATTCTGTGTTTACTCAGGAACAACAAGAAGATTTCATTTGGGCAATTACTTTCAAAGATCTAGATCTGATAAGCAAGAAAACAATAATCCAAAAAAAGCCACTAACAAATGTAGAAAAAGTATTGATAAGAAACAAACAGCTCCCTGCCTTACTATGCTGGATGTGCTGCGGATTTTGTGAAAGCAGGTTGTCTTTTAAAGAACACTGGCATTAGGTCTCATCACTATTTCCACTTACTCTTCATTTCTGTCAAACCTGAGAACTGCAAGAATGTCAGTAAAACAAAACAAAGAACCAATTTGTCACTGGCTCCACTTGTAACAGCACATCCCTGTCACCTTTCTCAAGCTGCAAGGGATGATACGGTGATGGGGGCCATACAGCTGGGAAAGCAAGCCTTCCGAGCTTGGCAACAATGGTATCACAGGAGGCTCAGCTGGGGTGTCTCTGGTCTTGTGAAGCTTCTTGAGTTATTTGTAACCATTTTAAAATATAATTTTGAAGTTCTTTTAGGAAAACAAATTAGCTTTCCTGCTTTAATGGGGGTGTAGGGAGTAAGGAAAGTGTCATATTTGACATTTTCCCACAAGAGTATTTCCACACAGAAGAAACTTTATTTTCCAATCAAATCTTCCTTTGTTCAAAACATTTTTGCTCAGATTTCATGATTCCCTGATATGCTACTATCAGACCCTATATTACATAGGAGTCTGAGGTGCATAACTCATATCAAGACCATGGGAATTACTGTTTGAGGTCAGCTATAAAGCTTCAGGTAGCCCAGAATCAATGGAGAAGGAAGATGCTGCCTGCTACAGTGTTGGATCCCAGATGTGGCACACAGTTCACAATCAAGATGTAAAATTTAGATTCAGATTGGCCTTTGGATTGCTAAATAACCCCCTTTTCCAAACATCTTCTTCAGTACTCATACCAAGTTCTGCTCCAGAAAATTTAATCGTGGCATTTTTTCCAAACAAGGGCTGTTTCTTGCCTGGTTCTTAAATTGACATGTAGTTTGGCATGAAGGAGATGATGAGCTGTATTCTTTTCAAAGAACAGATATAATTGCAGCCCATGCACTGTGTGATTTCCTTTCCAACTCCTAGTCAGGAAGAGGTAAGGCCATAAAGGTGCAGTTAATTGGGCAGTTAATATGTACAATCTCTGCACATCTCAGAAGCTTTAGAGGGATTATCTCTAGGCAATGACCAACCTTGTTATTGACTGTATCCACCAAACACAAACTATGTTAAGGGAAAAAAGGAAAAACAGGAAAACAGCCAGCAGAACAAATACTTTCCTGATTCATCTTTCTTCAGAGTAAATTTAGGATAATGTTTTATTCTTTGCTTCATCAGTACAGATCAACTCCCCTACAAGTCCTTATCCCCCCAAAACTGGATAGCTGTGTTTTATCTATGTGACTGAGAGAAGAAATTTGATCTCTCTGATTAAAAGATATTTTATATTTCAGTGAAGTTGGTAATTCACCTAGGGACAGGGCAGTGAATTAGCTGAATTAAATCTCAGAGGCAAAGAGAATTTTATAGTGATGACGACCTAGGCTTATAATATATTTCAGTCTCTGTTGTTTCCTTGTCTCTTTGTAGAACTCTGAAACCATTATAAATATTGTGTTACCAGACTGGGTTTACAACACTGGCTGTTTACAAACATGTACTGAAAGAAATTAGTCTTGTTTTTCTTCTCTTATGCAATTTGAAGCATTATTTTTTTGTTCGTTACAGTACATGGTTTACCTTTCTTGTCTGAATGGTTTTCTAAAATTCTAAAGTTTTAACTAGATACAGTAGAACTAAAATTAGTTTTTTTCAAGGGTTTTGTTACTTGTTTTTTAAGGGAGTAAAGCTTACATGATCATTTCTTGGTGTGTGGATTTGAAGGTGAGGCGGATGGGAAAATCAAAGCACTTTTGAAGCTATTAGGGATAACCAAATTTTATAAAGTAGTTAGACCCTAAAACTATTCATAAGTTTGTGGAAAACTCTACCTGAGGAAAGGCCACAAGGTGGAAGTGACATATGCGGGAAGTATCTGATATTACCCTAAACTTTGGTACTGTCTTGATAGCAATAAGCCCGTAAATTTTGCTATCTATGAAGCTTTGCCCTTTTTCTCTCATGTGAGAATGTTTGTCTATTCTTCCTTACAGAATCTGCCTGCTTTTAGGTGTTTCCAGTATAAAACTTTTGCACCAGAAAAGCCAGATTGTGCCAGTTATCCTCACAGCTCAGTACAATCTGTCTTTAGAATTACTCATGAGACTTTATGGCAGTACTGTGAGTGGGGTAAGATGAAGTTAGAAAACACTGCTCTGCCAAACACTATGATAAAATGTACTTTTGCATTACCTGTGCCATAATTTTGTCCCCAGAAAATGTAGGGTAGAATTTCAGTGAGCATTTGCAGGAAGATTAGCCTGTAATCCCCTACAAGGAAACAGAAATGAGTGCAGTTACAGTGCATGTGTTTTTAAATTAAGCTACTAAGGAGAAAGAATGACAGAGGCCATCCCACTGTGCAGCAAAAAGCCAGATTTTGTTCCTAGTTTTAGTAAGAAGTTGCAGTGAATTTGGGGAACTTCTCTGCGGTATAAATGGGAACAGACACTGGGTCGTACTGATCACTCTTCTGCTCATATTGCACTTGATGAAAAGGACAATTGTGTTGGGTTGTGCAACACAGAAAAAACTTGCCAGCCTCTTTTGAGGGAGCAAAACAGAACATGTGAAAATGGCAAAGAACAAGTAACTCCACTTTAATTACAAATGCAAGGTATATTTAGCATCTGAGACCACATCCTGGTGTGAATTATGTACAACAAAGTACAGGCATCTTTTGGATGACCCGGGGAATTACAGACTAGTCAGTCTCACCTCTGTGCCTGGCAAAACCTTGTAGCAGATTCTCCTGGAAGGCATGCTAAGGTATATGAAAAACAACAAGGTGCTTGGTGACAGCCAGCATGGCTTCACTAAGGGGAAATCCTGCCTGACCAATTTGGTGGCCTTCTATGATGGGGCTACAGAACTGGTGGACAGGGGCAGAGCAGCTGACATCATCTACCTGGACTTGTGCAAAGTGTTCCACACTGCCCCACACAACATCGTTGCCTCTAAATTGGAGAGACATCAATTTGATGGATGGACCACTCGGTGGATAAAGAACTGGCTGGATGGCCACACACAAAGAGTTGTGGTCAATGGCTCAATGTCTGGCTGGAGACCAGTAACGAGTGGTGTCCCGCAGGGATCGGTGTTGGGAAAAAATGCCGTCCAGAGGGACCTTGACACACTTGTGAGGTGGGCTGATGCCAGCCTCATGAAGTTTTGTCAATTCAAGTGCAAAGTCCTGCACCTGGGTTGGGGCAATTCCAGGCACAGCTACAGGTTGGGCAGAGAAGGGATTCAGAGCAGCCCTGCAGAGAAGGACTTGGGGGTGCTGGTCAATGAGAAACTGAACATGAGCCACCTTCAGTGTGCGCTCGCAGCCCAGAAAGCCAACCGTATCCTGGGCTGCATCAAAAGGAGCATGACCAGCATGTTGAAGGAGGTGATCCTGCCCCTCTACTCTGCTCTTGTGAGACCTCACCTGGAGTATTGTGTGCAGTTCTGGTGTCCTCAACAACATGGAACGTGTTGGAACTGTTGGAATAAGTCCAGAGGAGGCCACGAGGATGATCAGGGGACTGGAGCACCTCTCGTATGAAGACAGGCTGAGAAAGTTGGGGTTGTTCAGCCTGGAGAAGGGAAGGCTGCGTGGAGACCTCATAGCAGCCTTCCAGTACCTGAAGGGGGCTTATAAGGATGCTGGAAAGGTACTCTTCATTATGGACTGTAGTGGTAGGACAAGGGGTAATGGGTTCAAGCTTAAACAGGGGAAGTGTAGGTTGTATATAAGGAAGATGTTCATTCCTGTGAGGGTGGTGAGGCACTGGAATGGGTTGCCCAGGGAAGTTGTGAATGCTCCATCCCTGGTGGTGTTTAAGGTTGGGTTGGGTTGGACAGGGCCTTGGGTGACATGGTTTAGTGAGAGGTGTCTGTGCCCATGGCAGGGGTGCTGGAATTAGATGATCTTAAGGTCCTCTTCAATGATCATGATCCTTTCTATGATCGTGGTAACACGGAGAAGGAATGAAATGCATTAAGAATGTGATTGACTTAATTGCTTTTGCATGGAATGGACTACTTATTTTAAATGAAAACCTCTTTTAAGGTAGCAGAGAGAAATAGTCACTAGTGAGTTGTACTGTACACAGCACGACAAAACATATTAATATTGTTAGCAGAGATCAAGAGATAAAGTCATTGATGGTTTTAGCCCCATTAGCAAGAGAATGGGTAAAGGCCAGAATGACTAATTTGCATATGTTGTAGAAAAAGAGATACACTACTGTAATATTCCCCAGCAACAGAGAATGCATATGACCATGAAGCAACAATGTGAATAAATTAAGCTGCATCTCTCTCTTGAACTCTCAGGCTGATGTACATGTGTGAAAAAATATACATCTCATTAGAATCCTATACTAGAGGGAGATCCTTTGCCATCCAGTCCAACACTGTGCTCTTATGTGCAACCAAACTAAAATCCAAATGTCATATTAAAATTACATAGTTCATAGAATGGGTGTTACAAAATTAAATTGAAATTCTTAGTTAATTTCTATGATTAGAAATAATCTGATCTTTGTCTCTGTTCAAGATTTGAAAGAAAAGAAACAAAACAAACAAACAAAAAAAAAAAAACAAAAAAAAAAACAAAGCCAAAAACTATTCAAAAAACCTTAGAATCATTTGGACAATGGGTTCTGAGACCTGACTTTAACATTAAAAGAGCTTATCAGTTATTTCTTTATTTCTTTCCAAAAATACATTTTTCTAGTTTTCTTTTGACTCTCATTTTTAAGTGAAATCAACATGGAAAAAATAGAAAAAAATAATTAAAAATAATTCAAGTTAGTTTCTCAGACACCGTAGTGTAGGTCTGCTGAGTCTTACATGATGCTTTATTAACTACTGATTGATAGCTAAAAGTGAGCTTACTGACTGTGAATATTAAACCTATTACTGTGATATACAAATTTCAGAAAGTGGATAAGGCCAGAACATGATGTATCTGTATAAAATTCTGGTCTAATCTTGTTGTTGTATTCACAATAGTACATTTGGTTACTCTTTCAAGCTCTGCTTATTTATATAATTTTTGAAAAATGGCCTGTTCTTATTAGTATTTGTTTAGGTATATATGGCTATAGAAGGACGGTGGCTGCTGTGGTAGTATCAAGTTTAAATTCATCCACCTTAAATACGTGGGATACATTCTGAAGAAATTATTCGAAAAACTCAGGGGAGTGACTATTACATTAGTAGATGAAGGAACCTGCTGAAAACAGCTTAGTTAAATATCAGCTACTTAACTTAAAAATGCAACCTCCTCCTTCCATTTTCAAATCTCTATGGATGCGAGTTTATAGATGATTTCACTTGAAATGTCTTGAACCACCAGGGATAAAAACTAAGCCCTTAACACTGGTGTAGGTATCTTCCCTAGACAACTTTCCTTACGATTTTTCTAAAAGCAGAAGACAAAAGGACTGCTTTAATGACAACTGCGTGTCTCAACTACCTTATAATTCTATTGTAGCAATTTAATACTTATTGTTTCTATCTCCAGTTGGAAAATGTGCTGCCTGGGGCTCACAGTTCACCCCACACAATACCAGCATAGCTTTGCTGCTATTTCCTTATGTGCTCTGAATGATTATTGTGGTTCATTAGCAATCAGACCCCATCTCCTTGTCTTCTTAGCTGAGCCAGATGATAACTCTGTTGGCTGAATAGTTTTAATTCCATCTGGCACAACAGAGTTGACAACTCCTCTTTGAGTCACTTGTTCTGTGTATTAAGAACTGTATTCTGCTCTGCTTACCTTCACTGAGTGAAGAGGTATGAGTGAGGGCAGAACCTGAAGTCTTGAAAGACTTGAAAGAAATCTTGGGGCGAAAAGCTGTCAGCTGTTGTTTAGCTCCATATTGAGAGGTGTCAAGGTGCTACTCCACAGTCCTTCTGCTCCTGTAAACCCTCAACTGACAAGCCCATTTGTAATCAAGGAGAGCATAACCCCTGCCACTGCTGTGACACTGAGACTAAATATTGAGTAAAACCAGTTTCAGTTTGCTGGCTTCAGGGAAGCTGCAGAAGTGTAAATGACAACAAGAGCTGGCCCTCACAATTCAGGAGGAGTCTTGCAAAGAGGTACTATCAACAAAATTTGAGCCTAAGAATTGGCAGGGTTGTCAAGATAATGCTCATCATCTCTTCTTCTGTCACCGCTCGGCTTAGAGCTGTTGCAAGTATTATGTAACCTCCGCTGCTGCTATGAGATCACTATTTAAATCTGGAGTAAAAAGCACTTTGAGAGCCTCAGCGGATTTCAATGAGACATCACTGAGAACCAAACACAGCTGGTAGCATGAACTGTCAGTACAAACTTCTCAAGTACCTCATGCCCCTGTGCAAGATCCCAAACTGCACTTCAGAGCTTGAGGCAGTTGAAAGAGGTGCACAAAAGCTCTTTCCTTCAGGAAAATCTTCTGTCCCTTGCATTGCCACATTAAATGCTCTTGAAGAGGTGGCAGAAAGAAAACTCATAATTACTGTTATATTTTGGATGTAAGGATAACTCTGTCCTTCTTTGCTTATTTTGGAAATCTACATTAGATTAGTGTTTTGTTCCACTTAAAATATCAAAAAGTTAGTACAGTATAGCAATGAATTTGGCAGGGAAAGGAAACAGAAAGTCATACCAGGCCACCTGGATTCTTTACTTGCATTTCCCAGAGAGGTGCAAGAAGACAGCAAAAGGGTTTTATGAGTTCCTGAGCAGAGGATTTTCACAACAGAGAAAACAAGACAGCTGAAAATCCTCCATTTATAAAATTCTTATGTCTTCCTCATTGGCACCTGGTTTTTGAAGGTTAACATCAAGGCAGTGGACAACCGTGCTGAGGATTAACATTACATAGTTTAGCAAATTTGACAGGAGATGAAGATTAAACAATACAGACAGTGTGTCCTTTTTAAAATTGGCTTCTTGTATACATTTTGTATTAGATATTTGCAACTTATACTTAATATGGAACTGTTTCAGGACCCACAATTATAGGCTGAATCAAAGCTATTAATGTGTTTAAATGAACTATTGGAGGACTGAATTTGCTGATCGCATGCCTCTAAACAGTGTAGTAATAAACATCATTAAAGTCATATTAGTGATCTTTCTTTGAAAGAAAAATACAAATAATTCTGAATTTTCTTTAGTGACTTTTTCATCATGCAATATACAGTTCACGTGCTTTTTTGGCTGCTCAAACCTTTAGGACATACATAGGTTCATGAGTACATGCCTGAAGATCAAACAGATCTTTGAAACACTGCCCAGGTCCAGAGGGAACTGAGTAGCTGAAGTGAAATATTTAGTTTGATCCTTTTTCACATGAGTTTGATATCGAGTACTGTTTAGCACCTTCCGGTTTTAGGGAATAGTGCTGTGTTTTGTACAGAGTGCAGAAGACATTGCTCTAAAATAAGCAGTGCATCCACCTTAATGTGTTGTCCTGGAATTCTGCCCCCTATAAACAAGTGCTCCAAAAACCCTGGGAAATGGGCGCTTGCAGTATGCATCTGAGCATGACTCGTGTTAAATAGAAGTTAATAGGCTGAAGCTAGGTTAACTGCATGTTTGCAGTAAAGTCTTGCTCTTCCTTGGAGAAGGAGTGGGCAACAGTGAAAATATATTGGATTAAAAATCTGTCTTCACAGTTCCTCCTCTGAGCTGCACTAGTAAATGAGACATCTTTTCTTTTTCAGTCTAACACAAACATACGTCAGTAGCTCACTGTTTAGTTGTAACAAAGTCTAAAATAGAGATACCTGGTCTCACTGAGCCAGCTGGGCTGCTGAGCTGATCACTTGGATTCACACTGCATTTAGCAGATACAGCAGGGTTTCCCTGAAAGATAATCATAGAAGTTTATGTGCTCAGCAGACAGCCATCTAGTACCAGTCCTTTGCTTGCATGCATGAGAGAGTAAGAGATCACCATCATGTCTTAGTTTGTGAATAAACAAACATAACATATGACCCAGATTGGGACCCTCAAAGAATTTAGACAGAGGGATACCTGAACTCCAGATGATGTCAAAGCTAGGCTTGAATGTAGGGCCTATGTGCCACAAACAGAGTATGATTGAGTCCACACAAAGCTAGCTACAAGTAGGTGTTGAGAAAAGTCACGGGCCACTTCTCAAGCATTAAGAGTGACAGTGTTAGCAGGTCAGTTTCCTGTATCACTCTCTTGGAGATAAAAAATATATCACATTTGGATTTTGGGAGCCAGCTTTTTTCCTAACTTTTTTATGCAAATGCTTCTGAAAGGCATAATTAATCAAAGCTCTTGACTCTTTCCTATGATTTTCCATTCCAGAGAGAAAAATGTTTAACTAAAAGTGAATCAAGCATCTTTTGATAAAAGTACCTCCAACAGCTGCATGTTAGCACTTTAGTGATGGTCTGAAGTCCCTCACATCATGTTTATATTCGCTATATTTTTGACAGCAATGGCAAGAGTAAAATCTTACAATAAATTTCCCTAATCACCTTGTCCTACTGCACAGTGACGCAAGGACACCCATTCTCTATGTCTCTGTTGTTTTGTGTTTGTGTCATCGACAGGGCATGAGTGTCCTTCTGATGTGATTGAGATATGATTTGTGCTAGATGTAATTTCATATAAAGTGTTCATACAAAATCAGGTCTGCCACTGTATTTTATAGCTACATATTTTCTAAGTGTATATGCTGACAAAACCCACTTCATAATACAGCTTTCAGGCAATTTGCAAGCTTAAGAAAAGTTATCTTCTAGCATAAGCACTTAAGTGAATCATTTATACACCATTATAAACAGATTCTATGGCTGCAGATGTGATTTACAACTAAAGTAGAAGTTCAGAAACATTAGTGAGGAAACGTAGTGTTTTTCTGTAACTGCAATTCCACTTTGATACAAAAGTACTCTTCTGGGACAGATTGCAGTTTAAAAACACACATTTCTTGAATTTTCTCCTCATAAATTTCCTCCTCTTTTTCATTTCTTTTGAAAATTAAATGAAAAAAAAATGATAGACATGATGATTTCTGCTAATTTAAATTGGTGAAATCTCGGCTTCTGCTGTGTTAGTGTAAAACACATCCTGCCTTCATTAACACTGAAATTGAATTTTTAAATGGGAAATGCATCCTTTATAAAACGATATATGCCAGTTATATTCTAAATATGGGGTTTACTTTGAAAATTGCACTATTATAAGAGATATTCCATATACTTAAGTTGTATAATTTCATCAAAGACAATAAAGTACTTCAAACCAGAAGGAGATGGTAAGAGTTATAAACATATCCATGTTGTTGGATGACATAAATCAAAGTGTGTGCAATGACATCACTGTAGCCTTGTTGATTATTTTGCAGTGAAGTGTCTCAGAGAAACTAACAATGGAGAGTAGCTTGTGGCAATTTCCTGTATATGGTATATATGAGGAATTAACATGACTATGCCTGTCTTTGCTGAAACCAATTTACCTTAATATTTTCTTTTCTTCCAGCTTTGCTGTTTTGTTTTGTTTTTTTTTAATCTTGACCTCTTCTAATTCCCAGCATATGCATTTACAGAAGTGCATCTTTTTCTGCTTTTATGTTGCTTTATACCATGGGGCGGAAATATTTGGGTTCTCCTTCGTTGCAGTGACAGAGATCCAGGAAAACTCATTTGCTAATAATTTTCTAGAAGTTAATGTCTGCTAGGATATATAGTAGCCGTTCAACTGTTCTCTTTCAGCAATAAGGTAGACCAAACCCTGCAATTTTTACATTCTATCATAAGTACAATAAGATGTTAGCTAAACAGAGCAATGAAGTTAAAAAATGCAATATACTTTTACCAAAGCCCACAGGATTAGATTTTCAGCTGAGACTTCAGTGAAAACACATTAGAAGTCTAATTACCTGGGTTGTTAGGTTGATGTAGGTGATACCAAATTAACAATGCAATTCTGTCTGACAAAAATCTCACAAATTAATGATAGTTGAGAGTCCTGGGTTTACATCTGCCTTTTTAGTCTCAACAAAGCACAAAAAGCAGTTGTGTTAATAACACAAGTTGATTACGTTATCTGCTTCAGAGATTATTAATGTTTGCTGCAGTATGCCTAGTTAAATCAGTCAACAAAATTTTTTCACTGCAAGAATTTGTGTTGCCAAATAAAATCTGGTAATGTATATTGACAAAGCATTTTTCTATTTAAGATACTGTGATACTGTGATACTGTGATAATGCAATTAAAGTTGATCTCCCATTAAATTCTCCCCTTTACAAAAATCAGCAAGGAAAAGCCCTGAAGGTTCAAAATTTAATTATTTAAATGCTTATAAAACGTACAGTGTGTGAGGTCTGAATGAGCAAATAAACTGGGAGAATGCTGAGCCCAGGCAGTTGCAGCTGCAAAACACTTAGAAAAAGGTAAGAAATGCCAGAGGGAGGTGTCAGAAACAAGGAATCATGATCTAAACTTATTGCTTACATGTGACATTTTTTTTTAAGCTACTTAATTAAAAGTTAATTAATGTTACATTTAAAATTGCTGATTCAGTAAAATAATGAGGAATTTTGTAAAGTAATTGGGAGCAGGTTTTTGCTTAAGTTAATTTAGACATGTTCCATAATGGCTATGAGGTTTTTAGCCAGTTTTAGTGTATCAGCATTGGCTTCATGAGTAGAACACACTGCATATGCAAATCAGTGCCTGGAAGCACAAATTCCTAGCTGCAGTTAATGAATGTAACTCCTCTGAAGAATCAAGACCTTAATCTGAAATCTGGCCTCAATAATAATGTTATTCCTGGGTCAGGAGCCAAGTATATGACTGTGTTTTCCTTACCTCTTTCCTACTTGCTAGTAAGTCTGGTTGTCTTTCTGTCACAATTGCTTTATTCTCTAATACAGGCACGTCTTACACCTACCTTACGGCTGCTTGAGTTTGAAACAGATAACTTACATGTTCAGCAAGCCTCTACCTGTCTCTTGAACTGATTCTTGAGCAAATAGTCTTCAAGTTAAGTAAGCTTCTGCCCTTGTCACCAGCCCTTCATCACATTTTCACTATGATAGGAATTCTTACTGCTATATACAAGGTAAAGAAAGAATTTTTAACCTTCTTTTCACAGAGGCAGTAAGTGGAAAGATGTGATAGCGATATATGTACAGAAATTCATTCTCAATTTGGTTGAGAGGGGAATTCCCTGAATTTTGCTTTTGTCACTGAGGAATCAACCCATCATACAACACAGCTGTACGAAACATGCATTGGATCTTTGTGCTTTACTGAGAACGTGACACTTGGCTCGGTATCAGAAACAGGATCCCAGCATTGGAGAGACACCTTGGCCAAACCTGAGCAAGCTCCAGCTTGAGGCCCAGCCTGAGACCCAGCATCTTGAGGAAGGAGGCAAGCTGGCTTCAAAATGCCCCTATGGAGACAGAGAGCTTTGGATCTGATGGGGTTTCCTAACCCACTGTTTCAAGATAAAGTCTATCACCAGACATCTTTATGTAGTCTTCAGACTTGTGTGCACCTGTGATTTGGCTGTCGGTAGGTTTTGCTTTTGGGCCATGGCCTGTGTTTGAACCCAGAATTAAAAGAGCCTTTTGGGGGGTGAAGATCAGGCAGGGGGGGGGGGGGGGGGGAAATAACATAAAGTAATGTTTAATTGATCAAACTGCAATCTGAGACCCTAAAGCTGTGTTCAGATACACTTCACAGCAGTGGGCTCAAACTGTCATAGCTTTCAAACACTTTGCGGTTCTCCTGCTGTGCTAAGGCACCGCTGGTACCTGCTGTGTTTGTTACGTGTTTTTATGGCAGTGCTGTGTCCCCAATTTGATTATACCATACCATTGATACTGAAGCAGTCTTATAAATAATAAATCATAATAAAGTCAGATGAAGGAAGGTACAGAATCACAATCATTGCATGTAATCAGGGTAAACTAATGGGGGCTCTGTAGGAATCTATGAATACCAAATTTTAGTAGCTCAAGTACATAGAGTAAATTACCCAAGACATTATCCTAGCTCTGTTGTCTGATATCTATGGATATTGAGTATCAGCAGAAACAAAATCAACTCTAATGCAACACATGAAAACACAGTTCATTATGTTCAATGTTAGAAAAAAAAATAGACTGAAGTCTGCTACCAGTTACCTCTGATCTAGCTCATTAACCACACCGGCATGGTATTTGGGGAAGGAGGAATGACAGGCTGGACATCCCTGATTTTACTCATGTGGAAAACCTTTGAGATAAGGTTATGTGTGCTTGTTTGCAGAAATTGTTCCAGCTTCTCCCCATTTCTTCTTTTGGTGAGAGTTTTTCCTAGGCAGAACAAGCATGGGAGACATCTGAGAGTGCTGCAGGTTGTCTGGGACCAGGGAGGTGTCCCAGCCCTCAGTGACCCTCTCCAAGTGACATGAAAGCAGGGGCTGCTGTGACTGGAGGTGCTCCAGGGGCACTGCAGTCCTAAGTAAGATTCTTATTCCTGCTGCTCTCCTCCCCCCAAAATTCCATGGAGGCATTCTGAAGGGACTGGAAAGAAACTGAGAGCTGAGTTCCTGGGTGGTACTTTTGTCTGTTTCTTTCTAAAGCTTTTGTTTGGTCTGGGAGGCAAGAAGAGTGAGGGAAGCAGAATGGATGTAAGAGTTAGTAGCTCAGCAGAAAGAGGTGAGGAGACAGGAGGGTTCACAGGTTGAAGGGGGACAGAGGCTGTAGCTGGAAAAGAAAAGATAGCTGAGAAAACAGAAATAAAAGTCAAATGTAGCAACCTTTGTGGAAAATGAGGCAGAGAAAAAGCAAACCCCAGCTTTGGAAAAGTGTTCAGTAAACCAAAATAATCCAGGTGCTGAATTTTGTAAATGTATTGCTAAGGACATTGCTAGGTCATGAAGCTTATCCTGAGCTGCTGGCTAAAGAATTGTTCAGTGCAGCCCCACTTACAGACATGGAAGCCCAGCTGTGTAAAAGATAATCAGATAGCACCCAGAAAACAGCTGTCGAGCTGAGTGATGAACTGGAAATAAAATCAGCAGTTTCTGGAAGTGGTGTGGGTAACGCTTCAGCAGTGGTGGCTGCACCAAGGATTGTCTCATAAATCTCCACCAGACTGATGTCCATGATGCTGTAGGAAGGTGTACCTCATTTTCCTCTGAGGTACTTCCACCCAGTGAGAGCTGAGAGGAGCTCTGGTATCATGAATCATGCCATCAAGACAGTTCAGATTTTTCTAAAATATCAGGATGGCTTGGGAAAAGCAACCATTCCCTTATTTTATTTGGCTTTCAAGAAACAGTAATATCTGGGTTTTAACATACATTGCCTTCATTCCAATACCCCTGACGGGTGGGTGAGGCTGTGGTACGTTGTTGGGTGTGGAGAGGGACTGCACAGTATTACCTTTTCTCCTGCATTTTCCCACATCACTGTGAGAAAATGCTGATTTAGGGTAATCTACAGAACAGTCCGTGTGGCACAGATGAGTGGTGCCTCTTGGTGAGGCACATAATCTGTTTTTTGTGGAAGTGATTTTTATCTCACTTTATAAAAATGAGATAGTGTTTTGTCTGAATGAACTCCAGGATTAATAACGTGTCATGTGGCAGATTTGTTCTATCTGGCTGTCATCAAGTCTTTCTTTTAAGTCAAGTAAAAGATTAGTTCCTGAGGAAGATATTTACCATGCCAGATTTCAACACATTGCCCTGTGTCAGGCTGCAAAGGTTTCTTAGTATTTAAAAATGACTCCTGAATATAAAACCTGAATTTTCTTCTTGTGTTCTCAACAGGTTAAATAAGAAGGAAAACCAACAACAACAAACAACAAATAGCCTGCAGTTTTATGGTGAGAAGTGAGATACTATCTTTTGATTTCATAGAATCATAGAATAGTTAGGATTGGAAAGGACCTTAAGATCATCTAGTTCCAACACCCCTGCCATGGGCACAGACACCTCTCACTAAACCATGTCACCCAAGGCTCTGTCCAACCTGGCCTTGAACACTGCTTCCCTGGGTAACCCATTCCAGTGCCTCACCACCCTCACAGTAAAGAACTTCCTCCATATATCCAATCTAAACTTGCCCTGTTTAAGTTCTAACCCATTACCCCTTCTCCTATCACTACAGTCACTAATGAAGAGTCCCTCTCCAGCATCCTTATAGTCCCCCTTCAGATACTGGAAGGCTGCTATGAGGTCTCCATGCAGCCTTCTCTTCTCCAGGCTGAACAGACCCAACTTCCTCAGCCTGTCTTCATATAGGAGGTGCTCCAGTCCCCTGATCATCCTTGTGACCCTTCTCTGGACTTGTTCCAACAGTTCCTTGTCCTTTTTATGTTGAGGACCCCAGAACTGCACACAATACTCCAGGTGAGGTCTCCCGAGAGCAGAGTAGAGGGGCAGGATCACCTCCTTCGACCTGCTGGTCACGCTCCTTTTGATGCAGCCCAGGATATGGTTGGCTTTCTGAACTGTGAGCACATACTGCCAGCTCATGCTAAGTTTCTCATTGACCAAAATTTCCAGCAATTGCTGATATTAAACTCTATTCTTCAGTGTGTTGCAAAAGTTGTAACACAAGGTCAACAGGAATAAAGTATCCACCATCTATCCATGAAAGACACCAGTCCGATATAAGCACTTCCATTTCACCAGCAAACACTAGTGAATATACCACGATTTTGTATGCATGAGAAAGTATTTTGAGTGAAATTCTGACAGCACTGCTGTCACTGGAAATATTATAATCTATTTCAATGGAGCAAGGATTTAATCTCTTGTTTCCTGAGGAGCTCCTTCTCAACAAGCCATAGGTAACTTCCTGAACTGGCTCCTTTCTCCCTTTAGGGATACCCTTCCACAGAGCAGCCTAAAACAAAGACAGCCTTCTCTCGCCCGGCTTTGGTTGTGAAGATGCTGGAGAAACATGTGCCATAAACACAGTCCAACTTGTTGCTTGTGTTGTTGTGACACAAGCAAGCATTACTAATAACAGTTGAAATTAATAACAAAACCTTCTTAAAAATCATTTTGAGACGTTTTCAGGATAGCTTCTAGGCTACCTTGCTGATGAATTTCTCATGCAAATACTCACAAAAGCCTCTACACATCTGTTAAACCATTAAATTGTATGTAATCAAATCACTGACAGACTGAACTCTGTCCATCTGTTAAGAGGGCTCCCTATCCCTGTAGAAGAAGTGACAATGCACTCTATTAGGCAATGGTTGCCCTAAGAAATTAGCAGCAAGATGTTCAGTCAGTGTCAAAACAGATGTCCATTTGATTATCAATATAGATGCTGTATTTCCAGATGTATGTATGTCTGAAACAAACGATGTTGTATTTCCAGATATATGTATGTCTGAAACAAACAACTTACAGTGAGGAGGGATCTAGTGAGAAGGGACTTACCTCACCTATCACAAACATTTTGATTTATGACTATAAAATATTGCTAAATTTGAAGCATGCATTCCTTTTACTCTGCTCTGAGAGAAAAAAAGAAACCAGATGCAGGAGATACTAAAATTTTAAAGAAAATTTGAGAAATCAGCAGTTGCTAATGTTAGAAATGCTGCTGTGTATTAACTCCCTCCCTTGCCATCTTTGCTCCAGTACCAAAATAAGCCATGTTTTGGTATGTGTATTGCATGATTTAGTATGCAAACAAGCAGCGTATTAATGAAGCTCTGTATGTGAGCTTTGGGAGGTGCTCCCAAAGTGTCTTCTTTCTTGAAACGTCCCTGATCCCCAATAGCAAGACTTGCAAAAGTTCCCATCTCCAACCATTTTTTTTCTCTCTGCTCTCATTCCCTTCCCTGTACTCTGTGTCTGCTGGGCAGTGTTTCAGCATTTTTCTTTCAGGATTTTATAATTATGTTTATGCTTCCCAAGACAGGAGTTACACGTGAGACAGCATAGGAATGTGTTTGGAAATTAAAAAAAAAGAAAAGCTAAATGCAGAAAACATACATATTATTCTCCAAACACAGTTTCTTTCCTGATTTAATTCTGTGTGAAAGGTGATATTTATTACTAAGAATTAACTTGAATTGAACCTGAATATCGGACTCTGATGAAGACAATAGACTAAATTCCTGAAAATTTGTCCCAGCTAGTGTTTAGTGTGTCCTACCTCTCATCCTGGGTACACCAAGGTACATAAAGAGACAACTTTTTTTAGCCTCCAGTGAAATTACATATTAATTTAAAGCATGTAACCAAAGAAAAATAGTGTTCAATTACCATTAAAATGTAATGTACTTGCATAAGCATTTCATAGCAGTGTCAGGCTGAGAAAACAAAAGTGCAGAGACAAATATCAAATATGAAAGGCCGTATTTGTTCTCTCTTGAACATAAAATGAATATTTAACCTCAAAGTTGGAGGCTTATTATTACTTGTTGTACTTTTTTTCATTGCTCTTAAAGTACATATAAGGGCGCATGTCCATATATGTACAAACATGTTATGGCTATATATTTAGAGAGCATTATGCGTAGAGTTGAGATTTAAAAGACTTAAGTGACCAAAAGTCTCCCTCTCATAGCTTTTTGAATGGATTATGAAATCTAAGTAATTTAAGTGCTCTGTAAAATTTGCTTTTCAGTCCCTTGTTAGAATCATGCATTATGAAGCATGGGATGGTGGTTGGTGATATAAGCTTGCTTCAGAGCTGTGCTTTGAAGATCTGCTTTGTGAATTTCAGCTGGTGTCTAACTGTCGGTGTATCTCATGACAGGAAGGCTGGTTCTCTGGGGAATTAAGCTGAATGTCCATGGCTGGGAACTGTGTTCTAGGAAACCCCCAGATTCCTCACTTACTGCTTCATCAAAATCGGAATTTTCAGCAGGATTTTGCATGCCAAAGAAGGACCACGTATTTCCTGATTTCAGAGGAGCAGGCTCTGCTAGTCACCGCAGACAGATCTATAATTTCACCAGGAAATTTCAGGTTCAAAGTACTTGTAAATCACTTTAAAATTGCTCCAGGTGAAATACAACAGACATGTTTCTAGTGACTTTTCTTGGCAATCATTATGCCTTTTTCACAGATAACCATGAATTCAGCCAAACAGTATTTCCACCTACCTTATAAATTGTTCAGGAAAAAAAAACCACAACAAAACAAAGGAAATAACTCCACAAAAAAGCCCACAGTACACAAGTACACAAAACCCCACAAAGCTCTTTGATTTGCATTGTTTTCCTTTGAAAGAATACACTTTGCTATACTTACTGGATGAAAGGCAATGAGAATCTTCACCAGCACCCTTGTCCATGAGGCACAGTGTTCAGGGTGGGTCACAGACTTCTTTATAGCAAATTTGAGCTCACAGATTTGGGCTCCTTTTACTTCATTGTTTCTTAGAAGTATCTTATGAACCTTCTAGGGCCAAAGAACATGGTTTACAAATGAAAATCATGGTTATAAAGCAAATATTGATCCTGAGTTCTTAAAGATTATATGCAAAGTATCTTCTGTGTTTCTGACCCTCTGAGATGGTATTTTCACTTCAGCTTTAACTTCCAGTTATTCTCTTTTTAATTTAGCATTCTCTTTTTCCTCTGCCTTTCTCTCTCATTGCTTCTAATTCTGATTTCCTGCAATGGCTTGCACCTCACAAATTTTTTTGCAGCCCTTTTAAAACTGAGCGCTCATAAGGAAGCAAAACAGCAGTCTGCAGGTGTGACTCCTCTGCTGTTTTATCTGACAGGATGTGATGAGACTTCAATATCTTGTGAAACATCAAAATGTTTTCAAACTGAGCCCTGTCATGGTGACTCCAGTGGATGTAATGCAGAAGTGTGAGCTGTGAGGTTTCTCCCTCAGCTCTAGAGGGGATGCACCATTTTACATCCCACAGGAGAATCTTGGCACTTACCAGGTACTCTGGCAGTGCTGTGCTATGTGTGCAAAGGCCAAGACAGTGTGTGGGAAGACAGTGAAATGTAAAGAACTGCAGGAAACAGTGGTTCAGCTTGAGAGATACTGCAGTGAAAAAGTTGAATAGGATGGAAGCGCTTATTCCTAGCCGCATAAAAAAAAACACTGTAAATGTCTAGAAATCAATGTTGCTGCACCCGAGGAATTGCAAAATGGAGCATTCAAGCGAAATATACAGCTACAAAATGAAGCTAGGGAAGGGCATGAGAAGGCCTCATCTGAAGGTAGATTCAGTAGTAAGTGTGTTACGTAGGCTGGAAGTTGTAAGGAAGTTCCTTTAGTTCAAGACTCCTAAGGGGTTCACATATGTTACCCCTCCTTAGCTGAAAGATTCCCACAAGGAGTCTAGGAACTCCAGGGGATGTAAGGTTCAAATTTCTCAGTGGACTTCTGATCCACAAATTTCAGACAGTTTGTGTCAGTGTAGTACCTTACCAAAACAGCAAAAGCCATTGGAAAAAAACACTCAAACCTAATAATGATTCTGCTGCTCATGAATACATGTGTAGCATATTAAATTTTCATTGGGGAGCTGGCATTTTTTTCTTTTTGGTGCATCTCATTGTTTTCTGAAGAATAACACAATGATTTGCGTAACTGATGAAACAGAGGACCCTTGCCAGAAGGTTCAATGAGTTTATCTATTTTCATCTGGGAAAGCTGCTGTCAGTTCATACTGCAGCTTTCCAAGTTAAAAATGCACCATTCATCACTGGTGAAAACCTGATCTTTCCTTCCCTGTGTGTCAGTTCAGAGCTGTTCCTTTGACTGCGGTGAAGCCACTGTGACACTGTGGTTCTGGAAGGAAATTCAGACTCCATACGCAACAATTTGAACAGGCTTTTTTTTTTTTTTTCCTGTCTATGCATGAACGAAAGCCTGACATTTCATTTTACTTTTGATTTTTTTAATATATTAAAAACCCAAGAGTGGTAATTTGCTATTTTTCTTGTTGAGTGAATGCACTTCAGTATTCACATAGCAAAAAAGCCCTAACCAGTTCCCCATTCCTTCAGTGTGTTTTTGGAAAGCCTAAGGTATTCCTTTTAGCAATGACTCTTTTTTATATGTCAAATCCTACATGTAGCCAGTGGAGATTTCAGATGGTACTTTTGAAACTAAAGATGTAAATAATTTTTATTATGTTAACCAATTACTTAAAGATAGGAATGTATTCTGAACTTTCCCCTTTCCTAAGATGCTAATCTGAGTTAATTACATTATTTTCTTTATTTTGGTTCTGCATCTCTTTGAAGAAGTATCAGTTCCTAGCCATCTTTTGAAGTAGGATACCACCACCAATGATTTTAATCAAGTATGGTAAATTCTATGGTTGCCTTCTTTCATGGGATAAAATGGAAACATGAACATTCATGACTATTGACGTTCTACCTAACAAAAGAAATCTGTCTTCTCTTTAGAAAAACAAAACAAAACAAAAAACAAAACAAAAAACCCACAAAACAAAAACCAAACCAAACCAAAAGAAACTCAAAACAAAAACAAACACAAAAAAACAAATACCATCCCCCCCCCCCCCCCCCAAAGTATTAGAAGAGGATGATGTCTCTTTAAAAATACATCCAGGACAAATAAGGAATGCCTGCAATCTCTGGACACAATCAAAGAAATATGGCTGATACAAAAGACTAGAGATAAAAACTTTGGTTCAGTCACCATACTTTACAGAATTAATTAAATAGGTGCAAGATGGTCTGGCATGGTCCAAGTTTGAATAATACAGGAAGCATCAGTGAAGATTTAGTTCTATGGAGCTATTTTATCTCCTATACCTTCCCATTATGAAACCTAAAGAGTGATATCCTTTCATAGGAAGAACATCTGCTTTCTTGTTTGCAGTGGAAATGGCTTGCATTGAAGAGGAATATAACATTCTACTTGACCCCATTGACATTCAGATACACTGATCACAGCCAGGACCCATTCATAAATACTTCCCAGGCAGGTCTGAGATGAGAAAGGGGGTTACATTATTGCTGTTGCTTCAAAGACAAATAAGAGCTGTTTTTTTGCCATTACAAGTAAGTCGCTTCAAACAGATGGACTTTTACTTAATTTTTTTCTAGTCATCCTATTTCAACTATTTTCCTGAACTGATTTTTCTGGCTAAAACAAATGCTCAGTTCCACCACCATCAGACAAGTAATCCAATGCTGCTTATAGATGAAGAAATGACTTGTCTCTTCAAGATGACAGAGAAGGAACATATCCACAAGTTCTTGAGACAGGAGAGAGGATGCCTAGAAAGCTCTACCGCGATGGAGGGAAAATTTTCATTAAGCTTGAAGAGTGTAGACAGGTCTTTGAATTATAGCACAGTGAAGGCTTGAAAATGCATGTCGTATGTTTTACAGGGATTTCTTGGTTTACGGGATCTACACCTTACAACCTGTTGTTTCTTTTTACTGAATTAGTCAATGACACCTAGATCTTGGTGTCAGAGTCCTAACTTGCACTGATTTCAAAACTCTCAATTTCATGCCTGACACTTCATACCTTGAGGCAAGTTAGCTGTTTCAGCTGTTCCAAACCTTTGAATGCTTCTCTGCATCAGAACTTAATTCTAAACCTTTTGAAGTTCACTCAGCAGTACCACAATATCTAATCCATTCATGAATATTCATCTAAGGTAATAGCAATTGTGATATTATTGTGTCACTTCTAAATAATTAAAGGCTCTTCAGCAACACCTGTGAAACCTGCCTGACTTTTAAACTAAGCATAGGTATCTTTTTTTATGTTTATATTTTGTTACATCACAAATACTACCCTGGGAACGTGGTCAAACAGATGATTTTGAGAGTTGCACTCTAAAGAAATGAGGAAAGCATAAAAACATTCTGCAGGGAAAAGTAAATTAGAAAGATTGGTTTCATTAGAAAGCACATAAGCTTTTGTGATCCATCTGTTGGCAGTAGCTCTCCTTCCTTTCTAAATAGACCTGGATGATCAGAGCTCTGGAATTCAGAAAGCAGGAAATGTTAAAATGGGTACTCGAACAACAACAAAAAAGCCCCCCCAAAAAAACCAACCAACCAACCAACAACAAAAAAAAAACAAAACCCAAAAAACAACAAAACAAACAAAAACTAAAACCAAACCAAACCAAACCATACCAAATCTCTGGGACAAAGGCAACAATTACAGTTCCAAGTTCTTGCAGTTGTCCCAGTGAGAAAACAGGATCCGCCCTGTGTGAAAATGGTGGCTTATTTCAATCCACAGATGTCCTGAAACCAGAGAAAAAAAAATAGAATGACAGACTGCTGAAAGACATGAGACAGTAGTGATGTATCTGCAACGCCATGGGCTTCTTCCACGTATCTTCTTGTCCAACCCTGGGACAAACTCCTTCAGGAGGATCCCGCACTGATAGCCAGCACTGATAGCCACCCTGCCAAAGGGGCTCAGCCAGGCGGTTTGCTGCTTTTCTCTGACCCTGGAGTACTATTTGTGAAACGGTGATTTTAATCAAGCTTATCCTCTCTTTTCATGCAGTTGGCTCCCCTCAGAGGTAGCAGCTCAAATTCCTCCACCAAGTGAAGAGCTTCAGGCTGGGCTTCCTCCTTGTCAGGACTTTTGTATGCATCTCTCCCTTATCAGAAAATGAGGTCTCAGGTCAGTTTTCTTTCTGAATGCCACAAGCTCCTTTCAGATGACCAGCAATACTACTGCTTCTATAGGCCTGAAATTGTTCCACAATATTCTTCATCCTCATTACCATCCAGCCACTTTCTCTTGGTTTTAAGCCACCATGGAGGCTGTTTCTACTTGTCCGGTTAGCTAGAGCTATGGGAAATGGGAAATAAAGAAGCAGTCGTTCCAAGTTGCTACCCTGTGGGGCTTTTACCTCAGCTTGACTCTCTGTAAGTCTTATTTCCCCTGTCTGTAGGCCACAAGCCTGAGGTTTCATGAATCTGTATAATATGCTTACTTGCAGAGAATTGCACAGATTCAAGTCAAGAGAGGCACATTCTTCAGAACTAAATTGAAGGCATTAGATGAACAAAAAAAGTCCCATTCAGCAATAGTTAGGTTACTGACTGGAAGAACTGGAAATCTACTTGGGTCCCTTCAGTTTACAATATCTGAAATGGTGCTTTGGAAAACTGCAGTGAAAGTTAGGGAAGGTAATAAGGGTAATACCTACTGTAATTTCTGAGGAATACTTACATGGAGGTAAATAACCTCACCTGAGATATAAAAGACTTGTGCTAAGGCATTTTAGATATCTTTGCACTGTGCATGGGGGAGAGGTAGACTGAGGAAAACAAAATAGTTTGAAACTACTGGAAATGGGCAGAAGGGTGTTAGGCTGGCATTTTTACATGCTCTGCCAGGGTCTGAATGCCAAGTCTATCTGGATGCTTAAAACTTTATTTAAGCTTAAATAAATTAAGCTTTAAGCTCTGTGAAAACACTTTTTCCAATATCCTTATGTTAGACTCACTACAGGGTCTTAAAAAAAATAGGGTTTTCCAGATTTCCCAAGATACAGAACCAGAGCATTAGCTTTAGAGAGTGTAAAGTCTATGTCTTTCCTATCCCCAGGCATTTGTGTTAGCCTGCCACCATGTCTCTATCCTAAGTCTCTTCCAGCCATGAGCACTAGCACAAACAGAGGAAATGGCCATGCAGAGAGCCCTTTTGCAAAGAGGTATATATGGTACCTGCTAGGACTCTGTATAGTGGAACAGGGAGAGTCTACCTTGCATAATACATACACAAAATCCGGCCCCAGACTGTCTTCAGGCTACTCCTTCTGCTTGTGGGTAAGAAACAATTAACTCTTCTCAAGCCTCCAGGACTGGAGGGCTGAAGGAACATGTAAAATAGCTGTTCCTAAATTCCTGATCAGAAACAGTAGAATAGTGCATTCTATCGCTTTCTTGCAATCCTGTCTGAAATGGACATCATGAAGGTAACTTCATTAATATTTCACACTACAGTAATATTTCAGGCAATGTCACATGAGAATAAAGCAAAAATGCACTTCTGAGCTATTTCAGTGACGTTTCTAACATGCTTGACATGCAAGACACAGATTCATCTTTTAGATTATTAGATAACTAGATTCTTTTTCCTCTTTGAAGTCTAGCATACTCTTGCTCCAATTTTAAGTCCTAAATGCATAATATATAGTTTCTTTAGTTCAGCAGCGAGTTCTGAATTGCTTCCTAGTCTTCAATCAAATATGACTCATGGACTAAGTCTGCCTTAGACATCCTGTATAGCTTGAAGTATGTAGTCCAGCTTAAAGATGGTGGAAATATTTCTGCTGACTTCAATAAAAGCTTTTCAGCTTCCCTCCCCAACCATAAAATTTTAAGAAAAACTACTGCATCTGTGACAAGTCTACATTAAATCTTTTGGTCCTGTACAGCTTTGCCAATATGCTGAGGAGAAGTAATTGCTTCCAAAGCACAGGTGGTGTTTTCAGTTTGAGTATTTTTTCTTTTCATCTGAAACTTCTATTAAGAAAAATACAAAAGTTAAAAGCAATAGTGTTTTCTTTTTATTTTATTGTTATTTTGCATTTCAAAGGCAGCAACTGAGTAAATGACTCCGGAAAGTTGCTTATTTAATGCTGCTCAATATAAAAATGGCAAATAAATTAGGTGAAGGTTTCAGTTAATCTTTACTAATTGAAATTAGCAAAGGCTTCATATCTCAATTGCTAGGAGATAAACCAATTACAAGTAAAGAAGTGAGTAGGCCTATCTCTTTGCAAAATACGTCTCTGCCTAAATCCAGAGCTTTAGACAAACCAACTTTAGAACTTACATATAAGCTGACATAGTGTACTCTTATCATATAAAGTCATGTTAGAGCTTTTTCCTGTGGGGGGTGTTACTGAAATCCTTTAGACTGTGATGTCATTTAAGCAGTTTATCTGTAATTTAACAGGATTCCAAGCTGAAACCTGCTCTGTGATAAAAATATCTTGAACTCTTTAGTCAATTCTAGTCATTCACTCAGCAAAATCAATTGAAATGGAAGATGCTTGAGCAAGAACTAAAAAAAAGCTGAGGAATTTAAGTATTTGTCCTGAGGTAGGTAGAAAGGTACTTTCAGTTTCTCTGCACAAAGAGCAGAGATCTAAGCATACAGTAAAATCACCTGTAAGGAGGAATTCTTTGTGATGAGCGATTCATATATTTGTAATATAATGCAGGGAATAAAGTAAATTACCTTCCTGCAGAGAATATTTTTCCCTACATTTTTTCTAATAATGGAACCATACACTGTGCCACTAAGCATTCCTTTTGTTGCCATCAGTAACTGAATATTTGACCTGGGGAGGATATGGTCACGAAGTTATTCTAGCAGTGCAATATCTTTCTTAAGATATCCATCTTTCTTATCACATATCTTTTATTCATTATCCAAGATATCCATTATCTTTCCTAAGATATCCATCTTTCTTGTCACATCCATGATATGCAGTCTCAAAAGAGATGAAAGAAATTAATTTGACATAGTAGTGTTTTGAAGTATTTTGTTTCATATCTATAAATGAGCTGGTCTAACATCTCAACAAATAGTATTAAAAAGTTTTGATAGATGCGTTTCTAAAAAAAAAGCTGTTGATAAGTAAAATGAAATAGAAAACTGTGTAGCCAATTAGATTTTCAGTAAATTAATTTAATGGTGTTCTTTTCTCCCCCACACCCCCCAAAAAAAAAACAAAACCCAAACAAAAAGCCCTGTAGTTAATATCCGTTTGCCTTGCTGGGCAAACATCATACAATGGTGACCAAAAGAGATCACAAGCTTTAGAAACTCCAGTAAAAATAGATGAAGGAATATATTTAAAACTCCTTCTCATCAAACATCTTTCAGATGAACTATTGTAATTTTTTTTCAGTTGTAGTACATTTATGTTTCCTGTTTGTATTTATCATCAGAAACCAAGCACTGCAGTTCTTATTTCTGTATCATCTTTGACCAGAGCTATATTGTAGCATTCTGGCAGTACTAATATTATCTAATTAATATTATGTAAGAATTTGTACTGTTGCAAGTCAGACAAATATTCTTTCAAATTCTAAAGGACAAAGAAATGTAAAAATGGGAGAAATTATTCTGGCATCAATAATAGATGAAGGATTTGGTCTGGTAAAATTAAAACAAGTAACAGATTATTATGCTCAGATGTGTTAAAAGGGATAGAAAAGTATCTTTCTAAGTTGTATACCCAGGCATTTTCTGGGAACGACTGATCAATTTGCAAGTGTTGCAGAGAAGTTATAGGCCCTCTCTCTGATGGTGCAAAGAAGGCAGGCACAGCAGAACAATGCTCTCTTTGCTATAGTAAAATTAATCTTCTGTAGGAATTTGTTACAATTCAGAACACTCTAAGAAAATAGACTTTTACATCATCTTCATGCTTTCACACACACAAAACGAAAGATTCTGCAAGAAGTTTTTGAACAAACAAAATATCCATCAAAATAACATCTAGGTAAATTATTTGTTTCTATCATTTGAGCTATTAGGAGGGGAGGAAGGAGTCGGTGGATATTTGTACAGAGGCATTTGCTTATGTCCCACTTCCAGGAACTCATTAAGAAGTTGCTTATCCAATTATCTACTTCAGACTTACTCTTTGGGAAATGATCGTCAAAAGGCAGATGCTACGGCACTAAACAATAATAACAGCCCTGTTGTTCTGAGATTAGTGTTTTCATACCAGTCAGTCTATCAGGTATGTTCTTAATACCGATATTTTGTCAGAATGTTAGTTTTCATTGTGAAAATAGCCTTTATATTTCGTTGCAGGTGCTGATAGCGAAAAAGGGGAAGTAGTTTGCAGGAGGCACTCTTTGAAACTGACTTGCAATAAATTTTGTACATGAAAAGATGCAGGGATGTTAACAAGCACACTAAAATCTTGCGGTGGTGATATAGCCCTGATTAAGCTTAAATATATCTGATAACAGTATCCTTTTTTTCTGTAAGTCTATAGCGTTCTTTATTTTTTTTTTTCATGTCTTTTATTTTAATGTAAATACTGTTCTACATTATTCTGACACAAAAACCGCTCACTTATGTACATGTGCTCTTAAGAAGGGAACATTCTGGACCTAAATGGTTACTGGAGAACATCTATTGATGTATCAGAGCTCTGTGATACAGAAGTCTACATTCCATGTCCAACAAGTAAGTTTTTGTTTGTTGATATGTTTGCTTGCATTCCACAGGAGAGAACGAAGAGGAAAGATGCCAAAGAAAATGAAACAGGGGAAGCAACCAGAGAGTTAATGAAGTTAATTGAAATTCCAGCATATTTGTAAAAAAGAAAAATGTCAAATACTCAACAGCTACAAATCAGCATCATTTTGTGACATAAATAAATTATTTTGACTACAGCATGCAGAAAGTTTTACCTTCCATTGTTGTAGTGAAAAAGATGTCTGGGATTGGGAGCATACTGTAAACGATACATCTTTCATCAGGCAAAATACCTCAGCAAAACTTCTTTGGAGGCAGTAAATTTCCCTGGGAACTCAAAAGAATCCTGTAAATTGCAGTAGTTCTGTTCTCTGAAGTCCCTGCAGATGTTAATCATCATTAACAATTTCACACTTCACTGCCAAATGAGAGACATGACTTAATATAACTGTATGCAGATCAGAAATATTGAAGAAGATACAGCACTTGAGAGTATTTCTTCCATAGTAGCAGAACTTACTTTTCCTGCTTTTTTTTTACATTTGACCATAAGTAAGTGCCTAAATACTGGAAGTCCAGTTTTAATCAGAACAATCATTTCTTCTTGGTAATGGCCCCAGAAATCACCCTTCAACCCTCCTAGACTAATTTTAAGCTCACACAACTCAAGATTTCAGCGTTGTGCCTTATAATTTATCATCTGGTAATTAAGTAGAGAAACAGGCTTTCACTGTGTCTGCTAGTAGCTCAGGCTGACGTCAGTGGGAATTTTGTTTTGCAGAATAAGACCCTGAATCTAGGGGGATAGGTGCAGCAGGCATCTTCTGTGAGACTCATGAGAGCCCCCGGGAGCTAAGGATGCTTAAAGCACTTCAGAATCAGCCCAGCACCTCCCAGGGCTGCATCCTGATGCTGATGGGCAAAGTTTCGTTGGTACTGGTATCAGGAGGCCTGGTTGTTAAAAAACATGGAACTGCTGAGAAGTGAAGCGGTATGGCATCAGAGATTTTACTGTGAATATTAAAGTAATATAATGAGCATCAACCTGGGATAAGTAGTTTATTTGTTTAAAAAAGAGAGGAAGATTGTATCACAGAAGGGAAAAATATCTTCTTAAAACAAATAGAATATTCCTGTGATTATTTAGTGGTCTGTTTTGTCCCTGTGACAGCCTTCAAAAATTAACTGATGCCTCCAAGCATTCAAGTAATGGTGCACTCAAAGCTGTGTTAGCCGCATAACTCAATGAAATCCATGGAGGATCCTTAATACAAACAGAACCCTGGAAAATGTTGTGGTCAGCATCACTACACCCAAAACTGCAGTAAAAATGGGCAGAATTTATGGTAGAGGGCGTTTCAACTCACGGTTTGCTATTAAATGGGATTGTTCTCATTGCCTTCTTCAGTGCAGCATAATAAAAGTCAGCATTTTATTTACATCTGTATGAAAGAAATATCATTTGGGGAGCAGTTTGTTAAGTAGCTGTAAATAGCGTTTTTACTGCCCCCTTTGAATTGCTCTATATCACTTTGTTTTGCTGGAGAAGAGTGAGCCCATGCAGCTCTGCTGCCTCTTGCCCATGCGACTGCAGAATCTGTCTTGAGGTTTCTGGAGGAAGGTAGAGGAGCAGGGCTCTCAATGCCTTTACCATATTCCTTTTCTTCTTGACATCTCAGTCCCTAAGACAGCTAGAGGGATAAATAGCTGCTGAATGCCTTTCTCCCTATCACTCCTACTTCATTTTTGGTGCCCAGGATCCTCAGTATCTAATCATACATGAACTCTTGAGGCTCAAATATATCTTATCCCTTGATTTTCTGTTTCTCCCCACCCTTTCCTATGAGTTTTATGGCTGTATTCTACATATGCACTGAAAAGTCTTTCTTACCATTCTTCATCCTACTTTCAATTACGCATTCCTTTCAGTTTCTGTGATATATATCTCTTTTCTCTGATGTTCCTGTTGTTATATTCACGCTCTCAGAGGACTGATTTTCAGCACAGCATGAAAAAACACACACTGATTGCCACTCTCCCTTTCTCCTCCTCCTCCAAAGTAAAAGAAACAGAAAGTGAGTGAAATCCATCCCTTTGGCAGTAGGACATCACCAAACTAAGTATCAACAGCAGCAGCCTGATCCAGCCACTGAATTATCTGTCCACATTAACCTTACAGACATGCAAAGGGACTTAGGAGTAACTTGACATAATCCTCTTTAAATATAGTTCAGGGCACTAAATGTCTGTATATATACTTAAATATACAGTCATTCCTATGTTCTTTGGCATTAATTGGGAATGCTAACAATGATGGCACAGCTGAAATGTGTCTCCCCTCCCAAAATGGAAAAACTGATGCCCTCAGAGAATCCTCTCACAACAACAGACCAGCTTTGCTGGAACATCTTTTTCCTCTGGCATATTGCTTTTCAGCAGTCTCCAGTTTTTGTATTGGTCTCCTGAGCTGTACAGTACTGAAAACCTAGAATATAACAAACAGTATAAAATTTATTTATTACTAAGTACTGTATTATAAGATTGCCTTTAGGTCATAACCAATGTCGTATCCCCTTGAGCCACAGACTGTACAAATCCCTAATAAAATGACCCTGAGGTTTTTGAAAAACAAGGTACAGGAAGAAAGATATGTCAGCCTTATTTAGGTGCAAAGAACTGAGAAATTAAGAGGCTCAATGAGACAGAAAGATCATCCATAGGGAAGACTGGATTCAAAGCAAGTTTCAAAGAAACTGATTTTTTTTCTTGCGGACAAAAAGCATGTTTGAATATTCTGAATAGAAAGCCAAATAAATGCAGTATGACAGGATATGAGAATAAATGTATATATATTACAGTAGCAGAAAAAAAAGCAAAAATATGTTAAGTTTCTGAGTAAAGAAAGGCTTAATTTGTCAGCTGTTATACTCAAAATATGTCAGGGAGATATGACACTGAGCTTTTAAAAGACAAGATTTTGAAAATCTACACTGCTTTTTGGAGCAGGACAAACCTCAGATATTTTCAAATTTCAAATTTTACCAAATACCGTATTTTCAGTTTTGCTTTAATTCAACCTGGGTTGAGAGGATTGATTAGTCAGCCTTAGCCCAGTTGAAAAGGGCTGATATAACTGCACCACCTCAATACGTTTATGCAGCTACACCATACTTAGATGACACATCATGTCATGTATGTAAAATGCATAGACATGTCTGCTAAAAATACACATATTAGGAGGTCAGATATAGAATGGGGGATCAGTACCAGAATTGTACTAGAAGACAAAATATCAACATTTTGCAGAAACCAATGAGTATACAAATACCAAGCAGAAACAGGAATATAAACAAGAGCAGATGTCACTTTTTTGTCTTGAATGACAGTGGGAAGCCTCCATGTTATCTTGTTATTTTTCAAACTGACAGGGGGGACTGATTCTAGCTGGATCAGATGTCATCCAGAATTACCAACCAGAAATCAGAACTGATACAGCTCTATAGATTTCTCCAAAGACAAGCAAGCCAATATGGATATGAAGGAAACCAGACTGACTGCTGCTGCTGTAGAAGTATCTCACCCAAACGCATGACTGCAATTGCTGGACTGGGGTACTTTTCTGCCTGTACCACCATACCTTGTGATACCTGCACTGTTAAAATGAATTACAGGTGCAGATGGCAAAAGCTTGCAATTAGGAGCCCTGGCACCAATCATACATATGGCAGAAGTTCAGCTTAGTCTCTTCTGTGGGGTAGTTTTGTTTTGCACTCCTGACTTCTAGAGGATTGAGAAAAGGCCTGCTTGGAGTGTGCTGTGGCTCATATATGTTGTGTTTCTGCTCATGTAAGTCAGGGAGTGATAAGAGGTGACATGAATACCCATGTCTTTTCCCATGCTGAAACAACTGACTGTCCAGATCTTAGATTTCAGAAACACGCCCAAGCCCCACAGGATATCCGTCGCTTAATGTGCTTTATAGAGATGTAATTCACACAGTGGAAACTGCTCTGACAAAGGGAAAGAACTGTTTTTGAAAATGTGATTTTAAAATGTCTGTGAATAGTGGCTATGCCTGAGCACCGATGTGAAACCAGCAGTGGTCCCAGGACACTCCTCCTCAGCTCCGCAGGGCTGCAGATGGAGGAGAAGTGAATGACATGCTTAAACACATGCAAGGTATGGATTATAAATGATCTGTGGGATTTGTTTTTCCAGACATGCATTGTTCCATAAAATTATTCCATAAAGTTTTCACTGAGCACAGGAAACTAGCATCAAGATGTTCCCTATTTCATTCTCTGCCAGCTGAGGACAAGGTTTCTGGTTACAATCTAGGCCCTGCCATCAGTTATACCCACAGAGAACTATTAAGTTTAATGGGACTGTACAAGTATAACTGAGGTCAGAATTTGGCCATATTTATTTTCCACATATGTCCATAGTTATAACCCATAACTCTGGGAAATCCAGGTTTAAAACAAAAATAAAAGTTTTTGCTTTCCTGTGAAAATCCTAATTTGGCTACATGGCTTGCATGCTGTTGTTTAGCCTCCTTATTTTAGCCTCCTCATTTTTACTCATCATCTTAAAAACAAATAAATAGCAGTTCTGAGGGACAGAAGCTGGAGTTTATCAAATTTTCTGTAACGGTGAGGTTGGCCAACCTAAGACTTATCTCATACTACAAAAAGTTAGTGCCCATCCTTGTTGAGTGTCATGTAAATGCCACCACACTCTAGCAAAATATGAGGTGAAAGGCAATGGCCCTATTTCTTTTTTTGATATTTTGCAAAATTCCAATTTAAAAATACACTCAGGCCTTAAGAACACCTCAACTTAGGACTGATTGACTGATTGATTTATTGATTGATATGTGTTCATGGTTTGCTAACTGTATTTTAACAGCTATAAATAAATGTAATATACGCTTATGCAGTCTGATTTCCTCATCAAAGAAACCAACCAGATTTCTTTATATTCTTCTGTGGTGCATTTTCTAAAGCATTTGTAATTTTCTTTTACAAAGGCAGTAAAATAAAAACAAAACTCTTGTACTTTAACATTTTTCTTCTGAGACTGGACCTATTTCAACAGTTCTGTGCATTTACCAGATATGTCTTTCCCCATTTCTATCAAACACAGATAATCAGTGACAAGATAATTCTCTTCATAACTCTATACCTTACCTGAATCAGAATGGAATAGGAAATTCCCAAATTATTAAACAAAATTAGTTTTGCCAACTTGCCCAAGTCATTTGGGAACATGAAAATAGTTGATCTTTGTTTCTAGTGTATGATATTTTCAAAGCCTAAATGGCTTTGAAATACCCCACAGAAATATAGTGATAAAATATTTTGTCACTAAAAAGTATTCATCCATCAGAGGTCAAAAAATGGTCTTCCACTTACAGGTAATGAACAGATGAATTTGCATTTACAAACAAAATGACTTTTGTTTGTTCATTCTTTGGAACACCCAAAGAGATGGTGTCCTGGATTTATATGTCAAAAGCTGTTTATGAAATTATCTTTAAATCCTAAAACTGAGTGCGGCAGAATCAGTTTAGCAGACTCAGTTTGATTTTACCAGGCCATTGGTATCTTGTTGAAAGACCTAGGCATTTTTAATTCAAACAAAAGCTGTATTAGTGTCTCTGTTCATTTCTGTTGCTTGTTTGTACGCCCCGTTTTGTTACTGACACCTTCTTTCTGAGGCAGGTAGACCAGCTCTGACACTGCCTTCCCGCATCCTCTTGTGGCCTTGAAGAATGGAAAAAAAGCCAGGCTGGGGCAAATGGCTTGGCAGCACAGCCTACTAACATCAGTGGCTCAAATCTAGCTTTATGTGGGAACCTTGTAATTTGTACTTGTAAACCTATGAAAAAATGCTTCTGAAATCTGACTCCAAATGAAAGAACAGCGGGAAAAATCTAAAAGCATTTGAAATTTTACCTAATGTTAATTATGGTAACGTGACACAGCAACACATTAATTTTCAGTCTAATGAGAATGCATATATGCAGGGTTTGTTAATTACTAGGTTCTAATAAAACTTTTCCCTAATCTTTGCTTCTTGTTGGCTGTCTAAATGAAGAGCTGTGCTGTAAAACAGCTGGGATGTACTTTAACCTCTGAGGACATCAAAATGAAAGCTGTATCTCTGAAAGGTTAACTAGTCTGTGAAAGTACAGGCCCCTTTCATTTTTTTAATACATTTTACATAGCCTGAGAGTAAACCTTTTTTGGGTCCATTAATCAATCATAACTCATCCCTAATTAAGGGTTAGGCATACCAACAACAGTTCTGACAGCTGATATACTAAAAGTAATGAAGTTGTTCTAATTATCCTTTGACATTAAATTCATTCTCATACGGCATACTTAGAATGGCTTCTTAATAGGGCTTCTGATACTATTATTTCTGCACTCCCCTAATCAAAAGTATGCTCTGAATGATTTCTTTTTAAATATAAAATGTGCAATAAAGACATCAAGAAACAGAAGAGTTTACAAATGTCACAATTTGCAGTATGGAGATGTTAACAGTGAATTTACATAAGATACAGAGAAGGATTTAAAATGCATCAGAAACTCTGCTCAAAAACTTCCAAGTTTCACAAGAAATGTATTCCTGTCCCTGCTGGCTTGTCAGTTAAATCTAACACCTCTTTTTCTGTACAAGCTGTTGGCTCAGGGTGTGTGGAAAACGGAAAAGGAACCATGGGGAGGGGCAGCTGCTTCCTCCACTGGAGATACCTTTTGCCTTGGAGACCAAATATTGTGAAGTTCTTACCTTTCAGTTTATATCAGAAAGATAGTGTAGTAACAGATGAATTGCCATACCAGATCAGATCAGCAATGTGTCTGGCCAAGTAGCCAGGTGTTTCACAAGAAAGTGTTGAAGTCTGCGTGATGAATAACTATATGTCTAATATATTATAAATCTTGCTGAAGTCAAGGCCTTAATTAGATATTATTGGTGTGAGCTCAAGAAACTGAGCAGATATTTCAGAAAAGAAATTTCACACTTTCCTGTGGTGGGGTTTTACTATTTTTTGATTTTATAATACCAAAACTTTAAAGTGAAAACTAGTTTGATTTACTTTCTCTTACGTCCTTACTTATCAAATGCCAGATGTGAAAAAATGAAACCCAGACAAAAATTACCTGCGTGTAGGGTGGGGTCAGGGGGAGTTTCCATTCTGTGAAACTATGAGGGGTTTTAGAAACGTTTGAATCTGCCAGTTCAGCACAAGTTCAAGTCGGACGGTTTCAATGTCGCAATAGAGAAATGTTTCTCTGCCCCCTGAACCCTTTGGTGACAATAATATTCCATGCCTGGTAAAATGCGTAAATGTTTAAGGATGTTTTTTTCAAACTAGATTAGAGTACATTTCCCAAAGAAATGAAAGTATTTTTGTCATAGGTCTGGGTGACAGTGAAGTGTTTGTTAATGGTGGCAGAATGTGTAAAACTTGAGAGAAATACGTGTGAACAGAGAATATTTCTTTATTGTTTTTTACAATTTTCCCTGAAGGCTTCCTTCTTTTGGGGCCCCTTTTTAAGCATTTGGCAGATGGTCCTTTACAAGCTCCTGAAGGAAGATCTCCTCCTTGCTGGCCTCTAAAGGGTCAGATTGGGTCTGAGTGCTCCTGTGTAGCATAGGAGGGGTCCATGCTGCAGCAGCACCAGGTGAAACCCTAGGTCTGGAAGTCCAGGCCCCTCAGAACCTTGCCGCACCTCTCCACTGACATCCAGTCACCTCCATTCTTTCTTTCCCTTTTTTCTCTCAGGGCTGTAGCTTTTTGAAGGCATAAAAAAAAAAAAATAAATAAATTAGTTAAACAGAAACCTCATTGATCTCCCATGTTGGTTTATCATTCTATTGTGGACACCTAACCCGATGCAACTACCTATTTCTCCTTTTTGTCTGGAAGCAGGGATGATAATAGTAATCACTTGTTTTGAAATGCTACATGCATAAATGCAATCACATATAGTACCTGGCCTTATTTAGATGCATGGGATACTTGACTGATTCTCTGTCATTTGCACTGGAGTTACTCCAGATTGACACAAATGTAACATTTTCACTTATTTTTTTATCCTCACCTTGGGTGATGTGTTGAATACTATCAAAACCAGCTTATATTATTTTCTTGACTTTGGGCTAAGGATCCCATAGCCAGGATAGATCGACCAGATTTGTCCTGGAGCTGATATTGAACCTCGTCTACATGATTTGCCATTTTCCTACATTTACTTCAGCAAGATGTAACTGGAAATGGCATGTAGCTGTCCCAAGGAGATACACTCACACTTTCTCTTTGCTTCTCAGGAACAGTATGTTCCATACTTATTTCCTACAACTGAGCACCATTCACTGCCTGCCCTGAAAAGCTCCCTTTTCTGCATGCTGCTGCTATCCTGTGCTATAAGCAGCTGTGAAGCCAAGGCCAGAGGAGCACATGCCAATAAATATTTGGATAAGATGCATCTATTTTTTCAAAGTTCTACCTGTGTGGTGGCTTTTGCAGGGGTAACCTTGTATCTTTAAATTAGACCAGAGAGAATAGCTCTAGTTTTGCTTCTTATTTCAAGGCCATTGTTAGACATAAGCCGTCCAATTTCTGTCTCCCTCCCAAACCTTCTTTTTTTATCGCTTTTGACTTCACTGCATTATGGCATCTGCAACACACACCTACCCATGGTGTGTAATGATAGCTTTTGATGCAAGCTAAAACTATATTACAGTCTTCCTGTGACATACATGCAGCTTACAAATATTAATTATAAATATAACAGACACTGGCTGAACCTGTCTAGTTACAGGGTAAATTTTGGGCTGTTTTTCTAAAAAAAAAAAGTAACTATGCAGGATTTGAATGTGAAAGAAAAGCGAACCCATGATCTGCATATGTTTAGACAAGACACAAACACTGACATGGAATGAAAATCAGGACTTCTGTGAGGGGTTTTTTCTTCTCCTATTCTTGTCATGCACATACCTGGAAAATCTGAAGGCTATATTATAAATGTCAGGGTTAAGTTCCCTCTTTCTGCTTCAGAAGGACTGCAACGTTACACAAAAGAATGCTTTCCTTCCAGGTTTAAAGATATGTAAAATCTTAACCATGTTGAAGGTTTGCTGGGTTTGTTTTTTGTAATTACAGTAACAACTTCTTCTTTGATGCCATAAACCCTAGAAAACAGATGTAAATATTATCACTAAATTCATTTTGATTGAACATGCGTTTAGATCCTTGCTTTAATTTCTGTCTGCAAGAGACACAAGTTTTGAAACACAATCATAAGCAGGTAAGTAATATTGACTCTAGAACCGGAAAACATTTTACATTATATAGTACTTATACATCTATGCATATGTGTATGCACATATATCACAATACACGTAATAAAAATGGATTTGAACAACCTGCTGAATGTGATGATGAGTCCACAGACCTGCTGTCCTGTCCGAGAAGGGCAACAAACACTAGATGGGCACTCAGGTCAGACATAGCCTGAAGGTCTCAGCCATGGAAGTATTGTACAAACTCACACTGAATGCAGCAGAAAGCATATGCTTTACATCACATTCAGGATTCAGCTGGGACTACAAATACATTTACTTCTCACTAACAGTCTTAGGGATATACCATGCATATAGAAATGAAGAAGTCATTATATTTCTCCTGGGAAAAAAATGTTATCCATTTTCTTACTTTTCAGACTTTGCTGCCAGGACTGCTACCGGCATCTGCTGCCACTGATGCTGGGTTTCCTTCAACAGGTTCAAGACTTCAGGAGGTGTTTGTGTTCTACATCAAGACAGGAGAAAGAGGCTCATCTGGCAGCCTGCTGAACTGATACTGCAGACCATTTACCTGTGCTCTTACAGGGAGGAGGCCAGAGGTAACCAGAGCAGCTCCTGCTCTGCCTGGCTGGTTTTTGTGGGTTATGCATTTCTACTACATTGGCCAGAAAATCACTGACAGTGTAGAGAAGTCTTTCTCAATTAGTGATTAATTAAAGTCTCTCTATTCTTACAAAACAGACTTTGTCTAACCAAGTTAATTTTTTTTTTTTTTAAACATGAAAAAAACTCCAAATATTTAATCAAAAAATTCCTAACCAGAGCTAGTCACAAGAAGATAATATTTCTTCTGACTAAGTTAATATGTGGAGATTGTAAAGAAATATATTTGCAGCAGGTCTGGGGCACTGTTAATTTTTCTTATTTCTGATTTGCATCTGTGTGATTTCATTAACTGATAATTGCTTTTGATGTGGAATACAGAAGGAGATAAATAGCTCATGAATCAATAAATGACAAGATTTCAGAGTCACATTGATTTTTATTTCAAATTTACTCTGCATTGAATTTAATTATAAACAATACACCCCATTTGTTTGAAAAAATTGCATGCAAATATTCATATGAAGTTTATTTATTGCAATTATACTTCAGTTGTTTTAAAATAAATTATGTCTTTTGAGCTGGAAAAACCATCACTTCAATTCCTGCATTGGGAATATATCCATGCATATCATCCCCTAATCATTATGTGGAAGCTCTTCAAAAGGTTCAATGAACATTCTTAAAAAACAATAGCCTATGTAGAAGTTTTCATCAAGGATAGTAGTAGTAACTCCAGGTGATTTTTATTTTTTCTTAATTATTTCAATTAATAATTTCAAAATGTTTTATTATTATTTTGTTAATTATTTCTGCTCACCTGAAAGTGTATTTTAAATCAGTAAGAACTCATGTAAATAAAGAATTATTTTTATGACTTGGTATGGAACTGTTTGTTCCTGCATTCTAAAAGTGAAACATTCTGATTTTTTATTTCTTCTTTTAAGATTAAATTTGCCTAAATTTAAACTAAGGTTTAAAAAAATCTTAAAATGAAAGTTTTGAGATTCAAAACATTTAATCTAAAACCATTTTCTTCAAGCATTTGTGTTGGTAAGAAAATCAAAATATTTTCATTCCATCGTGATAATCTGTTTTTGGATATCAAACTGAAAGAACACTTTTTTTGCACAGTGATATAGAGATTTGTTTATACAGAACCAAGGTTTTTAAAGGAAACTGATAATTCTGCTGTCATGTGAAGGATTTTCATATCATTATAGCTAGTTTTCTGCTAAACCTAAATTTGGTGTTGTCTCTATATGCCAGTAAATCACCTGTTAGAAACATCAGCCTAGTGCAGAGATTTAGGGGTTTTTTATTACTGGCTTAATACACGAATCAGTTTTATAGTATATGCCCCAGATATATTTTGTATTGTGGAAAAGGCTTCATGGAGGAACCTCTGGAAAAGGAAAACTGTCAAAATTATGATTGTGGAATTATATCCACTTGATTCCTTGAGAATCATGGAAATGACACGTAATATACGAGGTCTAGTCTCAAGCATATACAGTGTCAGAAAAAGAAATCTGGGAAATTTGAAGCCATACCTCTGTGCATTGTACCCTTTAAAATACATTACAGAGCAATTTGCTTTATAGCCGGGGGGCAAGGGGGGTTATGCTTTTGTACTCACACTGTCTACAAGAGCAACTTTGTGTGGTTAAATTCCCTTTAGAACATCCCAGCCTCAGCACACTTAGTGCTGAAGTTTATTTATGAGAGTCTTCAATTAGGAAATGCAGAATCAAACTTTTAGCCCCATCATGGGAATGGAGAAGCTCAAAAAGGAATGTGTTTTTAACACTTGTTAGTAAAACTTGTTTCAGAGTGAATTAAAATCAATTGGAACACTTCCATGAATTTAATTTGGTTGTGAAAGAGCTCTGTGATCTGATACTCAGGACAAGCACTCATGTAACTTTCTATGTTTACAGAACTATACGATGAGTTAAAAATGTGTCAGCTATTTTGTACAGACAATGAAAGAGCAAATATAGTAGAAATGTTTAATTGTGATATGGTTTATTTTCTTTTTTTCATTTTTATAATTAAAAGTTCCTTTTTGCTGGAATACAAGACCATTCATAGGAATACAGAGATAGAGACTTACAGTCTGCTGAAAACTGCATTTCTATTACACATACACACACTCCATGTTGTGTGGCCAAAATCGTAAAGATGTGCACAATGTAATTTCATGAAAATAACAACTTTTTCTTTCAAACGTTTCTCAATTAATATATTTTAATCTACTTAGAGCAAGTAAAACAGTAAATTATTTTTTACATAAAAGGTGGAAAGGAATATTTTAGTTTGTAAAATTTCACAGAGTAGTATAAGTTTCTAAGGTTACCCATATAAAAATGACATCTTTTAATTTGTTTCAAATAAAATAATGTAGATGATTCAAATGTTTGTCTGGCAAATTTTACTTGTAGATGAACCACTCAATTAAAACTTGTTTTAAAATTGTTAAACATGTATTATATGGTGTGTGACATGTTTTTCTGTAGAATAAGCTTGTTTTGGCACCTTTTCTATTGACGCCTTAAACTGTAATAACAGTTTAACCTTATTTCCTAAGAAAAGGAGTTAATGGAAGATATTTCTCCACATAATTTGAGGTAAAGACTGATAAAAATAATAATTAATTTCTTTGTTATGCCCTCACCCTCTCCACTGCATTGTTTAAGCTTGATTAGTTCATAAACCCCATCTACTCTCCCTCAGACTATCAATTTCTCATATTTTAAATTATTTTGTAATTGTTTTGTAACTGTCAGTCTCTTCTCTACAAATTCCTTCCTAAATTTCCTGCTTTTCTCTTATACTTTACTACTGTTTACATTCTTTCTTTGTGGCCCTTCCTAATCTGGATCTCTGAATTAGTTTAACCAAGTTTCAAGCCTGTGCCTAGTTTTTTTTTCCAGGATTTCTGAAAGGTTTCTAATATGTTTCAGATTTTTATATGCTTTTCCCAAGAAATTGGATATGCATCTTCCCTAAATCTAGACTTTTCAGCTTATGAAATTCCCACAATAAATCTCAAGAGTATAGTTAATTGCTGGGTTTTATTTTATTTTATGCATTCATTTTTCATCCTTTTTCATCCCTGTGTCTAGGACTAGAATCACAATCAGTGATACAGTTTACCTTATCCTTTCTGCCACCAAAGTCAAGCAAACTGTTGATTTCAGCTGTAATTGCTTCTTGAATCAATGTCTCTGTGTCATTTTGGCCTCAGCAAAGAATTACCTCTTACTGTAAAGCAAGTTGTTCCAAGGTGATAATTTAAGCTGCCAAGACAGTGCTTCTCTAAACAATTTTCTGCTATAATAATTGGACTGTTCCTATGCATGCAGTTGTTTTCCTGTATCATTCTGTTGTTGAAACTTAGTTGTTTCTTTGATCTCCTTAGCAGGTATTCAATATTCTCGTTATTGTCATAAACACAGGAATCCACCTCTGCTAATATGTTTGAATTCTCCGAAATAGAATTTGTAATTTTCTGCAAAGATCACACTCTTTTTAATCACAAATGCATTTCTTGCAAACTGGATCACAGCTATTCACTAAAGTGGGCCAGAGAATAGAAATCTTTTGTCACTTTCTGCACTGCTCAGCGTGTTTCAGCCTTCTTGTGCTGGCCTGTGTCACTGTTCATTGCCCCAAGCACCTGCCTCTCCAGCAGGCAGGGCGTCAGATGCCAGCCCCTTGGGTCACATGTGAGAATTCTGGAGGGTTTGGGTGAGAAGACTTATGTGAAACCCTGAAACCTGTGTGCTTGGACATGACCAGCTGAGATTTCATCTTTCACCCTGCAGTGGCTTGGCTCACCTGATTCTCTCCCAACTCTCTTCTCTTTGATGCCATCACCGAACAAGAGGGCATGGTAGAGCTGCCCTAGAGGAACATGCATCGTAACTAGCTGGCCAGTAAACACAAGTAACTCATTAGCCACGTATTGCCATATGAAGCAATCAGCAGATGAGTCCTGCCTGGCTTTGATCTTTGTCTCCTGTCCAGGTACTGATTTCTTCTCCTCTTTCATCTGTTTTGAAGTGGTCAGCAGAGTTCAGAAAGTCATTGAGAAGGAAGGAACTGTAAGACAGGTAGATGGGCAAACAGGGAGCATGGTCTCCTGAGCCTCATTTCATTAGGAAATCAGACTAGGGGAAATAAAACACACACAAAAAGAAGGAGACAAGTCAGAATTAACACTGCAAAATCTGAAATATTTCACTGTAAAGTATAATTGTAAGGAACTGTGAAAGGTCAGCTAGTCTATCCCTCTTCGGAAAGATAAGTACGTGTACATTGCGGTTGATCAATGGTTTCAACTGAAGAAAATGCTCAATTCAAGTGATCCCACAGTTCCCATTAGAGCACACCTTTTTCCTGAATGCCAAAATTATTTTCTGGTCCCGAATATACAAAAAGAGCCATCTATTAATCTCTTCTTTTTTATGACTGATGACTGATAATTGACCTGATGGTTTGCTTTGATCCCTCTTATTTTTCAACTAAAAACCACCAATTCCTTCTGGATTTCCTTGGAATTATTAAACCTTATGTACTGCCTGTGTGTCTCCCCTAGATTATCTCTGATTCAACTCCCTCTTTCCTGAAGTCTGATATTCAGAACTAGATGTCAGACTACACCTTCAGCTGCAAGATAAAATAATGTTTCCTTTTATCTTCCATATGACACTGGCCATTAATATGTGCAAGAACAAGATATGGTACTTTTTTGGTAACAATTTTATATTCTTGAGTCATACCCATTTGATGCTTCAATAGCACAACTATGCTTTTTTTTTCCGAAGTAGTGCTGTCATGCCATATTTGCCTGTTGGGCATCTCTACATGTTTCTATTTCCTACATGCAGTATTTTGTCTTTTAAGCTTGTTGATTTGGAAAAATGTCTCTACTTTATGAAGACAGTTTTAAAGTCAGACTCAATTGTCCAAAAGGACCACTGCATTTCGCCCTCTTCTGTAGTCTGGTATCATGTAAAAATATCATTCAGACTAAGAAAAAAACCTATGCCAAAACAGAGTAAGTAACTCACTTGTGGAATCCCAAAAGAAGTGTCCAGCCCATAGATGGTTGTTTCATAACCAGTGGTTCAACTACCATTAACACATGCTATTGCATCTAGATAGTATTTACTGAATTAATTTGTTGGACTGTCACGCAGGTCATGTCAAAGGCCTTATTGAGCACAAATATATCACATCTGCCTTCTCATCTTTCAAATAGGACAGTTACTTTGCCAAAATACTTCTTGGGCACTATATATCTTAAATCATAGCAACTATTTTTATCACTTTATTACATTGCAGGTGCTTTAAAATAGCTTTTACTTACTTTTTCTAGTATTTTTCTTAGCTTTTGAGTTTGCATTGAATGTGAATGGGTCCCTTTTTCACCCTTCAGTTTTCTGAGATCTTTCCTCCTGGCAGCAAGTCTGCAATGATAATTGCTGCTAATGCAAGTAAGTCCATACAGATCTAGAGGGCATCATTAATCATGCAGCAATATAGATAATAGTATCGCATAAGGTCAACTAGTATTCATAGCTCATGCTTGGATTCTGCAAATACCACATAAGTACTTAACATTTTCAATGGTTTGCTTACTAAATTTAATGTAAAAATTATATAGTCTACAGAAAGAGGGACAGATCCCTTCAAGCAGTAAAGCTGGTTTGCTCACATTCTCATTCCAGAGCACTGTGTTGCTAATCAACAATTCAGTTAGAATATATATTTATGCTGTTGATATAAGAAGAAAACCACCTTGCAGAAAGCTGCATCTGCACTTCTTTTGTCGTTTTATAAATTTTTATTCAGGAAAACATTCTTTAAGAAATTGCATAACCATACAATCAGCCTCAAGCATATGTTGAATTCCTGAAAAAGATCAGTTTGTATTTAAAAGCTTTCTTGTAGAGAGACCTAATAACATAAATAGTTAATCAGTAAAGGAGTTTTCCATAGTGCCTCTCTGAAAGTGGACCATTTTGAGCTTAATTTTTCATAAAAGATAGATAGCCTGAAATTTCTCCCTGGAATAGTCCCATCAGGTGACTGGAGCTTTAGAACCAGCTGGAATTAAAGAGGGAATAGCATATGGTATTTCGATCTTTCTCCAAGGGTTTAAAGACACATTAAGACATTAAGTAGCTTTGCAAAAAACAATCACAGTTGTTTATAATGAGCAGAAATAGTATATCAGATTGCGAAACTCTGACTTTTTAACATCTATAAATATCTTGGTAATCACAAAATTTCATAATGAGACCTCAGTTTCACAAAAATTTTTATGAAGGTTTAAATCCTCTGGTGTATCATGGATGCACAGACTGTAAGCATGGCTGTAAGTCCTATCAAGATCCCTTCTCTGAGATTTGCCTTTTTAAAGCTGTAACATTCATTTAGTGACTGAGTTCTGAATTATAAACGAGAAAATTTCATGTTTAGCCAATTTGTTGTCATTACTGTTATTATTTTTTATAATTTTTAATAATAATAAAAACTAATGTGTGCGCATGTGTGTGGGGAATTTAGTGGTTCTCCATCTTAAACCATTCGTGTCTGCCAGATACTGCTTCTTCATTCATGTCTTCAAGTTTTAGTTGAGGAACTTACTTGCTATTAATGCATGTATAATTTAAGAAGTTGTTATATTCAAGATAAATATTCATGCTTAAATATGGCACCCAGGGAGAAGTCTTCTGTGTTTCACTGAGGTATGAAAGCAACTCTCCCTTGAAAGATAGGTATAAAGTCTGTAACAGTATAGGAGAAGGAAACAGATATACACACACACACAAAAATGCAAAACCATAATTTGAGACTGAAGAGAAGACACAGGGTGGGGGGACATGTGAAAAAATCCCAAAACCAAACAGGCACATTAAAGTGAAAATGGAAAACAAGTATTCTGGGAAGACCCTTGAATTCAAATTCACAAAATCTGTGATGTATTCATCACAACACTGGTGATCTGCTGTGCAATTATAGACACACTTGATCACGTAGGACGGTACTGCCCGGCACAAGCAATCCAGGAGGTTCCTCGATTGTGTAGAAGACAACTTCCTCCTGCAAGTAATAGAGGAGCCAACAAGGAGAGGTGCCATGCTTGACCTCGTGCTCACCAACAGGGAAGGGCTGGTTCAAAATGTGATGCTCCAGGGCAGCCTTGGATGCAGCGATCATGAGATGGTCGAATTTGAGATCCTCAGGACAATGAGAAGAGCGTGCAGCAAGCTCACTGCCCTGGACTTCAAAAGAGCAAACTTTGGCCTCTTCAGGAACCTGCTTAGGAAGGTTCCGTGGGATACAGCCCTAGAGGGCAGAGGGGCCCAAGACTCTTGGCTGATATTCAAGGATCACCCACTGCAAGTTCAGGAGTGTTGCATCCCAACCAGAAGGAAGTGCAGCAGGAGGGCCAGGAGACCTCCTGGGATGGATAAAGAGCTCCTGAGGAAAATTCAATTGGAAAAAAGAGGCTTATAATAAGTGGAAGCAAGGACAGGTGGCATGGGAAGAGTACATGGATGTTGTCCAAGAAGCTAGGGACCAGGTGGATAAAGAACTGGCTGGATGGCCACACATAAAGAGTTGTGGTCAATGGCTCAATGTCCGGCTGGAGACCAGTAACGAGTGGTGTCCCTCAGGGATCGGTGTTGGGACCGGTCTTGTTCAACATCTTTGTTGCTGACATGGACAGTGGGATTGAGTGCGCCCTCAGCAAGTTTGCCGATGACACCAAGCTGTGTGGTTCGGTTGATACCCTGGAGGGAAGGAATGCCATCCAGAGGGACCTTGACACGCTTGTGAGGTGGGCTGATGCCAGCCTCATGAAGTTTAACCATGCCAAGTTCAAGGTCCTACACCTGGGTCGGAGCAATCCCAGGCACAGCTACAGGTTGGGCAGAGAAGAGATTCAGAGCAGCCCTGTGGATAAGGACTTGGGGGTGTTGGTTGATGAGAAAATGAACATGAGCCGGCTTCAGTGTGCACTTGCAGCCCAGAAAGCCAACTGTATCCTGGGCTGCATCAAAAGGAGTGTGACCAGCAGGTTAAAGGAGGCGACTCTGCCCCTCTACTCTGCTCTTGGGAGAACTCACTTGGAGTATTGTGTGCAGTTCTGGTGTCCGCAACATAAAAAGGACATGGAACTGTTGGAAAAAGTACAGAGGAGGGCCATGAGGATGATCAGGGGACTGGAGCACCTCCTGTATGAAGACAGGCTGAGAAAGATGGGGCTGTTCAGCCTGGAGAAGAGAAGGCTGCGTGGAGACCTCATAGCAGCCTTCCAGTATCTGAAGGGAGCCTATAGGGATGCTGGGGAGGGACTCTTCATTAGAAGCTGTAGTGATAGGACAAGGGGTAACGGGTTAAAACTTAAACAGGGGAAGTTTAGGTTGGATATAAGAAGGAAATTCTTTCCTGTTAGGGTGGTGAGGCACTGGAATAGGTTGCCCAGGGAGGTTGTGAATGCTCCATCCCTGGCAGTGTTCAAGGCCAGGTTGGACGAGGCCTTGGGTGATATGGTTTAGTGTGAGGTGTCTCTGCCCACAGCAGGGGGGTTGGAACTAGATGATCTTAAGGTCCTTTCCAACCCTAACAATTCTATGAGTATATGATTATATATTTTTACAGCTGATTTACACAGTCTGTGTTTAGCCACCTTTGCTACTAAGACCAGAAGACGTTGAAGTAGTGTCTTTGAATAGCATACAATGTGACCTCCAACATGGATGAATCCACTAAGTGCAAGTGCAACACAAACAAGTAATGATAATAAAATACTGTAGTTTTCTTCTCATACCAGGTTTATAAAATTTTTTTATCACTTCAGGTGCAAAAATTACACTTGGCATTTTCAAAATAATCAGATTAAACCAAATGAACTCCATTAGATCAAATAATAAGAGCCCATCTATTAATAATTAGCTTTATTCCTTCCTTTGTTGTACCCATAATTCCTAGAAACAGAACATAGATTAAGCAAGCAGAGCTGAAACTATTAGAATTCTCCATTATGCAATTTTCAAATACTTGTAAATTCAATAGGAGCTACAGAAATGAATTTAATAGCAAAGGAGGACAAAATGAAATTTTGATCCTTCCTTCCCATTAACATTGCCTAGTGCTGGGTGTCTGTCACATAAGGGAGGAAAAGCTGTATGATTTGGAGACCTGTACAAATTCACCCAGCAGTAGATTTATGTGAATCCTTCTCTGAGCATGTCAACAGCCTTCTTTCAGCTTTAATGGTGCCTGTGATCCTTAAGCTTTCAAAGGAAATCCTGAAAAGACAGCCTTTATCTGAAGGAATTAAATTATTCTCAGATGTGGAGTCTGGGGATTCTTTAGTGTGCTATGTCCATTAGAAGAAGCAGTAGGATTTAATTGAATAAAAATAATGACATTCTTGCTTATGAAATTTTGCAAGAAGCCCTGTAGAATTGTGCATCTACTGTAGATTCTTTAGGTTGTTTTTAAAAAGGTCACCTTTCCTATCAAATTAAACGGGAATGATTTTTAAAACTAACTTTAAATTTGCTTGCCTTTATTGCGAAAGGAGAAAGGGGGCTGCCAGTATTCAGAAGTGCCTTACACAACAGCATTATTTAGAATCATAGAATCACAGAATACTTAGGGTTGGAAAGGACCTTAAGATCATCTAGTTCCAACACCCCTGCCATGGGCACAGACACCTCACACTAAACCATGACACCCAAGGCTCTGTCCAACCTGACCTTGAACACTGCCAGGGATGGAGCATTTACCACTTCCCTGGGCAACCCATTCCAACGCCTCACCACCCTTACAGTAAAGAACTTCTTCCTTACATCCAGTCTAAACTTCCCCTTTTTAAGCTTGAACCCATTACCCCTTGTCCTGTCACTATAGTCCCTAATGAAGAGTTCCTCTCCGACATCCCCATAGGCCCCCTTCAGATACCGGAAGGTTGCTATGAGGTCTCCACGCAGCCTTCTCTTCTCCAGGCTGAACAGCCCCATCTTTCTCAGCCTGTCTTCATACAGGAGGTGCTCCAGTCCCCTGATCATCCTCGTGGCCTCCTCTGGACTTGTTCCAAAAGTTCCATGTCCTTTTTATGTTGAGGACACCAGAACTGCACACAATACTCCAAGTGAGGTCTCCTGAGAGCAGAGTAGAGGGGCAGGATCACCTCCTTTGACCTGCTGGTCACACTCGTTTTGATGCAGCCCAGGATACGGTTGGCTTTCTGGGCTGCAAGCGCACACTGAAGCCAGCTCATGTTCATTTTCTCATCGACCAACACCCCCAAGTCCTTATCCACAGGGCTGCTCTGAATCTCTTCTCTGCCCAACCTGTAGCTGTGCCTGGGACTGCTCCAACCCAGGTGTGCTTCTAGACTTCAGTGGGAACAAAGTCCACTATCTCTGGGCAAGACTGAAGGTTACACCTGAATATTGCAAGTTTCAAACCCAGTCCTTTCAGGTTTGACTCTTAGCCTATCAGAGAGTCCTACTAGAGTAACACTTCTGAGTTTTGTTCTAGCAGGTCACTTAATTGCAAGCACCTAAACTGTCTGATTCTTCTCCCTTTATCACGTCAAAATCAATTGGAGAGAGTCTACTATGTTCTAGGGATCTGAAATCAAAATATGCCATGAAGCTCAAAGCTACTAAAGATACCAGCGAAATATTTATCTTGTCAGCTTTGTTTCTTTGCTGTCTTTGTGAAATACAGTGTGCTATTATGGCAAGGACAGACCCATTCTTTGATATGCCTTTGCTGGAGTTTTCTTCCGATTTGAGTAAAAGGTTCCTTCATTGCTGCTGTGAGCAGTTTATTTGCCTTTATTTCTTCCAGATAGTGCTGCTTGTATACTGCTTTCCATCAACAACACTCTATACAGGCAATACCCAGTTACACTGGGGGATTTGGAAGCGGAAGCTTCCTGTGGAGCAGATCATGAAGGTGTGAGAGCAGTATTGAGACTGGCCCATGACAGGAGTGGACTGCATGAGTATTTAGCAGAAAAAGACTGAAATACATGGAATGGGCTTAAAAAAAATAATAATCTTTACTAATATGTGCTGTTACTCACAGTCTGTGTCTAAACACTCTAGACCAGGAGGTATCAATGTGCCCTCAGGACTGTAGGGCAGCTGGATCACACTGTGGGATGGGAATAGTGTAGCATCCACCATCTGACTGCCCATTTTTCCTGTTTTTCAGTCCCAGCCTGAGTCTCCAGAGGAGCATGGCTCTGCACCATGTTAAACACCTGATGGCCTGCATCCACAAATACCTCATGACTGAGGGCAGAGCACATGCCTACCACACACATGGGCAGCAGCAGAGGCAGCTGGCAGCCTGCAAGTTGGCAACAGGCGCACATCAAACATGGGAAGCCCTGCAGCATGCCAGTAGGGTGGTCCATGGTTCCTTAGCTCATAGGAGATTCTTTCTGTGTTCAGATGGTGGAAAAGCTGAAAGAGGTACAGAAGTGTTCCCTGGGAAGTACTAGAGCTAGACAAAAAGTGGGAATTGAAAAATGATCTTTAAAAAACAAAAAAGTTGGAAAAACTTCCAACATTAAAGATATTTCTATTTTTTGTGAAAAATGCTAGGCCCTCCATCTTATGAAAATATTATTACACTTTTTATCAACATGGTTATCAATTTCAACCTGTGTTTTGGAAATAAAACATACACACAGGAAAATGCTTCAGTTTGCCTGCTACCTCAGAAAACATTCTTTGGAATATTGTATGGATCAAACCAATAGTAGATATTTGTGGGGTTTTATCTCCCCCTCCCCACTCCCTCCTCCCAAGCCTGGACCTTCCCTTTCTGCCATCTCAAAAAGGAACAATCTGAGTATTTAATTCATCGTAAAACTTTGCAGGTAGCTTTAACTAATTAATTTGATTATATATAGTTAAATTGAATCAGTTAAAATTCAGTTCATATATTAGCCAGAAGAAAAGGAATAGCTGTCCTTCTATCCATTCTCTTGGTGATTTGAATTTCTCTAAGAATGTCAAAAATAGAGGTTTGATATCCCCCCCTGCACATGCAGTGAGGGTACTGTCCTGACTGAAATGAGAGTAAAACATTCATCAAGACCCTCCTCTGAATGAGGCAAAAGTAACTTTTACCCACCAAATTTCAAATTAATCTCTTTACTCTGAGGTATTTTAACACTGGTGTCCAGTGCTGACAGCCTTTTAATGTCCTTCAGGAGTTACTGGGATGAAGAAGAGTGTTAGGAATGGCTCTCCATCCCACAAAGGAGTGGTACTAACTAGGGCAATGAACATGTCTGTCACAGTTGTCAGTAAGTTGGTGACTGGGCACATTTACAGGAAGCTGCAAATGACATCCTGACTCTGAGAGAGGAGGGCACTGCAGGATGGCTGCTTCTGTTGTACCTGAGGGTGAGTGCAGACAGCTCCAGTGTGGATCCAGGGCTGGTGCTGAAAGATCTGCTTTCCTCAGAGCCCATCTGTACCTCCCTGTGGCAGCCTGCAGCCTGAAAACTCATGCTGTGGAAACCTCACTGTGGGCAACTGTGCAGTTCCCACTGTACCAGCTTTCAGGTTGTACACAAGAATATACTCACATAAGAGCACAGTAATATATTGTTAGCTGTGATAAGGAAGTAGAACACAAGGCTCTCAGAAAATATTCTTAGTGAAATCATTAACTGGGAAGGACAGGCTGTTAAAGCTGCCTTAACAGTAGCTGAATTTAGGAAAAATGGGAGGGAGGAGATCAGTGTTTTCCCCACCCTCCCCGGAATTATTTTAGGTTTGCCTGTGGTGGCACTGTGTGGTACCCAGAACCAAGCTGGATGGTGGCACTGCAGGGGAAGCTGCAGTAGGACCCCAGGCCCTTGCCAGCCTCATCACCTGCCCTGGCAATCCTTTTGGGCCAAATACTGCATCAGCCCTGTCAGGAGTCACCAAAACCCCCTACCCCTTACCCTACCCCTTACTCCCTGGTCACCTCTGGCACCCAACCAAGTGTCTTGGAAGCAGTCAGCAGTCTCCACTATTATACACGAGATGTAAAAAAAGAAAATGGCCCAACCTGATTTTTGTTAGTCTACAGGAAAACAAAGTAAATCTTTTTCCTAAAGCACACAAGCCTGTAGGGCCCATGCTGGGTACACTGTGCTGTTGGATCACCCTTCTTCAGGGTGTGCTGTGCTGCATCCCTTGCTCTTCTGACCTCTCCTTTGTAAACTGTTCAAGCTTCCTATTACACCATTTGTCCTATCTGTCACTTTTGATAACCTGGCAACTGCTACATCCACTTGCTTTTAATTATCCTGCCATTTAATTTGTTTTAAGCATCTGTGTCCAGTTTCTATCTGGGGTCATTTTAATTGCTTGTGGCTAATAGAATTTGAAAGGAATACGGTTTTTCTTCTATTTCATTCTAATATAATCCATTGTGGTTTGCTAGTCATCTGTTGTTGTCGATTTGCTGCCATACAGATGATTTCATTACCTAGAGATCATTGTTATTACCATACAGTCCCCATTTATTAACTGCCATATCAATTATCCACCCTGTTGCTTATTGATCTGAAATGTCCCGAGCAGCTGATCTCCTGGGGCGCATTTCATCCTGAGTACAAATCTAGCAAGTTCACTGGAGTCATGTAAAAGATGAACCTGGCTCCTCTGGCATACTGATCTCCGGCCAGTACCTTTATTAAGATGCCTACTGATTGTGCAATCACCTGGCAGATTTGATGCCAGACCAGTTTACAGATCCTGTGATTCATGGTTCTGCTGATACTGATTGGCCATTTGCCACCATTATTTTTAATTTCTTCCTTCTCCCCTGTGATTCCCATACGTGGGATTTTTTGGTTTGGTTTGGTTTTGGTTTTGGTTTGGTCTTCAGTTTCCATCTGCCTGTTCAACTTTTTGTTTTGTTTTCCTTCCTCTCCTCTAAGCTTCCTCTGCTTGTACCCATGCCTTCCTGTACAGCCCCAAGTTGTGGTATCACCTTTTCTGTGTTTCAGTTATATCATCTGCAAGTCCCTAAGGCATCTCTTAGTTTCCTTACATCAAGCATTGGTATCTAATTTTCCCATTCTTTGCTTCTACTTTGTGTTTCCTGGTCACAATTTGTATTTTGCACTTACTGGCAGAAGTCCCCTCTCCTTTCTTCTTAACCCTTTGGTAACCTTATTCTTACTTACTCCACCCCCTTCTTCCTGATTACCTCTGGTACAAAAGACCAAGCATACATAAATGCAAGCAGGTCTTGTATATTTCCTCTGTTGGGAGGTAATAATCATAGAATTCTAGAATCATAGAATATCTAAGGTTGGAAAGGACCTTAAGATCATCTAGTTCCCCTCGCATAAAACCTTTACCTTTAGATGGTATTTCAAGAAACACTATAGTAAGGTGGGAAGTATCCAAGTTACAGATGTGGTCTGTAAGGCAAAATTGTGTCAGCACTATCGGCTGCTCTGGGACAGAGGTTTGCTCCACTTCTCTTGGGAACCACACTGAGCTCTGAGTCACATCAGCTCCACAAAAAAATGGCCTTGGCCTGTGCCTTCTTCTTTTACCTCAGTCTGGACTTTGGTTGATGGGTTTTCTGTTCAAAAGCTGGCAATAATTCAGATGAACAGCAACAGAAAATAAGTGATGTTGTCCTGGCATTCAAATAACCTCATCGTTTCATGTGAAAAAGTTCCTAGAAAATAACTGCTCAACATGTGAGCAGAATCATCATCTCTTGCCTAACAGACTTCTGTTTCTGTAATCACTAGTGATTCCCTCAACCATGGTTAAAGTAGAAAAAAAGAAAAGGTGACAAAATAATAGAAATGACCAAAATATCTGACCTCTCTTATACGAATAGAGGATTGCTCGGTTGCTTGTTTGTTTGGTTTTTTCATTTCATTATAGAAAAGCACTAGCAATTTTATTTTGAGAAAACATACTGTGATCATGTTGTTGGGTTTAGAATAATTTAGGTTTTCTTTCTTTTTTTTTTTTTTTATGAGAGGTCTTCACTTCAGCTGACCTCACTGAATTCATGCTACTGAACCAAAACAGGGGGCAATAACTTGTGAATATATGCTTAAGAAGTAACTAATAGAGATTTTCTATTTGCACTAACTTTTGTTCTGCTGTGAATGTGTCAGAGGGATGGAAACTGATTGCAAGTGCCCTGAGGAGCGCTGTCCTGAGGTTCCCATATTAGTTCTCTGCAGTTCGAAGAAAGAGGGGCAGAGAGGAAATTTCTATTAATATTAATGACTACTCTAGGGTAAGAGCTATGCCATTTCACTGCCCTTCATTAATGCTGCTTGACTCATTACTGCCTTCTTTGTCCTGGAAAAGCTATTTAAAGTCTTTGGATAGTGCTGCTCTTACATATATCTCAGTGGTGAGCAAGTAAACATAAGAAAGCACCAGGACAAAGGGTTAGGGAAATAGGAGCTCCAAAGAAAGACTCACGGACCATCCAATTTAGTGCTGTTTAAACCCAAGTGTATTAAGATGAGGTGGAGGGTGAGTGCTAGCTCATACAGCCCTGCCCTGATGAGCTGCTGCCCCTGCTGCAGTGCCAGCAGGGCTGCATCTGAGGGATGGCTGCTCCGTACACACAGCCTTAGTTCTTACAAAGCTGTTTAGAAATGGTTTGACCTATGTTTTATGAGAACAAACTCAGACCAGAGATTGCTGGGGAGTTAATGAGGGTTAAGCAGCTTCACCTTGATATGTCTCTTCTTCCTTAGTAGCACTTTAAACTCGGCCCCACATGTATTCTCTGACCAGGAGTTATTTGAGTGCAACAGCTGGCCACTGGAGTTCAAGCATCATCTGTGATTGACTGAAATGTTCTAATTATGCTGAAAGCATGGCACTGTGAGGCTGTGGAATGTAGGAGAAAAATCTGAGGGGAGGATGATGTGGTGATGAAGGGTTAGATAACTACTACAATTGCTGAACCTCCTAGGCTGAGCAACCATCCTGGGTTTTGAGTTACTGTCTGGGCTTAAACCACAGCAGGGAGTCAGACACTACCAGAGATATCACTGCCACAGAAATTAGATTATTGTAATTTATTATTTCATGACAGTGGCTTTGCTCCATGCAGTCCAGGATGAGGCAAGATAAGTCAGAGGCTGCGCCTGTGACTGCTGCAAAGTGACCCTAGAAATGGCTGGTAGTACCAATTGATCCTGAGACCTGGAGCTTTGTGTCCATATTGTTAACAGCAAGTCCTGCCTTCCCATGATGCAGGAAAATATGGGGCTCCTCTGATGAAGGTAGTAGTAGTGTTGAGTACAGAGTGTTGGGAACAGCCCACAAGGCATGCAAAAGAGATTTGAAAATTTGGAGTTATCCAAGACTTCCCATAGGGATGCCAGGGATACTGAGGCCAGCATCCAGGCCACTCCTGCAGAATAAAAGATGTGAAGCCTGCCTTAAGGTGTATGCCGTACAATGGCCAGACCCAAACCTCCAAGGTCAGAGCCCAAGTGTTTAAATAAGGATTAACCTCATCCAAAAGAGGGGTCACCTGAGCACATGGGTTGACAGACTACTGCAGGCAGCCCAGGAGAAGCCAGTGACAGTACAGAAGAGCCGCCTTGCTGGGCAGGAATTAGTGCAAATGAAAATAACAACAAAGTTTCAAATGACTTTCAGAGAACTAGTTTCATGTTGAGGGAAAAAAAAAGCTGGAGGAATTTTTTCACTAACTGTTTGTCATGATGTTTTTAATTGGTACACAGAAGCATTGTGTAGGATGGTATTGTATCATGCTGGGAACCACATTTAATCTGTTGCCTGTGAAAGAAGAATGCATTTATATCTCTTTGAATTAACTATGTTTTTTTATTAAATGTGCTTAATGAATGAAAAACACTAGAATTGCAGTATTTCAAAATACAAATCCTGGTGGAGGTGCATCATATGTGTTTCCCTAAGAAGAAATTTACACTTCCGTGACTATAAACTTCTTCATTATTGGTTGGTTGCTTGGGCTTTTTGTTGTTTGATTTTGTTGTGGGTTTTTTGTTTGTTTGTTTGTTTTAAATTTGTATTTGCCTGCTATTTTTTGCTTCCTACTATTTTCTATTAAAAGAATACATCATTTGTATTGGCCAGTATATACGAATTTTATATCATAGTACTTTGGCTTTTTTATTTTATTTTTTTAGTTAGTAATGCAACAGGAAGGCATTTAATGCCAAACACTTAATGAAAGCAAATAGAACAAACATGAATAGCAAGTCTTCTAATGAATAAATCTGAATAATAAAAATCCCTGTGGAGCGCAGAGGCAGATAGGTTAATTCTTTCACTTGAATTTTAAACTTGACTGAAAAAAATACCAGAAGGGTTTTCACATTTAACGCTTAGCTCTCCATGAAACTCAGAGAAAAAGGGCTTTTATTCCTAATGTCTGGTCTATAACTGTATTTGATTCATAGAATCAATGAAAGGATACTTATAATGCAATCTCTATAGCTTCAGAAAAGACAGAGAAGCAGCAGTGCTGCTCTGGCTAATGACAAAAAATGTAGCAAACTGAAATGGAAGAGTAACCATTGAACTGGTTCTGAAATGTCATGGCAGAAGTACAAGACTGATCCCCCATCTCCCCATCTCTTAAAGCATTTGCCTAACTAAAACTCACAGATAAAAAGGGATTGAAGTTCTGGTATCCGTCATTCACTCTTGTCTATTCTTTGTGCCTTATTTTGTTCTCTTTTTAGTGGTTCTTGAAAGGAAAGACAACAAAAGAAAAATCAAAATAAACCAAAAAACAACCAAACAAAAAACCACAAACAAACAAACAAAAAAAACCACCAACAAAGCAACAACCCAAAACAGGAGAAAAAGAAAAACTTTCATTGATTCAACTGCAAGTGAAGGTAAAACCTGGTTTTATCTATTCTAAATGCCCGTTGTTCTCAAGACATATTTCAGCGCCACTACTTTTTCATTTTAAAGGTTGCTTTTATTTCAATCATGAAACACTGTCAGATGAAATAAGGGAAACCTAGAGCTTGGAATGGAAGCACTATAGAAGCTATGGATTTAGTTGTTGAATATCTTTAAGCAGTTTACAGCTTTATAGGGGAAATCAGGGTTCTATCAGCATGTCAGAGTTATATGTTCCAAGACTGGACAATCTGTACCAATGTCAGCCTTAGCAAAGCCAATGCATGTCTGCGGTGGTGCACCTTTCCTCCTCCTTCCTGGACCCCTCTGCTTCCTCAAGAATTCCTGTTAGCCTTCTCACAAACGCAAGGACTTGGATAATAGGGCCCTCCCTGACCATTAACTCCAACTGCTTAACAAAGGCAGTAAGGGCCACACAGATAACAGCAAGGTCAGATACTCCCTTATCATATCAGGAGCTTTTTTGAAATGGTAAATCATTCCCTGATGAGGAATGGAGACCAGGATGAAAATCTACACTGACTAATTGATTGACTAATCATGTTTCGATCCTATAAATAGGGGTCCCAAGAGAGAGTCCCTTTGAGCTCTCCTGGACCACAGTGAGCTGCAACCAGTTATCTCCCTCTGAGTGGGATGCCTCTTAGAGCCATTAAACTCTCAAAGTTTATGAAATAGGGGGATCATCTGCCCAGGCTATAACTGCTGCTCACTGACACTCAACCCTTCACCTGCTGAGGAATGCTGAGAAAGCTGACAGTACTACTTTTTACTGCACCTGAGGGAAATTCTTAGCATATGTATGTGTATATATGTATATACATCTATAAATCCACATATCTCATCCTAGTGTGTTGTGTTAATTTAGGTACTTGTTTGTACATTAGCTTCAAAAATCAAATGTTGTTAGAAGTTCTGTGATTAATTTTTAACAATACAATCTGCTGGTAAACTACATTTGTAACCCTTTAGAAATAAACCATTGATTAAAATTGGATTCAGACACACTCCTCTCCAAGACGAATTTTAGAAATTAAGGAGATCCGATCTGAACCTTGTGGCTCAATGGGACTCCTTCCCTTATCCCTTTTACCTTTAGTTCCTCTACCTCAATTTCCTTTTAAATTCTATTAGGTATTAACCATTGTCCAAATCTGAGAGTAGGACTAGATCCAGCTTCACCTAGGCTCCATCAGGAGTTTAGAAAGCAAGGGGGTATAGTCTGAGTCTTGTGACTCAAGAGACAATCTCCCCTATTCCTTTGTATTTTTGGTTTCTATATACATCATTCCAATTAAACACTGTATAAATCATTTTAACCCAATCCTATATAAATCATTGTCAATTCTGACACAAGCTCTTTTTGTATTTAATAGAGTGCACCTTGCCATCAAATTCTGTTTAATCACACATTTATACATTTCTATTAAAACTACTTTTGCTAATATCTTTGACAGTGATTTTTTTTAGCAATCCTGAACACTCTGGTTTCACAACAATGTTTTACAAATTAAAGGAGTACAAAAGATGCCTACATGGTCTAGACCATTTCTGTAACCCTCCTTTTTAACCTTCTTGTTTGAAGGTGGCAATAGAAAAATAATTAGTATTACTTATCAATAGAAAGATTATTTTTGTTTCCTTCAACATCCTATATAAAATTTCCTGCTTCCTTTGTTGAATTTAGAACTTCAAATTTACTGCATGACAAAACTCTATCTAAATGAAATCCACTCAGTGAAAAGGCAGATTTAGGATAAACGTTCAGTTTCATTATGAGAATAAAACTAAACACTTGAAACAGAATGCTTAGTCTTTTCAAATATGGATGTCAAAACAAGATGCTTATATGTAGTGTCCAAGAAAGCACATGACCGAAGGCTCGCTTTTGGTTTTGGCTACAGAAATTATCAGCTATGTCAAACCATCCTACAACATGGGTAAAATGTTAAGACCCATTGATTCAGAATTGCATTTACAAGAGAGATGTCAAAGCCAACAACAGAAGTACCCTTAGGATGGATAACGTCTACATCTGACCTCAGATATCCAAGCATGAAGATGACAATATGATTTCTAGAAACTCAAAACATTGTCAGGTTTTAACAGCATTCAATGCTGGAGAGCAAAAACCTTAATCCCAACTGTCCCTACAAAAAAACAAAGGAATATTTTTTTAATTTCTTTGAAAAAAAATCAAGATGAATAAGGGTAATACCAAATTTTATGCATGCAAACACTTTTTTTTTTCTTTAATGAAGCAGAGACATTTTGTTACTTCCATTTTGTTTTCTTATAAAAATAATTTTTATTAAGAATTGATTGCAGAAAGACATGACAGCTCAGAAAGTGTTTAAAAAGTAAGAACTAGCCTGATAGCAGCTTTGGAAAGTTGCAATGTATGAATCAAAGAGGTTACACTGTATCAGACACTGAGCAGAAAAAAACTATTGCATGAGGTCCTTCCTGGGTTATCAGTGAGCCCGGAATACCTTCTCACAGCAGCATGAAAAGCAGATGCTTCAGCTGGCACTGTCACCTATATCTTCACGTATCTCCAGGCTATTCCTTAGGGTATACAAGTGCTCTACCAGGCTGACAGGGTCTGGCAAGTTCCTAAATGTCTGGATAACATCAGATTTTCACGCCTGAGCCACTAAAATAAATTCCAGTTTACGAGGAGCAATACTGAATCACAAATTCCTGTGGTAACTGTCTATGTTGACCATCACCTTTAGCAAACAGTCTGGATGCAGGGTGCTTTTTATATTAATGGTATGGAGCATACTTCTGAAATGGAGGAGAAGAATAAAATTGCTGAGGTGAGTACCTCGAGAGAGGACGCCTTCAACACCGGAGAGGGGGGGAGATCAGCGTCCAGGAGCCTCAACTCAGAGCGGCGAGAGCCACCGAGGGAGCCTCAAGTCCGCGACAGGACCTGCCCAGGAGCCGGCAGCTCAGCTGACGGCAGCAGCTGACTCACACGGGGCGGAGCCAGGAGGAGCGGCACTAGCCCTGACTGGGTAAAAACCTGCCCAGGGCACGCTAGCGACCCGGAGTGCGGTGAGGCAGTTTAAGGTCAACGAGGGAGGGTCGAGGCAGTTCGCGCGGGCAGGCGAGCGGGATGGTGAGCACTCGCCTTATGACCAGAGCCCGGTCTGGGAGCTCTACTCTGGCTGCCCCGGCGGTGCCCCGCGTAGGCACCCAGACAGAGCCGATGAGAGGGGAGGCTGCAGTGCGGAGCTCGGGGTGTAGAGAGTGCCTGCACTGGTCTGGTGAGGGGAGGGTGCACAGTGGGCAGGGCTGCACTCGGTGCTCCCTGGTGGAGGTCCTCCTGCAGCAGGGGCTGAGCTGCGGGATGCTGTTAATAGACTGTGAGATGTCAGGGAAGCTGAGAGGAAGCAGGCCTCAAGCATCCCCTGCAGCTCATAGAGGAAAGGAGGCCATTAACCCAGGAAGCTGGGAAACAGCAACAAAAAAAAAAAACAACAAAAAAGGAAAAAAAAACAAACAAAAAAACCACAAACGAACAAAAAAAGGAGGAAGAGGACAGTTAAAAACAAGAAGCTTCTTCCTAAATCTGTTGTCTCCGCCCAGAACTGCTTTGCTGTCTTGCAGGGGCCTAACGGGGAAACACCCTTGCACCATGAACCAGCTGATGCACTGGTAAAGAAGATCACTACTGGTGCTGCCAGGAAAAAGCAGCGGGTCATAGCAGTAGGTGACTACCTTGAAAGGCACAGAGGCACCCGTCTGTTGGCCTGACCCAGTCTCAAGGGAGGTGTGTTGCCTACCAGGGTCACGGATCAGGGATGTGGCAGAGAGGCTGCCTGCTCTACTAAGTCCCACAGACTATTACCCACTTCTAGTGATTCATGTAGGTGATAATGATATAGACAGCTGTAGCCTAGAGAACATAAAGAAGGACTACAGAGCCCTGGGGGAGGTAGTTAGGGGCTCTGGAGCTCAGGTGGTCTTTTCATAAATTCTCCAGGATACGGGGAAGGACCCTAAAAAGGCTAGGAAGATTGGCCAGGTTAATAAATGATTAGAACAGTGGTACCATAGTCAGGGGTTTGGGTATCTAGAACATGGGATCAATTTGGGAGGCCAGGTCTACTGGGGGCTGGTGGAACTGGCCTAACGGAAAGAGTGCTTTTGGTAGGAGGCTTGCCAGACTGGTCAAGGAGGCTTTAAACTAGATGTGTTGGGGGAGGGGGGCATCATTCCATCCCAACACACCCAGTCAGTTGCCAGCACCTATAATAAATGCTCGGAGCAATGTAGAGATATTCCAGCCACTCCAGCCAATGAGCCGGCTTCATTTGGAGCTCGGCTCAGATGCCTCTATACAAACATCTGTAGCATGGGGAACAAAAAAGAGGAATTAGAGTTGTGTGCACGTCTACAGGGGTATGACATAATAGGTATCACAGAATCATGGTGGGATGGCTCCTACAACTGGAGTGTCGGAATGGAAGGTTACAGGCTCTTTAGAAAAGACAGGCCCAACAGATGGGGAGGGGGAGTTATGTTAGGGATAGGCTGGAGAGTGTGGAACTCTGTTCGGGGACAGGTGAGCAGTCAACAGAGAGTTTGTGGGTCAGGGTTAAAGGGAGAACAGTGTTGGGAGACATTACTGTGGGGATCCGTTACAGACTGCCTGATCAAGAGGACCCTGTGGATGAAGCACTCTATAGACAGATAGGAAAAGCCTCACGCTCACAGGCCCTTGTTCTCATGGGGGAATTCAACCACCCTGATATCTGTTGGAGGGATGGTATGGCCTGGCACAAGCAATCCAGGAGGTTCCTCGATTGTGTGGAAGACAACTTCCTTCTGCAAGTAATAGAGGAGCCAACAAGGAGAGGTGCCACTTTGTGCTCAACAACAGGGAAGGGCTGGTTGGAAATGTGACGCTCCAGGGCAGCCTTGGTTGCAGCAATCACAAGATGGTCGAATTTGAGATCCTCAGGACAGTGAGAAGAGTGTGCAGCAAGCTCACTGTCCTGGACTTCAAGAGAGCAGACTTTGGCCCCTTCAGGAACCTGCTTAGTAAGGTTCCATGGGATATAGCCCTAGAGGGCAGGGGAGCCCAAGACTGTTGGTTGATGTTCAAGGATCATCTGCTACAAGCTCAGGAGTGTTGTGTCCCAGCCAGAAGAAAGTGCAGCAGGAGTGCCAAGAGACTTCCTTGGATGGCTAAGGAGCTGCTGATGAAAATTTGAAGGAAAAAAGAGGCTTATAATAAGTGGAAGCAAGGACAGGCAGCCTGGGAAGAATACAGGGATGTTGTCCGGGAAGCTAGGGACCAGGTTAGGAAAGCTAAGGCTCAGTTAGAATTAAACTTGGCTAGGGATGTTAAGGATAACAGGAAGGGATTCTATAGATACATTGCAAATAAAAGACAGACCAGGGATAACATAGGCCCTCTCTGGAAGCTATCAGGAGAACTGACTACCCTGGATTTGGAGAAAGCTGAGATTCTTAATGACTTCTTTGCCTCAGTCTTCACTGGCAAAGGCTCTGACCACACCACCCAAGTCTTGGAAGGCAGACGCAGGGACTGTGAGAATGAAGACCTTGGGCCCACTGTAGGAGAGAATCTGGTTTGAGACCATCTTAGGAACCTGAACATACAGAAGTCCATGGGACCTGATGAAATCCATCCATGGGTCCTGAAGGAGCTCGCAAATGAAGTTGCTAAGCCACTGTCCATCATATTTGAAAAGTCATGGCAGCCAGTTGAAGTTCCCAATGACTGGAAAAAGGGAAGTATAACCCCCATTTTCAAGAAGGGGAAAATGGATGACCCAGGGGATTACAGACCAGTCAGTCTCACCTCTGTGCCTGGCAAAATCTTGGAGCAGATTCTCCTGGAAGGCATACTAAGGCACATGAAAAACAACAAGGTGCTTGGTGACAGCCAGCATGGCTTCACTAAAGGGAAATCCTGCCTGATCAATTTGGTGGCCTTCTATGATGGGGCTACGGAACTGATGGACAGGGGTAGAGCAGATGATGTCATATACTTGGACTTGTGCAAAGCGTTTGTCACTGTCCCACAGTGACATCCTTGTCTCAAAATTGGAGAGACATCAATTTGATGGATGGACCACTTGGTTGATAAAGAACTGGCTGGATGGCCACAAACAAACAGTTGTGGTCAATGGCTCAATGTCTGGCTGGAGACCAGTAACGAGTGGTGTCCCTCAGGAATCGGTGTTGGGACCGGTCTTGTTTAACATCTTTGTTGCTGACATGGACAGTGGGATTGAGTGCGCCCTCAGCAAGTTTGCCGATGACACCAAGCTGTGTGGTTCGGTTGATATGCTGGAGGGAAGGAATGCCATCCAGAGGGACCTTGACACGCTTGTGAGGTGGGCTGATGCCAGCCTCATGAAGTTTAACCATGCCAAGTTCAAGGTCCTACACCTGGGTTGGAGAAATCCCAGACACAGCTACAGGTTGGGCAGAGAAGTGATTCAGAGCAGCATTGTGGAGAAGGACTTGGGGCTGTTGATCGATGAGAAGATGAACATGAGCCGGCTTCAGTGTGCACTTGCAGCCCAAAAAGCCAACCGTATCCTGGGCTGCATCAAAAGGAGCGTGACCAGCAGGTCAAAGGAGGTGATCCTGCCCCTCTACTCTGCTCTTGTGAGACCTCACTTGGAGTATTGTGTGCAGTTCTGGTGTCCTCAGCATAAAAAGGACATGAAACTGTTGGAACAAGTCCAGAGGAGGCCATGAGGATGATCAGGGGACTGGAGCACCTCCTGTATGAAGATAGTCTGAGAAAGTTGGGGCTGTTCAGCCTGGAGAAGAGAAGGCTGGGTGGAGTTCTCATAGTAGCTTTCCAGTATCTGAACGGAGCTTATAAGGATGCTGGGGAGGGACTCTTTATTAGGGACTGTAGTGTTAGGACAAGGGGTAACGGGTTAAAACTTAGGGGAAGATTAGATTGGGTGTAAGGAAGAAGTTCTTTACTGTGAGGGTGGTGAGGCACTGGAATGGGTTGCCCAAGGAAGTTGTGAATACACCATCCCTGGCGGTATTCAAGGCCAGGTTGGACAGAGCCTTGGGTGACATGGTTTAGTGAGATTTGTCCCTGTCAATGGCAGGGGGTTTGGAACTAGATGATCTTAAGGTCCTGTCCAACCCTAACTATTCTACAATTCTATGATTTTATGATTCTAAAATAGCAATTTGTATACCAAGATAAATCCTAAGATAAATGAAAGGGCAGGGAATGCCGGAGTCAAATGAGCAGCATGGTGGCAGATTAAATACTGTGTTGTTGATAAGGTAATGCTGCAGATCCTAAGCAGCTATTTGAACAAGTCATATGTGTTCTGCTTTCCTAATTTACAGTGAATGCCATAGAATGAAGATCTGTACAACAGTGGTTAAAAAAACCCGAAGCAACAAATAAGATATTATCACATAAAAGGATGGGACAGACTGTCTTTCTGAAAATATTGTGGTATCAGTGATGTGCCCTCAGCTACAGCATGTGCTCAGTTCTGGTCAATCTTTTTCAAAAAGAATAAAGAAGATATAGAAATAGTTGATGCAAATCGCTAACAGCATGGGAAATTTCTGTGATGAGAGATTGCCAACACTGTTTGTCTATCTTGGGAAAGAGAGAAATTTAAAAGGATATGACCATAGACAATCCTGAATGCTATATGAAAAAACAAACAAACAAACAAACAAACAACCCAAACAACAACAAACAAAACAGGTATTTTTCTTTACAGTTACACTTTCTCCTAAAACAGAAATTAGTAAGTCTTCGGTGAAAATGAAAGTCTACAGACATAACCCAGGAGGGTTTGGGGGGTGGGAGGATGGGATGCAAAATTTAATAGTAGAACTCACTGCCAATGGTGTTTAAAGTTTTGCTCAATGCTGGAATCATTTAAGCACATATGTAGGCAAGGAGAGCAGACACCATTGCTGTGATGGTTTAGACATCTTTCAGACTGCAGAGAGGCCATGGATGTCTTTGCTGCCCTTCTCACAGTGCCCAACACATGGAGCCTGGGACCCACTCTGTGTCGTCAGGGCAGCAGATCCTCCTGCAGCCCGGGCCCCAGTATCCCAGGCAGTGAGATGTAGCTCCCAATTTCAGTGTTGTGCTTTGGTTCAGATGAGAGACAGGCAGGCAAACATATTGTGGAGACAAGGAGAAAGAAGGGAAGTAAATTTTTATCACTTGCTGTTAAAATAGTCTTAGCACACAAAGATATAAGGTTTGGATATATAGTGATAATGCGCCATTCTGGACCTGATACACAACAGTTTGAAGCATGTACATTTAGACATGAGCAATATCATCTATTGGAGTAAAAATAGTAATTTATAAAATCACTGTCTCCAATCACAAACTAAGTATTAACTAATGAACACAAACCCCTCACTGTTTGAAAGTTTTTTTCATAATTGTCCATTGTGAATGTTCTTACATTTTTGTTCCTAAAGGACTATTTCTTAAAGCATGCCTGCTGTGAGATGCAGGATGTTGGACTGGAAGAACAATTCATCCCAACCAACTTTTCCGATCTTTCCACATTCTTAAAATATGTGTCACTATATAACAGTAAATAGTGTAGTGATATAAAATTATGATTAGAATCACTGAATCAAAGAATCAGCTACGTTGGAAAAGACCTTCAGGATCATGAAGTCCAACCTCTACCCCAGGAGGACTGCCAAGTCCACCACTAGACCATGTCACTGAGGGCCTCATCTACACCGTTTTTGAGCACTTCCAGGGATGGTGATTCCACCACTTCCCTGGGCAACCTGTTCCAATGCCTGAGCACCCTCTCTATGTAGAATTTTTCCCTAATATACAATCTAAACATTCCCTGGCACAGCTTGGGGCCATTACCTCTTATTACTTGGGAGAAAAGACCAACCCCCATCTCACTATAAACTCCTTTCAGGTAGTTGTAGAGAGAAATAAGGTCCCCCCTAAGCATTCTCTTTTCCAAACTAAACACCCCTAGGGTTTCAAGGAAAGTAGGAGAAATAATGTCATCACCATATCATAAAAAAAAAAACATATAAAAATAACTAAGAAAAATCAGTGCCCAGCTCAGAAAAGAGTTTGGATAACTGTGATGGTCAAGAGACTCTTCTTGTTTGTCTCAACAACTAAAAGACAGCAAGAACTGACAGGTCATTATCGCTCCTGCAAACAGCAGAGGGGCAGAGCAGCGATCCCACTTCAAGGTGGAGATGCTTTTCTGTGTTGTCTGCCCTGAGGCCAAGATCAACTGCCCCGGCAACAAATTGTCTTGAGACAGTGCAACAGACAAAGAGGCTGCCAGGGCAAAACGTGAACTGGGTCTGGGGCTCACCAGGTACTCCTGCAAATGGGTCTCCGCTTGTAGGAGGGTTCCAAGAGAGCCTGATCCTATAAAAAGTCAAATGTCTTTCAAACGTGTGCATGCACCCCTCCATCCTCGACTCCAGCAGACTCACTGAGTACAAGGACCACAAGGAATCCAAGGACTACAACTTGAAAGGACTACAAATGAAAGAATTTCTGTGGTAAGCTTATTTCCTTCCTTTCCTTCCTTTCTTTCCTTTCCTTCCTTCCTCCCTCCCTCCCTCCCTCCCTCCCTCCCTCCCTCCCTCCCTCCCTCCCTCCCTCCCTTCCTTCCTTCCTCCCTTCCTTCCTCCCTTCCACCCTTCCACCCTTCCTTCCCTCCTTCCCTTCCTTCCTCCCTTTCACCCTTCCTTCCTTCCTTCCCTTCCCTCCCTTCCCTCCCTCCAAACTTGGCAAGACTTTTGTTCCTCCTGACACAGTTTAGGGAAGTTTTACAATAAAATAAATTGTTGATTCATTTTTCAGCCTCAGGAGGGCCTGCGGTTTCTCCTGCAAACCACGCAGAGTATTGTAAAGGGTCAACTCCCCCACACCAGCTGAGCAGGATGCACAAGCTCTGTCAGAGATTTATATTCTCATTGAAAGAGAAATGGCTCATTTGAAGAACATATCTGCCATTTAAAAAGCTGCTAGTGAAAGTCCTGGTTTACTGTATCTTTTAAATGAGCAAATAAAGGTCTTAAGAGCTTCAGATGCAGATGAGTGATCATAATCATCCCTCAAAAAGCAAGGAAAATCTTCCTGTGATTTTTATTGATGTGAGAAACTTTTGGCTTATTCCAGAGCAATGCAGGGGCTACCAGAACAGCATATGGAATGAAGCGCGAAGCAAATGAAAATATGGGAGACTAGTTCCTGAGACTGAAGCACAAGCACTGAGAGAGGAAAGAAGTTAATTTAAATGAAAAGCAATTTAGAGTTTTACTCTTATTCACATGCTGAGAAAAGGCTGAAGCAAATTGATTTGCGGAATCTATATTTAAAAAGTGAAAGGAAAAAAACATCCAAACATAAAGTGACAATAAACAAAGTACACATTTCTTTCTGCAAACACAAGAGAGAGTTGAGAAAAGGTTGCAACAGAGAAAAGCATGTAACCTGTAATGGCAACAAATGGTACTGCTTTAGAGTCACATCATTCACTCAGGAAGGAATTAAATACTGGCATCTCCCAAACTTGATATTCAGCTCAGCCCTGCAAAATCTTTGAAGGTAGCTAGAAAGGATGCACAAGGAGTTATTAAGTGATAAAAATCTTACATGGCAAAAGGAACCCATAACGTTTCAAAAGGGACAATTTCATGAACAACACAGTTCTCAAAGGTAATAAAACTGAGCAAGGGGGAGTAGAAGAAATAAAAGAGAAAGCATCAATACTTTTTAATGTGTTATTAATTTTAAGCTACTCTGAAGACCTGTTGTTTTATAAAGTTGTTCTTTAGTGTCAGGCTGCTCATTTTCTTTTTTAGGAAAAACTGATGGGAAGTTCACTCCAAAATCACAGGAATATATACAAAAGCCTTTTCTCCGAGTAGTAAATGAGTCTGTATGTAGAAAAGAGCAGTCTGATGGACACATAAATTCTGGCTGTACTAGGGACCTAAGTACATGCACAGTTCTGGGACTATCCGGATATATTGCCCAGGAGGGGACAAACAGTCTTGTGAGAGTGAAGAAAGTTGTGATTAAGGACTGTTTTAGGTCTGCATGAAGGGTGGATATCTTAGATATCTTGGCTGGATGTCTTAGGGATTGGACTAGATGACCTTTTGTGTTTCTTTCCAATACAAACTGTTCTATGATTCTGTGATTCTGTGATCTGGCAGGGATGATTTTACAGAGAATGTGAATGAGCAACGAGTAGCGAAGAGATAGCAGCCCATGGTAATGAGATTTCTGGCTTAAATTCCTACCTTGAAATACTTTAAACTCTGCAATGTAGGATGTTATTTTTTATTGAAAATCTATTCTCTAAATACAAAACAGAACATGTATTTTGCACTAAATTGACTTAATTTTGCAGCTTAAATTATTGCAATTTTGTTAGTTTATATCTGCTAAGAAAAGCAACTTGGAATTTTTATTTCAAAATAATCATGTTTAAAAATCCTTGATATGTGACTTATATTGTAAGAAGACAGCAGAAGGAAATGAAAAACCCCGAAAGATAGAGATAATAGAAGTTCTTGTTATAAGAAATGTACATTTTATGCACCAGATGTCATTTACTGTATGCTTTTCCTGAGTATTGAGCATTTGGGAAAAGGAACATTAGCATTAGTAATGTTGGCTTGGTGACTTTTAGGAGACACATTTTAGACATATCCTGGTCCACTTCCTTCCTTATAACATTACTTGGTTAAGTCCTCTAGCTAAGGTTTGGCAGATCTGATGAAAATGACAGCAATACTGGGAAGGGAAAAAAAACCAAACCAATCACAGCTTTTTAAAAATATCTTCTCATTATATAATGCTGCAAACGCTCTTGACTTGGAGCCAATGCCAATACTGGCAATGCAAACCACGATCAGAACACCATTTCCTCATTTCCTTTTTCCAACACCATAGCTCTTCCCTTCTTGTTACTGGGGTAAAGCCATTGCTCAAACACTGCTGAACCTTAATTGTGTATCAGATCCAGGAGTTTAAGGGTTACTCTGATATGTCCTAAGGCTGATTACTTTCTTATGTGCTTTCTTCAAACAGAAAGACCTTCAAAACCCTGGTCATTAGGGCACTGATCCTTATAGGTTAGCATCAACTCTCTCTCAGAGTTGTAAAAATCCATATTCTAGTTTTTGTCCTTATACGCTAAAGTAAGTTTCTCCCTGGTTTCTACTCATTAGTCTTTGTCCAGTGCAGAAGCACTGGAGCATGAAGGTTTTTATTCCTTTTTTTTTTTGAAGATACGTTCAGCCATGATGGTGTTTCTCATTAGCTATATCAACATGTGTTTTAATTCTCACAAACCTCTTGGGCATAATGCTGTTTTTCTCCAAGGAGTTGATTATGCATTGTTTGAAAACAAGTATTTGCTGTCAATGCAGTGCCTTCAGACAATGCAGAAAATTACATAGCTATGCTCTGGGAAGGGTAAAGAAAATCAGGCACTTCAGTCTACTTACAGTGTGCCCATGTCATTAATTTCTTTGCTAAAATGTCTCTCTTTTCTAAAATTATTTATTTTTTATATAGAAATCTTTCTTCTCTCAGCATTTCATTTTCCTGCCCATGGATCTGTCATGCTATTATTGTCCAGAACTGGACACAACAGTCCACCTGAGCACAAAGGCATTATTACATCTGCAGTATTATTTTTGACTCCATTATCTTTAGCTATGTTTACCTCTTTGGTCATTGTTTTGCTTTGGTGTGACTGACACTAGTCATCATACTACCTGTTTACTATGGCAGCATGCTGACTTTCCCTAAGCTCTTGATTTTTTCTAGCTATGCCCTGTCTAAATGATTTGTACCTAAAAGGGTGGTCTGATCACCACTGCATATGGACTGGAAGGATGCCATCTGAGTGATCCAGAAATGGATTTTGTAAAGTGAATGTGTTCATAGAATCATTGTTCGAATGCCTCGCCACCTTCATGATGATAAAGAGCTTCCTTATATCTAACCTAAACTTCCCCTGTTTTAGTTTAAACCTACTACCCCTTGTCCTACTGCTAGAGCCCCTGATTATGACCCCCTCTCTAGCATCCTTATAGGCCCCTTTCAGACACTGGAAGGCTGCTATGGGGTCTCCAAGCCTTTTCTTTTCCAGGCTGAACAGCTGCTACTTTCTCAGCCTGTCCAGTTGAACCTTATGTTTTAGTTGTGGCTGAGGCATGACTGAGGCAGAAATGTATCTTTGGAAATTACTCCTTTTAATTTGAAGAAGCAGGGAACATATAACCCAGAGACTAAATGAACATGCTGCTACTGAGCTGCTGGCGTACCTGTGCTGCTTACATTGACCTACATTCTTTATCACATTTCCTTTATAATATTCCATCGAATTGTTAGCCAGTCAGAGCTTCATGATAATGGTGGTCAACAGGTAATATAATACATACAGAAAACAATCCCACATCTTAGCTAAACAGGCAACAGTCAAAAGTAACAGCTTCATAGTCAGGAAATTAAAAAGTGCAAATTCTGACAAATGCATCTGTATTTATAGCTGTACAAATGCATTTAATTCAGTCCATTTGTGCACCTACCTACCTTTTATATACGCAGATCTAAAAGTTGTAGACATCAGTAACTGGGCACTTCTCATTTAGACTCTTTTTTTCTTTTTTTTTCCTCCTACATTTACTATTTTCACTGCTACATTTTGAAAGAGATAATAGAATGAAATTTTTAAGAAAAATAAAAAAGCTCAGTGAAGCTTGCATTTCCTTCATCTTAATGTTCAAAGCAGGTAGTTAGCTTTATTTCAGGCTTCCTTTTTCTTATGCTTTTCTCTGCACTTATGCCCAAGGCAAATGTCAGCTACATGGTTTGCATAATTAGTGCCCTTTGTCCAGGTGGAGTCTATATGCCTAAATCCAAAACTTCAGTACTCAAAATCATCACAAAATCTGCCAACTATCTTTTGAGTCACCAAGTGCCTGTGGACACCTGTATTTTTAATGTTATTATCCCTGACTTGCCTCTTTTTGACTCTTCATCTTTACCTTCAGATAGATGATCTGAAGTGTCTTTGGGCTTGTCAGGGTTTTATGCAGGAGTCCACAAAGTGTTCCCCATACTACTTTCTCTTAGGGTGCTTTGATAGGCTGTGGTGGCTTGACCCTAGCTGGACACCAAATGCCCACTAAGGCTGTGCTTTCACTCCCCTCGTCAGCTAGAAAGGGGAGAAAATATAATTAAAGGCTTGTGGACTGAGTTAAGGACAGGGTCCATCTTGGAGCCAGCTGACATTGTCTCTGGCTGACACGGGGAGCTTCTATCAGCTTCTCACAGGAGCCACCCCTGTAGCCCCCTGATACCAAACCTTGCCACACAAACACATAGGCACAGCTCTGTGCATCAGCAGTCGCTGGAGGAGGTGCCAGCATCACTTCTTCAGGATGTGAAGTAATCCTTGGGATATTTCTCTCCAAACTTCAGTGGTGCTTTAACCATATTTCCCATGAAAGTGCCTAAGCAGAAAAGCTATTTACAGGATGGAAGAGAAAGGAGTGTGGGAGGGAAGTATTTATTTCCTTCTATGAAAAAAAAGGCCATGTTTCATGGAATAATAAGAGGAGTGGGGAAAGCAGAAGTGAAAACAATGTTTTTTAAATAGTGACTCTACTTTTAAATAGTCCAAAATCTACTTCCTGAACATGGACTTTGTGTGCATTTTACATGAAACACTAACTGGATAAAACAACAGTGTGATTTTGGGAGTGTCTCATAGGAAACAAGGAAACAGTTCCCCCGCTGCAGTTGCTGGGTGAGGGAGTCATCACTTGTTTAACTCGCTGTTCTCAGTGTGGTGAGTCCTTATGAAACAGAGCCAACAAGAGGGAGATTGAGAGATCCTTCCTCTGTTAAGTACAGCTTATGTCATGATAGTAGTCTCCTAGGGATCGTTCAGATCCCTTTCTTTGACCACTTTTCAAACATATGGCTGAGGTTCTAGTCCAGTTTTGGGAGAATGGAGCTAGCTAGATTTAGCAAAGAGGATGTGGATGCAAATGTCAGAATTGCGTCAAACAGCTTTTAGATACCTGCTTTTACCTGCTCCTTCTCCTTCCACCACTGTCCTCTCCCTTTTTGTTACTCATATAGATGCCAGAGCCATAGATGCTAATACAATGCATCAGTCTTTAAAAACCAAGATTGAGCAGGCAAACACCTAGAAATAAGCATGAAAAAAACAAAAACAAACAACCCAAAACCCCACCTTAATGGAAAGCAGACTTCATAGCCTCCCTTCAGTCTCTTTTCCCTAGACTTTTGACATCTCTCTTGAGGTGTCATGCAGATGCTTCTGTCTATCTGGAAGCCAGTTTAAAGAACTCAGCATAGAAAAACCTGGTTTTATCTAAAATGCTCTCTCAGCAGGTGGGAGGCCTGGGTTAAATTTCCCCGCCAAATACAAGAGATTAAGCTCCATGCTTGCTGTGCTCTAGAAGCCTGCCATAATCACAAGGCTATAGGCACCTAATTCAGAGTCCTTGATTCTTCTCTTTGACACTGCAGTGCCCTAGACTATAGGATGCTTTTATCAGTGTGTACATCTGGGTCTTTACCACTGGCAGCTCCTTATGTTTCACTTCCACACTGTGAGGTCTGCAGTAATAGTGTTCATGCAACAGGAATAACCCCTCCAACACTTGGAATTTAAGGATTTCTGAATCATGTCTCTTACCCTCAGTGCTGTAGAATCAATCAAAGGAATGAAGAAAAAAAAAAAAAGGTTATACATAGTAGAGCTGCTACAAAATCATTCTTTGCTATATATTTCATTTCTATAGAGAGAAGTCATAATATCACAGTGGGATTCACTGAAAAACAAGTTTGCCTTGGCTTTTGATCCAGAGTGGGAATTATCCCAATGTTTTTTATTTGGAAGTCTATGTCATTTCAAGAAATTCTGGTTACATTTTCACTTTATTCTCAAATCATTTGACCATCAGACTCAGAAATGGATGCATTTTTCTGATTGGTTCTGTCTGGCTTTTTATTTTTTTAATTGCAAGAAATAAAGAAACCTGAAGCAATGAAGATCAAAGAAGTTTAACTTAATACTAGTCTGAGTCATCCAAGTCTACACTATTCTCTGCAATGGAAATGGGTAAGTAAATGAATGATACTTCTCAAACTTCTCCTCTCAGTTTAACAACAGAGAGACAATAAAACCTTTTGCTAGAGTTACTAATAAGGACATTTCACTGGAAATTTTGAAAGAAGAGAAGCACAGGGTCATATAGTGATGTTTCTCATTTTACTTGAGCAAACCCCTATTAAAATGAAAAGGAGAGCTCCCTAAGCCTGAGTGAACCAAAGTCATTAGAGAGTATAATTTGTAATTTCTTAGTAAGGGTGAAGTTCCCATAAATGATCCAGAGCCAAACCCTCAGGAAGTATTTAAGTGCCTAAATTCAGTGACTAGGAATGGCAGCCAGCAAGTGCTCAGAGGAAGCTTTCCATGACTGGCTGGGTGCCCCAACCTCAGGACATCAGCACGAGGAAATATCCCCATTACACACCAACCATGAGACAGGAAGGTGGAAAAGTGGAGATGACAACTTTGACATGGCAGCTACACAAGACCATTGAAGGTATATTGCATGTCTGTGGCAAGGTGCTGGCAATGGGGAGATGTAGGGGTGGCCACTTTGGGAAGAGGTCTCAGCTGCCCCATGCAGGATACAGCCATGCCAGCCAACAGATCCACCTCAGGGCAAAGCTGAGCCCATCAGCCAAGCCAGTGGTGCCTCTGGGAAAACATATTCAAGAAAGGACAAAAAGTGCTGGACAGGCAGAGGAGGAGAGGAAAAACAAGTGTGAAAACCAGCAGTGGTAACGATGAGATCAGAGGAGGAAGTGCTTTAAGCACAGAAGCAGATTTTACTGACAGGGACTACAGCCTGTGGAGGACCTATTCTGGAGCAAGATTATCCTGAAGGATAATGGGAGGAAGGAGTGGTAGAGAGGAGATGTTACGGGTGATCAAGCCCATCTCCACTTGGAAAGGAGAGAGGAGTTGAGAGTGAAGGAGCACAGTTAAACATGGAAAAGGGGGGAGGAAAGATATTGTATAAATATTTGTTTTTTTGTTTCTCACTACCCAAATCTAAATTAATTGAAAATTAATTAAATTAATTTTCTCCATCTTGAGTCTGTTTTGCCCCTAATGTTATCTGGTAAATGATCTCTTTGCCTTTATCTCATCTCAGAAGCTTTCTGCTCCTGTGACCCTGAGGAGGGGGAGTATATGTTAACAGCTGTGTGGGCCCAGGCTAACCCACCACAGAAGGTTAGCAACACATGCCCATGAAAACCCTTAGCCAGCCCTGGGCTTCCTAGAAAAGGAGAGAGATGGACTTACTGGAGAGAGTACGGCTAAGGGCCCCTAACACGGTGGACTGGAGCATCTCTCCTTTGAGGAAAGGCTGAGAGAGCTGAGACTGTTCAACCAGGAGAAGAAAAGCCTCAGGGGTATATAAATACTGGAAGGGAGAGTGTAAGACTGCAGAGTCCAGTGGTGCATAACAGGACAAGAGGCAGTGGGCACACACTGAAACACAGGAGGTTCCCTCTGAACATCAGGAAAGACTTTCACTGTGAGGTTGACACAGTGCTGGAGCAGGTTGCCCAGAGACTTTGTGGAGTCTCTATCCTTGGAGACATGTATTCAAGACATCTGGATATGATCCTGGGAAAATGGCTGTAGATGGCCCAGAATAAGAAAGGGGGCTGGACAGGAGAAGATGACCTCCAGAAGCCCCTTCCAACCTCAACCATTCTATGATTCTGTAGAAGTGCCAAAAGGTGAAAAAGAAGATTTCATCTTTCCTAAAAATAGAAAAGTGACAGGATGTGAAGTCCTTTAAAGATCTCTTACTTGTTATGACAGAAATTCAACAGAAAAGTCATCACTTTGCAAGAGAAATGTTGAACTAAGACTTGACTGAAATCTCGGTAGGCTATATTGATTAACTCAGAAGTTTTAAATGCAGTGGCTTGCGCCATTTTTACATAAGCTGATGAAAGGAGAATGAAGGGATGAAAATGATCATTCTCACCTTCTTAGGACATTCAGATAGTATTTCTAATTTAGCCAGAAGAAATGGTATCTATCACTTTGTAAAAGCCTGTAGTTTATCATTTACAACTACAAGTTTCACCTGCCTCTTCTTAATTTATATGACAAGCTGATAAAAGATCTTTGTCATCATTACTGAACATGCTTGCACTTTTATATAGTCTCCATAATTTTATTTAATGTGAACATTAAACTAGATGAACTACAATTTCTTTGTTAATATAGTGTACCCAATGAGTAATGTATTTCATCCAACTATCAATGCATACATACAGTATTACTAGATGCCACCTCTCTTTAGAACAGATTTTTTTTCTTTTAACATGTTTTTGTCACCAAAGTAGAAAACAAAATGAAGTAACACATTCCAGTTGTCACTGACATTTTGCATTGCACTTCAATCTTGCAGTAACTTCATTATTTTTTTTTTGACTCCTAGGCTTTCTATTTCCCACTTTTGTACAATTACATAAATCAGGTACTCACTTAGAAGCACTACCAACTGAAATTACACTGCCTATGCTTATTGAATTTGTTTTGAAAGTAGAGATTTCACAGATGAACTCTGCACAGCAGACCTGTTCTCCATCTCTGTAGTGGCAGCTAGCAGGTAATCTCTTGGTAATACTCCTATCCTATTGACTCTGTTGACTGACCAGGTTTGTTCAAATGTCAGAAACTTCCAAGAAGCCCAAGTATTTCATCTGTTTCCACTTAATCTTCCAGTTAGGCAAGATTCTCCAATATTTATAATTTTCCCTTTGCCAACATACAGTGGCTGCTTTTTCCAATTAAATGTTAAGTGTTGCTTCATCCTATATCAAGTGAGGGCAGACAACCTTTTAAAATATTAAGTAAATTTTTACCTGTTCTGATATCTACAACAACTCTTTTAAACATTCAAAATGCCTTCTATCATTCAGTCCCATATTTTGCAAAATGCTATTCCAGCCTCTTTGATGCAGTGTCTGTTTTGGAATCTTTTAAAATGTTACCTATTTTCAAGATCTTCTAGAAGTAGAAATAAAAACATTTCAGGTTTTTAGTGACATCAATATATAGAGTGTGGACAACATGTTCACTTTCTACCAATATCCTTGACAGTCTACCTCACTTCTTAACTGCTGGCTGTATTTCTATGATTTAAAAATCTTCTTTGCATAAAGAAGAGCATATATTTTTCTGAGTCTTACAAAATAAACCGTGGTAAAAAAAAGTAGATAGACCTTGAAAAATGTCTATTATGTGAATTATTGGACACATTTGAATATTCAAAACCTACTGTGACATATCATTAACATTTTAAAAGTGTCCTGATACTTGGAGAAGTAACATTATTGTATCTAAAATACGTTTGCCATAGAAAGTCAGTGAATATTGTTCCTGTTTTATCAAGGATATTTTGTCAGAGCCCATACCAACCCCTGAATTCCTTGGCATGCAGATAGTAGGAAGTATCAGTCTACCGCCTATAGCCCTGTCATCTTTGGCTTATAGTTTTTACTTATATTTTAAAATCACATACTTTTTTCCTCTTTAATGTTTAATTTTTTTCTACAAATAACCTGGCTTCCAAGGCCCATCTCTTTAAGTACTTGGGCATAAGTTTGTATCCTCAGTTAGACACCTAATAAAATACTATCATTTTCAAGGCTGTCATTTCAGCTGAAGTGTAACTTACAGATCTCTTAAGTAGTACAGATGTCTATTGTGCTCCTGAGTATTTTTGCAAATCTATGCAGGTGCTGATGTTGCCTTGTAACTAATTAGTTGCTTAGAACTTTATCTCAAAACTAAAATCAAGTGGGGCAAATTAGTCGCAAAAACTGTATCTGATGACTGAATCCTAATTCATTGGCATGCTGAGATCAAGCTTTATAGATGCTGCGTGCAAACCTTGGCTTAGAGTCGCAGAAGATCAGCAGAGTTTATTTAAAACATAAGGCAATGTAAGGTTACGTAAGGTAACCTAACGTAACATAACAAACGTACATCTAGACATGCTGATGTGTCTCTAAATTGTAAATATTGCCTGTTAGTGGTGCAGGTGTCAAACTGACACCAGTCAAAAAATGATCTACATAGGCAAGTCTGAACTGACAGCATATAAAAAACAGTTGTCCTTGAAAGAGCAGAGAAGTTAGGCCTAGTTTGGCTTAGTTTAAGGGTTCCAAAATTTAAATTGCATTTTATTTAATGGGGTCATTTTCCAATACATTTAAAATCCTAAAGATTTCATTTCAAATGCCTTTACTATAAGGCAGGAAAAATCCTAGTCCTTGAAGTAGCCGAAGCCAATTTTATAGCTTTGCTGCTACTATTAGTAGGACTAGGTTTATAACCCACATTTCCTAAGCATGTGAGAGATATTTTGGTAGGCTTAGGTTTGCTAATTCCTCATGTTTCTTGATTTCATTTACCAAGTCTGGAAAACCACAGAGCAGAAAAATGTATAACGAGGATCTTCAAAGTGTGAATTTAGTTTTCACGCTATTAAAGAAATTGTCACTTTGTGTACAAGACATGTAATTCTAACCCCAGAAAGGATCCTTTTCTCTTTGTATTATATCAGAAAATAAAGCACGCTGCCTGGAAAATCTTTAAAGTCTCCTTTTCGTTTTTCCTTTCTTTTACCCTTCCATTTTCGCTTTCTTTTTCCCTTTCCCTTTTTAACATTAAGGGCAGTTCATATCCCAAAATATTGGTTTTGATGGATCTTGGGATATAGATAAAGTAGTTAAAGCTCACAAATGAAGATAGAGCATTGCCTCAATGAAGTGCCAAAGGCCACCCTTAGCCAAAAAAAGAAAGAGTACTTAGCAGACGTGCCGCCTTCATGGAGCCTTGATGACCCCTTGAGCCATACAGCTTACCTTCTGGAATATCCATTGTCACACCTTGCAAAGAAAAGGAGTAGCATATACTTCTTCCAGCACATATTTCTGATATGTAGATTTATTGTTAACTCCTTCCTCCTTCAGAATGTCTTTAGCTTTGCTTGGATATGTGACTTGAGATTCAGGGTGAGAGGGGAGAAAGGAAGTAATGAAAAATTCTCTGCTTAGATGAATAGGGAATAACTATCTGTTAAACTAAACCGAACTAGTAAGATGAGTTTAAACTTAATTAAAACATAACTAAGACTTACGTGAGCTGTCAGAAGACTTACAAGGGTATCCTAGGCCCACAAGTTACTTATGGGTTGAAAAGTAATATTTATTATACCTTGAAAGCCGTAAAGCAGCTATCTAAGGTATGCCAACTATTTTATGAAGCAGCAAGTGCCAAATGGAGGTTCAGGCTTTCAAGCACAACTTCCATTTATGCATAAGTGACTTGCACAGTCAGACAGCTGCAACATTGGTCCTGCTCATTAACAGCATTTTTTATGAATGTAGTAGTTAGGCATCTGAAAATCCCATTTGTCATTGTGCTTCAGATTTGTTGGTTAATCATGTCTTTAAATCAAATTAAATAAATACGTTTTCTGTTGTGCAGTTGTTTTGACAAAAGTGAAGGATGAGTCGCAGTCAAGTTGGAAATTTGATCCATATCTACTTTATGATCCATTATAGCAAAATGTTGGGCCCCATTCAGTAGGAACTATAACTATTCAGTGTTACAGTTGGCAGAGAAGAAAGCTGTGTTTCATTTAAATAGGTGGTGAAAGCAGAGGATAAACAGGAGTGTACAGGATGTCTCTTTAGGCTATTTCTCCAGGTCTAATTAATGCTTGATAAAGTTTTTGCATAGAGTAATTAATTCAGTGTATAAGCTATTCACCTACTGTATTTACAGGTGCAAAATGACTGCCTAAACAAAAGACAGGGTTTAAGTAGCTAGGGGCCTCGCACCCTCCTCCAGGAAAACAAAAAGCTCATGTAATTCTGCGGCAGGTCACTAGGTGGGGAGCGACAACTCGGGAACAGAGACCACGAGGGACAGAAATCGCTAACCCACCCGGAAACATAAAGCACGATTCCCCTTTCTCTCAGGCAGTCCTTGTCATGCACAGACAGCACTGCGGCAGTGAGCTAGCACCTGAGCCCAGCTCGAGGCTGCGAATGATGAACAGGCAGGTAAAGCCCACATCACCCCTATATAGCTCCAGCTTCTGCAGTCTGTTGGGAGGAGAAAGGCTATGGATTGCTGAGTGCTTCCTCCTAAGTCAGATGCCATTGGTTTTGTGACAATTAACCTATTAATCTTGTATTTTTGCATTATGCATCCACGTAATATATTCCTCAACAGCCTAAATAGTATCTTCTTTTTCCCCTATTATCCTCCTCTTTATGTTGGGGTTTGTTTGGTTTGTTTTTTCACTCCAGTTTATGAATTTAGCATACTTGCTCTGTTAAATTGATCCAGTGGGGCTTGAATCACTGACCATCACTGAAAAGCCTTAGTTAGGTTCAGTTTTATCTTCTCAGTGATTCTTTCTTTAAGGTCTTCCTTTCCATCCCTCTCCCTTTGCATAGGTCTGGTGGAAGAATCTTGAATTTTATGGGGAAAACATATTTTAAATTAGAAGATTAAGTGTGAAATAAGAAGTGTCCCAGCCTTTCTATTTCTGAATACAAATAATGACAAATTACAATATCAACTTTTTTTTTTTTTTTTTTCCTTCTGGGAAATGCTTTTCTTTTAAGCCTTGCTGAAGATAGATAAAACTTCGATGATGTAGGGGTGTACCTAGGAAATGAAAACAGGAACAGGACCACAGGTCATGGTAGATAGTATATGGCAGCATCGACCAGCTTCTTGTATCTAAGCCAGACCTCAACATTGCAAAGTCTCTATAATTTCAGTACCTTCAAAGCTGAAGGTCCACGGAAGTTCTAGTTTCCGTCCAGTGCCTCCTCCTAGCCTGTCTCCAGCTCTGAACTGAAGCTCTCCTGGGTGTGCCTGGGCTCTCCTAGAGCATAAGCTAGCCCTGAACAACCACAGGGCCAGAGCACAGGGAGGGTTCACACCACAGCAGCTTTAGGAATGTAAGGCTGGCAACTAATTGGTGAGAACCTGGGCTCTTCCTCTGCAGCCAGGGGAAGAACAGCAGGCTCCTGCTGAGGAGCATTGCAGCAGCATCACCCCAGCTCCTGGGCCAGTCAAGTCTGGAGCATGATTACCTCCCCTATCTAAATCCAAAGGAGCATGTTCTTCTTTCTTAGCAAGATTTCCATAAGGTTTGATTTCTATTGCCCCTCTGAAGGACATTTCAGAGTTACTCAGTTTCTTCCCTGATACTTTAGCAAATCATTTACGTCAATCTTAAAATGAAAGATTGTTCTTTTAATACCGTAATGCCTCCCCTGTCACTGTCAGGGAAGTTTGTATCCCTAGAAAGGTTTTCATGCAATACCATTATTCACAATTAACAGAAGAAAAAATACTGTATTTTGTCTAAAAGGAAAACTCAGTAGCTTGCAGCTGAAATTTGACATCAGTAAAATTAAAGTGGAAATAATGGAATATTGGATAATTAGCCATCTGAGCATGTCATCAAATAAATTCTGATTTTTTTCTGAATTTGTGTTTATTTTTCTATCTTCTATATTTAAACTGTATTCATCTCTCTCCCCTCCTCGTCATAGCATACAACGTCAAAGGTCTATTTAGTTAAGCATATAAACTAAAATTTACCTAGACATTTTACTACCTATGATCCTCTGTTTTTTCTGGTGCTATTACTCTTAAAACTATCAGTCTGGGTTGTACAAGTTGCAGATCTCAATGCCATTAATTCCAGAAAACATCTATTTGGTTTTGCAGTTTATAAATCCCAGTTCAGTGGCTTCCTTATTAAGCTCATGAAAAATGGTGTGGTCTATAGCTCCTTGTTCACATCGAAGCTAATTCTTCAGTGGATCTGATTTGAGTTATACATGTGGCTTAGCAAGGTATCTAGACAGGCTTCCACCTAAATGCTTCTCCTCCCACAAGCATTAGGTAAGAGATTAGCCCACTGCAGAGGTTGTTATATTACAGCCTTTGTTTTGTGTTGTGCAAGTCAGAATATGTAATCATAATACCTTCTTCTTAAACACTGTTACTGCTATTATTTTAATTTACTTCACTCTAGGTAATATATACCCTGGTCTCTGCTTTCATGGCAGGCACATGCATCTCCTTGCTGTTATACCTGATTTGTGGAAAATGTCAGGGCAGCCTCAAGGCCCACTGAAAGTCATGCCAGAGAAGCACTCAAGTGACTCACAAGCAATATCAGCATTTGTATCTTCAGGCATTTCATGTTCACCCCAGCTTGAGGGTTTCTGGGTTTCATGGTTTTCCAAGCCACCAAAATCTGGAGTGACAAAAGTAAAGCAATGGGGGTCTGTCATGAAGCAATGGTGTTGCTAGCATGTTGCAAGATCACTCAGTCTATTTGAGGCTGAGTGGGCTATGAAAGTATTTGAAGTAAAAAAAGAGAAAGAAAACTTCAAACAAAATCTTTCTCATGGCTTCTTGAAGTGGTAGTTTCCTAGACAGGGCAGGGGAAATAAAAAGTCTGGTCTTGGCACCAGTTCTTAGGTACCAATGACCCTTTTAAAGTGGCTACTGTCAGACAGCTTCTCTTTTCTTTCTCAGAGGCAAGATGAACGGAGGCCTTTGCCTGCCTTGATGACACATACTCTCTTTGGGCTCTCTTAGATGGTACCTGCAACCGCCTGTGCTTCCAAGCTTCAAGCTTTGTAATGTCAGGTTCCCTCTTTCATTCTACAGTTTTGTGTTTATGCATGCTGAGCAAGCATGTTAATTTTCCATGATGTGGGCTGTTACAAACTGCAGAGAACCTCAGAAATGCCCAACAAATGGCAATAAATGCTCATAAGAGAACACAAAGTAACCACACCCAGGACAAAATCTTTCATCTGAAGCATAGAAAGAACTTCAAGACATCCAGCTTCTTAGCTGGATAAGGAAACACATTTCCAATTCAGGTTCATAAATACACACTCTTATCTAATAGGTGCAATGCCAACTTGTTCAGCCATTAAATTAATTACTGCTATCTACTCCATGTAATTTATTGTTAATGTTTTGTGCTATGACAATGTCAAGAGGCCCCCAAATAGCTCTGAGGACCCACAGACCTAAATGCTATGCATTTACAGCAGTCTTACAGAGCTGCAAATAGATTATTTCTCAGCTTGAGTTTCCTCCCCAGAAAGGGGATTATAAGAAAGCTGTGGTCATGGAAAGCAAAGTATCTTGCTCAGGAGCACACACAAGGATGGATCAGAGTTGGAAACTGGACCTAACTGTCATGCTTTACCTTGTAGACTCAAGTCTGCTCTGGCTCCCAGCTTCACAGATGTCATCTCTCAGCTTCTTATGGGTTAAAATCCATCACTTGCCATGAAGTACTTGATACTGTTTTAGAAGCAGAAAGTTTACCAGTCGTTCTCCCATATTGTATCTCACTTCTTTTTTGCAGTGAGATATAATATTGGGATAAACAAAGTAAATTTTCACATGCCTACCTGAAAGTGAGCACACTGTGAAAAGACTGAATGAGACATCCCAAGAGGAAGTGGCCTGGAAAGATCATTTTCTTGCCCAGTTATTCTATTTGTTGTGATGACTTGCATTTCTCTGGAACACGTCCAGATGATAAGGAATGCATCGGACTTTGTTACACATAGCAGAAAAACATCATGAAGAATAATTAAATTAAAATCCTTGCTGTTTATCTGTTGCTCTTTTCATTTACACTTTTTCTATGAGATTCCTTGCCTTTGAGGCTTAGCCATTGCCTAAGGGGACAGCAAACCGCAGAGCTACAGGGAGGACAGGGAACAAAAGGTGGAATAGTGAGGGGCTGCTCTTAGAGAGAAAAATAAAGAGCACCTGTCTAAACTAAACCTTAAAAGCTGTTTTGCTGGGTACAAAACCTTTAACTATGTAAGGATTTCACTGTGCTTGTGAGCTCCCCAAATTTTTTCTGGAGTATCCACTTGCTTCAAACACCACCAAGCTAGAAAATCTTCTTAAAAGTGTCCTCACTTTTCCTCTTAGCAGCTTCTCCCCTCAGGAAGGTTAACCCCGCTTTTGGGGGGCTGCATGGGTAGCCTAAGCTGCGGGGCAGACACCCTTTGCATGTGCCCCGCAGCCCCCTCCCCAGATAGTCCAGATATGTACTCTGACATACTTTGCCTTGGGCATAAACTCTATTCAACCCCCACCAGCATCCTTTTAGTGGCAGTTTTGCGCCCTGTTTTCTTTCTCCATGCTGCTTGTAGCCAACACAGTAAGTGCAACTGCTGGTGCATGCAAAAATACACAGGATAGAAGAACAGTCTTCTAAAACCCCTGGTGGCACCTGTAGTGCTTTCTCTGAAGCTGCTGATCCTGGCTTTTCTCTTTGTTTCTTCTTCCTTCCCTGGCTTTCTTCACATCTTCAGGAAGCTGGAAAGTGTCCTCTTGAGCAGTGAGGCAGCTGAGGTCTCTGGAAACTTTCCCTTCAGTGTACCGGGTTACTTGTGCTAAAAGGACATGGTTAGTCTGGAAAGGTGAAGGGTGCCAAGGGAAGCTGAATTACACAACATCATAGATGAAATCAAGGAAATCTGTCAAGACTGGCAAAGCAAGTCCTCTTATGAAGCTGAGACATTACCTGATTTAAAATTGTTATGTTTATTCAGAAAAATTGTCTCCAAGAAATAAAATCCCCTAAATATAATTTCCACACTATTTGTATATGATATGCTTCATTAAACTGGGCTTATATGCTAAATAGGGGGACTTTTAGTGGGAAGGAAGAGTAGATGGTTTTGCTTCTGTTTTGGTTTTGGGATGGTTTATTCACAACATTTCACCAGTTTCACTGCTGGTCATCATTTGCCTTTAATAACAAAATGTATGTTGGGATGATGGATTCAGAGATGAATCAAGACTTCTCAGAAATGTAGGCAAATTGAATTTTCCTCCTCAAATGATGTTTCTGGTTTGAACTGTGGCTGTGAAAGTCCTGCTTTGAGAAGAAGAGTGGCATGGTCAATAGACTGTGGTCCTGGTTGTTACAAAAGGAGAGCTTGAAACCCTGAATCTTCCTTCCTAATGGGAAATGCCTTTATGATCTGTATGCTTGCAAACAAATTTGGTTAGATTTCCTTCCATCTGTGTGCTCCAAAAGACTGACTATAATTTGAAAGTGTCAGAGCTCGCCAGAGACATAAAGCTGTGGAAGGAAGTTAGGACTGTGACAGCCCAACTGAATCTGTAAAGCAGTACAGGAGCTACAGGCACCAAGGCATCAGACTTCCATGTAGCTGCCAGCTCTGTAAGTGGACATACGGAGCTGTGCCAAGAAGCACACCAGGCTGTACTGAGGTCGCTGGCTCAGCCACCTACTGTGGGAGGGGTGCAGCACCAGATGCGAGCTGCAGGAAGTTAGAATGGACTCAGCCAGCTGAAGCCAAACAGTCTTGCAGCTGCAGCAGGCGCCATCCCCCATGCCCCAGCTCTGTGTTTGGCACTGGCAGCAGTGGCCAGTCCTTGGCTTCCAGTGCTCTGGCTGAAGCTATGCATATCTTTATGCCTGCGGCAGTCTGTTGCTCCAGGTGACTGCCAGTCTACCTGTTTCATATACATACATATATGTGTCTGGTTTTGTGTGTATGTGTCAGTGTTATTTAAAGTATAAAATTAAATTAAACTACGCCTGAAAGACCTAAGAAAAAATAAATCAATGAACAATTCTGACAAGGTTTTCCACCTCTATGCATTCATGTAATGAACTTACATCATTCACAAGATTGACTTTGCCCTCTATTTTCAAAACAGCACAGAATTCCAACCAATCCCTTTTAGTATTATTATTATTTCTTGGTATCAGCAGTAACACATGCAAAAGTGCCAGGGAATGTAACACATTCAGTTTTTCCTGCTCAGGTTAGTAGTGAAGGTCACACACCCTAAAGCACAATTACAGCTGCTCAGTACTTATACCTGATTCTTCTCATCTCTGCACATCCATCCTTAAAATTTATCCTGCCTAGCCTGACTGATCACCTGCATGATCACTTGCTTTTTCTGGGGCTGCATTTGAGATAGAAGGGGTACCAAGGTGCATAACACTTGCACTACCAGTTTGTGTTTGTAATGGAAACTGCTCTGGTATTTTTCCTCACTGTATTTAAAACATAATAATATCAAACATAAGAGAAGCTAATACCGAAACCCAATAGTTAAGCATCCCAGAGCCCAAGAAATGATCAGAGTGAAATCAATGGAGCCAGTGTGTTATTTATAGTGGCACATTAGTCTTAGCTAATTCTAACTGAAAGACAAAGTACTAGAGCAAAAGTAAGAAACAGAAATTTTAAACACCAAGAAAACATTATCCCAGCCAGCTGAGAATGAATGACTGGATGGGCACATAAAACTCTTGAGGAAAAAATGGTGGACTCTTTCAGCAAATAGTTAATGGTGCTAAGGGAAGCACAGTGATAAAAATCAAATAAACCTTGAAAAATAGGTGACCTTAAACATATCTGTGAAAGGTTCTGTTGTTTTCATCTGCCATTCATCTGTTTCCATTAAGGTTTCATAATGTTAATTTCCAACAGAAGGGAAATGGAAGTTAGTCTTCATATTGTATTTAACTCACAGGGAGTATTGATTGTTATGCTAGATAATATCACTTTAATCAACTTGTTGTGTGTATTTGGATGGCTTGTGTAATAATTTATTTCCTGTTGTTTTGGAGATTGGTGGCTCCTCTTGAGGTGACATCTGCTGGAAGTTCCTCTCTGCAATTTTGTTTCTGAGTTCTGACACTTTCACAGTGCAGTCAATCATTTGGAGCACACAGATGGAGGAACTTAATCAATTTGATTTCAGATAATATTGACCATAATGTGGAACCCATTAAGTGAGAAAAAAAACAGGATTTCAGCATTTTGCTGTCTCATAATACAGACCATAACTTAGTGACTAGCCATTCACATAATCATAGGGTATTTGAATAATAGAAAAGTTTAGACCAAAATGAGAGGTTAAAAATTTTAGTGCTTGCTCAAAGCCAGTTTAACATCAAAGTAAGATCAGGGAGCTCATGGCCTTGGCAGGACTCTCATCCATCCTGCTATCCTGGATCTTTGTGGTAATAAAGAAGGAACATGGACTTTAATGGAGCAACAGCTGTCATGCCACCTTTTCAGGGCCATTTGCTTTTCTTTTCAAACATAAATTTTGGGCTTTCAGAAATCCAGACCTGCCTTGTGCCCACAGTTCTCCAGAACATATACAAGCAGTGTGTCTGCCCACCTTTGAACATACCAAGGTATAAAACGATACTCTTGAATACCTGCATTTCAGATAGGATAGGCCTGGCTACTGCTGTACTTGCCAAAGTGGATTCTCCATTTCAAACATCACAATATCTTGCTGCAGCAGGGTCGCAGGGCTCCCCATCTCATACAGCCTCTGTCACATAATGCAAGACAGCTCACAGTTGTAGACAACTGGGCTGATCCTATTTCCGTGAGGTAGCCCACATGAACACAGGCTAAGAAAAACCTGAAAGCTTGGCCTGTTTCCAGCTTTTTCATAACAGAAAGAGGAATGTAGCATTAAACAGCAGACTCCAAGATGAGGAAAGTTGGAAAGTTGGATATGTGAAGCTTTAGCCATATCTTCAGCCAGTCCATAATCAGGAGTAGCATAGGAGTACTCTGTAAGGGCTTGTCATGAAGACTTATTCCTTAGTGTTCAGTCCTCTGCTGTGTGTTAAGCTGGGCAGATCAAGTTTCCCACTCGACTGAATGCTCAAATCACCATGTGTGCACCTCTACTACCTCTTCTCTGAATAAAATATTCCTAGACATTATTTTTTTTCATGAAAACAGAAGGTTGCTGTTCAGGAGGGGCAGGCTGACCTTGAGTGGGACAGAAAATGACTCTGAGTCAGTGTTAAGTTACAGAGAAGAAAAAGAATTAAATAATACTTGTCTTCAGAATTATTTAATATGTTATATTAAACAGATCTACTGACCTTCTTAGACAACTTAAAGGCTTTTCCATCTGTCCTCTTGAGACATGCAGCTCTTTTCATGTGCATATAGGATTTATGACTTGGAAGCTTGGATTTAAGACCGGGGAATAGACCCAGAGAAACCTGTATTCTCTCTTTCCAGATACATTTCATTATCTACTGTCTCTTTCAAATCTCTCTGGAAACTTAGATTTTGTTGAGATCTATTTCCATTCTTCTTCATGTTTATTACTGAAGATCTGGACACTTATTGTATCTCCTGCATCATCTACCTGTGAAGTATTGTCTGAATCTGACATACGTAGTAAGCTCTTTTCAACATGGTGTTTTCAGCCTAGAACCAGAATAATAATTTTGGTTCCTAACCTCAGAAAATATTTTATGAACAATTGTCGTGGTTTAAACCCAGTCAGGTAACTCGTTCGCTCACTTCCAGTGAGTGGTGCCGAGCTGACAACAATCGAAGTCCGTGTCCGTCTCCGCCCCACCCCCCCCCCCGCACCGGGGCTCTCCCCTTCCCCGCTCCCGGATTAACGGGGAGGAGGATCGAGAGAGTGCAACTCCTACGGGTTGAGACAAGAACAGTCCAGCAACAAATCACCACCGCTACTATCAGCTAAAACAATGATAAGGGAAAATAACAAGGGAAGAGAATACGATACCACCGGCCAAGAAAGCGAGTTCCACCCGGAAGCCCCTGTCCTTCCGGGTAACTCCCAGTTACCCCCCACCCCGGGCATGACGTGCTGTGGTATGGAATACCTCCCCGGCTAGCCCGGGTCAGGCGCCCTGTCTCTGCTTCCTCACAGCCTCCCCTCCTCCCTGGCAGAGCATGAGCCTCACAGAGTCCTTGGTCAGGGTAAACATCACTTAGCAACAACCGAAAACATCGGCTTCACCAACACTGTTCTCAAACTAGAAGTCAAAACACAGCACTGCACCAGTTAACACAAAGGAAAAACATGACTGCTACTGCTGAACCCAGGACATTATCCACCCCTTATTCCATACCATTCACGTTGTGCTCAGATCCCACATTTTCAATACACCATCGCTCTCCCATATATATACATCCATATACATCCAGACCAAGAGGAAAAAATCGTTTTCTTAGTGCATGGACCAATCCCTATAATGCTGCCGAGTCCATTCGGTCCATGATGTTCCAAGTTCATTCTCTGTTGGGATGATGGCTGGAGGGAAGTCAGGGCCAGTCGCTGGTGACCTGGAGACATCTAGTTGATGGGCTATAAAAGCATTACACAGCAGGCAACGGCATACAATTGAGTTCACTGGCTGTTTTCCCCTAAAATCAAATCCCCTTGAGGTATACATCGGACTTCCCCATCTTCCCGCATTACCCACCAAGTATATCCAGGTCCCTGAGCAAAAGCAATCCCACGAGTGGGTTTGCCTTTACCTGAAGCAGGAATAACCCAGACTATCTTCCCCAGCAAATTCTTCATATGCACCACGGGAACTTTGTCCCCCTCTACAATATGTAAAAGTTCTGACTGGGCTGGGCCAGCCCTGTTGGCAGATCCTCTGGTGTTGACCAACCAGGTGGCCTTTGGTAAGTGTGTATCCCAATGCTTGAAAGTTCCCCCACCCATCGCTCTCAGTGTAGTTTTTAACAGCCCATTGTACCGTTCGATTTTCCCAGAGGCTGGTGCATGGTAGGGGATATGATATACCCACTCAATGCCATGCTCTTTGGCCCAAATATCTATAAGGTTATTCCGGAAATGAGTCCCATTGTCTGACTCAATTCTCTCTGGGGTGCCGTGTCGCCACAAAATCTGTTTCTCAAGGCCCAGGATGGTGTTCCGGGCAGTGGCGTGGGGCACAGCGTATGTTTCCAGCCACCCGGTGGTTGCTTCCACCATGGTAAGCACATGGCGCTTGCCTTGGCGGGTTGGTGGCAGTGTGATATAGTCAATCTGCCAGGCCTCCCCATATTTATACTTCAACCATCGTCCTCCATACCAAAGAGGCTTTAACCGCTTGGCTTGTTTAATTGCAGCACATGTTTCACACTCATGAATAACCTGGGCAATAGTGTCCATTGTTAAGTCCACCCCTCGGTCACGGGCCCATCTATATGTTGCATCTCTGCCCTGATGGCCTGAAGTGTCATGGGCCCACCGGGCCAAAAATAATTCACCTTTATGTTGCCAATCTAAGTCCATCTGAGCCACTTCAATCTTAGCCGCTTTATCCACTTGTTGGTTGTTCTGGTGTTCCTCAGTGGCCCGACTCTTGGGTACATGGGCATCTACATGACGTACCTTCACCACCAGGTTCTGCACCCTGGCAGCAATATCTTTCCACAGTGCAGCAGCCCAGATGGGTTTACCTCTGCGTTGCCAGTTGCTCTGCTTCCATTGCTTCAACCACCCCCACAGGGCATTTGCCACCATCCATGAGTCAGTATAGAGATAAAGTACTGGCCACTTTTCTCGTTCAGCAATGTCCAGGACCAGCTGGATGGCTTTCACCTCGGCAAATTGACTCGATTCACCCTCTCCTTCAGCAGTTTCTGCAACTTGTCGTCCAGGACTCCATACAGCTGCCTTCCATCTCCGATGCTTTCCCACAATACAGCAAGAGCCATCAGTAAACAAGGCATACTGCTTTTCACTTTCTGACAGTTTATTATATGGTGGGGCCTCTTCAGCACGCACCACCTCCTCCTCTGGTGACATTCCGAAATCTTTGCCCTCTGGCCAGTCCATGATGACTTCTAGAATGCCTGGACGACTGGGATTTCCTATTCGAGTTCGTTGTGTAATTAGTGCAGCCCATTTACTCCATGTAGCATCAGTTGCATGATGTGTAGAGGAGACCCTGCCTTTGAACATCCAGCCCAGCACGGGCAGCCGGGGTGCCAGGAGGAGCTGTGCTTCAGTGCCAATCACTTCCGAAGCAGCTCGAACCCCTTCATAGGCTGCCAGTATCTCTTTCTCAGTTGGGGTATAGCTGGCCTCAGATCCTTTGTATCCCCGACTCCAAAAGCCGAGGGGTCGACCTCGAGTCTCCCCTGGAGCTTTCTGCCAGAGGCTCCAGGTAGGACCGTTCTCCCCAGCTGCAGTGTACAGCACATTTTTTACATCTGGCCCGGTCCGGACTGGTTCAAGGGCTACTGCATGAACTATCTCGCGTTTAATTTGCTCAAAGGCTTGTTGCTGCTCAGGGCCCCATTTAAAATCATTCTTCTTCTGGGTCACATGATAGAGAGGGCTTACAATCAAACTGTAATTTGGGATGTGCATTCTCCAGAACCCCACTGCACCCAAGAAAGCTTGCGTTTCTTTCTTATTAGTTGGTGGAGACATTGCTGTTATCTTGTTGATCATATCTGTGGGGATCTGTCTACGTCCATCTTGCCATTTTATTCCCAAAAATTGAATCTCCTGTGCAGGTCCCTTGACCTTACTCCGTTTTATGGCAAAACCGGCTTTCAGCAGGATTTGGATTATTTTCCTCCCTTTCTCAAAGACTTCTTCCGCTGTATCGCCCCACACAATAATGTCATCAATGTATTGCAGGTGTTCTGGAGCTTGCCCCTGTTCCAGTGCAGTCTGGATCAGTCCATGGCAAATGGTAGGGCTGTGTTTCCACCCCTGGGGCAGTCGGTTCCAAGTGAACTGGACACCCCTCCAAGTAAAAGCAAACTGTGGCCTGCACTCTGCTGCCAAAGGAATGGAGAAAAATGCATTGGCAATATCAATCGTGGCATACCACTTGGCTGCCTTTGACTCTAGTTCATACGGAAGTTCTAGCATGTCCGGTACGGCAGCACTCAATGGTGGTGTGACTTCATTCAGGCCACGATAGTCTACTGTTAGTCTCCATTCTCCATTAGACTTTCGCACTGGCCATATGGGGCTATTGAAGGGTGAGCGGGTCCTGCTGATCACCCCCTGACTCTCCAGTCTACGGATCAGCTGATGGATGGGAATCAGGGAGTCTCGGTTGGTGCGATATTGCCGCCGGTGCACTGTTGTGGTCGCAATTGGCACTTGTTGTTCTTCAACTTTCAGCAACCCCACAGCAGAGGGATCTTCTGAGAGACCAGGCAAGGTGGACAGCTGCTCAATTTCCTCAGTCTCCAAAGCAGCAATACCAAAAGCCCACCGGTACCCTTTTGGGTCTTTGAAGTACCCTCTCTTGAGGTAGTCTATGCCGAGGATGCATGGAGCCTCTGGACCAGTCACAATAGGGTGCTTTTGCCACTCCCTCCCAGTCAGGCTGATTTCAGCCTCCAGCACAGTCAACTCTTGGGATCCTCCTGTTACTCCAGAAATATAGATGGGTTCCACCCCTTGACAGCTTGATGGCATCAGGGTACACTGTGCACCGGTATCTACTAGAGCCTTATACTTCTGTGGGACTGATGTGCCAGGCCATCTGATCCACACAGTCCAGTAAATCCGATTGTCCCCTACCTCCACCTGGCTGGAGGCAGGGCCCCTCTAATGGTCGTCACAGCATTGGACACTTAAGTCGTGTTGAAAGGGATTATTCTTCATTATCACAGGAGCTGGAGTAAAATCAGCTCTTCCACTCCATCTGGGAAACTGCTCACCAGAGACTGAAGCCGTAGCTCTCATGGGACGATCAGTCTTGGCCCTTGTATCTCCTCTCTCGAACAATAGGACGTCTTTTGTTAATAGCTGAGACGTGTGTTGGTACACGTGAGGAGCTGGATAAATCAGATACATAGTCCCTCAATTTGTCAAGGTCCTGGGACAGTTTTTTCACAGCTGAGATGATGGAAGGAGTGAGATTGTCTTCGAACTCTCGGAGTTTATGAACCATTTCATCCACTGTTAGTGGTACTATGTCATTCCAGGTTACTGTTGCCAATGAATGGGCATATGATGACGGTGCATTCCATGTAAGTTTTCGCCACATGGGTCGTGTACATTCAACTTCATCTGGATCTATAGGTGTATCCCTGTTATTCGGCTTGATGTGATAGATCATCTCTACGATGGCCGATTCCCTCAGAGACTGGATGCCTTTGTCTATAGTAGTCCACTTGGCCGAACGACTCGTAACATCGTCCTTGTACAGAAACCTTTCTTTCACAGCTGCCAAGAGCCTCCTCCAAAGGCTGAGGGACTTTTTCTCTCTTGCAATTGCTTTGTCAATTCCCCCTTCTCTAGCAAGTGATCCCAGCTGCTTGGCTTCTGTACCTTCTAGTTCGTGACCATCGGCCCCATTGTCCCAGCATCGGAGTAACCAGGTGATGATGTGCTCCCCTGGTTGACGGGTAAAATCTTTTCGCATATTCCGCAGCTCGGTTGAGGTCCGAGGTCGAGAAGTTACCTCTTCTTCTTCTTCTTCGTCATGTGATGATGACTCCTGATCAGATTCTGGACCGGGTGGTGAATTCATTGGTTCTTCATCTCGCTTCACCCTTTTTGCCTCCTTTTTGCTTGTTCTCTTGCGTACAGGGGCAACTGATATTGGTACGAATTGGTCCTCTGGTTTGGCTGCAGTGATTATCACTGTGGTTTGAGTAGCGACTGTACTTGTTGCTGGGGGTGGTGTAGCTACCGTGCTTGGAGCTGGGGTAACCGCGCTGTCTGTTGCAGTTGAAGTTTGAGCAGCTGCTGTACTTGCCACTGGGGTAGCTGCGCAGTTCATTGCAGCCAAAGTTTGAGTAGCGACTGTCACTTTGCCCTCAAATCCGCCGACATTCTTTTCCTTTTGAAGGTGCTGGATAGTGTTGAACAAGGCCCTGTAAGCATAGGCCAAGCCCCAGCACGTTGCCGTGATTTGTCCATCTCTGGTATGGCCAGAATGACCACACACCTCATTTAAGTGTTTTACTAATTCTTCTGGATTTTGCAGTTGTTCGGTAGTGAAATTCCAAAATACTGGAGGGGCCCACTGACCTAGATACTTGCCCATACTATCCCACACACCCTGCCACTCATGGCTGTCCAGCCTCAGGGAAAATCTCTCGGTCCTCCTACATCGTCGTTTGACCCCAGACAAGACCCAAACCTGAATCTGCTTAACTCTTGAAATCAGTAGTGGGCAAAACACACTCTGTATGCGTGTTAGCATGGTGATTCCCATCACCATCAGCAAACAAGTCTCAACAGCATTAAAAGGCCATTCAAAAAATTCAAAACTCTCAAATGTAAATGGTCTGGGGGGACGACTAGGAGGGTAAAAGGATGTCTCCTTCACAGGTTGAGCACCTGAGAAGGAGAAAAAAGATGTGTAATTGCTAAGCACCTCCATCATATACCTCCCAAAGTATAAAGGTGGTGACCACACTGGGAACATAAGCCAGATCAGTTTCATGATCAATGATTCTATTGTATTACAAGTCATTACCATAAAGTACAATGGGATAAAAACCTTAGCCCAAGCCCCACACTTAATAAACACTAACACAGCGAATACCGGCTCTACGTAAGATATGATATACTGAAACTGTGAGATCAAGAGGAAGAACCTTGAGAGCCAATAAATCAGCATTGTGACGAGTGACTATCAATCCAGTCAGATCTGTTCTTATCTCAACCCCTCGTGCCCCACGTTGGGCGCCAAAAAGAACTGTTGTGGTTTAAACCCAGTCAGGTAACTCGTTCGCTCACTTCCAGTGAGTGGTGCCGAGCTGACAACAATCGAAGTCCGTGTCCTTAAGAATGAATGCTATTTTTCCGATATTTTTGCTGGAGAATTTGGATGAAAGAAAGACCTTACAGTCTTGTGACTCAGTAAGCCTAAAATCAGTAAACTGGGGAGCCTTGGAAGTTTCAGCCATTCATCCTAGTTTGCCTGGCTGAAGATAGCCAGTTTGTTGTGACATCAGGTCTTATAGTGTGCTATGTCTCTGAATATTGGCAATGTAAAATTTCACATTTTTCTTTTCCTAACCTCCTTTTCTAGCCCAGTAAAACCTTTCAACCATCACTCAAAACTAAAAAGAAAACTAATTCTACCTGGATTCCCTGTTGGATATTATGCTTCTAGCTGAAAATCTATCTTAGCTTCAAGCTGCAGACAAGCAAAACCAAGGATCATGGGAAGTTTCACCAAAATTAACTTGTTTGGGGAAGGGAGGGAGAAGGAAGGAATGTTAAAACCCCAGGGAAAGAGCTGATGAAGGAAGCTGCCAACAGGTCTTCCTGGAGACACACTAGTGGCACTCTGCGTGGTGAAGATCTCTGTCCACCACATTGGTGATTTCCACTTGCAGCCAGATTTGCTTCACAATGAAAACGAAAGGACAGGTGATACTTTGGTTTTGTACATGATGGGTAGAGGGGTCAGTAAATTCTCTCATTTCAGGAAAGCAGAAAAAGCAGAAGGTCTAAGGGGGTTTGTTTTTCACCGTGTTAAAGCAAGAATGTAGTTTCTGTTTCATCTTGAATGTCAGGAATGTCTGATAGCTAGGAAGGCCTGTAAAAAGCTGGATCTTCAATAGCAGCTAGGTGACATCTCACTACTGGTGCTCATAGCAGGAGATCTACGAAGCTGGGCTGTGGCAAACTTGTATGTTAATTTTCATTTCCTTTCCTAATCTCTAATTTGAAGTTTCCTAAAGAGCTAATCTGGGGTTGTGGTATGTAATATCTGGACTCATGTCTTTGAAGTACAATGTCTCATGTAACAGCTTCTTAGAGTGATAGTAGAAGGCAGCTGGGCTCTTGCATGATAGCTGTCACCAAAAGGATAGGTGTTTTCTAAACTAGCTAGGTGATAATATGTTTTGGATATGTTCTTTCAGACACGTTCTACCGTAACACTCTGTCTTCTAAATTCATCCCACTGAAGCCTGACTCCCTTCTGTAAATAAGTACTGCTGGGGGCTTCTAGGCTTTGTTTTTTCTTTTGTTTTTCAGAAATAAAGGAAAAGGTTCTGTGAGACTGTAAGTGCAGTTTTTGGTACCAGCAACTAGCTGGAGGTGAATGTCACTGGTCAGTCTGCTGTCATAAATACAAGGTCAAAAATGGTTTTTGAAACTTGATGTGAGTGATTTGAAATGGCCTTCTTTTGTAAAGAATGGAAAAGGTATGTCAAACATGTCCTTTCCAGCCTATTCTGTACTGGCCTTCTAGCTGTCAACAGGACTTCATGGGTATCATGTCATGGCCAGCAATGAAGGAAAAAACCCAGCAGAAACAGCACTTCATCCTGATGTGTTCTGCCATTTCCTGTAATATTTAGTTAACTGCTAACACAATGTAATCCTTATTTTCTATCCAGATCAGAAATTAGGATGAAAAACCTCTAACATATCTTATTGTATGTTACTATCAGTTGTTTAAATTTTCTGCCGTTTCCTGTAATATTTAGTTAACTGCTAATACAATGTAATCCTTATTTTCTATCCAGATCAGAAATTAGGTTGAAAAACCTGTAACATATCTGATGTTATATTACTATCAGTTGTTTAAAAAAGACTGTCATTATATTTTTTTAAAGCAGAAAAAAAGAGTCACTAGCAAGAGCTGATTTTCTGCTCCAGTAGTCATGTTGTTCAATTAAATGTGTTGGCATTTGTCTATGCAATTTTTTCTTGAACAGCAGTCAAAATTAATAAGTCTATCAACTTTCACTGTTTCTGTTAAGCTCAATTTGCTCAAGTTGTCAGGTGCTTTTTGGAAATTTGGGAAGATTCCCTGAAATTCTAGAAAACTCCATCTGGCCTTTTTTTTAGTCCATAGAAGGGGCAACACATAATCTGTTATCACCGTGTTAGCCAATGCTGAGCAAATATGATCACCTGAGATTGTGAAGTACCTACGGCTTTTATGGTTTAGCACAAGAAGAAAATCTTGACTTTGAACTTAAACAACCTGTCGTATGATGTTGCTCATCACCACCAAAAGCATTTTTTTTTTTTTAAATGCTATCATTCTGTACCACAAACCTTGCAGGAAGGGGAAATGCATTATTGCAACTCCAGCAATAGTTTATACTGAGAGCAAAGTTTGTTAAATGTGATCTGTCTTCTATTGCACAATTAGAAGGAAAAAGTGCTAGGTTTTATAAAACAGCTTAACCCTACATTTACACCATGTTACTTTTTTAGCCAGCAGGAACAGATTCTGCAGCTCCACAAATAGCATGCTTCTGCTTGCAACAGATAAGAAAATGCTATTCATAATGCATTGATTTTCCTTCTAGTACAAGACCATAATGATGCTGAAGTTGTAGTGACATTAGCAGATCTTTAGTATGGATGTGGATGAAGTGTGCAGTATTTTGTATTTACAGGGGAAATTACAATAAGATTTTGTATATTATGTCCTACACACACACAGACCTACTTTGACTTTTTAAAATCTTTTTTGTCCTTTGTACTTAGCTTCTGTTCTTCTCCCTTTCATCCATAAGGCCTAGTTCTATCTGAATTAGTTTTGGATATTGTCCCAGATGCCACAGGTTGCTGCATTAATTTATAAATAATATAAATTCAGTAAGCATAAAATTTGGTTCCATGTTTCAAATTGTTTTCTGTGATGTTCTTGTCTTCATAGTGACCCTTATTCATAAGCAGTGGTTTGCATCATCAATTCCACCTGTTCTTTCAGGAGATTAACTATCCCTGTTTTGTGCTGGGAAGGAAAAAGTAGAAGCAACAAGTAATATGTGTCTTGCTTCATGCATATTGAAATGAGCTGGGTAATTTGATATCATAACTAACAGGAATAATCTTAGCAGTTTTCCAAACTAGCCTGTTCAGCAATTTGCTATTAACATTGTGAATTGGTCTTCATGGCTATGTTTACTTAGTATGTCTAATGGCTTTGCCCTTATAATCCTCCCTGCCTCAGTTAAGCTAATAGCTATGACCCTTTCCTGTTAGCCTTATGCTCTTCCTAATAGTAAAATGAAGTCGCTGACTGATGTTATGTGAAGTACAATGCTCAATTCTTGCAGTCAAATTTTGACCCAATAGGAGTAAATTTTTTTATCTGAGAGGTGCTTATGAACAACATCGGTGTGAAAACCTCTTTGGTCAAGGACTTTCGATCTTTGAACGTGTTCCAAGGCACTTTACTGCACAGTATGTGCATGCTGACAGCTAGTGCACACTGTGTTGGAATATGGCACTGCCTTTAGCTCTTCCTTTTCCAATACGAATTTCGGATCTCTTCTGGACTGAGTCAGACCCCTGATGTGTGGTCTTGGAACTATGCCTATCATTTTTATAGGTATAGAACTGATTCATATGGGTGGGAGGGAAAATATAACTTGGTTAATCAAAGTTCTTCAGCTCACTGTTTGAGCAAGAATTTGACATTTCTTTACAGCTGTGGTGGTACCTTGCCAGAAGGTTATTTATTGGCTTTGCTGCCATTTCAAGCAGAAGGCATTGTCAAAATTAGTTTCATTTTCTTCCAAGATTTCAGTTCTTTGATTTTCATACAGCTGTGATCTTTCTTTGGCAGTTTTTTCACTTTCCAGATAGATGCAATAAAGTGATCTATTAAACCAGCATTCCAATTTCAAAATGTCTTTGCCACCTAGATAACTGTATAGACTGAGATTTGATAGTGATAATATTTCATCAGTTGGTTCATAAGTAAACACTGTGAAACCTGGGATGCAGGTGTTGAAACCATAATAACCATTCTTGACCAACTCCTACAGACCAGAAGTGTATGCCAAATATCAGATATCCCAAGCTCCCCACCAACCTCTCACCAAACTCTTGAGTGTGACAGAAACAAGGAGTTTAATGATAACTTCTTTACAAAGAAAGAAAGAAATATGACTCCTTGTGTAGAAGTAGAAAACATTAAACTGTTGTAAATTTGTCCTAGAAGCTTGTTTGAAACTATCAGGGAAGCTGCTTCCTGATTTCTTTCCTCATCCTTGCTTTTGTATCTCCCTACACATCCTCTTTGTAAACACTTGTGTTGTCAATTCCAATAGTTCGTTTCAGAGAAATAACTTGAAAACTTTCATTGTTCTTTCTTAAAACATTAGTTCCAGCAGACATCTAACTCGTGAATCAGGTAACACGTAAACTTTGCCTCCTATTCATCAGTCTTGCCATCTCATTCTGTAAAAGTGCAAGGAAAGGAAGTGGCTCTGAGTGATAGAGGATAATATATTTCTTTGCTATTGCTATATCCAAAAATTCAGGTTGGCTGTCTTAAGAGTATTTGACTACTTAGGAAAAAAGTGTCCTAAATAAAAAATACAGAAAACTGCAGTGTTCTGGAAGTCCTCCCTTCTGGGATGACTCATATTAAAATAATCTTTATCTAAATTAAACAAAAATCTGATTAATATTCAATTATGCAATTAAAGTCATAGTTAATCAATCTTAGAAGTCAAGTGGTCAAGCACTGGAAATGCTAGCAAATCACATCAAGTACTAAAGACTGAAAAATTCTGTTCATCAATCAAATAATTTGTAAATAAAACTATTAATGACACCCATGTTTGGATAGATATATTTGTATAAAGTAAGTAATGCCTATTTATAATCCAGACAAAATTTATATTGTTGCTTAATTAGTCACTATTTTTCAGCCATAGTTGTGTCACTTCTGTAAACCTGTGATTTTTTTAAATAGCTTGAGATTACATAATGATAGCTTGAAAATAAATTACAGCTCTTATTATAAATAAGTTCTTCCCAGCATCACTATTAGTTTCAAAAACGTGCATAGTTAAAAGTGTAGTGAATGCAACTAGGTAGACACAGCTGCTGGAGTTCATCACAAGACTTATTTTGGTTAAAGCCACTGCAAATATTGGATTACTGGAGCAGTAGAGCCTTCCGGGGATATTTTAGTGCAAAATTATTATTCTAAGCCCCGGAAACTTTTGAAGCTAATTCTTGTATGGAAAGGGGTGAAAACCTAACATCTTTTATTAAGAGTGAAATAGGTATCTGGCAGCTTATTACTAAGTATAACTGAAGAAGAATGTGTCTAATAGGGTGCATTGTATCATCTCTTTGCCAATTTGCCAAGGAAACCAGCTAAACTTGAAAGGTTCTTTCGGGTCAAAGGTCATGTTTGCCTTTGAGTTTTCTATCTACTTAAAAGTGTGTCATTTACTAAAAGAACATATGTTCTGCCAAACTTCTGTGTTTGAAGACTTTTTGTTGTTTACAGCATACATGACAGCTTCCCAGAAGAAACTCTGTTGACATTTTTGTGTAGTTCCTCTGTGTGACTTGTAATGCATCCTTTGAGAAAAAAATATCTTTTGCAATAAATGTCTCCAAAATGTGCTTGTAGTTGCAAGGCAACATCTTGTGTCTCCTTATTAGCTGACACCTTTAATGCTGTATAGTTATTTATGGCACAGATTGAAAGTATAAATGCTTCTTCATTAATCTATGACTCAGGGTTTAATCAGTGCTGAGATTTGGGATTTGGGGACCATTAATGCAGTTCTAACATTTACCCAGCTCTGTGACATCACTACCAGTTAAACATAACCTTGTAAACAAATAGTATTCTGGCCATCTATTAATTGCCTCCTGGGAGTGAAATGCCTTTTAGCTTTATTCAGTCTACCTCTTTGTACGCAGACTTTTCAACCAGTAATCACTGCACGCAGGATTCACAGTCTTTCAGAATCAGAGTTAATGCCCCAGGATAGGATTATTTTTTTGGTGCTACATTTTGATAGGGAATTAGGAGGAATACATGTGCATTGAACTCCAATCACCAAATTCCCTCTGGTATGGACAGATAATACTGGTGTTAGTAGCTAAAGACAGCGTTACTACACCTTGAATAAAAAGGTTTTAAAAATATTTTGTGTAAAAAGAGAACTAAAAAGACATCCAAAGATTTTCTAAGCTATCTTTTCTAAACATGACTAGAATCTTGCCAAAGTAAAGTAATATTAATATTTAATAATTAATATTAAGAATTAAGCAGAAGTGGGTTTATTTCACAGATTAATAGATAGTTGTAAGCTGTTTGGGAAAAGGACACTTAATTCAATGTATTTATTTAAAGGAAAAATAGAGGGAAGTCAGTGATCTTCAATTATTTTTTAGGTCCACTAATTATTTTCACTACTCAATCATAATGACTACAAAAATAAGAGTAAAAAAATATTAACAACAATAATACTTTGCATATTAAATTTATTTGTAAAATTATTTATGTACTTTTATAAATCTTGGAGGTTATGTGATACAAATTGCTGAGAAGTGTCCTTGAGAGGCAAAATTTTCTTGGATTTAGACTGGAAATTTTTACAACACCCCCTTTTAAACTTCCTCCTTTACTCTCCCAACTCTTCACACAGTAGTTGCTTCTTAGCAGCCTGCCCCAGCAGCCACAGGTCACACTGTGAGGAGCATATATTTATATATATTTTTAGTTACTTTGCATCCTCTGAACAGCCCTGGTAATTTTGCATTTTGTAAGAGATTGGGTGACTATATTTTGGGCTGTAAGTGCTAAGGTGTGGAGACTTTTAGCTAATCACCAAAAATAGTAGAAATATCAAGTAGTAGGGGTGGGAATTTGTCACTTGTCTTGAGATTCAGTGCAATAATTTAAACTCTGAGATGTGTCATCCCCATTGGGCCAGAATAAACAACATAAGGTAGCGAGACTGCCTTCTGTCTTAAACTAGCTTGTTTCATTTCATGGTTAATTGAACTGACTTCTGATTTTTCAATTCAGCAAAAGCAAACTTTTGCTGAGAAATGATGGTTTTGAACCATTTTGAACTTCTGTGGACTATCCGTCACAGAAGGACACTCACGAAAGGCAGACGGGTTTTATATGTCCACCTTTAAAATGAGTTTAAAAGACCTGTAAAAGGCTTATCCCTGTGCTAATTAAAAGGCTGCTGCTAAATTCTGTAGACGAAAGGTGAATTAGAAATGTATACTATTTTCATGATTCTGTTCTATTACATTGTACTGTTTAGTAAGACATCATAGAAAAACCTCTGTTAGGGGACTTTAAGAGGAGAACATCTTCCTTTTGCGTTTGTACTTTAGATGCTTTTAAATTGGAGCTTTGTGAGGGTACGGGTATAATGCACACAGTTTCTGCAGGTTTCTTATTAGAATATGGGACTGTAGAAAAGACCTAGTATATGATTAAGATGATAGAAGAAAAAAACAATTAGTACTTCCTTGGGGCAAGAGAAACTCATGTAAAATTGGCTTTGCTAAAAACTCTCATCACTATGAAGTCACGTTTCTAGGAGGATACCTCCCTATAGAGGGTTTTCCTTTAAAATTAGAGAAGGCAGACCAATATGAGAGTTACTCTTACTAGTTTGGAGGTTTAAGTGTTTTTTCTAATCAGAAATGCTCATGTAAATTTGTACAAAGCTAGTAAAGGAGATCTCTCTTTCTTAATGTATGCAGAAAATATAAGAAAATTTGGTGAGCAGAAGGGAATTGTGAAAAAAAGTGTTACAGAAACATGAGTAGACTGCAATAAGAACTGCATGGCAAACCCTGTAGAGGGCCACTAGTTGCAACTGCTTTCACTTGCTAATTTATGGGCATAGTGCTAATGCACACTGCATCTCAGAAACAAAGCTGTCTCCCTTTCTTAAGAGCTCAATCCTTCCCCCAGAGCCTTGGCTTCTCATCTTTTCAGAATCACTGACTCCCGTCATCCTGTCCCTGAAAAATTATGGTGGAGTCAGTTTCACCAGCTGTGTACAAGCACAGCTATCCATAACGAAACACCAACTTCAGCAAACAGCTTCTGAATTTCTTCTTTTTAAAGATGGGGCTCCTTTTCATGTAAAACAGGTTCATTAGAACATTAAGAAGCCCCTTAATGTGTTTTTCACGACCAAAGCAATATGTGACACTTCCTAAGCAGTGTTCTATGACACTGTTCCATATAAGGAGCCTAGATCTAGGTATATAGTAGCCATTAAGAAAAGAAAAAAAAAAAAAAAAAAGGCCCTTGACATCATGGAATAGTTCTGTGCTCCTTTGGAAGTGCAGTGCTGCAGTACTCCCCACACAGAGAAATAGGGTGTCTCAGTCTTTGCTTGTTCCAGCTGACTTGATGTTGGAGGTATGAACAAGATATCTTTTCTGACTCCCTGGGATGACCCAGGGGCAAAAGTAGACAGAGCAGCAAGAACTGAATTTTTCTGTCAGTGTGACTCTGAGTGTCTGCTCTGTGTCTGATTAGTCTGACTTTCTAGCTGACATGACCAGAGGATGCCAATATCTGTAAGGACTTCTTGAACCTTGTAGCAGACATTTGTGTTGACACTTTATTTGATGTTTGACATCATCCACTGCACATATTAGATGTCAGCATGCCGTCTGACAAAGAGGGAATTAAACTGTTACCTCTCTCACCTGCATTAAGCAGGGTAAATAACACCAACTAGTAAGCTCTGAGATATAGATGGAGGACTATGAGTTTCCTGTTCAGCCTGGAGAAGAGAAGGCTGCGTGGAGACCTCAGAGAAGCCTTCCAGTATCTGAAGGAGGCCTATAAGGGTGATGGGGAGGGACTCTTCATTAGGGACTACAGTGATAGGACAAGGGGCAACTGGGTAAAACTTAAACAGGGAAAGTTTAAATTGGCTATAAGGAAGAAGTTCATTCCTGTAAGGGTGGTGAGGCACTGGAATGGGTTGCCCAGGGAAGTTGTGAATGCTCCATCCCTGGTGGTGTTCAAGGTCAGGTTGGACAGAGCCTTTGGTGTCATGGTTTAGTGTGAGGTGTCCCTGACCATGGCAGGGGGGTTGGAACTTGATGTTCTTAAGGTCCTTTCCAACCCTAACTGTTCTATGATTCTATGTCTCTGTGTTTGCTTTGAAATAAGTTCTTACTTTGTTAAAAGATTGTGCTTTAGTCCATGTCATGGAAAAGGTATTCTCATGCTCCGTATAATTTAGCTTTGATTACTGAGTGCCAGTAGGATGTCCAGCTGCATATGTTGCAGTACTTAGTATTAATGTTTACTATGTAATAGCAATATAGCTACACAGAAGCAAATAGAATCATATGATAAGTAATCTAGGACAAGTTGGGATTGCAGTAACTCAGGTCAGGAATTAAAATCAGCATTACTCAGAGAGAAAAACCTGCTTCCTAATTTCTTTGTATGCCGTCTGACTGCCATGACTTATTTTCTTCAAGCCTACACATTTGAATGACACATACAACACCCATACCAATTAAAGTCAATTCAGAGCCTTTTTATGAACTTTTCTAACAAAAGTTTACCTGTCCTGTTCCTTTCCTCTTCCTGCCTTCAAAATCTAACAGTTTAAGCAAATTTTGCTGTTCAAATTCTGCAGTTAGTTTTCTTCTTGCATGATGACTATGCCGCATGCAGCTAAATAGCTACTTGGTATTCTTTTAGTAACTAACTTAATTCACATCGCAGGAATTCACCTGGGAGGTAATAGGAAAGCCAAAACGATGTGAGAGGGGACCAGCTGTTGATGACCACAAGAATGCAACATTTCTGAGAAGGCAGTGATAAATCAGTTCCAACTCAAATCCAGAAAACAGGTGAAAAGCAATTAGGAGTCATCCAGGTGCAAAGAGAAAGTGGCTTAAGTAACTTGGGAAATTGTGCAGCTGCATAGTGCCTAAAAGCGCAGTGAATGAACAAAACTGATGGAACTGTCTGAACTCACAGGAAAAACTAGGCAAGACTGAAAAGAAGCAGAGAACAAATTGTTTGAAATTTCCAGCTTTGTAAAATGCAAGGTTTAAAAAGGGCTGAGATTGTTTCCTGATGTGAACGCCTCCCAAACCCAACAACACTAAGGTGGAGAATCAGGTCTCTCACTAAGGCTCTGGAGTTCAGTGACTGTAATATCAAATTCCTGAATACAATTTGTTGTGTTATGAAAGCAGACTGTAAACATTAGGTGCACTGAAATAATAGCAGAAGAGAAATAGCAGGGTATTCACTGACTGATTTGCCCTTACCCCATTCTGCAGAATTCAAACCCTTTGTTATGTATTGCTGTTGATGAGATGTAGAAGTTGTGATGGGAAGACAGTGTCACACAAGAACTCTCCCTTGACTTCTCCACTCCTGAAATAGGTGTTGGTGGTTATTTTGGCTGACAACCACCGTGTCACCTGTAATCACAGTCACCATGCAGAGACTCCACCACTTACAACCACTCTCATTTTAGTATCCCAAATGATTTTAAACCCAAATATTAATTTCTTTTTCACTCCAGGAAATTTAAAACAAATGTGACTTCCCCTAACGTGGAGGAACATTCCGCAAAAGTCGCGAAGCTGACTTCCCACCCATATACATCCTGATGTGCATTAGATGTCAATGTTAACCCCAATGCTGATGGTGAAGTACAAAAGCACAGCTCTGCACTGGGCTCCTAGCAGAAGTCCACAGTGAGAAGCTGAATGTAATATCACTGACAATGGCATAACAAAGGTCAAACCAGTCTAAGGGCCACAAGTATGATACAAATGTGAAATAGGTGTAGCCAATGGCTTTGTTGTCAGGATGAGCATGCGATGGTGTGTGAATGAGCTTGCATTTCTATTCTGGGGAAGGGAGGTAAGCATACAGTATAGCTGCAGTCCACATCTCTGTTACAGATCATAATCTTTCTGTGTACTCCCTTCCTAAAGACACGGTCACAGAGGCAGTCTGTGCTTTGAAGCATACTGTTACTCTATGGCAATTCCTTGACTCGTGTATTTTTCACACATGTATCCTGGCAGCCTCAGGTACGTGGGTTGTGGGGAATTCTTCTGAATGTTCTCAGTGAGCTTCCAGTGTCAGAGATCTACTGCAAAGACACTAGAAATACCACCAAAGGGTTTGTACGTTGCAGGTTTTTGGAAAAGTAACCATTCAATGTTCTTGCAGCAACACAGTCACTGGCAGCACAGTGAGTTTTGCAGATCTCTGGTTATTGTGTTTTGAATGCAGGTACCTTTTGGTGTATAAATGGGAAGTTACAGCGATATTAAGTCCCACATGTAGATATCAATTTACAAAGATTGAAATTGTGATTTTAAACAGTGAAGAATAAAATCCAGTAGCAGCCCATACAAGCTCTAAAGTTAAGGTTTTGTTTCCTTTCTGGTATACGTCCCATAATCAGCCGCACAGGTCTTTGGTTTTACTACGTGCTGACTTTTATGCTGCAGATTAGATGCTCCTACAAGGATGTGTACACAATAAATACAAAGATGTACAGTATTATATAACAACACCCCTACAGTGTATTTACTGGATTTGTAAAATGCTTTCCCATAGAGCCATGCAGCTTTGTGCCAGTACATTTAAAGTCAAGTCATATCCTCTGTTTGGCTCCGTTCTTAATGAATGATTAAATATTAATTATCTCCAGTGCCTGCTGATGGCATGAGGTGTTGTGACAATTATGGATACTTGCTGCGTTTGCAATATGCTCTACTTCTATTACTCTGAAGAACATCACTGTTGTCAATGGCAAGGTGGTCACAGGGTGTTTGTGGGTTTTATTACTGTTTAAAAAAAATAAATCAATACTTGCTGCCTGTGAAAATAATTAAATCATAGCTGATACATTCGCTTTGTTAGCCAATGGCGGTATTTCTGGCTGAAGGGATTTCAGAGGGTGTTTTCAGATTGCCTTGCACTCTGAACTGTAGATATGTAGCTTCCAAGCCTGTTGCATAGGTGTAGCCTACATTCACATAGACACTGACAGGTACATTGCTGCTGATTCTCTGGTTTTGCATGACACCTAAACAATCCTTGCATGAATGTGAGCATGTTGATTCCAGAGCATAGGGAGAAGGAGATAAGTCACCTGAGTCTTGATCCCCAGCATCCCTACTTGAGAGAATTAATTAATACTCATCCAATAGCTCTCAACACTTCCTGCTATATCAGCTTTAGGTTCCCAGGCACAGGTAGCCTTAAAAATCAGCAGTGCAGCTACAAACATCGTTCTGCACTTCTGTTTCCTTCACACTCAAAAATCTAGACAGTGGATGAGAACTCTCATCACCAGTTGCTGTATGTTCCTCTGCATCAGGATCTGCCTGCTATGGGTAATGACCTGGTCAGAGCTAACAGAAATTTCCTGTCAAAACAGTTTTAAAAGATGGAAATGACTTTTCAACCAGTCAAAATGTTTGATTAAAATTTTCCTTAAGATTTCATTATCTGAAGAAAGACTGAAAAGTATTAATATTTTTAAGTTTTACGAAAAATATTTTACTTTCAATTGTTCTTTTAGTTTTCTTACAATATTTTGCTTATTCAGAGAAAGCACCTGCTGTATTTCACTTTTTTCCCCATAAAGAGAAAATATGGGGGAAAGAAAGCATCAGAGACATATATCTTTGAAGACACCATTGTTGAATACCACTTCTAAAAATATGTAGAATGCATTTCATACACTTCAATCAGCTTGACTTAGGTGTTCATATTCTACATGACTCTTGATAGGTATTAGCAAACTAAAACTCTCCTGTATAGTGACTTCCAGATCATTGAATGGGTCATTGAGGTCTGCATTAATGTCCTTTTCATTCTGGCTTAAGCCTCATATTTTAAGCCTGTTGACCAATGGAAGCAGGGCTTATCTTAGCCCACAGCAAAGAACCTGTAATTTCTCTTGTGTTCTTTGATTGCAGTCGTGATGGAAATACGAAGAGTTTTTGTGCTCCTGCAGGAAGAGGAGATCAGATTTCTCTCCTGCTTTCTGATTGCACAAGTAATTTGGGAAAGCAGACATCTGTCTTCAGAGTCTGGGTAATGCTGCTTCTGTCTCCTCTTGGACTCCTGCACCACAGTCTTAGCAGAGTGTATTTATTTCCTCTGCATTTCAGCATCTGTGCTTGAGTCTATCCCTTCAGAAATGTCAAAGGTCTACAATAATTCTAAGGGAAAAGGAAAATCACTCATTTTGACAAATTTTAGTGCAGAATCAGTATTGCTAGACCGAGAAAATAAAAAAGAGATAGCTAATTACTCCTTCCTTCCCTCCCTCCCTCTCTCCCTTCCTTCCTTCCTTCTTCTCTCTCTTTTTTTCTTTCTTTCTTCCTTTTCCTTTCTTTCCTCACCTTCTCTCCCCCTACCCTCCTTCTATCCGTCTCTCTTCCTTTATAATCCCAGTCTGTCAAGACAATTTTCTTGGCTGTTGTTGCACCTGATAGATAGCAGTAATAAAAACCTGATGGATTATGTATGTCAGAGATTATATGTTTGGCTATTTGTGACATTTGGCTGTTTATGAATCCCTGATGGGGAACCTTTTACAAATTAGTGAAAATAGTTCTTGTGACCCTTCCACCGAAAATGTTGTGATGATTAGCTGAATCTATATTAACATTACAAGAATCCAAAGACAAAAAAAAAACAATGGAATACTAAGAATAGCAAATAAACTCAAGTACACACATACACACAAGCTACAATAATAAAAATATTCTGAATCTTTTTCAACCCACAGAAATCAAGTTAAGCTTGTAAACGAATTATAGTATATTATACAAATATTGAATACTGATTACCCCTGACTGCCCTAGCACTAGCATCCTTAAGAAGGAAAATATATAAAAATGGCGAGGGCTTTTCAAGCTTTTTAAATATTTGAGGTTTTTGTTTGTTTCCTTTCCTTTTTGCCAAAATCTAGAGTTTCCTTTATTGCTTTTCTCATGCATGCTTCTGAAGCAACCAGGTGACTCATGAGGGTGTCAGAATAGGTTTAAGTCATGTACCTGCCTAGGCCCTAGTAAAGGAAATAATTTGAGTGGGTCTTTGTGTGCACAAAATAGCATCCTTAGAGCTTAAGTATTGCAAGCTGTTATCACAGGTGCAGTCTAATAAAAGATGCTTCTTTTCAGTTCTTCCTAATAGCAAAATAAATCTGCCTTTTGCAAATGTTAAATGTAAAATCTTTAATAAACAGATATTTGGGTTTCAGGAACTGTTTGAAAGTGATTCAACTGATGTGAAGTAAAATCTGGTTTTATAGTTCCAGTTTATATGTGTATGATTATACACAGATAATTTTCAGGTCTGTTCAGATAATCTTCAACAATCATAGTCCCTCAGAGTTTATTGTCTGTACTTCATAGATCCTCATAGCACTAGGAGCCACATAAAAACCACAACATTTATTGGCTTAGGTTTTGTACACTCAGGCATGTGCAATACAAAAGATACTTGCCTCCTCATTTGCACACCAAAAAAAATAAACTACGTAATCCCATGACTGCTCTGTGAAAATATTTATTTTCAGAGATGTTATTCTGGGACAGTTTGGACAGAAAGGGGCATGGGCAGCTGTGCAAGTCTGCTTTCAGATATCTCGGGCTAATTCCCTCCAGCAATCCCTTCCTTCTGCTTCTCATTACTCCTCTGTAACAGCTTCCTGGTCTTCCATCGTCTGCATCAACGACTTACTGATCCCACCACCATGCCAACATGTCTACCCTGAAAAGGCTAGGGGCTGAGCTGAGAAGCTCTGTGTCCCTCCTTGCCAGCCACCTTCAGGAGCTGGTGCTCACCACAGATCTACTGTGGTGCCTTCACTGCCTGCAGGGTCTTTCTACCATGTAGGAATCTGCACCCCTGAATTCAGCTCTTTCTGGTGGGGCTTTTGCTCCCTGTGCAAGCACTGGTGAGAGGTGGGAACTCGGCATCCAGGGAGGCACCAGGTGTGAACATGAGCTTTTCATGAGGGAGCAGGGAGAGAAGCAATGTAGGGTGGGAGCACATATCAAGGCAAGGGCAAAGGAAAGGTCCTGTTGGTCAGCTGGCTTATGTCCACCTCACCAGCACATACTGTTCACCTGTGTGGTGGGTGATACAAGTGAATTAATGTGGTGACAGTGCTCCAGATGATGGTCTACATTGCTAAATTGCTGCCCATGTTAATGAGGGTTAGTTGAATCATAAGTAAATGGTAATACTTAGCTCAGGAGAAATATTTAGCCTACCTTTAGACTCTATCATAGAAAAGAACTTGCGACTAGGCCCTTCATTTACTTATTTCTTCTCCTTTTGACTCATATTAATATAGTGAATTTATTTTAAGCACATGAGCTGCACTGAATTACTCATAACATTTTCCTGAAAATGAACAAAGCGATCAGTTGCATTCTGATAGACCGGGAGAAGGCGAGAAGTGTTGCTCTGTAAAGGATTCAAAATATCAGGAAGAAATGTTAAGCTTCCACATGCAGTTGAAGAGACAGTATTTTAATTTTTTCAGACACCTTACAAAGGAAACAAGCTGTTGAACTGGAGCATGACGGTTCCTCTGGGCTAGATTGCAGTATTAGTTATTTTTTTCCTGTTAGTTAAACAAATGAGTTATCTAAAAATGTTCTGTCTTTGCCATATTGTACTCAACCAATGGAAAAGATGTCCAAAAGAACCTTGCTAGCAGAAACCACACAGCAGTTAAGTGATAGTTAACAAGTTTTTACAGCAGGAAACACCACTCACTCTCTTGAAAAGTAGTAATTTCATGCATGGTCCACTATGTTTATGGATATGAAATAATGATGACTTGTGCCTAATAAAAATGGTAATATAGGCATTACCTATTCATTAGGAAACCACTGTATCTCTTCTTGGTAATCGAATATATAGGTTTGATTTCTTCATTCAAGACACTGGTATTCCTCAGATGAACAATATTTTTTGTTATTTCTAACTGAAGGTATAAACCATCAATCCTATAATTTCTTTATTTTGTTTATATTACAGAACACCTAATCAAAGTGTGTATGCACATTTCATGGAATCGTAGAATCATTTAGGCTGGAAAAGACCCTTAAGATCAGTGAGTCTAATCATTAACCTAACACTACAAAATCCACCATGAAAACGTCTCCAAGCACCATGTCCACATGTCTTTTAAATACCTCCAGAGATAGAAGGTGTGATTAATTTTAACTTCCCATTAACATCTAGTGCTTTTCTTGACTCCTTGTTGTCCTGGTCCACACACATTCAAAATTCACACATGATGTCTTGGTGGCTGCACCCAGGCATCTATGTGCTGAAAGACATCAAATTTCCTCCTTTGTATGTGCTGGCTATGGGCTGTCAGAGCACTCTAGATACCTATAATTCAAAACTATATGCCTTCTTATATGTCATGCATTTTTCTAGTCCCTTAATTTTAGCTTGCTAAAAACATACCTGTTTCAGCTGGGCACTACTCAAGTAAAGCCCGGATGTAATTGCTCCACTGGCAAATTAATATTATATATCAGTAATGACAAGTAAATTATCACTGGAAGAATATTTGGAGTTGATTTAGAAGCCTCCCTTAATAAGCCAACATCTATTTTGTCCCCAGCATCTGAGAAGGAAATTCAGTCATAATGGAGCAGCTAAGACTGAAACCAATAGGGAATTGACAGAGGAGCTTGAGTATGGTGGGTTTCCTGCTTGAAGAGAGTTATTGAAAACATGAGAGAGGCACTAATTATATCAAAACATCCACGGCAAAGCAACTGTTTAAATTCGATTTACTGATAAGGCATGAGGACTTGTTGCAACACAGTGACATCTGTGGGTGTTTAAACATATTTGATTTGCTGAGCTAGAGTAGGAGCTAGTCTAAATGCTTTCTGACATCTGTGTATATTTAAATGTGCTTATCATGTTTATAAATCTTTGTGTATTTCACAAACAAAATAGACATTGGTTTGGTTGACAAAGCAAATGAAAGAAGGCAGTGAGACAGTTTCAGTGACAGATTTGGTATGCTATAATTTGTCATCAAAATATCAATTTCTGTATTAGTTTATTACTAATTTCAAATCTTATATAATGCTGAAATTAGAAAAAAAGAGTAGGACATACAGATCTTTGAGAAATATCTGTAACTTAGACCATAGGTTGGGTTTATAGCATCAGTCTTTTATTGTTCATTCCTTATTTCCTCACCTCTCCTGCAACCTGCCTACTGGAAACTTCTGAACCTTTGAGAGTGAGTGGAAAGGGTGACAAATGGAAAAAGGTGGCACTATTGAGGTAGCCATTGCGTTCAACACTAGCTATGCCCACTACCTTTTGAGAGAGTTAAGCAGGTCTGAAACAAAGTCATATGGCCTCTTACATTATGCTGAGCTTGAGATTATTTGGTCTCATGGGCAAAATGTATATGGAGTGGTACTGGTTCAACGCTGCAATGCTCTGAACACTTTTGCAGTGTTCAAAGTGACATCTGCTGTACTTTGCCTGGAAGTCACTGTGATAGATCAGAGATCAACATCCACTCACACTTCAGCTTCATAGGGTTCTGTGTTTGGCTTCTTGCTGCAGCAACCTCTCCTGTCCATCCGTAGGTGCTAGATGCCAAATTGTCTCCCCTTTTATCATACCAACATATTTATATCTGCATACATACAGGATGTAGAGAAATTATTTGTAATTTGTCTGCTGTGTAAATGAATGATGGGCAGATGGTAGTAAGTGTGGAGGAAGGATCAATATATATCCTGCTTATTTAGAAAGTGTTTTCCTCCTAAAGCTTTTCCATTGTCAAGTCTGGAAAAACAGAAGTGGTGAAACAAGTGACAATGTGGACTTTCCCTACCGAGTATATATAGTACCACGTGTTTCTGTTTTCCACATAGGCTGAGAAGAACTGATTCTAGGGTGTAATTTTTTTCCTGAGTTTTGCTATATATGTAGGTCAGAAGTGGAAAAAGTAGGTTCAATCAAAAGGCCATTTTTGAAAGGAGTTTGTGAATACATAAAAAGTGACATAGAAGTATAGAAAGAAAGTTTGGCAATTGTAGAGGGTGCATCATGAAAGCATATTGCAGCCCTGGTTTCAGCATCTAAGGAAATGGTCAAAGATCAAGGCCTATCCCTCTGGGAATCAAGGAGTTGAAACTTCATGAAGTGACTTTTATCGTAAGTAAAAGGTGTGATTCAGTGGGTGTCACAGAATGCTTTCTGTCATCAGGAGACGATCTGCATCACTAGTCTATGTTGCCTTTATATGAACTGCTTTGCAAATTTTTTTCTCTTGTCTCCCTGCTTCTGTACCAAAAAAGGAAGTTTATAGGTGATACCATCAGACTGCTTCCTGGCTTTCGTCTTTTCTTATTCACAGATTTTCTCATTTTTCCTTAGTTCCAACGATTCCAGTGCTCCTTCCAGTGAAATTTTCTTCAATTATACCGCAGTATACTAAGTATAGTATTTTCCCGCCTTGTAACCAAGTATCTGATAGGTACATCTTTAATAGCTCTAAATTCTGGCCTTTTCTGGAACAGAAGATATTGGAAGGCACAGTTTTGTGCATTCACTCATGTTTTTTTTATACTCATGCTGTATAAAATTTAAAATACATAAATTGACTTGTTCTAGATCTTAAACTATTTTGCCTTCAGCATAGAAATTTCTGTATTTCAATCACCTGTTCTCACTTGGAAATAAAATATGTGATGATGATGATGATTATTTTATAATAATAAAGTCCAGCACAGACACCCTTCCTCTTGGCTTTGCCTCTTCAATCTTTGAGTGTGCATGTACTTTCTAGACATTGCCACAAATTTTGTGGACATTGTCCAAGGTTAGGTACCAGAGAAAGTCACTGCTAGGGGATATTAACTTATAAGAAAGCTGTGCTTTAAGGAGAACGGTAATGATAACTGGTGGAGCTATCCTTTACTTCTAGAGTTGGGAAACAAAACAGTAGTTTGTTTTTCTTGGCAAAAAAGTGAAGGAGGAATTTGGGTAGAGATATATAGGTAGATATATAGATATATAGATATATCTAAAAAGACTGTGAATTTGCAGTAATGTAGATGACTAATACTACATATAATCACAACTCAAGAAGGTAAAAGTTTGAGGTGCCACAGTATGTATCATCCACATCAGAGAGAGATAAAAATAGAGAATTACCAGTGTCTCAAAAATTCTATTAGAAATTATATATTGAGGAAACAAGCTGAAAGCAGTAAAAGTCCTTTTTATGAAAATTACATTTGCCTAAACTGTCAGAAGAAATCAGAAACAATTTAAATAAAACATTACCTCATGAGGAAACACAGACAATAATTGATGATCTCATTTCAGTAAAACATCAGGTCTAGATGGGATTACTATTGTATTTCCCCAAAATATAGATATCATTTTACCTTGCTCAAAATATATTCACACTGTTCTATAAAATTAGTATTTTCTTCCCTGTTTAGAGGCATAGCTACATCAATTGTGTTTCATGTGCTGTCATAATATTGCAATGAGAATATTTTAATGTTTTTGACATGAAAATAAATCATACTAAAAGGAAAAAAAAAAGTGTATTAAAGGTTTTTCCTTGTGTTGTACATAATGTTGTTGAAGAGATACTTGCAAAAGATTGTCTGATGGTGTGCTTCTAGCCATGGAAGATTACTGTATTTGGCCTGTGAGAGGAAGACACTTAGACTAGGCTGAGATTCTCTTACTGTATCACAGAAAACTTGGTGAAACAGCACCTTGGGTGTCCTAGAAAGTGGCAAGTATAAGCTGCAACATTATCTGTGTTTTGTGTCAAAATATATCTATAGAAAGCATCTTCCAAATGGCAATAATAATAACAAGAAAACATCACTGATCAAAGATCCTTTTGACTAGCAATGACAATGACAACTTGTGGGTGGTAACTGGCAATATACATACACTATTAACACAGCCAGTGAAAAAAAAAAACAACCAACCAACCAAACCGGTTTAGTTTGGCTCCTTATCACTAGTCTGAGTATTGCCTTGTATTTCTTCTATCTATCTGCTTCCCTGTCTGTCTCCTGGGTATTCCAGGAGAGATCTATTGCCCTCAGTACTAAGTGTTAGTTACTCTCTTTGCTAGCCCCCACATCACAAGTCAGATACACATATGGGTGCCTCTGAACTGCTATGAACAGATATTATTAGAAGCTGTATTGGATTAGGAAACTGTGGCTTATTTGTTTTTTTTTTCTGTTTGTTGGGGATTTTTTGTTTGTTTGGATTTTGCTTTTTTTTTTTTTTTTTTTTAGTTATAGCATCTCTTCTTGCAGAGATTAAAAGTTAATTCAGATCTCATCTCAGACTGTTACACGGGATGTCTGTATTATGGCTGGAGGTGATGCTGAAAGACAGCTACTGGATTTCTGGTGCACAAAGGCAATGGCTCACATTTTGATCTGGTACTCATATCTACTTCCACTCTGAACAGGCTCAACTGGGCATGCTGGCAAACGTGGCAGGCACAGTTTGGAAAGCAAGCAACAGATTACTGGGGGAATTTGGCACCCCCTGTTTTGCCAAGGAGAGAAGAGCATCAGGAGGTGTGACAAAGTATGGGTTATGATAACATAAGCTCTGACCAGTGAAAGAGAGGAAAGTAGGAAGAAGATGTAGGGACTTAATAAAAGGATAAAGCAGAAAAGTACTGCCACACCTACCTGCAGATGTGAGTGTTTGGGTAACAGAAAATGGAGTATGCAATAATGGAAAGATGGTACAAGTATATCTTGAGTGTGCTCTCAAATGCCTTTGCTATGTTTTACGTCTTTGTAGAATAACTTCATCACCTATTAAAGTGTTATGACTTCAAGTTTGCAGTCTTAATAATTCCTTGATTTTGGCCTTATCTTTCACATGTGTGGCCTTCAGCTAAAACCTCTTCGGTATCTGATGCCCCCATTTATTAACACTTTGACACTAAGATGAAAAAGTTTTCATAATCACACACTGAAAGCTGACTTAGAGAATATGTCTTGCTTAACTTCAAAGTGCAACTGCAACTTTTCTGTTATCCTTTAGAGTGAAGAACCCCAGGCAGCGGACCTGCTCTTTTGAAAGTAAGCAAGTAAGAATAGGAGTAGGATATAACAGAAACTTTTGACGAGGTGGTATCCTGAAGTAGAACAGAGAAGGACGTTTGCCATAAGGGATTTAAAATAATGTTTTTACCTTAGGACCTTATTTTCACTAGCCTTCTATAATCAGTAGGGACAGATGTTACCAGAGGTTTGAAGCACCCCAGAAAGTGACTCAGAGCATCTGATAACATGGGGACTGTTAAACGTGGTTGTTTTTTAGCTGCCTAAAGTTAGCCATGGTGAACTGAAACCTAATCAGTTAAAAAACTCTGGGACCTCCAGTGACAGCACAGGAGTGCAGTTGGCCAGCTGTCTTCTTAGTACCATGCTTCTGGCAGGAAAATACAGAGCAGGACCTGCTGGAGCACTTCTCCACTGCCTAAACAGTATTGATAGCATGTATTGAGCACTGCTTCAACCCAATAAATGTATTGTCAGTGACTGTGCAGAGAATAACACTCTTTATCAAGGCACCAATGCTCCTTTGTTGTAAATCGTGCACCTGCCTGCTCACTGCTAAAGATTTTCATAGCTGATGTGTTCTGGTTATCGTTTTCCCCTGCTCAGGGTTGACTGACTGTTCCATTGTAGGGTGGGAGTTACTCACATTGAGTTGTGAGTGATGTTCTCGCAGCGAGTGCAGTGTCCTCTGTGGACCATAAAGCCCATAAAGCATGGAAAATATAGATTCTTATTTTTTTCATTTGTGGCTGTTTATTCTTCCTCCTGTCTACAGGTTTTCCTCTGCTGCCACAGCCAACAGTGATTCAAAGAACCATATGCTTTTAGTGGTAAAAGAACTTCCAGAGTGTGGCTTTTATATTCTTGTTCTGTTTTTCCTGTTCAGCAAGAGGTTTAATACTTGGATACTGTATCTGTTTGCTTTGTATATACCTTTTCCACCTCTATTCATTCTATTATAATTCCAGTGGTATGACATGCAAGGTGTTTTCCACACAAGCTGCAGCTCAGTGACTTTGAAAGGTAATGGATTCAGAGCTCTGACCTCTGCCTGACCCATTGTTCACAATGAACTACTTGTCATATATATCACATCCATCTGGGGTCTGGACCATGCCACAGGAACATTTTTCAAAGCATGCATCAGGAAAGGATACAGAAGATGCTTTCAATTGCCTTTGAGACAATTGTCATTTAATGGGCACATTTTTTATTTAAGTATTTGCTCACATCTAGTACCAAATAACATAAAAGCACAGAATATCCAAGAATACTTAGATTATTTCATAGAATCATAGAATAGTTAGGGCTGGGAGCCTCATGCTCCTATGTCGCACTGTTATCTGTCATTAGCTTATGCCTGCATAGTATGGAAGCAGAGGCATTATTTTTGCGTTCAAGTGTATAGCTGAGGTTATGCTTGTGAATCCAGAGAGACATTAGATATGTTATCATAGGTCTGATTTGAGGTTTAAGCAGGGGCTTTTGCAAAAAGCGTGCGCACAACAGAGACTTACAGAGTCAGGGAACAGCTACAGTATTGGTGCAGCCTGGGGATGTTGAAAGTAATAGGCTTGCAATGAACACAAAGCCTCAAAACTGTTAAGCTGATTGGAAACATCCGAAGCCAGTCTTGCCTTCTCCAGAAAGCTTAGATAATCCTAGATAGACCAATGACTATCCTATTTAAGCAATAGACACACTCATTTTGGAGTCCCTGAGGCGGGCAGTATTGACAGTTGCTGTTGTCATTGCTTGTTCTTCTTCTGCAATATGCCGAGATGGCCATTGCAGTCACTGGATTCTTCTTACAACCCCTGAAGTTATAGTCTTGGTTTCTTTTATCATCTTCTCCAAATTAAAGCAGATTTCAGCTAGGAGCTAGGTATCTCTAAGCTAGCGGTGAATTTGCCAAAAACTGAAGCAAGGAATTATACACAATCCAGACTGTGCCAGATATATCGACAGGGCTAACATAACATTTCCTAATATTTAAATTGAAATTATTGATGTTCCATTAGACAACAACATAAGAAGCAGAAAATATATCTGCAAGACAAAAATGTAACTTCTGTTTTCCCCACATGGCTTTTTAGCAAGAGAGTTGGTAGTAGTATATAATCTTTGGTACAGCACACCAGGAAAACTTTATTACCTTGCATACAGACAAATTGCTGAAACTTGAAATGTCAAGTCATGCTTCAGATTAGAGGCTTTGGTCTCCCCCTATGCCCTCTTCTCCTCCTATAGGCCAGCCCCTGCAGGTACTCTCCTGCCTTGGCCTTAGAACATCCACTTGAGCTTTGTTACAGGAGGAAGTTTCTATAACCCTGCAACTCTGAACAGCCCTCCCTGGGCTATGGGGGGGGGGTGTGAACTGGTCTTTGAGGGCACCAATAGATCTCACTGGCTTTCAGAGACAGCATGATTAGTGTTGCACCCTGGTGTGAACGACCACCTTCACAATTTTAGTACCAACTGGAGCTGACTATGTCTGCCCTTTCCTCTCTATGGCTCTCAGATGTCCTTCATGCCTCCTCCGCTAAATTTTAGGCCAAGCAGCTCCTTTGCCACTCTGATTTACTGCTTTTTGGCTGATGGCCACAGGATGAAGGTGCACAGATGCTGAAGGTCTCCCTATTGTTCCTTCCTCATTCTTGCTTCCTGCACCCTCCACAGTCCTGTGGAAATGAGTCAGATACCAATGACAGATACCAAAGTAGCCTGGGAAGTTTCTGCCTCCTGGATGTTTAACTGTAGTAGACAGGACCCACATGAAAGGAAACATAGCCTCACAACCTTGGTTTTGGGGATTGTGGTGGGGGAGCTTTGACAGGGATCCACAGGAACAGAGATTTTTTTCAATGGTGATAAACTGAAGGACTCCTCAAAAAATATTCTGGAGAGCTGTACTTAAATGCTCTTTCATGTTTATGTAGTTTAAGAAATGGCCCCAAAAATTATGTGGCCTGGGACTGAGAAAAGAATGCTTTGCTTCCATTGGAGAAATTAATGGGATAAATTTAGCTTTCCCCTACTTTACTTATTTTTTTTGTAGACATAACATCAAAGCACCAGAGCTTCTGCACTGTCTTTGTTAATCTGGTGTTGCCAGAAATGCAGCTCTTTCGGGGTCTGGCCATGCTGGGGTGAGCAACACAGAATACCGTTCTCTCCTCAGTTCCGTGCCCTCAGTCTGCGTCATGACACCTACAGCAGCTATGTGTAGCTGGCTATGTGAGGCCAGTTGAGGTTGGTTTTGAGACTTTTTTACTTTTGGCTAAGAACCATGTTTATTCAGAAGGCGGTATACTCTTAGTGATTTTCAAGCTATAGCACATCATGGAGGCTCTGTACTCCAGAAATAATACAAAATATAGGAAAATATGGGATTTATGTAACTACAATTAATAGTATACATTCAATACATCTCGTATTCAGTAAAGAGCATGGCTTCTTAAGCCAGCCTTCAGGCTTTGTATTTAGTATAAGACATTGCCCTAGGAAATGTCACGATGTGGTTTCCAGACACTCAAATACCTGTTTCTTGGGGAGCTCTGTCTGAAGCACAGAAGTCTTGTCCTGTCCTGTCTCCCCTGTTCTCTGGAAGGCACCAGTATCTGTAGTGGATGGATGTCAATTAGATATATATGTTTCCGGGAATACAGTGTTTCCTTGGGCTGTCCAGGGTCTTTGCCTTTGTTCTGGAACAAGAAACGGCTTAACACTGCCTCTAAAGTACAAATAGCAAATTGAAGTGGAAATGCTCAAGCAAGAGAGCATGAAATCTAAGCAATTATGAAACATAAAGCATTGCTATGAAATACATTAAGGCATAAACAACTCAGGATTCATATTTGACAAATACCTTTGTGTTAATTATCTGCTGTGCAATCTCTCATATGCAATTTCCCGATCATTTTTTTTTTGCACAGGAGAGGAATGAATAAAGTGAAAGTCTGCTCTTCTGCTGGGTCTTAGCAGAGTTACCAGTGAACCTGACACTACGAACATATCCATCAATACTTTAAGAGACTCTGTAATACAGCTCTTTCACAACCAGCTTTAAAGCAAGATAGCTAAATGGCACCATTTTCTTAATGTAATAACCTTTCAATAATTTAATCAAGGCTATGGGGAAAAAATGCCCTTCAAAAAGTTCGTGTAATTGAACAGCCCTTTATCTCAGAGATCTTAAGAAAAAGAAAGATCTAGTTTGGCTTCTTTGGTTCTTACAAAGACGAACTGGCAACAACAGAAGCTCCCTATTCAAAGCCTAGTAGTTTCCATTTGTCAGAGGCCAGGAAAAGCCAAATGCTTCTGAGGACATAAAGATTCACTGGGAGTAAAAGAAGAAAAGTGAAAAAGACAGCAGCAATCTCTAAAGGGACTGCAGTCTGTAAGTGGTGAGCCTGCTCATGAGATTTATTACCTGTTGACCTCCTTCCACCGCTCAGGTTATATAATGCGATGACAGCCTAGCGGCAATGGAGAGAAGGAACTCTTCCTCCTTGATGCTGACCTAGAGAATTAGTACCATGAACCAGTCACACAAGCATGCCTTATAAAACCATTCATGGCAAATGCATTGCCATCTGCTCACCTCCTATTTAGTACATCAAGGTCAGTTGTCAATTCCTCAAAAGTCAAAACCATTTCACATCCTGCAGTTGTCCCAGTCTTCAGGGAATATGTTGGTAAAATGTTGGTGTGATTCCATGGACTGTAGGATCTCACCTTAAGTGATTTTTTTTAGCTTTTTTTTTTTTAATTGGGAAATTCAATATATTGTCACTGCATTTGGAAGTGTTTTTTTAAAAATAATGAAGATGGAGCATTATAATGAATCTGGAAAGGAATGAATCTCTGGATTTTTATAGGAGTCTGGAAAAAGGTGCATCTTATACTTGGGAGCGAGTGAGGAGAGAGGGGGGCCAGGGGTGGCAAACACATCCCCACCCTGGTTTTCAGATAGCTGGGAACAGATCAAAAGCCTTTGAGCAAACAGCTTACAGTTATGTCTTTTAACCTTAGAACAGGGCACAAGCAAATTTGCATAGGACTATTATATAAACATAAATTAATTAAAACCTTTTTTATTAAATTGGCTAGATGTAAGCGAGTGACAGACTTTTTTGGCTGGTTGGTTGTTTAAATCCCCACCCCACTCCCCACTGTTTAACTTAAAAACCAAGATGTTCAGAAAAGCTGACATAAAAATGGAACCCCGTCACCTGAACCACTGACTGTTTCATTTCACGATCAGTTCAGACCTTTAAACATGATATAAAAATACTTGCCTTTAAAATTAAAATGTCATTTTGAAATGAAAAAGATTTAAATTACTCCTTTGGAATATGTCCAAGTAGAAGAAGTCCTCTTATACTTTTCTTCTTTCCTCATAGCTCCCATTCCAGAAGAGCTAAAACTTCCCTAAATTTACAAAACTAATTATAATCTCCTAAAACACTGCCTATATTCACTGGTCTCTGATCTAGGCAGGGAGTTAGGCTACCAGGTTACTTTGCAGTTTTCTTTCTCTCGGTAGTGTTTCTTATTCCCTGTAGTGTTACTAGAAATTCACAGTACTATTTTCTTTTCTTTTTTTTTTTTCTTTGGTGTTAAAAAGAGAATTCAAGGTTCTGATTAATGATAACAATATGAAAAAAAATCTGTAAAAAATGGTATTAAATATAAACATCTGGATTTTAAGTGGGCAAAATTCACCTAGAAAATATTTCTGTATAGATGTTGAAGTCACTGAGTATAATAGAACTTTCCAGGCAAAAGAATTTAAATAGCTTTTGTGAACATAAAGTCTGTCCTGCTCACTGAGAAGAAATGACAAGAGTTTAAAAACAATTTTACCATTCAGTATGATCATGAGGTAACTCGGTCTAGAAAGAAAAAGGAGACGGGTAGGGAGTGAAGTTGCAAGAGGCTGTATATTTTCACTTTTTACCCAGTAAAAAAAATCACCTCTGTAATTACATCATTAGTACTGGTCAATTGTGCTAAGTTATTGTTTAACTTGTATTGCTAAGAAAAAAATAAATCAGAAATTATAAAAATTGATGCTCTCAGCCTTGCTGCTTTGTTAAAAAATGCAAAGGTTTTGTTTAGGTCATAGTTTTTATAGATAATTTTCTTCTTCAGCAATTGTGTTAGGAAAGCTGAGTTGGACATCTCTTTCTTTCAAGAGGAGAAAAAAAAAATCTTGCTGAGCCCTTACTTTATACGTGGGCTTTAAAATAAACCATTCTGACTGACTGAGCCTGCTGAACCACATGAGATGCCAGCAAAAAAATCTTTTCTGAGTGGTATTAGACCACACTTGAGGGTTCCTGTGTAAATCTGAAGCACAAGGTTAGTGTGGGACCTTGTTCATCCCTGAATTGGCTAAATTGCAGGGAAATCATCTTAAACTGTCAGTCTCCTCTTGTCTCCCTCCTTCAGAGGTAAGAAATGTAAGGCTCATTTCCCCTCGCATTTTAAAGTGTCACTCCCCATTCCATCTCCCTATGCTCTTCACCTCCAACACCACTGGGTAAGAGGTGCCCTGGGAACAGCTCTTGTTACCCATAAATGTAGAACGAGAGGGCAGAGGCAGGGCACTTTTCCCCCTTTCCCAGGCTTGAGAAGAGGAAGTCCCTTTCCTGTCCCCTCTACCATGCTCTTAGCCCTACAGTGAGGAAACCAACAATAAAACTAAAGCATTCTCATGAAGGAATTTCACTGTTGCCAATTCTCGTGGATTTATTGTGATTTCACAACTACAGGGTATTTCTCACAGTCCCAGTTCCTGGAATAAGGATCTTATTTCTAAATTTTAAAGAAAGATTTTGACTTTTGTGGTTGTGAAGAAAAAAGGCTTCTTATGTGAAGTGAGTCCAAGGTGAGGAACCAGTAGGCAAATAAAAAAGAAATCCCTAAAGCATGACTATTATTATTTAAACATCATATTGCTAGAGGAGGGAAGGAGCAGGACTCACAGTTTTTAAATGTTTTTATGGATGGCAAGAGTTGAATGGGAGAAGTGGAATATCTTCAGAGCTTTTTCTGAATGCGGCATTTACTGTTATAGTGACAGAATTAATTAACCACACTTAAGGGTAGAAGTATCCATTCTGGATGCAAAACAATTGTGGCTTCTGACAAAAAGAGAAAAATTTTGAGGAAGGGAGTTAAGCTATGAGAAAAAAGAAGGAAAGGCCATGCAGCTTCTTTTTTCAATATTTCTGTTCCAAAAAAGAGTAACTTAAAATCTTCATCTTCGTTCGGTGTGCACATAGTACACTGGTTCATTAGTGCTGTCTGCCTTGATTATAGAATGGCTCCCTGTCACAAACAACTTTTTTTTTTACAGTATTTTGGGGTTTTTCTTTGCTATTTAGGTATTTCCTACTCCTAAGATAATTTCCTGCAGAGGAAATGCCATTGTTCTCATACAAGTTGGATTTTTTTAGCAACTGTTATTGTTTCTTATCAGCAATTCTGTGTTTTGGGACAGAACCAAATTGTCTGCTTTAAATCCCATCTCCGTTACACTTTCACCAGCATTGCTTACGAGATTGCAATTTCACAGCCCATAATCTGGAAAGACTATAATAGAATCCTCATAAGTGTTTGCGCTGCATTTGTAACAAATTACAGGTGATAGCACTGCTTCTTGTGTTCATGACCATCTGGTACCATGAGATCTCATTGCTTTCACAGGCTTGTGTGATTTTAATGGTGAATCTGATTCTACAGTGCTGAAATGTGGATACCTATAGTTGTGAACACCATCTTTCTACCAGATTTTGTGCAGACTGCATGTCTTTACCTATAAATGTCCTATGTAACATGTTGGAGAGGACTACCATGATGATGGCACTCCCAGAAGCTGATATTACTCTCTCAAACCTAACCTCTTTGTTTACAATTAAATATGTATAAGATATAATCTTAACAGTTCCAGATAGCCATGTATGGCCTTTTAAGTGCATTCCAGTGCTGTTCTCTTTGGCCGGTGTTGTGTTTCCCTAATACAAATAAAACCAATCATGCTATTTAAAAAGATTTCTGTCTTCTTCATCTGTTTATGTGAGCTTGCAAGCAATTCTGTCTGAAAAAAAAAAAAGGATTTTTATTTATTTTTTTTTAAAGACAGTGAAGTATACAGGGGTGAGAACACAGGGCATTGAAGATATAATTCTTCCGATCCATACTCCATTCTGAGTTCACTATCGTTGACTGTACTATGTACCACCAGCTGGGGTCTGCCACCAACATCACATATCCAGTTTTCCCTGGGGCTTATCTGGATTTCCTTTCGACAAAAGGTGTTGACAATTATTATCAGGTGGAGCAATATTGTGTAGTGTAAATCAGTGGAAGTCCAGTGAAGTCAATCTGGCTTTGTACAAGTGAAGGTTCAGTGTGCAGGGACACTTCATGAGGATCTTGGAGGCCAGTTCTTTATTGAACAGCTTAGTTCAACTTTATATTAGATATAACTTTCTTCTAAAGATGTGGCTAATCTAATATGCCAAGTTTCCAAATGAAAAGAAAATGCAGGCCTCAGTTGCATAAGTAGGGATGCTATTCAACAATTTAGGATCATTACTCATTGTCATATAAGTTTTCAAATTTTTTCACAAAGATGTAACAGATCACTTCAGATACTTCACATTTTAGTTATATATTTTAGTTGGGCTGATGAATTTCTTTTTACCTAGTCAGACAGCTTAGCCAGTTGACCCACTATTATAAATGGCAGCAGAATAGAAGTCATTTCCTTGGCAGCTGGCCCTAACAGATATTGTGGTAAATGGTATTTTTACTCCTGTTTAATCTCCTACTCAATTATTTGCTACCTAATTTAGCTCATCATTAAGAAACAGAATACTCAGGTTTTTGCATTTAATGGGGAAGCTCTTTTCTTCAGACAGGGATTCTGCAAGCTGCACATCTTTATAAAGTGATACCCTTGTGTTGTCCACCCTGAAGTCCTGGCAGCAGACAAAAGCTCAGGAAATTAAATCACATGCCTCCAGAAGTTAGATGGATCTGGATCCTATCCACAGCTTTTAGTCAAGCTGGCAGCTCTTTGCTTTGGCCATAGCTGCTGAGGCTTCCAGACCAAGCTTATAATTAACTAGAAAACTAACCAGAATTAAAATTTAACTCAAAGCAAACAATTGCTTAAACATATGCTCGAGTTTTCTTATAGTTTGGAAATTGTGACAGAAAAGGTTTTTTGAGCCTCCTGCTGTGAAGAAGAAATTTCCAACTACCTCCATTCATACAGATAAAATTAATTAACCCAAGCCACAAATCCTGAAACATCACTTGAAACAGGTGCCTGAGGCCCCTCCTGTACATCACTACCCATAAAGAGCACCTACCACCTGCTTCTGAGCCCGGTAGGGCCCCTGTTAATATTATAGACATTATCAAATACCTGTGTGCCTCTGGTTTTGGTACTTGTCCACTGAACCCTCTTTGGTTTTAAAAGGGGAGCAAACTTAATGTCTTCCAGTTTTCCTAAGTAGGTCTTAGAGTGAAAATGTCCATTATATTGTGTTCTCCAGGGAGACTAGTTATTGGATGCCAACACATTTTTTTCCAGAGGTATTATAGCCCAAGAAGATGTTAAAACATAATGTTCATCCTTTCTGTGAGACGTTACATAGGATTTATAAATTTTAAAATTTATATTCTAAAAATATACTGCAAGAAAATGTACATTCTTCTTGTTAGTTAAAGAGTCAGTGTGCAATATAAATGGATAAACTAAAGCCAAGATTTCACCACAATATAATTTAAGGAGGTTTGCTTGGAGTGCACATTGAGCACAAGGAAGATCCTAAGAGGTAAAATATGGACTCCTACTTCATATTATCAAAGTTCCAAAAACGAGATGTTTTATTTTGTTTTTTTTAGCTTTGAAAAAAATTCTGTATAGGCAAAAAATGTGTACTTTTCCCAATTTGCCATCATTTTATGCCTTTCTTATAGCTTTTTTTTCTCTTTGTGACTATCGATGCATTTTATTTGGGTGTCTAATGGTTCCCTCAGGGCAGGACCAATTATTTATGACATACTTCTCCATGTAAGATTTATTTGGGAAAACTGTTCCTATGGAAACTGCTGTTTTCAAACAGGCTTGTATTAACTTCAAACAATAGGATTGCATATCCAATAGAGAACATATCTTTTATTATCAGGGATATCCTAATGACTTTGACAACCAAATAAATTGCTTAGAGGAACAAAATTATGTATATTCTGTGATACAGATAAGTGGGTATTCAGCTGTCAGCTGGTATGTACAAGGAATTAGAGTAACTCAGTTCATCTGAGCAAAGTCCAGTTTGAAGGTCTCTTAGAATTTCAAAACAAAGCTTTTAAAAATGTCAATCAGGAATCTGCACTGGAATGCCATGAAAGGGCATTATCTGATTACATTACAAACATTATTTGTTTTATTACAAATAAAACACTGGTGGATTTTACTTTGGAAATGTCAAATTTCATGTGTATGGTATACCTACAGTTTAAGGCTTTGGCACTAGAATCAGATTGACAGGTCAAGATGCTATAGATACTTGATCTTTGTGGCTTCAGCTTCAAGCTCTTATTAAGTTTTTCTTTGTGGTGTTTTGCTATTTGTTCTCTCCTCAGTTTCGCTCCTGCTTATTTTGTGGTCTTTTTAGTCCTCCAGACTAAATGAAACATAACGCAGTTGCCGCATTGCCCACCTGAGCAGGCTTTTAATGAAAAAAAAATCATTTTTACCTGCCTGAACAAAAAATTTGCCTTTAAAATATGTAATTTAAGAGCCTATGACATATATTGTATTAGTGGTATTATTAGATTTCTAGAGCTGTAATACCTTGTAATAATATAGTCAGAAACAGGTCATGGCAGGTGGAAGGGTGTCTCATATCAACATCCCAGTCTCTCCAGTTTGGACTCTTCCTTTAGTCCCATGCAGAAGTTAATGATGTTATTGCAAAGGCCCCTCCTACCCGCCTTTCCACAGGAAGGTTCATAGCCTTGTTTATCTTCTGATTCATCTTCTTAAGAGAGATTCAGAAAAAACAACTTCCATCAGCTTTCCTGCTGGAAATGCATTCTGTACACTCAAGTGGCCTTTTGCTTATGTAAATGATTAGCCAAGAGCACTTCATTTATAAAAAGGAACTTATTCAGCCTGGAACTAAATAAACTCCAAGGCCACAATGTATAAATGAAAGAAACTGTGAATTCCATGTTGAAGAGTTTTAATGGCCCAAAATAAGCTAGAAGAAGGATTATCAGAAAAAAAAACCCTCACTTCACTATACTGCAGGTCCTGAGTATATTGTCACGTGTACATGAAAGTGGAATAGTATATAAATTCATATGTATGTTGAACTGCTAAAATTCAACATTGCCAACACAAGAATTAAAAAAAATATTGTGAACTAGATCATCCTAAAAGACTGACTGCTCATTCTTTTTAGCCTATCTCACGAGATTGGCTGGAATTGCTTAGGGTCTGGAGTGTTTATAAAGAATTACTTTAAACCTTCTTTTCTGAATGAAAGCTACTTACCGCTACAGACTGGTCAAAGGACTTTTGATGGCAAAAACTTTCACACAACTGGTGACTGAAGTCATCTGATGGGACATCAGGTAAATTTGGTAGGTAGCCTTGGTTTCTATGTAGACCTAGAAAAAGAAGATCTTGCTTCTTATTCTGAAAGTCCCTACAAACTTTGTCAAAATTGCCTAAGCTCAGGCAAATAATTGGGCTCTCTTTCAGAGATGACATTTTCCAGTAGCTGGCAAAACCAAAATAATTTTAAAACATGTAATTGTAGGATATACTCTATGTAATGCAACATGTAAACAACAAAAATAATTTTTCAAGTAGCTGAAGTTACTTCCGTCCCCAAGGGGCAATGGAATAGGTCCGTCCCCAGCAGGAATAATTGAAAACTGTCCATTCTGTATGGGTATGGGAAAAGTCTCAGCCCAGCTGTCTATCTATTCTATCATAGGATAGCAGGTTGGAAGGGACCTCAAGGATCATCTGGTCCAACCGTTCCAGGCAAGCATAACCCAGCACATGTCCCAGCACACTGTCCACTTAAATGCACAGATAGCTTGCTTTTTTGTCAGCACTTTATCTCCAACGACTGCACTTTTGCCTTTGAACATTTACACACACACTTAAATGCTGCGCAAACTGTTACCAGCAAGATTTATCTCATACCCATGATTCACAAAGTAGCATTTTCTCACTTTTGTCATAAGATGTGGAAAGGTTAAATTTCATCTCTCTTGTTTCTCCTCTTTGTTAATATATTTCTATATTCACTGGAGAAGGGATGCTTAGTATCCCACATTAATGTGAAGGCCGTCACGTTTTTCAGACGTTTTCAAAGTCTATCTACACTATGAATTTTTAAACTTATGCATGTGGGAAGGACAGCAAAAGGTATTGTTTCCTCCATGTCTGGAAAAAAAAAAATAAATTGACTGAACTTGGACACTTGAATCCAAGAAGAGGGTCATGGCTGTGAAAAAGGTGCATTTCTATCCAGTCTAAAATTAGAAACTATACATTTTGGAGGAAAAATTCCTGAATCTCTGTTCTTCTCCAGTTTCCGATGGGTTAGTGTTACTAGATTCTGCAGCCAGCTTGTTGGCTGCTATGTACCTGCTTCTACAAGCCCACACCACTCTCCAAGCAACAGATAGGGTGGCACTTCCAGGGTTAAAAATCCCCCCATGCAGCTAGAAGCCAAAGTTCTTAACATCTCTGTGTTAAATAGTTAATCCTCCCTTGTGAGCCTTGTATTTCTGTAGTTATCATACTGAACTGGCATTGCTACATATTCTTGTACAATAAAACCACGTTTTACTAAAACAGGAGCTGATCCAATGCATGGTTAAAAATCGGAAATCTGAAAAGAGAAGTCAACTTGCCTTTTTATCCTTGTAGAGGAGAATTACCAAAAAGGTCATTATTGATGCTTCTTAACATCATACTTCAAGGCCTAAGTATCTGATGAGACAAAGAGAAAAATAGGGGGGTTAACAACTATAACCCCCCAAATAACAACCCCTACAAAAATCAAACCAAAACAGAAAAACCAAACCAAAACAGAAGACATCTATTTTTAGAAAACTGCTTGTTTTCTTGAGGTGACACACCAGCTTCTTTCCAAGTACATAACAGGTTAATAAAAGTTAAACAAAATTTCATACATTTGAACATTAAAAAGTATTTTAACTTCCAGGAATTACAGGATAGTACAAATTTAACACATGGCCCAGCATTTTTCATTTATTTGTTCTGTACTTAGAGGATGAAATTAGTCAGATCTTTACAGAATTATAGTGGCTCCTTTTCTCTGACTTCTGTATTGAGTTTATATCTTTGATGATATTTTTACTTACAGTAGTATTGTTTTTAAAACACACATGTGCTATTCATTTGTTGGTTCCAGCATGATCAGCTATAAAAAGCAACCAAAGTGATGATCACTGGGTTTCATTAAATTACTGGATTGATCTTGAAGACCAAACTGAAAAGCTTTCTTTTCAACCAGGATATGTCCTTTAGAGGCTTGTCTGCTATAACAATATATATATTTGTGCTGCCGTAAACATCTAACCATTCCACATGGAGACCTTGAGTTCACATAGCAAAAGCATTTATGAGGGAGAATGGACTCCCATGGCTGCTTGCAACCTACGCTTAAAAAAACAGTAAGGTTATATTCCAGTTCAGTCTGAAACTTCAGGACAAGAGGAAGCTGAGTGCTCGTTTCTGTGCTATTCAATTTCTCCTGCTTTTATGCCATAATTTCCAGTTATCTGTCTCGAGTTCTCAAGTATTTATGTTTTCGCATGAGAAATGGTAAAGAAGCATTTGACTTACAGCCAGTCCAGGCATGGGCACTGGCTGTATCTGGTGCACAATACGGAGCATTCTGCCAGCAAATGTGTGATGTTACCCAACATGAATTTGTGATACGTATGCTTGACACCTGCCTCGGCTGCCAATCAGATTTTCAAGCAAGTCAAGCTATTTATTGAGATCTCCGTGGAGAAATATTTCTTTTTTTGCCTTCCCATCCATGTTTCTTATTCATCACTAAAAACAGAGCCTGATGGAGTCCTGCTTTTATCCTGCTGAGAGACAAGAGGAAAATTATTGGGGACAGAAAAAAAGCCCAAACAAAACAGGATTTCTGTGGAATAGTGTTCCACAACAGATCTGATTGAGCCTGAATCTTCCCAGTTTTAGTGTGCGCAACAAGTCTTCTACTAAAATAAGCATGTGACAACTAATAGACCAATGGAACATAAAGGTATCTGCCAGCAGCTCATTTTATTTGAACAAATTGGATTAAAAGAACAAAAAAAGGAAGATCTTCCTCCTGGGAAAGCATTTGATATAGCTTCAATATTACGAGATTCTTTGATGCTATCATGATAGGTGCTATGAAAAACACTCATGTTTCTTTGCAGTTTTATAAACTGGACTAATTTGGAGGTCAAAATGGAGAGCTTATTTTCACCTTTGTTGTAAAGACATAAATACATCTAGCTCCTTGTCAACCCCAGATGTTGATAGCTAGAAAGGAGACCCCAGCCTGTAGGGGTTGGAATACTGGGAAAAGAAAGAGAGTATGAGCTCAACTGCGTGAAATTTAGAAGGCATTGCATAAAGAAGGGTGAGGTGAGTACCATGAAGAAAATTCTCTTGGAAAAGAAGGGAGAAGGGTGTCAAGCAGCTGTTGTTTTGTTGGGATTTTTTTGGTGGTGGTGGTATTTTGGGTGAGTTTTTTTTTCAAATTTGGAGAAAATTAACTTGCTTTAAAAAACATAATGGAATCTGGACTGTGTGAAAGCAACTTACCTTTGAAAGGGATCAGAGGGAAATACAGCAACCTTTGAATGTTCTACTTAAAAACAGTTGATGTCCATGTTAAACCCTGACTAGAAGATTCACAAATCCTCCTGGCTTTCTTCTAAGGATTCCCCTGATGTGACTTTTAAAATGCCAGACAAAGTCCTTATTGATCACCACCTAAAGGTATTGCAACACTATTCATATTATAGTTGGGTTGTGGTTTGGTTTTGTTTGGTATTTTGTTTTGTTTTGTTTTGGGCTTTTTTGTTTGTTTTATTTTGTTTTCCTCAGGAAATCATTAGTTAATAAAACTGTGCTAAACTTTCCATTCATTTTGATATTGAGGCAAGCATTACAACCCAGAGAACTCTAAGACGTACAATTAAGGGAACATGTGAATAATAAACAATCCTAAGTGCATGGTTAAACCTTGAGTAGGAACACAAGGTCAGTTTTGGTTAACCATTTGGATAAATTTAGCTTTTAATGGAATCTAGAACCAACAGAAGTATTTCCTTTTTTAAGACATTCTAATAGAAAGAGAACTAAAAGAAATATTGTCTTGCAATGTTAGCGCAAAATTGTTGGACTAAATCAGTAAATGAGAATATGAAACTCAGAAGTCTAGGCTTGTTATTCAAACTAAGAGAAATTCAAAGCATATGTATGGCAGAGAAATAAGTAAGAGACCAAATTCTGACTATAGTTATACCCATAAAATTTCAGTGATCATACTTGGGCTATCTGGTGATAGATTTTTAAAATACTGCCTTAGTCAATTAAGGGGGTGGTTTTCTAGTAGGTTGCAAATGCATTTTTTTGACTTGTAGGCATCTCTTTAAAATAACAATTTCATGCTTTAGAAAATGAATATTTGCTGCAGATACTTTTTTTAACAAAATATCTTAATAGAATAGGAGCTTGATTCAATCTTTATCCAGATTTTAAGTTCATGAGTGAAAGCTATTACAGAAATATGTTTCTAAACTACAAAGCATATACAGAAGTCCATTTTACATTTAATTGTCAGAACAGGGAAGCCATTTCCAACAAAGCACAAAAATAATTACTTTAGATAGAAATCATTCCCCTTACAAAAATCTACATGGTAGTCTATTTTCATCCTCTGATTCAATTTACAAGAAAATCGTATTCAGAGATATGCAGAGCAGATTAACCTTCCCCTTAATGAACCTCAGTAGATTACAGGAAGCAGGTAGCTTCACCAAGAATGATTACCACTGCATGGCTCCATGTTGCAGTCAAATCCACGTTATATCCAGAAGTGGGTCTTTCTTGCCTGCACTACTTATGTGGTATTTGCACTGGAGATGGAGGAAAAGTAGTTTGGAGTACGATGAGCAGGTTAAGTATAGGAGTGAGCCGCAGACAATGTCTCTTCTCCAGCAGTAGGGAAACTTAGGGAAAATATGTATATTTGAAATGGCCAAAGTGTAATCCCATTTGTATTTTTATATTAGCAGTGTTACTTGAATTTGGGAAAAAATGCTAATGGCAAATTAGAGCTCTGTTATGTATTCCACAGGAATAGTGATATGTGAAGTAATTACACTCCACTACAGAGTTGCCAGTGAATAAATAATAATTAATGGTGTGCTTTAATATGTTACAATTTTGATGTCAGTGTTTGGCCTGAAATAATGGAGAGCTATTTTAAGTCATTACTGAGCATGTGCCATTTTTATTTCTAGTGGTAAACTACCAAATGTGAAACTGGTCATTGAAAAGCTCCAAGGGAATATTAAAGTAAGCATACTAAATACGTTTATGATTTTAGGCAGGGTTAACAGGAAAATGGATTTTAAGATGCACATATCTTATGTGAACCAGAAAAAATATTGTTTGTTTTCTGTGGTCCACATGATAAAAAAAGAGAGAGGTAAGGAGGGAAGTACGAAGTGCCCAATACCTAGTACTTTCCCTCCCTGGTAGAGAACTTTGCTTGTGCTAATAAGAAATTACTAATAAGAGTATTGAGCAGTGGGCAGAAGTTGATTGCTTCCATGTGTCATCTTCTCCTTTTGTAAGAGATCTCCAAATACAACCTTCCGGGTTTTTTTTAGCTGTTTTCTCTCATCCTTCTATCTTTTTGTACCAATAGGGTAAGCAAGAACAATAGAGAAATAATACTTAAGAGAAAGTTTCAGAAGAACCAAATAATTTGTAAGGGGAAATGCTGTGTCCTTCCAGTTTCTCAGGAGGATTTTAAGCTCCTAGTGCAAGATTTCTGAAAATTTTTACTTCTAATATTTCTGATTTTTTCTGTTTAATAATTATTTAATTTGAAAAAAATATTTCATGTTGTATTTATTTTACTATGCTAAAAAACTGGCAATTGATCAATATTGTCAGTAGTCAAATAAGACTTGAGGCTCACAATCTCTTATAGAGGTAAAGAATCTAGAAAATGTGGGTTTGGCCTGGAAAATGGAAAAGGCTGAGCTTCTTATTTGTGAAAATAAACAATTCTCAGGATTAACTAACTGTCTTTCCTAGGACATTAGACTGAGAAAATTCCTATGGGTTCTTACAGTATCTACCAGCTGCTGGTGCTTGCCATCGCCTGTCCCTTTGCAGACATGACAATCTTTATATAAGCATCTGAAAAGTCTCCCTCTGACCTCTCTCACCTGTCAGCCCAAGCTGCCTTTCATTATGGTTTGATGGTGTACACAGGTTATATTCTCCTTTCAGCCTGTAACAGGTTTAGAGGTTGAACGTGGGAGAATGAAAATGTCTATGATGTTTAAATCATTACTTGTACAAATAGGCCTCTGGTATTTTTCCTATGGTTACTCACATCTTCCACATCTACACATCCTGTGAGTGTACTAAAACTCAGATAAAGGATCCAATTATTTTTGCTGCTAAAATATGACCATCTGGTCAAATTATGCTTGTCTTATTCCCTTACTGTGAACAGGCACAGTTGTCTTTCACCCTGATTAATATGAAATGCTGACCTGAATTTTTTATGTAGAATTGTTAACTTCATTTTTTATTTTTTTAGCTTGTTTTTATATCAGGCAATACTTTTTAATTTGTTCGAATGTTTTTAATTAAAAATACTTCTAGGTGCACAAAATTCTATTCTGACCACAGGAGAATTGATAAGAAATGGACATGTTACTCTTGTGAGGTTTGTATGTCCCTACATGATACACTACAGATAAATTTTGTTCAGTGTCACATCCTGAAAGGAAGTGTTTAGGATGACCTCCCTCTTGGTACCAGCCAAGTTTTGTGGTACCCTTGTACTAAGTTAAGGTGAAACAACAGCAACTAATCAGTCTTACCATTTATTAAAAAAAAAATACAAAGCACGTGGTTAGACATAATAACTCAATGATTATGTTAACTCAATCAGCAAGTCCTGTGACATGAGTTTTTACTTAGATCTAATCAATATTTAATGAAAAAGAAAGAAGAGGAAGAGGAAAGAAGAAATATCACCATTCATGGATCCAGCAACATCTCGTTGGTCCCCTTCATCCAGGGTATTGTCAGGGGTGGAGACTCTCTTTTTGACTTGAGCCCTGCATTTTTGGGGTGTTATCCATAATTTGTATACTAAGTGTCGAGAGGTATTAATAAGGTAGTGATGGACATAGTTTGGTGAGCACATGCACAGTTCCAAAGCTGGGGTACCCCAAGGGTCCTCCAGATGGTGGTTGTTCCTCACATCATGGTGTCTGTTTTTAGACTCCATCCTCTGAGTCAGCTCATCTTTGAGTCATTGTTTCGCATTCCTATGGATGCTTCAAATAAAGGGGTCAGAACAATCCTGTCTATACAGTATCACGAGCAAACAACCTTGTTGATTGATTTGTTTCCGCTCAAGGCCTCCCATGGTCAAATGTAAATGGTGCCTGAAACAAGCACAGTTTCCTATCTCTGACTCTTACACTATGGAATGCAAGCAGTGCTTGAGACAAGTTTAGCGTCCAGCCTCTCCCATTCAGGAAGCCAGATACTTTTATATAATATATGAGAAATATCATCATATAAGTTTAATGATAAGTACCATTTCCCCCCCCCCCCTTTTAAAAAGAAAGTCAGAAACAGAGCAATTACCTTTTAGCTACTTTACTGCTTTACTGCTTTACTGAACCCATCTAGCCCTGGAGATTTACCTTTTCTAGAATTCCAACTAAAGAGGAGGAAACAGCAGAATTTAAAAAAAAAAAAAAAGATTTACAATCCTGATATGAGAACAGGGAACTTTAATTTGCAGTTGATGTCATCAATATGAGCTTTGTTTTTCTGGGAGTAATACATAATACTGAAAGAAATGTTTAATGGCTGCCTTAATTTCAGTTAGCTTGGTCAGTGTTCCTTTGGGCACACTTTGTAAGCCAGTGGGGCATTATTCTTCCAGGTTTATTGCTATTTTCTCCATAGAACCTCCAACTTGTGCTTTTCATTAAGAACAGTGTTATCTTCTAAGTAGCACATTTAACATGTAAGCTCTCCTCTTAGAGTAACAGTCTCCTCCTACAGGCTCTACTTCCTTTTGTTTTTATGAAGCTTTTCAAATATAGTATGATTAATTCTTCTAAAATCCCTGTGCTTCAGTCTGTTCTGTGTGGCTGGAAAATCAGGCACAATTTTTATTTACTACTTCTGCATCTTTTGACAGTATATTCTGTGTTATTTCATAATCTTAATTCAGAATCCAGAAATCTAGTTAATTTCTCAGGATATTTTGAATTATTGTTTTTTCCAGAATGAAATGTGTTTTGCTTTATAGCAACATCTTTTTCTAAATCATCTATGTCAGTCACATTCAGGCACAGAGTTTAGATTTCTGTTTCATGTTTGGGAACATTTTTTAGAGAGAATAAAAAAATACCTTTCTTGTGTTTATTTCAGTCGTTCCCTTTGTTTAAAACTAATCCCAGCTGGACAAGTTTAGATGGCTCACCCATTAGATGCTTGATGAGCATTTTCACTGATCACTTTTATTCTGGAATAGAAAACATGATTGTTTAACTGGTATTGTTTTGCTAACAAGCAAAACAGTTTAAGCAAAGAGAAGCCAGGAAATTTTTCATAACAGTAAGCTTTATTTTAATTCCCCAGAAAAGTTCTGGAATAAATAATCAAATTGACCACTGAAAAGAAACTAAGGAGATGGCAAAAGCCAATATGGATTTGTGAACAAACCATGTTGAACTGATCTAATTGCAACTGAAAGCAGAGCATGACATCTCATGGGCAGAAGAGCCACACATGATGTTATTGTAAGCAAATAAGGAAATGTGTTCTGTATATAGGTAGGGCAAGTTCTAAAAGTGTTGTTTCTATCACCTATTTTCTATATTAACTACTGTAAACATTTAACAGACCCAAGTTTTCTTGTAGTTTCATACTTAATATCTCTTGATTTTAACAATGATCCATTGATAACTGCTTCCTAGGTGAATTTTTATGTACCTCTCAAATTATCCTAGTTATCCTCAAAAATACCTTTTCAAAATCCAAAACTTTTGAATCTAACTAGAATACTTGCTCCCATTTCCTCCCTGGTTTGATTCTGTCTATGCACGCAGGAGTTCAGCTGGCAAAACCAAATTGCTATGCAGTGCTAAAACAGAAAGGCAAAGCCAGCAGTCACTAGCAGTATTACAGCACCCTTAGCCCCCTGTCCCAGGGTGGTAGATACAAAAGGGGGGACACAGGTATTTGTAGTGGACACAAGAATCAGTAGGGGAGATACAAGGTGGGGACAGTTACAGCTGGGAGAAAGAAGCACCTGTTTGAGAGCTGCAGCTATGATCAGCATAACGAACATGTCTCACCAACAACCATCAGCCCTGTTACTGCTAGGTTTCCAGTGATTCAGTCAGGTTGTGTTACTGTCCCTGATCAAAGTGAGCAGCTGATGGAATAAACATGCTTACCTTATGCTCTGCTTATAATAAACACCTGCAATACTTCTTACTCCAACTGTGGACAATCCAGACTGCTTTCTCAAGTTGTGTTTGCTAGAAATCAATTCCTAATGAACAGTGTAGGTGGAAGATAAATGAAAACATCCTATCAATACTGGCAAAATGTCATGAAGCCTTATTTGAGCTTCATCATCAACTCATCTGGCTGAGTGTGAATCCCCGCGCACTCTTTTCACCATGAGAGTAGCAAATAATCCTTACAGTATTTCTCTGAGGACAGTGTTCCCTCTGGTTGCTATAGGAAAAATAACAAGTATCATAGAATCATAGAATCATAGAATCATTAGGGTTGGAAAGGACCTTAAGATCATCTAGTTCCAACCCCCCTGCTGTGGGCAGGGACACCTAACGCTAAATCATATCACCCAAGGCCTCGTCCAACCTGGCCTTGAACACTGCCAGGGATGGAGCATTCACAACCTCCCTGGGCAACACATTCCAGTGCCTCAGCACCCTAACAGGAAAGAATTTCCTTCTTATATCCAACCTAAACTTCCCCTGTTTAAGTTTTAACCCGTTACCCCTTGTCCTGTCACTACAGTCCCTAATGAAGAGTCCCTCACCAGCATCCCTATAGGCCCTCTTCAGATACTGGAAGGCTGCTATGAGGTCTCCACACAGCCTTCTCTTCTCCAGGCTGAACAGCCCCAACTTTCTCAGCCTATCTTCATACGGGAGGTGCTCCAGTCCCCTGATCGTGCTCATGGCCCTCCTCTGTACTTGTTCCAACAGTTCCAGGTCCTTTTTATGTTGAGGACACCAGAACTGCACACAATACTCCAGGTGAGGTCTCACAAGAGCAGAGTAGAGGGGCAGGATCACCTCCTTTGACCTGCTGGTCACGCTCCTTTGGATGCAGCCCAGGATACAGTTGGCTTTCTGGGCTGCAAGTGCACACTGAAGCCGGCTCATGTTCGTTTTCTCATCGACCAACAGCCCCAAGTCCTTCTCCGCAGGGCTGCTCTGAATCTCTTCTCTGCCCAACCTGTAGCTGTGCCTGGGATTGCTCCAACCCAGGTGTAGGACCTTGCACTTGGCATGGTTAAACTTCGTGAGGTTGGCATCAGCCCACCTCACAAGCGTGTCGAGGTCCCTCTGGATGGCATTCCTTCCCTCCAGCGTATCAACCGAACCACACAGCTTGGTGTCATCAGCAAACTTGCTGAGGGTACACTCAATCCCACTGTCCATGTCAGTGACAAAGATGTTAAACAAGATTGGTCCCAACACCGATCCCTGATCTAGTATCTAGTAATGCAGCCATTTTCATTGCTTACTCTTCAATTAGGAGATAACAAGAAAGTGATTTTTTTTTCCAGTAAGACGGACAAGTTGCTAACTGGAAGTTCTGATGCTGTAGGCAAATGACTGCATGGCACATGACAAAAATAAAATGTTATTTATCAAGCAGCTGTTTCTACCTTGCTTTCAAAAGGGAGCTGGAGTTGAAAAAGAAAAACAACAAACAGATGCAAACCCCAGCTTTCAGTAGTTGATATTTCAAAATTTTAAACATCCAATATCCTTCAATAACATGGGCAAGGTCCCCAAACCTTTTTTAAACTTCTTAATAGAGATTTTAAGACTCTCACAGACAGAAACCTTTCTCTATTACAGAAACTGTATTTCCTAGATGACAAGTGGAGAGTCTCATCACCTGGAAGTCAGCAGCTGGGGCGAGATTAATTAGCAAAGCAGAGAAGGTTGTTGTGCCTGAACTATAAAACAAAGGGAAAAAAATATCCTCCCTCTTAAGATGAGGCTTCAAGGGGAGCATAAATAACATTTTTTATGACTAACACTGAAGTTTCACTTGCCTATTCAGAGCTGATATATATTTTAGATATAGAGGAACAGCTGAATACAAGTGATAGTCAACCACATAAGTTAGAGTTAGCTATAATATTGTTTTCAAGACAGTTCTCACATTTACTGTCATGAACTTAGAGTTACTTATGTTGGAAAACTGTTATTCTCGTGTGGGTTATCTATGACTACATCTACCAGTTTGATGTATGCTTAATCTTGAAGCTGAATTTTAACTCATATTTCTTGTAACATAGGACTGAATTTCATCATTCACTAAAGAGATGGCTTATCTAATGAAGGTGAAGAACTGAGCCTTTGTTAAAACAGGTACGGTAGGCAGCTGAGATGTGTGATCATCAAATTAATGCCCAGGATATCCTAAGAACTTTCTTATTTAAATGGTTATTTAACATAATTTTTTATATATATGTGCGTGTATATCTGTATCTATACACTTAGATCTGACATCTCAAAGCCATAATGTCCTTAATTATAAAAATTATCTTTGTTCTACATTTCTTGTGTAGTTTGTTTGGGTTTTAGTTTGTTTTGTTCCTGCTTATCACTCTGGAGTAATGGAAGACTAGTGAGAGCCGCCTTTTGGCCATCTTCTCATTGTCTGTGTTATTTTGCCCTTTCCAGGCACTCACAGATAGTAGGGTATTTGGGCAGGGGTGCTTTTTTCATGTTTCTGTAAAGTTCCTTCTGCTCTTTCTCTGAACGAACAGATAAGGAAGTAAACAAGAGAAAACAAACCCTGCCAGGCCATAACAAGGAACACGGCCCCTCATTTAAATCAGAAACTTTTCCTTGGGAGGTCCAGGGGTGATGTTGCTCTGTTACATGGTAAAATAGCTTCCCAAGTGAAAAATAGAGATCCTATCATGTGAAACAATTTAAACTGAACTGAACAGAGCACTAGCATACATACTACAAGGAGTACTTTTGTATGATCCAAGGGATAAGTAAGACAAATTAAAGGTCTTTTCCGTATCTTTTGGTATACTGACCCTTTGGAAACAAAGGTACATGAGTAGAAGCTTAGCAATGGCATAAAAATACTGTGCATATGGCAACCTGTAGCAAATTAGGGAATTAAATGTTCTTTAACATAAGATAATGCAACAAAAACTGAGGAAAAAGATAAGGGATTGATATTCAGAAGAGTTTATTGCCACGTAAAGTAATACAGTCCTAGGAAACAGGCTGACAAGGGAAATAAATAGTCAAAGTTAATATCTTAAGAAGACTTAAAGCCAAAATTGAGAAGTATCTAAGCTGGCTGTGGGGGAGCATGGCTGAAACAGGAGCTAGCCCAGTGCAAAGGTACAGTCTGGAGTTATCGTCCTCATTCATGATGCACTGTGTCCTTCTGTCTTCCCAGTCAAATGTAATCTCAGTAAACATTTGATGGTTTGGTTCTTTTGTTTGGTTGGTTGGTTTTGTTTGTTTTTTTATTAAATCTTCAGAAGTACACAAAAGCTATGGCATTGGTGTTGTTAGAAGTGGGAGAAGCCACACTGTATCATGGCGGGGAGTTCCTAATGCAATTTGCAACCTGTGGGGGAGAATTTAACCTCCAGGATGCTGAAGATAATATACTGATGCAAATACCTGTGAAATAATTGCTGCTTCCTTTGGGCCAGATTACTGCCTTCTATTTATATTGCCTCTAAGCTTCTTCCACTATTAGATTCCTTTCACTTATTCCCTGGTGTGTACATTATGTCACCTTCAGCTCACAATGACAAATCTACAAAGGGTGTCAAAGAGTCTAGAAATCAGGTGTCAGCATGTTGCCAGAAGCCTGAAGGAGCAGGACTCAAGGAGGATTGCCTGAAGGCTCTTGGCCAGAAGACTTTATTTGCAGATGCATTCAGCTGTAAATATAAATTGAACAGAATGTGATTCTTTTACAAGGTTTCCTCTCTGTATCAGGCACTAAAATGAACTCAAAGAAACAGAGGATTTTATTTCTTTTAGGTGTTGACCACTGACTTTAGAGAAAAAGAGCGGGAGCTCTCCTCAAGCTGTCTGTACTCCCTGGAGAGATGAACCTGTAGGACTGCTTTCTCCTAGTGCCTCTATCTGCAGGAATAATTTTGTAGAGTGGTTTTATAATATGTATTTTTCCTTACCTGGGATCTCCCAAGGTTAATAATCTTTCTGGGTTTAGTAGCTTTTAAATCAAGCCTCAGTCCTCTCTGTGAGAAAATCCACAGCTTCCATACAAACCAGGGCAATGCTAGTGTAAGGGGTGGTGGACGAAGGATTTCTGTGATATTAACACTTCTTTGTTTATGAAAGTGTCATAACAAACAAAACCAAACCCATGCTTGTAAAAAATTAATTCACAGAACAATTCGTAGTGCAAATCTTTCTTCTACAGCGCACTTGATGAATTATCCATTACAAAATAGCTCATTTTAAAATTGAAGTCTGCAGAATACTACATTCCCTCTGGACTGGGAGCTCTACATATGCCGTTTCATAGGGGATAAAAAAGTAATTACTGAAGATCACCCTTTCCCAGACAAGTGCTGTGGACTGTTCAACCACTCATTTACAATTTAATCCCAGGGTGCTCACTGAAATAGGTTTTTAGGTGCTAACTGGAGGGGCTAACAAAATGGTTATTTAAATTAATTACACTTGAAAAAAAAAAACAACAGAAAACATACTTTTAATTATGTGGTAGAATTGAATTTGTTACTTTTGTGGGGGAAAGGGGAAGGCAATGGAATAAGATTCAATTACTATTTCCTCTCTCTTTCAAACATACCAACTGCTTCCTCATTCGATATATTTTCTACTTTTCTCTTAACATGTAGATTGAGTGAGAAATAACAGTTTACTGTTGCACTAGCTGTAATATTTGAAACTTTCTATAGATAAAAAAAATGCATATTGCCAACTTTTTAGCACTGCTCATTTAAACCATCTGAGATTCTGCTTTTTGTCATGGTCTTTCCCACCCATTTGCATCCATTTCAAACAGCATTACTGAAAAGATACTGATGTTCAGATCTGCAAAGTTATTTCAGTATCTACCTTTCTTTGAAATCAATGTGATTTACATTCCTGACTGCCTCTGAGCAACAAAGACTGAAGGATACAGTAATGTCGAGGCATCTACAAAGTAAAACAATCCCAATTTAAATTTCAAAATTCAGGAAAACAAAACAAAGGAAACCAACAAAAAAAAAAAAAAAAAAACAACAAATCCACAACAAATGAACAGAAACCAAATGAAACCCCCCAAAAGTTGATAAGTTGATTCTTCCTCTCTTGTAATTTTAATATGAGTGAAACGAAGAATTCCCAGGTGATCCCCTGTCTTGATCTAAATAGCATCCTTCAGTCAGAAGTGAGCATACATTGGTCCTACTTCTTTATCTATCTCAGATCTTCCACCTTTTCTCTTCCTGCCAATTTGCATTTCCTTTTTAGGAGGCCAGTCTTTCCTTACAATTTCAGTGTGGTCCCATACAGTTACCTTGGAGGACTTACCATCTTCAGTTCACCAAATACACTGCAGTCTCTCTTCTGAAACCCTGTCAGCCATTTTAAATATCATATAGAACAGAAAGAACAATTGATTTATTTGTTTTGGCTTTCATTCTGTGCTACTTCCAGGACTTTGACAGTGTCTACTCCCTGCCTTCCTTCCCACTCCTAGCCTGAGGCTTCTCTTCAGCACTTTCCATCCTCTCACTTGTACAGGTTCTTCTGTCCATTTCCCCATGACCTTTCTGCTGTATTATTACTCTGTGTTCATGAGTTATAAGATAAGAACTTATTGCACCTAGTTAATTAATTAATGGAACCTAAACTTGTACCATAGATTCTTTTCCTGTCCATACACGTTTATATTCACACTTGTTCAAGTTCTGTCTTACCAGTTGTACTGACAAATCTCACTTTAAATCAATTCTGCGCTTCTCTTCACAGAAATCCAGGTTTTTCTTCTGACCTTCAAGATATTGCAGACATCCATTTCTTGCTGCTTAGCTGCTGCAGTTATCTTCTTGTGTGAACTTTCATTCTGACCCTTTATGCCAATGTATCAAGATTTCAAGGCTTATTTGGTGCCTGATTTCTGTTACTGACTTCACACTCTTTTGTGCCCATACATTATGCACAGTTTCATTGCTCTGGATTAATCTGTAACGCTGCAACAACCTCCCTCTTCAAATTCTGTCTTCTTTCTTTTTATTATGATCGCGACAGTATTAATTAATTTAATAATGAAAGCTGTATCAAGAATACCATTCTCTGCATCTGTCTGGTTTTGATAGATTCAGAAAATGTATATATACACATACTAACCCCTCTAAGTATATGAATAATTTCCTGCTATCTTCATTTTGCCTTGTTCTTTAGTGTTTATTGAGCATTCTGGTTAAATAAACAAATCAAGCCAGGGGCTTACATCCTCAGAAGCTATATCTAGTTCATTCTTCAAATCAACAGATTATTTCTATTGTTTTCTTATTATATACATTTTAAAATTTAATTTTTCTGTCCCTTGGGACAGAAGCACAAGCATATCTGAATGTATTTCTTCCCCTGCCCACAGCTTAATTGAACATTAAGTTAATAATTGAACAACTATCCTAATCTATGTTATGAAATACCTTAGAATTCATACATTTATTGGGTTTTTGTTGCTTTTGGGGATGTGTTTCCCTTCCCACCCGCCCTCAGGGGAAAGAAATTCAAACATGAAATCTGACAAACAAATTAGAAGATGAATTCCTTAATACAGTAAGGCTATAAGCACATTTAAGTGCATCTTATTAAAACTTAAAGGGACATAAGAAAAGCATATCTGTAACCTGAAGATATTGTTCTCTTGCTTCTCTAGAACTGGAAAAATAATATAAGGTAGAAGGCATGTATGTAAAACAAGGCAAGTAGTCATTGGAATTGTATGGATTTTCTTGTTGTGAAAATTTGCTTTGTAATTTATTTAACAATGATACTATCGTGGTTTAAGCCCAGCTGGTAACTCAGAATCACACAGCTGCTTGCTTACTTCCCCCCTGCCCCAAATGTAACTCCCACAGGTTGATAAGAGCAGTCCAGTAACTGAGGTATAACACAGTTATACCTGGACTGCTACCACCAATAATAATAATGATAAGGGAAATAACAAGGGAAGAGAATGCAACTGCTCACCACTCGCCGACCAACACCCAGCCCAACAGAAGCAGTGATCTAGCCCTTCCAGGTAACTGCCCCCAGTTCTATACCCTGGGCATGATGTGCTGTGGTATGGAATACCTCTTTGGCTAGATTGGGTCAGGTGTCCTGTCTCTGCTTCCTCCCAGCTTCCCCTCCTCCCTGGCAGAGCATGAGACTCACAAAGTCCTTGGTCAGAGTAAACATTACTGAGCAACAACTAAAAACATTGGTGTTATCAGCTCTGTTCCCAGACTGAAAGTCAAAAGCACAGCACTGCACCAGCTACCAAGAAGGAGAAAAATGATTTCTACTGCTAAACCCAGGAGAGATGCAGAAAGCTTAGACACAATATTTAAATTATGAAATTATGAAAATACTGTATTTTCTCATCCACAACAAAATAATTTATGAAGAGTCTATGGCAGGGTCATGATAGGGTCTTTTCCATCCATAAAAGTACTCAAGACAGAATCTAAATGTTAAACAAAGATACCTAAGAGCAAGCATATAAATCAAGCAAAATTAATAAACAAAACCAAATACCTAAGAATGTAGCCTTGAGGTAAAATCTTTAGGCTTGCCTGAAAAGTGAAGCAACATTGTCAACATTTGCAATAGTGCTCTTGGATGTTCACTGTACAAGGTCTCACACCTCACCAAAATTTCCCTTGAAGAATGCACAGTGGCAATTTATTAATTAAATGTTAATTTGATATTTAAAAATAAAATCAATTTCTCTGGGACTAAGTATAGCAGGGTTTTTTTTTCTAACACAATATTTTGCATTATTTTGTGTATTAATATCAAACTGGTTACACATTTTTGTATATTTCTTTCAGGAAAAAATGTCCATGTTATGATAAAATTAATATCTTCTTGACAATCAAATATCTAGAGGATCGGACATTTCCAACTTCAGTAAAGTGTGTATTGGATCAAATATGAAGGTGTTATCAACTGCTGAGAAAAAAAAATGCATTCAGGTTAAAAAAAAGTCCTAAACTACGTTTTTATTTACCACTGGAATATCTGTGAAAGAAAAGATTGTTTTTTTCAGGCGTTAGTTTACATGCTTTTCCATGGATACTATACGTGCACATATAAGAAATAAAATTGCTTTTCAGACACTCATTTGGATTCCAATGAACACTGCATTACGTTCTAAAAGAGCATTATTTTCAAAGCAAGATGCAATTCTAATTTGGACAATACCTGCTGCTTTTAAAACTACCTGTATCATTTATGCTTTCTGCATTAACACAATAATTTCAGAAGCTCATTATTACAGCTTTTGTATAAAAGCTGTGAATAAATTAAATATGTGTTTGTTTTGTTTTTATTTTTTTTCTCTAAAATAATGCTTGTCATGTGTCCAAATTGACATTTTACTGACAAGCTTGAAAAGAATATTAAAGGGTTTTTAATGCCACGAATATACAGAGAAATTTTAATTTTCAGAATGAGATTCAGAAAATAAACAAAACTTAGTGAATAAATACCATGGTGAATATGCTTCTGTTTGTTGGAAAAATTATGTTAAAAAACATTACTAAGCAGCATTGTGACTTATTAATATAATAAATAAGCAGATAAAATTTGCAGAAAAACAAAACAAGATAAACTTTATATTAACAGCATTTATAAAATTTTTACTCCAGCATGTTCTCAATAAAGATAAAAGTACCTGCGTTAGGTAGCAAATCTACCTTTTGCATTTTACCTGCAAAAGTTTTATTCATTTCCCAAATGAATTCACATAGATTTTAGAAAAAAGTCATCAAAATGGAAAGTTAAGGTTTTCTTTCTGGTTTTGTTGTGGGGTCTTTTTTTTAGGTTTTGGGGCTCTTTTTTTTTTTTGTTTTTTTTTTTTTTACTCCATATTTACTAATGGATGCTAGCAATGGTCTGAATAAAAAATCCGCAAATATAGTGGTGTTTGGAATACCTAAGCTTGAATGTGTATTTGAAGCTAATATTTGCTCATGAAAAAATAGTCTTCTCAAATGTTGAATCAAGAGGTGATTCACAGCTGGATTTATGTTTTGAAATCTTCAGCAGTGATTTTCGCTGCTTATTTCTGTCTTGGTTTACAAAAGTGCAAAGTTTAGGTCCTTGTGTTTCCTATAATTTTGAAAGATATTAATTGAAACTTGATTTACATGCAGAGAATGTTGGCAGATTTTACCAGTATAATCTCTCCCCCAATAAGACCAATTAGATACACATCTTCCTTTTAACTAGGCTGTATAACAAGGATAAGAAAAGAAAATAGCTGGTTGCTCTACATGTGAGCAAGTTTCCAGTGAATCTGTTTTCCAGCCACATTTTTTGGAGATAAATGCTTCAGGGTTTGGTTACCTTTTGCTGTGGGGCTGTGGGGACAGCGTGACCCTCTTCCTCATTCTGCCCATTACCCTAGAGCACACTGTGCCTTGGGGAAACACAAATACCTTTAGAAGATCCAGGAGGGAAAAGTCCAAGGTTACCCCACTTCAGAGGTAACTTCAGCACACCTTTTCGCCTATATGGCTGGAATGATTCAGGTACATCCTGGATTTATCTGTTCTTTTCATCCCTGCTCACCTTGAGGAAATGCAAAGAAATGAGTTTATGCTTGAGCACAGCAATTGTATTTTCACCCAGTCAGTCCTGAGATGAAGGATGGTTCTTCACTCCAAGTTACAGAAAAGTTTGCCAAAATGTGATGATCATATCAAAGACTTAGTTTCTTTTTTTTTTTTTTATTTCTTTTTAATTCTCCATTCAGAATGAGGTAGTTCTCTGGTAGTGAGCTCACTCATTGCAAAAGCATAGAGGCAACAAGCTCCAACAGGCAAAAGATTAGTCTTGTTGTCTATTTCCTTGTGACTTTATTTGATTGGAGGATTAATTATTGTAAGTAAGTGATGTTTGGAACTGGCAGCATGTGATTTCACGTGTGAAAACCATTGTGTAAGGACTGTAACAGTCCTTGGTCATGGTGTGGCAAAATTACATTAAATTATATTCCATATCTCTATTATACACAACAGAGGATTGAAAGCATTGGTGTCGTGGTTTAAACCCAGTCAGGTAACTCGTTCACTCACTCCCCCCCTTCTTTCCCTCCCCCTGCTCCCGGAGGGACGGAGAGGAGAATCGAAAAGAATGCAACTCCCACGGGTTGAGATAAGAACAGTTTAGTAACTAAGGTATAACACAGATCACTACTGCTACCACCAATGATAATAATGATAAAGGAAATAACAAGGGAAGAGAATACAAGACCTCAGCACCAGCAGACCGATAACTTGCCCCCCCTCAGCCCGACCGAGCACCAACCGATACCTCCTCCAACCCTGCAGTCTCTCAGCCCTTCCGGCTAACTCCCAGTTACCTCCTGGGCATGACGTGCTGTGTTATGGAATACCTCTTTGGTCAGTTTGGGTCAGGTGTCCTGTCTCTGCTTCCTCCCAGCTTCCCCTCCTCCCTGGCAGAGCATGAGGCTCACAAAGTCCTTGGCCAAACCAAAACATCTCTATCAGCTCTGTTCCCGAGCCGAAAGTCAAAACACTGCACTGCACCAGCTACCAAGGAGGAGAAACATGACTGCTACTGCTGAACCCAGGACAATTGGGAAAAGAGAGGTGCCATTTTGCCACTATAAAACTTCTGTGGTATAGTCACACCTTGAGCCTGTGTGCAGTTCTACATATCAAGAGAGATGCAGAGGTACTAGAAAATGTGTGAATTATCCAAGGCATGCAGAAGCTACCTTAGAAGAAAGGCTAGAAAGTCTGGACTATTTAGTTTGAGGAAGAGGAAACTGAGGGAAGGCACAAACAAGAAAATAATGCAGGTGATGGTAAGCTGAATGCAGATCTGTCTGGCCAGAGACCGGATCCTTGTGCTAAATAGAGTATTAGCTCAATTCAGCAGTATACTTCTTGGGGTCTTCCTAACATCCTGGAAAGTTCTTCAGTTACCACAACCTATCTCGTCTCAACAATTCTGATTTTTTCCTCTGAAATATCCCAAATATTCAGATAAATGCATTTACCTTGAAACTTTTGTCATACTGAGACTACTCCCTCTGAATTCTTCAGTGAACCACAGGGAATTTTGTTTTCATTTTATTGTGTATGTGTTTTGATGAAAATTTGAATTTTATATAAAAAAAAGAACTCTGTTTTTTTGTTGTGATTTTCTTCATCTCTTGATTTATGTTAATTCTCAATAATTACTCAAGTGTTTTAGACAGACTTCAAATATTACTTTAATAACATCTTTACAACATTGTACCAGTAGCAAGACTATTTATCTCAATGACAATAGCACATACTGTTGGGCAGGGTAGTGTAGTTCCATTGAGTTACATGAAGCACTTGACCTAATAGGTCTCCAAACATCTTGAAGAATATTTATCTGCTATAAGTTCAAAAGGCTGAGCTGAAATGCCCTCTGGAGACAGTTTCTGACAAGGCCAACTCATCTTATTTAACTTAAATCTTCTCTGTCTCTAGCTGAAACTACTTTTTGTTTACTAATGCTATTGATTAAAGGACCGTCTGAGACCATCTGAGACTGTAGCGTACATGATGCAACCTTGCAAGGCTTATGCACAATAGGGTATAAAGTCAGTGTTTGGAAAGAAAGAGATTTATCCATGTCTGGTAACTATGAGTACAACCTTACTGATCATTTTCAATACTCCCAACATTCATGTAAAGTAATGTAAGCAATGTACAGACCTGAGATTTGAATGTTGAAAGAGGCCTTTTCCAGAGGTCTGAGCAAAATATTTTTAGCAATGCCTTAGCTCTTGAGGATCTCTGTGATAACATTTTTCTTGAAAGAGTCTGAAAATCAAAGTTTAAATGAGTTAAAGAAGATAGTTACCCCGCGTAGAAGTCCTATGTCTTCTGTGAAGTTTCATTCTTCCTTACTATCAATCTATTTTTATCTGTAATCCCCTAAACTCATTGTCCCACTCCAAGAAAAACTGACTAGAAAACTGAGCAAAGACATTTGCACTGAAAGTGATTTCAGATTGGTTTTGTTTGTTTGTTTGTAAGAATGGAGTAACTCTTATTTGTCAGGTGAACCCTTCTACTTTTCTTGACTTTTCCAATACCTCTCTTGGTAACAGGACACCTTGCTCAGAGAGATAATTGTGCCAAACAGTTGGTTATGGGATACAATCGCGAATTTGGAAGCTGCAAGTCTCTTATTGACTTGAAAGCTTTAAATACACGAGGTGTCATTTGAGGTTTGTTGTGTTTCTAAGGGATTCTTTAATCAAATCTTTTTTAATTCTTCCCCCTCTACGCTCTTAGTAAATTGCTGACAACAATAGTAGTAAATTACTGAATAGAAAAAAGTGATAATTTAGTCCATTTTAGTACAACATCCCACAGAGAAAATTCCTGTTCTGAAGTCACACTTAAACTATTCCTGTTCTTAAGAATTTGCTACTTATTTGTGACAATGAACATGTAATTTTCACTTTGTAATAATTTTAAAGGGCTCATATTTTTTCCAAACTTTCTGCTTGCATTAACAAAATTTCCATTTCCCAATGAATTTTCTTAATATTAAGGCATAAATCTGGAGATATTACAAAACACAAATGACTCAAATCTCTGTTGCCCATCTCTGTTGCCCTTCTCTGTTCCTACCTGTGCAAAGCATATGTAAAATGTTTCCAACTCTAGAATGCCAGTGTTAGCGTCGAGACAAACACATAACCACCGGGATGGTTATATGAGGTGCTTTATTGAGGCGAAGGGAACCAGGGGTACGCACCCAAATCTGGTTCCGATTCCCGTCACATTGCGTTCGCAATTTATACACTAAAAATTTTGTAACTAATACATATTCAACACAGATTACATCATTGACTAATACATATGCATCAAAGATTGCTACATCAATCTATTACGACATCAGCCTGTTCTGCGCTTGCGCCGCCTCCTCTGGTGGTTGCCCTGATGAAGTAAGGAGTCTTCCTCAGATGAAGTAAGAAGTCTTCCCCAGGTTGTCCTTTTCACCTTTCCTTTACTTGGCCAGGTCCCAGTCGTCTTCCGGATGTTAGTATTCTCTTATCTTCACCAGGATGCTTCTGGTGTGCCGTTTTTGGCTATCTTAAACTTAGGTTCTGCTTGGGTGGAGTTTTACAATACATACACCTATACTCCCCTCACCATATGCAGTTCTGTTAGCTCTTGCTACCAAGACTACCATTGTATCATGTAGTTACAGAGTAACTATGATACAAAACGGCAAAGTTACAACGTCTTCTATTATACAAAGCCTCACTATTGATTTATAAATTTCTCAAATATAATCACTTTACTATTTTATATGATTATTTTATTGTAAAAACTTCACCCTCTCTAACACCAGCATTTGTACAGGCTTTGCACTTCTGCTATAAACTGATATAGTATAAATCACTACATAGGCTCTGAGTTCAGGGATGTGATACCCCTGATTTAGTTTCATAACCCAATATAACAATAATAATAGTAATAATAATAATAATAATAACAACGACAACTAATAACAACAACAATGGCAACAAAAACAACCACCACCATCCCCCCAGCTTCAGACCTAAAATTAATTTCAAGGAATAAGGCTTCTTTTTTCAAGCTCGGATTTGCAATCAGTCTTAGAAGGATCTTTGGAAGGCAAACTGCAATCTCACTCAACAAACTACTTACACATGTGTTTACCCTTCACAGTCCTACTGGATTTAAGTGATTTCTGTGTAGTTTAAGTAGTTTCTATTTCTGGGTATGAACTTGAAGATAGATTTCTCCTATTTTTTTTTGTTGACTGGGAAATTTTCAATCAATATTCAGATATATAATACTGTATTTTGAATGAACTTGTAGAAATATCAAGTTTGATTTTATTCATGTTCCAAAAGATATTCTTTCATTCCTTTTCTTCTCTTTTCCTCCATATAGTAGTGTTCTCCCTGAGAATTACTGTTTAGTTTTTTAGCTTTGAGGATGCCTGCTTTTGGCATGTGCTGCCATTTGATTTATTATTTGTTCATCCTGACCTTCAGGCTTCTCAGACAGTGAATTTATTTCCTAGGTTTTCAGAAAAGGGTCAAAAATATCTTTTATGCTGCAGAAGCTAAAAAGCAAATTAGTTCAGGTCAAGATAATGCCTGTACTGACTCTATGGCAAGCATTCCAAAATATTTCATGGCTTTCAACCATGCTAAAGTATTCGCGAGTGCAGGGAACTGGGCTGCCTATGTAACTTCAGACTCTTTATACTCACTGAATAAAAACCATCTTTCCTCTAGGGAAAAAACTCTCACAAAATACTGCATGTGTATATGCAATAAAATGCTATGATGGACAAACAACAATGGCTCCTGTTGAAGGATATGAATGACAGTGAGATCAAAACTTTTCAGCTGATTTATAGTTTGATCTTAATAAAATGATAATTTTAAAGCCAAAGAAGTTGGCAAATTTACTTAGGTGGAGGAAGAAACATTGGTCTATTGAACTAAACATAGCATTTTTCATTATGGATTATACAATGTAGCATACAGTTTTCAAGTCAGTCAAGTTATGGCTTAGAGAGAAAAAATTAAAAATACAGAGAAGGAAATGAAAGGCAGAATAAACATGTTTAGAAAAATCACAGTCAGTAGTTCTACAAATACAGCTAGAAAATTATAGTCACAGGTTTCAATGGGTGAGAGGAAATGTACCTGCCAAATGTAGCCGCCTAAGTCACCAATTTATTATTAATTAGCTGTAATTCCTCTCCAGGGCTGCACATCCAGGTTTTAAAAGGAGAGCCTTTACCCTGGACGCCTGCTGTGTCAGAGCAGGTATGTCCCAACTGGGAATGCTGACTTCATTCCCACAGGGCTGTTCATCATGCTAGCCAGCAGTCTTTGTGGGGAGAATGTTTTGCAAATAGAAACAAATATACACTAACATATTAAATGTTCTCACAGAAGCTCATATTTCTGCACCAGAGGAAACATGGGTCAAGGCTGCATTGTGCCTCAAGTCCTAGAGCTGGACTAATGATACTGTTGAATCCACTTCCACAGTTCTTAGACCCCCAGGTAGTGGGATCATATTAGAGATGTTTTTCCCATGGATGTAACCATTAGAATACCCCTATCAGCCACATCTATTTTATGTGGGTTTGTGCTGTTAAATTTGTATTCTGTATAGATACATTGTTCTGCCATCTTCTAGGTCAAACTGCATAGGTCAAACTATGCATTAAAAATAAGAATTTTTTTATAATATTCACCTCTGAAAACTAAATGGATTTAGCACATTCAATTAATCACTAAATGCTTTGTGATTTGATTATTTCTGTGCTAGAAGACCCTTGGGCTCATTAGAGTCTCTGAGACAGTAGCATACCCATCTCTAAAGGATCAGCATGTTTCTCTTCTGAGTCCAGCTTACAGCCAGGAGAGGGAGCTACAGTAGGGCTAGGATCCGTGCATCTGTTGCAGAAAGGGTGATAACAAGACTTCCAGTTTATGCCAGTATCTGAAAATTGATCAGCCAGACACATCTTCAGCTACAATATAACTATCTCATTTTTGTCTGAGGCCTAAAAAAATGGGATTGATTTTCCTCCTCTTTCCAGTTGTGCAAAATTTTCTTAGTTGTCTTGCTTTGTATTTTGGTCAAGGAGTGTTCCTTGGGGAGCCTCACATGAGTGGTTAGTGGATTTTGTGGGGCAGCAAAGTTCAAAATGCAGGTAGAATTGTTTTATCAGTAATCACCATCAGATTTCCTTTGATACTCCTTTCCAACTCCTGTCTCCCTTGCTGAAGATTTGAAACTGTATTTCCATGCATCCTTGACAGTCCTTTCTGCTGTTTATGACGTGTGGAAGATGGGGAGTGAAGCTGTTTGCTTGTAACACAGTGACTGCTTTTTGGCATGCCCTTTTACTGCTTTTGCTATAACATTCAATGAAACAGCATTTGAAGTTAAGTTACAAGAGCTTTGTTCTCAGTGAGAAGTGAATTATTAATACACTAGCTGTAGAGAAAAGGAACACAGTGGGTGGTGAAGTGAGTTGTGAAATGTGCACAAAGATGATCACTCAACTCAAGCAGTTATATAAACCATAAAGGACCACCCCTGACTTGAAAACAGCGGTGTGGTCTTTCTTGTTGTTCAGCGCTAGTCATGGGTGGTAGAAGAACAAGACAGTCTTACAGTCTTGTTAGTCTTCTAATTGATCTGGACTTTGGTTAATCTAAATTAATTAAGTTATTCTTTGCTCATTACACATTATTACTGAAGAACTGGTAAGTGCAATTAGGAAAAGAATAAACAGCAGTAAATGGTAGCTGAACAGATGAGTCAACAAGGTGGTCCATGTGTTGGAGAAGATGAAAAGACCAGTACAGGCAAAAATAAAAAGGGCTGATACACTTATTCCTATTTCTAATGAAAAGTGAACATAAATGGTTCAGGTTTTCAGTCTCACTCTTGAAGAGGAAGATGTGCTTCATTGCCTCCCTTATTAATTCAGTAACTCAAAATGCACAGACTTTGATTAGATTAAATATCTGAGGTCATGGGACTGGGTCAAACCTTGAACATAACCTGAAATAGATGGAGTGAAAGGCTAAGAAAATTTTAAAATAAAAAGAAAATAAATTAAAAAAAAGAAATATTTTTTTTAAACAGTCTGTAAGTTATATCACATAAGTATAAAAAACCATTTTAGTTACAACTGGCAAGTATGAGAAGCCAGTCCCTTCAAGAACAGATGCTAGCAAGTGCTTTAAGTAAAACCTTACGATATGGATGCATTGTAGAGGAATTTTTTAATACACAAGGAAAAATTAGACTTATATTAGAAGATACTAGTGTGAAGAATGTTTGCTGGGTTTTGTGAGCACTCATTCTCTACCAATGCTGATATCAGTTACTATTTTGTAAACACAGTTGAAAGATTTCAAAGGTTCTGCAACCCCCTTCTGTTAGACTGCAGTTTATGGCCAGTCATGGGTTACAGCATTAATACAGTTTTTTGTATTCACCTTGCGCACAATGATCATCATTTTTTGGCCATTAATTGTAATCAAGGAAGAGTGACCTAACTTATATATGACAGAGGGGAATATTGATACATCTCATTGCTTGTAGTAGAACTAGACCCAAAAGTCATATTTTAATATATCAAGGATGCATATTTGACCAATAGTATTGGAAAATCTAATAATTCAACGTATATAAAACAGATCTTCGAAATTCCTAAGAAGTGACTTAAAGACTTCAGTAAGAAATAAAACATTAAAAATTTTTGTTACTGTCTCTTGGATTTCGAAGTAAATGCATTTGGTCCAATATTCCCCCAATAATTGTGAGGGTTTTGGTTTTTTTTGCTCTTTTTCAATGAAGACAGATGCTCACATGCATCCACAACTTTATAGCTTAAAAGAAACACAAATAAAAAAAAATTCAACCAAAACATTGCCCTACTATACCTAGGTTCATGAAACTGTCATAGAATCAGCAATATTTAAATACAATAAAAAGGAAGCGTTACGTCTGTGTTTGTCCTCTGTCACTCAGAAAGAGTCTGGATTTGTTACAGATGAAGCACAAATATCTTGCTACAGAAGGAACTCTGAGATCCAAATTAATCATTTATCTTTGTGCTAAGTGGAATTGGAGGTACACTGTTCAGACCAAGCACTCTAGTAAAGACAGTTGTGTCATAGAAAGCAGTGTTAGGTTTTCTTGCCTAGAGCTAGACATGCTTACCTAGAGAAATATGCACTTTGGATGTGAACAGTTTTCCAGGCCACTTAGGAGTGGTAAAGGGTGTCCTGGGTTTAGCAGTAGCAGTCAATTTTTCTCCTTCTTGGTAGCTGGTGCAGTGCTGTGTGACTTTCAGCCTGGGAACAGTGCTGATAACACCGATGTTTTCAGTTGTTGCTAAGTAATGTTTAGTCTGACCAAGGACTTTGTGAGGCTCATGCTCTGCCAGGGAGGAGGGGAAGCCGGGAGGAAGCAGAGAAAGGACACCTGACCTGAACTAGCCAAAGAGGTATTCCATACCACAGCATGCCATGCCCAGGGAGGTAACTGGGAGTTACCTGGAAGGACACGGTGTCTTCTGGGTCAGACTCGTTTGGGCGGTGGTATCATATTCTCTTCCTTTGTTATTTCCCTTACCATTATTATTACTGGTGGCAGCAGCAGTGGTTTGTGTTATACCTTAGTTAGTGGACTGTTCTTATCTCAACCTGTGGGAGTTACATTCTTTCGATTCTCCTCCCCATCCCTTCGGGAGTGGGAAACGGGGGGAGGGTGGGGGGTGGGGAAGGAAAGAAAGAGGGAGGAAAGGGGGAGAGTGAGTGAACAAACTGGCTGGCTGGGTTTAAACCACAACAGAAGGGAAAAGGAGAGAAGATTGAAGGTAGCTGAGCCAACATGGTAACTTTTCCAACTCTGTGAAGCCATTTGAGAAACAGAGAGCAGATGTGACTCTTCCGAGGTCATTCTCCTGCTACAGAAGCTGACCATGTTTCCAGACCCCAGCTGTGGTTTTGAACTGGGTGTTTACTGTAGTGCTGTAAATAAACTGTTGTCTTATGGTAGAGAACAGGATATGAGCTAAGTAGATGAGTGGGTTAAATGCTATTTTCTAGCACCTTCAGAAACCATGAAGTTAAAGGCCTCATCCTATGCTACGTAAGAGATCAGAACTTCCCAAATTTCTGCAGAAAACAAATTGAACAAGTTTTAACTTACTTCATAAGGCTTAGCCATATGATTTACTCTTGATTCATTCTTTTATATAAATAGAAAAGGTGCCTTTTGTAATCTTGCACAGGTTACACTGAATCTTTGAGGTGTGGGCACCAATTACTGGTACAGATTTTAGGAGAGAAAAGAATTAGGTGTTGAAGTCATGGATACGTCGACTGGTAAAATGATTTGTCAAGCACAAATGGTGAGATGGTTTATAATCATCCATGTTTGCTATTGTTCTCAAAACGTATTCTCAATCTACAGGTTAAAACTTAAAATTATTCTCAATTTATGGGTTAAAACAGGGGAAGTTTAGATTGGATATAAGGAGGAAATTCTTTCCTGTTAGGGTGGTGAGGCAGTGGAATGGGTTGTCCAGGGAAGTTGCGAATGCTCCATCCCTGGCAGTGTTCAAGACGAGGTTGGACGAGGCCTTGGGTGATATGGTTTAGAGTGTGAGGTGTCCCTGCCCACAGTAGGGGGGTTGGAACTTGATGATCTTAAGGTCCTTTCCAACCCTAACTATTCTATGATTCTATGATCTGTGAGAAATGCATTGTATTTTTTGCTTGACACCTTTTCTTTCTCTGATTTCCTTTAAAATAAATGTCATTCATATAAAATTTTGTTCCAGCCAGGCCTGTCACAATTTCACTCATTTTTTTTTGTCAGCTGACTTTAGGGAGGGGTGCAATGTTGAACACAAAATGATAAGAGCAATATTTTTTATGTTACATTATAAATATCTCCAGCTTGGTACTGTCAAGGCACAGCCAGACTCTGCTATATGTACTGAGACAAATGCAGTCTCTCATGCTCCCTTATTTCCTCTATTGTGGCAGCAGCAAGAAGGAATAGCACTCTTCAGAAATTTCCCTGTAGCAAAGAAAACATATCTTCTGTTGTCAACTCTTTACCATCCCTTCTCCTTAAGACATCTCTCAGATGTGTGGTTCTATGGTGGGTAGTGTGCATCTGGATATCACCCTATTTGATTGACTGCAGATCTGAATCCCAGAAGGAACACTGTGAGAAACTAATAAAAGATCTTTAAGTCCTCTTCTGGATCCCAATATCTTTATTAACAGAAAGCACTTTTTGGCCCATTTTTCTTGATCAAAGTGTTAAATTATACAGGTTTCTTGAATGAAGGTTTAGGGTCAGATGTGAAAGAAAGAAAACAATACTGAGAGAGGATTAGAAAAATAAGATGTTTTATGTTTTCACCCCAAGCCTATGCTGTTTTAGCTCTCGATCTCAAAACATAGCAGACATGTGAAGAATCCACTTTGGAGAGGAAACAGAACAAAGAAACTGTCCTTCTCTGCTGTTTGTGATATTTTGTGATTATTTGTCCTCATCTGTGTGTGTATGGGGGATGTATATTAGCTGTTTTAATGGACTACTAGGTTTCCAGTGGTATTTCTGACTGACTTGTGTTTTGCTATTATTTACATATATATTACATATTATATATATTATATATTGTATGTAAATATATATTATATAATATATTTGTACCTATATTGTATATAATATATATTATTGTATATATATTTTTAGTATCTAAAGTTTCAAATTTTTCATTAGACACATTCGGTTCTGAAAATCATAGAATCATAGAATCGTTAGGATTGGAAAGGACCTTAATATCATCTAATTCCAACCCCCCTGCCATGAGCAGGGACACCTCACACTAAATTGTGTCACCCAAGGCTCTGTCCAACTTGGTCTTGAACAGCGTCAGCGATGGGGCATTCACAGCTTCCTTGGGCAACCCATTCCAGTGCCTCACCACCACTCTCACAGTAAAGAACTTCTTCCTTATACCCAATCTAAACTTCCCCTGTGTAAGTTTTAAACCATCACCCCTTGTCCTGTCACTACAGTCCCTAATGAAGAGTCCCTCCCCAGCATCCCTATAGGCCCCCTTCAGATACTGGAAGGCTGCTATGAGGTCTCCACCCAGCCTTCTCCAGGCTGAACAGCCCCAACTTTCTCAGCCTGTCTTCATACAGAAGGTGCTCCAGTCCCCTGATCATCCTCATGGCCCTCATCTGGACTTGTTCCAGCAGTTCCATGTCCTTTTTATGTTGAGGACACCAGAACTGCACACAGTTCTCCAAGTGAGGTCTCATGAGAGCAAAGTAGAGGGGCAGGATCACCTCCTTCAACCTGCTGGTCATGCTCCTTTTGACGCAGCCCAGGATGCAGTTGGCTTTCTGGGCTGCGAGCACACACTGAAGCCAGCTCATGGTGTTTCTCATCAACCAACACCCCTAAGTCCTTATCCACAGGGCTGCACTGAATCTCTTCTCTGCCCGACCTGTAGCTGTGCCTGGGATTGCTCCAACCCAGGTGTAGGACCTTCCACTTGGCATGGTTTCTTCATTTATTGTGTTTAATTAATACTGTCTTCATTTATTGTGTTTATTTTTCATCCATTGTAACTAACTGATTGGCTTAGCTATATTGTTCCTTATGCTTTGGATATTAATTTTACATGCAGCTGGAAATAAGTTCTTTTGGAAATTCTCAGCTAAAAAGGTATTACATCTAATACCATAAGTCTAAGACATCAAAACATTAAGTTGTTATGAAAATGAAATGATGGCTAATTTTGTTTCCACCAAAGATATGTAATCAAATATTCAGGGCCAAGGGTGAAAGTGAAATGGTACTGTGACCAGATTTTGACTATCCAATTAGGAGACTGGGCTTTGGAATAGCTGTGGCATCAGCAGGGCTATCTTAAGTAACACGGAGGTCCCAGGAGCAGCCGCAGATGTACGGCACAAGATCAAAGGCTGAATATCGTATATGCAGGAAGACTGGACTTGTTGTTAAGTGAAGTAAAGCATGGAGACAAAAACAGTGGCATCCTAGTGAGAGACATAGCTCTATCACAAAGGTCAGACAAGGACCTGAAGCAGGGAACCAGAAGTGGCAGGCAGTGTTCCTTAGCTTGAGAAATTGACATTGTTTTTGGAAAAGGATAAATATGTTATCACTCTGCAGCTTGAAATCATCTTTGATCATACAGACGACTGCCTCTTTGCAGCAAGTGAGCCAAGAAACTATTCAGCGCAGTGTAGCACTTACACTTCTACTTAATGCCATTGATAGCTGCAGAATTATGCATGTGATCTAACCTCAGCTTTACTGAGGATTGTGTTGTAAAAGAATGCATTGGTGCATTTTAAACCTATAGAAAGGTATGGGATGGCAAAACAGATCATGGAGTAGGTTATGTGTTCATCAGTACAGGATACAGAAAAGATCTTTCTTTAATTCCCTGAGGCTCCTTACTTTGAAGATCTGAAGCTAGTTATTTTTCTTCATATCACTCATCTCAGATGAACTTCTCTTGCAGGACTCCAGATGATCCCCAGCCCACATTTGTCCTCTGGGTAGGCTCTGGGCACAGTGTCTGGAAGAAGCAATGGGAGAGTGTGTGACTAATCTTGCTTTCCTACTGATGGAAGTATTCTCTCTCAGCAGCACAGATAAAAACCAAAAATGAATCCAATTAAAGTGGACTATACCAATAAACAGAGAACACATAGCAACATTTGAGCGATTATGTAGGGCAAAACAGTGTTGTAGCCAACTGACTGCAATATGCTCTACTAAATTTAGCTCATATATCATACACACGGGTGGGTGGTATGTACTGTGGTCAGCTACCTTGGACTTTGCTGTGTTATTGATTAGGCGTTCAGGTCTCAGCCATTGTAAATTCTTTTACTTCTCAGTGCATACTATGCTGCCTGGGGAGCTCATAGCTACAGTCCTGTTTAAAGATGGAGTTTTAAGTTGTTTCTTTTCTCAGCATTCACTTATTCTGTTCTTTTTTTTTTTCTCACTGCCTACTGCTGTTGGAGCTTAGTTGCGAGCTAAATATACCTTTAAATTGTTACTGCTGTGGTGTTGCAAAAGCTGTGTCTGTCAGCTGAAGTGAATCACTAAAGTTACCTTATGATTTAAGCTACAGCTATTTCTCATGCAATTAAAAAATGTGCATGGCATAAATATGTGACTGACCAGACTTTTGCTCTCTCTTATTGATGCTGGGGAGTGTGTGTGTGTGTGTGTGTGTGTGTGTGTGTGTGTGTGTGTGTGTGTGTGTGTGTGTGTGTGTGTGTGTGTGTGTGTGTCCTTCATATATGCACTCAACATTTTGCATGACAACCTTTTCAAAAATTATGAATGCCAAACAATAATCACTCTAGGGCAAGATTATTTTTTTTCTAGCATGCTCATAAAAACAACAACAAGATCAACATTGATAGATAACTGAATGGTGGAGAAATTTTTAAACAGTTCTGAGGATATTTTCCAACAAGATTTTTTAATTTTATGACTTTTCAACTACTGTTGCTAAATATTAAATATTATCATTATCCCACTATGCATATGGAATACTGGCAGTTCATTCAACATATATGTGATTATAAGAAAATGTATTACAAGTTAAAGTGTTGGCACAACATGTTCTAAAGGTGTGCCTCCCACTATTTGATACTCTTGATTTTGCCAGTCTCTTGCTCTTGATACTGGGATTTTTGTACTTCTTGAGAAAAACTTCAGACAAAACTGTTCAGCTGCTTCTGAGAATAGCATTACAAGAACGACTTGTCATTTGGCCAATTTTAAGTAAAATCAAGCAGAATTAGATAACTGTTGTATTCCATCCACTATATAGTTCTAAGGGCTTTTCATCAAGGGCTTTATATTTTGCAATAAAACATCTTTTGTTTTCTGTTCCTTTCGGTGTTCGCAGGAAATTATAAGCAAATTATAAGCCCTGAAAAGATTTCTGTACTGAAAGATGTGGATTTCCATATCTCTATACATTTATAACATATAGTGTAAGATCTAAATTGACTGTAACATCTGCAGCTGATGGGGAAGGAGAAAGGCTGTTCTGCGAGCCATAATCTGCAGTGAGTCAAATGCATATGCCAGCAACATAGTAATAAACCTGTAACGCAGGGATGAGAAATAAAGCTGCCATGAAGGTGGAAACACAGGGAGGAAAACTGGAGCTGCAGAAGATAAGAGTCAGTTTTGAGAAGAACCAGAGGAAAGACAGAAACAAGAAGTTGGGAAGGATAGAGACTGAGGCTGGATCTTCTATCCACTAGCACAGGTGTAACCACCTGTGCCACTGGCTTGGAGATACTGTGGGAAAATTATCAGCTATGCATGTAATTACAGAGCATACAAGAATGCATGCACCAAGTCCAGTCAGCCAAATTCAATTCTGTTCTTTCCTATCTTACACATTCCTAAGTACTAGAAGGCATTGTTTCAGTAATGTGACTTTTATTCATAATTATAAATTTGACACGTATATATAACATCTTATTGTCCATTGAAGAATAATAAAAGAGCATAGCCCTACATGCAATATTGATTATTTTAAAAGAGAATTATTGTGTAAATATTTAGAACTACATCTTTTGTAATAAAAAAAAAAAAAACAACCAAAACCAAACAAAACCTTTATTAGTTTTATAAATAAAGCTGTGTGAGATAGCAAGTTAGATTTAGTGGTAGTACAGAGACAGAAATGCTTTGGCTACACAGTGGGAAAAATATTTTTTGTGAAGTAGAACAGCTGGACCTATGCTAAATAGAGAGTGAAGTATTAAACATGGTTAGTAGCATTATACACACAGAGGGCCTGGTTTTCCAAAGAGACAAATCTTTCTGCCTCTGTTTTAGTAGGAGATTGTAGTACCACAGCAAGTAGCCTTTCAAGGCTTACAGCTGTACACACTTTAATACCACCTTATGTTCTTGGGCAGACTATCCACCTGGCAGAAGTAAGCTAAATATTGGTTTGCTGGGATCCTGAAATTTCTCTAAATTGCAAGTGCAGCAAGTCGGCACAAATTTGGCAGAGAACACCCTGCAGTGGTTCTATATCAAGCTGTACCGTATCAAGCTGTATCACTGCAGCCATGACAAATGCTGCAGCTAGGAAGACTTGACTAAGAATTTTCCCACCGCTCAAGTTTAAATGAATCCTCATTGTCTGACCATGAAACAGACAAGTAGTATAACCTGTATTGGTCAGGGCCATTTTCTTGGAGAGAGAAGTGGTTTAAATTAGTGGAAAGTCTAAGAGATGTAAAAGGCTAGATACCTGAGTCATATAGCTAATGCATAATCTCTCATTCAGTGATTTCAGAGAAAACCACCCAGTGTCCAGTTTTGCAGCATTAGATGTGATCTATAAGCAAAAAGAATGACTTTTCACTTTATGTCATATGCAAATATCACAGTGAAATTGCAGGTGGAATTTATTGGATTAGACATATTCTGATATTTATTATGTTACCATATCTAACATATGTTTTCAGAGACATTTAGCAACTAATGCTAATACCCAATGTTCTACTTCCTATCGTTCTGTACAGCCAGTCCTGACATTTCATAGTTCATGTATCCTTCAATTAAGTCCTTATTTAAATCTAATGTCCCAAAAGAAATACAAAACTTCAATTAAAATAAAAAAAGGACATGGAGTAATATGCTAAGCATAACATTTATCTGTGGCGCAAAACACATGCAACTGTCAGTTTCCCACCTCAAATCAGTGAAAAAAGTGGGATAGAATTTAAAGTGCTTTTTCCTTTCTCAAAAAGTCTTAGCTAGCCTACTGATTTATGGGGTCTTATTTCGCTTCTATTTATCAGAAAGAATTTGGTTGAATTTCTTTAATAGTTATTGCAGTAATGCATACAAGACCTACACAGGATTGGAGCTCTTGTTTTCTGGGTTTTACACAAATGTTACTACAAATATTAAATGTTATTGCAAATATTACAATCTTAGTGGGCAAGGTGAGTAGTTAAGAGGATTGAGAAGTTTGTAAACCTGAAGCTCAGTGGTAAACCCAAGAAAATAATGCACTATGATACAGGAGAGGGAGGTTATTGGCATTAAGTGCTGAAGCACCCAAAGAAAATATAATTTGGGATTATCAAATTTCCTGAGAGATCGGTGAGAAATATTCCTCCCAAAGGCACATCAGGAAGCTTCACGGGAGACCTTGTGAAGACCTCATTATGTCTTCTTGGCCTTTGGACTATGCTAGTAAATCTATTCTTGGTCTTCTGCACTGCAACCTCTTGTTTATCTCTCTGCGTGTTTTCATCAGATAATAAAATATCCCTTATAACTCTTAGAGGTGTAGATATTACATATACACCATTGTGCTACCGTAGTGTTTGTTTTCCTGGAACAGTTTCAGACAAAATCAAGTATTTGTTTTCTCTGGTACCTTGTCTGGCAACTGAACATTTTCCTTGAAGGCAACGTGTGTCTTCTCATTTAAATGTGAAAACTGGGTCTAAAATCACATCTGCAAAGGAGGCATTATTTAGTTACTGGGTAGTGAATGTTATTAACATGGCTTTCACAAACCCTGAAGTGTGCTGTGCTTTTTTTTACTTCTGAAAAGATAGGAGGTATGTGACTGGAAACAGAGATTAAAAGTGTGTACTGTCTAGCCCAGTGGATGGCAGATTTAATATTTTACTGATTTTTAAAATAATTGCACTTCAAATATTTTCCTATTGTCCTATTTCCTTTTTCACCTTTATTATTTTCAGCATTTTCCTCCTTTCCTCTCCAGGTTATATCGCAAATCCACAGTCTACCTTCTACAGTTTCAATTTAATCACAGGTCAGACAGAAGATTATTAACTTTCCTGTTGTATCCAAATTAAGATTTACACTTTAATCAGCCTGGAAACCTTGTGTTGGACGATGGCTCCTGCCTCTGGTGATTTTCTGGGATCTCTTCCTGCACTCATCCCAGTGTAAGGAAAAAGGAGTGCTATCTGGTTTCTTGAAGTCCTCTTGGAGAAGGTCTTTCAGCCAGCTCGTGTTACAGTTTTTGTAACTGGTATGTCAATCACAGGCTCTAACTTTTGAAAGTTAGACTTTTCTAAATTGTTTAGCTTAGGTTACACCAGTGCTGCTATCAGGAGTTCCATCTGAGACAAGCACTGGGCTTGTCACTGTCACTGGTCACTGGGCTGAAGAGTCTACAAGACTGAGCGTGATGCCCAAACAATGAAGGTGTGTAGAAATGCCTGTGAGAGTTTTCACGAAAGAGGAAAATGGTCCCAGGAAAGTATTGTGGATGATAACCTGGTTCTGTTGTGAATAATTTCTTGGAGATGAGAGAAATCATTGTGGATTTGTACTCTTTACTTTCTGGAGCTCTAAGGCAATATAGTACTTCTATCTACAATGTAGAGAAGGTAATTTTAAAGCCAGATACTGGTGATATCACTGCATGTAAAAGCTGACTGAAGAACTTGGCTTTTAAGCTTTTCAGAAGGTAAGGATGATGTGTTTCTTTGTTTTCTTTTCTTTTGCAGAAAAATTGCAAAACTTTATGTTTGGTGTTTGGTTATGTTGTCTTTCTTCTATATAAGAAAATGTAAATATTCCATATTATAAATTGAAATTCTGCTTTTAATATGACTCTATATACCCAGTTTCCTGAAACTGTCAAATTCATTGGTATGGTTTATAGTTTTTGGTTTTGAAATTTTTATACTGGTGTTAAATGAGTCAAACTTGATAATAAATTCTTGTTAAAAATGTCAGGAAAATAAGTTTATCATACTGGCAATCAGAATTATAATGGCATACCAGACAGTTCTCTAATTTTTAGCTCTCTTCAAGATCCTGTAAGGCTACACTTCCCAAGGTGGGAGGAGAAAGTTTCAATCAAGCAAGCAAGATACCACTTTGAGACAAATAGCTTTATTTGCTCCTAGTTTAATAAAGATGCTCAGAAACAACTTCTGATTGACTTTGACTTTAATCAAGCCAAAACTTGCTTGGTTTACACTAACTGTTATTCAGAATAAAAAAGTGCTGAAGCCAATGAGTGGATTGCCACAGCTAGAAAAGCTGGAACATGGTTAACTATGTGTTTTAATGTGGTTTATCTAGCTGGATCAACAAATTTGGGTAAAACATTCCATGAGGAGCCAGGGTTTCATGGCGTACCTTGTGATATGCACCATGTTCAAGCAAACAAGTTGATTTACTACAGCTTTGATTTCACCTAGGAATGTGGATTTTGTTTAAAAGAACAATTTCAAAATCTCCTTTAAGACGCCCATGTCACTGAGGTGAGAAATAATACCAGTGCTGATAGTATGAATGATAACAGAAAGCTTCAAATGTCACTTTTTGTGGAATCCTCTGAGAGAAAAGATTTTTAATTAGAAAACTACCAAAATATCCAGCTTAATAGTAGTTCTTTATACAACGTTGACTCTACTTATAAGAGTCCTTTAAAAAAGAGAAAGAGAAATCAGTGAAAATTAGGCACCTACTAAGTATGTTGTGTTACACATTTACCAGGTGCAAACAGTTAACTACTGATCAATTTGAGTAGTTTTGCATATTAAAAATCTAATGCTATTAACTCTTATTTTTAGACAAAACTTGAATTACAACCTATACATAAAGTAAACATAATCTCCCAATTTAAAGAAAAAATCAAAACCAAGGCACATTTCACTCATAACAGCATCTCACTGTGACACTGATGTGCAGTAGAAAAGTACTTGCACTTTAATAAGAAATCCTTGTCATAAAATGTTCAACAAATACTTTTTTCTAACTGACATTTTAGGGGGCAAATCACTGCAAGGTTGTCTAGGGCAGAGAAATCACTAAAGCTTGATGAAGTAACTATGAAAGCATTTTTTTCCACAGGTGAAGCAGCTCAAAAGTCCATAAGTGTCGAGATGATTGTGCGTAGTCTGGTATAGCTCTAATGATCATATTATAAACTCAGTCTGCAAAACCAGTAAAGGAGATAAGCAATTCCTGTATACTACCCAGCAACTCTTCAAAAACTTTTTTCTTAGTTCTTTGGTAGTAAAATGGAAACCCAAGTCATAATCAAATGTGAGATGTGTAGATGATGAAACATTGAATTCAACAAGGAGCTGGAAAAGCTCCTGCCTGTATCTCCCAGGTAATTACTGTGCTGCAGCAAAGTATCTGCAAGAGCTTCCTCTGCCAGGAGGGATGTATTTCATGTTGCTGAACCACTATGAGTGTGTTCAGCTGGGACAAGCTCACAGGAGAAGCATGTAGAAAGATGGAAATACTGAAGAAAATCTGTTTATTTGCCATTGCATATAGAGTGAGAACAAAGAACTCCTACAGGATTTTGTTTTCTGAAAAAAATGTACAGACAAAAATGTGGGTTTTTTAGACCAAATTCATATAGTCTGTATCAGCTCTCAAGTCTACAGGTACTTATTAGATTACATAAACAAAATATCAGCTCATTTAAAGGGACAGTGCTCTCTCTACATCTTTTAGTTGCCTATGATTCTGTGAATTGCTTCCTCTAAGATAACACTATCGCGTAGTTTTATCCAGAAAGTCAGCTCTCTGGCTTTCTGTATTACTGTATAGCATTCAAAATACTAATAATTTAAAAAGTCACGGACCAGTAGGTTAGCCTGCTTACTGTAGGAAGCTCATATATCCTGGATATTGATTTCCACAGAATCATGGGGGGACATAAGAGCAGAGTTAGAAAGCACACAAGAAGTATGTTACTTTGAAGATTGGGTTATAAAGAGAGGATGAGAAAACAAAAAAAAATCAGAAGGAAGTAGGCAGACAAGTAAGCAAACCACGGTGAGAAGAGCATTACAGAGTGCTGGTGGGAAGCCAATAAACTGCATTGAGGAGGAAGATTAGCAAGCGTGGTAATGTATGAGGTATCTAAGGGGGATGTTTAGAAGTGAGTTTTCATTTCGATCATTCTGTTGGACATGGAATTAAACTTCTACAAGAGTCTCAGCTGAGGTTTCTGTGGCTTGCAGGTGCGAGAACTGAGTCTGCATTTATGTGCTGTAATCTCTTCCAATATTCTAGCATATGTTTCCATTGAAAATATTCAATATATTTTAGAAATACCCTATTTTCTGGAGATCTGCTTTGAAACAGAAGTAAAACAGAAGAACTAAATTAAAATCATAACTCTCCATTGTTTTGGGAATGAAGGGTTATTTTCTGCCAAGAGAATAAACCTTGATGTTTGGTTTTTGTTCTCAAAATAAAATGAGTTGCTACAATGCCTTATGCAGAGCTGCAAGTCATCTTCATAACCCCAATTATTTTAAAGTATTTTTATTTTCTCTTTCAAATGCAAAGTCCTTGACTGGAAGACAATGGTCTATTACACAAATATCCTTGTGGATAGTATGAAGAGTGATAAATATATGGAAGCCATTGGGAGAGGGGTAACATACAATAAATCCATTTAAAATGAATATAGATGAAGAACATGTCTTCTCTTGTGCAGCAGAAAGTTTGTGCAGCCAGCTGAGAATACCACTTGTAAGTCAAAAATGTTTAGGTTTTTTGTTTGAAAGTTTACAACTGCATGCACGCCATCCATTCTCAGGGCCTTTGAACTTAGGAGACTAGATACAGTCACTCAAAATAGCTAGCACAATTACTATTTAAGAAAAAGAGAGAAAACTTAGAAAACTAAGGCAAGAGAAGTGATGAGCTGTCATTGAGACTCATCAGTGACCTCATTGTTTCCTGCCATTGTCTTGTCTGCTAACAAAGAGCTTCTGTACATTCCCCACAGCCTGTTGCAGCATTGGAGAGCAGCTGTGGCCATATGGTAAGCAGTGCTATGACTAATTTACACAATGTTACCCATTGAGGAAAGACCCACTGTGGCAACCAAACAGCCAGCCGCTGCAGTTTATTTTACTACAGAATCAATGCTTTTGTGATGAAGGGAAGGACCATAACTTCTCAGGAACTGAAGTATGTTCATGGGGCTACCCCAGACAGGAATCTGAACTAGGGGTTGATGGCTCATGGACGGCTACTGTCCAGCAGCGGAACAGCTGGTTGGTCTGGGTGACCTGTCCCATCAACAGCCCAGTCATCCTCAGATGAAGGCAAAGTGGAACCTCAGGTTCTGTGACAATCTGAAAATCCCTGTCGACAGCTTGAAAACAGGTCTGGCCACAGGCATACCCATGACGCAGCTCAAACTCTACCAGAGCTTCTAGATGAGGGGCAGACACATACTGGGCAGGGAATCCTGCTGACACTGGTCAGGGCAGTTAGAACCCCTGGGTGCACACTGGCCTGGCACATCCGCCCTGAGATGTCACTCACTGTGGGGCAGAGAGGGTTTGTTTAAAATGTTTTGATCTTGGAAAGGTGGCTTTGAAAGCCAGTTTCCTCCAGATCACCCGTATGAACAGCCTGTTCTAAACCTGGACTTATGATCTGAAGTGTGCAGAAATTATGAACTGTAAGCAGCCATCCAAACACATCTGGCATCCAGCAGCAAGCCAGTTCCATTCTTCCTGTACAAATAAAAAATATATATGCTGAAGCTAATAGGCGTTGAGAGTAGTGGAGTTCTCAATTTGTCCTCTGAAAGAGTACATGAATAAGTTTATGACACTTCAGGCAGGTGGATATTACCCATCTCTCATTTCTGTAAGGTTATTTTACTGCTTATGTTTAGTCCAGCCCATCTGCACGCTTTTATGATAATTTCCACACTTTTAGTCTGAAATTGATGGTTCAGCTTGCTATATATCAAGCCAAACTCTTGTGGGTCATCTCTGCCTTTATCCTTTCCCAAAGTCATCACACATACATTCAGAAATTAGGAAGACTGCTTATGCAGAGCTCTTCTTTGTGCTGTCCTGGAGTCTTTAAGAAGTTCTTTTTCAGAACAAGCTGCAACTCATGTGGCAAATGCTGATATTGAAGAGCCAGCATTTCCTGCCTCCTATTACCTCTGTGCTTATCCCCAAGACATTTGCTTCCATTAACAACACGATGCCTTTGAAAATCGAGTGCATTCTCATCAAGTTCATTCCCAACTGAAGCCCTTGCAAGCTGCATTTAAGTTCTGCTGACAAGACATTCTGTCAGCCCCACTTTTAGGCTTCTTTCCATAATGATGATATATTCCTTTAAGATCACCATTACGGTGTAACCTGGAGTCCTCAGCTCTTCTAATGGGGCTAACTTTAAAAGCTATAAGCAGTCTGTATGCTCTGGCCTCTGCAGCTCTTTTAACAAAGGGTGTATGTGGGTTTAATACTGCCTCAACTGTATACCTGGCAGTGGTGGAATTAAATCAGAGCTAATAAAAGTAAGACAAACAGATAAATAAAAAGGTACTTACTGTAGATGCATACGTAGGACACATAGAAAAACAGAATGATAAATTCCATCTTGATCTAAATACAATTCAAAACAATGGACTGAATGCTGTTCGATCGGTTTTGTGCAGAAACACATTAGCAATGTGACACTGGAAAAATGGTTCACACTTGCCCACTGGGAAAGAACAGGTGAACTGCACAGTCCATTGTCAGGTCTCAGTTCTTGAGCTAGACACACACACATGTGGGGCCACCCCTCCATACCCCATTACACAGCTACCACACCCACAACTTGCCATTACAGGTAGCTGGGAAATTTATGTTGAAAGGCAATACAGAAGCAAATAAGCAGGCATTCTGATTCAGCTCCTGTTACTTTTCTTCACAGTCTTGATTAGTCTGTTCTTTAGTGGTCCTTCTGAAAGCAAGCAGATGGTTTTACAGACAAAATGTGATATGGGGAAGAATTCTAGTCCTAAACATTTTAGTCATTTGGGAAAATAAACCAAGTCATTTGGTTGGGGCTTTTCTTCTCCTAGTTTTTAAGCCTACAACTTTTTATTTCTGATTAAATCTTACTAAAACAAAACAAAAAAAAATGCTATGCTTATTTTCTCATCTTATCCTCCACTACAAAGACTTAAATATAATTTGGGGTGCAAATATAAGTTTCATAGGAAGGGATGTATATTAACACCTAACTGATAGGAAACCTGCAGTGTGAATGACTCCAGAATAGGCAAACAAAAGGGTATGAAACATATTGCAAAGTTACTTCTGACAATTGATTCTGACCATGATGATGAACCCTACACTTTATCCAATCCACCAGCTGTTCATGTCAGAACAACTGCAACCACCAAATTAACAATTGATTTGTTGGAAAATGTTTTCCAAGATTCAGAATTTAAATGCTTTGGCAACCAACAAATTATAATATATTTTAAGTATTTTTCTGTCTCAAAGATGTCCTAATATTACTTTCATAAGTGCAGCAATAATTGTTAAAGATTATAGAGGAAATTGCTAATAATGTCCCAGGAACCTGGCCTCTTTCAAACTTATAATAAAACTAATTTACAATAGTTTATCTTCCCATCAATTCAAGAGAAAATATAATTAATTTTTAGTGTTGGAAACTCTTAAGAATATGTCACAGAGAAGAGTCAAACGTTTCAAAGATAAAATATGCTTCACACTTCTTAAAGCATATTTTGCTTTGAATTACCATAAAGCCCTCTTATTATTTTTAAAAGTACCTTTTAAATCTGCTTACAGCTACATGGAAGTTGCTGCCTGAGGTGCTAAACTGCAAATAGATTTAAAGGTTATTTGTTTTCAGACATCCTGTTTCTCTCTTTTGAGAGCTGCTTCATCTCCAGCTGCAGGTACTTCAAAGACAACCATTTGAGAAATGGTCTGCAGCTGAAATCAGGAGTAACTCTTTTAGTTTACATGCTGAACAAAGCATGATTTGAAGTTATAAGCACTTCAGATATCTTTCTAGTGAAAGAGAATTAATTACTGTTTTTAAAAAAATAACCTACCTAGCTCTGATGAATTTCTGTTTTATGCATTTTAAGCTCCTGTACAGTAAATTATTGTACTATATAACTCATATTAGATACTTTTTGTGTTATCTCATTGACCAAAGGCTTTCTCTTTTATCTTCTACAAACACCTGTTTGCTCTCATAGGGGTCATTTGTGTCTCTCATACCAATAAATTTTCAGGCTCATGTCAGACTTCTTGCTGTCAAATGAAGATATTCTTGTTTTCAGTCTGTTATTTCCCTATTACTTACAGAACAGGGTCAATACAGGAATGAAGGAAAGGGCTGGGTCTTGTCTTGTTTTTATCCTAGGCCCTAATTTCTTCGTTCTCCAGTGAGATGGTCTGCATTTCTCTTCATAGGAGGAGGAGTGGAGGAATGGTGATATATGTTTACTTTTGGAATGAGTTCCAGTCCTTAAGGATAGTAGATTAGTCCTGTTCAGGACAAATTTTGAAATTATTTATGTTAATACAATACAAAAGAGAGTAAAGTGATACTGAACAGTTAAGAACTCTTGTTTTTTTTCCTCGTCTCTGTAAAGGCTGTGATGGGTGAGGTATTGGTGATATATGTTACACAATTAAGATCGCTTTTCTTTTCAGATAAGTTTTAGCTGTAAACACAGGCTATTCTGAAAGCATTCCACAATACAAATGAATGCAAATTCTAAAAAGGAATAGCATTAAAATTTCAGTGTTTATAATTAAGATATTTAAATCCATTACTATTGTTGGTTCTTACCATAGTATTAGCATCCATTAAAAATACTTTCTGCTTTGAAGTGAGATGTCGTGACATGACTTACTGTCATCTATGAGCAGGTAAAGTCAATATATAAGCCATTTCAATAGTTGTTTAATTACAGTGCCATTTTTAATTATCATTCCGATGCATTTGCAATGCCTAATTTGAGAGTTTCTAATGAGCAACACTGCACGTGAAAAGCAGCTGAAAGTTACAAATGAAAAAAAGTGATGTTTATAACTGGAACAATTATTATAATGGGTTTAAATTCTACTATTTAGAGGATTTATGTTTCTTTGAAGTCTGGACAATTATTGACTATTTATTAAAATCATCAATTTTATTCTACCTTTGTGTTTTGAAAGGACAAGGAAAAAAAAGGGAAGGTCTAATGCAATGTTTGTTTGCAGCTGCAAACTCTTAACTACAAATGAAGGCTGTGGGAGACTGAGCTGAAGTGACCACTGTGTAAAAACTGTTTGCTGATTCTAACATGCAGATCTCAAGACTTTCATGGATTAGATCTTCAGGAAGAAAAGCACTGGCATAGAAGCACTGTTGAAATTTTCATCTTCTAAATATTTGCTCTTTGGAGTTATGCTAGAAAAATGGGCAGGAGCTTGGGCTCACTGCACAATGTATCACAGTATCACACAGTATCACAGTATGCTAGAGATTGGAAGGGACCTCAAAAGATCATCTAGTCCAATCCGCCTGCCGGAGCAGGAACACCTAGATAATGTTACACAGGAATGTGTCCAGGCGGGTTTTGAATGTCTCCAGGGAAGGAGACTCCACAACCTCCCTGGGCAGCCTGTTCCAGTATGAAATGTATGAAAATAGCTGTTGAAATTTCAAGCCTCTAATGAGAGAACCAGGTATAGTTAATCAATAGAACAATACTGAGAATAAAGTGTTTTGAATCCCACATTTCTCCAGGGATTTGCTGATTTATTCAGTTTTATCAATTTCCTTCAGGATCCATTATGTACAGGGTTTATTGAAAGTTGGCATTTTTTATTTTATTCTATGTTTTTCACAGCCTATTTGTGTTAGGACTGTGACAGACACTGCTTCTTTGTAGATTATTGCTCATTGTTGTTTTTGGATTGTGGTTTGAGTTGCAGTTGTACATATCCATGCTCTGCTTATATGCCATCAGGTAACTGAGAGCGCATTCATTTTGGCCAGGATCTGACAGGGTTACTGTTGTCTTCATCCAGGGCTGCAGTCCCAAACCTAACAACTCAGTAATCAAAAGCCTTGAAATTGTATCTCTGAAAATGGAGTAGAAATGGTACTAGACTGTATCTCTCTGAAGATGTGTAAGCCAACCTTCTCCTTCCACTGTATGTCAGAATCTTGTAATTCTATATTTTTCCTAAGATTAATTTAGTTTGTGCTTTCTTAGACCTTAAAGAAAGAAGAGAGTTGATTCTTTAAACAAATCTGATCTTCCTGGAGTCTAAAATGTATTTTAAAGTGAGATATATTCTGTCCAGCCTGTTCTAACATGTGAAAATCCGTTAGACAATCATAAAAATCTGAACTCTGAAGGCTGAGTAAATGCACTAGACTATTTTTGTCCAGTTAGTCTAAACGGGTGTGGAGAAGGGTCTATGCCAGCCAAGTGGTACTCCTCTTATTGATGAGGAATCTAATAAATTTGTTTAACTTGAGATGCTTTGTAGCTTCTACTCACTTGGGATTTTAAGGATATGATTTTCAAAGACTGTAATGTTTTCATCCAAGATAAAATCCACATGGAGTAGGAAGAGGACTCAGAAAATTTGTAGGGTTCCTCCTAGAGCTAACAGGTCTTGGCCTTGCAACCCAGTTAATTCTTGAGAAACTTGCAATGAAAAGAAGCCAGAACTTTTGGGTGTTGCCTCTCCACTATGCTGGGCAGCACACACATCTTGGAAACTAGTCTGTCATTGATTACCCTTGCTCTTATGATATATACTCCCATAAAGGGCATAGAGTGCAGAATAGGTGTTGATGCTGTCTTGAGTAGGATTAACAGCAAAATTTATAGTCCTTATTTATAGGTGGTCTTTTTTTCTTATTTATGGTTTGCTCTTTGTACATGACAGTGGCATTTAGTGACAGAATCAGACACAGAAAACTATCCAGGCAGCAGTTTACTCCCATTTCTGGTGTATATCTTATTTTGTAGTAATCCAGAGGGTGAGAGAGAAGAAATGTCTCTAAAGATTATATTCAAGAAGAATGAACGAGTTTGCATGCTTCTAACCCAAGCTTTTGTCTCATCTTGCCTTCTATGACATTACATTCATCTCAGAAATTAAAAATACATTAAAGCATAACCTTTTAACTATTGACAAAATGATGCCACAGCTCTTTCAGAAACCTAAATAGCCACTTTTCATACCATGATATATGATGTCACACTAATTCCAAGATCCTTCCTTAAAGAGGAATTATTTTAAAATATCATTTCACCTTTTTTAAACTTAGCATATGATTTTCATCTAGATATTTAAAGATTCTCAGAGTTTTCCAAAAGGCTAGCATTGCCAAAAGATACTTCTCCTGACTTTCCCACCAGTATTGACACAGCTGTGTTAATGAAGCTACTGGAGTTGCCATGTAATTGAACACTGCATATACATCTGGGATTTTTCCAGTTTCTCCAGTTGTGCTACTTAAGATGCTGCTCTGGCTGAATTTAAAAAACTGTAATTAGTAGGACAGTTGGTTCTTTTCTCATTTTTTTCTCTTTTCAGATGGATGTGACATTTTTGGATACATTTTCAATTGTGCTAAGCATAACAAAACAATGGGGCAGTTACTGCCTCTGTTGCCAGAAGGTAACAAAAATACTTGCCTACTATGGCAAGCTACTCTTTTTTTCTTACTATCAACTATAGAGATGCCTTGTCCAAGGATGATTTAAAGGTAACACCTAAGAATAATTTTCTGTATATCATTAGATAAGGACAGTATTAAAAAAAAAACAACAAACAAACAGAAAAGCCCCAAACAAAACAAAAGAAAAAAATGAAAACACAACACAAAAACCTCATATCCTGGCACAATAATAAATCACACAGTTTCAACAGTGTGTATTTCACCTTTCACACTGTGCTGTATTGACTAAATTGAGAAGTAATTTATTTGATGTCCTTTAGAAAATGCATTTACAGGCCACTTTATGCATGCAAAGATCTCTTAGCTCATCTGAGAGCTTAAGAAACTTACTGTACCACACTAAATCCAAAATAAACTGTCCCAGCTAAGTTTGAATTGCAGCTCAAATGCAGACCTCTGGTTTAGATTCTGGTAATGCTGCTTCATGAATCAGTTTGCTTCTGCCAGTAAAGTTTCAGTTTAAGAACATTTATCTGTAGGATGAAGGAAAAGCCATCAAGACTGCTACGTCTTTCCCTAAAATAAATACAGGTGCATCAACCACAGATGAAGTATGTTTTGCATGACCAGAGGAACACGTCTTTTTCTTAGCCCTGTCCTCAGCAGTAAGAGACATCTGTGTCATTTTCAGTTGAGGGAAATGCCTCTGATTTTAAAGAATGCTGAAAGTACTTCCTTTGGCTCTTCTGATCCCTCTAAAAAATGAAATTAGAGGGAGATTGAAAGTTCTGTCACAAATTATTGTTTAGTTTATGAAAATATGTTTTATTGAATTACTTATTCTGAGCATAGGGTAGCCTGAAGAAAAATCTCCTCTTGAATTATAAAAGTTGACATTTTGCTTCCCTAGCAGCTCATGAGTGCCTTTGGTTATATAGCACTGTACAGCGTCTTTCTACAAAGCGCCTTTTGTGTTGTGCAGAGTCGAGGTAAGCATGAAAGAGCCTCTGCTTTCTTTTGAGCTCTGTGACTCTGGAAGATGGAGTCTAGCTGTACATTAATCAAAGCAATTACAGACGGGAAGGCTGCTGGACTGCTTCCTACAGGTTTTCAGAGTGGGAGGGAGAGTGAGTTTAAATAGCACAAGTATTGGGTATCCCACCACTATCTCTGACCATATTCCATACAAGTCACAGATAGGAATTTTTCCCAAAGTATTCGGCTTAATATTTACCCCATCAGTTTCATCATGTACTCAAGTTGAAGCTCTTTTACTGTTTTTAAAAAATATGATCTTTCTATTCCTTCATGTGTGTATCCTTCAACTACTAGTAAGAATTTATCTCATTTTAAACATCTGTCTTTCAAACCACTCCAGATACATTCTCATTCAATCTTTAAATACCGACAGAGGTCTGAATGGAACACAATATACTGTTATCATTCCTATCCCTGATGAGAGTGTGCATCCCCAGCCAAGGATGGGAAAATACAGCTACAGACACTGCACAGCCATGGTTTTAATATTGCTAGAATTACTGTGTTATATGTCAGTGTTTAAGATACCTAGTTCCCTCTTCTTACTGCATGAACGTAGCTCATTGCTGGAGCAGAACTGAAAGAGTTGGATTCCTACAGGATTTCTGTATATGATATTTTGAAAATTAGAGATTAATAATTGCCATTACCTACCAAAAGGAGAAAAGAATAAAAAATAATATGGTAAAAATAAGTTTTGATGTAGATTTAAAACCATAAACCCTTCTGTATTAATAATGACAGTCATGAGGAGGGAGAGAGCAACCCTGCTTGTTACCTTCAAACACAGCATGCCTTACATGTTCAATTAACCCCATCTTAGATCCAGATCCCCCATTGTCCAAACAGCAGGTATGGTACAGTGGCTTGTTTCAAAACTTTTAGACTGACATTTTCCTCTGAGATGAAAGATGAGTGTGGACGAGGGGGCAGCTAACTCTGGGGACCATTCCTTCCAAAACAATGTGGCATGTAAGGACTATAAGGAAGACCTGAATCAGGTGGTGTGAAGGGGCTCTGTTAAAGACAGACTACTCCTTACATGTGCAGACATAGCCAGTTTTTGCCATCTTCCCTGGGGACCAGAAACTGCTCCAGGAGGAGGGGAACTTCAGCAGCCGCGTACTCATCTGGTCAGACATTTTTCTAGTGTTATCTTAATTTTTAAAGAAGGTTTCAATACAATGTTTATATTATATTATTCATGGCATCCTCTACTGTCTCTCATCTCCTATATATTCCTTCAAAATGGATTACTCAGTCTTCACAGAGTGATCCTGCTGTGTACTGCCTGAAATCCAGTTCTTAAATTCGAAGAAAGACAGTTGTATACGAGTGACACAGAAGTAAGTCTGTCAGCTTTCCCTTCATGTGGGTAGCAGCTCTCGTGGCATATATATCTCATTCCTGCATCTATCAGCTCCTGAGCTATCATTTTTATCTGTAAGAATTTATATCTGATTGGCAGTGGATGGAGATCCTTTCACAGTTTCAGAAGCGACGACTGATTATCTGCAATTACTGCTGAGTTTGAGCCCATGAACCTTTGCAGCTGAACTGCCTTATTTCTACAGAGAATGTGGGAACATTTGAATTTAAATCTGTTCTGCTTTCCCACTTCTCCTCTCCCTTTCCCATGTTCAAAATTACTATATGTGAATTATAGCCACAGGCTGTGAATAGAGGTGATGCTATACCACAGAGGACAGAATGAAGAGAATGGGTGACGCATGACCTTTATGTTGAACCTTGGTACAGAAGGTACTGCCATAGCAGATTGGATGTGTAGGCACATTTTCCAGAGCAATCTAAAAGTGCAATGTGGATAGCCAAAGTTGAGTTTTAAGTATAACCTGGATTTGAGAACACAAATTCATGACTGTTGATCACAAGTCATACAGAGCTCTGTACCTGTCTCCACTGTCCAGATTCTAACATGTTCTACTTTGATGTCTTTGCAAAGCTCCATTTTATAGGCTAAACAACCTCTGGTAATCTAAATGCCTTCCATAAAAAAGGAAAACAATGACACAGTAGCCATTCTTCTTATATCTGATTTCTGAGCCCTGGCCTCTACTGCGAAAGAGGCCCTGCTGAAGGCTAGGTGCTACTTCCCATGTGTCCTGGGTTTAGCAGTAGCAGTCATTTTTCTCCTTCTTGGTATCTGGTGCAGCGCTGTGTTTTGACGTTCAGCCTGGGAAGAGTGCTGGTGACACCAATGTTTTTGGCTGTTGCTAACTGATGTTTACCCTGACCAAGGACTCTGTGAGGCTCATGCTCTGCCAGGGAGGAGGGGAAGCCGGGAGGAAGCAGACACGGGGTGCTTGACCCAGGCTAGCCAAAGAGGTATTCCATACCACAGCACATCATGTCCAGGGGGGTAACTGGGAGTTACCCGGAAGGACACAGGCTTTTGGGTCGGACTCTTTTCTTGGCTGGTGGTATCGTATTCTCTTCCCTTGTTATTTTCTCTTATCATTGTTGTCACTGATGGTAGCGGTGGTGATTTGTGTTGTACATTGGCTGCTGGACTGTTCTTGTCTCAACCCGTGGGAGTTGCACTTGTTCACTTCTCCCCATCCCTCACAGGAGCGGGGAAGGGGAGAGCCCCGGGGGGGGAGGCTTCGATTGCTCTCATCCCGGCACCACTCACTGGGAGTGAGTGAACAAGCTGTCTGGCTGGGTATAAACTACGACACCATGTGAGCTGCACACACTGTTGGTACAATCATTTAAGTGCTGTGAGTATATTTTTTCCTTCCCTAGGCATGGCTTCAGCAATAGGAAAGGAAGGGAGGTGCATCCTGAGTTGCTCTGCTTTCCGTGGTCCTGCTCCATTTCATCCATTGACCTATGTCTATGGCTTGCTGGATATCTTAAATTCTAAAGAGCACTCTACTTACAACCTCAGCAATGCATGTCATATCTATGGGTCTGTGGTGTAAAGGTTTTCTTAATTGGAATTTGGCAACTGTGAATATGTATGTAACTATGTAACTACTTGTTTCCTAGCAATAGGAAGATTCTTACAGTGAGTTTTAACCTGCAGCAGCTGGCTCGGGAAATCTTACTGGCCACATTATTTTGTGAATGAGTAAGGGGATGAACTGTAGATATCGTACAATGTTAGTGTGCACTGCCACCCAGGAGCTGTATTCCGGAAAATGTCATCCTGAAGCCTGAAATAAGGGAAAATAATTTCTCATTTATGCCACTTACATGCAATAAAAAAGTGAGATATGGCTTGATGCATGGAGATGAAAATGAGTCACCATATTGCATGTATAATCATGAGTTATAATGCCAAATATAAGATAGAATAAAATAACAACTTGACGTGAATTTTCTTATATTCTAGATACCAACTGGAAATTAAGTCACTACGGCTTTTATCAAATAATGTTTTTTATTCTTCCCCTCCATTTGCACACAGCCACAGTGTTATGCTATTTCCTACTTGGGGTTCAGCTGCAATGTTTCTGCCTCTATTTCACAGGGTAATCAGCTAGAGTGTTTCAAAAAAGTATTCCTACCAGTCAGGGGACTGTTCTGAGGCACCATCTCTTGAAAGAGAGAATAGGAATAATAATCCTTGTAAGCAGGAATATGAGATTTACATTAAGTGAACAGGGCAAAAACCTTCCTCAGCTGCTACAGACTCTGATAATCTACTGCCTCAGCCCACTTACCACCTACTACTTCCCCCATGACAAACAAACTTATGCTTCAGCTTTTTACTTTCTCATCACAAAGCATGCCTGAGGATTAGAACTAGATGATCTTAAGGTCCTTTCTTAACCATTCTATGAATTGATCTATGAATCCTACAAAAATGATGTCTTGTAGATAGGACTCCCTATGAGAGCAAGCAACCTGCACAGCCTCCTTGCTCTTCTGGTTTTAAAAAGAAAAAATGCTTGCTAACAAAGTCAGGTGCCATTCCTCTGCTCCTAGGAGAGCACTGCTGCACTAAGAATACCAAGAAAATGGCACTTCTTTGAATAAGAATGCAAAAATAGATGCACTGGGTCAAACCAAACCTTCACGTAACTCAGTATCCAGCTGTGTCCGAAAATGGAGATGAGGGAAGACTATGATGCATGTAGTATTAAAAAACTGACTAAATGTGGCTCTGAGAAAGCTGATCTAATTGTGAAATTGGCCTTACTTTGAGTAAAAAGTTGGCCTAGATAAGTATAGAATGGCCTTTTAACCTAAGTTGTTCCCTGATTCCAATCAAAGAAGTCTTTCTACCACTAAACTGAATATTACCACAGCCTCTAAAAATTTACGGCTCATGTTATAGCTGTGGGAAGAATTTCCAGTACTTCATTGGAAGAGGAAATCCCCATTGTATTACTGTTCTGGGTTCTCTGGGATACAGTTAGTTTTCTTCCTAGTAGCTGGTACAGTGCTGTGTTTTCAACTTAGTATGAGAATAATGTTCATAACTCACTGATGTTTTAGCTGTTGCTAAGTAGTGCTTACCCTAATCAAGGACTTTTCAGTTGTGCATGATCTGCCACTGACAAGGTTCACATGAAGCCGGGAGGGAGCAGAGACAGGACGCCTGACCTAAACTAGGCAAAGGGATATTCCATACCACAGCATGTCATGCCCAGTATATGAACTGGGGGGAGCTAGCTGGGAGCCACCAAAGGCTGCTTCGGGACAGGATGAGCATTGGTCAGCAGGTGGTGAGCAATTGTATCATGCATCACTTGTGTCTCTTGGGGTTTATTGCTCCCTCTCTTTCTTACTATTACTATTGCTATTACTATTACTATTACTATTACTATTGTTATTGCCATTGCCATCATTATTATTATTTTTTCAACTTTATTTCAATTATTTAGTTATTATTATTATCATTATTATTAATAATATTACATTTCACTTTATTTTAATTATTAAACCCTTATCTCAAGCCACAAGTTTTAGCTTTTTTTTTCCAAATCTCCTCCCTATCCCACTGTGGGAGTGGGGAGTGAGTGATGGGCTGTGTGGTACTTATTTGACAGCTGGGGTTAAACCACTACAACTACATACTGTTATACAGACCAATGCTAGAGCTTTATTTTAGGTTTGTGTATGGAATACTGAAACTTGTCCCCTAAATAATTATTAAGTGAAACTAAACATCACATCAGACACCATTACAAGGGAGATGTTTCACAGAAGAAAAACAAAAAAACATTTCCTACATGAGGTCTTGTTTCACATAGCAAAATAGCTTCTAAGTTGTTTGGTTTTTTTCAATTTTGCTGCTGCAATGAAAGGTTAATTTGGTCCAAGACACAAAACTCTGTCTTTTACTGCTCAGTCTTTAATATAAAATTATAAATTTTATCTGTGTAAATCAAATCTCTGTTCTTGACAGCTTTGCCACATCTGCCTTTTTTAGCATGTTTTTGGCACACTTGATGGAATGAAGCTCAAAAATAGAAGGTCTGTATTCTTTTAAAACGTGTGTACTGTCTTTGTAACCGAAATACAGAATCACCTGTAAGTTGTGGCTGAAATTCTTCATTTGAAAACCATGAGATTTGCATTTCCCATTCAAGAGCCATCTTGAAAGGACTACAGTGAAGGTCTTAAAAAAATGAGAGCTAAATTTCTTTCTTCCTGAAATGACAAAAGAGTAATAAAATGGTGGGGTGTATGGAGGAAAAAGGGATGCAGTTTCTGGAAGCTTTTCCCTAGCAAAACAGCCTGCTAAAAAGCTGAATTGGAAAGGCTGTGTCTGAGAGGCAGAGCCCACTCTGCAAGGGGCTCCTTGGGTTTTTATCAGATATATTAGTGGCTTTGCAGAAAGAGACCCTCAAATGTACACAGCATTTAAGTAACTGAGCAGGCTGTGCTTGTTAGAAGGTGAAAGGAGCAAGTGTGCAGGAGTGTTGAAGACCAGAGCTAATAGTTGCAATATCCACAGGGAACAGAGTTTTCCAACTGTGTAGGGGATGTGTCCCACTTCCTTTGCTTGCCTACACAGGGTCAGTGCTGCTCACATTAACCCTAGCAGGGGGCTGGCCACAGACTTCATGCTTCTGTAATATTGGAAATATTACTCGAAGAACTAGTGGGAAGACATGCAGCAAATCTCCTCTGCTCCCACTGCAGAAAATGCTGTAATTGAAAGCTTAAAACCAGCTCTTTTTCAAGACCTTCACCTCTTTCCGTGGTTCATTGAATTGAATGAAAATTGATTCAGAAATAAATATGAATATCTGCTTTGAATTACCTAGTTAAAGTTTATCTTTTGAACTTTTAACTCAAATTCAGGCAAATAAACTCACAAGGCATGTCTAGCTGAACACTTTATAGACCACATAACGTTATGTGAAAAACACAGCAGTGAAACCAAAATATCTGAGGAGGGGTGGGAGGAAAGAGGGAAACGGGTTTGATCCAAACAAACAGTCATAATTTATTCTTTGTCTGACTGAAATAAAACCTGAACAATTAAGCACAGTCATTCATTTTCATTTTTGAAAAACTGTTTCTTAACTTGAAAGAAAATGTTGCATTAACAGCTGCTTTTAAGAAATCAAAAGGTAGCAAAAGTTGAAGTTTGTAAATAAGAAAGAGGGGAAGGTTTTTTAGTTTTGTTTTGGTTTGTTGGTTTGTGGGTTTTTTTATCCTTTTAATATATGACTGTGTTTTTCCAGTTGCCTAACCTGGGAGAGGAGATCTGAACTTGTGCCTTGGAAGATTTGAGGAGTGCTACCACATACTTGATCAAAACAGGATTTTGACATGTTATTCCTTCAAATTCCCCAGATGAATGAGACCTCACTGTATTTCAATAATTGCTTGCACATTTTATTAGAAATGTAAAAGAGAAAAAAAAAAAACATATTTGCATGGTCAGGAACTACATGGTAATAGGATAGAAGTCAATTCCCTTGCAATATATGGCTCAAGGTCTCCCATCTCTCCTCAAGAGTCCTCTATCATTTGTTCTTCAATCTTTTTTACTGGAATTCCTTAGGCTTTTTATTTGAATACTTCCTTTTTTTTCAGGAAAATTCTGAATTTGCAAATATTTAGAAGAATCTAAGCACATTCTTAAAAAAAATTAGCTATGTTAAAATTATTTTGCCTGGCCCTACGTAGGAGTAACATAACTTGATCAATTTTATTTTGATAAAAGCTGTATTTGAGCTAGTCATAAGCTACAGGCAGCTCTTGACTGTGAACATTTACTCTATTTTGTCTTGTATAAATTGAATGCTGAAATACTAATGACTTCTGGGAAACCTCTGTGCAGCAACTGACAGTGCTACAGAAAAGAAAAAAAAAACACGTAGCAAATTTTGACCTCAGGTTTGTCTTTGAATTGTGTTTTCATTAACTTTAGATACCAGGAGATTCTGGCACTGCTGAGATAAAGAACTCTCTGTTACAGTTGCATCAAATCATGGTCAAAATTTATACAAAAGCAGGTGGTCTTTTCTTTGTCTTGTTCACTTCTGTCTTTGTGAACATTTTCTTTGTGCTCCTTCTTTTCCCCCTTGAGCTTAGAAGACAGCTTTTCTTATTCTTTTGTTAAAGTAAGGTTAAGGAGCTGTTGTTTCATCTGAAATATCATTATTTGTGACATTTCAGATGCCAGTAGAATATTTGTGATTATTTTGTGAATACAGAATCAAGAATTTCATAATGAAATTTTTGCTCCGAACAGTGCCTCAGCTGTTTATTGTTCACAGTATTGTGCCTTAAGTTTAGGTGTTCCCAAATGGGGAAATTATGCTCATGTGCCATTGTTAGAGGTTTTTGCAAGTTGCGAGTCCTCATTCCCAGGAAAAGAAATGAGAAACTTTCTGTTTATTTCTAATTCATTAACTGTGAATCGATAGCTGAAGCTTCACAGAAGAGGTGAAACCTCGCCTGTCTTGAAGTCAGTGGCAGAACTGTCTTGTACTTCTGCGGATCCAGGATTCCCTTCTGATCTTCAGTACCCTCTTTGGGATGGTTCAATTTCATCACCAGTGCCTTGTGATTGTACCCAAGTGCCATATGACTCACCTTCCCCAGTACCATCAGGGTACTAGTATTTTTGCACCAGAGCATGCAGCTTCATCAAAACCAAAATGTATTATGAGACTTGGAATATTTTTCCCTGCAAATAGTTCTCCCAGTTTGAGATTGTCTCAACATTCTGATCTCATATGACAAAAAAATAAATATTTATTGCTTTTGAACCTGAGTCAAATAGTTTCATGTCTATGTTTACAGTTTTAGTTTAAGTATTTAATCTTAATTTCATTTTTTAGCCTTATTTTATACTCATAGAATCAACTAGGTTGGAAAAGACCTTAAAGATGATCAAGTCCAACTTTTAAACATTATTTATATGACAATGTTTTGTTGTTATCAATAGCAAGATCGCTGATTCTTTCAAATCACTTCTTTTATTTACTTAATGTCCCTGGAAATAATAAGATCACTCTAACTTCAACATGAAAACGGAAATCCTATTTTCAGGCCTGTACTAGTTTGTACAAAGAAGTTCTGAATGAGATTGAGGAGAAGACTAAATGTCACAGAACAGGCAGAACAAGGCTATGTGTACATTTTTAATTACTATTTTTGTAATGCCTCAATATAATATGGTGGGCTTGTGATATAGTGTCAGTGCCCTGAGGGAATGCACAGCCCTCCATCACAGCCTCTCACCACCCTGACCATGCTTATGACCATTTTTTTCAGCCCCTGGGGCTATCAGTCCCTACCCTAGTGATGTTGCAAAAGGGCAGGTCTCTAGCTCCCCACAGCCTTGCCCTCCGCAGTCACAGGGAGCCCCCATCACGCCAACCCCTGCAGCACTTTGACATAAAGCATAAGGCAGGTAAAGAGACAAAAATTTAATGAGAGAGAGAATTAAAACAAATAGCTGAATCCTATAATTAGAAGGAGGGAGCAAGGGAAACATCATGAAGGCTGAATTAACAACTGCCGAGGTTTCTAAGAGAAAGAGAAATAAGCCCTAGTATACTGCTAAATTCATATTACTAACATCACTCAGTCTACATAATTTCGACTATAATAAGTAAACAGTGAATACTACAATATAGACATTTATGGACAATAGTCACTAAAGATCATCTATTAACTGCATTTCCAGCAAAGTATGACTTCCAGATTCTTCTTAAGATATTAAATTTTCAGGAATTCCAATCAGAAAAATTTACTTTAATCTGCTTGGAGAACTCAAATACCCAACCTAATCAGAATGTCTATTGCTCATTTTATTTCAAAGTGATTCCAAATTCACACATTTTGCCCATGGGTTTTAAATTCAATTTATGGCCCATTTGTCATCTGAAACATGGAGGAAATAATTGCATAAAGAGAAAACCAAGGTTTTACTTCTTTTTAATTGGAGGGGAGGGGGTAAAAGTTGCCTCATGATGATTTAAACCTTAATGACTAATGTGGAAGAAAGGGCATGAATTAAGGACAGACATCATGCATGGAGCTATGGGAACATACAAATTCAGAATTTATGGAATATATTCCAGGCTGTGCTTTCTGATAAAGACAAAATATTCTGTTTGATTTAAGATGCTCAGCATCTCTAGCACAGTTACATGAAGCTTAGAGTTCATTTGTTCACCAAGTCAGAATAAAAATGTGGCACAACAGAAAATAATACCCTTAAACCTTTGGCAGAAGTGTGTTTAGCTCACTTTAAGAAAAACTGGTCTCACTGAGTTATTTGCTGTAAAATGTCAAAGAATCACCACACAGAAAACATGACATCAAACATCAGAGATCAAGAATTCCACATTGCCTGGGCAAGATGCACAAGCAAGAGAACATGAAACATAAAATGCTTAAGTCTGAATGACAGTAGCACTTTGATAACTTGTATTGCATAGCAAATATTTGCAAGTGAGAAGTGTATTTTAAACAGACATCTGTATTTAAAATTTATCCTTTAAACTTCTCAAAACTTTCAGCTGTTGAGGCACAGTTTGCCCAGTAGGAGAAAATTTTACCACACAAAGATGACTGTTTCAACATGTTGATTTTAAAGACTATTTGTAGGGGAGAATCCATTCCCACCTTTATTAAACAAACAAACAAACAAATAAATGAACAATAAAAAACAAACATTGACCTAATTTGTGCACATCCTTAACAGACTGAAGTAGAAAGCTGAAATTTGACTGGAGAATAAAATTTGGGGAATGAGAGATCCTTTACAGATACTTAGAGAAAATTAGTTTCTATTGAGCTGTGATGAGCATTCTAAAAGTATATTTTATGAACATTTTGAATAAAAACACTTTTACAATTGTCCAATGATGTAAATAGAGTATTTGGCATTTCACAAAGAACTTGAGCCTAAAATTTTTATTCAAGCTAAAAACTAAGAGCTACTTTTCCTGTAATGCAGTCTTTTAGAACAAGGATTTTTCATTGAATTATTTCATGTTCTGGTGATTTTAGGCAACGCTACAGTACTGCATAACAATCTGACTTAATTGCTTGTGGTTTTTGATACAGTCCAAATTTACAGTAAATTATGATTGTGCAATGCAGAAAACAATTGTAAATGAACCTTAGAATTTGGTATGGAAAAGTAGTGTAAGCTCATCCTACTGAATTTCCTGTCAACAGAAATTTTTTTCCTAACATATACCTGCAAGTGTTTTCACCAGGTTTATAACGTTAATGTAGTAGTTTTAAAAAACTGGCCTCAGGACTAGCCCGAATCATTCATCTGAAAGTATTCACTTTGATTTGCTGCTTTTTAAGGTGGTTTGTCTGGTTTTGGATCCATAAGACAGCAGCCATACTTAAACAAGAATCACAGATTTTTCACTTTTGGGAGACACATCTAACACTTTTTACAGCTGGTGTGAAACCTCATTTTTAATGTGATGATAAATAACAACTGAGATTCTTATTCCAATGCATATCTCTCTGTTTTCATTTAAACCAGAAAAGGGCACTGATCATAGCAGCTTTGCCATTGCAATACGTAGTGCATTCTAGCTCTTCTTATATTTTTTTTTATAAGATAACTTGTAATTACTTCAAGAGATTAATCTTTAAAAGCAAAGACTATACTGTAAGTAGGATTTTATTAGAAACTCTCTTACATATTGCTAAGTGTTTTCTTAATTTTTGCCCTTGCTTTTGGCATTTGGCCACCCCGGTTCCCTTGCCACAAGTTATTGTCTTTGTTTATGTATTTTCTGGCTTGCCTAGGCCCCAGGATTGCAAATGTTAATGCAGGAAATTAGTTCCAGTGATCTTAGTGGAACTTCTTGCACTGTGCAGGTTCACATATGTACATATATTTAAAGAACTAATGTGTTTACTTCTGAAGTTTTCAAGACAAACTTAGACAATAAAACTTACTTATTTCTTGGCCCTCAATAATTAATACTGAAATCTTTCTGTAACAATCTTTACCAGCATTTCTAATTTGTCAGGAATGTCTTGTAACCTGAAAATTATTTCTTTCAGGTTGTTTAAGTTTACTTTTTTTTTTGTAAATTACCAAAATATGGTGAAAGTCATGTGGTAAATCACCATTACATTTCTTACTGAGCTACATGTCACAAGGAAAAAGGCACAAGGACAAAGTTATATTGAATTTAAGAAAGCCTATAAAGAGAGGCAGAAAGAAAGTGATTGATACAAGCTGTTACTTCTTGAATTCTGAATTGGTCCATCTGTGTAGCCTGAAGCATTGGAATGAGGTAAAGGAATATTTGGAAAGTTCACATAATTTATTTAAAGCTAAAAATAACTGGTAATGTTAGAAATTAACTGTTTCTTTACACAGACGCATCATGCAAGTGAATTCTGTGGTAAATAAATGTATGGCTTTGAGGGGAAAGTAGGAAATTGACGCAAATCTCCAATTCACGACAGTCAAAGCTCAGATATGCATAGAGTTAGTAACTGACTGATTTTGTGAAATGCTGCAGTGGATGAATTTCAGAGATATTTATTTTCAAATTGAGCTGTCAGTGCCCTGCCAATTCATAAAACCAACTCTGCAGTAATATCAGCTCATCACAAAATAAGCTGACAGACTGTACCATATTTTTATAGGGAATCATTTAAACCATGAATCATTCATAGCTTCACATAGGTGCTGAAAATAGTGAAAAACCTGCTGTCATGCTAGACAAGCCTGGCTCATGCTTGCCACAAGTGATGGGTTCTTCTTTGCAAAACATATCAGCTTTTAATCCTATTAAAAAGGAAGAATGATCAAGGCAGGAAAACAGAAAAAAGACTGTTTTCCATCCCCTCTTTCCTCCCTTTCCTCCCCTCCATTTTTAACCATATCATCTTGCCCATTTAAAATGGAAAACAGAGAAAAAAATATTTTGATTCTCTATTGCAGTTGTTCCTGCTTTTGTTCCATTAACAGGCAGATATTATCCTTGTTGTTCCAAAGGGAGCAAGTCCTGATATAGTGAACATATCAGAATCCTTGTCATGAATCACCTCCAGAATGCCATTCTGTTGGCATATGTATTTGTAGATAATTAGCTGGATGCATCAAAGTAATCCAGCCATTATGACAAAAGGCGGCAGCACCAAATAGCAGGCTAGTATGATAGATTCTGCAAAACGTGCAGAAAACCTGTCATGGGGCAGTCTGCAGATCGCCTTATTCCCTGCCTTAAATAAAGTAGAAAAACAAATTGCAAAGGAAAATTTGAATACCCACCTAACTGATGTGCAAAAGGGTGAAAGACAGTCCTGGTTAGCATATACTGCATTAGGTGGCTGGTGATGTTCTGGGAATCACTGGATCGATGTCAGAACATCTGTAAAATTAGTTAATGAGCAGGGTGACAGGATGTCACCATTTCACACAGTAGGCAGGCTCTCCTTGTAGAGGAGTGTTCACTCCATCCCCTGCGACCCTTTTTGTCTACCAGGTTGCCTGCCAACCTGTGGCTGGCAAAACTAGGACAGTAAGTGGAAAGAGGAAATGCTTTAGGCCCATTTTGTGCCATCAAGGAGTAAGAATTTGTGATAGTCATTGCAGGACTTAGGCACTTAGCTCTCAAGCGCTTCTGTATCTGACAAAATGCTCCTACAGTATGTATGCATTGCAGAGCAGTTATTTGCCTAAGGAGTCCCTTGAGTAATGTTGTGAGCAAGAGGACCAATAATAAATGTGGAGAAGCAGACCATTTAATAATGGTCTAATTTAATAATGGACCAATAATAAATGTGGAGAAGCAGGAGCATTTCTTCACTGGAAAGAGAGGCTGAACAAAGCCTGCTATAGCCTGGTAGGTCCAAATGTTTTGAATAATAGAATAACAGAAGCATAATTAGGATGTTGTGTCATACTGTCACATGGAATACCAATTTTTTTTCCAAATCACCATTTTATCACAAATTTTTATACTAGCCAACTTTCAAAAAAAAAAAAAATTTTGATGTGTGCGTAGGATTTCACTGTTTTGATGGACAAATGAAGTTTCAGATGCATTACTGCACATTGAGAGCCCACTGATCTGATTATGGTTGCATTGATGTGCACAGAGTATATTCACCTAATAGATTATCTTTGCTGTGAATAACCTGTGACCAAAACAGAGGAAGAATGAGGACTTTGCATTACAGTAAAAGAGAAATTAGGTGATTAACGTTTACCAATAAAGCTAATGGCAGAGAAAGGAATTAAATCCAAATCTAAATCTCCAAAGCCGATGTCAAGATTCGTGGCCAAAAATCTGATTTTGGAAATGGTTTGTATTTGAAAATGGCTTATATCCTAATCATCATCACTGTAAAGAGCAGTTAAGTAGGTTTCTGTGTACAATTAGCTCTACATTTGCCAAGAACATCTTCTATTATTACTGAGAGCACTTTGAAGGTCCTCGGTTAAATTCCAGCCATATGTCTTAATTTGGTAATGAATTCCATGGTGAAGAAATATTGATTTGGGATTGCTTTAGCATATATTGCTGTCCTTTTTTACTTGAGTAAAACAAGCTGCCTCGTTCAGCTATGTTTATTTGTTGCTTGACTTTTTAATGTATCCTTATTCTACATAATCTGAATCCTGATATGTTACTAAAAGTCATCCTTGAAATTCACTGGATTTGATCTCTAGTAGCATTAGAAGATTTCTCCAACAGTACAAAATAAGCAATTTTCCCCAAAGATAGGCACATCAGTGTTCAAATATCATAATAGTATATCATACCTGGCCTTTTCCTAGAAGAGTAAGCAGTCTAAGTGATCTCATTATCTAGCAGATTTGGGACCTTAGCTGATGTCAGTGTAAACTGATCAGAAGAAATTAGGAAGGACAGGCTGGGAAGCCAAGGAGGGAGAGTTGGCCTTTGCATGAGAGAGCAGCAGGACTGCCTGGAGCTCTCCCTAGGAATGGACAAGGAACCTGCTGAGAGCTTGTAGGATGGAATTAGAAGGACAGCATGGGTGACATGGTTGTGGGTTTCTCCTACAGACACCCTTATCAGGAAGAACTAGATGAAATCTTCTTTAGACAACTGGAAGAAGCTTCATGATCACAGACCTTGGTCTTCATAGCGGACTTTAACCACCTCAGTATCTGCCATTAGGTTTCTGAAGTGCACTGGTAACATCTTAACACAGACGACCAGGAAGTCAACTAGGGGAGGTGCTCTGCTAGTCCTAATACTTACAAACAAGGAAGAAACAGCTGGGGATGTGAAAGCTGTGGACCACTGTGGCTGCAGCAACCATGTGATGGTGGAGATCAGTATCCTGAGGGAAGGGAACAAGGCAAATAGCAAAACAATAGCAGAACAAGCAGACAGGCTGTTCAGGGACCTGTTTGGAAGAATCCCATTGGAGACAGTCCTAGAGGGAAGAGGGGGTAAGATTAGCTGATTGTTTATTAAGGACCACCTCCATTAAGCTCAAGAATGGTCTGTCCTGATGAACAGATATCAAAGGTAGTAGGAGGCCTGAATGAATGAGCAAGATTATCCTGATTAAACTCACACATGAAAGACAAACATGAAACATGTGGAAAGAGGATCAGGTTGCCTATGAGAAATATGTAGACACTGCCTGACTATACAGAAATGGGTTTTGGAAAGCCTTAGTTTCTACTGGTAAGATTTGCGTACCGGAATTCCAGGTCACTGAGACCTGTGAAAAGGTCTGGAGCAAGGGAAACTTTCCCTTGGCAGAGGTGGATCTGATTAGGGAACACTCAAACATATTTAACATAAAGAAGACCATGGAATCTGTGGTAACACACACATAGCTGGTGGATATCAAGACAAGGCAACTCTTATCTTTGAAAGATCCTAACAGTCAGGATATGTTGAAATAACATAGAGCTGGAAGAAAGCAAATATCACTCCTTTCTTCATAAAGAGAAAGGAGTATCTGGAGAATTACAGGCCAGTCAGCTTCACTTGTGTCCATGGAAGGTGACAAAGCAAAACATTCAGAAAAACATTTCCACACATATCAAGGACAAGAGTGGTTGGAGTTGTCAGTATGGATTTACAAAAGTGAAATTATGCCTGACCAACTGGAAACCCTGCTACAATGAGATGACTGAGGAAGAAAGGATGGGTGAATCTCGCAGCAGTAATGTGGGATCTTCAGTTTGTTTTAAGTACTAAAGGACTGCATTTAAGTTGCCAAGAAATAGACTTCCCACATTTTTATCCATACGCAACTTATTAGCTCTTGTACAATTGCAGTACCTTCGGGCATATCAGTGCATGTAGAGACAGCAGTATTTTGTGTTAGCTGTCTCCTCAAGCAAGGACAAAAGGAAAACTCATGGGTGCCACTGGTATGAAATTGCATCAAATCCATTACTATCCCTTGGCTATACCCTACAGATAGCCAGTTTGTTTGCATTACACTAGACTAGGAGGGTAGAAGAAAATTAAGAAAGTGTAAATAAGGAAACTAGGTAATAATGGTGAGTTTAAGAAAGCTGTATATATAAGACACTCTAGGACTTAGGGGGTTATTTCAGAAACATGAGAAGTGTGGGTGAATCAAAACAGCAAGCACACACCTCTCTGCCAGAGGCTCAAATAGGGGACCAGCCAGCAAAGAAGGAATCCACTGAGAGAGGAAAGAGAAGAAGTGTGCTTTATTGAAAAAGCCACATGGGAAAATTTTTGACTTCTTGGAAGTGTCTGACTTTATTTCAAATGAAATTGAGGATGTCAAGGAGAGGAAATGTGTGCTGACATTTATTATCTTGAATAGACTTCCTTAGTTCCTATCCTGGCTCCAGTAGACTGAACATCTTTTTGGAACTCACACAAAAGCTGTCTATCTGTTTGCTTCAAGTATGAGCAGTCTCTGAGCAATGAATTACACATCCATATAGCACAGAAATCTGAAGGGAACATTTAACATAATAAGAAATTTCTAGTTGTGGGAGGAAAGAATATCTTCCTTAGATCAGCAGTAGCCTAAAATGAAGTGAGCCCATGAAATCTGTGCCCTTGAACTTTCTGAAAAACTATAGAAGAGTGCTTCTGTGTGCACAGACCAAAGCAAGCTGTTGAATTTGTACACTGTACAGAGAGTGTCTCTACCACAGTCAATGTGATGCATTCCTCCATTTATATTGGAAAAGCAAACGGTTCATGAAAGCACATTATGTCTGAGCTCATACCATAGAAGGCTCTTATTCTGTGAAATGAAGAACTGTATTGTAATCTAGTTATGCTTTACTTTCACACTGTCAGGAATTCTTGTGGAAGTCAATCAAATACTATTTTTTGGCTGTGGTTTGAGGCTGTAACCTGGCCTCCATCTGTCACCTGAGAAGTTTAGAAAAGATCCTTGATAAAGTCCATGTTGTTTACTTGTTATTCATCTTTTGATGACAGTGCTTTCCTACATTCAATTGTAGTTTTACTCCGTTGTTTGACACTAGGTTTCTGGCTTTGATTTTATTCTCCCTCTTTTTATTTCCCTTGTCTATCTCTAAAGCATTTCAGGGGGGTGTGTTTGTTCCTTTAGTATCTTTAGCACCTTTAGCAGATCTCATGGTAGTATATCTATGTCTTAGTAGTATATCTGTGTCTTGACAATTGTGTCAACACAATTGTGTATGGAAATTTGTTCTTTAAGATGTGGCCATAGAACTATCCATCTGGGTGTGGACCAAGACTGACAGTCCTTAATCAGAGCAGTGACTTGACTGGTTGTCTGCTGTCTTGCCAACAGCAAATAGAATACAAAAAAGGATAAGAGAAAACCTGACATTACAAGACAAACTTCTCTCGGGAAATTGTCTCCTAGTTGCCCCTTCAATTTTAATGGTCAAAATGAAAATCTGTGAAAACAAGTTATCTTGTTGCCAGGGTACTAAAACAAAACAACAAAAAACCCCAAACTGGTATAAATGTCTGAAGTATCAGTGTTTCAGCATTGGAATTTTCATACTCTGTTATAAAAGAGTATAAATAAGCATTTTCATCTAAACATCTAATTCAAAGATTAATTTGTTTCTCATGACAACAGTGTAGTTAAACAGTCTGTCAGAGTTCTTACTTCTGGTCCCAAAACAATTTTTTAAAAAATGTCCAGCTTCACAAACATTTTAAATTTGTCAGAATTGAATAAAACAATGCAATACGGGTCTTCTAGTGGAAAACCACCTTCATATGACAAAAGGCAATCACCGCATGGTTTCATTAGTTATTTGAGGTAGGGTGGGACACTAAACACACTAAACTTAAATTCTTCTTTTGTCCCTTTCCCAACTTCTGCTGGATTACCTGCTACCTGTTTTGTGAATAACTACAGCAGGTCCCTAACACTGCATATTCAAAAATGTCCCTGGTAATTGAGGTTGTTGCTGTTTAGGGACTGTTGTTGGGATGGGGCATGCTCTGATGGTGACAGAATGGCTCTGCTGTAGGACAGGCTTTGCCTAAGCATATGACACGGAAGGGAGTTACAGGACCCCCCCACACTGAATCTATGCCATCTAACTTACCCACATCTGCTCCACAGTATTGTCTCTGTGTTGGAGGAGCACTTTGGTATTTCAGAAGTTCAGTAAAAGCAATAGTTTATGAATAAGCTTTCATCCTGCTTTCTTGGAGACTTGGGAAGGAAACGAAAATATGTCAGTACAAAGATGACTATTACATACCTGAAGACAGCTTCTTCCTTGACAATTGACAAGTGTGTAAGCATCTTACCTGAGAACTTGTTTACAAAATTCCTGAAGGGAAAAATACAGAGATAGGGCCTAAAAAGCAGTCGATGTGTCTTGTTCTGCTATTAGACAAGGATGGTAGCTGCATGCTGGCTCATGGGTGCCCCAGGCTCTTGGTCTCTCACAGTAGTAGAGGACAAAGTCCACAGCCAGATCCCAGCTGCTTTCCATTAAGGTCAGAGGAGTTTATTTTTCTGTCTTCACACAAATCTGATGCAAATTTTGTTTACTGCTACCTCACAGAACTAGTGAGAACTCAGCCTGTGTCAATTAGTCCATTTGAACTGGAACCTGCAGCATTTTATTTTGACTTTGCTGAAATGACCTTTCTCAGTAAGAGCTGCAGAACTGAACTGTCTAAGAGCTGGAAAACTTTATTCTTCTTGGATGCTTAAAAATGTGTTTAAAAATTCTCTGGGAATGATTTATAGCACTGACTGGAGCAAGTACTTTTCAATACTAATGCATAAATCCTCTAACAAATATGCTATCTACAGAGTTATAGGCAGAAAGGGGTGTCTTCTTTCTCTAAAGTAAAAATATGTTTGGAATGATGCCTATACTTAAATCTTGCTCACACTTCAATCTCATGTGAACAAATTTTATAGTTTTTATTACCTTTGACTTTGAAAACTCCTCATATATGCTTAAAAAAGACTAATGACAATACTGGGAATGAACACATACTGTGACTTAGAGCAATGGTGAAGAGTCATTTTATTGTAATAACATGAAACAAAGCTTATTATGGTAAAGAAAAGCATATAATACTTACAACCACTGACTGAATCTGTTCTACTGTGAAGTTTCTAGTTATTGCTGCAGTTTTTCTCTGTTCCTTTCTTTCTCTGCCTGCTTTATTTCTCACTGCCATTTTAGAAAGAAAGCCTGCATATCCTCAGTGGCTGCTGGCACCCCTAAAAAATTTACACATAATTTATCTAATATGAATCTTAACATATATACAGAGAAATCTTAAATGTATACAAATATCTAATTCTTAAGATGACACATAACTTTTGTTGATATGTAAGCAATATCTCTATGCTTAAATATATCTTTTCTGACTTATTTTCCATATTTTGATACTGATCCAGATACACTATTATGTACATTTGAATACTGAACATTGACTATTTACTTACCCCTGAGTGTGGCTTTTAATCCACTCAGGTATCTAAATCTAGTTATCTTCACAGTAGGAGCTGTACATCTGAACTTGTTATATTTCACAAAGTCAGTCCAAATTTCTACATTTTTATCCAGGTTGTGATTTTATGAAGTTGCCCGCAAAGTTGAAATCATACATATTAGCACTACCCAAAATAGTCACAGTACCCAGGGAACAAATGTGGGGAAATAATCTTCTGTCAATATGATTTATTTTTCAGCTTCTAACAAGAAATGTATTGTGTTTTCTCATTAATTGACTAAATGGGAGACCATTCCTTTTGTTATATGTTCATCATTATCACCTGTGCTGGTGTCATTCGTGCTTCAATCATCTTATCTTAACCTGAAACATACAATGCATAGAAGTTCAGAAGGGCAGAAACCACATTTACAAGTAAGAGGGCCTGATTATCTTTTACCTTTAAAGATTTAGCCATGCAATATAAAGTATAACTATGATGGTGTATAAGGGAAGTACACCCTTATACACCCTTCTACTTGCAAGAAGACATTATCACTGTTTAAACACAGACTAAAATCCATTTATGCCATCAAATGCTTTAGCGATACCTTAGTGTATGTAGCTTGCAGGTCTGGAGAATTACTGTTTCCCTAAGTCACTTGCATTTTTAGATCTGGCACCCTTTTTGTCCCCTTTTATTTTCTTGGAACTGTAATAACAGGAAACTTCCCTAAGAATGCTGACTTAGGATCTAGTTCAAGATGATGGGGAAGCCTGACGTTAAGCCCTTGGAGAACATATTATTTCAGCTTTTACATCTTACTGACTTCCCTCCTTTTCCCCAAACATGTTAAACATTTTAATTTCATTATTTCTTTGTTCCTGTATACATCTATTCCACGATATCCACAACTGAATCCTTGTATATATACACACATACATTTTAATATAAATATTTAACAATAATATTAAACAATACAATGTCATAAACACTATTTAGATAAACATTGATATTTATACAAATATAAACCTGATATATAAATACATGCATTTAATGATTTCCATAAATCTAAAGCATCTGCAAATATCCTATTGTTAAGATAGCTACCATATATAAACTCTGTATGTGTAAGATCTTTATACATATATCTTTGCTATTGGATTCATCTCCAAGAGATTGATTCTTGCCCAGAATCTACCCACCTTAATTTCTATTTATTTAAATAATTTAATTAATAAATATCTATGCATGGATCTATGCATAAAATGAAGATTTCACCCTCATTTTTTTCACCCCCATTTTCCTTTCTTTTCATTCTTTATTTCTTTTTTTTTTTTTTCCCTTTTGGCCTCTGTAGACTCCAAGAAATACGTGCATTTAGATCCTTGGGTATTTGCTTTGGAGTGACAGAAACTTCCACTGGGCCTATGGAGTGATGAACCTCTTCCAACCTAGCTCTGTATTTCTCACCTCTGGAAGATGCATGGCATGCAATTACATTGGTCCTTTGTCATAGAATCACAGAATCACAGAACGGTTTGGGTTGGAGGGGAACTTTAAGGAACATCTAGTCCAACCACCCTGCAATGTTCAGAAACATCTTTTATTGTCCTTCTAATATCTGCACCATCCCTTTTGAGAATGCAGAAGGCATACATTAAAATAAAGGATATGCATTCATTCTGTGGTACTGTTACAATTCATGGATCTTACAGATTATTCTTTACATTTAATAGTTGGGCACCCTCAGCAGATACACATTGAGCACTGTAAACTCAACCTCTAGGGTTTTTTTTGTAGAGCTAATATCACTGTTCTGGCTACCATCTCGGCTTGAGAACCTGTGTCCAACTCAAAATTAAAGTGTTCCATTTGTTCTCAGGCTGACAGTTCATTCATCTTCTGTTGCTGCTTGTCCGTTACTGCAATGAAGAACAGTTTTGAGCTAACAGCTTTGTACTCATCCTCTTTTTCCTTGCTACTATTCATATTCTGCTGGTAATTGCAACCTCTGGCAATATGATAAAATCCATTGCACATTTTACATCTTCTTCCCCAAACTATCAGTTACAGTGGTGAGTGTCGTTTGCTACAGGATGTACATGTTCATGTGCTGCTTTTTGAGACTGACACCTTCCTGTTACAGGTCCCTTCACTGGAAATATTTTAAATTCTATACAATCTCCTCTGTTTCAAGAGCATCATCTGCACTCCATAAACATAAGTCCAGATTGTGATTTGCCTTTTCTTCAGTATCCCTCAGTTGCTTTGTAAGAAATTAACAATTCTCAGTTTCCAAAAATTCCTCTTGTGGTTTGACCAAGGTTATAGCCAAGATCTGGCGTTTTTGCAGGGACTCAGCCTCTAGTAGTATAAGGAAGACTGACTTTCCACCTCAGATCAATCAAAGCCCCTTCAGTTGTTCATCTTCTTTGGTCCACCTTGAAAATATGTCGTTGTTTCAGGTATTCATGAGGCGCATCACTGTTCAGTATTACAATTGGCTTCTTTTATTGCCTTAAGGGACTTAAGTTTGTTATAATGAAAGTCACTCCCTGGCTATTACTTCTTTTTGACTAACACATGTTGCTTGCAGATGAAGGTGTGATCCAGCTGTATTTCATCTCTTATAGCATTACAAACCATTGTATTCTCCACATACTTTCTTTTTTTGCTTTATTTCCAGTGTCACATATTGGTCAACAATCACACAAACAATAATATCAACAAAGGACTGCTTCATTCAGTGTCTTGACATCTGACAATTTGGCCCTATGAAAAATGTCTTGTTTCCAACCTTCATAGAGGGACAGTTTTCCACTCAGTCTCAGCAATAGCACTGAGCCAACATGTGTATTACAATCTGTGGTAGCCATACTGTGGGCAGTTTCTTAGTATCCTGAGCATAAAATGGTCATACCTAGACATTCCTGATTTGCGTATCTTAATTTCCTAACAACTTTAAGAAGGAAAAGTGTTGAGAGACATCACAATATTCAAATTTAAACTCAGTTTGAAGTAGATTAAAATCAAACAGTAAAAGCATGAAATTAAATGGCTGAGGTATAAGGAAAATAGTATCTGAAATTATTAGGAAAGATATAGAAATCATCAATATTCCACTGGATAACATGGTCTTGTATCTTGTTTACTGGTTGCAGTATGCAAGACAATAAAACTGGAAAGTTAGAGCAAATGGTTATGAGCATGATGCTGAGTATGGAGCAGTTTCTTCCACTTGGGAAAGAAATCAGTGACAAGCATAGTAATAGCAAATTATGCATGGTAAGGGAATAAGAAAGGAAACAGGAATAATTTAGAATTTCCCCTAGCACTAAAGTTAGTTACACATTTTTTTAGGTAACAGGCATAAAACCAACAAAAGAAAATGCATTTCCAAGAAAGACAAAATTTCAAAAGAATGCCACCACTGGATTTTTAAAGGCTGAAAGTGTAAGTGAGGTCACTAGGAGATTTGATGTATTCACAGAAGATAGGCCAATTGACAGCTGTCTATAAGTGTGATCATCTGGATACAGCCTTTGGATACTTTCATCTACAACTGGGACAATGTGTCAGGGGAACTGTGTCTGTACAATTACCTGTCTTATTGCCAAACTAATTTTTCCTAAAAGATCAGTGGTGCCCATGATCACAGGGATACTTGGTCTGGAGTTATATCAATGAAGACCAAGGAGCTGAGTACCTTCTCCTTCACGTGCTTGCAGACCAGTGTTGCATCACTGTTGGTGAAAGATGTGGAGTGCCATCACAGGTTTTTCTATCACAAGAAAACTGCTCATTCCCCAAAGAAATTACTGGCTGAACCTCTGCAACTGACCATCTTTACAGTTTTATTAATCTGACTAAGGTACAAATACAGATAAAAACCAAAAAGAGTTATTTTATATGGAAAACCCCTTTGCCAGTTCTCCCATGGATGAATACACATTATTCAATATACTTGCAGTCGCAAGTCACAAGTTTTAATTCAGAACATTATTTACAGCATCTTATATCTGAAGGAAAGATTATAATGTTATGTTTTGATATAAATACTTTTTCAGATTCCAAAAGTAATGTATACAGAATGTTGCACATAATCTGCATTTAATTGGGATAAATATATTCAGCATTAATTACTAGGACAGTTTTGTTCTAATGCATATTTGTTATAAGTATTAAAAGGAATACTTATCTAATTTTCACATTTTACTATCATTTTTTTTCCCTGTAATAGGCTTAATGTAACATAAACAGACATTTTGAAGTAAAATGAGGGAGCTTTTTCTTACCTATTCAAGTTACGTATTGTAGAAATGGCAGAGAAGATACTGCTGTGTTAAGGAAATGACATAAACTTAGCTATATAATTATGTAGTGAAGGCCAGTTAGTTTTGGGGTTTTTTGATTATGACATAGCTGACTATTTTCTGAGTAAGCTCCAGTCTATCTGAGTGCAAAATACCCTGGGTAAACATATAAGCACAGCATGAGCATATAAGACAGTTTTGGGCTCCCATACGTACAGGAATAATGTCTTTGTGTAAGCTCCAAGTCCTTAGCTCCCAGCATATCCTATTTGTATATAGCCTAATCTATGCAGTATTTAATTAAAGGAATTGGGGACTTCATAAAAACATAATAGAGAACCCCTTTTGTAGGTTTTCCTTTCTTTTAAGCTACTTTTTGGAGGAAATATGAAAATGACAGTGATTTCTCTGAGGTCTACTGCATCAGGACAATTGCAGACTAAGGTAGACTCTTCTCTGTAACTTCTTCAGCATTTATGTTAAAAAGAAAAGTACTCCTGTCAACATACTTCTGAGCAAGGGACAGGGACACAAATCCTATTACAAGAGCAATAAGCAACTGATTTTCAATGTAATCGGCAAGAAAGGGCATATTTCTGCATTAGGCCAATGTGAAGGTTGCTATAATTGCTTTGAAAACATCCTGATAACACTGAGAAAAACCTCACCTTGGTGTTAAACTGTAAATACATCAATCATTTCTATACGTTCTGTTCTTCAAGCAAAATTTCTCATTGAACAGTAGGCCTTAAAGAAATTTCCATCTTGTTTTAATATTTTTATTACATCAACATCCCTTTTGGAACTTTTGGAACTGAGTGATACTGAAAATCCGTAAACCTTTAATTTCAAAATAGACTTCACCACAAAGACAGCTGGATTTAGTTTAACCCCAGCTCTTAAATGTTTCAATTTCACTTACTTCTTCTGAGTTCTGACTCTCAAGCATTTGGTGATGTCCAGCAGCACCTTATTTCCAAAGTCCCTAAATTAGCAAATGGAGCTCCTATTGGTCTCCTTTTCATGTTTCCTTTTCTCAACAGCATGTTCTCCTTTCCATTTTCAGGCTCAGACAGCTGTCACAAGCAACACCCTGCCAGGAAGTTCTTTATAACCAGTGACCTCGTGGTTGTGACTCATGTGACTTATTTTTTAACATATGTAGGACATGGGCACAAAGTGGCAATAATACAGTCTTTCAAAAGTGACTTTGGAAGTTAGTAGATATTCCTCCACAACTGCATCATGGGGTTTCAACCAGAAAGTCAACTATGTGTAAAGCAATGGATGTGGTTGTTTACAACTAAGGTTAGTATACTTCCCTTAAGGACATCAGAAAAGTTACTGTTTGCTCTTTGAGCATATTGGATTAATTAAAGCTGCTTCTATTTTTGAGCTCTAAAGTACAAAAACATTTACCATTGATTAGCTTCAGTCCGAAGGACTCTGAAAAGCAGAGAAATCACTGGACTTGTGGAAAGAATGAAAGAAATGCTGGGAGTGGGTAAAAAGCATGTTAACATGTTCCAGTTCCAACCCCATGGAAAGCAAAGGTCTCTCTAACCTATATTTATTTTTCACTCAGAGGTGGAGGAAAGAAAAATTTGAAAACAGCTGAAAAAAAGACTTCGAAACTACAGTATACTCCAAACCCATGAGACCCTCAGGAAACCCATCCAGTCACCCTAGGATATTGTATAACTAAGAAAAGGCAGTTGCCTTTTACCATGCTGGGTGGTCAGTTCTCTCTCTATCACTCCTGATGAATTATTCTTGCAGTAATCACATTCCTCTCTCTAGATATATTTTTCCAAATTACTTGGAGAGCAAGGGTGCTTTTCTGCATAAACAGGAGTGGTAGAAGCTTAAGTAGAAGCCTGGAAAGAAAGAGCAAGGGAGAGGGAGTCCTGTGCTAGAGTTCTGCTTCTTACCCTAATAATGAGCAACTCATTGCTACCCTATGCTGTTACTCTTAGAGTGCATCAAATATCTCATAGAAAACTGAGTGCAGGAACAAGCTATCACATGATCAAAGCAGAGACACTGGCTGTTATTATGAAAGAAACCTGGCATTCTAGAAAATCTCACCCTAGCATATGCCACGTTAGCGTATGGTCTCATGTAAGACTTCTCTGTCAAGAATCCTGTACCAGGTTGAGCAGTTGACAAAATAGTACCTGAACTCTGCATGGCTTATTTCTGTTTCATTCAATTAGTTAGATAACTGCAAAATCATGTTAGCTCCTACAGACTCTCTTTTGCTTAATTTGTATCATGCTGCTTTTTAATCTACATACAGCTATCCAAATGTTTTCCTCTATAGTATATCTTTTAAGAAAAGGTGCCCTTATTGATTCATCTACTTAGATTGCCTGAATAAAGAATATTTCAGATCACAATAATATGTAGCACAACATGGCACAGTAGTCAGCTGTTACAGACGCTTGCCTTTGACTTAATTAGCAGACTGGCATGGTTGCTTCTCTTCTGTGTTCCCAAAGATAAAGGCTCAGTTCATAAAGAGAATGACAGAATGTGCCATATGCAAAATGTCATCTGCAGAATTGGTGCTGAAAAGATGTGGCCCTTGCCAATACTGAAACAAAGAAAATATATTTAACTCGCCCATCCAAAATTAGCATAAAATAGGAAAATTCACATAAAAAGTAAATGCAGCTCTAGAAAGTATTTCTGACTGAGATGGCTTGAAATAGCTAAATCACCCAGTTCTTCACTGCCATGATGCGTAGAAAATTTCTGGATAGCTCTCCAGTTCTGAGATATGTTTCAGGGTCTGGGCACCTGCTGGACATGAGTCTCCTGGGGGGGAAACAGAGGTGGCTGCTGCTGTCCTCACAAAACTTTACAGCATCAACATCTTTCAGCACAAACCCAAATGCTTTCATGCTAAATTATGATAGAAAACGTCCTAATGCCAACTGGCACAAAAACATCCTGATGGAAGTTAGGAAGCCAGACAAGCTGAGATATGATCAGCCCTTGTTGAAAACTCAGTTTGAAAGCCCTAGTGTTTACAATGTAAAAAAAAATATTTTCAAATCTAGCTAACGTCTCTTCTATTTGGTGATCACTTATGAAAAATTAAATTGGACAAAGAAAATAGTTACATGACAGCATCTGGACTCTTGAGGAGGAAGTAAGGCTCAGCATCGAGTTGTGAAAAGCAGGTTTTTTCCTTTGTTTCCAGAGAGCATGAGTAGTAACAACTTTAATCAAGTGCTTGAAGGCCTTTCTAGAACGCAGGTTACTGCACTGATTTGTTAATTTTAATACTTTTAATAAGTTCTGCTGTTCAACCAAGGAATCCAGTCCATTTCATTTCGTAAGGTGCTATAAAAATTTATGAAGCCCAGAAGCATTATAGTCTGAAGGACCATTCATGATTATTCTGCTTTTTTTCCTCCATAAGACAGAAAACTTCATACAAATTTCTGCATGAAATCAAAAAATCAGTCTATACAACATAGTATCTGGATAGAACACATTTTTAGGCAGATCCTGATCTGAAGGTATCATGGAGAATTTCTTTCCCGTACATGAACATAATGCAAGTTGCTAGCAAGTTTGAGCAGAAGGCAAAGGACAAGGACAGAGAGTGGGGAAGAACATGGAAGCAAGTGAAAAAATCCAGCTGTTAGAGAGCAAGAATGTGGATAGTCTAAAGGGTCATAATCTCAAATTATTTTCCTTGCTAAATAAATATCAGCTGCAGTTCAAAATTTGGCTAATACATGGACTAAAACAAAAAAGTAGCCAGAGAAGCAAGATCCTGGATGCTACATCAAGAATCAACTAGGCACAACAGGCTGAAATTAAAATGATAAATGAAAGAATATTGTGAAGCTCCAGAAGCTGATTAAATCTGTTGCTTTGGACACTTAAAATAGGACTTCATGATGCCTAAGAGTCCCTGCTGAGAGGGATAAAAACATGGACGAGGTGACCTAGAAATCTTTTTTCTGTGAAGCTCTGCCATAGTTTTTAGGTGATTGCTCTGCCTCACTTTGGCAGTATTCATCCACCATGTCACTTTGGGAATTTGTGAAATATCATGCACTATGCCCAGAGCAGCTAACAACTAAAAAAGACTTTCTGTGCGAATGACAACCATATTAAAACAAAGCCAACCTTTTAATACAACATCCAGTAAACTATTTATGAGAACCACTGTTTTTCAGTAACATGCTAGGAAGATTTCTCTAAAGATTTTCCTAAAGAAGATTTTCCATAAACATTCTCTGTCCATTCAACATGTCTTGAGCATGTGCAATGGAAACCTCTCTTACACAGGCCAGCAATTTTGAAAAAGCCTGTCAGATTGCAGGATGGCCAACTAGAGATGCAATTTCTCATCTATTCCTTGCCATCCATTCCATACACTCACAACATACCCAAGAAATTGCAATGAAAATTTTGTCTACAGAAATGACACTGCTTTCTCTCCAAACACACATTGTAGAAGGTGTATTCTCCTGCTTAAACAAAGCCTAACTCTTATGCTTTCATAACAGAAACTGAAATTTATAACACAAAATAATGATGATGGACTTGCTTGGTTATCTTATGAGTAGCTTGCCTAAAAAAAATTAGCAAGGCAGATCCCTGGCCCTCATTCCAAACACTTGAACAAACTCCTGTTGACTTCACTGTGCTTTGGATTGTACTCACTGCCATCAAGATGAATAATTGCAGGCACTTAAAGTAAAGGTACTAGATGTATTGAAAGACCAGATTTATTATCCCTCTAAGGGCATATCTGGAGGAAATTAGTATGCAAGATACTGCTACACACAAGCAACATCACATTCAAATTCAGGATCTGATACGTTGGTTAAAAATATAATTTAATAAAAAGCTTCAGAGTTCTTATTAGCTCTGGTTTTGGGTGTTTGTTTTATTTTTTTTTTCTGAAATTGACTGCTTTCTAAAGTGAATTTGAACTTTATATTTACATAAACAACTGAAAGAGTGGTTATTCACAAATAAGCTTCCAGACAGGATAAAAGATAACCTGCTGGACATGAGTGAAAGCAAGAATCATTAATAGCATGGGATCACTAGCAAGCTAGTTTTTATATCAGTGTTTGGCTGGGCATAAATTGTGATTGATTTGTAAAATGCTGTGAAAATAGGATTTAGCTGTCAGGAAATTCTGCATAATGCTGTGAAGTACAATATATGCAATGGTTTGTCAACTTTTACAGAGAAATTACAGAAAGAAAGGAGTCTGAACACAGGACATCACATACCACCACATTCAACATGGACAGCTGAGGGGGAAAGTTAATATGAAAACATGAAGAGCTGCTGATCTGCAGAACAAAGAATTATCCATGCCACAAATAGGCCACCTGACAAAACTGAAGGTACATTGCAAATGTGACAGACAAGGGCAGAGCAGTTGACGTCATCTACCTGGACTTGTGCAAAGCGTTTGACACTGTCCCACACGACATCCTTGTCTCTAAATTGGAGAGACATCAGTTTGATGGATGGACCACTCGGTGGATAAAGAACTGGCTGGATGGCCACATACAAAGAGTTGTGGTCAATGGCTCAGTGTCCGGCTGGAAACCAGTAACGAGTGGTGTCCCTCAGGGATTGGTGTTGGGACCGGTCTTGTTCAACATCTTTGTTGCTGACATGGACAGTGGGATTGAGTGCGCCCTCAGCAAGTTTGCCGATGACACCAAGCTGTGTGGTTCTGTTGATACCCTGGAGGGAAGGAATGCCATCCAGAGGGACCTTGACACGCTTGTGAGGTGGGCTGATGCCAAGCTCATGAAGTTTAACTATGCCAAGTGCAAGGTCCTACAGCTGGGTTGAGACAATTCCAGCCACAGTTACAGGTTAAGCAACCCTGCAGAGAAGGGCTTGGGGGTGTTGGTCAGTGAGAAACAGCATGAGCCGGTTTCAGTGCGGGTTTGCAGCCCAGAAAGCCAACGGTATCCTGGGCTGCATCAAAAGGAGTATGATCAGCAGGCCGAAGGAGGTGATTCTGCTCTTCTACTTTGCTCTTGTGAGACCTCACCTGGAGTATTGTGTGCAGTTCTGGTGTCCTCAACATCAAAAGGACATGGAACTGTTGGAACAAGTCCAGAGGAGGGCCACGAGGTTGATCAGGGGACTGGGGCACCTCCAGTATGAAGAGAGGCTGAGAAAGTTGGGGCTGTTCAGGCTGGAGAAGAGAAGGCTGCGTGGAGAGCTCATAGCAGCCTTCTGGTATCTGAAGGGGGCCTACAAGGATGCTGGAGAGGGGCTCTTCATTAGGGACTGTAGTGATAGGACAACAGGTAATGGGTTCAAACTTAAACGGGAAGTTTAGGTTAGATATAAGGAAGAAGTTCTTTACTGTGAGAGTGGTGAGGCACTGGGGTGGGTTGCCCAGGGAAGTTGTGAATGCTCCATCCCTGGCAGTGTTCAAGACCAGGTTGAATAGAGCCTTGGGTGACATGGTTTAGTGTGAGGTGTCTGTGCCCATGGCAGGGGTGTTGGAACTAGATGATCATAAGTTCCTTTCCAACCCTAACTATTCTATGATTCTAAATAGGACACCTTATGAAAATGAAGGTACACTATAAACGTGTTGTTATCTTTAACACAAAAAAGAAGACACTTGCCCATATAAATATGGGGCAGGTGAGAACTAGTTTCTGTCAAATCTGGCATAGAAAAGGGTTGGGTGAGTTTTTCCTCTCTAAAGATGTATACTTTCAGAGTAAGATTACAATGTTATTCTCCTGTTCCAGGTTTGTAGAGGTGGTAGCACTGGTTAAATTAGTTCTCCAACTCTGAAGACACAGATTTGGACAGGCTCTGTAACAGATCTTGGGAAAGAGAAGAATAGGAGTACTGCAGTTTATGCAAAAAGTTTGTTCTTCACTTGTGAAAAGACAAGTCAGAGGTGTAATCCTGTCCCTTAGAAAGATCTGGGGAACAAAGCAACTGAGATGAAACTAAAAGCAGGTGAAGTTAGAAAGTGTTACCATAGCTGTACTTTCTGCTGAGCACACGGGACAGGATGGCTGTGCCGGGGAACAGGCTGCCTCTAGGCTTTGCTTGCTACCACCCCCCTGGCACCAGGGTTACATAAATATCTGAATCTTCTCATTCATTAACTGAGCACCAGCAAGAAATTGCATTAGGTTGAACTGATGCATTTGGGCTTCTTTAGATCTCCTTTGTTTTATTTTCTTTACACTCTTTTTTCCCAACCTGTTGATCAGTTTCAAAATAAAAACTTGTGGTTTATTTTTCAACTTTTCCAGCTCCTTTTCCCCTTCTCCTTCCCCCCTCGCCCACCCCTTCTTTTTTTTTTTTTTGGCTGAAATTGTGGCTTGATTTGTAACAAATCATTTCAGTATCCTCCAAATCGCAATTTTTTTTATGAACTGACTATCCAAAAGCATTGCTCAATTCTACCCAGAGGGAATAGTTCATTCCCAGGCTTCCCAGAAAGGATACTACCACACTCAGAGCTTGGAAAAGTCAAAAAAGTGACACCATTCTCCAAATGTTGAGAGTCTGATGGGTTTTAAAAGCTACAGCTGTGAAGATTTTATACTCTATAGAAGCTGATAACAGAAATAATTTCTTGAAAAGTCTGTGAAAAACTTATAGACTTCACATTTATGCAAATAATTAAGATCACTGCACATAATTTTCAGTGATGCGAGAATAGCAACTCTAAACCTCGAATGATTTCTCCAGTTGTCAGCCATAGTATACAAATCTGAAAAGTAAGCATATTATTTTGCATATTTTGCTAAAGGAATATATAAATATAAATCTTGTTCTTTACTCTTTGGTTTCTGCTCTTCTGGTCTGAATCTAAGGACATTAATTATTTCTGTGACTTATGTCTGTCTGATAACACTAAAGAGTCCTTCCTCCAAAATGCAGAAGTGTTCTTATTTCACGATCAAGCTAGAAAATACAATCAAGTCTTAATTCACACACCACAGATGTTTATTTACTCTGCTTATTTCTCAGACTAAAGTTTTTTTAATCCTATTTTTTTTTCTCCTATGAATATACCCTTTTGCATTCCTTAAAGTCAAACTTTTGAACCCAAACATTTTGGTTATCATATTGTGTAGCTTGATACTTTGAAGTCTTAATAACATCTTCCAGTAGATAACAAATAGAGACAAAAGCAGAAATGGATATTGAAAGCCAAAGCCTTCAACCTTACACCTGTGTTTCTTACTATAAGAGTTACCACCCTTCATAAGTAGTGCTATACTACCATCTCTGCTAAGCAAAGAAATTTAGAGTTGGCCAGATGTTTTTCAATCCCTATGTTTGCAAAAACTAATATTTGCATAAGAAGACATTACAGGGGAGTCTCACTGAGAGAACAGCTGTAAATTATTCAGGCACTCATCTGGAGGAGACATCTCTGCTCTTAGCACATGTTTATAATTGAAACATGGTCCAGCTTTTCCAAACCTCTACTGAGTGACTCACAAGGACAGTTTCATGCACAGTGCATGCCACACTGTCCCACAGCCAATGTTCTTTCATTCGGAGTCATCGCATCCACCAGCACTGGGACACTTTGAAATCAGCCCTCCCTTTTCTGGTCATGCCTTCAAAGCCCCCTTGTTCCACCATTGTGCTGTACACATGTTCCATTTGCATCTGGCGGTTGCATGTTACATGTTCTGAGAGGCTGACCTGAAGACAAAGCAATCTGGAGGGCTGGACACCAAACTGCATATCTCATGTTTCACCCAATCCATTGTATTGGCTTTTTTGAGGCAGTATTTAAGAAACCCTAGCGAGCAGTTTTGTAGTGTTGGGTGGAAACAGGCTTTTGGTATGTGCTAACTTCAGATCACAGGAAGACATATGAGGTGTAGAGAAAGAAGCTGCTAAGGGAACCCAAGCTCTTACAACAGCTCTTTGCTGAGACTTTTTCAACTTTTGTGAAATTAAAGAAGGGAGTGTGGCAGATGGCTTGACTGGTGACCCAGTGAAGAATTAACTCTCAGATGCTACATTTAATGGTAGGAACAAAATGTATTCCAGTCCTCCTCCAAAGTTTAAAGGCCACTTGTGAACAATGTGTGCAACTTTCCATATAAGTTTTAATTGTCATCAACATGCATGTTAAGGGGTAGGTATGATGTTATAAAACTTTTATCGTGTTTCATGTGGGGATTTTAGTGTACTGTGTCTGGGGATTTTAACACTGTGCACATTTGGAGGTTAAAGTAAGCATCTGAATGTTCAGTGAACTCAGGCATTTTAATGAATTGTTTAATGAATTAAGGAAGTGAAGGTGGGCATTTTAATGAATCACTCAAGACTAGAACCTGTGAATGCGAAGATATTTTCAATGAATTTTTAATAAATAACAATGAGGATGCCAAATTAATGGTGTGAACAGTAGGAGAAAAAAAAGAATTAAGCACACAAATGTGGCCAGTAAAAAGTATTATTAAACATGTGCAATCATGTGCCAAGTTAAAACCTTAAGTACAAATTAATCAGGAGAGAGATTTATACAGGCTCTTTCACAACGCCCTGCCACGGAATCCACCATGGTACCCAGGGAGCCTCTTTACGCTTTCATTATCTTCCTCATCTGTGTCTGTGACAACTCTATAGCGTCTTTGTCTTCATTTTTTTTCTCTCTTTCCCTCATTCTCTTCTTCCAATTCTTTTTTTTTGCTCCTTCAGAGAGAATATAACATTTTTTTCTAAAGACAGTGCCACTGAAAGAGGCTAATCACTCCAGTAGGCTGTCCCTGCTTTGGAGAATGGAACATGTTAAGTGTGTCCTCCAACAAGGAAAACGTCTGTCAAAGAGATACCAGTCCAGCTGAGAAACTATGTAGAGATCTCATTTGCCAGAATTGTGTTTTCAGAGCTGGGAAGAGGGTAAAAGACAATCACAGGCATTATGGAAAGTGCCAAGTGAACTACACTGCCATGAAATCTGTGCATCAAATTAAAGCATATTCTTTGGCTTGTTTTTCTATCAAGAAAACACACATGAATCAACGTAATGGGTGCTGCAAAATAGCTAGAATTCTGCAGTAACCAAAATGTCTTTCTCTGCTGGGAAAGTTTGTGTTGTGTGACTTGGCTGGTTTACCACATCATACTTCATCTTGGTTAAAGGCTCAGAACACTTTTTTTTATTTCTCCTGTAACTACTGCAAAGTAATACACAAGGACAAGCGTACTCCCTTAAACTTCACACTTAATCCAAACAGTGCCACCATTTTGGCTGTGGTTAATTTGGAGCTTTTGGAGGTAGGAAGTTAGCAAGTAGAAGAGACAATGTCAAAGTATGGGGAGCAGTAAGCAATGAGCAGCAAGTGACACTGATGTGCGTCTGGATGTAGCTATACAAAGAAAAGAACTGGAAAGCCTGTACATCTCTAGTACAGCTCCTGGATATGTGCCATGAAATGTCAAGGGACTACGCACATAAAAGGTTTTTCTTCCTCTCCGTTTGAGGCAATAGAGAGCATATTAATATCTCACATATATTAAGCAATGGAACTGACTCCTTTTCTACTCAGCAGTTCCCTGCGTAGTTTCTATTTTACAAAACAAATTTAGGGAGAGAAAGGCAAGAAGAAAAAAAGAAGCAAAGCAGCACATCCTACAATGGGCAGACACCAGACAGCACAGAACCAAGGTATTAATGACCCCCTGCCTACAGAAGCTCCTGCAAGTAACTCAGGCAGGGTTACCTTTGCAGCTCAGGCAAGACCTCTGAACTTGCAGTGCTCCAGTCAGATCCTAGATTTAAATGATAAACTGTCTGTCCCATGTCATGGGTGGCAGCCACGGGAGTGTGCATGGGGTCAACCAAAAGCAATGCCTCAGCAATGGGATCTCACAGAAGTGTGCAGTCCATCTCCTTATAGCAGATATTCATTTGAACACAAAATTTGAATTTGCAAACAAAACGTTGTTTTCTTCAACACGTCCGTATGCATCTACAGTGCCTTTATCATGGTATGGTCTTGATCTCAGAGTAGTTCGGAGAGTTACCTATAAAGCTGGACACTGACATGGCTGCATATGAGAACTGAAGTCCATGCATAAGCTGAGGCATGACATCTGATTCAGGTAGCTGAACTCATGTGGAAGAGACTGTGGCTGTGAAAACACTGAATAGCATAGCTTGGTCTAGCCAGCACGATCTGGCAGTGGCAGGGAACTGCAGTAGAGGATTTGGCACATGCTCAGGTACCCTTTACAAATAAACTTCACTGTCATGGAAAACATCACCTGTCACTGAAAGGTACTTCCACCATGGGTTTATTATTGTGCTTGAAAACAATGGACTGGCAACAAGAATATTGGTTGAGAACACTAGGTATTATATCACAGAAGAGTACAAGCTAACCTGAAAAAAAACCAAACAATAATTCAAATGTAGATAAGTCTTCAGATGATGCAAACTGACAACTAATCTAATGATTTCAGTCTGCCATTTTTGTTCCCATAAGGCAATTATGCATGTGGACTCCTTTTAGGAAAATTGCAAATAAGACTTTTCCCCTCGTCTTTCTATCATGGCTGCAAGAAGTCAGTATAACTTAATCACTCAGAAGGAGATTCATATTCTCAAACATCCTACAAGTGTTTTTCAAAGCATTTCTCTTAGGTCTCATATTACAGGCACTTTGTAAAACTGTATTTGAAAATTGCAGTTTTTCAGTTTCTCATTTACTTCTTACAGCCTTTGTCCCATTGTAAGAAAAGTAATCTCATTAAAAACCTGAAATTGATATACTTTTTCCTTAGAACTTCTTCAAACCTGAGCCAGAAGATCTATAAACAAACAAGACTCTTAATTACCACACACGCGTTTGCCCCCTTTCACTGCAACTGAGAGTCTAGAAAGGGATTTTTCTATAAATCTGAAGCTAAATGTAATGACTACTATGTTACAAAGAGATGACAAGGGACCTCCTGTTCCCCTCAGAATTTGCCCTAAGGATAAACTTTTGCACACAGCAGATTAAAGAAAAAACAACAACAAAAAACAAACAAACAAAAAACATCACAATCCTCCAAATATATATAATTAAAGGACAAAATATTATCTGGTTTAAATCGAAATGAAATAGAGCTAGCATGGTCTTTCTAGCACCAGTAAAAGGCACTGAGTCAGACTCTGTTAGTTAACCTCTGTTGTGGTTTAACCCCAGCCACCAACTCAGTACCACACAACAGCTCACTCACTCCCTCTGCCTCCCCACTGGTGGGATGGGGAGGAGAACTAGGAAAAAGGTAAAACCCATGAGCTGAGCTGAGAACAGTTAAATAATTGAAATAAAGTTGGTATAATAACAATAGCAATGACAATAGCAATAGCAGTAGCAATAGCAATAACAACAGTAATAGTAAGAGAGAGCAATAAACCCCACACAACAAACACAAGTAATGCACAATAAAATTGCTCACCACCTGCTGACCAATGCCCAGCCTGTCCCCAAGCAGCCATTGGTGGCTCCTGGCCAACTCCAGCCAGTTCATATACTGGGCATGACGTGCTGTGGTATGGAATATCCATTTGGCTAGTTTGGGTCAGGTGTCCTTTCTCTGCTTTCTCCTGGCTTCTTGTGCCGCTCTTCACTGCCAGAGCATGCAAGACTGAAAAGTCCTTGATTCAGAGTAAGCACCACTTAGCAACAACTAATTAACCAAAAAATAACTCTATCCCAGCCAAAACCAGGACATCTTCTAATGACAGTTCCATGTTAATGTTCTGCTAATCTGAAATTTTCCTTCATGCTGTGAAATCTTGGATTTTTAGACACATAAATAAAAACCCTTCCACCAGACTGAAAAGCTGTTGCCACGGGTCACATTCCTCCTTCTGTCTCAGCTGTTAACTTTTCTGGCCTCCATGCCATAATTTACTCTTTCTTCACATCATTACTGTTTTGCTGTAACAATCTCAAGAACAAGAGGTAAGTCCTGCACTTCTTATGGCTATCTTTCCTTCAGGTACTAAGCATTTGCTTTGGAAGACAACAAGAGGAGCTATAACTATTTATTTGATTTGGAGACCTAAAGTAGTTCGTTCTCTCCAGCTCTGAGATTGGAATTATCACAAAGTCTACCACCTCCCCTTAAAAACAGCATGATATAATAATTCCTGATCAGTTGAATCTCCATTCCTCCCCAGTAATTCGTTGTATGTTAATGAAATACATTTCATCTCCAAGAAGAGATTAATCAGCAGAAGAAATGAAACCCTACCTGAAGAGAGGAAGAGAGAAGTCATGAAGCCAAAGCAAAAAAGATGCATACTCCCAGAAAAACACATATTAATAGCAACATTGCTAAGAAGGACTTCATATCACTAACTGCACAACAGCTGTTCTCACAGGTAAATACAGGATTTCTTCAGGACAGTGTGGATCAGGAAGCACTCAACCAAAGTGCCTCCAAAGATCACAGGATCTGGCCAACTTCTGTATTAGCAATGCAGCAGTTTCTCCTTTCTGGGAGCCAAACCTGATTTCTTTTATGGCACATAGAAAGTCCAATCACATAACTTTTAGTGAGATTTAGGATTCAAAATGATTAGTTCTCTTTCCAGCATAGGTGGGAAGTGCTGCTGAAGTTGCTGCCTGATGTCTTAACAACAAGGAATCCATTCCTGGGAACACAAGGGGCTCCACAATTAAATTCAGAAAATTACATTGGACTATGCACAGAAGTTTATGAACTTCAGCAGTTTTGTCTCCCCTTGGTTCTGTTTCTTTTTACATGGCTTTCCCCTGTTTGTCTTATAAATGTCATTATAAGTCTAGGAGTGGATTTTACAACAAAATGTTGTTGTTGTGGGACCCATTGTTTTGCCGAAAGGTTTTTTGGGTTTTTTTTGGGTTTTTGTTATTTTTTTTTTTTTGGTGAGGTTCTGTTAGTTTTGCTGTAACTTCCACAGAAAATTATTTGTATGTGTTTTTTCATCTCCAGGATGATGCTTCTAGTCAAAATGTAAGACAGAATGAGCAAGCCCATAGACATGCCAACAGCAAAGGCGCAGACTCTGGTTATGAAAGAACAAGATTCAAGTCTGTCTTCTGAGGAAGACTAAAGACAGCCTCATATCTTCTACATCATAAAGTAAGGTATGACACCTACAGAGTAATACTAACACTAGTACAGTGCTTTTCAGGCCATCTTTCCGGATTTTTTTTTTTCCATCAAAAAATAAGGAAAGAGTAAAAAGTAAAAGTACAGTAAGAAGCAGAAAAGATGTCCTAGACTCTGACTAGAGTCCAATGGCTATAATTTTTAAGGGTGCTGAAGAGCCAGTATGACATTTATCTAACTCTAGACACAACCCGAAAACATCTACGTCTGACATAGCTGACTAGTATCCTTTTATAGTTACCCTAGAGGAACAGGTATTTCAAGGGTGCAACATATTACAATAATACTAATACCTTGAATTAAACTGACTGCGGAAACTTTTTTTCACCTGGAATACTTTCCTTTTTTCTCCCATTGCATATTATGCTGCTTTTTGTCTTTTCATTTCCTCTTTTTTTTTTCCTCCAGAGATTCCTTTAAATCTCTTTCCTATTAGTTTTCTTCCATTACTGGGTAGCAGTCTTAAGGTATTTCTCCAAGTTCAATGACTTCATCTTTGCTGGAGTCCAATGTTTAATGCAATTCCTTTTCTAGCTTTTTTCAAGAATGTCTGTGCAGTGTCGGGCTCTTCACATTTCCTGGTGATGTTTCGTGCGCTAACAATGAATGTGGTAGGCAACAGAGTGCTGTGGTGACTTACAGGGCTTTTTTCTTCTCCTGTTGAAAGAGGAGTGTCATATAAGGAATTTTTTCTTTGCCATTCTTCTGGTTACAGGTGTTAGATTTCTTACACTTCATCCTCTCTGCATTATCAGTTGCTGGTTGATTTAATCTCGCTATTGTTATTTTATGGAATAAAATATTGTGCTGAGATATTAAAAACTTTGCAGTTAAGGATCTGGAATTGTTCTGAATTTTGACTCTGGATATCCATGTGCTCTTCCAGGTTACTAATTTCAAGAATCATCTAAATTTAGCACAGTTTGTAACTTTTTTATATAAAAATTCACCAGAGATGCCAAATAATCTTCCCTTCTTCTCTGCTAGAAATGCAAAGTTTAGTCCTTGTAAGTTCTATGGACTACAGAGTCCTAATTTTATTTTTTATGTTGCTATGTTTAATTCAGAAGTGGTTTAGTTCAGTATTGCTTATCATCTTCCTGTGAAATTTAGTTAGCATTACTCCTGAGGTAAGGCCTGTCACAGCGGTCTTTCTGTCAACCATAGAAACATCCAGAGAGATTAGAAATTCAGTATAAATCGGTAAGGAATTTAGCCCTGTCTTATCCCTCCTTTGGCCAAGTGTCTGTGATAGACAATGCTTCACCTAGATTTTTTTTCCTTCTCTAGATGATCATGCAGTTCAGGGGTTTCTGAGCAGAGATGGGAGCTTGTTTTAACAGCATTTGGTGGATTGTACGTACAACTGTTTCACCTATCACAAAAAACTGTTGGGTTACACAATGTCTGCAATGATTTCCACAAAGACTTTCTGTGTATGAGAAAATATTTCTATTAGTATGCACTCACCCTTACAGCTGATCTTTTTAGTTGATATGTCCCCTGTTTTTTATTGAGATGGTGTAAACAATCTTTTCCTAATCATATTCTCTGTTTATGCCTTCTTAGACTTCAAGCACACTTATTAATAATGTATGAGATATGCCTTTCCTTTAGGCTGAAAAGCTCTTTCAGTGTTCCTGCAGATGTTTCTCCATTTCTTTCTGTCGTAGTTTAAGCCCAGCTACGCAGCTTGCTCACTCACTCCCTCCCCTACCTGCACCTCCCCCCCCCCCCCCCCCCCCCCATTCCCAGAGGGATGGAGAGGAGAATGGAAAGAATGTAACTCCCACAGGTTGAGATCAGAGCAGCCCAGTAACCAAGGCATAACACAAGTCACTGCTGCTACTACCAGTAATAATACTGATAAGGGAAGTAACAAGGGAAGAGAATACAACCTCTCACCACCCGCCGACCGATACCCAGCCCGACCTGAGCAGTGATCTAACCCTTCCAGGTAACTGCCCCCAGTTTACATCCTGGGCATGATGTGCTGTGGTATGGAATACCTCTTTGGCTAGTGTCCTGGGTTCAGCAGTAGCAGTCATGTTTCTCCTCCTTGGTAGCTGGTGCAGTGCAGTGTTTTGACTTTCGGCTCGGGAACAGAGCTGATAGAGATGTTTTGGTTTGGCCAAGGACTTTGTGAGCCTCATGCTCTGCCAGGGAGGAGGGGAAGCCAGGAGGAAGCAGAGACAGGACACCTGACCCAAACTGACCAAAGAGGTATTCCATACCACAGCACGTCATGCCCAGGAGGTAACTGGGAGTTAGCCGGAAGGGCTGGGAGACTGCAGGGTTGGAGGAGGTATCGGTCGGAGCTTGGTCGGGCTTGGGGGGCGAGTTATCGGTCAGCGGGTGGTGAGGTGTTGTATTCTGTTGCCTTGTTATTTCCTTTATCATTATTATCATTGGTGGTAGCAGTAGTGATTTGTGTTATACCTTAGTTACTAAACTGTTCTTATCTCAACCCGTGGGAGTTGCATTCTTTTGATTCTCCTCTCCGTCCCTCCGAGAGCAGGGGGAGGGCAAGAAAGGGAGGGGAAGTGAGCGAACGAATTACCTGACTGGGTTTAAACCACGACAGCTAGTTTGGGTCAGGTGTCCTGTCTCCGCTTCCTCTCAGCTTCCCCTCCTCCCTGGTAGAGCATGAGACTCACAAAGTCCTTGGTCAGCCTAAACATTACTGAGCAACAACTAAAAACATCAGCGCTGTTCCCAGGCTGAAAGTCAAAAACACAGCACTGCACCAGCTACTAAGAAGGAGAAAAAAGATGGCTACTGTGAACTCAGGACACTTTTTCAGTATCTTTTTCCATATCCTTGTCACTTTTCCCCTTTCTACAGGTTTCTTTCAGGTTAGAAAAGACCTTTATGATCATGGAGTCCAACTGTTAAACTAAAACTACCAAGTCCACCACTAAACTCTGTCACAGTGATTTGTACACTAAACCAGGAGTTCTGCAATGATTTCCCAGACAATTAGGCCAATGTGCAAAACATTGTAGAAACACCACTACTAACCACTCAGTTTTTCAGCAGGACTTGGTACTGTCCTTGGAAGTACGTCCAAGAGAGGAATGGACTGAGCAAATCCAGTAAACAGAGATTTTGTCACATTCTGTGCACAAGATCCAAAACGGCCTTGCACAGAAGAAGCAGGCCATCAGAGATAGTTGTCCCTATGCACAGTGAAACAGCTCTTGTCATTTAGGGAAGTATTTTTCTGAAATACATATGTATCTGTGCTTTATATAGGCACTACTTCAGAAGTCCAAGCAGCTAAGGCCGACTTTTCCTGCATTTTTTCCTCTCAAGGCCACTAAAACAGCCACCAGGGCTCTTGCGCTTTGTTGGGTCTGTTGCTTGCAGCTCTGTTCTCACTGCTGCAGACCTGTAAGAACACCTGTAAGCTTCCCCTACAGACACATTCACTATCTGTCATGAGGAATCCTTAAGCAAGAGCCTCCCAAGAGGAGCTGAGGAAGAACAGAGCCAGTGGGGACTCCTGCTTAGCAGGACACTAAGCAACATTACACACTCATGCTGGAGGACCAAGTGCAATCCTGCAGCAGCCCTACATTTTCAGGAAAGGCCAGAGCCCAACTCTAGGCAGGCAGCACAATAACCACTCCTGTGTTCTGTGAATAGTGGGTTGTGTTTATCAGTGCTACTCTTTGTCTTCCTTCTCTTCCTTCTCCTTTAAACACTCAGGAGAAATTAAAGCTTTAGAAATTTAAATCTAAATGGTATTAGGGTCATAAATTCAATCCTGCACATAAAAATATTTCTTCATCACCAACATAACTTTTCAAGGCAAAACTGCACAAACACTGCATTTACTGTTCCACTGCGGTAAATATACAAACGTTTTTGTTGGTGTATGAATGCCAACCATTGTGCAGGCTTTATATTCTGGTTGAGTTGAATTAATTTTCAGGAGTTTACCCTTTTCTGTTTCTATTGCCTGACATTTTAAACTCACAGGACCCAACCTAAATTTGTCATAGGACTGCCTGACATTTCTGTGCTCAAATAGTACTAGCCATTTTGGAGGTAAATGAGACTCCAAATGTAAGTATGCCTGGGAGAGTATGGGTAGATTCTCAGGAATGGAATTAGAACTATTTTCTCCCATTTTGTTTGTGCTTTCAATATTATGACAATTACTGTTCACTAGAAGCTTTAACGGAACCCCTATGAAAACATTTAGTAGATACTTTGCCACAGTTACATAGCTGCTTAACATATCTGCAACTGTGGAATAGTGTCAACTAGAAAGCCTTTGCCTTTAAAAAAGAAAATTCCATATACTGTTAGATACAGGAATATATATAGCTACGGAGAATAGCAACCAAAAAAAGATGGATGGGCCTTTAATCCCATGCAAGTGAAGATAGCATGTTCATTTATTATTTTCTGAGCATAATACAGCTGGCATATTTCCACATACCCTGCAAGTGTGTGATTCATATGTGACTTTTATATGCTCTTATACTATTATCTAAAAAGAAGAACATATGGACAGTAAAATACATGCTGTAGTTCAGCAATAATTTGGGAGGATAAATAATACTGGGACAACAATGTGGGGCAACCCTAGGGAAATCTGTGGCTTCAATGTCAATGCAGTCAAAAGCAGTCGTTGCAGCTGGGTCAGTGTAATCTCTCCTGTCTGGCTTCAGGATGATGCAGCTGTTGTATGAGTTGCAGACCACAATATTCTCCCTGATGAGGCTGAGAGCTGAAGAGGATGTTTAGCCATCAAGGGACAGCCTCAGTCCTGGCTCCCTGACGTACAACTTTGCCCAGCAAAGCCTTACCAGCTCTGAAGGCAACCATAATTCTTTCCAGAGCCTCACCCTGAGTGGCTGCTACTGTGCCCCTTGTGGACTGGGGCTGATGGGGAAGATGTTTTCTTCAGGTCCTGTACCAAAGCGGATTTAGTCTGTTTGGATTAAAGGCATTTAGTCCCCATTTTACACCACTGCCAGCCTTTCATCCAGGGTAGAAGAACAGGAGGGGAAATCAGTCCTTCAGCAGTGAGGAAAAAGGTAAAACTGGTAGGGCTTAGCAACGGGAAAGTACCATGAGCTGGATAGCAGGATCTGAAGTGCTATTATTTGCCTTTTTCATACAAGCTTTGATAGAAGTGACTTAATTTTGGGGTGGGGGGTGGTGGTCGTGGTGGGGAAATGGTGTTTTAATACTGTCATTTTAAGCCAAATTCTAATGTCCTCAAAGCTGCCTTCTCAGCTACCTCAGATTTATGCTGGCATAAAGCTCTCTTGGTTTCAGGGGAGCTAAAATCAGTTTACTTAAAGTGCTGTAAATCAAAAGGAATATGGAAAAAGAACAGCTCAAAGTCAGGTTAATGGGAATGTGACCTGAGCAGGGCCCAAGTACAGTGGCCATTAGTGTGCAATCCAAAAAGGACCTTCATCTTCAGAAATAGTTGCCAAAAGCCTACACCTTTTTCCTTCACAGTCTTTGATCTCACCAGTCTTATTTATGTTTGTCCATTTCCACCATGCTGCTAATTTTAACCTGTCTTTCTATGTCTCTCTGTATATGAAATTACTATATGATCTCTTTCCTTTTCCTGTCCCGCCTATCCTAGAGATAGATGTCCTACAGAAGATCCCAGTTACAGTATCCTTCCATGTGGTCCCACCCTGAAAACATGTTTGGAAGGGCTGTTCTGTGGTTATTCTTCCCCAGAGCATGCAACAAAAAACACTGTCTTGATGTTGAAGAAAGAGTGACACATCCAAGCGGACACGGATGATCATTAATGCAGCATGGAAAGAATTACAGATGGAAGATAGTAGCCATAAAGTTTTAAAGATGAAGCTGCTGCTGGGTAGCCTGACTGAATGAATCACTGAAGAGTTTTTATAACTGTTTAAATTTTGATAAAGTAGAATAGTTTCAAAAGACTTGACATCTGAGGTTTTGAACTGATATAATAAAAGCCCACAAAACCCAGCTCCTTGGAATGAATGAACTGTGATTTTGCTGAAATGTCACATTTTCCTCTCACAAGAAAGGGACCATTTCTACAAATCAGAGAAATTTCAAAATAATTTTCTCAGCTATAATTGGAGATTAAGAAATAAAATATAGTTTTGGTTAGAAAACAAGAACTTTTTTTTTCTGGAAGGGTAGTGAAAAACAGTTGCATCAGTACTATTTTGTTATTGGACAAGTGAGTTGTGGTTATGGCTCAACAGACCCTGGAAAATGTTCAGCAGAAATAATGCCAGAAATATCACATGGAGGAAAATCCTTCATTCTCCTTAAACTCCCCCCTTCTATTGAAAGCTGTAATTACAAGCTTCTTATTGAATAATACTATAGAGACACTTACTTGCCCTGCTGTACTTAAGGGTTTGTCAATGCTTCCATTATAAACCTCTCTTTTTAGGGGTTCACATAACTGTAAAATTTTGCTTTGGATTGAAACTTGGCATAAGATCATAGTAAAAAAGCATGGTTTTTTTTTTTTTCCCATAATTATTTTTTCTTCAAATTTGATTCCTGGAAAATTATAGACTACAAAAATTAAAAGAAAAAATATTTCAAAACATACTCTTCATACATTCCAAATCCATTTCAGCACTTAAAGAGCAAAGACATTCAACATTAAAACTGGAATCGCAGTGGTCTCTTAACAGTGGGTGATCTGTCATTCCATATGTGCTGTCTACAAAGGTGTGAGTTAAGTATGGAGTTACAGTCTTAACTCTGAATTTCCTTACCTTTGTGAGTTTAAGACAGATGCTTAATGCTCTTTGAATGTAGTGGTTTATATACTTATACTTTGGATGTAGTTTTTGGACATTATGCCCAGAACTGTTTTGAAAGTCTTTCCCCAGAGGCAGGAAAATGAAAGTATGTTGTCATTTCCCACTGCTCTCTCAAAGGAGGGGTTTTGTTTGCTGTTCTGGATTACTGTTCTGTTTTTTTTTTTCCCTCAGTCCAAACCTGTGAACAGCCCCATTAATGTACATATGAACTGGTTTTTATTTCTGCTGGTGAAGACATAAGGTATCTGTATTACTTTCTGTAGCCCAAAGAGATATTAAAAAATTATATGATACTTTACCTTTTTCATCTACATCCTCTATGAACATTTTGAAATTTTGCTCAAAGGTATTCTGGAAGCTGTGGTGGAAGGAAAGGAGGAAAAAAAGAAAGGAGGAAAGGGGAAAGGAAGGGAAAGGGACAGCAAAAGGGAAAGGGAAAGGGAAAAGGAAAGGGAAAGAAAAAAGGAAAGAGAAAGAAAAAAAAGGAAAGGGAAAAGGAAAGACAAAGGGAAAGGGAAAGGAAGAAGACATTAAGAAAGGAAGAAAGAAAGGAAGAAAGAGAGAGAGAGAATATTTTTCTCCTACTGGCACTAAGAGAATGATTTTTTAAGTGGTTTCAAAATATAACACATTTTGCTGAATCAAAACCTTTCATGTGTATGGTAAAACCATCATTAAAGGCCATGCTTCGACCATGAGTATCATGTAACTGGTTGGAAAATATTTTTATCATTTTAATTAACTCTTCCTTATATTGTTGAAAGTTATACCAAGCAGTATTTATATTATCTGCAAAAGGTGGGCTGTAGTGTTTTTTGTTTCACTGCTTATTTATTGGTTTCTTACAGTAAATTGAAAGCTTACCTAAAGTATACACACTACTAATGAATGTTTATGGTCATAGCTACTTTAATAAAGGAAAATATCTGTCTTCTTCACATAATAACTGTCATAAAGACAATTAACTCAGAATCTAATCCAAGATATGTTAAAGTCAATCAGTCTGTGAGGACAATAGCAGAACATGCAGCCTCCAGCTACCAGGGGTAGAAGTATGTGCTAAAATATAAGCATCCAAATAGCAGAAATAATGTCAGCTTCTGACACTTTTGACACTAGCTGTCCTTAACTCTTCCTGTCCCACCATACAGATCTTCTCACAATCAAGGCCTGAGTGATTTTCAGTGTTTGTCATCTTTGGGTCTCAATGACTTGGTCACATTTACTTGTAGTGAGTCTTTCTGAAAAAGCTAGCGACTACTCCTTTTGTTACCTCTGTTTAGTCACGATAGTTTCAGCTGCAAATAATAATTTCATACAAGCTTTTTTAAGCTGCTCATAATGCTTTTGTTTTGGTTTGTTTTTTTTAAGAAATCCCTTTTCTAGGCTGAAATTTTCCAGCTGCTTTCAAGTCCAGAGGGTAAATACTGGAACATTTGAGTAAAATCCCTTTAACCACTTTTACATCATTGACAAAGTCTGCTGAAGCCAATGGAAAGATGCCCGCTGACTTCAATATTCTTTGGATCACACACTTGCTGTGTGAAAATGAGGTTATTTTTGCTGTTTAAACTCTCATATTCTTCACCATCATGGGCTATAAATTATCCAGGAGGAGTTTTTGCTAGCACAGAATTTATAATCACCACAGGCAGGAGCTTTTCCGAACAGCTACACTTCTGGACCTACTTTACCTACTTCCTCTTTAACACCAGCATCACTTACACATCTCCATATGTCTTATACATCCTATGCATTTAAGAACTGAGATACAGAATCTAAAGATGCATGATTCTGTCAGACAGGCACCACTTTTGCTGTGAAACGAAGAACAGTAACTTACAATCAACCATTCGTATATAATATGACTATAAAAATTCTGATCAACTGACAGGTCATGTAGAATGAGCTTTTATCAATGAGCATCTCCAATGGTGCAATAATTGCAGGAATGGGATTAGTTAGGGGTACAAAGGGGAAAGGACTTGTGCATGGTTCTTCAGACCTTGGAGAAAAAGTATGTGTTGGTAGCCACTAAAACATACAGATGAAGACAACGGACATGAGGAAATTCACAGAACTAGCCTTAGATAAGATGTAACACAGTTACAGGTTGGTGAAAGTTTTTTCAGCATTTCATTCACTGCAAAACAGTGTGCTGACCCAGTAAATAGTCTTGAATTTGAATTGAATTCTCCAAATAGTTCTGATGCTTTAAAAGGATATGTGTATATATGAAAGACTAGGTAAAATCAAAGAAGAGGAGAAAGAAGCAGCAAGGGTTTTAGTTTCTGATCCACACTTAGCATTAGCAGAACACTTTTCTTCCATACATTGCCCTTCTTAGGGCAATACAATAAATCTGGCAGGATACTGATAAATGAGAACGATTGTATAGTCTAAGGGTTAATACACCCCAAGGAGAGCTCTAACCTATAATACAGAAATATGTCTTATAAGGTAATGCCTAATGGAACTCTGCCACCAAAGAATGCTTTCTAACACCACTAGAGAGATTTTTGCAAGCTGCAAAGTTCATCAGACAAAATGCTGATCCCCTGTCTTTGGGACAGCGGAAGTACTCACTTAGGCTGTTTGAGGACTACAGGTCATCTTGGTTTTGTTTCTTAACTTTGTCAAGAGGCAATTGAAACCTTTTCTTTCAGATGAGCTCAAAATTTAAAGCAAAAGCTTTCTGGTTTTACCCAAGAAAAAATTCTCATTTGAATCTTGTACATCTTTAAAAACTAATTTTGGTCAGTCCCATTACCATTTGTCTTTCTTCTAAAAAGCAAGGTTACGGCAGGGGCTTTCTCACAGACACAGGGATTTAACAGGTCACCTGTGAAAATGCTAAACAGTTGCCTGCTAAAAATGCAGTGCTGCATTTAGAAAAAGTCAGGCACATTGTCTGAAATTGGAGTCATAAAGAACAGCACAAGTCATCTCAACCTCCCTGCTCACAGCAGGCTGATTTGTTGGAGTCTGTCTCAGACTTTCACCTTGCAACACAGAAGTTTCATTGAGCCCAGTCATGTCCAGAACTGCATTTGGCTAATCGAAAAGCTGTTATTAAGATCAGAATGAAGAATTACTGAATGCACAAGGTAAGTGGAAAATTGCAGGATCTTCATTCTGTAGTTTGTTGCATTTCTTTCATTCAAGCTGTGCTAGATAACACTCATAATGGTTGTAGAAGAAAAGGGAAGTATTTTCTATACACGCGCAGAGTACTCAGATGCTTTCAGCTATCTGGCAGTGTAGTCATGACAGTGTTTGTGACATACCAACTGGAGTTATCTCAGGCATTGTAAGGGTCCCTAATGACAAGCTGTAAAATATATGTATCTCCTGAGCCAACCCACATCTAATTTGCTGAGTAGAACAAAAGAAGACAACAAAATATTAAAAAAATGTGACAAGCCATTTGATAGGAAGCTGTTTGGTTTTGGTTTATGCTGCTTTTCTAACCAGAAAAGAAAGAGGAGATAACTTCTTTTAGAAAAACTTTCTCACAATCAGTTTTAGTTTTTTTTCCAAGAGTTAAGACCCCAGTAGAAAAATATTTGTAACAAAAAGACAAGATAAAGAAGTGAAAGACACTGAAAGCAAAGGAATAGAAGGGATAGGATATATTCTCTTAGGCAGGTGTTAGGCAGAGATAAGAGGAGAAGACAGGAATAAAACTGAAATAAAAGAGCTCCTGCATCTGTGACTGCAAGTGGTCAAGAGATTAGACAACATGTAAATAATTTTCAGTCTTTCATATCTGAAGCACTACATGTGGAGGGAATTTCAGGGCAGAGACCAAAATGATACACTTGCAGGTTGTGGAGGCCTTGATCTATTCCAGGCACTAGAGTGCTTCTGCCTTCTGTAGTTGTGAATGATTCATTCTAATTGAAAGCTTCCTTCAAAATAGAAGACTAAGACTGAAAAAGAGTGGAAGGAAAGTAAGAAGGCATCCCAATTTGTGAGGAAGGGCAATGCACCATCTCTAAACTGTATATTTACCAGAAAAAGGTGTTAAGTGTGTTTGGCACAGCTTGGAAGCTTAAGTGTTTGTTATCTCTGTCAATTGCCCAGGGGTTAACTACAACACCGCGGGCTCACTGTGCTCCTGTCGGCTAGAATGCATTACAATAGTCAAAAGAGAGAGAAACATCTGAGCTTGCATCTGCATTTAATTAGCTGGTCTGGAAATAAGGGTGTGAAAGAGCTGCTCCACATCATGCAGGGAAGAGTGCCTGAAACCTGGGTAGGTGTCCAATTCTTGTTCTTATTTTTAAATCTTTTTTTCCCCATGGCTGATTGAAATAAAATAGCTCATTTAGAAGATTCGAACATTTATGTGGTTCTTTACTATGGAACACCGAATGCAATTCAATAGTATGTAGGTGCTGTCAGTTTTGTTCTTTCAGATCAGCTTTAATTGACACTGATGATGTTGAAAAAAAAATTTATCTGAGAAAAAGCTTAGTTCAGTTATCTATTTTATAATACAATTATCTCTGATCTTTAGTCTTGCAGAAATTATACGATTGGAAGAGTATAGCTTATTTAGAACTACAAACATATAGATTACTGCTAAAATGAAATTAATTTAAAATATCATGGCTTGCCCCCACAACAACTTCCAATAGAACCCTTTCCATGGACTCTGTTGGAAACTGGGGAATTCCCTAGAGTTTAAAATTCTTTTCAACATTTAAAAGCAATTGCCCTGTAGGAGACTCCTGGGTAATCAAGCTGTTTTCACTTTTTCTGGAGAAACTGAAACTTAAAATTCCTTTCTACCTTTTCAAACTCAGTGTTAAAAGCAAGAGGTTTTATTTCACTGTGTGTCCAGGTTATTTACATTGCTTTGCTGGTTTGAAATCTTTTTATTTCCATCCTAGCTTATTCCTGACCGGGTTACTTCTCGGCTCTCAAAATTGTTTGAACAGTTTCAAAACAGAAAAAAAAAAAAAACAACAATAAAAATAAGTAAATAAATAAAAATATCCACCACCCTAAACAAGAAAACCCTTGGGGTTTACACTTGAGCATGTTTAAAGCAGTGGTAAGTTTCCCAGGTAAGTCTCTGCATTGGATGCAGGACAAAATACTAAGGACTTAGCTAGGGCTGAGGATCTGGCCAGTAAAGTCTATCAATCACTTCTTCAGGCTCATAGATGAAGCATAAATCCAAATTTACACCACACACACCTAAGGCTGGCTTTTCTTTCTCAGCCTATGTAATATTACTGTTGGGCTCAGTGAGAATGGAGAGTGTTTTTGGAGGAAAAAAGTCAGTTCAGGAACTGATGTCTTTGCTGCTCACTAAATGCCCAGGTTCACTCCTTATGAGGCTTCAGGCCTGTCTTAATCAAATGGTAATACAAGTAATGTGATATTCCCAGATTATATTTTTTCTTTTCATGTGTGAAACTGTGTAGGTCGGGTAAAGACTGGTGAACTAAAGTCTGTATTAAATAACCCATCTTTATGTCTGTAGACAGCCAAATAGACAATCTTTATTATTGTCTTTCAGAAATCGTTTAAACAGCTTAAAATAATTGTCACAGAGCCCTTATGGTGGAACTTTTGTTTGATCACGTTCAACCCTGCTGCAGTTGTAGCTTTAAGCATACATGACTCAGACAGAAAAGTTTTTAAGTAATTTATGTGTCCTTCCCTATTCAGTGCATGTGAATCAGGTTGCCACCCACTTTTTTGGGCAATGATTTACAGTCCTAATGCATATAATCACCTGCAGAATGTGAGTCATAGAGAACGTTTTTGAACCCTAAACCTCTGCAGGCATGCAAAGGAACTGGGCTCCTCCTGCTCCTGGAGAGGTGTCAGTAGCCTCGTGGTTTTGCACAGATTCGTGCTCTAATTACAGCTCACAGCAGGCGTTTTATAAATCATTCTTCTCAGGTGAGGCAAATTATTCCTACAGAAAAATATTAACCAGAAGGCATGCTTGAATTTTGAGGACACACTGAATGTGTCCCTCAGTACCTTTAGCAAAGCACAGACATTATTAACCTTATCCTTCACAGGAAAGAAAAAAAAAAAAAAGAAGTAAGTAATGATCCTGCTGTTGAATCCTCTTGAATCAACTTACCTGCAAATTGCAGATCTGGGATTGTATTTTATACTTTAGTTTACAGGTCTACTTTGCTGTAATGTTATTAGAAGCAGTGACTTGTTGCTCTCACCTGCACTCTGCAGCTCCCACTGCTGTCAGCTCTCAGATGTAAAGTTCTTTGATTGTAGGTCCCCAGTGCTTGGAGCACATCTTCTTGGGACACGTTAAAGAATGACAAAACCAGAGCATTTTTGAAAAGGTCAACCTAGCAGCATTCTTTACAGGTTTTCTCTGCTGCACCTACTTCTTTCTTCCTTTTTTTTTTTTTAATTTCTCCTTTTTTTTCTATTTTTTTTAATTTTTAATTTCTATTTGTTCGAGTAAATCTGGAGTTTGCTTCCACACAGATAAAAATACTAATATGATCCACCTGAACACTAAAGAATTGAACAACAAGGGATATTTTCATTACAGAGGGATGGCAGCCTGCTCTGTACAATGTCATAGTAACCATTGTATAATCCTTTTAAAATTTCAGTCCTTGCTATTTCAACACGAAGTGGCAAGGACAATTTCAACTTAAAGATATTCCTCTTTCTTTTCCTTTCAGCAAGAGAAAGATCTGTCTGATGTTCTTTAAAAATTATATTAGAGATCTTAATAGTCATTTTTATGAGGAAAAAAAAAGGTGTTAGCTGAGATATGATGGAGGGTTTGTAGCTGTTAAGGTCTGAAACAGATTCTTTGCAGAAAATGCAAACTAAACCAAAGCACAAAAGGCAAGTGAAAGATTGAAAATGAAGCTTCTTTGTTGCATCTCTACTTAAGAGTCATCTCACAGCACATGATCTTATAGTTGGTGCTAGTATACAACAAATGTGTACCACTTGGATTGTTTTAGCATTGCATTTGAGCAGTCAAGTGTTTATGGCCATAAGGCAGCAAAAGATGCAGTTTGGAGCAGGTAAGATGAAGTTTATTAATTTAGTAATTTTTTTAAAAATTGTATTAGAGAAGTAGGAAGGACCAGGAATGATGTGGTCAACAGGTGATGGTGCATGGGACCTGGAGCAGTAATATGAATCTCACTTTCCAGCAGATCAGGGCTTAGCTGAAACCAGCAACAATGTCAGGATCATTTTAGTCCTTTCTGGCACTTCCCTGTGAAACCCTCAAAATAGAACAGAAAAGATCTGCATTGTCCCAGTGCCTTCCTGAATCCTGCACCCCAGGAGACTTTGTCCTTTGGTGATTTGTGTGGTAACCTCCTTAAGGGATGAAAGTGCAAGCTATTTTTCTTTTTTTTTTTTTTTGGTGCATCTTTATGCTTTATTTCTACCACCCACTGTTTTGATCTACAGCCCTACTAGTTATAAGATACATTCCTAAATGAGCTTTTTCTTTGGTTTTGCCATTTGTCTAGCTGTAATTTTGAGCAATTATGTAGGTTTTGTATACTTCCACACAGTTGTAAAGAGCTATCTACAATAACACAGAACTCAGTTTGCGTTATCTTGGCCAGCTGAGGGCATAACCAGTACAGAGAGTGTAAAGTCACAATAAAAACACCTTTGTGTTCTTCCAGTTTTTAAAACGGCTCCAAATTGCACTCAGGGCTCATGGAAGCCGGAGTGTTCTGGCTACAGGCTAGGATAGGACCAAGTATGTCCTGACATGACTGATTTGAACTATTGTTGATTCCTTCAACACGTGGAAGATTTCCAAATGGCCTCTTTAAACAACTTTTGAATTGCTTCTATGCTTTTGGGCAATATGGCCCAGACACCACCTCCCAACAGCATGAAAATGCTACTCAGCAGGGGCCATGACAAGAGTTAAGTGTTTTCTCCTAGATTAGACTTCTACAAGCCTCAGAGCTGAAAAGCTAATTCTGAGATCAGATGTGGCAAAAAACAAGAAGAGAATTTTTCAGTAAGAGAATTACACTTTTAATATGCTGTTCTCTGCCTGTGGCTCTGTGGATAAAATAATTTTCTACCATATAGAAGTGCTACCTACTATCATGCCCAGAAGCACGGGTAGAGTTTATTAAAAAAGATGTTAAAAGGCTGCTGTTAAGGATGCCAAATCAAGCAGTTAAGAAGTAAGAAATGCCAGTAATAAGACTGGCTCACCAACGGCTTTCCTGAGCATAATGATGTAGCTTTTAATTATATGATGATAATATCCCCCTCTCTTTTTTTCTTCCTTTTCACTTGATCACTGCATCATTAAGCTTTGCTCATCCTGATCCAATATATAAAGCACTCCCTCTTCATGAAGTGTTGCAGGAGTGCTTAAATGATACATTTGTTTCATTTTTAATTTTTGTTTCACAAAATCTGTTCTCACAAAAAGATGTGAAAGACCTTTCCCACGATTTCCCAGCATTGTTAAATGAACATTGCATTTAATCTTGATTTCCTGCTCATATTTTTGATAGCTGAGACCATATCAGTGAGCTGATAAACATCTGACTAGCTATTCCAGTCACATGAAGGACAGATCATAATTCATATGCACAAGCAGGAAGAATTAAAATTTCATTCATTTTCATTTCCTAACTTCTGAGTACTCGGCCTGACAGCATTAACTTATTTTTAACAAAATAGAATGGGTTTGGCTTAAAAAAAAAGGAAAGAAAAAACGAAAAAACCCAAGCCAAACCAAAAAAGCACAACTAAATTATATTATGGGCCATTTTCATGGCATCTCTTCTGCTGCTGGATGATCACCTCACCTGATTGTTAGTACTTTCTTCATATCCCAGTGCTGCTAATATTTCAAGGAGATAGATAGAAAATAGGTAAGCAATTCACATTTCGGGACAGTAACAACTTCCCTCTTACGCACTTCCATACTCTTAATTTACAAGGCTGCCTGCCCTGCTACCACCAATTGGTTCCCTAGTGTAACAGTAATTCTTTAAAAGGAAAAAAATTCCTGACAAATTAGATACTTTTAAAATCTGACTATAAAAAAACAAGAAATCAGAGGAAATAAAGACTAGTAGCTAAAAGTCTATTGTTTACCATATTATCCCTTGTTATAACTGTTGCTGTTGCATGACAACTAATATATAAATTCTAAACTGCAATGCTATAATGTATTACCAGTTACCTGGTAAATACACAGATTGTTTATGTTTTATTTTTATGGTTTATTACATTACCCATACCACTTTTTTCCTATAGCATATATTATATAACTTCCAAGTACCCTATCTGAATCTGAAAATATATGTCAAATATAAGGCAATTCTTAATTTCAAAAAGATATTAATTCACAAATCCATCTTTGTAATCAATCCCACAAAAAAAAAAAGGTTCCACATTTTCATAGGTATTGTATGAAGATGAATGTATAGTAAATTTATTAGCAGGTCGTCTTACATCATATTCTTCTATACAATGTTATAAGTTGAAAAATATGAAAATGAGGAAAATGAAATAAGAATTAATAATAATAATGTTGGGTGCATTGTTCTCAGTGAAACAGCTTTCATCTACTTTCACAGAAAATGTCCTCATGGTGTCGTCACCTACTTTCCAGCACAGAACAAACAGACTGTGCTATAGACTTGAAACATCTAAATGCAAATGCCTCAAGCACAACTAGAGGTTCAGTGATTTCCAAACTATTTATCACTGTTGAATTCTATAGAAGTGGAATTTATTGCCTCCAGGCCTTCAACTGACCAAACAGTGAATAAAATAGAAAAGAAAATCTGCTGAATATGCATCTTTGCACAAGTTGTTTCTTGTACATTAACTTCATGAGTAAAGTGTTCTCTTTAAAAGCCTTGCAGTAGACCAGCCATTTCTTGCATCTCCTGTTTTTCTTCATTTTTTACATATGTTAGCTGATATTTCTCTCCATCCTTTATCAGTAGTTTATATAGGAAACAGTGGCCACTCACTTTCCATCTTTTGTTAATATTCTAGGTTGGAATATTTTTATGTAAGTAAGTTGCAAGGTTTGGTTGTTTTTTTTTCACAGTTGGGTCCATAGCCTTTCTTATTTCTGATTGAAGTATTCTCTTGTAAATGTCCTATTTTCTTTCCCCTTAGCTTTGTGATTACTTCTGTCACAACAATGTCTGTAGGTCCTAGACAAGACTGGGAATGCATGGCGCTATTTTCTCTCTAAACACTTGATAAGAGGCAGGATCTTTTCACTGTTATAATCTGTACGGACACGGTAGGCAGTAGATGGCAAAACACCACTATTATAATCATCTCTGTTTTATAAATGAAGAATGGAAGACACAAAAGAGTTCTGGGTATTTTAGTGCAAAGTTATGTATTTGAACACCTTTAAATACCAGCCTGTGGAGGAGCTGCAAAATTAAAGTACAGGCAGTGAGAAGCACTCCATAGCTCTAGCTACAAACTACTTAAAACCTGAGAACAAGATCCACCCTCCTCCTTTCTTGCTCAATATGGCTGTTGGTGGATATGCCAGAGGCAGGCAGGTCCCCTGCTTTTCCTTACTGCCCTCTGTGTGCAGACAGGCTGCACCGTTCACCACCCGCTCCCTAGACTCTGCTGCTGCCCAGCAAGGGGTGCCTTAGCATACTCCTCCTGTTTGCGAACAAGACAAGAATGTTTTTTAACCCAGCTTTTGTCAAAATTGTACAGCTGAAATCCTAAGTATTGTTTTGTTGACAGCTACTGTACAGCATATATGCTGTACAGCTTTCTTCTTGTGCTCACCCATTCCTTTCTTCATACGTTTCAAGGGCATCTGGTTCCTTGGGAAAGATCTTTGAAAATATACTATAATTAGCTTTGCTGCTTGCAGGACACTCACATTGTCAGACCCAGTCACTGATGGCTGAAAAAACACTCATAAACATCAGCGTCTATCATATTCTTTCCTCTCCAGTCTCACAGCTACTATTGTCTGTGTGTTCCTTTTCTTGGAGATATTTTAGTACTCCATTAGCTTTCAGTTACTAATATATATTCTTCCTTGTATGTATAGCAATACAAATATTTACTGTTAGGTATCATTGATATGGTTCAGAAATTATGCTTTATGAAGGCTCAGAGGGAAGTTTTTCAATATTTTAGTATATTCCTCACAGTTTTTAAATTCATCATCAATAAGAGAGTAACCCAGTGCATTTTATATGTATATAAGGCTGAGTAAAACTGATCTATTCTTTACCAAATCCATGCAAGTGTATTTTGAATACAGACTACAAACATCCTTGAGTTTTACAGCTGAAGAATATGTCTACAAGTTAATTGGTCTCCAGTTACATCCATATTGTCATGATTGTAGCTCCACATACAACTCAAAGATCAGTTATACATCTTCAGATGACTCATGTTCTGACTAGTTTGGAGTGAACTAGATCAATTTCCAAGGAGAAAACACAGAAGCAATGTGGTAGTTCATAGTCCAACATGCTTCCTACAGGCAATATGGACACAGCTGGCTCTGGGTAATTTGGATTTCATTCTAAAAGGGTATGAGGTTACCAAAAGCTTTGTAGCTATACCCTCTGTGGCTGTGCTCAACTATAAAATGGATATAACAATTCTTTTTTTCTTCACAACATTTCCTATCTTGCTTTTGAAAACTTTTCATTCCCACTGTATCTATAAATTAATTAGTGTAAAGAGACCCTTATCTTGAGGTCATAGAAATAATTATGTTCACTGGTATAAACTTGCAATGATGCTAAAAGAAGAAATAACAAATATACTTGGCTATAGGTAAGCGGTGTACAGAAACTTGTATTATGAATGACAAGCATAGCCTATCAAAATATTTAACTTGAAAACACACAGAAAAAAAAGCACATTATGTATTAAAATTGCTTGTACAATGGAAGGGTAAATTCCTGAATGTTCAATTGACATGACTTTGCTGTACAGAAGAGAAAGCAGGGTCTTTGTATATAAAATAAGACAGACTGAGAGTCTGAATCAAGGAGAGAAATACTCAGGACAGCTGTTCTCTGCTGAAAACAGGAGAGGCTCACTCTCCAGCTCTGTGGGAGGAATCTGGAGTGTATGTAACCCACCTGGTAATGAATAGCTTTTGCTGTAGAAAAGTCTTGCTCCCACCACTGTTTTCTCCTCCAAGAGCATCTGCACTGCTGGGACTGAACTCCAGTTTCTGCTTGGCTTGGTATACTTTTGCAAAAACCATGGGAGGGTGGTGGCACATGTTTGTCTTGAAGGGCTCCCAGCTAAGTATTTATATTTTACTGAGTATTTCCATAAAATTACACAGTTTTCAAATTATTTTCATAGCAGGTAGAAATATTTTTGTGTAGCCAGCAATTTACAAGCCTTCTCTAACATCACTTCAATTTCTGATCCTTGGTGTAGTTTGGTTTGCCTTTGGTCTCTGCTGGTTGCTTTAAGCTATGCAGACAGGTGCTTGACTTTGAGGTCTCCAAAATTAACATGTAGAGGATAGCCTGTGGACAACACCTTTTCTATGTAAAGGTAAACATCTTTTTCTATGTAAGAATTGATTTATGCTTCTACGTATTCACATTTTACTAACATTGACCCTAACTCCTCAATGTAAAAGGTATTCCATCCTTTTTTCCTTGATATTTCCTTAATTCTCTTATATGAATTCTCCATTTTTTTACTCTGAGCCAATATAGCTTCCAGTGAAGATGATGTCACTTCAAACATACCAGGTTTCTGACCCACAGAATAATTTACAACACAAAAAAAAAATCCTCATTTTGGTGGTGCAGAGACTCCCTGACTACTGAATTAGTATAATCCCTTTTGCAACAGAAGGAGAATTAGAATGGGTACATTAAGCTGTTGCTTCAACTGTGAAGGAATTGAACAGGAACAGCCTCCACAGAGCTGCCTACCAGTTGGGGCAGGGAGAGGTTGTGAATGTTAGTCTGCTGGGGCTCCTGGGTTTCAGCAGAGCTCTGATATTCTCCCCACGAGGGACTAGTGCATTTCACGGGGTAGACCTCTGTTGTGCAACCTTGCCATGGTCACATGTGTCCTAATGAAAGATCCATCTAATGTGGCCCATTCTTGCAAAAGGCTTCAATGAATCTGCATTTTTGTAATGAAAAATGATTTGTCAGGAAATTCCTATCTCTGTCTAATGAGGCTGAATATCAGAAAGTCATTCCAGAGCAATGATTGCATGCTCAGTGGACACAAATACATCTAGTGATGTTCTTCAGTGTGGGAAAAAGTACAGACTTGCAAAAATTATAATGCCATTGGTCTCTCTCAACTGCCTTTCAAAATAGAATAATTTGAGAGTTCCCTGCTATGTGTGTACATACAACATGGTTGAAAGGGCAGGGCAGTGGATGGCACTTTGCTGTTTTAAAATGCACAGTTGGATTTATGGCAAACCAATATTTCCTTGGTGAATTGTGTAGAGTAAGCAGACTGTTTATGACAGCTCTATGAATAATAATGGTGATTTTTATCATGATGCCTTTACTCCTGCTGGATATTATTACGCAAGGCTGTTCCACAGTGACTATTATTCAGTTGTAATTTTCAGAGAAGCTAAAGGTTGCAAGTTCAATAGAAAAAAAGTGTTTACTCACCTTTTGCATTCATTTCTGTATTTACAACAACTCTCAGTTTAACATCTCGTAGTGACCTAGTCCTTTATCCTCTTTCTGTGTGGAAGGTGGAGATTCAGAAGAAAGATAGGCAGAGTTGTACAAAGCCATCCCTCAGACAGTTTTTCCCTTCTTCTTCCCTCTCTCCTTCACCAGTCTTTGCTCCTTCTATCCACTTGCTGTTAACCCAGCAATCTGTTAACCCAGTGATCTCCCAGCCTGGGCAACTATATATATATATATCTATATCTATATCTAATCTATATCTATATATCTTCCTGTTTAGCAATTTCTCTGAGGAATCTGATCTTCTTGTCTCCTCATCCCTGATGAAGCTGCTGGCAGCCCAGAATGGTTAATAAAATGCACAGGAAGAGGACAGAGAGACAAAGAAACCATAAACCGGGAGAGTTCTTGAGATCATGAGTTCTGAATCTTCATCTTTGCACATTCTTACCCAGGAGCTGAAACTGTGTTGCATTACCACTTCCAAAAGGGAGGGCTGGCACAAGAGGAGGTACTCAGTTCATATCCATCTCCTTTGTTAGTTGGTAACTCCCACAGGCTATCAGTCATGACCTCCAGGCTAAGGTTAAGATCATTCAGAAACAGCCCATACTCTGGGTGCCTTAAAAGTGTCTCTGGATGCCCTCCATGCTTCAGGGCTCTGAAGGTAAATGCGGGCGATTCCTGGATACAAAGGTATTCAAAATCAGCCAGTGGAGGCAGCAGATGAGGCCATGCTGTGGATCAGATAGGCATTTAACGTCCTTAGCCAGGCCCGTCTTTTCTATGCAGTGATTTTCTGCACTACCATATTAGTTAAAAGTAATTGGTCTTGAAAGTTATGATACTGTCATGAACATTTTTTTTTCATATGTAGAGAGAGAGCTGTAGTGTTTGTGTAAGCAAAGCCTAGAGAGGTCCAGAGAATACATGGGTATAGATTGGGTTAATGATTCAGAAGTGTGCTCACTAGACTATACCATGAAGGATAGCAACTCTAACATTTTTTTTTTCACCAGTGTTAGTTTGAAGCAACTGCAACCTACTGCTATTTTATATGATCTTACCTGGGAAGCTGTTCTGCTTTTGTCCAGTGTGTGCAAAACTCAGTAAACAGGATGCCAGCTAATTTCCACTGTTGTTTTCAGCTGCTGCTCCTTCTTATTCTTGGATACTTGCTCTGTCTGTGAATGATTGTGCCTACTAATCACAGAATAGTTTGGGTTGGAAGGGACCTTTAAAGGTCATCTAGTTCAAACCCCCTGCAATGAGCAGGGACATCTTCAACTAGATACAGAGCCACCCTAGCCTTGAATGTCTCCAGGGATGTATCCACCACCTCTCTGGGCAATCTGTTCCAGTACTTTATCACCCTCTTTGCAAAAGCCATAGGACAGGAAAATGCCCATCACAAATGTGCATGTCCAACCTTAAATATATGCAATAGCATTGCTTAGGAAAATTTAGAACGTGTCTTTTTTTTCATTTTTTCACATATGTATAACTTACATTATACATATACTCATACGTATAACGTATATGATTTTATTGGTTTTCCTCATATGAATTGAATTCTTCCTCTTCTGCTTGTTAATTGATGATTTTTGTTAACTCAAGCACAGAACAATAAATCATTTCTGCTTTGAACAAAGGCCTGCTTAGGATATATTGGATCTTTGAGTGTGCTTCACTGAAGTCTTTAACACAAATATGTCTCCATCTTGGGAAAATCTATGAAAATGCATCACAGGAGCTGTGAGCAATTTCATCCATTGATTTTTTCTTTTTTTTTTTTTTATTTTGCTTCTTGCGTAGTCATACATGTTTCTGGAAACTGTCAAACTTTACCAAACTTTAAAGTAAATCACAATCAAAGAAGAAAAAAAAAAGAAAAGAAAAAAAAGAGTAACATGATTCATATAAAAAAGAATTTCTCTTAGAACAGGGATGCATGGTATCAACTAACGTAGGTGGTATATTTCAATATTCATGCCAAGGCTTTTGATAAATTATGCTGTGGTTGTCACATTTTTCCTGGCAGCATCTCCCAGCCACTGTACTTTGGGGAATTAGGTTGCAGCAATGAAAACACAATGTGTCTGGTGCTGTGGCATGCCAAGGGAAATGAGATCATAGTTCAGCCAATGAATTTCTCCATGGGAATTCATTGTGCACCTTTTGGAAATAAAAATTGCTAAGGTGTGGGTAACCACTGGCAAAATAGTGGGTGTATGTTTACAAGAGGGAAAGTCACCATGGAGTGAATTCTGGTACAGAAAATTACTAATTATATTGATCCTAAGGGCTGATCTTTTACCAATCCAGTGATTTATTTGCACCCAGTTGTTAGAAAGAAGACTCTTTACTTTACCTTCCAGTGTTAAAAGTGCAAGCAAAAGGTGTCTGAGGGGCATTTGTCTTGGAAGCCTTTTTCAGGTACTTCAAAGTAGTGTAGAGCTTTTAATTACTAAAAAATTGGACACAAAAATCCCAACAGGCATATTTTTGAAAGATACATCTTTTAGCTCCGGGATGTGCTAAAATTTTCACATATTTATTTTACTCAAAAGTGCCAACTTGTGTATAGAAAGGATAACACAAGCTTATACCACTTCGGGAGAAGAGTCACTATGTTAAGTACATGACCACTCTCTTGAGTACATTCAGGGAGGTTAAAACCGTCTCTGAATTCAAGGACTGTTGAGGTCTGCAGTTAGCTTAAAACCTGAACTGCAGAGCTCACAGCCATCCCTATTTTGTATGATTATCTGCTATAAAAAGTTTTCTGGCTAGAAGTGTTTATAGTGAAGTCCTCAGAGGAAGACTCTTCTAGACTCTTGCTTCCTCCCTGATAACTGTTCATCTGATGAGAGAATAAGGGGTTTAGGGAGTTTCTGTGTAAGAATGGCATTCTGTGACACAAGGCCAAGTTGTGAAAGACACTGACAGGATGTCCAGCCCACCACTTCTGACTGGCCAAAGGGCACAGAAAAATGTAATATCAAAGTTTCAAAGGATGACAAGAACCATAAATTTACCTTAACTGATTTGAACTGTCAAGTCCATGGCACTACAGTGATTGAACAGATGGTCTGTCAGCTGGCAGGGCATAACCCTGAGCAACCCTAACGGAGAGGACTGATAAGGGAATATCAGAGAGGTGCTCTTGAGAAATATTAGACACTTGAAGAGTGTCATCCAGAGAAGAAAAGATTGACACATAGGTGGTCAAGGTATAGATCTTGGAGAGGAAATGTGGGCTAGGATGGGGAGTGGGGGGTGGGAAGGGGTGGGGAGTGATGCTATTTAGAGCTTTGCCTAAGTTTTTGTGACCATCCCAGAAAGAATCCCCTAATTCCCTCATGCCTTGCAGCAAGCCTGCCATGATTATCTAAGAACATAGGAATGTGCAAGGGAATGTCAAAACTGACCCTGAGTTTGAGAGATGAAGGGGAATTGTGAAGCTGTCAAAAGCAACAGGAAGAGGAGGAACAGTGGCAGGTTCAAATTAAAGAATTACCTGTGATCATTCTACCTTCAGGTGACAAGGAATCATTCTGGATACACCAAACTGTCAATTCAACTCACAGAACAGAAACAGACGGGACAGGGAGATGAAAATATTCAGCTTGAAAATAACAGCAGAAAACAAGTCAAAAAAATTGTACAGTGAGAAAACAGGAGTCTAGTTGCTTTGAAAAAGTCCCATGGAGAAGGGAGAAGGAGCTGGTCTAAAAGATACTGAAAGAGCAATAAAAACAGGTAGATGGAGAGCCATAACGGTGTACTGTCACAAAAGCCAAGCAAGAAGAATGATCAAGGGTATCGGATTAGAGGGGGAGGTCAAAGAGGACAAAGAGATTCCCGCGTTAGCCAGAAGGAGGTCATCTGAGACCTTGGTGATTTAGTTTTGAATGGGAAGAACTTGAGCCAGATTGCAATGAGTCAGAGGAAAGGAAATCAATGCAGTGGTCGTAAACAGGCCTTTCAAGTCACTCATAAGTGAAAGGGAGAAGGAGAGCTGCAAGAGGAAAAAAAAAAAAGGCTGACCTATTTGCACTGGAAATTCACAATGCACTGCTTATCCTTTTCCCTTCTTCAATGTATGAATTACCTTTTCTTTTTTTCTGTTGTTTTTCTGATGGATTTTGTTGATGTTTTCATTTTGAAGATCAGAGAAGTTTCCAGACTCCCTGAATTTAACAATCACTCATTAATATATCTCAGGCACCTACCCAAGGAAATGCTTATGTATAGCAGCCTGTACGAATTTCTGTCTTAAATTTATTACTCAATCTCCATTTAACCATAGAGCTTCATTTGTTTCCATGATCACTGCTTGTATGATGTCTGGTACTAGAGTTCATTGGTGCCAAACTAAAATTAAATTTGGTTTTAAATCCCTGGAAATCCTACAGAAACATCAAGTGAGTGATTGTGCTATAGAACACACTGTAGAGAAGCCTGACTTACCATGCTGTTTCTCAAAAACATGTTTATTTTTTTTCAAGGCGTACATTTGTCTCGCCTATCACAGATTTTGCCAACCTGGCAACATTTAAAAGACACGAGAAACACTTTGATAGAAATGCAAGTGCTTAGGATTTAGTCATATAATTCTCACTGGAATGAAAAGGTAGTTCACAATGGGAAACATTTGAGAATTACATGGGAACACGGATTTGTGATTTCTGGCACTGCCTTTGGGGTCAGTAAGTACCTGTGCCTGGAAGAAAGAGTTGAGAATTTCCACAACTGGCTTAAAGCAGTTGTTGCTTTCTGATTTTAAGACCACAGTTTTGATGTGTTACCTTTTGCTCAGGCTATCTTGAATCTGACAGAGTGAACACCCAAAAAAGAAGAGCCCCCCTGAATCACAGTTTGCTTCTCGAAACAACTGAAGTAATGCACATGCTGTATACCAGACAGCCCTGTAGTCAGGTCTCTGGGGACCCACAGGGCTTTTCTGGGTGGCCTGTAAGAAGTTTTACTCATGGGTGTTCCCTTACAGAAATTGCTGACGCATAAGCAGGCAGTGACTGCAGACCTGCTTCTGCCATGTGCCCCCTCCATGGGCCTCAGACTGGGACTCCCAGCCCCAAAGCTCTCCCTGCCAGGGGCAGTGTGCTCCCCAGCTCAGACACATTTTGCTTTGCAGCCCGTGTCCTGCTGTCCTACCTGTAAAATGATTCTCCAGAGAGCACCTAGTGCAGACTATAACACATCTTAAAAAATAAAATCACTTTAATGATATTCAGCTTCACCTTCCTCTCCTCCAAAGCAGTAAAGCAGTTTATCTGACTTGATTATTTTTTGCCCTCGATATTTAAATCAATAACTTCATCCATGTTAAATGAATACCACCTACCGCAGATTTAATTTCAAGTTAGGAATAAATAATCTTAGAGCTTTAGCCTGTTTTTTAAATAGTGAATTACTCTCACTTCATATTTTGCAAATGTGTTTTTGATTTGCAGATGTGGGTGGAATACTCTGCAAAAATACATCTCCAGCTACGCTGTGCTCTGAAGCTGTCTCCAGAGACTATTAATGTGGTTGGTCACCTTGTTCTTACAGAAACCGCACCCAGGATTTAATAAAGTTTACAATTTAAAGAGAAAGAAAATATATTACCTTTAATAAACTGTGAATAATCTTGATTGCACACATATGCACACACATCTAGCTCATCTACACGTGAATTCAAGGTTTTGGACTGAAGTTAACTGCTCAATTTCTTGCAGTGAAAGCCCTCTTAAAGTCAGTGCTCAAACCTCTGAAATGGAACAAAAATTCTGGGCTGCATTCCCACACGGTTTACACTGCTGTAATGTTACTGTCGGCAAGGTAAACATGGTAGTGTTTCAGCCCAACACCATGGCTCACAGTCTCTTCAAGTGCCCAGCTGGGTGCCATTTCCCCACTCCATATGAGGGGCACACAAGAACCAGCCTACCTGGCAGTGTTTTCATCCTTCCCAGGAAAGCAAAAGCACTGGAAAAGTCATTACCTCTTCCAAGTTCCCTTTGTCATGCACAGGGAGGGGTTGGATGCTATACCGATGTAATAGGATTGCTCTTAAATGATTGCTTAGTGTCTCTGAAGTCAGAGCTGTATGGCATCACACAGGTTTATGAAGGTCCTGTATCATGGTTACACTCAGACAGAGCCATTTTCATTTAATGGGATTTCTTCTAGCGTGTATCGACTATATAGAATATTCTTCCTTCTTTGTCTTAAATACATCCTTGGGAATCAAGATCAGTAGTAAGTACACTACAAGCAAACACATGAGATGCCAAGGATTATTTACGAAGTACCTGACAGTGCTATTTTATGCTTAGTCTTTCTTCCTGGTGGATGCTATGTGCAAAATGCAGATTTTTTATCATAAATGGGTTTAGTTTATGCATTTCTTTTTTGTCCAGATTATTCAGGCCACTGTTAAGTTTTTAAAAAATCACAAATAGAATAACTTAGCTTGGAAAAGAGCTTTAAGATTATTGAGTCCAACCAATGCTACAGGTATTGCCAAGAAGTCTAATTAACACTATGGCAGCTGAACAAAACATTCATATTTTTTCCAAGCATTCAAATGCATTCACACTTATTTAGTTCCTACCTGATAGACACTACTGACCAAATATTCTGCAGGGAATTGGCCCACAGTTATGTAGGATTTTCACATGACTACACATGCTGGAAAGCCACTAGAAATATTGCAAACTGCGCCCGTTCATATTTTGGCCATGCTCCTTGGCTTTCTCACAGCACCATTTGATGCAATGTCAACTTCTGAAATGCATCAGACAAAAAAATTGTCTTTCATCATTTGAGTACTAAGAAGCTACAAAGTGTTGACTTTCAGTGATGTTACTTTTTCTGGCAAAGTAAAAAAATATATAGAAGAGCGAAGGGGCACAGTACTTTAAAAAGATGAGGGGGAACCTTCTAATTATTTATGTAAGTTTAACCACTAAGCTAAAGAATTCCTGTCCTCACCTTCCCATTATAAAAATTAATTATTTTGACCCATTTTACTTGACAATTTATTGTTTTACTTGAAAAAGCTTAATAGTATGTGTTTTTCCAGCAATTAGAGTACTCTCTTAATAGTGCTTCAGGACGCTGCAGCTCTGTGACATGACCTCAAACTCTCTGTATAAACAAAAGACACTAGTCAAGTCAGTGAGCATTTTGATGAGGAAGCATTCAAGAACCCTTTTAATCAGCTTGAAGGGCAAGGAACAACAGGGAAATGTGAATGAGCCAGAGGCTGTTTTGGTATTGTGGTCAGCAGCTGGAGCAGGTTGGATAGGAAAATGTGTTTGAATCAGCCCTCAGTACCACATGTAGAATCCTGCTGTAACTACACTGTTAATGCTGCAGGAGAATGGAAATCTGCAGGCAGAAAAAGTGGACCTTTTTCCATAAACGCAGAATTTTATCCCTTATTGTAAGCTAAACCCATTAATCACCCATGCTGTTTATTTTATTACTGATAAATACTTTGCAGTAATGCAGTCAAAACAATGTTTTGCCCAAGAGGAATAAATGCACAGTTTTAAGGAATGAAAATAAAGTGTTGCCAAGTTGTATGCAAACTGTTTCAGGTTGGTTCCTGTTTGTTTTTCCATGAAGGATTACACATTGCATTATGTATGTTAATACAATGCATTTTCATTAAATACAAAACGATAATGTGACAGAGTAAGGAGCAGAGTTGGAGACCTAGCCTGTGGAACTGGACTCAGAAAGTTTCTATTTTATTCATACGTTTCCTACCCTGTTCAATATCAGACTAGTGAGTGTTCTCCTGTCTCTTTCTGCAGAAGCTGGTGTTAACAACTCACAGTCTTTGTGGACAAAGGCGGTTGAAACTGGAAAGACAAGGTGGCCAAATCTTCTCCAATGTTGCGTCTTTTAACCATTTCCATATGTTTTAGAGAAACTGATCTCTGCAACTTATTGCAACAACTGATTTGTATCCTTCAAGAATGCCTCAGTTTAGAATGAATGTTCTTGTATGTTCATAGTTTATATGACTTTCATAAGTCCCATATCCCTAATTACTCTGCTAATTAGAGGAGAGTCCCATGCTTGTCTTAGCTGCACCTGCCCCTGGAATTTCTGTGGAAAGCGAGTTTAAAAAGCATTTTGTTCTGGCAGTAGCTGGACTGGGTACTAAGCATTAACCAACATAATAACATATGCTTTCTTCCCAGTAGTTCTATTTATTCTGCAATAAATGCAAAAGTTTTATCTGGATACTTCAGTAGAAAGTCTGGAAGCACAGACACAATGAACTTTGGTACACAATGAACTTTGGTAACCTGCCTAGATTTTTTACAAAAGAGATATTAATTGAACTCAAGCTTTTAATGCATCCTGCTTTTGGTATTCCTTCTAAATTCACAATGAGATCACCTGAGGGTTGTCCATAGTTTCAAAGACTGTATCTGAACTGTGATTTCAGGAATGATCTGAAATTCCATATCCTTCAGCACCACTCTCCTTTTCCCCCACATCCAGGTCCCTAAGGCAAGGGGGCCGGTGAGGCAGAAGCACAGACAAGCAGGAGGGACAGAGCTGCTGCCTCCCAGCTCAGGGAAGCTGAGTACCAGGACTGCAGAGCACACTGTGCAATGTACTCGTTCTCTGCTTAAACACAACCAAGGAGTATAGCTCACTCACAAAGGAACAAAAAATTCATGGAGAAAGAGAAAACACCTCCTGAAGGGATTTCTGGCTTTGCTGCAGGCTGTATGACGTGCCAGACTAGGTCCTCAGGTTTTTACTCTCTGGTACAAATTAAAACCCAATAACACATGTAGCCCTTGTAAACTCTTCTAAATGACAAAGTTACTAAGGTAGCTGGTCCCACCTTCAACCTGGTTCTGAACTTTATTTATGATTTTGCAGTTTCTTTCACTGACAGGGCACCCCTGGGTGTCAGATACTTTTGCTGGTTTATAAGAAAGGAGTAACTGCCATAGGCTAGAAGAAAAGAAGATTTTAAACACCTTTTCCTCATTAAAATTCTGCAGCAACTACATGCCAACTGAATGAGGAGATAGGGTTAAGATACATGCTCCAATCTACGAGTAAGTTGTGTTTACATCCCAGAATAATTTTCTGTCCATCAAAATAATGTTGAAAGAAACAGCACTTGTCATTCCCAAAAATTTCATGATATCCATGATGGACTGAAAGCAGCAGGGATTCCCTTTGAATCAGGCATGCAATCTTCTGGTACTGCCTTCCAGCTGAACCTTTAGGCAACGCATCCCAGGCACTGCTATGACTGAGACTGAGTTTTGAAGGCAACGTCCTCTGCTGTGTGCTGCCATGCTCAGGTGTGCTCATAAAAAGGAATAGGTATTTTAGATTTGAAGTGACGCAGCCCCTTAGTGATCCTAGAGAGTGTATATGGTACATTTCCCATGCCCTGTTAGGCTTCCAGTTTTCATAATTTCTGAAATTTGCCTTAGAATTTCTCACCATTCCTTCAATAGCACTAAGCAGAACAGAAATAAACTGATCATGAAGTTATCGAACACCTCAGTTGTTGCTGTTGTAAGACTAGCTCTCTCAAATAAAAGGAGACAGAAGTCTTTTCATGAGGTGGCAAGGAGCTCTTCACTGAAAGGATATACCTATTCTTCTCCTGAGATCTTGTTCAAAAGGAATAGCTGAAGGGTAAGCGCACAGCTAGGTGAAAGTATTTTTTGATGTGGATATGCCAGCCCTGTGAAGTCAGACAGATTATGAAGACAGATAGAAGGTAAATTCTTATACAGAAAATAATAAGTTATGACCTTTAAAATACACTCTTTATGTAATATTGAAGAGGGGAAAACACATTTCAGGCTTTTAGGATATCAGAAGAATATTGGTGGTTATTCAGGGGAAAAAAAATAATTCTAAGGAACAAAGGATCATTACAGCCTGGATCAGTGCAAATGAGTGTTTCTTCTATTGTCAGTTTTAAAGCCAAAGTTTCTGCACTATTAACTGGCTGAATATTTGCTTATTTTGCATTTTTTAACACTGCACTCTATACAGCAATACTTACTATGAGGAACTGAAATTTATTACAGTTTGTAGGAGTTTTATGACTTGAAACAGCAGTGATTTAAAAGAAGTGAACATTTTCGTAAAGAGGTTTTTTTTCAGCTGTGCCATCCAATTGTTAAATGGAAAAAACATAGGTAAGAGGATTAGACTAAATCATGAATAACTGCCAATTTCCTTATCTTTCTAGTGTTACAAAATGCATCAAAAGTTTAAACCATTTCAGACAAGTTGAAACTTCCTAGTAGTGTAGCATAAAAGAAGGCATTATTCAGCATATCGTGTTTGCATATTTGCTAGCATTTAAAAGAAAATAGCATTGCTTGCAGAAATTATACATGTCTACAGAGTGGACATTATGTGAAGAGAAATAGGTTGAACTTTGGGGAAAAGTAAATCTGAAGGTGACTCAGGCCCAAAAATCTAATCCTGAGGGACTCTGCAAGGACCAGACTGTGATTATACAGTTTATAACAGAGACTTGAGGCTCCTGAAAGCCATCATAATCAAACTAGAAACTGTGTTATCAACCCAGAACTTCTCACAGAGGTGGTTACCGTACTTGGATTTTCAAAGATTTTCCCATGAATTTTTCCATGCATGGATTTCCTGTACATAAGGAGCCCAGGCAGATTACTGAAACCAGTTTCCTGAGTCCAGACTACAGCACAAACTGGAGCTGTGTTCCAGCTGTCCTGAGTGCCCAGGCTGCAGGGCACCACTGCTCTGCTCTGCAGAAAGGTAGATGACCATGAGGACAATGTGGCCCTCATGGCGATGCTCCGAGCTGAGTGGAGAAACAGGAACAAGGTGCTGAAGGTGGCATGGAGAGTCCTAGTGAGGATCCAAGTATCTTCATGGTGACCATGATCTAGCTCTTTAGTTGTGCCTGGAATGCCATCATATCTGCATGCTGCAAGTCAGTTTGGTGAGTGAGCAAACATAGCTCACATCCACTTGAGAAACACCACGTGGACACAGCCCTCTGTAAGAAAGGAGTGAATAAACAACTCTGGCTGGCTGATCAAAAGTGATGGGCTGCCTGCAGCTCCCAAGCCCTGCAGACAAAGCCTTGCAGATTCAGATTTTTCCGACAGCTGCGTGCAGACAAGCTTGTGTAACTGCCCTGGACCAAGGAGCGCTGGGAGGCAGGCACGCAAGCCAGGGCTTGTGCAGGCATCTTGGTCATGGGCTCTTCCTGCACTACATGGTGGGAGAGGAGTATGAGATCCCCTGGGGCACACACAAAAGCTCTGAGCACATTTTTTGTCCAAAAGCAGTGAACTAATAGGAAGCAGCTATGGGGAGGGCGAGTGCTAGTATGACTTCCCAACAGTGCAGCCACAGACAGTGACTGAGTGTTTGAGCATGGCAAAGAAACACGGGATGCCTAAGGAAAAAAATCCTGTTTAAGCTCTCCCAGTCTCAGAGAAAACTGTATGAAGTGGATTAGTCCTCCCTTCCAAATGAAAGACTTGCTTTGCTGCATGCAAAGAGGAGTGAGATTTTTGTTTAGCCAAACAAAGAGATTCACAAGCAGTGTCACTGCTGAGGCACCTTCACCTGTTTTCCATTGTCTTCCCCCAGTAAGACTCAAGCAATTTTGTCAAGACCTGGCAGAAGTGCCAAAGCCTGGGCAGGTCACACTGCTAGGGACCATGGTGAGGGGTCAATGGGGACATCTCAGCCCACTGTGGCAGCTGGAGACCAGCCCCATTGTGTGCCTCCCAGCACTGCTAGGGAAGTGTGAGATATGGATACCCAAGCAGGCAGCCTCCAAGTAGGAGCTAGGGGTCTCTAACAGGGATGAGCTCTGGGAGAAATATGGACATATTCCCGTATGACATGTGGGAAGGTGTGGAGCTATGGAGGCCGAAAGGCTGCAGGGGTTTTTGAAATTTGGACTGAACTGAGCAAACATCACCTAAAGTGCTGAAAGTGTGACTTTAAAGAGGAGAGCAATCCACAGGGAGCCATAGCTAGCAGTTAGGTTGGCAGCCGTAGCAGAGATTAATACCTTCCTATCTTTTGTACCTTCAGGAAAAGCACTGAAGCATCCTGAATAATAGAATGAAAAACCAAAACAAACCAATAGGTGTAAATTACCAATTACTTGCCTTTGGGTTTTTACCCTAAAGATCTCCCCCTCTCAGAATAGCCTGGAATTCATTTTTTAATATGTTAATGTGGGGCTCAGTGTTAAAATACTATCCTCAGGCTCTGAGTTCGAAGCGGAGATAGGTAGGTAGACAGCTACAGATAGCTACATAGATCTGTATGGTTTCATCTGCTATTGAAGTATGGTTTCATCTATGTTTTCATTACACTCTAAGAACCCAATAGTTGATAAATTCTTTGTCATGTCACACCTAATTAAGAACAAAATATGGTAATTACAGCTGAGTGAAAAATCAGTTTCTTACTGGGGGGTGGGGGGGAAGAAGAAAAAAAAAAAATTAGCAAGAGAGATTTTGCAAGCTTTCTCCATCCAACATCAAGCTGAGCCCAAGCCTCAGAAAACAAGTTAAAGGCAAAAATCTTTATGGATTTTGCTTTTCATTGTTAGTTTAAACTTTTTTTTTCTTTAAAAAAAAAGACATGTCAATTCAAGGTAGAAATTTTCATGTAGAAAATATTATATTTATCAGTTTTGGTTTATGTTTTTTAATGTGCAAAATTGAGTGAAATAATCTTTTGACACCAACTAGTTTGATATCTATGAATCAGCATCTTCAGACAAAAATATGTATCTAGAAAGTACTTACCTACCTCATCTGCTAGATGCCCAAATGACATCTTTGTCAGTCTACATTTTTTCTTAAGCAGAGAGTTGAAATGTGCTTTTCAGTGACTCATATTTGTTCCAGCATGAATTTACACATTTTTAATGTCAAAAAGAGCAAACTTCAGTATGATTAAAACCTAGCTCAGGCTTTCCTGTAAAAGATATCTAAACAGCATGACAAATTGCAAGATCCCCTTTTAGCCTGCAGGTAAAAATTGACGTAGAGATCAGCAGACACACTGATAAACATGAAGAATACAACTGTACCTGGAAAGTATTATAACCTTCAAGAACACTTGGCACATCTTATAATGTCCATTGCTGTGAGCTGCTGCAGATTAAAAGGTTAACAAATTTATACATGCCTTACATTCTCATTTCTAGCATGGATTTTTCCAGATGCGTTACATATCCTCATTGAAGCTTAACTGCGCAAAAACTTTGAAGTATTAAAGCAACTGTGTTTGAGTTCTGGGAAAACAATCCTGAAGCACAATATTTTCAGCAAAGCAAAAATAGCTGGGTGATTCATTGCTGAAGTACTCTGCCTGATTTTCTAGAAACTTCCTCAGAACCATTCACCTTTGGTCTGTGACCTAGTGTTAAAAGTCTTAGATCAACAGAACTTTAATGGAAAAGTTTTATGGGGTAAAAAATCTAAACTTCATTCTACAGAAGCTGCTTTATCTTAATTAGGTATTCAAGACTGCAACAGCATAACTATTAGCCCCGTCTGCTTGTTCCTCTTTATTTTGGTGTTTTACTTTGCATGCATACGTGCTTTCAGTAAAGAATAAAGATGATGCCTTCCAAAAGCTGTTTGCCACTTTCAGTAATTGCGTATTTCTATGAACATACCTTCAAATTCAGATGTTATGTGCATAAAACCATCAAATGCTGAGGAGACCAGTTACTTCGCTAACATGAAATTCACTTCCACAGAGGTATTTTTAATAGTTACTTGGCTAGAAAATACTGAAATATTTTTGTAGGTAACAATATTTGTAGGCTACTGAATATCTGATGGCCATTCTAACTATTTCCCTGTAATGTATTCCAGTTGTCTGTGTGCTCCTTAACAATAAATGCTGTATTCTTCAAACAATGAAGGCAATCCTTCAGGTGCTGCTGATTCTGTTACTGCCTTCACAGGTGGGTAAGTAGTTGTTGGGGTTTGATTTGTTCCACTAAATTGCTTTTATGTTTTCTAACTGCAGCACACTACAAGGTACTTTTGCTTTCCTTCTGGTGTTTACTGGAAGCTGTACTTTTTATTAGACTCATTTGGTAAACCTGTACTTTGCCTTCATTTGCTCACCGTTGCTTTCCCTTTAAAACTTTTCTTATTCTCTCTGTCTCTTAGTGACTTGGAAAGTGAATCTAAAACTGAAGAATAGGGCAGGGGGAGAATCTTTGTCAAGCACTGAAAATGCTTCTGTGCTGCTGATGCAGTGGGCAACACTGCCCAGCCCTGAGCTACACGCACCCAGGCTGTAAACAGTGGGGTTGCTCACACTGCTCCCATGGGAGTAAGGCTCTAAACCTTCTAGCACTCAAGGGTGGCTGAGGCTGACATAACAGATGGTGAGGGGGATATCCCAGCTGACTTCAGACACTGGTCAGTGATGAATTACTATTGCTCTCCGGAGGCAAAAGGAGCAGAGAGGGATTCTGAATTGCAGGTTTTTCCTTCTCGGGGCAGATTTCATACTGAGCCTGGTTCAGTTGACTACTGAGAATTAAAATTTAGTTCTAAAGCTGGAGCTTTTCTCCCCAGACAAATCCAACTTTCCTTAAGGAAATATGAAGGAGAAAATGAAACATATTTTCTTTTCTGGGAGATATTTCTAAAGGGGGAAAAAATGTAGTAACTTCTGAGCTGGCTTTAAAGTCTGATTTTCAAACTCTGATTGGTCCATTCATAAATCCTCCCACAAGCCAACTAAAAGTCGTATAACTTTGCCTAAATATACTTTGCTTTTTATTTTACTTGTTTTTTGCCTGTCTTCATCTTCTACCTCATTTCTAAGGAAATGACTAACCTCCTTTCCATCTATCCTTTCAGCCTCCAGGCTGAATGTAATTTGGTTTACTTTAGTACTACATGTTTTAAAATGTACGGGAAACATGTTCTTCCAAAGAAAAAGTATGTAGCAAGGTGCCACCAGGAAGACTTGAAAACAGAATGAGAAAAGTAAGACAAATACGATGAGGGACGTCCAAAAAAACAAGACCTGTAATGCAAGTCCATACTGGAACAAAATCAAAACAAATAAAGTCATTTCAGTACTAACAGAACCTTAAATCTCTTAACTTTAAAATATTTTCTTCACTCCTTTTTTCCCTTTCCTTCTTCTTCTGGAGAACACAGTGAAGGACCAACATCACTCTGAAGAATATCTTACTACAGAAACAACTTCATGAAACAGTTTATCTATTTAGGGATATTATTATGCTAATTATGCTAATTGGTGCATTCTGCACCTGTCTTAGCCATTCAACTGAACTTTGGTAGGTTGCAGGAAAGACTTTGGTGATCTTACCCTGGAGAAGAAAGGAAACCCAGTTCATTCCTGCTCTGTATAATTCCCTTTTGAAAAAGCCTTGTCCATTTCTTTCCTCACTTCTAGAAATCTGGTTGATTTTTCCAGGTTAATTTTGCTCTCTTGCTGGAGTCATAATGATGCATTCTCCCCTTAACCGTATGCTCGGATGCCCTGCACAGAAAAGATTCCATAATTATAAAAAAAATAGATCTATAGGCTGATTCAGCAGCATGCTATACTCACTCCCATCTGTTAAGGAAACAATAATACCCACTAACAAGGTGATAGGCCAGTTTCAACAGGGCATAAAAGCCAATTGAAGATTAACTTGGACAGGAATCTTACCAAACACTGTAAGTGCCATATTTTCTGCCAGTAGGACCTTCTGTTTGCAAATAATGCCAACTCAGAGCCACGCATACCATTACACAGGACTGTAGCACTTGCGGATACAACACAGTGAATCAATGCCTCTCCTCTGCCTCTAGTTTTTCTGTCAAGATGACCGGCTGGAGTTTTACCTTCAGTGACATAATACCATTATTCATCTACTCTTTTTGGTTTTGACAGTACCTCCTAAATGCTAAGCCCTATTTAGTTTCAGTTGACATGTTACTTTCCTGGGAGTCTCCCATGAGGAATCCATATGCATAGACTGTTGAAAGCTCAGTTTTGCATCACTGCTTTTCAGATTATTTTTTTTTAATTTTTATATTTTCCTGTTCACGTTACCTATCTCAAGGGAGAAATTGGGAAAAAGAAATGAAAAAGAACAAAAACCAAAAGAAACTTTGTTTTATATAGCACCTTTCAGGCTAAGTGTACCCACCAGCACCTGACAGCAACGTGAACTGGATTCTCCCAGCAGACCTTACTCAATGTTTTAAAAGCACAGGGCTTAGGTTCAGGAAGAGGTGTGGTGCCCTGGATCCTCCATGGGCAGAGGTATTTCCTGCTGACCTTGAGAAAGAAAATTTCAACCTAAAATGGAGCTGAACTTCAGAGATATTGAGCATGCTCAGCATTACTTGTTGCCTCTTTGAGGAAAACCTTTTCTAAAAGGCTTACCCATAGCTCAGTCAGACAGGGGCAAGGGTGCTGCTTTTGCTTTTGGAATGCTTTAAAAAGTTATGACAGAACAACTAGGGATGTTTTTACTGCAATGTCCAAATGCCACAACTAGGGATCTTGGCGTTACAGCAGTAGGTTTTGTGCTCTCCCAAAATTAATGAATGCAAACATGTTATACCATAACTTTCCAAAAAAGTAATTAATGCTGTATAATAGCAGTATATTATACTTTCCAGCCTTCTCCAGCTAGATTTGGCAAGAAGTCTTCTGCCATAAAACCAGGGCTGGATATTTGAGGTAATCTAATAAATAATTAAAGGAAGAACCTACCTCAATGAATTTTTTAGAACTTTAATATTTTATTATGAGAATTTCTTCTTCAGTTTTCCAAACAGAGTCTCTGAAAGAAAGGCTTATTTTCAGACAATTGATGAATAGGGAGATTCAACATTTGCACAGCTCTTACTTCACTGTGTTACCCGTGGTACACAGTGTACACAAGGCAATGGTAATGGAAAGGCTGAATCCCCTATTACTGTTCCTTCTTCCTCTCCCCAGGGGCAAATCTGCTCCTAGAACATGTTTCGTTGCTCTAATGACATTTTTTAATGTGCATAAAGCATTCTCTATTTATACCACTCCAGTTAGTATTTGTGGTACAAGAAAGCTTAATTGGGACCTCCAATTCAATTAATTCATAGATATAATTCCAGTGAGAAAGTACTATAATGCAGCACTGACAGAGAGTCCTGTGCGGCTGTGAATGATGAAAGAAGAATGCTACTTGTAATATGCAGACACTGTACAGAATTAGGCTTTGTGTTCCCCAGTCATAAAATGTCTTTTGGGATGAAAGGCAGACATTTTGGGTTAGTTAGCTCCTGTTTAATTATGTGGCTTCCAGTGTAAAAAGGGTTTATTGAAAAGATTCAAAAAGGGAGAAGAATGGAAAGGACTCTCACACATATTTTAATTTTTTCCAAAGTTTCTCATTATGCTAGTACTTGGGGATCTCAGCAGAGTAAATTCTGATTAAAAACTTGAAGTGCTTTTGTATTTCGAAAATTATTAAATGATGTTAGGAAGTCCACAATTTCCAATGGAAATATCCATCGCTTGATTTTTTTCTTGCAATAACTGGATAAAATCCAAAGAAACCATTTAGCCCATATTTTTCTTCTTATTTTTAAAACTGAAGTTTTCCATGTTGTATTTGATCTCATTATTTTTCTTCTGATTGTTATTTTCTATGTGAGCCACTTTGCCAGTGTCCTTAATGAATCCAGTTTAATTGATTTCAGACCATTTCTCCTATGTATGATTAAACTGTATTTTATTCTTATTCTCCCATGAATTTGCAATTCCTCCCTGCTTTGTGTCATGATAAAATATGATTGGCATTCTCTGTATTTCATCCTTCAGTTCATTCATGAAATCATTCAACAGATATGGCACGTGGGATGCCCTGAAGTGAAGAAAAATGGACAATAAGATGCAGACACTCTGGAACAGAATTTGTCAGCAAGATATAAAATGAGAAAGCAAGAAAATTGGTCTGATTTCTGAAGCATTTGCCTGAAACCCTAGGCAAGATTAATTATGGATATAACAGGAGAATCATGTTGATTTTTTCTTGCTTATAATCCATTCAGTTTTATTAAAAGTTAAATCCCTTGGAGAAGTTCTCATCAGAATCTGGATCCAAACTTCATATTGGGTTGATAACAGAAGTTCACATATGTTAATTTGATCTAATAAAGTTAAGACAGATTAAAACAGTGTTAACAATAAAGGGGAAAAAAAATGCATATAGAACTTCTGCTACCTGGGTGTAAGTGAAAAACTATTTGAGTCTGTCACATATCAATACACTTACCAATTTAAAAAAATAAAATAAAAGTGAAATGAAATGAAGTAAAATAAAACAAATAAAATAAAAAAAAAATAAAATCCACAGAACTTAAATAAGTCACCAAATACGTTGATCATTTTTCTCTATATAGATATGGTTTTGAGATAAGCCATCATATGCAGCAAAATGTTAATATTCTTGAAATACCATCACGTTGTTCAGTGATTGTTATGGTGACAGAAAATCAATCTGTCATAAATACTGAACAGTTAAAAGAGAATAAAAAGGATTTTTTCTTTTTGAGTTCATAACTAACATGGTGGAATAAACACAAGTACCTCACAGAATTATTTTTTTCCATTAAATTCTTCTTTATCAAGTCATAAACTCTTAGGGAATAGTACTGTGGTATTTAGTAATAGTTGCCTACAAGACTTAAGTTTCACCTAACAGTGCAGTCTGGATCTAGCACAGTCACCACACTTTTGTTAATGACAAGTTTAGATGTGTGTTGTTAGATACAAGCATGTATATAGTAGGGGAAAATAGTTAATCCAAAGCCAAGGAAACATATTTACTTGTTTGGTACTAGACTTAACATTCAGCAAAGTATTAAATTGTGTGGATTATGCTGTAAATATTGGACAAGGGAAAGCAGACAACAGTGTGTTGTTTGTTCCCCAGGACTGCTGAAGAAGAGCTCCTCCTTTAGGAGCATGCTGCTATTTAATCCCATTCCTAAATTATTCAGCTATTCTTTTTTCTAGCTATAACCAGAAGATTGAAATTACATCTAGAAATCAGGTTTTTTCATTTAAATTCTCTGAAGCCAGGCAATATTGTGGTTGACTGTCACTAGTAAAAGTCTTAATGAATCCTAATCTAGTAAGAGGTGGAAAAGCCAGTCAGAGGATGTCTGCATAATCTTTACAGTAGTTCCTCCTACACACTGTCACAGCCCAAGATTCACCAGATCCAGCTGCAGAGCCTTTTCTTAGAATATATTGAGCTGGTGCAAGGTCATGACTGTCTTAGTTTGAGTTTGCCTTGGTTTTGACACATTTCAAATACTCATGCAAAATTTCTGGAAGTTTAAATAGAAACACATCAAAGTTTCGACATAAAATTGCTGGATTCATCATTTACCATAAAGATGAATGAAGACTCACTCTGAGTGTTTTAAAGCACAGGGAAAGAAAGCACTGGAGTCTGCCACAAAATCTATCATGATGGGCACTGGTGCACGAAGAATTTGTCTTGCACTGACAATAGCTCTGAATGACAATGAACGTAACAAACAGGGCCAATCAGGCAGTATTGTCAGGCCTGCAGCCCCAGTGGCCCCTCAGGTATGGACTAATGACAGTCTGATGTTTATGGCTCATGCTTCAGTGCTGTGTATATAATCCAGCTGCTTTCCGTGTAAGAGCTCTGTAGCAACAGCAGTTTGAGCCTCCAAGTGCTCCTGCCTGGATTGTGGATTTGTTTGAGGAGTACTAGAGATGAGAACATAAGTTGAGCTTGGTGAGATCAAGGGTCACCTTGGCCCAGCAGCTCATCTCAAAGAGAGACCAGCCATGGCAGCCTGGGGAACACTGCAGTTTCCCTGTATCCTGTCTGGGAAGGAGAATTACCTCCATTCCTTACAGGACCCATATTAATGGCCTTTCACTTCTTGATTCATTCTTATGAAAACTTCCCTTAATTTCTTCAGCTTTGAATAGCCTGTGGCAACTGATAGAAACTTTTGTGGACCTAGGTGTTTACATGAGAGTAATCTTTCACACCAAAACTTTCCAAATAAGGAGAATGATTTAATTCACATATATTTAATTTTTCAAAACACACTTAGAGGATTAGCTAGCATGTCCTGTTTCAAAGCAATTGAACCTTTTTTTGGGCCTAGTGCTCAAAACATGCATAACATGCATTTCTGCTGCATTGGCTGCATTTCCTTATTTTATATACTGAGCTAATTTAATTTACATAGGGCAATATGCTGTCTCCCTATGTGTTAATATCTGGGTGACATCCTTATAGAAACACAAAGTTAAGCATCAAGTGCTATCAGGGGATTGATTCTCTCAGTAGGATTTGAATACTGACTGTATAATAAACTGCTAGCTATTCCAGTATGTACATTGTCATAGACAAGGTCATGTATAACTGGCACCAAATCATTCTAGTTTTATGAATCTTGATCAGATTGAACTGTGTTTTAAAGCTGACCAGAGTACTTTAAGTTTCTGAGTTTACCTGTACATTTAAACGGAGCAGAGTGACTTTATCATGGCCTGAAATTTAAGAGATTTTTATACCTTTCTTCTTCTCCCTCAGAAAATCCCCACAGAGACACTGGGTGATATTTTGCAGTGATTCAATAAATAAGTCTCATGTGGTTTTATTCTTTCTTTACTGCAAGCCTGGATCATGAATTCAGGTCTTTCGAAAATTGTCTTTTAATATACAATTCTGAGATAAATAGGAGTCATGACTCTGCTTTTGTTCTGTTTGAATGCTCAGATATCCCATATAGCTTTGTAGAGAAGTCATTAGCTGGTTAAATGTCTTTGCATGCTGGAAATACAGGTAATTATTAGTGCAGCATCCAAAATCCAATTGAATTTATGCATGATTTCAAAATTTCTGCTGTGTAGTGTATAATTATCACTTCCATAACAAAAAGGAAAAGAAGATAAGCTGAGCAAGCAGCAAGTAAGGAAGCAGCAAATGAAGTAGCAAGTAAAGCAGCAAGTAAGAAGTGGGTAATAGGTTGTATATCTAAACAGTCTGCGCACCCAAACCACCTCATACTGTCTTCATCTTGTGAAGTAGAAGTAATAAAGAATGAAATATTACAAGATTGACAAGCAGTTTAGAAGCCATATCTGAATAACTCATCAGGCAAGATTAACAAAAAGATTCAGAACATGACAATTTTGAAATCCTGTTGTGTTTTTCACTATTGGGCCTCTGTATGCATATATGTATATTATATATAGATAAAAATAAATAAATAAATGTTATTAAAGTAAGTCACAGAAAAGATAACTGAGGACATACCGAGATTTCTTTTTTTACAAGTGAATTTTCAGTCTTAAATTTTGAAAGGGAAACATATTCCTCCAACTCTAAGGGATGCAATCAGCATGTCTAATTTTAATTTTACAGGAAAATTCTTGATCATATTTAATATCTCATTAATTTATAGCCCAGGATCTTTCCTGGAATGACCCTTTTTGAAATTACTTTTGAAATATAGGTTACACATACAGAAGAATGTTAACACAAAAGAATGCTGAAGACAACCATTAGTCAATCTGTAAAGCATTTTGAGTCCCAGAAGAAAGGCTTATGTGATCAATTTTGCTTTATTTCATTTAAAATTGTTTGGGCAGCTGGACTGTCAAATATTATGCTTATCTCTGTGTAAACAGATAAGTTAACACACAGCACAATGAGATTCACAACCTTATTGAATGAGATTTTCTAATTAAATGCCAACGTGTATTATAATCTGCAAGTTTGCTTTTTTTTTTACTTTTATATATTTGAGGTTTGCATCTATATTCTATAATGTCAAAATACTAATCACATACCTCTAAGTTTGCTAAAAGTGCTATGAATTTAAAGTCCTATTGAAATAAAAGGCATCTCAAGAAAGTGAACTGTATTCCATGCAAATTACTAAAAAAAAAAACACAAAACAAAACATTTTAGAGGCATCTGAAATTATCATAAGTGGTTACATACATGATAGTTATACTCTATAGAGTAGTTTGATCCTAAGTGATCCATTCCCTCTATCTCTAGAGCATGTGCTTCTGGAAAGAAAAATGAGGATTGCATCATATGAAAACAAACCTGCCCCATGTGGACATTGGACCTCTTATTTTGTTTCTCCTTAAAAATCAGTAAAAACATACAATAAGTAACTGAGAAAAATTAAAAGGGAAGGAGAAATCTAGAACATGTCAAACTGGGGTTCAAGGCAAGTATCTTCTTTCTTATATTTAAAATCTACTTCTATATGCATCTCCATCTGTCTAACTGTCCACAAAAGCATGGAGTAATCAGAAATTTTCAAGCAGGAAGCTTGAAAAAGAAGCACAGCAAAGGAATTTACATTTATAGCAGATTTATATTTGTGATATCAAATTCAGACAACACAGATGGCTCTGTCCATTTAATTTAACAATGCAGTTTTTTCACTGTAGTTTCCCCTAGACTTAGAACAAGAAGCAATTGCATTTTTCAGTGGGGGAACAAATTACCCTCAATATAAACTGTCTTGAAATTAGTGTGAGGAAATCATGACTGGTGGAGGTGGCTCCAAACTTAGGACTGTGCTGCTCTACCTTGCACAGCACTGATTTATTTTACCAATTAATGTTGAGACTTTGGCTACTAGGATGATACTGTCCTCAGTTAACCTGTCTTGTTCACACAAAGGACCTGGAGCCAGGTGTTCAATAGACAGCATAGCAGTGCACTGTAGTAGCCACTCTGCCGTTTGTTTTCCTTGGTGAATGAAACTTGTTTGAACATCAACAGCATTGTAGGAAAAAGATAATGGAAGGCAAGTGCATTATTAAAAACTGTGTGAAGACAGTTCCATTTTCCTAACATTTAATTTTTATAAGTCTCCACCTTTACCTCCAAAGGTTCACATTCTCACTTTCAGATGTTTCTGTTCTCATTTGAGGGGCACATATTTAAAAAAAAGCCCGAAAATTCCAAGTGATATAACTGCCTTGCAACAGAATATGAAGGACCTCATCCAACTGTAATATGGGCTTCAAATGTGAATTTTCATGGAGGTGCTGAAACAGCTCATTTTCAGTGATTGCAGGACAGTGTGAACTTGTACATGTCTCACAGGGAAAATTGTCTCTAATATCACTCCTCCTGTTTTCAAGATCACACATTTCAGCACAATTCAGTTACTTCACCACAATTAATTCTCCTCACTCAGGGGTTTATGTGTTCATGAGCACTTCAGAGTCCTCAGCACTGAAAGCCAAGGCACCCATACCAAAGATTGAAGAGGAGGGAGCTTTAAATGACACTATACAGCCCAGATCTATCATAAAGCTTTCACAGTCTCCAGGCCATTAATTTGGTGTGGACAAGAGGGATATTAATATACTATACTTGCTCCTTTTAACTATAAAACCATTAGCTGAGTCGCGGTGTCTTAACAAGCTAATAAAAATAAAATATTTAGAATCTGTCAGTAAAAGACAAGGTCAGATGCATGCATCTTCTTTTCTTTCAAGTATTTTCCAGAAGATTATGATATCGAATAAACTCTTAATCTTTCACACATTTCCACACAAGCATCTTCTGAGTTCAGCTATCCAGTGTCAAAACCATGTTGCATTTGTACTATATATTTTGTCTGCCAGATTAGGGTAATTTCAAAGGAGAAAACATTTCTACACTTGCTGCTAAATATTTGTGTGTTATTTGTCTTCAATAGTGCAAGTTTGCCCCGTTTTTGGAGATATTGGCAATGACTAAGATTGTAAAGAAAACTCAAGTAGTAAAGAACATTCTCAGGACAAGAAATATTACTGACGAAGAAAAGAAAAATCTTTGTTTTAATATAAAAACAGAGAATTGCTTGATAACATTTAAAAGCAGTGACTTGAGTCAAAACTCAGGCAGGAAACCTCCCCATGCCTTGATTCTCAGACCTCTGCAGAACTGAGAAAGATTCAGAGGTAGCCCTTACAGAAGTTAAGCTAAACAGGAGAGTTATAAATTCCCAAGTTCCCACATTAGTCATTACGGATTCAGTGGTACAGCCCCATGGAAAGTCCAGTACAGACCTGGATGAATTGCAATTCATATATTTAATTATGCAAACACTATTAACATGAATTGAGTATCTTTCTCACTAATCAATCTTGCATAATCAGGTTGGTTTATATTCTTTATTTTTACTTTTTTCACAAATACAGTATGAAGACAAATTTTAGGCTGTGATTTGTTCTTAAAGCAGCTACAGTGGCTGTTCATAATGGAAGACCGATTATTAGCTACCTAAATGGCATGGCATTTTTTCTGCTTCCAGTGTGGAGGACTGAATAATAATAACTGGAGGCAAATTCTTGTTTAGGACCAGGTAATTTCCGTACAAGCCTGCTTACTGGTACAACGAGTATTTTGTGGTAGTAATAAAATGAGTGTTTTGTAGCTTAACTACTAGTGCACCTCACAAGGTTATTCATGTCAGTACTTACAGCCTGCTTGTTCGCAGTAAGCTTCCCCGCGACTGTAGCACTGCTGCAAAAGAAGCTGTAATCACTGGAGAAGCAACTTTGTAGCTTACTGGCTAAATATTTGCTCTTGCTGGGCAAACAGTGCTGCATCATTCACGCAAGAGAAGCTGGGAGGAAAGAGCAGATTTCCTTTCAGGAAAGCAGGCAGAGGACCCTGCCATCCCTTCCCCAGCTCCAGAACAGGGGCTGCTGCTGTGTTGGTTGTGCACAAGGCTTGGCACAACAGTGGTGACAGCGTCTTGGAAATTACCTCAAACAGCATTCCCCGCTCCTCCCCAGCCAGGCACAGCTTGTGGATTTGCCAGACTGGCATCCAGGACTCCTGGAAGAATTTCTAACACCAGACACAGTGTCATGGAGCTGAAGGGCCATAAACACACTTAGAACCCAGTCAGTCTGTGTAAGCCCTTTATATACCATTTCTGCAATTTTTCAGTGGTGTCATGGCACTTAGACACTTCACTGGCACTCACAGCCTCTCCCCACCTTCACAGAAACCAGGACTCCATTTCAGCCCTCCAGGACCATCAGCTCCTTCCCCAGTGATGCAGCAGCATGGGTGATCTTGACCTCCCCACAGCTCTGCCTTGACTGGTCATGGGCCCCACTGAGGCAGGGCCATCTGCCATCACATGTCCTGGTCCATCCCAGACTTCAGAGAGGGGTACGGCACTGAAGATGCTTGTGGTGCTCCCTGGCTGCCCTGCTCCTGGCTGGGCAGTGGGACAGGTCTGGGCTTCATCACTGTGGTCCCAGGGACCCACCATAGTACTATGACAGGCGGGCATATCAATGATGTGAATTCACTTGCTTGTTGTAAGGCCAAAAATAAAAGTCATCTGGAACAGAGCTCAGCTTTTGCTAGTACTCAGTCCCATACTTAAACAATAATTTTCAAGGTCAATCTTGGCAGGAAAAAAAGAAGAGAATAGAAATCAAAGAAGCAGGAACAAACTAATACGCACACAAGTGATATGGGCGCTGGGAAACAAAAATGTTCAGTCCCAAATTAAACTAGTGCCATGGCACCAAAGTCGGTGACTGCCAGCAGTAAAGGGAGCGATGATCCCCTTTCCTTTCCACTTCCTTCTTATTATACCATCTGTGGGCTGCTCACAGCCATCCACATTTGAAAGAACAAGTGGTCTGAAATAGTTCAGAAGCATGTAACCAGAATATAAATTTCGTGCTTCAAGTGAGCAGGTGTTTCTCTGCGTCTCTTTTGCCTTCCCCTCCCCTCTGTGGATAGCAATTCAGTGGGAAAATAACCAAGTCTTCCTTTCACAGTCCCCCTTAGGAACAGAAAATGGAAGCATTTCTAACCTCTGTCTGAGACAGATGTGGAGAGTAGAACACTGTCTCTGGAAATGGGAATGAAGCAAATACTTTGTACCCACATGCATGACAAACAACCACAACACTCATCTGAGACTCAACCTGATTTTGCGATAGCTTGTCAGTGACCTGTAGGTGAATGGAGGAAGAACAGTTGCATTCTTTCTTATAACATATTGAACCTACAGAAAGTCCACTCTCACATTACGCTTTTCTGAACAAAGCCCATCATTAAGGCAGTAGCTAAAAAATAGTATGAGAACAAGAAACACTCCTCACAAATAAATGCTGAAACTGGTTGCTCCCACACTTGAGATGGCAGCTTCTGTCAATGACTAATACATATATATATTCTAAGGACACTTATAAAATATGACAGCTGTCCTTGTCCTGACATTTAGAAGCAGATGCTTAAACAGCCCACAACAGGGAAACTTCCAGTGCTCTGTGAATCATTTATTCTTCAGGAAGCTCTGTATGATAAAGACCCTTCAGGATCACTATATTTCATTACCACAGAAACTTCTACAAAAGAGTTATTAGGAACTCAATACCTTATTCTTAATACTTTACCTATATCAGACCACTGTCTTTTGTAGGAAGCAACACAAATAAGGTCCCTTTCCATCTTTTTCCTTCTGCTATTTACAGTTATTAACACTCAGACAATGATACGTCATGTTTAGCCCACTGTATAATCATATGAAGGGGATGTTGTTTCATTGCAGATACTCTTACGTTGTTTTCCAGAGCTGTTAAGAAAAAGCCTGCTAGAACCAAAGAAATACAACCCAGGCTCATGTGGAGTTGTGCCTCACCACATTGAAAAACATGCTGATACAATTTTCCGAGAAAGATCTCCTTATGCAGTGGTCTATTCCAAAAGCCAGTTTTACTCAGCCCTGTAAATCTACTTCATACTCACCTATAATAGGAAACTACGGCTCATTTTCAGTTTTGCTTGCCTCAATTTAATTTTCTTTTTGACAAAGATAATGAACAAAAGTCATTAATAAAAGAAGATAGAATTGAAAAGGAAGATACCGCAGCAGATCAAGCCATGTCACATCATGTCGCTGAAAGTAGCTTGATCCTGATTTCATGGGAGACACTATTTTGGGAGACAAAAGTGCCCCAAGACCAATATAAATTCCATTAAAAACATGCCAGAGCTTTGAGCACAGAAACTTGCAAAGTATGAGTTTACCATTTTTTAACTAGTTACTTGTGCATCTGACTAGAAATGTGCAGTTTTGGATCTCCCCTATCTCCTAAGCCCACCCCAGTCTGGGCCATCTTTTGTGAGATAAGTACATTTGGGATATAAACATGCCAAGAGATTAGATGAACAAATAAACTGAAAATGAATCAAACACAGTAACTGACAGATTTCTTTGCTTTACATTAATGGGCAATGGAAAAACACAAGAAGGGTGGAGAGCACAGTTTCAGAGTTTTGTGTTCTCTAAAACTCTGATATGAGGGAGAGGGACAAGCTGTGATCATTCTGGAAGCTGAAAAATCCTTACCTGTTTTCACTTATTCAATCTCATGCTTTCAGAGTGTCCGTCTATAGAAATGGAGTTAATAAGAAAATGTGATCCTTGGAAAGGCATACTCTGTTATGGAAACTGGTGTGCTTCCTTTCAGAAATATTCTTATTTCATGGTTACAATGCCTTTGTTGTTCATGATATGCTGTCTTGCTGTATAATTTTTCATTAACATCCCCGGTATTCCTGTAAAAGAGTCAGGCGAGGGTTGTAAATACTATTATCCAGAAGGAAATTAAGACCAAAGAGTAAAATAATTTGTTCTCTGCTTCATACTGACTTAGTGCCAAAGCCACGATTTAGAACTCAGAGTCTTATAACATCAGGATCCTTTCTTCACTCCCATTGCTTCCCAGTGCCTCTCCTGAAGATAGGAGAAATATAGCAACAAGCATGCCCAAGAAATATTTTTCTTTCAGGTCCTTGCATCTTAACTACCTTCTAACATGTAAAAAACACAAACACTCTTTGAAGACAATACACCTGCCAGTTATGAAAGGAATTTGAGTGGTCTAATCACAAAATTCGCAGTTATTTGATTATTTCTCTGAAACCAATGAGGAATGCTTTGATTAACCGTGTTTGAGGATAGATCAAAAATGGCTAAGAGATTTCTGACAGAATTATCCAATTCAATTATGTGATAGACAGGGCTAAAACTGAACCAATGTCACACCTAAAGAGAATTATTCTGACTTAACTGAAAAATGAACTTGGAATGAAAATTAAGAATTATGGTGCTATAATAAGTGTTAAATGATGCTTAATTAGTGCCCATTTAATGATATTATACAGCAAATAGCATGACTCTGTACATGCATTGTAATAATCATTATATGACTTGGCAGACGTACAGATTAACAGACTTTTCAGTATGCTATGTTCCTGTCTAGCATATCAGTAAAAAAAGAAGAGAGTTATGAAGAAGGACGGTGTAAAACAGTGAGACGGTAGATGAGGGGAACTGCTGTGTGTTTCTGGTGGGAAAGCTGGAGCATGACGTGCAGGAGGCCCTTCCAGATTCAGGTCAGCTTCCCCACAGCTGCCGAGAAACACGTCATGTAACTGAGACTGCAAAGAAGCAGACACAAGAATTGTTTTGGGTGTTCTTTTTCAGTTCGGATTCCTTTAATACATTCTTTTTGTTTTTACAGTGGTAGATCCATAGCATTTAATAGTGCAATCCCATTGATTGCATTGTACTTTTGCCTTGGCCTAAATGATCATTCCTTGTCCTTTATTTAGCATTTCTTTTTTTTTTTTCCTATGTAGGAGGTATGTGGCTGGGTATTCATCTTAGCATATCTTCTATGCTGCTCAGGTGCTAGTACTGCTCTCATCAACAGACTACTTGAACTTCTTCCAGAAGTGCACCCTGCCCTTCTTCTGAGTCATTCAATAGTCATTAATGTTTAATGGCTAGAGGAATGGGTGAAAGATAAAAGACAGAGAAGCATGCACAGCAGATTTTGTTCTGCAGAGAAACCTGGTGACTCTTACTGTGTCTCTGGGATTTTTTCACAGTGAAACAAGGAAGCCCTCTAAATCCTACTTAGTGCCAGCGATGATGACTTAGGATAAAGCAAAACAAAACTGAAAAATTGCATAAAATCCCCTAATGGTATTTTCTCCCAAACATATAATTATTTAAGCACTAAGTTTTCTCTAAAGGTTGAACTTATGATGAGTTCCTTTTCAACACAATGATACAGTACAACAGCCCAATTTTTAAGCAGATATATTTTATTAGGTTTTCCCTAGCATGGCCAGAATAGCATCCCTTCAGGACTTTCATACTGACTTTCAGGTTACCTTTGCCTGCTAGGGAAACCTTTAAAATTTAAAGGAGAAAAATCATTTGTATGTTCTGCAAGCTGAGGAAAGAAATCCTACTTAGTGTGATTTGCTATAATGATAAATTTATCAGAAGCTGTTAATTTTATCTGCTGCAGAACTGCTCTTTGATGGCATTAATCTGCAGTAATGATTACAGGAAAGTAATTCAAAGCTGTTCAAAGGAAAAGGTGACATGATGCTTTCCATCTCTTTTCTGAATGCTGTCTCAGATTCCTCAATAAATAGCAGATATAGAGAGAAAAAGATGATCCATATGCAGCTGAATATTTTGGGAATCTGGAAACATGTAGCGAGAAGAGCAATACTTAGACATATGCAATAAAATGTGTTGCATGTTCCAGGTAGACCTTTTACAGTGAAAGGTACCGAAGTCAAAAGTTTTGGGGAGGTTCAATATATGTTTTCTATGAACTGTCAGTTGATGACCCACAAATTAACAGTAAATTAATGCTTCACAATACTTCAGGTGAAGTGGATTCATGGTGCCTTTTTGCATGCTTTTTTTTTTAATAAGAAGAGATTCTGGTTATAAGAGACCTCTGAAGCTCATCTAGTCATATCTTTGAACAGGATTTCTGTAAAGAGACCAAGTCGCATAGGTTTTGCCTAGCTGCATATGAAAACACTCATGGATGGAGTCTGCGACTTTCCTGGTGACCTGGACCAAAACTGTACTTCGTGCCTGCAATAATGCTTTTCCTTCAATCCAGAGTCTTCCAAGCTGCAACCTGTGGTCACTGACTTTTGCTTTACCATTTCTCCTTGTTTTAACAAATGACTTCTCAAGTTGTTAGGAATGAATTCAATATTGCTCCCTGCCTCTCACCTCCACATTGTTGAGGATGACTCCTAAAAGCCAGAAAAAAAAGTCAAAAAGCCAGCTGTTATGTCTGCACAGGTATTTCGGAAGTATTGAAGGTCTGCCCTGAGACTTTGCAGTGCCCTGTCGGCACCCACACCACCAGTCCTTAAAACTTCTAGGAGGACCTGCTCACTCCTAGTGATACCACGATCCCACAGGCCACCCAAATCATCACCCAGGAAGGTTTTCTGGTCCTTGGCTAACAGCTCATATTTCTTGTGTCTCCGGCTCTGCAGGTCAGGCCTGTGGCTGCATGGAAAGCTGAAGGGTAGAAAATGGTTGTAGTTACCCACAGCAAGTCCTCAGTCTGCTCTGCTTATCTATGGGGCTTGGGAGGATGTGAAGTTGAAATGAAGGGTCTAGCCCCTGTTGAGAATACAGATCATCAAGTGAAGGAAATCTGATTCTTCTTTTAATGTAGTTCATCCCAACACTCCTAATCCATGTTGAGAGTTTATGGTACTTGGAGAACAATGTGTCTGCTTTCCTACAGAGCTACCTATGAGCATGACAGAAAACTGTAGAAAGAAAGAAAGAAAGGAGGAAGAAAAAGAAAGAGAATGCATGTCTTGACTAGAGCCAGTGTTTAAAATATAGACCAACTACAATCACACCATCACTGTTTGACAGAGGACATTTCTTCACAGAGCTGAAACCACTAATAATGCCTAGCTTTTATACAGTATTTCTCATCGTAAGACCTCAAAGTGTCATTGATAGCAGCTATTACAGTTCAGCCACAGGCATCTTGATGGCACATCTCTGACTCCATACTATCTTGGCCTAGGAGAAGTGCTGAGGCACTATACAGATCTACATGCAGCTGCTACTCACATCCCTGGCAAATCGCACTCCAAGACACCGAAGGAAACTAAAGAAGAAAATGGTGTCAAAATGTCATCAGGCCCACATCACTGCAGGTTTTATCACACTGCAGGCACATCAGGTCCGGAGACCTCCCTTCCTCTGGGTCAGAATCAATGATAACATTATGCTGATTCTGAGAGCGCACCATACTATAAAGGAGAAGCAAGCTGCAATGTCTTGATAATTAGCAGTAGATCCATGTAGCCCCAAAAGTTTGATGTGACTGAAGTACATGCAGGGGCAAATGAGAAGCTGAATATGAAAACCAGCAGGAGAGATTTTTTGATGAGTCAAGCCCACAGGATTGGCATGGAAAGAAAGAACAGTATTTTCTTTCCCTCAGTTTTTGATTTTTCTGTGCAGTTGGGTAGGTGATGCTTTTGCATCTAATGAACGAGGAAAAATTTTAATGAACTCAGAGGTAGGCATAGCCCAAAGTTCAGGCTCAAGAAAGTGTAGAGCAGAGATGCAAGGAGTCCTTATATTTATTTACCGCAATTTTACAGACACGTGTTCATGCTGACAGAATGCATTTCTTCCCTGCTTTGAAGATATAGGCCAGATCATAACAGGTCTTTCTCTACTTTCTCTTAGTGACCAGAAAAGCCAGGAAAAAAGCTTCTAGGAATATCCAAGATCAAGAGACACCAAGATCACAACCTTACTATGGTAGCACAAGGCATGGGCTGCATTACTGAAACATGACTATTCGTATTGCATAACTGCCCATATACTCCCTGTAAGCTCTCTGCTGCCAGTCCTCCAGGCAGCACCAAGGAGCCATTCAGGAAGTTGCATGTGGCAGGAGCATTCCCAGTGGGCCGCATGATTAAGTCTCCTGAGCATTAAGAGAAGATAGTTTAGCTTCTGCAGATGGGAGCTATGCCAGGCCATATACCCTATGAGGCAGAGAACAGCCCTATTTTATCAGCAACAAACATAGCCTGAAAGCCTGAAATGACCATATTAAACAGGTGACCCATCTCTCAGAAGAGGCAAATGAATATCAGTAACATTAGAAAGAATAAAATCGGCGTATGTACATGTTTTCCCTGGGGTTTTATACTCCCAGCGGGAAAGAAATAAAGGGATTAATTGCTGGCCAGCTTGCAGGTCTACCTCCCTACTAGTGACTGAAATATCTGAAAACAAAAAGCTATGCTTGAGTTACAGGCACAGCAAGGTATAACTGTACTTGAAACTTGATGACTGGATGTTGTTATAAAACCAAGTGGACTTAGTAACTTGGAGTAGAAATTAGTTTTAACAGCAAAAGAATCATGAAGCAGGCTCCCAGAATCAGGGACTCTGCCACAGTCTCATTCACTGTTGTGGCAGAGTTCACATTCCTCACTTGCCCATTCATAGACATACTTCTGCTTTTGTTCATACAGAAATGATAAGAAAGCGCCAGAGTAATTTCTTTCCTAGAGAATCATGAAAAAAGAGAGAAGCCAGTACACAATACTGATGAAACTTCAGGAATGCAGGAGGCTTGCGTATTTGTTTTACTAATAATAATAAATATACACGTAACACTTGATGCTTAATACTTGCTCTTGTGAGACCTCACTTGGAGTACAGTTCTGGTGTCTTCAACATAAAAAGGACATGGAATTGTTGGAACAAGTGCAGAGGAGGGCCACGAGGATGATCAGGGGACTGGAGCACCTCCAGTATGAAGACAGGCTGAGAAAGTTGGGGCTGTTCAGCCTGGAGAAGAGAAGGCTGCGTGGAGACCTCATAGCAGCCTTCCAGGATCTGAACGGGGCCTATAGGGGTTCTGGGGAAGGACTCTTTGTTAGGGACTGTAGTGATAGGACAAGGGGTAACGGGTTCAAACTTAAACAGGGGAAGTTTAGATTGGATATAAGGATACTTTCCTGTGAGAGTGGTGAGGCACTGGAATGGGTTGCCCAGGGAAGTTGTGAATGGCAGTGTTCAAGGCCAAGTTGGACAGAGCCTTGGGTGACATGGTTTAGTGTGAGGTGTCTGTGCCTATGGCAGGGGGGTTGGAACTAGATGATCTTAAGGTCTTTTCCAACCCTAACTATTCTATGATTCTATGATTCTATGCTAACAAAGGGTGCAAAAATGGGGTTATATCTGTTCTGTTCAATATTTACCTCTTTTGTCTGAGATTTATAACACAGGACACAAGATTTCCCCAAGCAACTCTTCCACTGAGATCATATATTTTGGATGAACAAAAGAAGTGTTTTTCTGGAGAAGACATCCTATCTTGATTTAAGGGTACTGACAAATGAGGTCATATTTCTCACTTAACCTTAACTTAAGCTAAACACAGAGAACTTCCTGAGCTTCTAGCTGGAAGACATATCTTCCAGGAACAGAAACTGATTGTAAATATCCTCCTGTGTTGTATTTCTACATGCTTCTGTTTACTAACTTATTTTTTCAAGTGTAGACTCCATAGAGCACACAGTATACCACAGACTACAATGGTCTCGCTATTACAATAATTGCAACTTTTCCACTTCTGCTTGCAGTCCCATGTTTGAGCACCCACAGGCACCTTTTCTGCTCTGAGTCACCATGAAGCCATGTTCAGCTACAACCTCCCACAACCACCAGGTTCTTTTCTAACTCATCCTTTCCAAAACACTGTATCGTACCCTATAAGTAATTGATTACAAATCTATACTGGATCTAGTATAGGTAAATCAGGATTTAGTATCCTAAAGTAAGGCATCTGGAATCAAGTTGCAATACATATTAATTTTGTCTCATTATTACTACTCAGCTGTTATTGTTTATATTTGAATCACACATTTCTTTGGTTTACTCTTGTGCAATAATAGAGTTTCTTATCTGCATTAATGGCTGCTCTGCTGGATATCTTCACACTACATCAGCTTTTCTTCAATTTACTTTCACACATAAAATCAGGACTAAGCCAGACAAACATTCATGTGTTTACTCAAGACACCGTTAGACATTCTGCAGTTTAGTGGGAAAGAAAAGATAATGTTTTCTTTTGTATTTTCTGTGTTATTTAAGAGTGGGCCCTTTTAAAGAACACAAAAAAGCCACAACGAAAAAGTGACAGAACAAGATATTTAGAAATACTGATCTATGCCAACATGTTGTCAATGAATGAGCAATATTAGTGCTTTGTTAAAAAACCATTGATTCTGTGGAAAAACACAGGTTACCTGGAAGTTCGGCTCCTCTCAGCTACTTTTATTAGTCTTGAAAATAATTAAGAAGTAAAAATTGAACCCATTTTTCATCCAAGTGTTTGTAGCTGGGGCATCCAGCAAAATTATCATCAAAATAAATCTGAGTTGTCAAGAAAAAAAGATATGGACTGAGAGTAAGAAGGGGCAGAATCACAAAAGCAAGTGATTGCTTCAATAGTCCCACCATATTGTTGTCACATTTATATGTTCATTGGGTAACCAAACCAAAATTAAAAACTATTCACGACTATCTCCACCTATTTTTATTCTGCTTTGCAGTTTCAGAAAGTAGGGGAAAATACAAATTTCAAATCTGCATAGAATATTAGGCAGTGAAAAGTACATTTATTTTTTGAAGAAAAAGATTTATTCCAGATAAAATAAATTTGTACTGGAATAAGAGAAAGTAAAATGGATGACCTGTAAAGCATATGCATCATAATATCTGGAAAAAGGATGTATTGTGAAAAGATTACTGAGATTACAAAGTTTGGCTTAGCACTGGAAACAATGGAAATCTTGTCTGTTTTAAAACCTCTAGAAATGAAAATTTCAGTAAAACTGGAGTGAGTTACTCAAGATTTTAAAATTTCAAGAGTGCTTGTCTTCAGGTTTCTAAGTAGTGCATGTGGTAAGGAATTTAAAAAATATAGAAGGAACAATAATTTTAAAAGGAGAATTTTTTATTGTTTTGGTATTTATTTATTTTTTTAAGATTGTTAATTTATGTTAAATAAATCCAGTTTCATAAATAGTTTTATTTTCTTCAGAATCTGCCCAACCTTTGGATTTCCTAGATTGAAAATTTTTCTTCCACTTTTGGAAAAGTTATAAAGGAAGATTATCAACCTAATCTTCATTCTTACCTTTTCTTTAAGGTAAACTTAAAATTTATAGTCATTTTACAAAATTATACAGAGGTTGGAAAGAGAAACTCTTATTTACATTCAGTAACAAAAGAAAGATTAAAAAGAAAAGGGCATGGGCAAGCACAGGGAAAGTGCTGTCAATTTTTCTGTATTATTGTAAAAGGAAAACTGCTTGTCTTGCAGCCTGGGTGTAAAAGGATATTTTGACAATTTTAAAATTATCTATTCATCAGCTCTAGCAATTAGCTTTTGCTTTGCTTTTATGTATGCTATTACTAAGGTTTTATACACTTTCATTGATGGCTTATTATCTTCCAGGTCTTCTGCTTCATACAAATGTTGTTCCAATCTAGGTTTAATAATTAATCGGTAGTGTACAGTTGTTGCTGGTCACATTGCAAATTTTCCAAATTTTGGATTGGTGACAATCACAAGTATAAAAAAATACTAATAAAAAATTAAAGTGTAATTACAAGTACAATGTATATAATAGAATTATCTTTATATGTGGTGACAACAAATAATGAGATGATAAAAGAAGAGGAAGGACTGCTTTGGGTGACAAAGTGGTAGTCAAGAGTATGATGTGGTATGGGTAGCCAAAGGGAGAAAGTGAAAAAATAGTACAAATGACAGATGACATGAAGTATGGAAAGGAAATGAAACAAAGGACCAAATAGAAGGGGAAAAGAGAGTAATGGAAAGGAAAAGTGTTACAGGGATGATGACAGGAGAGCAAATGTACAGGGTATTGAGTTTGCCTTCAAGAATGTGGTTTAGAAATAAAAAAGAAATTAAACATTAAATTAAATGATTAACTAAGGAAGTAGAGTTGGCAACAGCTTCTATTTAAAAGGAAGGCAATCAGTTAAATTACCTTCTAAGTCAGCTACCTAGAGGAACAAAAAAGCAAGCAGCAATGAATTGATTCAGCAGATAAATAGCAGACAGCAGCATATCAGTGAAAGAGTTAGCTAAGTTATTTAATATGTCAGATATCAATGGGATAAGAGATGAGTCAGCAAATGGACAAATAAATAGATCAAGCAGTAGATTAGCAGTGAGACATAACGTAATTGGTGAGAATTAGCTGTCAGAAGCCAGGTTCCTGGAAGTAGTTTTGCAAACATGGTGGGTAATAGAAGCAGGACAGTCAGAAATGCACAACAGGGATGCTGCTACCCTAACCAGGTGCTTGGCAAGTGCTGCTTGGGTGCTGAGAGCAGAAAGGGAATGGGATAATAGTGGTGGGTATTTGGTTGTTCATACAGGTCTTCTGGTGAGATAGGGGGAAGGAAGGGGCAGCAAAAGTGCTCAACAGCAGAATAGCCCTGCATTTTGTCTCTCTTAGTTTGCATGCACCCAGCTGGATGCCTAAAGCTTGTTTTAAAGATATGTAACAATTCAGAGCACCCACACTGAGGTGAAAGGGTGATGGATGGGAAACAGATGAATCTTGCTTGCACAACCTTGGGTGCTTACAATACAATTTTCTTTGTATACTACCCATTTGTTAGGGTCATATCCTGTGATGTTTTATCAAGCAAAATGGAGAGTTATGATTCAAGCTGCACTTACTTTTTACCAGTCACTCCTTCCTTCCCATAGGCTTAACAGAGAGACACAGGTAATTTCTGAACTATTTGCAGCTTCCGTACTAGTGAATATATGCACAAAAAAATCATGAATCAGGATACCTCTTTTCTGCATGGGGAAACAGAGAGGAGAAGCAAAACTGACATTTACCAAGCAAAGATAAAATAAACAGAGATTTTCAGTAATTCCAGACACAGGTACTATGTATGCAAGCTTTTGAAAAGTTTATAATTAATTTGAATTTTTAAATAGTAAAAATTATTATTGAGGGGGTGAAAAGGCAATAATATAGTTTGACATACTGGACAACATGTACTGTTGTGTCCTTGCTTCTTTACCTCGGGCAAATGCAGAGGTTTGAGGGACAGGAGAACGGAAGGTTTTGTCAATACCTTTTTATTGGGAAATCAGAGAGACCTGATGCAGGACGATGTCAGCCTATTCCAAACAAAGACATGGAAACAAGAAGAAGTGTCTGGAGAGAATGAAAGAAGCTGGTTTTGCTAGCTTCTAAGAGATCCAATTTATGTATATATACAAACACATAAAGCTATTCTGCTCTGATTATATTCCGTCATCCATAAATAAGCCTACAGCCAATATTAGAATGAAATATCTAACAGATCCAGCAGTCCAGGTTCTCTGACATTTTAAACACATTCATTTTAAAGCCTTGAAAGTCTTTTCATCATGTCTTGGAAAAGGATGAGACACAGGGAAGCTTTGCATGTTCCTAGAAATTAGTGTCACACTTGTTACTTATTTGCTGTTTGGAAAGACTGAATCTTCAAAGGCCTCCCAGACTGGACATCAGAGCACTTTTTAATGGAAATGGCAAATGACAGATGCCAGTGCTTGTTTTGCATACTTACATACTTGTACATGTGCATGAGATCCTCTAGCTTTGCACACGCAGGTTGGTGCCTACTCAGAATTTACAGGTTTTGAAGAGAAAACTTTTGCCTTTTCAGTCTCATAAATTCATTGTCATAGCTTCAATATTCAAAAAGAAATTAAATGAATGAATTGATAAATAGAAGAATCTTCCATTGCTCCTACCTGTGAAAATTAATTTTCTTTAATTTAGAATTGTCTAGGACTAACACCGTTTTGTCTTGGAGCATTTTTCTACTCTTGTTTTAACTATGCCTTGTAGCCATTAGTTCCTCAAATTTTAGTTAGGCACTTTTAGAGTGAGGTAGTAGTCATGGTGTGGAAAGCTGTTACAAATTAGTTCAGTATTTTGCAAAAGATAAACATCAGGTCCACTTCTTTATATTTGCTAATGTCACCTCTTACTTTTTTAAAACCTGGAAGGAGGCAGGTAGTTCTCGTTTGCTTTGGAAATTTCCTGTTTTTTTAAGCTGCCTCCAGAACTGCCATTAGCAGACCCAAGAAGTCATTTGCTCAGGATGATGAAGTGTAAGGTTACTAGGCTTATGAGGATATTAAAATTTAGCATATGCTTTCTTTTATTTTCTTGTTAAGTTTTGAGTTTGTTGGGGGTTTTTTAAGTTCTGAAATTTTTAGAATTTCTTTATTCCACCTGCAGGGGGTAGGTATTTTCTCTTCCTTCAGAGAATCAAAAAGGACTGCAAGAATAACCATGGAGAAGAGGGTGCTGATCACTAACAATAGAAGTCCCTGATCAAATAAGGGCAGTAATTGAAGGAGGTGTTTTTGATGAGCTTCAGCAGCATTTGAAAAATTAAGTACAATAAGATTTAATATAGGGTAACAATAAAATAAACAGAAGAATGAAAACTACCATTAAATATAAAAATGTATACCTGTAAGATTTGAGGTTGGCTACAATTTGCAGAACAGAGCACAGTGAAGTAAGACAGTAAAGAGTTTTAGTAGAGCTATGAGAGAGTAGCAGTATAATTCATAAGCAGCTCAGGAGCATGACTTACACATTGTATTTCCATAAAGGAACAGATTTGTATTGTTTAAAGATGAAAAACAAAGCTTTCCAAAGTTATATTGGTAAATGTAGATATACCTTACACATTACATGTACAATGTTCCCAAAGATTAGAGAACCCCAAAGTACAGGAAAGAAACAAAGATGGAAAACCTGCTCCTAAATTTATTGCAGAAATAAACTCTAATAGGGTCACAATACATTAGTCTTCATCATGACTTCAATCACATGAAAACTGTATGCACTTACTAAAGCGTTCCTTGGATGTAAATTCTATGCTGTTGCAGCATGTTTACATTTTAGCTGGTTTTCACTTAGCTTCAGAAAACAAAAGAAAACTGGAGTTTTAAATTTATGTGTTCTTCTTCTATGGGGAAAAGTTCTTATCAGAAGATAGGAATTTATATGCACCTACCTATGTAACTTTTGAAAGATATGTCTATGCGTACAAACAAACACATTATTTAAGTCTTTAAATTTTCTGAATGCTTTCTCTCCGATTCCCCGACCCTGGTACTTCTTCTGTTGCACTAAGAAAGGATAATCCAAGAGTATGAGATATGGATATCCTAGAAAATCTTTTCTCCATCTCCAGCTCCCCTTGTGACTTTGGACAAGTTCACTGACCTTTCTGTCTTTGCCTGTGCTGCCTATATGAGTGGTCTAAACCTGTCCCCAAGACCAGACTTGCCTCCTGCTCACATTGCAGAAACAGGTACCTTAGAAGGATGTCTTAGCCCTCACATGGTCTGGATGGAAAAGATCATCTTGAAGCTGCCTCTGCCACCTGCACACATTTTCTCCTTCCAAAGCACATTGTGAACACATGAAGAGTGAAGAAGAGCCAGAGTCGCATGAAGAAAAATACAGAAAAAGGTAGAAAATAAGAGCTGGGACTACATGTGTTTATCTGCACTGAAGCCTTCTTCTGCTACAATGGAGGTAATATAATTTCTCCACCTGTCACTGCCCTGTGAGGAAGCCTTCTTGCAGTAGTGTGAGGAATTCAGTCACTTCAGCAGTAGTGACTTTGTCTGTGTACCTGAGCTAGATAATAGCTGTGTCCTAACTTTTCAAGCTTACTTGCATATAAAAGGAGTGTTGCTTTTTTCAGAATTTCAGATTTAAAGCTATTGTGCATGCACTTAGTTTCAACCACGTGAAAAAAAGCCTCTCAAAACACAAGGAAAGTTCCCAGTCTGAACAGGGACTACAGTTGAATGTGTTTCTAATGTTGATGCTCTGGAGAATATGTTGAAGGTAGTCAGAGGACCAGCTGTGGTTGCTGGTAAAGCAACTATCTCACCTTGCAGGGAGGTTCAATTTTTATTCATCCCCTCCCCAGACCCCTCTATTTTAACACATTTATTTTCCCTTCTCCTATCTGCCCACTAATCTTTCCCTCGAGGTCTTGAGTGCCCTGTGGGTTGCTTTTTGTTTTTCCTTCCCACGTCTTGTTATTTTCACTTGCTGCTTTATATAACTTCTACACACAGGTTGCTGCATTAGTTTTTCAGTGCTGAAACGTAATCTCTGAAGCAGTGGAAGACCAATAATACCAGTAAACGATGTTAAATAAAAACAAAACCAACAAACAAAAAAACCAGCACTGCATATACTTGCACAGGTGAAAATAGAATACCATATTGCCCTGAAATAGACAAAGCTAAAAGTTGAATAATATCTCTTTCTCAAAAGGGCCCATTAGTCTTGAATGCACTGTGGGGCAGTAGAAATTCCTAATGTTAATATGAAAAATACTAAGTGCTGTAAAAACAAATCAGTAGGAGGCCTAGAAGGCAAAACGCAAGTGGAAAGATTAATACTGAAATAGGTGCCAGAATAACTGCAAAAAGAGCTTAGGGGACACAGATCTAAGTGTTAAATTAATATATACAAATTTTTGTACTTAAGGGAAAAAGAATTCCCTTCCCAACGCTGGATAAAAACAGACCCTTTTGTCTTACAGTGTTTTGTAAAGACTTTTTTTACCTTTGGAGAAATGTAAACAGGCAAATTTAAACCTGAAGCCCTGCTCAGCCTAAGACAATTGAGTTCTGGGTGAATGGATAGATGGATTTAGGTAATGTATTATTCAGAATATTATAAACTTGGATTTTCACTAAAGAGGAAATAAAGACTTTTTTTTTTTTTATCTGGAATGCTGATGTATTTGCTGAAATAAATCAAATGAAACAATTTGGCCATGGTAAATATGTTACTAGCTGTCTGTACAAGTTTGATAAAAGTCTTCTATGCTGCCAGTGTTTTAATTTATTAACTAATGTGGCTATGATGACTGGAAAATGAGTATGTGAAATAGTTAGGTATAGAATAGATGTTGAAGGACGTGGCTTTTCAGAGCACTTACCTCAGGGATGCTTCAAGATACTATGCTACCCTGGTTTTTCCAAGATTTGTAAGAGTAAATAGCAGTTTTAACAATAAAAATATTAACTGTACTTCTTTCTAAGAAAGCCTATGATTTTCAGTAATAGTTTCAATGTGACTAAGAGACAAGCTTAGCACAAAAAGCAAGCTCAGTCTAGTCTTCAGCTGGTCCAGCACTGAGACAAGGGCTACTTCTGGGTCAGAACAATTCAGAGCATTTCTTTCTTCTTGCTTCAGCTCAAATCTAGCCTAGAGTGACTTTACGTGAACTGGTGGGCTAGAAGGTATGCCTTATTTATCTGAACTAGCCTTACCTTGGCTAGCTTGACTGCCAAGGGCAAGGTGATAAAGTTATGTGGACATTTGAACTGTTGGCCTTTGTTGGCATTGGCTCCATAACAGTCACACTGTTGCAGCAATACTTGAGTTATCTTCAAGTTAATGGACTGTATTTAATATTTTTCACTGGAGAGTAGTCAAGACATAAATATACACTATGAAATGTATACACACAAGCATCAAAAAAAAATAAAAATTGGCCAATACATTTTAATTAACTCTCATTTACAAATGCCAGTTGTAATCCGTACTGACATTTTGTTTTTACTGATATACAGAGAATTATTTGTGTAAAATATTGAAATCTGCAAATAGTTTCAAATCACAAATGTTTTTCAGAATTATATATTTGTGGCAATTCATGGGCAGGAAAGACTGGCAGAATTATTTAAATAAGATACTCAATTTGGATTATTTCACTCACTGCTACTAAATGTGTAACAAGAAGTTAACACATTTTCATAGCAGCTTGAAACCAAACAGGATACACAGATGCAGTATTTCTCCTTGTAAGCACATTTCTGTGGTAAAATATCACTTAGAATCAGATTATAACATAATTTCAACTTTGAAAAGTCATTCCATTTGAAAGTCCGTACCTGTGCACAAAGCATAAAACACAGATCTATCTTTAGTAATTACCAGTAAAGCCCTTGTTGCACTTAGACTGCCTATGCAGTTTTGTTCAATGACAAGCCGTACAGTAGAAGATCTGGTTGAGTTACAGATGGCAAAGCTTGCTTGCAAATTTAACTTCCACATCTTCCTTTCCTTCTTTTGTTTTACTCTACATATTACAAAAAAATTGGCTGATAGGAACTTCAGTGTTAGCCTTACCTTTTAGAGTTGGCAGAATACTTAGGCATATTAATGGAAGATTGTGTTTCGAGACAGGATTTCAGAGAGAACTAATGTTCTTTTCCTCCCCCATAATCGTGCCTTTGATCATGCCAGTCTACTACTTCTGATGCATTTTCTCTTATCTTAACCTTCAAAATCTATTTGTTACTCCACCAAGACATCATGAAGGTCATTGAAAGTGGTGTCTTACGTGCAATTTTTCTTTTTTTCCACCTCCTTGCTTTTCTGTCCATATGTCTCTCATACATTGATATTTCTGGAATTTGATTTAATAATTTCCTTATGGTGGAAGCCATTCACTTCTTGAACTGCTTATCTGTATGTGAGTTTCTATGAATAACTAACTACAGGAGTAATTGAAGGGATACATAAAAAGATGGACTAATGAAATCCTGGGTATTACGAAAGGTCTTAAATAGTTGGAATAACCTAGTAATATTAGAACGGCAAAACAAAAACTCAATGTGTAGACTGGGAGATCTCCTCTAAGTGTAAGGGTAAAGAGTGAAAAGGGTGACTTGAACTATTGCTAACAAAGAAAATGGCAATGCTAGTACAGGTCATTAAACTGCTACAGTATTTGTTATGCTGGCTGTCATGTTCTTTCATGTAGTCTGATGAACAGACCGTCATTTGGCAAATTTGTATCAACACTAGAAAACAAGAGTTGAGATCAGCCAGAAGTGAAAGGATATTGCTGAGTTGCTTGCTTTGACTATTCTATCAAAGTAAACTGTGATGCCACTTTGCTGGCACTTTTTATCGTTTGCAGGTGTAAGATGTAAAGATGATTGTTCTGATTTCACAGAAGTCTGCCTGCATGACACGTACTGCAACATCCTGGCAGTTGTCATAGCATAATTATGAGCTGAAAAAACAGACAGGTAAAATCTCTACTTGAAAATTCTCTTAAAAAGAAACCATATAGCACCCTCATAATAGTAACTGAGAGGTTAAGAAATATAATTATATCCAGGACACCTAAAAAAAATAAATAAATCAAACCCAATTAAAACAGATATAATTACGTGCTATTCGCACATTCGATGCATAATATAACCTAACTGCATCATGTTGGCTTGCTTCTGAAATGAAAAGCTTTTTAAATCTTATTTGAACTTCACTAACTCCAAGGACCTTCCAAGGTCACAAGAAAACCCTCAAAATGAAAGTAATGAAACACTTGTGTGAAATTCAACATTGAAATATAAACTAGAATATGAACTTAGACTGATTTTAACTTCTAATTAATGGATTTCTCCATTTCTTTATGATAGCTGAGGCTATTCTCTGACTCCTGTTCCCATCATTTTTGGTCCATTAAATATCTGTCTTTCATCATTGTTCATTCACTTGGAGCTGCGGACTTAAAGCTGCACTAACTTAAGAAAATAGAAGCAGTCTTCAATACTCCTGACTCTTGCTTTACAAAAAGCAGGATCGTACCTAAAACCTTCCTTGAGGTCTTCAAAAAGCCTCACAGCTATTATTTTTCAAAATGTAAACCAAAGATGACATTTTGAATACTCAAGCTAGAACCAGGTTTATTGTACTGTGAGGAAAACGCCTTCTCAGCTGTGAGGATCTGCCTTGGATTTACTTGATTGAAGTTCTTGTTTTTTTTCCTGTTTAACTTCTTAGGACACTTTATTGCTATGAAGTTAGACAACAAGGGAGCTGCGACCATGTAGCTTTATTTACATAATGGGATATACGGGAATAAGATCTTGAGTTTGCTTCTCATTTTGAAAAGAAAATTAATATACTTTGTCTTCTTTCCTCTGGAACTTCTCAGCGCAGCACCATGGTTTTTCTTATTACACAGAGCTAGTTCTGCGCTGTCTTATCTGCATGGACATAGCAAAAGAGGAAGGAATAAGGAGCTTTCTCTTGTGTCACACTCAGTGGTCAGACTCACAGCCCAGGTGCTTAGGGGAATGCAAGCACTGCACCCTAATTGCTCTGCTGGGAAGCCAGGGTCGTGTGAGGAGGGAGGATTCAGCCAGAGGCATGTGCAGCAGCCTTTGTAGCACTTTCCATACACCTGTGCATGCCAGGTATCAGAGTACATCCAATTCGTGCCAGGAAAACTCTTCTGAATACAAGTCTATGCCTCCAGGGCATGATCTAGCACTATATAATTATTTCTGCATAGCTATATTATCAGCATGCAAGTTTCCTTATCCTGACTGGCCACTTTAATTCATCCCTGAATGGCACTTGTGCTCCGAGTTCCCATGTGACCAGGTAACAGGGAAACATAAACAGCACTTAGAGAAAGAGACTAAGACAAAATCAGACCCTTTTCCAAGAGCCCCCATCTCAGCCGTGAAGTGACTGAGATACAGAGAAATTCAGCAACTTCCACAAAGAGAGAGAGGGAGTACTCGCCTAGTGTGCAGTCTCACGCGGATTGTCCCAACTTAGCCCCAGGAAAGCAAATCCATCTCACACAGCACTGCGTGGCAGAGCTCAGAAATACTAACTGCGAACCTGAAATCAGCCTTGTCAGAGCTATGCTCAGGTCTATTAGCATAAGCTAGTTAGGTAGGACATTGTGCTGTGGCTACACTGCTCTTGCTGCTAGGACTGTTCAGGATGGACAAGGGATGCATCTGGCTTCATTTCATGGTACAGACTCCTCCTGTCATTCACACCTAGTTTTGATGACAATTCAGGCTTCCTGAACGATATTCATTTATTCCAAGTACCACCAAGACCTCTTAATGGTGATTAGAAGGCAATTAATAATCAGGGTATCTCTGCAGGCTTCAGAGGAGTAGAGAAATTAGCAACTGAGCTGTAAACAGTTTAGCTCAAGTATCAGAAAGAGTCTTGTCAAGCACTGCAGATCTCAGGAGGGGCTCACTCAGAGGTCGGGTGCTCTGCAGTCCATAGTGCAAAGGCAAGCCAGGTACACAGACATAACCTCACCCCTCCCTCCAGCTGAGGTTATGCCTGAAAGATCAGACTCCTGAGAGCAGGAAGCCACCCAACACTGCCTCTCCACCAAGTGGACTACACACCCAAATCACAACATACCCTTAAAATCTCTGCCATGACTTCCAGTTTGTTCCATTTATGATCTGGGAAGTTTATAGAAAATCTTTCAGTGGATTAAGGAGATTGTGAGTACATAGCCATAAACTCACACTATTCTGTTTTGTCCCACAGTTAGTGAAGCATTCATTGTTCTTGGCATTTTTCTTATTATGTAGAATATAATCAGTTTGCAGTGATGGTTTATACTTACTGAGTTGTGATAGGATCAGAAGTATCATCAGTTAATTGAGAGCACCAGCGTGTTATGGCCTCTTTTTATCTTATTTTTCCTTTTGATTGTCTTGTCTTTTTTTCCTCCTGTATAAACTTGATCTGCAAAAAAAAAAAAGATGAATTCTTCCCTAACAAAAACACCTGACACCATTATTCACTTTAAAAAAATTCTGCCTCAAGGAATCCTAATTTCTTTGCAGAACGGGCGCCGTTTGTCCTTCACTGTTACTTACAGAATAGTTACGCATCAGGTTAAGGCTAAATCTACAAAGGAGCCTAAATCCTGCCTGAATGTCCATTCTGCATCTTATACTGAGCCCTTCTTTCCTTTTATACAATATATTGATGATTTGCAAACACACTGAAGTTCAGGCCCTTGTGACATTTGGTTGCAGTGCTAACCTTTGGGTTACAGCTCACTCTGAAGCTGCAGTATGAAATATCTCACAGCACCTCCTGCTGAATTATTCCACTTCTCATGGTCTGATGAAATTGGGCCAAAGAGAGTCTCTGAGATTCATTCTGCAAAGCTAGAAAAGCCATACAGAAAAATGAAGCCCAGCTCCTACCTAGTCCAGGGGCCACTTCACCTCCAATGAGTGTTTGCCACCTTAGGGACCCTGACAGTTGTGGTAGAGCTGGGCCAGTTCTGGCAGGGAAAGGGTGCAGAGCTGAGTGGGGCTGCTCAGTGGAAAAGTGCTTAAAGATACTTCCCTGATGGCTTCCTTCTTCTACAGAGCTTCTGAAAATTCAGCGTCAATCTTACCACTGCCTTCAGCCTCCAAGACTATCGACACAGCAAGGCTGAGCATGAAGAAAATCTACAAAAGTGTGTGGCTGCAGTCATGGCAATGATGGTCATGGTCAATAACAGTTAATCTTAGTCTGACAAACAACTGCAATTCTTATACGTTTCAGCTGTTTTTCTGCAGAATTGTACAGATTTTTCTTAAAGTAATTTAAAAAATAATTGTATTATGAAAACACTTTACAAGATAATCTCCTCTTCAATTTCCTTTAATATTTTCTGGGGAATTACCATGGGTAACATAGAAAATAGGTAATTGAATTTCACTTCTATTACCATTTTGACAGCCTGAACTCTTTCCCAGGGTGACAGATTTAATTTCTCACACATGGCTTATATTGTATTTAAATGGAATAATAAGTGGCATGATATTGTTTCTTGCTGTGGCATCTAAGCCATTATTTAGCAATATATCCAAAGTATTTCATCTGAATTGATAGCTATTAAAATTTTCAAAGCAGAACCTCAGCAGGGATAGATTGATACAACATGACTGGAATCAGCTGTTCCATGCTGACTCACACAAGCTCAGGATTTAGCCTGTAGTATTGTTATTGCTTTTTTCTTTCCTCTTGCCAAATTTTAGCATATTTTTCTTATCGATGACCTGGACAGAGGCACGGAAAAAAAACATGGGAATTCATTATAAGCCCAGTCCTGCAGCCCAGTGATGGTACACAAGGGATGACACATCATTGTCAATTTGTGCTGAAGACAATGGAAGCAGAAGGTATTCTGCATCTTTCCAGCAGTGCTCAGCAACTCATACAATTTAGGCTGCAGAAGCAACATTTTTTCATGTAGCTGCCAAGGATATATTTACAGCTAATTCCAGAGACACCAATGTTAGAATAAATCACAACACAGAAAAGGGGATAGCTCTCATGAATGCCTCTTTCCGACACAAATTTGAAGGCTAGTAAACATTACATAATACTGCTGCTTTCAGTTCAAATCAAGTAGTTTAATTCACCTCTGAAATAAGAGACCTGTATTAAAATCTTCAATTGTGGATATAAATACTTGCTTTCTTGCAAGTTAATAGCCTTTCTGCATGTAAGGGTAGAGGAAGTTTAAGGTCATAAGTTCCTACTAGCTATGCTAAGAGAGGGTCACTTGGAGGTGCTGCGATTCCCAAAATGAGTTGCAAAAGTTCATAAGAATCCTTTGATAATGGCATTGCCCTTTGCACTTCCATGACACTGAGTTTTAGTTCTGTTTTCCAGCAAGGAAGTTTCTGGTCTATCTACTATAAAATGGATGTGAAAATACAGGTTATCACCTGGGCAGAGTGTCTGATAGCTAAAACTGAAAGGAACAAGCTGCTAGAGCAGAAAACAGGCAAAGCCTAAAGTAAATATACAGACTTAATAACTTCAAGTTTAAAGTCAGTCCATTACACTTGCATTGCATTCTTCAGAACCATTGTACCAAAATAGTTTTGGCTCACTTCCTGAAAAGAATTTTGCTATAACACAATATGGACTTCAGCTTTTTGCTTACGGGGCAGTCAAGTTTATTTGCACACTATCCCAACCCTGCTAAGGTGAAATTAAGGAGCTATACTTTTTAATCCTTTAATTATTGCAGACACAGCAGCTGTGGCAGTGGGAACTGTACTTCCATACCTCCCCTCATCCCTTCTTCTTGCAGTCTTTCAACACACACCTCACAAAGACTTTACAGTAGTGCTGGATAAAAACAGAAGTGAGGGCCAGCCTAGGGTGTTCTACTGTAATTTTTCTCAATCTGGTAAAGCAGAAGACAATAAGTAAAGAAGTTATAGGTGAGGCAGCAGCTGGAAGGGTGATATATCAAATGAGAGAATATCACTGTTGGTGACTGATAGAACTAAAGTATTTATCTCCTTAATAAAGTAGTAACACCATCCATTGCCTCTGCTTATCTGTATCCTTGAGAATATGCTTCATGTGAGAAACTGCTGAAACTGCCTATTCCTTTTTCAATATAAGGTAAGAAAATGGTTTAATGTTTCTCCAGAATTAGTACCGCATTTTGGAAAATTTTCTATAGTCAGGGTGGAGAAAGTAAGAAACATTTTGGGGCTTATATTGAGAAATACTGGCAGGATCTAACGAAAGGATGTAGAGTGCCTGTGGAAATAATCCAGAACATGTAATTGCAACATAAGTCCTCTGGCATTTTAAAGACCTCTAAAGGTACAGACACACTTGCATGAAATCTACTGGGAGAGAATGAAAATGTGTACACACTAATAGTTAGCTTCATTTTGGGAGAACAAATCAATCTCCAGCAGCACTTGTAGGTTAATCAATGCTTTTTCACTAAAACTAAAACAGTTCTTGCCAGCAACAGACCTCTTGTGCCCACACAGGTGGCCTGCCTTGACTGTGGCAAATAGAACAGGGAGCTGATGAGGTTTTAGAGCTCACAGCAGCAAATCTTCTTTGGCCTGAGATTGTGCAAATGTCAAAAATACTCAGCAGTTTCCAAAACAAAAGAAGTACAATGGAATTTCATGGCTACCTTGGCTTGTCTCAGACAGAAGTTTTGAATAGCTGACTTCAGCTTACCACAGCTGACTTCAGGGGGATTTCTAGAGGGCTTTTCTTGCAGCTGTCTAGTACCAATATGGAGTAGTTGATTCTGAATGACAAAATATGGTTTTGAACTAAAAAATAGAGATGAAATATGTAAACAATAAAATAGAAATGCAATATCTTTGTGCTTTAAAATTTGCTGGGTTACAAGAATGCATCCAGCCTAAATTGTAATGGAGCTTCCTCCTGAACCATTATTAAAAAGTCCAGCATATAAACAAGTATGCTACTTACAAGTCAGATTTCATAAAGCAAATGTAAAATAGAAGGATTTACCTTGAAGAGTCTGTAGTCAGGGACCTGAGTACTCATCAGAAATTCCTGGCTTCCCTTCATTCAGAGCATTCAAAGTACAAGAAAGCACAGGGAAAAACTTGAACATGCAGCTAATCAGTAGGAAATAAGCGAGAAATGGCTGTGAAGTAACTAGAAGATAAGTGGATTAATCTAGCACAAACACTGGCAAGGTTTTTTCTCCTTGAGGTTTAGAAGCTGAAATTTGAACTAAAGATGGAGTCTCCTGCGGGGTGTTTAACCTCCTGCAATCCCATTTATCTCAGGGAGTAAAATGTTCAGTTGCTTCTAAGGGAAGATCAGTAGTCCAGAAGATTAGCTACAAGCTGACATGATTCGTTACTTGTGGAGGAAAATATGCCTGTTCGATAGTTAACTGATTTTTAAACATTATTTCAAAAATAGTCAAAGTAAACCTCAAAAAAAAAAAAAAAAGAAGGTCATTTGAAGTGAGAAATCAAAACCTAGGAAAGCTCAAAAGGAAACGTGGATTTTTTTATATATTTTTGTTGCAATATTTAGTGATTTTGCTTTATTCCTGAAGGAAGAATTTGACAAAATCAAAACAAAAATCACAAAGAATTACAATATTGATGAATCTATGTTTTGAATGTAAACTTTGAAGCCATGTTAAAAATCACAGTAGTTGTAAGAGTTACTAATGCATAAAGTGTTACCACCACAGTTAAGAGCAAGCCTGTCTGACTTGCGTGACTGAGAACATTCATGTACACCCTCAGTACATTAAAGCCTGCCACACACTATACCCAGAATCTTTGCTACTAATTGCCTGTTGACATCCTCTCTTTAACTGCTTAGGGCATGGACAGCAACCAAAGATTTTTCTTCATCCCTTACAGGTGTCACAATGCACTAAGGAGAAGACCACTATGTTCTTCTGAGACTAGGGTCAATAGCTGCTTTTTGCTGAACAGGGGATCTTTTCTTCCTTCCAAGCTCACAGGACAAGGAAGCTACAAAGAACAATCTGGTCGTCTTTGTGGAAGCAATGCAAGAAACAGAGAAAACAGTTTACAATGCTTTTACACTAAGACCTTCTTATCCTTATATTTAATGTGGAGAGCCTAAGAAATTATGTGCTTATGTTAATGTAACATTAAGGTTGATAAATCAAGTTCTCAAATGTCATGAAATGCAGAAGTCAAGCTGTAAGCTTAACTTTTCCTCTAGATTTTTGCCTCTTTCTTAAAATATAGCTTGTCTTTATGCTTTTATAAATTATTTCTCATACTACAGAGGAGTCAATATAACACAAACTGGAATTCTCTACAAAGCTTTATAAATAGTAAAGGCATGACAGAAAATGCTGTGCAGCTGAGCTATATAAGGAAAGGAGTCATTTACTCACAAACACTTCCGTATGTTCTCCCCTGAATTTCAGTTTGGTATGAGCATCTCTGTCTTGATCATCTCTCTGCCATTATTCATGCAGGGAGATTTTGGATATCACTGGTATAGTGGAGGTGCTATCCCTCCCAGAGACATGATATTCATGTGCAAATGAAAGTATTTGTATGTGAACACAAGTATTCATTTATTCTTACCAGGACTGCTGGCTACTGAAGATAAACCTTTCTGGCCTCAAAGGAAGGAAGAGGAAAACCTTGGCAGTAACAAAGACTTTAAGACCTTCTGCTTCCTGGATAGCTCTGAATGAATAGCAGTAGTAGGGCAGAACTCTGCACAAGGTTGGATTTGTCTTGGATCCCCCTCACAGCCACAATGAACATTGATTGCTCAATGGCAGTCATCCTCAAGTGTCTGCAAGGAAGACAATACTGATCATTTGCCTTCCTGCCCTTTCCTTAGGCACCAGTCACACCACATGACATCTTTCTTCTTCCTTCACTGAGTAAAGCCCTTGCGGATCAGCAGAGTAGGTATATTATAAAAGAGGTTGTTTCATATGCACATGTACGTCAGTTTCATAGGAGGGTGGCATGTAGGGCTTCATCTTCTATTAGAATCCCAGCCCAGCATCAGAGCCATTTTCCCCATAATCTGCCTTAATATGGGAAAAGTAGCATGATGGAAAGAAGACTGTGTGCTGCTCACATGTGTGTGTAAAGTATTTCTTCCACATGTGTAACAGAAAACTCTGTTGAAGCATGAAGATTTATTTTTCAAAGCAGGATATTAGTTGCTGGATGAATGGCAAAGAACCTGGAAGATGACATGCACCGTGATAAAGTCTTACACAAACAGTACGCTCTGGGCTCCTTTAAAAATACAAGTCTTCTACAAGATGGAGAGACACCAAAGGTAATGGATATAAGGATAGATACAGGCTGTCATACATGGACTTTCTAAAGGTTACTTTCAGATTATCATTGTTATATGATTAATTTAAATGAAGTGTTTCAGCAAAGCCACCTACTTTGTCGTGTGAGCAGCTATTAAGTAAAATTTCCCTCTATGATTATACATTAGTCCTTATCTTAAAGAATGAAAATTCTTTTTCCTTTAAATAGTGCAGCTCAGAACTTCTGGTATCGACTGGGGGAATTCACCAAGGTAAATGCATCATAAGATTGACATGAAAAACATCTTTGTAGCATGGCACTTAAGAGGAGATTATATGGAGGACACCAGAGGACATGATTCCTCCTTCAGCACTGACCCACTGACATAAAGCCTCATGGGAGATGAGGTGGGTTTCAGTCCTTAACTCTTCTCTCCCTCCACACCAGGAGCTCCATGCCTGTTGCTTCACTCTGGGGCCAAGGAGTGTCATTCTTGCCCTGCACTGAGGTCAGCCCACTCACAGCTGTGATGCATTGTGGTAGCAGACCAGCCTTATGCCTGAAACACAGTCAGAAAGAAGAAAGAGAGGAGAGTCTTAGATGCATGAGCAGTCATGTCTGTTTTGTGTACCAGCAACCTTCCCCAGATCATTGTCCATGGAGCTGTCAAGAGATAAGTGGTATTTCAGCAGGTTTTACTTCTATTTCTCAGTATGCAAAGAAATACAGTCCAAATGATATTCTGGATATATTCCATCTAAATATCAATGTACCATGTTAGAAAGAAGTCAACTGGTCAAGATTATTACTCTGGATAATATCTACCGGAATTCATCAGCTTCCCAACAACAATTTTCACCACACAAGTAAGCACAATATTATTATGTCTGTGACTGAGCACTCTTGAAATTCTGATAGCTTTCAGTCAGGTACTTATCTCTGGACGCAAAGACAAATTTTGCGATTGAGCCACTGCTCAGTTGTCCCAGTTTAAAGAAATCATTTCAACTTCAGCCAAAGATGTGACGCATACTGCTTTGGAGCAAGCACCTGCTTCATGCACATTTTTGAGTCGTCTCAGACTATTCTTTTTGAAGTTATTTTTACATATTGTGCATAGGGTTGTGTATTTGCCCTGAGAGCAAATTCAAAGTGAAAACTTGCTCTGAGTAACATGGTTTGCATTTTGCATCTGTATTGAACGTCAAGAAGGAGAAAGAGACATCCATGTGTTAGGTGGAGGATGCACACTGTGTTCCAGCTGTGCATCAAGGTTTTCCCGTGGACCAGCTGGGGTGAGAGTGCGTGGAGAACAGGTAGACCCTACTCCACCACCGTCATACACTGGTGAAAGGAATGAAAGCCTGAGCATCATAAGAGGAAAGGATGCTTCACCACAGAAATGAAGTGTCACAAATTACTTCTTGCTCCTACTGTGTGCAGTGAGGACAAGCTCTTCTCTGAGTCTCAGTCTTTTGGTAACTTCCACCACAATTTTCATTTTGGGCATTACCCGTGGCATGATTTAGCCTAATGTTAACAATTCTCTGTCAAGCCAATTTTTTTGACATAAGCCTGTTGGTATATCATAATGCTATGTTTAGGTTCCCTTCCATTAAATGCAATTCTTTGCATCTTAAATTATTTTAGACAGTTTCCTTTAACATTAACTAGAATTAACATTTACATTGTGATATATTGCAAATGAAAGCTGTTGGAGCAACTTTTTCCCCCAAGATCTATATTTCCAGCCAGCTAACTTCAGAATTTTGGGGAATTATTATATAATGTTATTTCCAATCAAAATAAATGTGTTCAGTTTTCCTACAGGCAGTGGCATTAAATAACAGTTACACAGCTCAGCCCTGTTCCTACTAAAATTGATGGCAAAACTCCCACTGACTTCATGGGAGCAGGATTTAGATCGTGGTTGATTTACTTTAGCATTCATAGAAATTATGGGTTAACCTCCAAAAGTAGGGAAAATTCGGCCATATAAGCCTCCAAAGACCTAGATATTTAAAATATATCTTGCTGCTACTTATACATCATTCCATTTACTTTCAGTCTCCCCTTCATGTGCTTTCATTTATCACACGTTTGTGAATACAGTGAAAACAACTGGAATAATTAGTGCTTATTTTTAGGGGAAATTGCAATCAGCAGGAAGGGGAAGTTTACCTTTCAGAGAAGGAAAACAATCTTTGGAGTTTAACTGCCAAAGCAAAATTCAGAGACAGACTTTTGCATGTTTAACCACACCCATATGCAAACTTAAAACTCCCTTATTGTCCCTCTCAATCCAAAAGTGTCTAGATTACCCTGCCGCTTACACATCATCCTATCTGCTTGTGCAAGAAAAGATAAGTAAATAAGTAAATCAGCTTTATGATATTTGGTGTGCCGTTTTTTCTCAGAGGTTGCTGCCAATTTCATCTGTACACCACGCTTTCCCCAGTCAGGTCTGTCATTCCCCACTCCAAGGAGTGAGCACTCTGAGAAGTCACTTTACACAAAGGAGCCCTGCAATAAGGAAATACGTAAGTCCTGACCCATGCTGAGAGGGTGAGGAACTTTGGTATGCAGTTCCTTCAAACCCCTTTTAAGAAAGGGACTTCCCTCAGAAGAGTGCCTCCAGGTTAATTGTTCCAGGTGTCCACAGCAGCTTGTGGAGGACTGTTAGCCAAAATGAGCAAAAAGTTTCAGGAGACTAAACTTTAAGACTTCATAAACCACCTCACTTCCACAGAAATCCTGAGAGACAGCATACGTCCACAGCATGAGTCACTCCCTAGTTTTTCAGGCTTCAAGGAAAGGGATGATTTGTTGTGGCCCAAACCAACAGTAAATATCAATATTTCTTGCCTGACTCAGCTGCTCTACTTAGTGTATTGATCTGCCCTTGTCTTCCCATTCCTATTTCTAAGCATTGAGTGAGGACAAGTAAGCAGGTTCACGCAGCATTTATTTATGTCAGCTCATCCTAACACAAGTCCCAGGGGCACAAGAAGAATTCTTACTTCTTTCCTTTCCTCTCAGGCGTACAAAATGAAGTTACTATCTAGCTTGCCACATTCTGCTTAATGTTTATGAATAAAATACGTGAATATAAAAACCTGGAAACATTACTGGAAATGGTACATAAGGCATAAGTTGCCTGCAGTCCTATAATCACAGTACGTCATTCTGCACTTCCAGCGGGGGAAAAAACCCACAGATATCACCCGATCCAGTTGGTAGCACAGTTACAGAAGAAGTTCAATCTCTTAACTCACCATGCAGATCACTTACAGGAATAACATTAGAAAAAGCATGAGAACAAAACAAACAAAAACAAAACAAAACAAAAAAAACAGACTTTTGTTTGTTTGTTTTTAGATTCAAATCAGTTAATAATATCACTTTACTGTCTTAGAAGATGAATCCTTTGCTACAACTGAGCAAACTGTAAATGATTTTAAATGTCAGAAATCCCCTCGGTATCCAAACCGATAAAGAATAATACTAATAATTTAATGTAATAGCAGAAGAAATACCTGAGGCAATAAAATACTATGAAAGGATGTTTTCCTCACCAAATTTTGTAAAATCTTGAAGGCTTTGTAGATTCCAGCTCTTTTTCAATAGATATTTAGAGAAAATGAAGAAAAAGGCCATTTTTGTTATTTTTCAGGAACAGCTTTTTCTTACAATGCTAAGAATCTTCCACAGTACACCAGACAAAGTTCTTGCCCTTAAAAAAATGCAGTAGCTTTGTAAATAAATAATGTTACTCCTCTGCTAAATAGCAAACAAAAAACAAACAAAAAAAAAAAGCTTACCGCAGAAATTGTAGTCAGTCATGAAAAGCAGAATTAGAGAAAAAAATTATCTCCTTTATCAACATATTTTCCTAGCTCTGTTCCACAATTATTGGAAGTCATTGCAAGGGAAGAAGCATAAAACATACATGAAATAATAACAAAACCCTGTGCAATGTAATTGCATATACCATAGCAATGCAAAACTCAGACCAAAAAAAGTCAAGTCCTTCTAGAAGAAAAACAAACCAACTCAAAATATTTAAAAGGAATCAGTTTACTTTTGCTTAATTTTATAGGCAAAAGCTGTCTCCCTTCTATTTACTATTCCATAATATTCTAATATTAATGAAAAATATACCAGGACAATTACAACAGGAAGTGGTTGTACTATCATAGGACCATTCAAGTTTTTCAGAGCACGGGTGCCTCATGATGCCATTGTGACTATAACTGTTTTTAGACTTAGCTTTGGATTTATCTTTGTGATCTTCTTAATTTTAAATATCAAGAGAGAAACCTTTTTAAAAAAACACGGCTGCTGCTACAGGTTTAGAGATTTGTCACAAAAAGCAAATATGAGAACTAACAAGTGGGCTAGAATTAACTGTGGTGTTACAGCAGATACTTCAAATACACTGTTTTCCTTCAATTTAGGATGCAGAATTTCATTTAGAAAGAGATGAGGAGCCAATATTTCCCACTTTTCCCAGTTGCTGAAACATTGTGAATGTTGGTGGATCAATGTCCATCTACCTTGTTGAGTCTTTAGCACTACTTTTTCTTTGTTTATCATGAAAACAACACTTCCAGCTTAACAGAGTGCAAAAAATTCCTGTACTCTTCCAGAGTCAGAAAATAACCTGAAACAGAGCTCCAAAAAGACTTTTCACTTAGTTTAAAAAGCAGTATCTGTGCAAGCCACATTTTAACTGTATTTGTTAGACTTCAGCTAATGTTTCTACGGGTAAGAACTAGACAGTATGCTAATTCATCAATTTACTTTATCTTCTATACTCAAAATCCAAAACAACAAGTTAGAAATCAACCCCTCCATGTTTGCAGTGGGATGTGATAATTGACACCTCCCACCATGGGAGCTCAGTCTTCTGGGACTTATGAGAACTACTTTATACCCCCAAAATAATTATTTCTATAAAATTTGTGTAATTGGTATACCACATTCTACTATTTAAAAAAGTTAGGGATGCAGCATTGATTCTACCTTTTCTACTTTCAGGAAACTTCTCTAAATAAACAAGGAAGATGCAGTAAGGTATTTACCTTGAAGGCCACAGATTTCGGGAGCCACAAACAGTCTGTAGAAAGTTGATCTACACAGGATCTTACACAGGACAATTTCACTGTTCCCGCACTTATAATGCTTCCTAGCCCTTCCCTCCAGTCTGCATTCACTCAGATGAAATGACCAGAAGGAGGTTTGACCAAGCAGGGAAAGTCCCAAAGCTTGCATCAATCAGCTAAGCTCTACTGAAGTCAATGAGCCAGTTTATCCTGGCTGAGGTATGGGCCCTTAATCTCTATAAAAGTGCTCAGCTGCACATTTGGTATAATAAAATCCAGAAAAGCTGTGAAATTTCCATTTCCAAGTTGGATAGGTCTGGGATGCTTGGTCGTGTATGGAAACAGCCCTGATCTCAGTGCTAGCAGAGGAAAGAAGGATCTCCTCTGGTGCTGTGGCTGGGCATTATCACATGAAGAGAAACATGTGATGCCCTGGGAAGTATTAATCTGGAATGTGGTATTGTTTTATAACTTAGATAGAATGAGGCCACCACGTGTGGAAACAAATATGTAGCCCAGTGCCAGGTATCAGCTAAGCCATCCACCAAATACAAGCTTTCACATACTTATTTACTCAGTGCATTTAATGGTCAGTATGGATTACCTTGACTTCATATCACCAGATAATTTTCGTTACTCAAAAGTGCTTCACCTGCATGTCATGCCTTGAGCTAATGAGAAATGTTAACTCCCTTAAAGGTGCCTCTCAGCTCACTTTCCTGCATCCTCTGTTTATAGGTATGTCTTGGGAGTTCTTGTATTTCACATTTCAAATATAAGTGTTACAAGTGTGAAAGGACATCTGATGAAAGTGTTTTTGTTATCCTTGCTCTAGAAGAAGATATAATCAATTGCAGGTCTTGTGTCTGTTAATACTGTTGTTTGTTCATGTTTTGGTTATTCATTTTCAGTGTTTTGCCTCTTATATATTTCCCCCATTTCTTATTCTTTCCACTTCTACAGTGTGGGTCAAAAGAGACCACTAACAACATTGCTTATTGCTGGTTTTACTTACAGAGTACAGAGTTGATGGACAAACAAAAATCATGGCAAAAACCCCACTAATTCTCTATTAGTCCGTTTTCTTTCTTAGAGTAGGTTTAATTTAAAACAAAATGTGTGTTTCACATTGTGCCAGTATAAGTGACTGCAAGGTGCAGAGCAATACAAAATCTGCCCCAAACACAGTGATGTTCAGATCATCCTGACTGCTGTTACACAGGAGACCAGTTTACAAAGTGAGGTTGGAGGAAATGACTCAAGGGAAGTCTCACCTTGAATTAATGATCCAACACACAACAGATTTATAAAAAAGTTAAAATTACAGCGGAATAGGTGGCTATACATGAATCCAATTGTGCATACAATTGAACAGATAGTAGTGCATGTAAATGGGCTCAGTATTTCAGGATAATACACATGGGATTAATCTCACCTACCTCCTATAGGATAGACACCTAAAGTGTTTTTTAAACTTTATTTTCCAGTAAAACCACACTTTTATATCTTGCCACATCATCCCAGTCTCACTGAACTGATTACAGTGTGATATACACGGGTAAATCACTGGAGGTACAAGGATTGAAAGCACATTGGAAAGGTAAAGGCATTAGTGACATAATCCACTAATTTAAAATCCAAAGGGAAAAGGCCACTTGTAGTGAAAGCAGAAGGTGTCTGTGTTTGATTGTGCCTGAGGATTGTGCCTGCTATGGAGGTCGTGAGCCAAGAAGAGAGGTTTCCTAGGAGGAGGTGGGCAGTGATGGCTGAGCCAGGGCCTTCCATGGAGCAGTCATAGGTGCAGGGTGTTTTCTGTGGATCCCGCCACCCACATCCAGCTGTGAGGCAGACAGGATCATCACAGAGATGATCTAATACCAATTTTGAACAACTTTATTTTTGTATCACCTCTTAAAATATTTCAATCAACCAGTTATGATGCCAAAAAAATGTTTATTGTTATTTACATATAAATATAATTCAAATAAAATCATCCTGTGAATTGACTTCTAACAGGTGCATTAGGTATATGGAGCTCAATACAAGACAAAATGATATTTTGATAAATTCTTTCATTTTATTGTGGAAAAGGGTGCTTCAGTCTTTCATATTGACAGGATTATGAATTGACAATTGACGCAGAGAATGGGGTTTGTTCTACTTTGGGCTTTTTTTAAGCAAAGGTCTAAAGATTCTCCTGGAATTGGTGGACTTGAGACAATGAAAAGTTAACATTTATTTTACTCATCCCTAGGCCCCAGCAGAAGTCAGAGACTTCATATCTGTCCCTATTTCACTTGATTTAATACATACCTCAGAGAAACCTGCAGTCTTGACCCTGGCAGAAAAGGTGGCCCTTCCTCTGCCCAGCCATTAACACTGTGACCTCTCCCTGGGAGCCCAAGTCTAGTGGTGACGACTCCTAAAACACTCTTCTCACTCTAGCCTAAGAAGCAGTTAAGCATTTTGACCACAGCAAAGAACTTCAAAATGGAAAACCCACCTTCAAGTACCCTACAGCTTTTTGGTCTGGTTTGGTTTGGTTTGGTTTTTTTGAAACCCCAGGTAAATACATTGCTCCAGATGCCTGAAAGAAATCAGGAAGGGATCTTCTGAACCTCAGTCTAGCTTGCCTCTCCCTCTGGTTTTTGCAAAGGCAGATATGCCTGAACTTCACGTAGTGCCATCCATCCCATCATGATCATCCTCCCTGTTGCTGGGTTAAATCCCATGAGCAAGACGAGCAGAGCAGCTTAAGTCTCCTTAAAATGCAGCTCTCCCTTTCACTGGCAATAGTGATGTTATAAAGTGTCGTGGTTTAAACCCAGTCAGGTAACTCGTTCACTCACTTCCCCCCTTCTTTCCCTCCCCCTACTCCCAGAGGGACGGAGAGGAGAATCGAAAAGAATGCAACTCCCACGGGTTGAGATAAGAACAGTTTAGTAACTAAGGTATAACACAAATCACTACTGCTACCACCAGTAATAACCATGATAAAGGAAATAACAAGGGAAGAGAATACAACACCTCAGCACCAGCCGACCGATAACTCGCCCCCCTCAGCCCGACCAAGCTCCTACCGATACCTCCTCCAACCCTGCAGTCTCCCAGCCCTTCCGGCTAACTCCCACTTACATCCTGGGCATGACGTGCTGTGGTATGGAATACCTCTTTGGCTAGCTTGGGTCAGGTGTCCTGTCTGTGCTTCCTCCTGGCTTCCCCTCCTCCCTGGCAGAGCATGAGGCTCACAAAGTCCTTGGCCAAACCAAAACATCGCTATCAGCTCTGTTCCCGAGCCGAAAGTCAAAACACAGCACTGCACCAGCTACCAAGAAGGAGAAAAATGACTGCTACTGCTGAACCCAGGACATAAAGTAACAGCGATTAGTCTCTGTCACTGTAGACATCGTTGGGCAGGAGACGATTTGGGAACCTCTGTCATGATGGGCTCAGCCACCAAACCTAGGGGACAGGGCCTTCACATGTCTATGGGGTTTCACAGGAGCTGAAAAAGAGTCTGAAGGTGCTTAAAGGTTGTTCTTGGAAAACTAAGTTGGCTTGTAGGTAAAGGCCTGCTGCATGTGGAATATTTCACAAAAACAGCCTGTTTTCCGGGATACAAAAGGATACTTGACAGAGCATAAATTAAGTAACTTCAACTATGGGATGATATCCGCAGCGAGACTTTCAAAACATTTCTGGCATGGTCATCAACACTTTTAAACAGGGTTTGAACAATTAATGTTTTGCAGTGTTCCCATAAGACAAACCATTTGCTTTCCATTTAATAAGCGCCCATTCTCATCCACTAAAGTTGCTGACTGTTTTTTTCCAGTTGTGAACACCCACCTAAAATCTGAGGACATTGTTGGCTTCAGAAATCAATGTTTCTGAGGCAAATTAGGTTTATTTGTTTCCTCTGATTTACCTTGCTCAAATGAAAATAAGTGCTGAAAGAACGTTTTGGAGCCGTAAGAAAAACTCTGGAAAATTAACACTGACACTGAACTTTTCTATCCCGTGAAAACTAGTTTTTCAACCACAAAGGATTAAAATAATTTTCAAGATATTGATGTAGGCTGAGAATTTTTGTTGCTGCAGATTCTCTGAGGTAACTCCCCCTGAGAATAGTGCACACATTGGAAAAGAGGACAGTCATTAATTTTTTTGTGTTTACCAAGTAATTGAGTGTTTTCTCGGTATTTTGAAAAGTCAAGTAGTTATATGGTTGGGTTTTGCTATTCATTGACTTTAGAGGATTAAGTGTTCTCTTATACACAGTATTTCACAGGTTCTTAAGGCTTTTGTATAGTCTGTATTGATTTAATGTATTCTTAATCAAAATTTCTCATGACACATTTCATTTGCTGATAGTTTCAGCAAGGAGTAAACTTCCTACAAAACTACGTCTCCTTAAAATGCAGCTCTCCCTTTCACTGGCAATAGTACTGTTATAAAATAACAGTGATTAGTCTCTGTCACTGTAAAGCACTTAACCCAGTTTTTGTCAATCCAGCCTCAGTTTCCATGGTAACACAAGACAGTAACACAGAAGACACAACTTTTTTTTCTTTTGCTGGATTTCAGTTGTCTTCCAACTTCATTCACAAAGCCCTCCTTCCACCACATATTTTTTACTTAAAACTATATATTTTAGCATTTGGGAAGATTCAGGAGGATTTTCATTTTGCTGCAACTAGTTGTAAAGCAAATTTGTGGCCAGCAGAATTTAACAAGATGAGAGACTTATATATTGGAGTCCTGGATTAATATATAAAGTGGTCTGAAGTCAGTTTCTGACAGATAAAATGAAGCCTTAGTGGATCCTGTAAATTAGCTGAAGTGGGAAAGTAGGTAAACTATTACCTAGATTATCATAGAATCACAGAATGTTTTGGGTTGGAAGAGACCTTAAAGATCACCTAGTTCCAACCCCCCTGCCATGGGCAGGAATACCACACACTAAACCATGTCACCCAAGGCTCTGTCAACCTAGCCTTGATCACTGCCAGGAATGGGGCATTCACAACTTTTTGGGGGGATCTGTTCCAGTGCCTCACCACCCTCACAGGAAAGAACTTCTTTCTTATATCTAATCTAGATCTCCCTTCTCTTCAGTCCTGTGACCACTTGTTGGTATTACTTTTATAATATTAAGATATATATGTAAAGATGGCTAGAAGCATATACAAACAAATTAAATTTGGATTAATATGTCTTTAGAATGAGGGTTTTGGCCTTCCTGAGAAAATTGAGATACTTTTCAAAAGACGTATGGAATATATGAATACATCATCCTATTGCACTGAGGACTGTTGAAAGGATATATCAAATCAGATTAGCTGTCCGTCTGTATAGACAGGTACTTTTAAAGGCCATAAAGATGAATCAGTCACAAAGCATTATTTAATTCACAGTAATGCTATAAAGAAGTACTATATTCCAAGAATGAGCTGAGCTTCTTTGCAAAACCTGTCCACCAATAAAAATATAATTTTTTCATCAATTTTTTCTTACCAGTAATTTTTGTGACAAAAACTGTCAGCAATAAATTAAATACCAAAAATAACTAGTTCACATTTCCTGTTCAAAGGCTGACTGATCATATATGTCACCAGCAGAATAGGCTGACACTCTGCACGGATAATGAGACAGGTCTGTCTAAAACAGAGGAGACTGATTACTTCATGGGGTTTTAAATCTTTTCTAATTTGGAAATTTATATAAGAGAAATAATAGAACATCAACAGAGAGGTATAGGGAAGTTAAAAAAATCCATTCTAAAAATGCTCTTTTTCCTTCTCCATATTTTTAAAAAGCATTGTGGTCTGCTGAACACAAGCAGATTTGTACCTTTTACCATTACCACTCATTATCTGCATTATGTACTGTATGGGAATGCTGACCATGGACTAGGGTTTTTCTGTGACAGTTATCACATGAATGCATGCCTGTTCCTGCCTGAAAAATCTGATGACTTTGTCTTCAGTGGACATCATCTCAGTGCTCAGGTGGTATGTTCCATCTGTTATTGTTGTAAAGTAGCTTGTTTTCATCCCTGGCAGGGGAAAATAAAGCAAAATAGTCAATATACATATGCATTTTTTTACATCCCCAAACAATAATTTATTTTTATACCCGTGAATGTTCTTCCATAAAGAGTATATTGTGACACTTCATCTTCATTCCACCATTCCTAAAATAAAAAATCATATTAAAATGTCTGCTCAGGCTCCCCATGACCACTGGGAGCAGCTGCTCTAGGCGCAGCAGCACAGGCATCCCAGTACTGCAGCAGAGTTACAAAACACTGTATGTGCTTTACCATGCTTTACCATCTGACTTCAAGCAGTAAGGGCATACCTGCAAGAGCAGCACAACCTCTCTACAAATGTCACAGTTTTAAAATACCTCAGTTTTATCCCTTGTTATCATAGGAGAGACTTACAGGAAGCAGAGCTCTGGGCTTGCAAGTCCTGTTCCTTCCATCCCAGTGCCTTCTTTTTCCTCCCTCTGAAATCCCTACTCAGTCAGCACCCTACTGATTTCTACAGTTCAGTGTGGGTCATGGTACTGCCCCAGATGCCACAATGAGCAACACGGCAGCAGTCTCACCATCCCAGAAACAGCCCCTGTCTCGGAGCTGCTGGACCTCTTTGGCACCACCAGAGATGCCTCAAACACTGGGGCAAACAAGAGCACAGTGCTGAACACTGTGGCACAGGCCATTTCTCAATTATCTGGGAAGCTCCACAGCAGATGTCACCAAGGTTTAAGCAGCTCTTGCCCACGTATTTATATTATTAGCAGCACCACTTTGTTAGCACACAAATTCTCTCCACTGATGGGATGCTGCTTCTCACACCACTGTCCCTAACTGCTTTAGCAACCCTGCCGCCATGGGTCAGAAGTGAAATAATTGGATTTTCTGATGAACAAGATAAAATTCAACCCTTAAATTTATGTATATGGAGAATAACAACCTGAGAAGGTAATCAATACCCGATCTGGTTTTTTTTTCAACTATTACTGTTATCACCATGGACTTTTTACTGGGACCACCAATTAACTTCACAGAGACAAATGAGCAACAAAGGTACAATTTTTTTGCTGCTGTAACTGTGGGACCTATTTCAGCTAACGAGGTAGCAGTGAAAACTCCAGGTGTTTTTCCTAATCCTCTCATCTGGCTAAACCTGCAAACTTGATTTTAACCAGAGTAAAGACTTCATCAAATACATTTGTCTTCTACTACAACTAGCAAAGCATAATAGTTAGCTCAGCTGAAATCAGTCCAGAGTTTCACACTGGCACTTTCCTAAAGGGAACAATCCCCAGACCATTTCTTTCTTTTCACAATTCCTGTCTTACAAGAAGAAGGATGCCTTTAGAAAGTAATACCATGGGATCTTTACAATAGGTGTTGTTCGGTAGTATCACAGAGTATAATTTCAGAAATAGGCTTTTACTGTCCTTCCCCCCAAGTAACATGAAAGCAATTTGCACAAATATATGTCTAAAGAGGATCTTGGGAAATTGCTTCATCCGTCTTTGCACCAAACCAAAGTGGGATTCCGTGGAGCTACTCAGTGAAGGCAGCAAATAAGGCACAATAAGGTTCTTCATAAGAAAAATTGCTATAGGAAAATGAATATCACATTGCAATGACTTTTTAAGAGTTTCAGTGAAAGTCTTTATCCTAATAGTAGCAAAAACTTGCTTACATTAAAACTTTCACTGTTTGGGGTAGGTTATATTTTTATTTAGTTAAGTCTTAATGCCAGTAACAATAAAGCAACAGGAAATGCTCAGTATCAAATTATATGCAGAATGAACATTTAAGAAGACTGCAGTGACTGACTGAAAACGTAGTATTTGATATAATTCCTTCAATTTATTTTTATACTGTGAGATACAGGCATTGTCTTTGCTTATATTTTGTCTGCTGCTGTTCAGATTTGACAGATGAGGAAAGAAACTTAAAATTAAAATGAATGCTAAAGTTTGAATTTTAATGCTACCAGAATTTTTAGATTATAATATACCTGTGATTGTTTTTGTTTTCTGTGGATTCTTATTTTTTAAACCAAGATATCATACCCGATGAGAATACAGCACCCTGATTCCTTTTCTTCAATATTCTTTTTTAAAGTACTTACAACATGAATGCGGATAAATCTCTGATGGCTCAAAATGCACCCTACAAGGGTTTTAACAAAGGGATTTCAGTACTGAGTGTTATGAGAACAGCCTGCTGAAAACTCATGCCAAGTTATAAACAATTTTCCATCACAATTCCCTTGCAATTTTCAGAAGTCAGTATGTGTTTTACATTTTGGCTCTTTGACTTTGTGTCTCTATTCTGGCTTGTTGGCTCCATTTTTCTTACTCTTCTAACCTTCCTGGGTAAACTGTGTGAAAGATAATTTAGGCTGGCAGCTCTCTATGACTCCACCCAATACATTTCTCCAGCACCCGCACCCTGTCTTCACTCATACATGAAAATTTTAGTGATTAGGCTTGCCTTCATGAGTTGAATTTAGAAAGGAGTCAATAGGCTTCCAGAAAGTAGGACACCTACCTGCATTGGAAGGGCTGCAACACTACTGCTCTCCAAGGATGCTTAATAAGCAATTAATGCTTAATACATAATCCTAATTCTTTAGAGGAAAGACAAATTAAAACAAATAAAAAGAGATATCAGATTGGACATCTCGTGCAGTTTCCTGATCTCTATTTCTTCAAAAATGTAAATTGTAGGCAAAAACAGTAAACTGAGGAGTAATCCTCCTGTGTTTAATAGATCATGCACTGTGAAGAACACAACATTTTGATGATTTCCCTCCATGTATAAACAACTCTGTCTTCTATTCCTGTTTATGCTTAAAATAAAAAGGTACTTAGAAGTTCATAAGCTGGAAAACTTGTCCCTTAGTTCCCTTATTGTTACAATAATGCTGTCTTGCGTACTATGGAATTATTTCTACAGGAGTCAAGCTACAATTGCAGAAAAACAGTTTATGCATAGTGAAAACAAGGAGTTATCAGAAGAGGAAGAAAAAGATTAAAGAGTTTTGTCACTCCCTGAATGTGGCATCAGCCAGCTTGGAGGAAGCAAACGTCTGAAGTGTTGACATATCACAGGGCATTAATTTCTATTTGAAGTAGGGCAAGTCTTGTATGAGTTGTTCTGTCTTTGATTTCACTCCACTGAAGGCTGTTATGTCTTTTTATTTCCTGGACTGTATGTCATGTTATTTCATTTCTGCCTCCATGTAGTATTTAGAGGCCTGTGACCAAACCAACGTCTTAGCTTAAGCTAGTATTTTTAAAATACATTTAAGCATGCTTAAAAAAAAAAAAAGCTCACTTAATTATCCCCCAACTTATCGTACTTCCTATGATGGAGCAGCAGCAGCAAACCCACAGCATCTGAACTATCCCACATCTCATGGAAAGTCTGGTGAAAAATATGAAACAGCTCGTAAATGAGAATTACTATGTCATGCTCCAGGTAGATTGCCACTCTTTGGCTTGTCATTTTTCATACATCCCAGGAAAAAAAAATCATAACACATAAGGCAAAGTATTCCTCTTGGGAAAAAACTAATAAACAATGACGGACTGAAAAAATACAGAGGAAGCTGTTTTCAGGTTTTTAAGAACTGCATTTTTAACTGTTTCCATAGTACTCTTGGAATTTTCTTCAAGCATTCTTCTTTACTTCCATTATGTCTTCAGTCTGAAATTTATTAATGGCCCACAGTAAAGCCAGAGGTGAGCCAGTGAGAAAAAAAGTAAACAAACAAACAGAAAACACAATAAAAAAGCCCAACCAACAAACATCTACCCCAACAATTAAGACTGAAGTAAATCTGCATCTGTAACTCATGCCAAGAATATCCTCTAATTTCAGGTTAAATTAAGTGTATACAACTATTAACAGTTTCCATTAGAGATCACCGAATAGCTCAGAAAACATCACCTACGAACACACTGACACATATTTTTACTTTATTAATTTAATTAACATGCTTTATTTAAAGTAAAGCAAGTTACAGAGCAAGTAAAGGTGAATTTTTATGTCCTGCATGTCTATTTACATTTAATTGGGAGCAAAAGTCATGGCTATATTTACCTATTGCTTCTACTTCCACCGTATACCCCACCCTGCCCCCCACCCCCCATTTTCTTTCTACTTCCCTTGTTTTTAACACATTGTAGCTCTATAACTAAACATATCATCAAGGAAGCAAACTTTGGGATTGATCTTATTTTCTATAAATGCTTTTATTTCTGAGAGTGTCGTCATTCAGGTTGAATGTTTTGATTTGATTCCAGTAAGTAAATTACTTCAGAATTATGACTTTAAAAAAATCTAAGAAAATTTGGATGGTTAATTAACCTCCTGCCAGGAAAGAAGACAGAAAGTGAAAAACATAAATTTCTACTTTCAGGAAGAAACCTTTTTCTTTTTTTCTTGTAGAATAATAGATTTTTACAAGTAAATTTTAGTATGCACTTCTTGCCTAGGCCAAGCCAGATGCCTGTTCATTGGCTTTCTTTCCAGAAAACACCTTTCTTGCCATGAGAACATGTGTAATACCAAGCATGCAATTGAAACTCCTTGAACAGGAAGCTTATGAATAGAATTAAAGACTGCATCAATTTGTTCCCATAACTGGGCCATCCATCACGAGATGATGAAAAGCTATGTGAAAAGAGGCATTCATTTGTGAATTGAGAAATACTTTTTAGTCTTTTAGTGGTTTCAGTCCTTATTATTTCCAAAGACAAGAACTTTTTGCTTAGGTACCTGCCACTTCCACTCAGAAAGAGACACGTACCACAGTGGCAGATGCTCTTAGAGAAATAGAATCATAGAATCATCAAATCATAGAATCGTTAGGGTTGAAAAGGACCTTAAGATCATCTCGTTCCAACCCCCCTGCCGTGGGCACAGACACCTTACGCTAAATCATATCACCCAAGGCCTCGTCCAACCTGGCCTTGAACACTGCCAGGGATGGAGCATTCACAACTTCCCTGGGCAACCCATTCCAGTGCCTCACCACCCTAACAGGAAAGAATTTCCTCCTTATATCCAATCTAAACTTCCCCTGTTTAAGTTTTAACCCGTTACCCCTTGTCCTGTCACTACAGTCTCTAATGAAGAGTCCCTCTCCAGCATCCCTATAGGCCCCCTTCAGATACTGGAAGGCTGCTATGTGGTCTCCACGCAGCCTTAATAGTACAGCATATTCTCATTCCACCATCACCAAGTCCAACCATAAATGGTCACAGGCAGCTAAATCATATAGAAACCAGTGACATTCAGATACTTAAGTAATTAAAGATATGGGCCAAATATTAACAAGAGAAGACAAATACGTTAATGTCTGCAGTATATATTTAAAGCACAAAAAAGGATCCTGGGATAACTTTGTCTCCTAGCTATTGAGTTTTAGATACTCACCATTAAAGCTGCTTTTTTTGCAAACACCTCAGGGTTTGCTTAGTCTAGATCTGGAGATACTGGTGGGATGAAGGATTCACTGTTCTTCTGGAGAAGACTGGCTTAGGTTGAAAATTTTTTATTTTTTTATTTTTATTTTTTATTTTTATTTTATTTTTCATACTGTTTTATCAAAGACAGAAAGGCTTCAGACCACATCTGGCAGCTATGGTAGGGAGTTTTTAGGGAAGTCAGAGTTATGACCAACATGTTCTTGTGCTGGAAGAAGCGTTAATGTTTAGGAGTCAACAGGAAAAGCCTTATAGAAAAAGGTTCTCTCAAAATTTTCAGTTATGTCTGAAATCATTGCTGTTGCCAAATGTTCTACTGCATTTCTTATCTTGGACTGAAGCTGTCAAGTTCTCTGCCCAGGCTGAATTTACATCTTTCTGCAGTTTACACCTCGTAAAAATCACTGAGGATATTAGCATCAGCTTGAGAAAAATAAAACCCAGAGCATGGCAACTAATCAGACAAGAAGCAGAATATTTCAAGCAACAAGTGATGTCAGCTTGGTCTTGAAAGAGCTGAGTGAAACCCATACATACTTACAGCTTCTGATCAGCAGAGTTTAACCCTGATGCTGTTTACTGAGGTTCCTCTTACCTGGCCGATATCAGCAGATAACATTTCCCTAAAGACAGTGTAACAGACTATGCTCAGTCCATGAGGATTCGAACCTAAGTTCTAAGAGCACAGACCTTTATGGCTTGGGTAAAAGAAATGAGCTTCTTGGCTCATAACAGTTCTTGAGTGTACCAGATGGATCCTGGTGCATTGAAGTAATTTCTATTGGCTCCGAAGACTCAAGTATCATATATTATTACTTCTGCTGTTTATGCAGATCATACACACAAGACTGGTGGCACTTTCATTAGCTAGACAGTCCAAAAAAGCTTATACTTCAGAGTCAGCACTGACAGGTATCTTGATACAAGACTCAAGTGACAGGTCTCATATTTGTCATAGTAAATAGCCCAATCCAAAGCCATGAGAAACTTCTTATTTATAGGCAGTACATCCTCTGCAATAGGAAGTCTCCAGGAAAGCACTTCTTGATGGCCATTTTCCAGCCAAACACTCTGTAATAAGAAGTTTGAGATGCTCTCTAGAGATATTTGGAATTTCTGAGAAATCAGAGTTTGAAAGGTGGAAGCTGGTCATGGAAAAAAGTAAAAATATGGTTATTTGTTTATAGGGTGAACAAATATTGGAGAACCAAAGGAGGATAATGTAGCTTCATTGTACATTGCAAAGTATTCCAAGAAGACAAGGGAACTGGCTGAGAGAGAAGATGGGATCTTGGCAAGCTATCTGTACAGGCTGTCTGGAGCCAGGAATATTTATCATGATCACATAACTGAAGGTCTAAAAAGTATCCACGTACAAATGGAAAATTAAATTACAAATCAATCCCTAAAAAAAAGCAGTTTGCAGGAATTTAGAGAATTATGGATTTATTGTTGTCCTGGTTTTTATTATAATCATTTGTAACAAATAAAATCTTCAATCATAAAAAAATACTTTTTACTCCTTGGTGTTCATCTCAGGTATCATAACTATTTTCTAAAAGCATGTAAAAAACTTCTAGAGGAAGAGGTCTCCTATTGGGTATTAAAATATTAAAAAACTGAAGCATGCTTAAGAACCAACATTATGTAAAGAACTTGGCTTACTATTGTGATGGCCACAGTTCTGTGTGTTGGTCTGCAGTACATAGATTCGGTTTCTGCAACTGAGAGCTTAAAGTCTAATCTGCACATTCAATTAAAAAGATGTGCTGGAGCAACAAGAAATGGCATCGCCTTAATCTCTGTTATCCCTGTCTCTTTTCTACAATATGTGCTGTTGAGAAAAGGTTAGTTCAGTGAATGGTTGTTACAATATTATCAGCTTCCTAGATTTGATTTAGATTTAAAATGAATGAAGTTTCCAGCTCTGACAGGTTACAAATTAAAACTGAGAAACAGAATGCTGGAAGCTTCCACACATTTGAAAAAAAAAAAAAAAAGAAAGAAAAAATGAAAAGACAAATAAAAAGAATCAAAATGTATTTATTTACAATTTACTATATTCATTTCTTTTTAAAACAACTTGATGACATTTCAGATCTTGGTTAAATTGCATTTTGGGCTTTTGAAAAGCTTGGAGTTTAAAACAAGATTGCTGCTGTTTCCCAAAATATATTACTTTGGATGAAGCATCAGTAATGGCTGGGCACCCCATGAGATTACATAGGGAATGTCCTGAAGCCTGGAGTAGCAAGGAGCAGAAAGTACCACATTTTGTGGTGAATCACAGAGGTACTTACTGAGTCTAAAATCAGAGAAGCTGTGGAAGTTTGAAAGTTATAGATAAATGACATTAAAAAAAGAAAATAGTTCCAGAGCATGATAACTCCAGTTAAGGCCTGAAGTCATTGCTTTATGAATAAACCTGCTGCTGCTCACTCAGCATTCACTCTTGCACACTTACTCTGACACAGTTCTGTTCAGAGTTTATAGCCTTTCTTTTCCTGGAGATAAAGCCTAATGGCATTTATGAGACCGTTAAGGCATTTACCATGCCATAAAACACTGAAAACAGCTTTGAATATTTGGAATTTCTTTTTATTTGCAAGTATTTTATTAAAATGTTAGCAATGGGACCAGTAGTTTTAATGTCTCAATTATTTGCCACTGATTTTATTTGCAGTGGGTTTTTTTGCTTATTTGTCTTTGGCTAGGTTTGTTTTTTTGATTTGTTTGTAGATTTTGTTGTTGTTGTATTTTTCAGATAACTTAGAGGAGTAAGGAAAAGAGGCTCTTGGTGCAAGATGGATGGCTCTGAAGCTTCCAGAATGAAATTTTAAAAAAATATGGAACTCACCACAAAGAACTGAAGTCTACTGTAGCTACCCTAATTACTCCCTATGCTTCCTGAATTTGGTACAATAAAACTGTCAGTTGCAGGGCTGAATGTGAATTTTCTCATATTCTTTGCCTTGTTTGTTCCACAAACACCAATTTCTATAGAAGCTGATTTTTTGCCCTTTTAATCATGTGTTCAACAATTTACTTAAGCATGTGCTTAAGTAAATCACATTGTTTTGATGGGTTTGGGTATAATACTCCATCAGGTTCTAAAAATATTCAAGTACTTGAGTGCTTTGCTAAATTAGGCGATAAGAGCACAAAATACAGGGTAAAAGTGTGTGTATACTACTTAAGCAACAAAAATGCCAAGCAAGAGTTAACTATCAATCATCCTCTCATCCCATCAGATATTGAGAGTACAAGACTTGACACTTTGGGATTTATCACAACCAGAAACCAGTCCTGAATGATGAAATAGAACTTGAGATTTCTATCAGCATACAGCTGATCCTGTATCCATCTCTAATTGACCAATAATAAATACACTTTAAGCGTAAAAATAAGTAATAAATACACTAATTGACAAGCTCTTACATGAGCTGGGTCTCAGAATAACTGAAAGCATTTCAATTTTGTTTTTAATAATATTTTAATTAAGTCCAGAATACATGGCATTACAAAATAATCTAATGATTTGACAGCCATTCATGTAATTCAAGTATTGCTTCAGCTCTAGCAAATCTTAACTATCCTGCCTCTCCCCAAAGCATAATGGATTTCCTCCTTGAAGTCAGATAGAGAAAACATTTTATAGGATAGCATGAAATTACTTAATTTGGTTTTATTACACAATATATTTTTAAATCTTGAAAACATAAAGTTCCACACACAATTTTATTTCCTTTATGTCTGTTCATTTTAAGACAGATATCTATCTGTATCTGTTCTCTGCATATTTCTACAAATAGATAACTTATCTATGCTTCTCCATAGAATGAACTAGAGGCTTTGCTTCTGCAGGTGCAGTCGCTCAAGAAAAGGAAAACGTAATTTTTCCTGCAGAGGGTTTTGTTGGTTCTTTTAAAATATTTTTTTCATATTCTTAAAATGACATTATGCTGTTGAGTCTCCTAAGCTCCAGTGCCATACATCAGTAACTTCCTAGGAAATGTTGGGCAGAGACAGCCTGTCAGTCATCCTGCCTCTTGCTGCCATAACTTAAACACATACCTTACAGAAGGGCCCCCTTCAAGGGGGAAATCACTGCATCTGGGACAACAGAAGTGCATTTGTAAGTGGTTCTGGGAACATAATTCGTGCAACATCAACATGCTGAGCACAATAAATATCATCTCTGTAAAATCCACTGTGATCTAACTATGCTTTCTAGACACTACGGCAGGACTATCAAGGAGGTGCTAAACATTTCATTGCTGTGAGCCCTGAGACTTGCCCTACTAGTAAGCCGCAACAAGGGATGCAGGTTTCATGCTTAGAATACTCATCTGTGCTTCCCAAGCTTTGTGAAACACTGTACCATATCACAAACCTTTTTGTTTTTGCATTAAATAGAGAACAATGATGATTTTCATAGTGAGTGCTGCTAGAAACAGTGCAACCAGTAGATCAGCTGTGTAAAAAGTGGCTGAGGTTTTGAGTCCATAGAGGCACATTTTATGGAATCTAAATTTTTATTACAGACAAATGAAAACTGCCTATGATTTAGATTTACAATTTTTCTTTGGGTAATTAAAACACAACTTTCTAATTAAGAGAGTAAAAAATCTGGCATATGAGCTTTTCCCAAATATATTACAAAACAGTAACAACTGTGGTACATACTGCCAGGCAGAATGTGATTACCAGAATCAGCTATTTCACCCAAAATCTGCCTCCCTGAAACTTTATTTCAGGAACTTAAACACCATTTCCCAAGTATTATAATTTTATGATGTAATAAACGTTTGAATTGTAAATATGATTTCTGGGAAAAGCTTTTTTTAATGCTGCTTAAAACTTTTTTTTTTTCACATTTAACACCTTAAAATAAACAAAACAAAGTCACAGTTAAAAAAAAAATCAGTAAATTCAGTTCCTATATGTGTATATCACTGCACTTCCCCCATGAATAATAATCAGGAGTAAAGAATCAAAAAAAATTAGAAGTGTAAAGTGAGGACATTAAAACCTACCACTTATTTTTTTCCATTGTTATTTGCAACCTATAAAATTTGCAAGTTTATACAAGTTATTCTCTGTAGTGATTTAAAATAGATTCTACTTCTTCCTATAACCAGGATTTTCAGTTAAACTGGGTCTAAATAGTGACAATATTCCGCTGAAAGTAAACTGACATTTACCATTTGGTAAATGATGCTTGCTTAAATGCTGTATTCTTCCTGGCCACTTCGCTTTTGGATATGCTTAGTTAATCTACTTTTGACCCTGCAGATCCTCCCAGTCAGGATAAACTCACTGGTATTTGTTTTAAAACATAATGGAACTTTAATTCTATGTGAGATTCTGGATGATACTGTGATATAAACGCTTAAACAGATGTGAGACTCTGGATGATACTGTGATATAAATGCTTACACAGAAATTATCATAAAAAACTTGAGTAGATTTAAGAACATAACCTTGTCTTGCTGATTGCTTGAATTACAAATTTCTTGGATCTAGCTGAAGAGTTGATTTTCACTTGCATGTTTCCACTGGCTTTCCTCTACATCTATTCGAGAAGGAGAGAAGCTGTATCAGAAATCGATGTTTCATGTTTCAGTCAGTGCTTGAAAGGTATCCACCTGTAGCTAGGAATTAGAGATGTGACCAGGACACAGAAAATGAGCAGCTTTTGCCGACCAGGATCACAGCTTCCGCACATCCTTTGCATCGTTTTAGCCTTGAAACTATGTAAAGTTTTGAGCTGCATGACCCAGCTACTCAGAGCATCAAGTGGCTCAGCCCCTGCACAAAAAGAGCCAAGTGAAGGGCAGCAGTCACATGTAGGAAGTGTGAGGAGAGTTTTGCTGACTTTCTCCACTGTGCTTCAGACTTGGTGCTTTGACATCTCACCCTTCTCATTGTCCCATGAACACATCAACTCTCCTTCTCCTTCCTCCAGCACCTTATTCCACGGTCATTTTTGGAAGGTGATGGCAGCTCTTCCACCAAACAGATACTCTTTCAAGTCTTTAAAAAGTGGCAGATCAGCTCATTAGGTGTCTAGGATTTCTGAGACACCAATTCACATACATGTTTTGTGTGGCACTCACACAGTGAATGTGACATCTTCAATGATTCTCTCCTCAGACAAGGCAGAAGGCACCTGTACTTGTGCTAGAGAAGTGCCACAATTCTTTTTCATTCTTTATAGTTCAAAGGGGTTACAAAAGCAAATATACAGGTGATGACTGATGCCTAGAATAGCTGGAATACACTACTCAAAAACCAACACACTATCATAAGCTGGTCCCTACTACACAGAAACATGTTCATTCTAGATTTTGCTAAAATAGAAAATCTCAATGGCAGGCAGATAAGAGGAGAATGTGAAAGAGGTGTGACCAAAAGCCTGACCAGTTTAGAAAATAAAATACTGTATAGTCTACATAAAGCAAATTATGTGTTGAGTTGCTAAATGCAAACATTATGGACATTCAAAGAGAACGTACATGTATTTTATGCTAATCAGCAAGATTAATTACGCTGACTGCCCTCAGGTAACTCCATAGCCTCCATATCTGCTGCTTCCGTTTTCCTGCTACTACTGAAGTGGGATTGAAAGTCAAGTTTTGTCTTTGCAGTTTCAGAGACATTCAAGGCCACTTTGTGACTTCAAGCTCTTTTGCAATTACAGCCATCCAGCCCGTAAATTCGGACATACAAGAAAACCGCTGAAACAGACAAGGTGTGTCTGCCAGTTCTGCAGAAGAGGGATGCTCAAATCATAATGACTCACTTCACATAAATTCCAGTGCTCTGATGGTTCCTCTGTAGAAAGCTCACCAAAACAGATTGAAGGCAAAGGCAAATTTGGGAGTCTTTCAAATGTGCTCCAGCTAGTCTGTATTCCAGTTTAAATCAACAGTGCTTAAATCTGTGGAACTCAGACAGCTGTGACCAATCATGGTGCTATGCTGAGAGCACAAACTACACTGAAATCCATTCAGCCAAAAATACAGGCTGAATCTTAGTTTTGCTGTAGGTCTGCTCAGACTCACCCTCACTCCGGTAAGAACTGTAATTGCAGGCCCAGACATCTTCAGTTTGCCTTCAGCTAAATCAGACATCTCAGCTCCAAAACTTCTTGGACCGCAGGCTCTGAGTTTGACATCCAAATCCAAATTCAGTCAATTGCAGTGGTTTAAATCTGGTTTTGGAACTGGTTTTTGTCATGGAGTAAGATGCAAAACTCCTCAGAACAAGGTCTGGGGAATGATTCTGACTTAATTCCACAGACATACAAGCTGACCTCTTTCAAAGCCAGCAACATCTGTCACAAAACAGAGTGCCATCACTTTTTGACTTGCACAGACTCCCTTAAGGAGACAATGTGTGCTATAAAGTGAACATCCGACGTGCCAAAGAGATGTGTAGCTCAAAGATTTGTACCCAGGCTCCCCAGGGAGACTGTGGAGAGCAGTGGTGACATGCGCCAGCTAGCTTGATGACTGGGAAGACACCAAAGCCCACCAGGTTCCTAGCAGGGCCTGGATCTTGGCCTCCTGCTCCCCAAAGGAACATCTCAGCCATCCAGTGGTAAATTCTCAAAGATGCCTCTTGCTTGAGTTTTCCTTTTTGAAATTCCTCCATGGCTGAACTCCCACATGGACAGGCAAATGATCATCCTCCCTTCACCATCAGTGCGCTACCGTCTTGGCAAGAGAGTCAAACCTTTCTTTCCCCTTTTCCGATCCTCTGTGGAGAATGGCATAGGTTCAAAAGGAAATAGTCACCTTCCCCTTCCTGCCCAGGTGTTTGGATTATTAACAGCAGGGCAGTATTCCAGTACACTCTCTTGGCTTCTGTGTGACCTGTTTTAAGTCTTCTCACTAAACCAGGACTCAAACCTGATCACCATGAGAGGCAGAGAGCCAGCAGTGCAATGCAGCATTACCATTCCCAGCATTGCTGTGTTATATTATTGACCCCTGTGCCACACAGACACTGTTTCAGAGGGCAACCTCAGTCCCGCAGCTAGACAGACACTTAGTTTAACGCTCCCATTAAGTTTTAAATATTAGCTAATGACAGTGGTATTAAGATCTTGGCACAGCTACCAGAAAAACAACTGCTCATGCATTTAGGTAGCTGCTGAGAGAAGATTTCAAGATGCCCTGTGGTGCCTAAATAGGGTGCTGAAAGTAGCAGTTAGATGTCTATTTGTGGATTGAGTTTTCAGACCGCTTGTTCAATTAAAACACTGAATTTCCTGCAGTTCAATTTTACATTAATCCATCACAGTGCCCTCAAAGCCAACTATATCCATCACATGCTCAAATCTGGGTATATAGAATCATAGAATCGTTAGGGTTGGAAAGGACGTTAAGATCACCTGGTTCCAACCCCCCTGCCATGGGCACAGACACCTCACACTAAAACGTATCACCCAAGGCCTCTTCCAACCTTGTATTGAACACCACCAGGGATGGAGCACTCACAACCTCCCTGGGCAACCCATTCCAGTGCCTCACCACCCTAACAGGAAAGAACTTCTTCCTTATATCTAGCCTAAACTTCCCCTGTTTAAGTTTTAACCCATTACCTGTTGTCCTATCACTACAGTCCCTAATGAAGAGTCCATCCCCAGCATCCTTGTAGGCCCCCGTCAGATACTGGAAGGCTGCTACGAGGTCTCCACACAGCCTTCTCTTCTCCAGGCTGAACAGCCCCAACTTCCTCAGTCTGTCTTCATACGGGAGGTGCTCCAGTCCCCTGATCATCCTCGTGGCCCTTCTCTGGACTTGTTCCAACAGTTCCATGTCCTTTTTATGTTGAGGACACCAGAACTGCACACAATACTCCAGGTGAGGTCTCACAAGAGCAAAGTAGAAGAGCAGGATCACCTCCTTCGACCTGCTGGTCACGCTCCTTTTGATGCAGCCCAGGATATCGTTGGCTTTCTGGGCTGCAAACCCACACTGAAGCCGGCTCGTGTTTCTCACTGACCAACACCCCCAAGTCCTTCTCTGCAGGGTTGCCCAACCTGTAGCTGTGCCTGGAATTGTCCCAACCCAGCTGTGGGACCTTGCACTTGGCTTAGTTAAACTTCACAAGGCTGGCATCAGCCCACCTCACAAGTGTGTCAAGGTCCCTCTGGATGGCATTCCTTCCCTCCAGCGTATCAACCGAACCACACAGCTTGGTGTCATCGGCAAACTTGCTGAGGGCGCACTCACTCCCACTGTCCACGTCAGCGACAAAGATGTTGAACAAGACCGTTCCCAGCACCGATCCCCCACTTGTTACTGGTCTCCAGATGGACACTGAGCCATTGACCACAACTCTGTGTGCGTGGCCATCCAGCCAGTTCATTATCCACCGAGTGGTCCATCCATCAAATTGATGTCGCTCCAATTTAGAGACAAGGATGTCATGTGAGACAGTGTCGAACGCTTTGCACAAGTCCAGGTAGATGACATCAACTGCTCTACCCTGTCCATCAGTTCTGTAGCCCCATCATATATGTCACCTAAGCTCTTTGCAGAATCAGTATCAAGAGAAATAGCCGTCATTGGCATTAAAAAAAATGTTCAAAAGCAAATCCAAAGGCATTATTAACATTTAAAGGGAAAAAATACATAAAGAAAAAAAACCCTTAGGGTATGTTAAAGAAAGTGGCTGGACAACACTGTTGAATAATAAATAAAGTTCCTTTCTTTTTTTTTTTTTTAGTGTTTTGTGATGCAGATTACTGTCCATTTGTAGGTTTTGTTAAAACTTAATTTCTCAGCTCAATCATTATGATATCATGTTGTGTTATAAGAGATCCCAAAGGAAAGAATTATTTTTCACATTTAGCAACATTTCTGCCTTTGCACACAGAAAGAGTTGCAATTTCTGGTAAATCTCGTTTTTATTTCTGTTTTGAGGTAATTATAAGTTATTAGTTGATTAGGTACACAGAATATTCATTTTTACCATTTCTCATGTAAATGTTAGGATTTCTCTGAAACATCCCCATCCAGAAAAAATTAAAACCTCAAGGCAGTAAAGGCTAGCCAGTAAACTGTATTTTCAGGAGATTTTGGGTAGGAAAAGCAGATCTGATCCAGAGCTGACTGATCAAACCATCTTGCAGCCCTTTATCAGTGTTTTAAGCCTGCTCTAAGCAGTGGATGTTTGATGGGTGATTATAAAACTTGCTATTTTTCCAGATTACCTGTAAAACAGTTTTAATGTATTCCCTCTCTTTGCTCATACAACAAGGATTTTTATTGCCACTGCAAAAGGAAAGTAGTTTATCTGTGAGTACAGATGTACTCATTTGCAGAGATGGCAAACCAGAAAATAATTGCTTACCAATGTGCTTTCTCTTGTTTGTCCTCTTTCAGAGAATCCCTTCTGGGTTTATAAACATGATCATGAGTTACTGTTAGGACTACATTACAAAATCCAGTATTGCATATCCTACATAATCACAGCCATTCCCACTGATCATTGGGGAGTTTATGGGTTGGGTTTTTTGTTTTTTTTTTTTTGTTTAAAGAACTTAGTTATACCTACCCTTTAACTTGCTTACAAAATCTGACCTTACTGCTCAAGCAGTCAACCCAGTGATGGGTGCCAGTGCTTAGAATTTGCAACTTTTCTTATCTGCTTTATAGGTTTCTTTTCTATTACCTGCTAGAATAAGAACAACTGTTGCAATACAATTAAGACTCCTACTAATCAGTTTGTTCACCCAAACTATCTGCTAACATCATATACAGACAAGATAAACAGGCAATTACCATGGACAACATTTGCTAAACAAAGCTATAATTAATAATAAATGAAACTTAGTTCTCAACTACTTAAACACAGTAGTTATTAATTATCATGTGGCCCCAAGCTCTTTGGGTAGAGTATATCATTTACAATTCTGCGTGATCTCAGCTGAATTCCCCGAAGCATCCAAAGCTATCTTTTGCATAACTTTAAACTCCAGTATGTTAGTTGTGAAAGCTTTTTCTGGCTTCTACCCCCACTCTCTCCATTATAACGCCAAGCAATGCAATCATGTATTTATGTGGAAGAAGTTACAACTTTTAAACACCAGCGTATAGCAAATGCCAGAATTATAGCATGCAACCAAATTAGACCTGGCTGGCAGACCTGGTTTTGTCACCTGTCACACCCAATTAGCATCCAGCTGTGCAATAAGCGATTCGGAGGTAGTCAGTGCTGTCCTACATATTGTTCACTTAAAAACTTATTAACAGGTCTATTTTCATCACCAGGCAGCTTTACCAGCCAGTTTCCAAAGTACTATGTAATTTAAACTCTTTTTACACACAGGGTGACTTCTTTGGAAAATTAGATATTCTATATAATGTAAAACAGATATGTTTCCTATTAGAGGTCATAGCGTCATCTTGGATCTACAGGAGATGCAATGCCTTCAGCATTTATGTGCTCACCCTGAGAAGGGGACCACTTAATACTAGGCTGCTGGCAGTACTAGTCACACTACATTTTTACAACAGTACAGTCTGCAGCTCCAAGATTATCACTTGCTTCCACACCTTCATTTCTCACCATACTTCTTTCAAATAGTTCCAAGAAGTCATAAGCCCTCTCCTGGAGGCTTACCAAAGTTGGAAGGCAGACTACCAATAGGGTTGTGTGTTTTCAGTGATAAAGACCAGACATTTTCAGAACAGGCCTGTTCATATTTGCCTAGTGACATAAGGTACTGTAAGGACTCTGGTGCAGAAGGGAAAACCACAGCACCCACACAGGCCAACCCCATTGGCATTACTCACCTCTTTCAGCCAGCATACCCAAGATGTCTTTCCATCTCCTTCATCCCCCTGGGCTACAGAGCTCCTACTGCAGTTCCCAGAACCATAACTCCTTTTTTAAACTGCATTTATTCTGGTTTTGTATCTTCTGACTTCCTTGTCAGCTACTCCTTGAGAGAAAACACACAGAGCTGTTATAGTCTACCTCCATCTAACTCCATTTTTCTGCCCTTAGGAATTCAGCCATATCAACCAGTCTTGCCTACCTATTCCACACCCATGTGTCACTTCTCTGTCCCACTAAAGATATTGAATCTCAGTATTAGCTTGGCCCAGTTAAAAAAAGGTCAGTGAAAACAGTGAATTACTGTTGGGTTTTTTTTTAATAAATTCTCCATTCTCCACAAATGCCTGATTAAATATTTTAAAAAGGAATTGTTTCATGAAATTCAGCTTCAGTTTATTATCTGGTACCCCATAATGTTATTGATGTAATTTTCTCTTACCATGATTAACTTGTGAAGATAAGTCAAGCTGGTAATAAGCATGGTAATTGCCATAAAACACATAATGACTTCTCTATGTGGCAGCCTCCTGCTGTTGACCTTGCCAATTGCACATGAGAATTCAAGGCAACCTTCAGCCTAAAGTAAATGCATGTAAGTTCAAATTCTAGTCCTTGGAAATGTCTGTATTTAACTAAAAGTTATAACAGGATCTTTGGCCTCTGTGGCACACCACAAGTGGCAAACTTGAAATTATCTAGTGTAGTGATAACAGCAGTGGCCAGGTGCTCATTGCAAACAAGCAGGTCTGAGCCTGTAACTGGATGCTGAGAACTGTGAGGTAGTAAATTGCAGCTTATTTTGTGGGGGACATTGTAGTTTTAAGCTTTGCATTGTTAGGGACTTTTTCCTTTATTAAATAAATAAATAAATAAAACACCATTATTTTTTTCATATTTTTAATAACTTTGACTCACCCTCCAAAACACAGAAGACAAAGATGGAAAAGACTAAAACTGGGGTCTCTGCTCCCCACAGCTCCTTTGCCACTGCTTTCTGCACTATGACAGTTAGACCCAGTACCAAGATGGCTGGTTTAAATTTCCATTCCATGTTTCTGGGAAGACATTACTTGCACTAGGGAGCACCATAAGACATGAGTTGCACCAGCGTCAGTGGGAGCTCTTATGGAGATGAGACGAGGCAGCAAGAGCTTTCCCAAAAGGAGCTCTACACAGGAATGAGAAAATATTCTGGCAGATAATGTACAAACACTTGACAGTAGCTCAGACAGCCCAGCACAGCCCAAAATCACAAGACAATGGAGAATTTGGGAAATCTCGAATCATGCAGATGGAAAATGCATTTGTTGTGATCAAGCAGCTGTCAGTGTTCCACCTGTGGCCACAAATGCAAATGATGTAATACAGCAGATCTGGAATCATGATTGCAACTCTTGAAGGAGGAAATTAACAGATTTCCTTACAGTGGACAGAAAAGCAATTGAAATTTGTATTTGGACATGGTTACCTGCTTGGAGGTCCTCAATGAGAAATTCTGGCAGAATTTCTGCCACTGGACTTGAAAGTCAGGTGAAGAGGGCTACTGATGAGAGTCTGCTAGTGATGGCATTTGAGTTAATCAAAGACAGTATGGACTAATAGTCAGAGGTAAAAAGACATTTTCCTTGGTAGTGGAGAAAAAAGTAGCTGGGACATTATGTGTGTTGAATGCAGTTAAACCACCCGGGAGCTGCCCAGGTCCACACTCCCTCCTGGTGAGTAGGCTGAATATCCAGTACACTGCAGCTTAGTGCATGGAGCTAGTGCTTTATCTTTTTTTTCTGCAGAACACCAGACAGCAGTCCTGTCCAAAAAAGCTATTTCTACCTTTGTGTACATGTGTGAGAAAAACTGTAAAGGCACAGCCTTTGTAACGAACCTCTCTTTTATTTCTTTCGAGTAGTCTTTAGGTCAGACACTTTGATCATCTGGTTGAAAAAGATGTACAACTAACCATGTCTGTAGCCAACTGTGTTTATCAGCAGCACGTTTTTTTTGTAAGTATGTGTAAAAAGAATACTTTATTGGTCTTCTAAAAGGAACTTAGATATAGAAGGCCTTTCTTAGCCATTTGAAATAACTCTAAAGACTTGAAAATATTAGTGGTAGGTAAGAAATTAGTTATATCAGCTGGGTCATATTTATTATCTCTATGCTTTTGTAAATATTACAATGATAGAATTGTTTTTACAACCCCAAGATTTCTATTTTTTAGTTCTGCTGGTACTTTTTAAGTCTTAACTAGAAATGTTAACAGTGTGGCAGGAAAAATATCTTTCCTCTCTCTCTTTGCAGGCTGAAAACAATTCATGTGTCTTTGTATATAAATTGCAAACAGAAACCCAAAGAAAGCTCTGTTATACAATTGTCTTCTCATGAACAGTATTTTAAAAGACTCATTTTTAAAACATTTTTCTCTTTAGGGAAAAAAAAATCAACACAAAATAATTTGTATTCCTAGAGTTTGTCCAAAAATTTTTTAAATATTTGTAGGAGGGAAAACCTAATCCCACTAAAATCAATGAAAGTTTACTATGTGACAGTTATGGCAGTAGCATATTACTCATAGTGGTGACTGGATGAATGTTATCTGAATACATATCCTAATATCACACATGAAGTACAGATATAAAACGTCCTCGGTATTACTTCACACAAGTAAGTTTTTTGTACCTGCACTCATTTTTTGTCTTAGAAGTTTTGTTAATATTTTCACATTAAAAAAAAATCCCTGAAAAATGGCCTTTTAAAATCATCTATGTTGTTAGCTAATATCTTTTAGAATGAAGTAAAAGCAGAAAGCATGAAAATTGGAGGTAGTTAAAAGATTATTCTGGACCAACCCCAAAGGAATGAAGAGCATGTCACTATTTTGAATGGAAGTTTCCTTAGTTTGAAACTCTCTTGTTCAGTTTTGACCTATAAATTTATAATTTCTGACACTGATCCGCAGGATTTCACCTTCTCTCAATGTATATTTTTGGGATGAATGGGTAGTCACATTATTTTATTCCTCTTCCATCTCAAAAAACAAAGTGCCTGCGCCGATGTCACTTTGTTCTATTTCCAGGACATGTTGTCTCAGCAGGAGGCTAACTGTGAGGTATAATCTCAAAATACCTTGGTTATTCAATTTTTTTAAACATTATATTCTTCACATCAGTAGCATAGATGGGTATTTCTCTGTCATAGGCAAGGGCAGCAGTCCCAGAAGCTAGGAGGGGCTGAGAAATTGCAAGCAGTTCAGTCATGAACAGACTTCTTTTCTTTTCTTTTCTTACACCAGTAAATCAAAAGTTTATCCTTATGAATTACAAGTCACAAAAGTTGCTAGCCCATCACTCAGTTCTCATGCGAGTCTAAAGATCTTGTTCCACATGAAAAATCATAAAGAGAAGATTTTTTAAAAAAGAAGTTTGCTAATTGCTTGGCAGCTCATTCAGGGAGTAGGATGCTTGTGTCCATAACCCATTGTGTATTGAGCCTACTCTCTGTTGGTAACTTGATGATATGCTAGGGCTTAATAATACAAGAAGTTAGTAGAACTTCAGTGTTGCTAAACCTTTTAAATATGTGGTTTGTGCTCAGTTTTTTTTTTTATGAGACCACTGTGAAAGTCAAACACTTTTTTTGCCTAGAAACCATTTAAGAAGACAGTCAGAGGATTTGTTTTCATAAAACTTTCTGTACTGATCACCAGATATTCCTTACTTGAGGAAATTAACAGCCAGAAGTACAAGGAAGTGAAGTATACATTTGTAGTTATTCTTATAAATTAAATTAATAAATTAAATTGCAGTAAATTCCATGAAATACATTGGCCTTGCCCTAAGCAATGATAAAATACCATCTAGAGATATCATCCCTGTGGGATTCTGAGATACAAGAATTTTCTTTTTATTAAGTTGCTATAATGTCACAGAGAAAGGAATCAAACAAATGATTCAGGTGAGGTTTCTCAAGGTACCAATATCACGTTTCATTTCTAATTCCCAGTGGGCACCTCTTATCACAGGCAAACTTCATCCATAAGTGCTTATAAAAAGATTTTTAATAAATGTGTTGTAATGTCATTATCAAGATTTCCCTAATTTAGGGAGAATTTTATCAGCAGGAGAACAAATGAAGCTTTCTGTTCTGCTTATGCCCTGTTTTGACCCTTATAACAGATTAGCCTTCTGTTAGCAAAGCCAAGTGCTTAACAGAATTCAAGAGAAGATTTGAACTAAGACTTGAAGGACACATATGTATTAATAACACATAAATGTGTATTTTCATGTTTTCACCAGAATCATAGAATCACAGAACCACAGAAAGGCTGAGGCTGGAAGGGACATCTGGTCCAAGCTCCTCCTCAAGCAGGTTCACCTAGAAAACAAAGAAGGCACTTGTTGCACGTATGCATTTGTGTGTATATGTAAATATTTATAAAACTTACGATAGCTTTTATATGAAGTGAATGAGACAAAAAAAAAAATAAAATAAAATCACAGCACCAATACACTGTGGCTTCATCTTCTCTTTCGAACACATGATAAAGCCAACTGCAGTTCTGAATACAGGTGTTTAAAGCAATGTTGTGTAGTTGTAGACATGTAGAAGGCTAGGTATATGGTGACCTTACAACAAAGTGCTTAACATTAGAGAGTTAATAATGTGTCTTATTAGTATGACTCAAGATGCAATAACTACACATAGTCATTAAGTGGGTTAGGAACTGTCTGGCAGATCTGGAGATTCAGAACTGGCTGGGGATGGCTCTAAAACTGTTACCCTCAACGACTAATACCATGTCCCACAGATCTCTGCCTCCTTTGGATATACTGTTGTTTCATGCATACAGCTGACATACCTTTGAAACAAAAACAGGCAACTGCTATTCAGCAACTTGATAGGACAAGGGGTAATGGGTACAAACTGGAACACAAGAGGTTCCACTTAAACTTGAGAAGAAACTTCTTCTCAGTGAGGGTGATGGAACACTGGAACAGGCTGCCCAGGGAGGTTGTGGAGTCTCCTTCCCTGGAGACATTCAAAACCCGCCTGGACACATTCCTGTGTAACATTATCTAGGTGTTCCTGCTCCGGCAGGGGGATTGGACTAGATGATCTTTCGAGGTCCCTTCCAATCTCTAGCATACTGTGTGAACTTTGCCTCTTATATTAAGGAGGTTACAATGCCTCTTATATTAAGGAGGTTACAAGGGAAAGTCTACCAAAGAGTCTGCTCTTCCACAGTGGCTGTTCTTCAGGTGATCTCAGCATATCTTAACATGACAAGTTAAGCATTGCAATGTTTTAGGCATTGCTTCGTCCTTGGGAGGCAACATTTTTCAGAAAATCAGGCATGCCTAGATGAGATGGCACCCTTTTTATTTTTCCCTTTCATGAAAAATATACTTTATTCTGGCAGTTTGACTGCAATGAGCAAAAAAGTAACAAGATGAAATTTTAAGATCTGCAAAATACATATCAGCCAAGTCGATCTAGTGTTTTTTTCTCTCCTGTCACCATCTTCATGATTGTTTTTGGCAAGGCCAAATAATTCACAGTATTATTGAAGTTTTCAGGGGAACCATGGATGGAGGGATTATTATTGACATTTTAGAACATTGAAGGCACAGAAACTGATTGGGAATGTAAGATGCCTGGGTTTTCTTGGTAAAACAATCACTGGTGATATAATTAAAAATTATGACATTCAGATGTTCATCTTTATGCCTCAACCTTAACAGTCCAGTGGAATGGATGGGGTCAACGACAACTTCCAGAGTTATTATTTCAGATTGTCTGTATACTCAAAAAGACTTATGATACTGCATGTGCCTAGATCATGCTTTCAAGGTCACCTCTTATCAAAATGACTGAAGAGCATAGGCATAAAACTTCATTATATCACTCCTTCTTCCAAACTGCCTTAGCTAAGGTAACTTGCCATTGCATCTCCTGCTCCTTACTAAGTTCTTGTTCTCACAAACATTTAAATGTGGTGCACATATTTTAAAGTAATCATTCCTTTTACTTTGCCTTATGCTAAAATACGTGTAATTTAAAGTCCACGCTACAGCTAGGAATATGTAATTGCATAAGCAATCTTTCCATTTCTTATTCAAACTTTCTTTAATGAAAAAAAAAAAAAAAAAAAGATACAGCCCCACAGCATGTGGGTTGGAAATATTCTACTTTGTATATACTTTACTGATGTACAATGATATTGGAAAGAGAAGATGGGGGAAGAAACATACAGTGCAGCTGGTGTTAATGCTTATTTCTTGTCCTTTCAGCCAAAATGGTACCAGCCACAATTGTTCCTGATTAAATTAATCATATTGGGCCATATGTTTCCTAATGATCTGCAGATGACAGTTTGATAGCAGCTGTTGTAGATCAAAGGTATGAAAAATAAACAAAGAATGCATCCCCATTAAAAAGCTGAAAGGTTCCTATAAATACAGATCTCTATCAGAGTGCAAAACCTGGAGTATATTGACAACAATATCTTTTCATTGTGTGGGGAAAAGTTATTTGCTATGACATTTTAAGACAGAATGCACATGTCAATAACTCTGCAGTATCTTGCTTAGGTGAGAGAAAGTCAATTAAATATACCACTCTATCCTAGCATGCCATAAGAAAATATCCTTCTGTGCAGACAGAAATGGCAAGACTGGAAATTCTTTGGCTCATCATTTGTACCTAATCAGCTTGCTTCTGAACACCCTACATGAAGTTCACACCGTTGTCATACCTTTCATTTCAGAGGAGTTTCTTGTGAACCATGTAAATTAATCACGTGCAACTCAAGTTATCAATTTGCCATGAAACACTCATGAATTTAATTACTGATAATTGCATTTTAAAGTGAAAATTTTGCCATTAAACACTTCTTCCTCAAACCTCATTTTCAGCTGTGATAGTCATAGTTTTCTGTTAATGAAGATCATCTAATGTTTTGAAATGTATTCGAGCACAAAATGAGTTATAAGAGAAATTCCTGCACCCATTTTAGAAAGAGAGAGAAAAAAAAAAGCATTTCTCTTTCTTGTAAAAAAAATCAATAAATAAAATTAGGTAAGATATGAAAAGCTATTATAATTCTTTTCTGTGAAAGACTTAAATTTCAGTACATCCCCCAGAACATGGCATGTAAATTAACAGCACTTGTTCAACAAATTCTGAACTTTGATAGTGAAAATTTAAGCTTTGGTAAGTTGGAAAATCAGCTGAGGGTATGTACAGAAAACATACTTATAAAAATAGTGCAAAGTTCCAAAGATTATAATAGCTTCTGCACGCTCTCTTTCTTTCTTCTCACTCTATACAACTCGCAGCTATTAGGTACGATGAAGGTTTGTCAAAAACAATTAAAAGATGTCACATGCCTTCTTTTGTGTCTGAACTTCTTTTTTTGAGTGAGCAATTTTTTTTCCTCATTAGAGGCACCTAACAGGAATTCAGGGCCAAACTTCCACCATGCCCTCATTAAGGTCTGCATTTTTGCATTTGCCTTTTTTCAGGCACAGCTGAGGTTACTTAAACATCTAACTATTTGATTTACAGATGCAATCAGGTACCTGCATATACAAGTGATTGTAACTGCAGGTGTTAGACTGGGGACTATCGTTTGAAATTCTGGCTCAAAATGTACAAAATAATTATGGCTGAAATTATTTAGGGATTTTATGTGGGTTCATTGAACAAGTAAGCTTTGATGCTTTGTATTCTTCCTGTGTCAGAATCCTTAGCTTCTCTTCCTGTGAGTATGCTCTCTCATTACCTTCCCTACTCCAGTTTTTCTTATACCAAGTATGAACATAGCATCACTTGCTCTGGCACAAGTGCAATGTTTATGCTGTGTAGGTTATGCACCTCATTTGGTGCTTTCATGGCTGAAGGGTGGCTTGATCATTTTGGTTTATATACAGAACCTAAGGTCAAAATTAGACTTTTATGTAAAAACGGTGTGAACCATGTACTTACTCCCTTCCTCTGATGCAGGCTTCAGCTACATCAATGAAACAGTTCTCACTGATATTGAGGGCTTTATGTCAGCAAAACGGCCAAAACAACTAAGCACAATGGCCAAAATCTGGCTCCACATGTTACTACCCCATCTAACAAACAGTCTCAAAATCAAAGGATTTGTTTTCTTCTGTCATTTTATCTGTCCTTTGACTGTGCTTGTGGGAAGATAATCAATACACATGAAACAAAAAGATAATGGAAGGCCTTGCTCTTCAAATGTTTTGCATGAGACAAAGTGACATTACCAGGTCACATAGCAATTCTGTGACCACTGATAGCTATTGTAAGGACTAATGTCACCTTACCCATAAATCCAAATTTCTGAACTAACAATTTATGCATTCCTAAGAGACAACAGGCAGATTGTGTGTAATGATGCTTACTGTCTGCACTTTTACAGGAACAATAGAAATCTTCACCTGCTATCCCTAGGCCTTCTCCTAACATCTCTGTGTCGTCCAGTTTGCAGAAGGGCCATTATAGTGACATCCTGTCAGTTAAGAACCATATCGATGGCCGCTGTAATTACTGTTGCTGCACAACCCCAAGGTATGGAAAACTCAGTTGCCTGTTGAGGGAAAAAAGAAAATGACTCTGAAGACTGCCTTTTATATAAACTCCACCAAATGCTGTACATTTTAATAAAATAAACAATTCAAAAACCTGAAGTACAACAAAGAAGATTTAGTTTTTTTTTTTTTAAGTTTCTTTGGTAATAATATTGTTCTTTCCCTTTTACCTGAATTTTATCTGCCTTCATTAAGATAATAGATAATATAACTGTCGTCTACAAAAACACTATTTAGTTCATTCATTTTAGCCTGGAAATTTTCCAGATTGTTAAAGATATTTTTCAGTTTTAAATATTGGCTATGAGACAGTCTTCTCTTTATTGTGTCTAGATGAAAGTTAAGGATATATGTCATATGCTTTCCTTCCATTATTCTCCTAAAGGACGCATGTTAGTAAAATTCATTATGTGGGTTTACAAATGGTATTCTTACTTGCCTGGATCCCTATGAGGGTGAAGAAAAGCAGTCCCCAAGCAGTATTGAAAACAACAGCAGAAAATAATATAAAAAAAAGCTCCACAACAGATTTAAGCAAACAAAATTGCAAACTAGTTAATCAAGGGAGCTGGAGAAGGTTAACAAGAATGAAAACCCTCAAGAAGAGGAAGACCTCTGGGTGGCAGCAATGGCAGGAGAGCTCTAGCAGGGTGTGCAAGTAGGGAAGGAAGTAAAGGTTTAATATACTCAGGACTTTAAGTCATTGACAAACCTGACAAAACTGAACAAGGAGTGTTTTGTCCTGCAGAAAAAATGGCAGCTCTACACAGGGCAAAGTTCTGGGCACATAAAGGTGTATGACATAACATTTAATAGCTATGGGGCTTTAACATGTCCTGCTGTTAATTCCTGAAGCATACCACTGGTCATCAACAGGATAATTAGAAAGATTTCTACTGAAATCAACAAGCTTTGGGCCAGGCTGTTAGCAAGATGCAAGTGTAGGACTGGTGATGGCAAACAGATTTTGCATCAAGCTACAGATATCTGGGAGGTAAATGCAGAGTCTGTTTATTATGATTCCACATAGAAATCTGCAAACATATCTGTGCTTCCTTATATCATAAGATAAGGATAATTAAAAAGGAAATTAGAGTAGAATGATAAATGTAGCTAGGGGGCTAGTAGTCAATTAACATACAGAGTTTGGCTAAGTTATTGCTGTGGCAGAGAATGATGCCAAATGAGACACTAAAAGGGTGCAAATGCCAAAATTGTCTAACACCATTTTTCTTAATAACAGAAAGAAGAAATAAGTGAAAAAAAAAAAAGTAAGAAGATAAACTTTGAACTGGAAATTTTATGTTTTGTGTAAATTAGGAAATCCTTACTGGAAATTTCCAGTTACCCTGTTTTTCACTTATTAAAATTAGCTTGAAAAAACTGTGATGTTCAATAAGCTTATGAAAAATTCTGTAATGCAACAAAAGAAGCAGATGCAAACCCCTATAAATGGATTAGTATCTTTCATCGTTCTCTAGAACGTGACATGTTGTGTTCAAATTAACAGTGATCCCAGTGCCACCAACCACTCACTTGACTGCAGTGTGATTTTTCTGTGGGTCCATTCTTCCCATTGTCTTCAGTCTTTGGTACTTCCTATTGTGATGTCCAGAATTTTGGGATCCTCTAAAACTCTACACAATTAACTTATAATTTCTTAAGAGAAAGTCTCTTCTGAACATCTCATTGTTTGTCATCATAACTTCTGGAAATCTTACCTCTCACTAAGATTGAAAGAGCAACAAAAAGCAGATCACAGATCAGTACTAAGGAAACTTCCTTCTTTTAGATTAGCATGTAAAGGTTTCTAAATATTCCCAGATATCTCTGATTGCCAACCCTTAAAGAACACAACATAGCACCCTTCTTTCTGTAAAGGGGTTCCCCTTCCTTTCCCTCAGAAAGTGACAATACTACTACCAGAGCTGCAAATACAGACAACACAATTCTGTGTCTGCTGCAGTGTGATAGAGATGTGCACTTGGTTATTTCTGGCTTTTGGAAAGACAACAGGTATACATCAGCCTATGAAATGGCTGCAGTGTGCAGCTAAAAGAAGGTTAAAGCCTCATAAGAGCTGTTGTGTTTTTAACAGGGTTTTAATACAGCCTTGGCATGTGCCCTGCAGGTAGGCAGAGGGAGCTGCCTAGGAAGCATGTAATGTTTACCTTCCTGTCGCAGAAAGATTTTTCCTGGACCTATCATCACTCCTGGTGAATACTTGCCTGGAGAAAACAGAATGGTTTGCAGTGCTTCTGTATGAACACACTATTGTGCCTGTCAGCATCACTGGGCTAAGACAGTCCCGCTTTCCAGCCATGGGACTGGGTCTCAACCTGATCAATAAGCTTCGGACCAAAATACTAAGGGCATAGTGCTACACAGCACATGGGAAAAAGTAGCTGGAGTTAGGGAAGGAAAGGGAGGATGCTGCAAATGCCTGAATAGAAATGCTGAGCGCATAGAGCAATGCTGCCCCTCAAACAAGCTTCATCAGGACAGATGGAACAGTAAGATGCTTGCAAGTGTACAATCATGTTTAATGTTATTACCATAACTTGTGTGTATATGTAATGCCTGGCACAGTACAATGCTGCCAGGGTGGACCACATTTCCCATTCCTGAGGAAAGGGTGTTGTGGCTACGAATCAGGTTTTTTGAGAAACCAAGCATCATAGATGTCCTACTGTTACAAGTACTGGTGAAAATATAATTCCTTTCACTCTGTCCCAGGAGACTGTTTATTCAGTTGTGTGACAGACACGGTTATGTCTTTCTCCACCAGCATTTCAAATCAGATCTGAAGGAACATTGAAGTAAAATGAAGATGAAAAAGAACCTGGTTGTCTGTAAACAGCCAGGTAGCCAGGTGCTTTTCTCTTGTTCATAGTGGAAGAAAGACAAAAAGGTGTTCTACAGTGGATTCAGATGAAAAGGGAAAGAAGGTGTTATTTTCTTCTGATGGACAAAAGTTTGTGTCTCAGCTTGGAGTGGCCTAGGGGAGAATTCCTTTCTGCTTTTCAATGACTGAATTGTCCGTGACAGGACAGTTAGATGTGAGAGGCAAATATTTGTGACATCATGTAAAAGCACGGTTTGGATTCCTTTTCTTTTACAAAATTTTCAGCCAGGAATACACCTTTTTCATTACAATGCAAGATAGGAACTGACCACCCTCAAAAGCCACCAGCAAAGTGGCTGGGCTGAGGAGAAGTGTGTGGTTCATTTATTTCACACTTAATTTGGAGAACTTCTTTTTTTAGACCAAATACATGCCTGTCAAAGAAACCTACATACAAGTCAACTTTCTTTTTCACTGCATTTTATGCCTGGATCTGAGGGTTTTGATGGTACCTTATCAAATAGAAAGAAAATTGGAGAAAATATAGGATGGGAAAAATGGTAGAAGTAGTTACACATTTGGTAGAGGTGCAGGGAGAGATAATTGACCATTTCTACCAAAAGAAAAAGGTTCAGCAAGGTTAAAAGGCACTGGAAGCAAAGCTGATGGCAATGTAATTACTGAAAATGAAAATGGTTATGATTTTTATTGGCCTGAAAAAAATATTACATGGAAATATTACTGCAGCTGGTGAATCTCAAAAGGCAGCTGAGGAACAAAAGCATGAGTGCTGCCAAATGACCTCCCTGGCAGCTGTGGCATAGTCAGTTACAGTGAGGATGCACTTTCCAGAAGACAGCGCTACAGGATGCTTTGTTTGGCCCTTTAGCCTTACAGGCTCTAGAAAAAGTAGTAGGCACAAAAGCATTCATTTTAGTTCTTAACTCTGGAAGCAACAAACAAACAAGCTCTTTTCCCTCCACTTTCCCTTCCATCTCCCTAAGATGTCAGCAATCTGGCTGCGGTGGTATCATAGCACAGCCAGGAAATGCAAGCCGAGGGCGCTGCCGGCAATGGGCAGTCATCAGGTGCTTGGATAACTGGGGACAGTGCCCCATCTCTTACCAGATGTCAGCTCTGGTCTGATCTGCTGGAGGCAAACCTCTTCTTTCCTCAGTGCCTGCTGCCCTTACTGCTATTTGCCTGCTAGAATGTGTAGACAGACTGTTTGTGGAGGCAGTGGCTGACTTCCTCCCCATCTGTTTGCACACCACAAAACAGGAGAGCCCGATTTCAGTCTAATCTGCCTCTACAGCACTCCATCACTCATGATAAGCTACTGGAAGTGTCTTTTCCACCTGAACTGGCATGTATCAGTAAAGTGTGGGGTTTGGCAGATTTTAGCCCAGTTCACACCATTACTATGTAAGCTTGGGCACAAAAGGACAGCAAGAGAGGGCACTGAATATTTCCATGATTTAGAACACTGTTTTACCTTAATCATCAATAAAAGACTTTTGCATTTTAAAGCTGTTTACTTATTGCAAAATTTAATTTTTTTAATTTTACATTTACATTAATTTCTGTATCCAGTTAGACCAGTGTTTTGCTTGACAGGACTTGAAGCCAGAAAATACACTTCCTTATTCTTCCCACTGAGCCTATCCTTTTGTTTCAGCTTTGTCACCCTGATGCACTGGAGTTTGCCACTAATGATGACTTGCTCTGGTGAATCTCCAGAGTTTCAGCTGAACTTGGAATTGGGAATGGAAGAAAAGGGAAACCCAGAAACACATTGCAAAGCCATTGAAAAAGCCCAGGCATACAAGGTCAAGCTGACATAGATGCACTGATATTGCCAATTACCTTTGATTTTAAGCAATTTATTACTGAAAAAAATCTCTTAATACTTTTGATTTCTTGTTCTGAATTGGATTTGGATTTAGGTATACTCACATTTTGCTTAGACATGCTTCCCTGCTAGGATAAGGGAGACGTGAACAAAAGACTGAGATGGAGAACAAGATCTGTATACGTTATGGCGAGAAGAACAGGGAACCCAATGTAGCAAAGCCCTGAGCAAGCAGAGAAGGAGAAAGAATTAAAGGAAAAACGTGAAAGGATGTCACTTGGTTTGGTTTCAGTTGAAGTTTGTTGTGTTTGTTTTTCAAATTGTGTCACGCACAGGAGGGGTTTATGTAAAGTCATCCTGCCTACATCGTGGTCCTGCCTGATGTTGCAGCAATGGAAGGTGGCTCTAAAGCTTCCCACACTGCTATTTGCAACAACAGCACAATGGGATTTCCCATCAGATTGGAGACACTTACTGAAATACTCTTTCACCCCATCTTAAGGTGACACTCCATAAGGGTGCATGATGGATGAGGAAGGGTAGCTTGGGCAGAAAGGCAACATCCCTTTCAGGAGCTGTGCAGGCAAGCATTTCTGCTGGAAGAGGTGTGATGAGCATGGCTGAGAAGGTGTAGCCCTGACGGTGTATTATGACCATCTAGTTACCTCTGTAGCACCATGCCATCTGGAGGAGCTGATACCTGCCTGGGGTGGCAGTATGAAGCAGAGGTACTCAGTGATTCTCAGGTAAGGGGACTTCTGCTAACCTGGTAAAACTGGGGGGTATAGAGGTGGTAGTGTTTTTTTTTTTTTGTGCCATAATGCAATATGTCTGCCATATATAATCTTTCTGACATTAATCTCTCTACCTCTCTGCCATAATTAGGAATAATTCCTAATTCATACTTTCTACTACCATGTATTTCTCTAATATATTGCTTATTTAAACTTAATTTTATGTGTTTTTCCTCTGTTGTAATTAGAAAATGCAATAAATCTATGCAGCAAAGTGAAGAACCAGGCCTTAGCAAATCAAAACTATCAAAGGCTGCTTTATGACATAGACAGTTGCAGAACTGATAAAATAATAATGCAAGTTCTTCCTTTTCCAACAGGCCAGATTTACCAGTGCACCCTAGATATGTCGTTCCTCGCCAGCCACACAAAAGAGCTGTAAACCTGGTTTAACCAGCCTGTTAAATAGAGTTTGCAGCTGCTTTGCATTACCAGAATAGCTCAAAGCAGGCTACACATACCAGTGAACGTGGGCTTAATTGTACACTAATGAACGATGAAGTAGTTTAGCATGCAGTATTCACTTTGGCAGAATGAAAAAGAAATCTTTATATAGAGCAGATACGTTAACATTTATCCTGGTTTTGCTTGAGGGGAGAAATTCATCCTCTTTTATTCTGAATGGATTATAATTAAGAAAAGCATCAGAGACAAATTGTTCAAGGTTAGAAATTTAAAAGATCTTTAAGAATGCATCCACTCTTTCCAGATATATTAGTGCCTGCTCAGGCTGGAGTTACAATAAGCTGAACTCATAGTTTAATTATAAAATAATGGTCAAAAAATCTGTTTAAATAAGTATGTGTTTCTGTTGTGAAAGAAAATTCATTATGGAAAATAAGATGAAAATTTAACATTGCAAATCTCATTGTCTGTGTATAACTTCATTAACGCTGGGTAACTTCTTTATACTTTGCAAATTGTTCATTGTAGAAATCTCTTAAAACAGTTGAAATCAAGAGCAACCTAGATGTCTGCTTAGTTCATAGTTACCTTAAAATAACCAAAGGTCAAGGTATTTTTCAGTGCTTTAAGACATTGCTTTTTTCCAGTAAATAAAGCTTATGTCCTTAGGGCAATTGGCTTGCTGGGAATACAACACTCTCCGGTATAATTTTACAAACACAGAAAGAAAAAAACCTCCAGATGACTGGTTCTTATTTGTTTATTCAATGAATCATGCTTAAATTGCAGGGAAAAGTTGGGACAGGACAGCTCATTAACAGAAGAGCGTATTTTCCTCCTTGCACTCCCAAGCACTACACCAACAGCAATGGAGCACATGATGGAGATTTGTGCCTTCTGCGATGAAGACTTATGCATCACTTATCCATCCAGGTGCCTCCTGAACTGAAGAGAGACCTGGCCTTTCAACTTGATTTGCCTTTGGGGTTCTGCCTTCCAAAATTGATTGCAAAACTGCACTTTTAATTATGCAGAACTGAGCCTATTACACCTGGCCTAGCCATAGCCTGAATGGGAGTATATTTATGTAGCCAACAGAAGGCAGAGGTAAGCACAGCTTTGCGTAGTGAACCTCAGCCCACAACCACATAGCAACCTAAGGCTGTCTACTGTGCACGAGCTCATATCCTCCCTCCCATCAGGTTGGTAATTCATGCAGTCTGAGGGCTGTGCTCTTCACAAATACAAGTCTTCCCCTTCACTGCTGAGGAGCATCCAGCTGGCCCAGAGCATAAGCACAGAGAGCTGATGTTTGCCTGTGAAATACCATGCAAAATACCAGCAAAATATTACATTGGTTTTGAAAACACATTTTCCAAGAGGGATAAAAAAATGCCAGTTTGAAGAAAAAAGACAGGAAAATCTGGTCTTCAGACTGTAGGGTATGTAACCTTTTTTCATTCTTGAGTGCTAAGCATCCCACACATTTTCAGTGTATAATAATAACAGCAGTAACATTAATAATAACTGGAAAACAAAATCTAAAACAAAAGGCAAAGGTGAACTTCATAATAGTTAGGAGGCGTCAAGTTTCATGATGAAAATTTTGCACTTAAAAGATACAATTTAGGAAATCATACTTAACTAACAGGAATAAGGAAAAAAAAAAAAGGATGAACTCTTCATGAAAAAGGATAAAACTATTCAGAAAAGTCTTTTGTCACTGAAGCTACAAAAGCGAATTATGAATCAGCTTGTGGCATGTCATTAGAAGGAAATGTCTCTTCCAGGTAAAAAGGCTTTTGTCCAACTCAAAAATATAATCAGTGTGTTACATTTCATGGGGATCTCACTTCTTAGGGAAAGAAAACACACAAAAATATATTTCCTAGGTCAATACAAAACCTTTTAAAAAAAGTAACTTCAAACAAACAGCAAATAAGTGTCCACAGCTTGTGGACACTTTCATAAAAGATAATATTCAGATAATATTACAACAATGATAAAAGATTGTGGTTTAAAAGATGCACACTACTACTGCCTCTCCTTTTTACACAGCCCAAGATATGTTTTACTATATTAAAACCAGTCCAGTATGTATGGAAAGACAGTTTTAATAAATATAATCCTTCACCTTGCAAAGCAAATCATATTTTGCTGGTCAGGAAGTCTGAAAAGCTGTATCCATATTCCTGCAGGACCCTTACATACCAGACTCAGCTGGCTTAAAAGTTTGTCACTGCCTTGATCTCAAAGGAACAGCCCCAGTTGACACCCAGGGAAGATCTGGACCCTTGTTTATTGTGACTATCTGTCTCTTTTAGTGCTTCGTTATTTTCTGCATGGCTGAGCAGATTAACTGGACATCCCTGTCCAGGAGGATAAATACACTTGTAGCTGATATCTATGAGGAAGGGTGGATGCATTTCTGAACACCTGCTCCCAGAGACTGGATTAGTTCATGGAAGAGTCTGCTCGCCCTCATTTAGGGGACAGTTAAGTTTTGGGTCAGCCTACAGGTGTTTAGGGAACAGTGTGCCTCTTGGAAACAGGACCCTGAGATGGGCACAGGAGATAGGAGGGAAAAATAAAGACATAGATTACAAGGTGCTAGCTCACTCCTGAAATGGGTCTAGGCATTTACAGCTTCCAGGCAGGGAGAAATTTTGACTTTAAACAAGTTGTTTTGCATGTGTCCATCACACGTGAATGCAAACCCATACACTGATCTCTGAAATGTTTGAAAATGATCTTTTATAGAAGCAGATCACTGGATAACTAATCTGATCTGGAACAGTAGTTCATGTGTTACAACTGACCAGAAAAAATATCTGGTAGCCTGCTTGTTTGTGCTAGTGGCCAGCCAAACAGGGCTAATTACAAGCAAAGTGGAAAGCCAAGAGGTCACCCCAGGAATATACCAGAACCAGTGGCAAAAGAAAGTCTTATCAGATCCTATCAAAATCCTGTCAGTTCCCTAACATTTCCTGTCTGAAGCAGAAAAAAAAAATTATATCAATAACACAGATTTAATACAAAGCACTGATAGAAAATTTACCATGAGCAGAGACAAACAGATAGTGTGGGAGCCAAAGGTCTGACAAAGTCGATTACTGATCTTTCACCTTCTAAACTAGCTTGGTTTCTACATTCCTTTAAATGTGAAGCTGCAAGCTATACAACCTATACAAGGATTTAAAGTAAGGTGATTTTGCCAAAATGAAGTCTGAAAAATATCTCTGTTAGACACAGTTGTATGGGTTTTTTTTCTTCAAAATATGTCTTCATTCAAAATAAGTCAAAATATTTTATTCAAAATATTTCTTCAAAATATGTTTTTTCTTCAAAATTTTCTTCAAAATATGATTTCCAAGCAAGTATTATTTCTTGAAAGGGGCTGTAATGTGGAAAAAAACCTTTACAAACATACTCTTTTCTTACGTAAAGGAAGAAAAGCATTTATTCCCCTGTTTTCCTATAAATCTTGCTTGAAGGTCACCTTTTCTTAGAACATTATATAAGAAGAAAATAGGTTAAAAAAAAAGATTTCTGTGTAATGATTTGGCCTGTATGGAAAAAATTCAGTTGTCAATCTAATCCAGCCTCTGATAAAAACTAGCAAGCATGTTAACTATACTGAAGATATTTCTGCTCATAAATTAAGCTATGTAAATATTTCAGGTGCAGCAATCAAAAAATCCTTGCCTTTGCATTATACATTTTTATCCATAAATCCTGAAAGTTAGGATTTAGGAAAGAAAGACTTCCTGAACTGCTGTGTTAAACACTGCATAATGAGACCTTGAAGACTTTTTTGCTATAGAGGTAATATTAACATTCTTAACTCATGAAAAAAGAAAGCATCACTTGTTTTCATTCATTAGTATTTAAAGTATGATTTATGAATATACAGAATGATGGATTGTATCAAATTATAGGTATAATCTATAGAGCCTGGAACACCATATTTATCACAAGCAGTAAAGATTTAAGAACATTACAGTTACATCCAAGTGAGTTCTGTCAAAGTAATACATCTGTGTTTTCTGTATATTCTGTATAAATGTGCATCTGTGTTTGGACAGGAGTATGTGTGTGTGTTTACAGACATCTTCATACTGAAAAAAAGGAAAAAGAAAAAGAAAGAAATTAAAAAAAAAAAAAGAGTGAAAGAAATGTACCAAAATAGTAAAAAATATTTCTGAAAAAGCAGTAGCCAGTAAATGTGTTTCTCACTTAGCCAACCTGAAAAGAGTGGTGGGATACTGGGTTTCTTATCAGGTTTCTGCTTTGATTTGTCTCCAGAGGGCAGGATGGCTACCTGTCTCCTCACTCCACCAGGTACTGGCAGAACTCCTACCAGTAGGTCCCTAATTCTGAGGAACAAGAGCAGCACTATGGCGATAATTCCTGTAGTTATCATGTCTTGGGCACAACTCTGGGGAAAGAGAGAAATGCTGAAAGACATAAAAGTAGGCCATGTTATGTCAAATAACTTTTTAGGAGTATATGCTTCAAAAATTAAGCTTGCATATCAGTCTCACAGCTGAAAAATTGTCTTCTTCAGGAACTTTTAGGGCTAGAAATGAATTCTAGGTCTCTCTGGAATTATCTTCTTCCTGTCATACCAAATATACAATTTCATTTCTGTAGACCTGCAGACTATTCAACTCTTAACATATGAGGAGTCTGACAGTTTTCAGGACTGTTTCTTCATCTTCCAGCACTAGGACTGCACACCTTTAGGGAGAATTATAGGTGTTTGCTCAGGAAAGGAAACAATATATGGCAGGTTAGATTGCAACAAAAAGGCAAAAAAAGCATCAGTTTGAAACTGCTCAAAAGTTTGGGTGTTGAATGAAGTTCCTGGAGAAGAGAGTAAAAGGCAGATAAACTAGCTGAACCTAGTATATTTATTATGTATTTCACTACAAGTTTCTCACCTACTTGACTTCATAGTTGCAGATTAGATCATGTAACACATACGTTAGAAATGTATGTAGAAACGTGTATTGCTGAAAAATACAATAGAAATTATCCACTCTTTTGTCTTTCTGTGTTACAGCAAAAGCAACAGAGAAATGAGCCAATCAATCATAGCCCACACACTAAGACTCCTAAGGCTTGCAGGATGCTCTATAATTTGTGATTTGACCTCTTTGTACCTTCTTCTTGCTGAGGTTCTTACAGAAAAAATGATGTGCCAGTGAAGAGTGACACAAGATTCATCTTGTTTGACTGGCTAGGTCACGACAACATTTTGGGTTAGTCTATAGCCACCTGTGATAGCTGGGGAAGATATAGTGAGGCACTGTGGAATTACTTCCTAAAAGCATCACCAGGAAAGCCACAAAACACACCTAGGTCTATCAGATGGTGTATCAAGTGATCTATAATACAGGTACTTGTGTGATCTTCTCTTGGCTGCTGTAGCAGCAAACCCAATAGAGATATCTTGCACTAAAGAAAACAAAAACCGATCTGAATAGTAAGTACTAGCACCCTGCACTACAGTTGTGTCCATTGCACTGCTCCAATGTAGGCAAAGCTTTTGCTATTATAGTTCTCATGCCATAATTTCCTCACTGCTGCTTCTTGGCTGCCAGCAGATTAATATGGTTAAATTCAGTGATGTTGACAGGCTGCCTTTGTGTTTGGCTGGTTGTTAGGTCCTGACTGGGTTTGCTGAGGTCCCTGGTTGTTGGTGGTGTGACCTGCAAAGTGCTGCAATGTCCTTTGGAAGGTGCACCAATGCACTAAGTGCTGGCCCAGAATCAAAAGAGTTGGAAGTATGTGTTTGTGTACCTGCTCATTCAGCATCCTCTGCAACTATATCATTATTGCCACTTAAGAAACCATTTGCTATCCCCAACCAGAATGGACCTACAGCCCCTTGGGTACCAGTCTCCTGCTGGGGCATTTAGGGGCACTCTAAAGCTATGGTAGTCCACTCATAACAATAAACTTCAGTGTGGTATATAAGACAGACCTAGATTGCTAGAGAGGAATGACCCATATTTGCTTACACATTAGGAAAGCAGCAGTGGGAGTCAGAGGTATTGTCTGCCATTCCTGTCTGGCTACCTTTGCTCTCCCTATCAGGTCATAAATTGATATACTGAATGCAAGGAGTCCTGCCACATCCACTAGAGATGCACTGCCCTCATGCACACACACACTCACCTCACTCATTGCTCTGCTATTTATTTCTGATTTATGGTCCACTGGCAATCCACATGGACTGGGATTGAAAAAGTTGCACAGAGTGAATCAATTATAGTGTACTAGATTGATAGGCCACCTACTGTATTTAAAAATAATTGAACTGTGAAGTGATTAAGTAAACCGAGAATTTCTATAAGTTTGAGTGGTAAGTAATTATAAATGGCAATTATGGAAGAACAAAAGTATATAAAGCAGCAGTGACAAGAATAAATATTACATTTCTGGCAGTTCAGAGCTCTGTTTTTAACTTCAGTATGTATGAGCTATTGTCAAATCAAAGAATTCAAACATGGCACGAATCTCGAAGAATTTAAAGTTAAAATGGTATCAAATGTATTTGAAAAAATACTAATTTCTGAGAAAATAATAATGAAACTACTAATTAAAATAAAACTAAGTAAGGAATATTGGGGAATTAAACATAAGTGGGAAATTGCAAATACTAAAGAAGGTATTTGTATTAACTTAAGTTCTTTTTTGACTTTTTTGATTATAGAGAAATATCTTGAATGGAGAATGTTTAGAAAGTCTGTTTTAAGAATTCAGGATGGAGCAACGAAAATCATTCATACAGTGGCCTTCACTGAGATCAGTGATTCTGGTCACAATAAGAAGAAAAATTACAATAGCATTTTAAGCAGAAAGAATAATTAGCAAATTAAACTGTAACAAAGGACTCAGTACTGAAGTCACAAATATAGTCTGCTAAAAATGCGAATGCACAGTCAATATTAATACAGACCTAAATGCTTTGTTCTCCTTTATATTTCACCAAATAAAATGGGTGACATCTCTCACTCTCAGACATATTTACAACCTAATAAGGGCTATGGAAGAAGTCCTCTAAATGTCACATCAAGAAAAACTGTGTCGTTACACTTCCTTGAGAAGACAAAACTTTGTTCATTGGTGAGACACAATCTAGCACCTCAGGGATACGAAAAGGGAAAATACAGAAAAACCTGATGAGGCCATCCATTAGCCAAAGAGTTTGTATTTAAATATGTCAACAACAGGCCTCTAATCTGCTTTACGACAAGGAAATTAATAAAATTACCTTTGGCCAATACAGAGATACTCTCCTGTCCCCTCCCTTGGCACTGTAGAGAGACAGACTACATTTGCCCAGGACCCTGTGCTGCTGGTGGGAAAATCTCAGGGACATGGGAAAGGCCAGAGCTGTCCTTCTGACCCTGCTTTTCCATCCTCTGCCTTGCAAAGCTCGTTCACCGCTTGGCCAAGTGCAGATGGCCCCATGGCTCCCAGTGAGCCCTTTCATCTTATCTTGGTATGAAGTATTTTAACAGCATCTCTAGCCAAAGAGTCACCACCTGATAGTACCAAAAGAGTGTTGTAGGCCAGACTACTTGCCAAATCTCATAACTTTGGATTTATTTGAAACAGTAATATTTTGACAAAAAAATACTGAAGTAAGTTACAGAAGTAACACTGGTGGTGTCTAAATTTCCATTTCAAATGACCTGAAATTTCATTCTGCAGTTTCAAAAAATCATCCAGTTTCTTTTGCCATGTTTATATTGATTTTATATTTTTTGTAATATTAATAGTGGAAGCCCATTGTATGTCATACAATAGCCCATTATTTTATTTTTGTTTTATAGTTAAATTATCAAGAGGTGCTATTAATAACAATTAATCATCTTTTCAGGTTCAAAATAACTTCTGCCTCAGTTGTATTGACAGCTTGTGCAATAATCGAAGCTTTTTCCCAAGAAAAACTTTTCAAAGACAGTTTCCTAAAAGCCTGTAAAACCTTCATTTATCCTGGCAAGATATTCACAGAACTAGCATCACGAAGTCAATGTGACTATTGGCACGATCAAGGGGAGCAGTGATCACAATAGGGCCACCTCTCCCGTGATTTGAAAGAACATGACAGACATCTGGTACGTGGAGCCACTTTATCCAGTATTGAGTTCAGAAGGACTTGAAAGGCTTCAGCAGCGCCTGAGGCACTCAGCATCTCCCAGGATAAGCCCTCTCAGCTCTAGAGTCAGTCATCTTTTGACACACCTGAAAGAGGTTCTTTAACACTTCCTTACAGCAAACTCCTAAGGGTGTAGTAGATCGTGAAAAATCTGCCATTATGAGTTAGCCATGTGGGACAGCATAAATTGGCTAGTCATTAAAAAAAAAAAATTAAAAAAATAAAAAAAAAAACCAAAATAACCCCCAAAACAAACCACACCCAAAACAAGCAAGAGAACAACAAGAAGAATGAATTGCTGCCCCTACCATAAATTCAGAAACCCACTGTGCAGCCTTTGAATTGTAATACATGATGTAGTCATGTATTGTCATGACTTGGTCATTGTATAGTCATGACATAGGCATATATGGTTCCTTGACATGTCGTTATTTTAGAAAACAGGAGTAAGCTCCTCCTAGACCTTTGCAGTTTTTATAGTATCACTGCAATATAACTCTGGAGCTGAAATCTCCCTATGAGAGCACATACCATTTTCCTTGGATAATTTTCTTATTCTTCTCATCTGCCCTGAATTTTTTAACATGTATTACATACATTTGCTTTTCCCATCAATGCATAACAATGGACGATGTGTCCAGTACAATCAACAGTGAAATAGAGAAGTATAGGATGAAATATAATCCATTATGAATAAGTAAATTCAGTTCTACTTTCTAGTCCGGGGATGTTAAACTTGACGAGTCTGTAACAATAGAAAGAAAGAAGTATCTGGGTAAATGTTCCACCAAGACTGGCCCTAACTGGACTGGTAGTTACTGGCTTGACAACAGGACTTTCCAAATTCAGAGTTAAGGCAAAGGGCAAAATGGTGACAAGGAAGGTGATGAAGAAACGACCACCAGGGATCCCAAAGACCACTACCACATTATTGTGCACATGTGGGAAAAAATTTCTAGAGATATGATATAATGTATAAGTAATGTCATGAAAATACATAAAATGCCATGAATATGTATATTTAATAATTATATAATCACAGTTTGTTTGGTGCTCAAGTGAGACACGCTAGGAGGAGCTATCCCCTGTGTCTCCCAGCACCACAATAAAGAATACCTGCTTCTCAACTTAAACTTTGTTGGCGAGTTTTTAGAGTTTTTCTACTAATCAACAGCCCTTGAGAAATTTCATAGAAGCAGTTTTTAGTGTGTGCTGGGGGAAGGATGGAGGCATCACATAAGTTGAAATGTGATTTCTTTGTCTTCTTTTGTCTCTTAACAAAATGCAAATACCCTTTCTAACATGATAATTTGTTTAGTGCAATATGCATTTGGTAGTGGTATCAAGGGAAAAATGCTTAACCTAAGGTTCTGTACTTTGCATTAGAATAAATTGCCTCTTTAATATGTGCTTGTATAAACTGTGAATTCCAACTTTCATTCCCTGTGAAAAGCTCCTCTGAGACTGTGTTTTTTTAGAGGAAAACTTTCAGGACTTCCTGAGGAAATTAATCCCCAGGAGGAGTGAAATTCAGGAGAGGTTAACAAGTCTGCACCTTTAATTCACTCTCCACACAACAAAGCCAGACAGGATTATACCAAAGCCTTTACAAAAATACTTGGGAAATTTTAAACCCAGAAGTATCTGCAATCTTTATAATCCAGGATTCTTTTTATTAAGTCTTCTTCTGTAATGTTTATGACTTATACCTCCTTCATATGCAAGTCAGTTTGCAGGAATGACAGGAGTAAATGTTACTAAAAGCATCTGTGTAGCCTTCATGCTCCACCATATAGCAGATGCTGCCTAAATATATCAATGTAGGGGTTAATTTATGGAAAAGAAGCACTTTTCCATTTCCTTACCTTTGCCTCTCTTCCTAAAAATTATTGTATTACTGCAAATGTAAAAGGTTATAACCAGTGATATGTGCATATACTGCTTACAATCATTTTTCAAGGCATGGAAATTTATGTATCTTGAGGCTTGAAAAATCCGCAGAACTACATTATTTTCCAGAAGTTTGGTTCACTCTCATAGCTGCCCACTACAATGCAGAATTTGCTGTTTATTGACAGTTCACTGTCTGAACAGTGGTATCAAAGTCATTCCTACTCAAGAGCAGGTTAGTGCGGAGGAGTAACCCACCTCTGGTAACATTTCAAAACACACCACTAATTACCAGCACTATGTTTTGACTGGTCATAATACAGGAATCTTTTGAAGAAAACCTGACACTCTAGCGAAAAACCACTGTGTCATTTCATTGCATTTGAAGAGGTTTTAAATGACAGTTTTGGTTTTGAGAAAGTGGCAACAATAGAGCAGAATTTCACGAGATGACTGTGACAAATACAGCAGCAAAAGCAAAGACTGCTCAATAGACAACCTCAGCATCTATTATTACTGCTCTTTCAAGGCAAAAGATTTCCTTAAATCAAGCTCATATTTCAAGGGGTTTTAGTTAGTATTCAAAAAAATTGCATTTAGAACTTAACAGATCAAAATGTACAGACAGTGCCCAGGTGATTCTGGTTAATGTAATGGAAATTGGATCTGAATGTCTAAAGAAATACATTTGAAGATCTCACTGTCACTAGACAAATGGAAAGTCAAGCACATTTAGCAGTTTATATTATAATTATTTTTCTATGTCCAGCCTCTAAGTATCTATGAACTGGGTTTTCTAGACAGATCAGAAGATGTTTTTAAACAGTCACTCTGAGATGGATATTTCAGGTTCTCAGAAAATCCTTTCATAGCTCCTGGAAAGCATGTCATTCAAGCAGCAGTAGCCAAGGGAGCAGACCTGAGATGTCCATTTCATATTTTACTATGGTAAGATCAGTCTCATTTAGGGCCAGCCATAAGTGATTTGCTTTCCTGTGCAGGTCAATGGATACCTAAATGTCTGGAAAATGGTACCATGGCAGCAAGGTAATACTCCTATATTTCCTTTAATGACAGTTTCTGGTTTTCACTGCCACTCTACCCCATTAATCCCACTCTGAGAGCTGAAAAATTAGGTTCTATATATACACATAATGGGTTGTGTGTGTTTTCAAGGTCTCTTGCGTATCAAAGTCTTTCTAACTCTTGAAGAACCATTATTAATGCGCCTGATTTTTTTCTGATCTTACACAACATTATAAAGCACTTTATACATCAATAAATTCCTGATAAGGTTCTCCCTTCACCTTTTATATGCCAGCCCCAACACCCAGTGCTCCTGTGCAATGTCTGCTGAGTAGAGTCAACTTATTCTAAATTTGCAAGCCATAACAGGGACACGCATGCATGTTAGGTCTTACTCTTGCTAGAGTACCTGTAGTAAGCAAGTAGAATTTCTTCTACTGAGATTATAGACATGGTAGACAAATTTGTGTTTCTTAGGAGTGTTTCTTCTCAAGCCTGTTCTCAGCACATAACTCAGAGGCTGTGGTCACTGCCCTGCAACTCAGGACTGAGCCCAGACTTTGGCCGAGTGTGGGCCACATTGGATTCCATGGGGTTGTTCTGCTCAAGCTCACTTTCATTCTGTGCTGGGAGACCTTATTTTTAATGGCACTGCTGCCCAGCTGCAGCCAGCAACCTGTGTCAGAACTACCCTCCGTTCCTGGGGATAAGCTTGAAGGAGCCACAGGGCAATACTGCTAACAAGCCCTCCATTTCCACATGCAGCTGATGCTTCACTCCATAAATGTTTGTAAAGCAATCTCAGGGTGTGATGGAGAAGGGGATTGAAGCACAACAGAAGAGTGACATTCAGTCTGACATGGAATTTGTCAGGCATCTCTTAGATGAAACACCAGCACCCTTTCCCTCTGTGTAGGCTGGCTCCATGATTGCTCTTGCAACCTGTTCTGAAGTTGTGAGAGGTTTTCACTTTTTCTCCCTCTTTCAATTTTATATGACTGGGTTTTTTTGGTGGCAAGTATTTGACCCATGTTTCTGTGAACATGTCATTCATGTTTACTTCAGAGAACCATGCCCAAGCTCATTTAGAGGAGTAAGTAACAGATCGGATAAAGTCTGTGACAGGTCAAAAGACAATAAATCTCTTTAAGAGTATAAATCAGTCTCCTGGAGCTTGTCCTTGCAGAGGTTAAAGACAAAGTGACAACCAAAGATGACAAGAGATCAAGGGCTAGGGTAGCTAAGCTGTCTAGCAAGGAGTTCATAATCTTGTGGCAATTAATCACCAGTAGTGAGGCCTAATCTTCAAACATCCTCAGAAACTATTGCTCCTCACCCTTTTGCCCAAGCTGAATAACATGCAGAAGTGTTTCATCTCTGTGAAGGTGGGCAAGGGTCTTGAAATATCCCGACATATCAGTTGGGATAATTCAGATGAAGGTTTTTACAGACAGTTTTTTAGCTGTGGTGAGTAGAGGATGGGAAACTTGGAGCTTATTTTGCTACTTCCTCCCCCCTTTCTTTTTTATTCTATAAAAGATTACTTCCTGACCATGAATGTATTTTCCTGGCATGGAAATTTGAAGAAGGAAAGTAATTCATGCTGGATGAGGACATACTATTTTTATGCACTCAGGTATGGCAGGTTATCTAGGCATCTCCTAGCCAGGAATGAAATATTGCTCTTGATCCTGGTTCATGGCATGTTCACTTTACCCTGCTTCATCAACATAAAGCAGACTTCAAACTTGATTTATCCAGCCTTGAAGAAGCACTGCAGGATTTGCATTGTTCCCATTTAAGCTTCCACAGTGCAAGACCCCTGGCTAATGGCAGCGTGCAGGACCCCAGCAGGAGTTTGCATCATCCACCAGCTGCTGCTGGCATAGGCTGTGCCAGCTTTCTGCAGCATAGCCCTGAGCAGACTGGCAATCAGAAGACCACTAAATGTGCCCTTTTTGGTCACCACTGGTGACCTGGACCCATCATTCTCATGCAGAGAGAGTTACAGGCCAGAAGGGACCGCTCTGCTCACTTCTGCTCCTGAAGATATAGGCAGCCCTGCACATCCAGCATGTGAAAGCCATCACCACATAGACGCTGATACACTCATCTTTTGTGACAATTAAATCATCCAACTTACCCAGCCTTTGATTTATTTAGGTTAGTTTTCTATGCAAATGGTAGTTAATTCTAACATTCATCAGCCCTTCAGCTTTTCCAGACATGATCATTGCCAAAATGCACCAAGGCCACCATGAAACTTTTGAGCCACCTGCTGGAAGGACCAGCAAAGCTCTGTCTGTGGGGCGCAAAGGTTGCTGCTGCAGGGAAAGGACAGCATCTGGGAGAAGGAAGGAAGAGGCACGAAGCCTCGGCTTTCTCTGTAGACATGAGATTGTACTCTAGGCTTTATCTGGAAAAGACAGGAAGGAGACCAAGCTGCAGGCCTTTGCCAGTCACGATCAAATTCACCTTTTTGCACTTGGGTGCTCAGCTTAGCTGGTCACCCCAGAAAAGTTCTGATTCTCACCCAAAACACGCAAACTGCTTTTTTTAGGATCAGATGGTAGCTGGTGCATTCTTTATCTTAGCAACTTTGGCCCTGTACCAGCAGAGCCAGGGTGTTCTTTGTTAAATACAAGCCTATGAGCCCTGTTTTTTCTGTATGTTCTGCTTTTCCTGTGTGTACCAAATTCTAGTGGTTGCTTTGCCTACTGTTGCAGTGTAGATAAACATCCACTCAAGCTACATTCTAGACAAAGAGGAAAAGGGAAGTACTCCTTCCAAGCAGGAAGACAGTGCTATTGCAGGATCCTGATGGCAAGGTCTCATGTCAGTTAAGCACCCTCATTGTTTAATTGGCAAAACAGGGGCTGTTTATAGTCCACTAAATATAGTTAAAGGGTGAATTTGCAGCAAGCTGATTAATGATGGACATTAATTCCATCTAATTAATTTCCAAGGAGTTATGGCTGGGGAAATCTGGGAACCTTTGATTTTCTCAGCTTGCAGCTATGGACTGATTTTTAAAAATTAAGAATTTGAGAATGACTGAAAACATATTAGTTAAAATCAAAGCAATGGTTTTAAAAAACAGCCAATCAGAAGAAGACAGATTTGGCACCATGAAGGCAAATTATCTGCCAAGCAAAATTAGGTTGAAATATTATGACCAAGAAAGTAAATCCAGCCTTGCAGGCAGCAAACTGTCTGCTTTAAAAAGAAGGGAGATTGTTCTCAAAATTCAAGTTAAACGAAAGTATTATCTAAAATAAGATACAAGAAGGAATCTCAAAATACGACTGACAAATCTGGACAACCCTGTATGCAAGGCAGAAGTTCTGGAATTTCATTTCAAGGTTAACTACAAAGGAGGGGGAATATGAACCTATGCTGCTTTATAGTTACCAAAAATAGTGTCTGGTTCTTCCTCTTCAAAATTCATCCTCAGTCTATCATGAAAATCTTCATTTCTGGCTAAAAATCAGTAGTGATGGTGTATGACAGCAGAATTGAAGAAATAAAATTTGATTGCATTTTTCAGAATGCCCTGGATTTTTTTATCTTTTTTAGGGAAATTATGTAAGTTTTTATATACGCTATTCTTTCAATGTAGTTTAAAAAGCTCTCAGTGCTGCACTTGTCACAGTTAAGTCCACCCTCCCGCTCCTTAAACAAGGAAGATCATGTTTGATATTTCTGGCATTTCTAAAGTAGAAGGTAAAACACAAATATGCTTTAAGTAAACATTTTTCTCCATCCAGCATAAATGACTGAAAAAAAGCACTATCACCTTTTCCCAAAGATTGCATATAAAACCTAACAAATAAAGTCTTATCATATTACTCTGTCTTTCAGGGGCTCTAAACCCACCACTGAAGCTCAAAAGCAAACCATGGTAGACATCTGGGTGCAAGCCTGGATTGTGAGCCAACACCAAGGACCCTGCTAAAGCTGAAGCTTCAAATCTCATGATATGAGAAGGGCTGGCTCTTCCCAGTACCCCAGACAAGGAGCAGAGGGTCCTAGCTCCTGAAACCTCACTGAAATTCTGTCTGTCTCCCTGGTCATTTATACCATGCTTACTCACACAACCTCTGAGCCCTCAGTCCTTTACTTGTCTCCAAGCCTTGGAGTAATTTAGCTCTTACATTGAGCCTCTGAGTAATCAAATAACACTTTTGTTTCCTTTCTGGTTCTCCTGTGTGTCTTCAAACTCCAGTGCATCTTCCATAACACATTAAGGTAGAAAACTCTGCTTCCCTACTGTCTGTATTATAGAGAAACAGACATGCTTTCTTAGGCAAAAAAATACAGATGGATATTCCACTGCCTACCCTCTGCCTTGCACTTCTCCCTTTCCTCTTCTACCTCCTTCTCCTCCTCCTCTCCATCCTCATGTCTGCGCTCCAGGGCTTTCCAGGGGTCTTATGCTGATCATTGTCCACCACTGTGAGAAATACCTTCATATTTATGATATTCTGCCTCCATCTTAAAAACACTTAGTTACCTGGGGTTTTCCCAGTATTAACTGGAGCCACACAAACATCTGTTTGTATGCTGCAGGTAAATTGCTCTTTGAGGCCTGCCTACTTAACACTGCATCTAGAAACCAGGCACTCCTCTTCTGAAATATTGTTGAATTTGTTGTTTGTTTCCTTGTCACTTATGAAACTGGTTGTTTGTTGTTTTTTTTTTCTAAAATCTGAAATGTCAGCAATGTTCAAAGTAGCTGAGTCTACACAATGGTCCAGCTTGGATGTTCCAAATTTATCTCTATCCCTTCTCCAGGCTCAAGCATTAGGGTTTAAGCAGTTACTGGATATAAATCCAGATTACTTTAGGGTTTTTTTAGTTAAGGAATCTGAAAAGCAGAGTATGCTGCTTCCAATAAAAGCATTTTTCTTTGTAACAAATGGAGAAAAAAATAGCAATATGCAGCAGGACCCTGAGAAATAAATTATAAAATATCATTTTTACAATCTTCAAACATGAAATAAGCAGGATTTGCCAAGTCAAAAGAGAAAGCAAAATCACATTATAAATGACCAAAGGATTCATTACTGTTGAATTCTTTTTCAAAAGAGCAATTTGGGATATGTGGGTGAATGTGACCTGATGGAGAATCTTTCCCTTTTCTCTCCCGTAGTGGTGTGTGCAGCAAGATGAGACAGTTCTGTAAACTAACCATCATAAGCAAAGATTTAAAAATCTCTGAGGACTCAGAAATATCACAACTTGATAGAACCCGCAGTGCTTGGGATGGAGAGCTGACACTCTGTCATTCACTGCACTGTCTTTTCAGTTTCCTTTTCATAAACAAAACACTAGTAAAGTTTACTTCAGGGAGGACCATTTAATGCCTGAGCCATGTATGAGCCTGCATAACAAAAACATCGCCTGCACCAGTTTGTGTGTTAAAGGAACAGTTTGGAAATCTCAGTTCAAAAGAGCATTCTCTTCCTGCCTTCATAACTTCATACCTGAGATGACCAACTGACGCTACAACTGCACTGCTGCTAAATTGCCAGGTACATTGATGTCAGAGAACAAAAGAGAGAGGGGTAAGAGCTTGTTACAAAAATAAAAGGAAATGCATGAACAAAGATGACCCATGCCAGTGCATGTGGGAGAGCAGCAGAAAGCCCTGCCTCCCCCAAGAGGGTGATGCTTAATCAGAGAATAGTTAGGGTTGGAAAGGACCTTATGATCATCTAGTTCCAACCCCCCTGCCGTGGGCACAGACACCTCACACTAAACCATGACACCCAAGGCTCTGTCCAACCTGGCCTTGAACTTCACCAGGGTGGAGCATTCACAACCTCCTTGGACAACCGATTCCAGTGCCACACCACTCTCACAGGAAAGAACTTCTTCCTTATATCCAATCTAAACTTCCCCTGTTTAAGTTTTAACCCATTACCCCTTGTCCTACCACTACAGTCCCTAATGAAGAGCCCCTCTCCAGCATCCTTATAGGCCCCCTTCAGATACTGGAAGGCTGCTATGAGGTCTCCACACAGCCTTCTCTTCTCCAGGCTGAACAGCCCCAACTTTCTCAGCCTGTCTTCATACGGGAGGTGCTCCAGTCTCCTGATCATCCTTGTGGTCCTCCTCTGGACTTGTTCCAACAGTTCCATGTCCTTTTTATGTTGAGGACCCCAAAACTGCACACAATACTCCAGATGAGGTCTCATGAGAGCAGAGTAGAGGGGCAGGATCACCTCCTTCGACCTGCTGGTCACGCTCCTTTTGGTGCAGCCCAGGATACAGTTGGCTTTCTGGGCTGCAAGCGCACACTGAAGCCAGCTCATATTCAGTTTCTCATCAACCAACACCCCCAAGTCCTTCTCTGCAGGGCTGCTCTGAATCTCTTCTCTGCCCAACCTGTAGCTGTGCCTGGGATTGCTCCGACGCAGGTGTAGGACCTTGCACTTGGCATGGTTAAACTTCATGAGGTTGGCATCAGCCCACCTCACAAGCGTGTCCAGGACCCTCTGGATGGCATTCCTTCCCTCCAGCGTATCAACTGAACCACACAGCTTGGTGTCATCAGCAAACTTGCTGAGGGCTCACTCAATCCCACTGTCCATGTCAGCAACAAAGATGTTGAACAAGACTGGTCTCAACACTGATCCCTGAGGGACACCACTCGTTACTGGTCCCCAGCTGGACATTGAGCCATTGACCACAACTCTTTGCGTGCGGCCATCCAGCCAGTTCTTTATCCACCGAGTGGTCCATCCATCAAATTGATGTCTCTCCAATTTAGAGACAAGGATGTTGTGTTGGACAGTGTCAAACGCTTTGCACAAGTCCGGGTAGATGATGTCAGCTGCTCTACCCCTGTCCATCAGTTCCATCATAGAAGGTCACCAAATTGGTCAGGCAGGATTTCCCCTTAGTGAAGCCATGCTAGCTGCCACCAAGCACCTTGTTTTTCATGTGCCTTAGCATGCCTTCCAGGAGAATCTGCTCCAAGATTTTGCCAGGCACAGAGGTGAGACTGACTGGTCTGTAATTCCCTGGGTCATCCATTTTCCCCTTCTTGAAAATGGGGGTTATATTTCCCTTTTTCCAGTCATCAGGAACTTCACCTGACTGCCATGATTTCTCAAATATGATGGCCAGTGGCTTAGCAACTTCATTCACCAGCTCCCTCAGGACCCATGGGTGGATTTCATCAGGTCCCATGGACTTCTGTATGTTCAGGTTCTTAAGATGCTCTCAAACCAGATACCCTCTTACAGTGGTCTTCATTCTCACAGTCCCTGTGTCTACCTTCCAAGACTTGGGTGGTACGGTCAGAGCCTTTGCCAGTGAAGACTGAGGCAAAGAAGTCATTCAGAACCTCAGCCTTCTCCAAATCCAGGATAGCCAGTTCTCCTGATAGCTTCCGGTGAGTGCCCACGTTATGCTTAGTCTTTCTTTTACTCGCTATGTACCAACAGAATCCCTTCCTGTTATCCTTAACATCCTTAGCCAAGTTTAATTCTAACTGAGCCTTGGCTTTCCTAACCTGGTCCCTAGCTTCCCGGACAACATCCCTGTACTCTTCCCAGGCCGCCTGTCCTTGCTTCCACCTTTTATAAGCCTCTTTTTTCCTTCAGATTTTCCTCAGCAGCTCCTTATCCATCGAAGGAGGTCTCTTGGCCCTCCTGCTGCACTTTTTTCTAGTAGGGATGCAACACTCCTGAGCCTGCAGTAGGTGATCCTTGAATATCAACCAACAGTCTTGGGCCCCTCTGCCCTCTAGGGCTATATCCCATGGAACCTTACTAAGTAGGTTCCTGAAGAGGTCAAAGTCTGCTCTCTTGAAGTCCAGGGCTGTGAGCTTGCTGCACGCTCTTCTCACTGTCCTGAGGATCTCGAATTCAACCATCTCATGATTATTGCAATCAAGGCTGCCGTGGAGTGAGTTCAAGGTCCAGAGCTGTTCCAGACCCCTCCTGAAGCGCAGCCCTCCACACACACTGCTGGCACCACACCTTGTGCTGCCCTTGCAGCCTTCACTGCACGGGGAGCAGGTTCTCGCATGGCTCAACCTTGATGAGCACTGCTGGAGGACGTGGCTGGGCAGGGCTGAATTCCAACCCGATGAACACATCCCAAGTGCAGCACATGAGCACTGCTCAGGTCACTCACTGACTGCTTGTAGGACAGGGAAGGAGCAAAGGAGATGGTCCTGGCCCCATGGAGTTGGCCAGCGCAGCCTTTACCCATTTTATTGATTATTTAAGCACCAAAGTGTGTCTCTGTCATCTCAGGGGGTCACATAATGATTGCCCAGTGTCACCCATGATGCTGCAGCCCCTTTGGGACTCATCCCCATCCCCTGCTCACAGCAGTTCTGGAACTCTGGTGTGATGTCACAGCCCACATTACAGTGACAACTGCCCATGCCCAGACACCAACACAGACCTTCACCCCTGAACCCACACTTTTCCTCTGCTCCCACCTGCCTGCTCCATCCCTTCTGCCCTGTTCCTGCTCTGCCCTTCTGCCCGGCTCCCAGCCCTTTCCGCTTGTTCCCATCCCTACTGCCTTGTTCCCTGCCCCTCGGGCACTATATTTGAGCGTGCAAATGCAGCCCCCAAAGAAGTCCACCCTTGTCCTGCTGGTGGCCGAGCTCAGCCCTTGCGGAGGCGAGGATGCAAAGGGCTGCCTTCGTAGAGTAAGGAGCCTGTGGGTGCCAAGGCAGGTGCGGGGCCGGGTCTGTGCCCTGGTCCTGCAGGCAGGAGCACGGCCACTCACCCCTCTCTGCTCTGGCAGGTCCTGAAGCCCTTACCGCCCCGCAACGTGCTGAAGTGAACCAGGCGAAGGATCCTCCAGCTGCACGCGCCAGCCTGTCAGAGCTGGTGGGTGCTGCTGGACAAGCTCCTGCTGGGGATGGGCCCGGGGCCCCAGCACCCCACGGCTCTGCCCGCGCAGCGAGAGGGGACCGGGGTGCCCGGACCAGCTGTGCTCCGCTGGTCTGGGCAGCGCCAATGAACTCTGCTGCTTGGCTTTTGCCTTAGGCTACTCCAACACATGCGGGAGCTGGAGGAAGAGGCCGCCAGCAGGACCCAAGAGGGTCTGCAGGGGGAACCAGTGGAGGTGGACGCGGAAGTGGAGGAGGCAATGGGTACGGACTGATGAGGGGTGAGGCAGCACGTGCATCTATCCACTGCTGGCAGTGAGCGTGGGTCGGCTGCTGCCGCACTGGGGCTGGGGCTGTGTGCGACGGCCCCGCTGCAGGGACACGGTGCCTGCTGGCCTCATCCTGGCGGCACAAGCGCCACCACCGCGCTGCCCTGCGCCGCCTCTGGGACACGCGAGCAGAATCTGATCGGGTAGACCCGGCTCCCAGCCCCAGGCAGGGCTGAGCCCTGCGGCAGAGTCCCTCTCTCCCCAGTGTGTGGCAAGCACAATGACCATCAGTAGCCTCACTGAAATGACCTTGTGCTGCTTGTTTCCCGGGCTGCTGGAGATGGGAGTTTTCACGGTGTTTGAAGTTTTTTCTATAAAAGTTCCTGTTTTCTCCGAAGATTGTTGTTTTATAAGAAGATTGTTCATTTTTCCATAAGAGTTGTAGTTCTTGATAGAATAGGTGTAGTTTTAAGAACAAGTTGTACTTTTAGGTAGAATAGTTGTAGTTTATGTAGAAGAGTTGTATGTTTGAGAAGAACAGTTGTTCTTTGTTGTTTATTTTTTTGTTGTTTTGTAAATACATTTCTCGACGTTCTTCTGACCCAGTCTCTCTTTGTATTTACTGCGATCACACGTGGCTTTGGCAGACAAGTGGTTTCCACTTGCTCCCAGGGCTGGAGGGGCCATGAGGGCTGGCGCTGGGTGCTGGGGCACCCCAACTGTCCTCACGTAGGCTCCCTGCCCTTGCAGTGCGGCTCTTTCAGGCTCTCTGCAGCTGTGGGCAGGGATGGGCAAGGGCGAGGGACCAAAAGTCTGGGAGCTCACTTCGACTCCTCAGTGGCTGCAGGGCACCTGGTCTGGTGCTGCCATCGGGCACAGCCTGTGCCAGCACTGACCAAGGCTTCTCAGGCTGCTCCTCAAGCTGGTGGAAACACTGCCATGCACAAGGAATCAGTCATGGAATCACAGAATCACAGCGTGCCCAGGCTCAGCTCACTGTGGGGAGCAGCTTGCACCCGGCATCCTGTTGGATCCTGTGGCCCAAACCAAGCCTTTTACCTGCTTCCTTTCCCTTCATCCCAGTGACTCCCTTGGTCCCCATCCTGCAGGGTGGGAAAAGGGTCTGGGCCTGGAGCTGGTTTGGAATACCAGATGCTGGCAGCTGCAGCTGGAGCCAGTGCTGTCATGTGGGACCATCCAAGCGGGCAGGGAGGGGGAGCTGCCAGCAGGAGAATGGCAGCGAGGTGCAGGGGGAGCTGCTGTGTGAATGAGGTCAGAGTGCAAATGCAGACAGGGACACGCGAGTTAGAATCATAGAATAAACTCATAGAATAGTTAGGGTTGGAAAGGACCTTGCAATCACCTAGTTCCAACCCCCTTTCCATGGGCAGGGACACCTCACACTAAACCATGTCACCCAAGGTTCTGTCCAACCTGGCCTTGAACACCGCCAGGGACAGAGCATTCAAAACTTCCCTGGGCAACCCATTCCAGTGCCTCACCACCCTTACAGTAACCAATCTAAACCACCTTGCCCTCATTTTAGTGTGTCCTTTAGAAAAACAGTTGAGCCTTGAAGAGTAGGAAACCCATGGAGAAAAACACTACTTGATCACCAGATTAATGACTGCCATGTAACATGTATGTATGAGGACACAGAAGGAGCACGCCTGTGTCGCCAAGCCTGGGATGCTGCTACCTAATGAACACATTTTCACAAAACACTTTCCACTAGTAGATACATTTTACCTGACAAATTATATTTTCCTTCCCTAGCGCATATATGTATATATATATATGCAGAGGCTGTCAAATATTCTGTATAAAATTGTACTTAATAAGAAGTTTCAGCACCCTTACTAGGAAAAATGAGACTTTTCTGAAAAACATTTGTGGGGGGAAAAATCTCCCTTTAAACTTGTTTCTGTTAAGAAATTATAGTTTTCCTGCATAAAATACAGAAATGTCATGACAGCATGTCTTTCTTTTCATCATTTTTCCAGACATTCTTTTTGTTAGTTTGTTTGTTTTTAATATGTTAAGGGGTTTTTTTACAATGTGTTTATGATGCCAGAACTAATATAATGGCTTTGTATAATGAACTTTTCCCAACAGTAATCTCATACAGTGCCAAAACATTTTCTACTCCTTACCATTGAATGCATAGCAATATTTCTTTCTGTTATGCATACTAAAAAATATGACTTTTTAGTAAATGTGAATGCAGATGCAACTGCAATGATAGATCTATTCAAATGTAACATGGACATGTCACAGCTGATCACATTATTAGATAATGTTCTACTAGTTGATAAGATAATGCTGTACTAATTATTGAGCCACATCTTTGAAAAATAAAGATACATCATGTGGGAATATATTCAGACATTATTTCTGTCCTTCTGCATAGCCAGTGGAAGAAAAAATGATAACTATTAGTATAGACACGTACTGGTATTCTTAGGAAACTATCATCTTATGTCAACTGAAATCAGGAAAAAAAACCCCGAGGCTAAGCTTCAACATTGAAAATATTCTGGCATTCAGGCATCTAAAATTAGATGAAATTCCACCACGGGGGCATCAGCTCTGTAGTTTCAGTTGCTGAGTCCTAAAAACCCCCATCTTTGAATATATTGTCTCAGACAGTTGATTACTGAAGCTGGTATTTTGCACAACAGAGGCTGGGTTTCTCTGACTGAGATCAGTTCAACTGCAAAGTTTGTGCTTCATCTGTAAACACAAATACACCATAACACAATACTCACAAGATATTATTTGTACTTTATATATGGCCCATTTAATATCAAAAAGCTTTAAGTAACTCTTAGAGGGAATGTAGAAAAAAAAAAAGAATTAAGCAAGGCTAGTATTGTGGTCTGGGCAGAAATTACAAAAGGAAAATGAGCAGATTTTAGAGTCAGTTCCAGGCTCATCTTGATTCCAGCTTTAATCCAGTGGGAATCATTGCACTGACTTTAATTCAGGTTGCATTAGTATTAAATTCTCTGTTCTAGCTCCATTAAATATATATATACACACATTTGCATTCATACATATGGGTGTATTTATACATAAACATATATATATGCTGTAGACCTACTAAGAACTGTAAAGAAACAGAAATACAGATGTATAAATGTACTTTACAAAATAAAAATGCCTGTGTTACACAAAGATAGATGTTATGTTATAGAATGCCATTCAATGTAATGTTACCAGATTTTAGCACTTAGCCTGCATCCCAGTTACCCATTAGCAGTTTGTGTAGCTGGGAAGTAGGAAAATACCTACTCTGAAATGTAACAATTATTTCAGGATATCTGCTTCCTAAACTTTATGTGATGGGAAGCATTTCCATGAGCAGTAACTGCTGTTTTAAACAAAAGTTTTTGATCAAGCAAAGAATAAATTGAAAAGCATTTGAGTCTTTCTGCTGCTGGGTAAAGCTCCCCTTCTAACCTTTTCCCCCAGGCCATGATGAAGCAGAAGTCTTGCATAAAATCCTATGAAAATGTACCTATACAAGGAGACAACTGAGGACAAGCTTACAGAATATTCTGATGGCACAGTTTGCTGGTCTTTTGCATTCTTTCTTGGCTTTTTTGTGCTTTTTTAAAGCAGACAAGGTGTATGTAGACAACTGCCACCTTTATTCTGTCATAAAGTCCCAACACATCTGGAAAGCCCTCACATTCAGCACATCCTCTGCCAATGATGCAAAAGCAAGCATCTGCTATGATGTGCCTTTTCAATAGCACTCAAGAGGTTGTGGAGTATAACAGAATGATATGCAGTTACTCTTTTGAAGCGTTTGTTTGATCCCGTTTTGTGATGGTACATATAAAGATAGTTGTTTCTGAAAAGTTTTAAATGAACCCTAAGCAGATTTACAAAAGAAATCTGTAATGACCCATCCAATATGATGGGGGAGAACCTAATGATGTCAAGCTTGAGAGCCCAGCTTCCTTGGCCAGAAAAGGGCAGATACCCTAAGCATGCCTTCCAGAACAGGACCATGTTCAGAGTGCTAATGTGCTTTTCCAGTGGGCCTGAACTGCAAACATGTCTGCCCATTCCTTCCTGCTTGTTGCAGTGCCTACGCAGGGACCTGGGCAGTGATTTGACATGGCACAGCCCGGTGCTCCGGGATCAGCTTCATCTTGCCAGCAAAAAGCAAAGGGGCTCTTTGCAGGTCTCTGTAAGCAGCACTTCCCTCTTGAGTCTCACTAGTGGATTTTGAGAAACAATTTCATTGGAAACTGTCTCCTTCCTCAGGTGGAATACTTGTGCATGTGTTCGTGTGTGTATTCATGCGCAAGCATGAGTGTGTGATTATATTATAATAGAAACATGGTGGGATGGCCCCTATGACTGGAGTGTTGGAACGGAAGCTTACAGGCTCTTTAGAAAAGATAGGTCCAGCAGGTGGGGAGGGGGAGTTGCTCTTTATGTTAGGGATAGGCTGGAGAGTATGGAACTCTGTCTGGGGACAGGTGAGCAGTCAACAGAGAGTTTGTGGGTCAGGGTTAAATGGAGAACAGCAATGAGAGACATTACTGTGGGGATCTGTTACAGACCGCCTGATCAAGAGGACTCTGTGGATGAAATGCTGTATAGACAGATAGGAAGAGCCTCATGTTTGCAGGCCCTTGTTCTCATGGGGGACTTCAACCACCCTGATATCTGTGGAAGGACAGTACGGCCCGACACACGCAATGCATGAGGTTCCTCCATTGTGTGGAAGACAACTTCCTTCTGCAAGTAATAGAGGAGCCAGCAAGGAGACTTGCCTTGCTTGACCTCATGCTCACCAACAGGGAAGGTCTGGTTGGAAATGTGATGCTCCAGGGCAGCCTTGGATGCAGCGATCACGAGATGGTCGAATTTGAGATCCTCAGGACAGTGAGAAGAGTATGCAGCAAGCTCACTGCCCTGGACTTCAAGAGAGCAGACTTTGGCCCCTTCAGGACCCTCCTTAGTAAGGTTCTATGGGATATAGCCCTAGAGGGCAGAGGGGCCCAAGGCTCTTGGTTGATATTCAAGGATCACCTACTGCAAGCTCAGGAGTGTTGCATCCCTACTAGAACAAAGTGCAGCAGGAGGGCCAGGAAACCTCCTTCGATGGATAAGGAGCTGCTGAGGAAAATTTGAAGGAAAAAGAGGCTTATAAAAGGTGGAAGCAAGGACAGGTGGCTTGGGAAGAGTACAGGGATGTTGTCCGGGAAGCTAGGGACCAGGTTAGGAAAGCCAAGGCTCAGTTAGAATTAAACTTGGCTAAGGATGTTAAGGATAACAGGAAGGGATTCTGTTGGTACGTAGCGAGTAAAAGAAAGACTAGGCACGACGTGGGCACTCTCCGGAAGCTATTGGGAGATATAGCATATTGGGCTATCCTGGATTTGGAGAAGGCTGAGGTTCTGAATGACTTCTTTGCCTCAGTCTTCACTGGCAAAGGCTCTGACTGTACCACCCAAGTCTTGGAAGGTAGATGCAGGGACTGTGAGAATGAAGACCTTAGGCCCACTGTAAGAGAGGATCTGGTTTGAGAGCATCTTAAGAACCTGAACGTACACAAGTCCATGGGACCTGATGAAATCCATCCTTTCCAACCTTGACTATTCTATGATTCTATGACTCTATGTACATATGCTTGTAATCAAATCTGAATCCCTTGTGAAGAAAGACATTTGCTGGGCAAGAAGTTTATTTTCCCTGTTTGGGCTCTCCTGCAGTTTCTTAATTCTGGAAAAAAGTCAAAAGACAGTGCGCAAGGGGATCATCCTTCTTCATTAGGCATTTTTTATTTTTTTCTAATTTGCTCATGTTTTTCTGGCTTTGGAGCATTGTTTGGCACTGAGAAAACAGAATTATCCAAGTATTAGCACAAACAAAGCCTATCAAGGGTTGTGTTCACCAGCTATTCATAGTGAGTAACAATGACAGCATGCAAAGCGTATGAGCAATGCTGAAGAGGCTTACCCTTCTAGCTATCTGCTTATGCTCAACAGCATGCTTCATGATCGAGAATTTCCTTTGGGGAATTAAGCCCCCAGAACAAAAGGCTGGAAGTCTGGAGGGCGGTCTGGATCACCAGGGTGAATAACTTGAGCCATACAGCTATAGGAAAAGTGAGGAACAGTTGGTGCAGCCCCTGCCATGGGCAATACCATGGTCAAAGCCAGGCGTGCTTATGGAATGACCAGCTTTAAGGGAACACTATTTTTTTGCATAACTTGTCTTGACATGTTCCCGTGGTGAGCGGGTACATCCCCTCCAGAAGCAGCAGCTGCTGCCTTCACCCCACTCACACCTCTGGAAAGGGAAATTCAGCAGCTCCCCCTCCTGCTCTTTCCCCATTCCACAGCACAAGCAGTCCAGCAGTGACCAGCACCTCTTCTTATCCTTAGGGTACTAAAATCCAGTTCTGCATCTCTTGGACAATGCACATGCACTGCACAGCAACCAACAAAGACCAGAATTGTTCAGGGCTGCAGCAGTAGAAAGCTTGCAAGTGACTCTCCTATGTAAGCAGAGAGGATTTCCCCCCACTGGTTAGTCCTCAAGACATACCATTTACTTTCAGATAACCTCAGGCATGAACATATGAATTTTTCTCTGAAAACTACTTTGAATTCAGGCATGCAGTAATCTCCTAAGAGGAATCCTCAGCAGAGCAACTCCTCAGTTTGTTTTTAAGTAATGAATGCAAAACTCACTTTTGCCAGACCTGTAGCCCAATGCCTAAATAAGAGCATGCATTTTAAAAAAAAAACAAAACCAAATCTGACCAAACAAGACATTAACACTAAAGGGAATCACTGTTTATATTTGCTTGAGATTGCATATTTGAAGATAATTTATAAACTCACTTTACTTACAAATTTTTGAGAGAAGCCTGTCAAGGGCATGTGAAATAGGAACACTGGTCTGATGTTGCCCAAGAACAGCTGGCATCAGGCCTAACTCATTAATTTATGAAGGATCTGGCAGTCAATCAATAGGAAATTATCTGTGCTGTATTGACATAAATCATAATTGGTTTCCCTTGACTGCCATGCCAAATCCTTAACAGAATGAGTTACTGTATGCTTTATTCCAGTTTTCTTTCTTTATCAGTTCAGTTCAAATCCTTCTTTGAATGCAAACAGTGGTACCCCCAGCAGAGAAATCTCCTGGGAACACAAGCACTGCCGTTCCTAATCCAGCATCCTGCATCTAACAACAGATAATACCTGATGTCTCAGAAGTCAGGAAAGTGAGGAAGAAAATGCATCTGTTCAACTATGCATTGTGATTATACACAATAGGATTTGAAGAGAATTTTGTGTTTCTTCTCTAAATGGGAAATGTGGCTGCAACTTTTTCCCTTTCTGCTGCTTATCCACAGCATCTGCATACATTTGCCTGTCAATACAGCATCACATTCACATCCTTGATATTTCACTCAGAAATTGATTCCTTTTTTGGGAATTCCTTTTTCCTCAGAAAAGTTATTTTTTCCTCAGAAAAAATACCTTTTCTTGGAACCTGAAGCAAGAGCACCGTGAAATGGTGGTTGTAGTTGTCCTCTATTTTTCAATCAACAGTTTCTTCCATAGGTATAAGAGTTACTGAAGGTCATGGCATCAACCTGGCCTTTCAAATGCTGCTAGTGGCATTCTGCCCTGCTGATCAAGTATCTGAAAACAGCACAAAATTTCACCAGCCTTGCCATGAAGGCCTGACACCTTGCTGTTAGTCAGCTGAGAGGTGGAGTTTTGTCCAAAGCCCTGCTAACTCAAGGACTGCCAGCAGTCTCTTCTTTGAAGCCTGCTGCTTAGATGATCAGCACTGAATGGGGTCGACACCAACCTTCCCTCCAGCTTCCTTTTCTCATGTTAAAAAAGACTGGGAAGGTAGAGCTGAGGGTTACTCTGCTAAGTCCTGCTATCCCCCTGCTCTAGGATAGAAAGAAGAAAAAGAAAGAGAAAAAGAAGGAAGAACCTATAAAAAAGAAAAGAATGGATATGGGAGGGTTTCACATGCACAACTTCCTCATGAATATGAAGGTTGTCCATCATGCTGCAGTCAATGAACCAAACTCAGTCATGCCAATAGGCTTCTGCCTCGCAAAAACAAGTCAGAGGACCTGGAACAGACCTTGCCTCACAGAGTTGCTGCTGAAACGGTAAACTGAGCTGTGGATGTCAGATTAAAAGAAGAGCAGCTTCAGTGAGTTCATGGAAATTAAGAGCATAGACTAATGCAACAGTAACAGTGCATCAAATCTCTCCTGTTTATTCACTGGGTTTTGTTTTGTATTTGTTATATATATTTTATCATTGTATATCAAGTACTAGTCTACTTGGATTAATAAAGCCTAAACTAGACAAACTGCCATTTAGAAACTTTTTTTCTTTTTTTCCCCTTCCTTTTTTTTTCAACAAGCTGTTCTAAGTGGAATAACACATTCCAGGATGTACTTCCAACAGCCAAAATAAGCATACTTTGTATCTGTTTGGGCATGAGGCATACATCTTAGATGAACTTCTATTAACTCACTAACCAAGCCAAACCCAGGACTTAAAGTGTCCTGTAATTTCTTGGCCCTTGAACTGTGTACTTACAGCAATATCATAGGCTGGCTGTTTGTTGATTAAAAAGAAGCCAAGTAAAGCACATGCAGATATCAGTGCTTGGTTTAAATGATTATTCATATATTCTTCTAGGTAAAATGGAAAAAAAAACAAAACCCCAACATACATTGGGGTAACAGCAAAATTTTTTTCCCTTTTAGTAAAATTGCTCTTACTATAAGTTAGTATAATGCACCTACAGCAAAGTGTTAAGTGATCTTTTAACTATCTTTCCCCAATATTCTATTCCCTGAAGCTACTCTCAGTTTTAGAAAGAGCTGTTTGGTTTAAAGTAAAACGAACAAATGAAACACAGTCATTTTTGGATTGTAATAATTATAAAAGCTAGAAAGATTATTTTTCTTTTGTAGATGCCCAAAAGGGATTTAGGCCGTATAGATGCATACTATTTTAATAATAAAACACAAATACCCTCAAAGAAGTTATCAAGTGTTCTGAGCCAACAGCACTTCATACAATACTACTAGAGATTTGAGAATACATTTGTCGTGTCAAAGTATAAGAATCACTCATGCTAGAATCAGAAAACAAGACCATGAAAAAGAATAGAAAAGGGGAAAGAAATACAGAGAAAAATTGCATGTCATACTACAAAACAAAGGGGATGCTTCCCCATGACTTTACATGAATTGCAGAAAAGAAAGCATTCAACTGTCCTGGGTAGGTATGAAATGATGCCAGCATAGCAGATACCAAGTTGTCATGGAAAAAACTTCAGGCACAAGGTGGGAGTTTGAAGTGCTGTGAAGAGAAGAAGATGGATAGAGAGAATAAAATCATTATATGTTATAGCAAAATAAGCCTAGGGAAAACAGCTCTGTGGGCAGGTGAATGAGTGACCTGTTGCGATGATATATACTCCAAAGAACAGTTATTAGCAGTTATCTCTCTCTTGCAGATATGCAATCAGACCAGACCTTCATTCCAAGATACTAGAACATTCCCAGGAAATACCTGAAATAATACAAGAACTGTAAGCAGCAGTGGGAACTGACGCAATACAAAAATATACTTGCAGCATCACTGCTAAAACCTCCATTTTATACTGAAAAGTTAATGACATTTTCTTTCTTTTTTTAATAGTTACATAGGCAGACACAGCCTCGGAATAATTCCATGCGCAGCTAACTTTGGCAAGAGGGTCTTGGAAGAATTTCTGACAAGAAGAGGGATCTGTCTCACAAAAAAAAAAAAAAAAAAAAAGAGAAAGAAAAACAGCATCTTGGGACAAAAGTTTGATAGCTGGGGACAAGTGAAAAAATTGAGTGCAAGCAACGCTGACTTGGATGACAGACAAGGGTAACAGAACAGAGGAGAACAGCACTGTAGGAAGAACAAAAAGCAAAAGAACAGACTGCATTTCTGAACATCTCACTTTCCTGTATATTAATGTGAAAAGCATGAGGAGCTATCTAGTAGATCTGGAAGTCCTTAAACAAGATCAGAATTATGAGTCAGCTATAATAGGACCTGGTGGGAATATCCCCACAGCTGCAATATTTAACATATTATTCAGCCAGGGAAAAGGATGGAAGAGGTGCTGCTGAATGGCAGAATGTAAAAAGATATAGATCTGTATAAAAGCATCTTGATAATAATAAGGAAAAAGAGCAAAGGTGTTATCCTGGCAAATGTCAGCCATCAAACCAGAAAGATCAAGCAAAAGACACTTTTGTGAGAAATTAGGAGAAAGCCCCCAAGGTACAGGGCTTCACAGTAACAGGGAGCTTGAAAGCTGCAAGCATCTCTTGGGAAAGGAACAGAGTACAGCAGCCTCCCCAGAAACTTCCCGAGGAGAAAGTTTGATGATTTTTTCAAGCAGAAAATTGTGAAAACAACCAGAAGGGAAGTGGGTCTGAATCTGAGCATAGCCAGTGGGGAAGAGTTATTTGAAAATGTCAGAGTAGAAGGTAAAAATAGGAGTAAAATGAGGAAATGAGAGTTGAAGATTCTCCACAAGTGGGAAAAAGCAAAGACAAGATCTTGGACTTCAAACAGAAACTCAAAGAACTAAAAAATAAGATCTCATGTGAAACAGGGAAAAAGAGTTCAGAAATGTTGACTCCTAAGGATATAATAACAGCAAAACTGTAGAATATTCCAATATGTAGGATGGGTAGGAAAAGTAGTAGGAAAGCAGTTTTGTAAACTGTGAGGACCTCAGAGAGAGGAAGGGGGTATAACAGAAGTGGAAATAAAGTTTGGCTACTTAGAAAGACTAAAATTAGAAAAGTGATTGTATGAAATTTTACTTGAAACAAATATAAAAGGGAGCAAAAAAAAAAAAAATCCAAAAGTGCATTAGCAGCAGAAAAAAAAAACCAAAACCAAACCAAATCAAACCAAGCCAAAACAGAGGAAGCTAAAAGGCTGAAGTGCTTAGCATCTTCCATTGCTTTGATCTTCAGGAAAATGCCAGATGGGATCAAGAGCTATCAGAGATGAGGAATAATAATCTGGGTTACTTAACGGGAAGACAAGCTACAGGGCACTTTAGTTTGAACTTTTGGTTTTGGATTGTTTTCTTTTCTTTTCAGAATTGCTAGGCCTAGTGGAATTCACTTCAGGTACTTAAATATGGTGAATCAGTGGCAAAAGCATTACTGATTGCCATGAGGAAGCTTTCACAAAAGTTTGGAATGGAAAATGAAAAAGGTCAAACAAGCAGCTTATCTCAAAAGTAGTAGAAAAGAAGAGAATGGGGGGAGACAGTTAACATCAGTTCCCAGAAAATTCTGGAAAATCAGACAAACTCTTTGTAAAAATCAAGACTACAATGAAGCAAGTAAGAGGCTGGGTGGATTTGTCAAGCACAAATCAAACCAAACCCGTACAATTTTTCTCTTTGACAGGAAACTCTATGAACAGAGGAAGACATATCAAATGTCTTCACTTTTTTAATGCTCTTGACATTGTCTCATTAGCATAATACAGAAGCTAGAGAAACTTGGTCCACATGAAACTACTAAAATGTGGGAAGGAAAACTGGTCACATACACAGAGGAAAGTTCATAGTTGAAAAGGAAGGCATAATCAAAGAGCATTTAACCACAGATGTATCTTGAGCTCATGCAGTTTAGTATATTAATTAATGGCCTGGAAGACAGTGCAGTACATATGGTTGTTACATTTTCATGTGACACAGCAAATCTTTGTCCTAAGAAGATATTCTTTAGGTAATACTAGCTCAGTGCAATAAAAACATATCCAAATCCTCTTTCTGAAGAATAATGATACATCAGTTGAATTATTCCTATAGTGAATGCGAGTCTGAATTCACATTGGCAGCAACACAGAGATGCTATCAAGATCTGTGACATGAATACAGTCTATCTGTGTCAAGAACAGATTTGGCATGTGGAAGGATACACAAAATTCAGACATTAATTGATTACTGGAAGAAGGCAGCAAGATTAAAATCATTAACATTGACGCAAAAGCAAGTCTTCTCCATCATCATATTCTATTCTCTCATTTTGTTACCACTGCTTTTACAAAGCCAATGGCAACAATTTCATTGCAACCTATATCTGTATTTATAGTCACATTTTGATCATCATGCACTGTCACATTTTAAATCACAGCAGAACACGATTTCTTGGCTTCTTTTTTTGAAGATGAAAGCAAGTATTTTGTAGAAGTGTAGAGAAAATTCCTTACTGTATTATTAACTGGAAGCCACTATTTTTTGGCTCCAGCTAGCCTGAGATGGCCTCTGGCTCACCCAGCTGCCAACCTGTAACAATGATAAATGAATCACCCAGCTGCTTAGATGTGTTTTTCCCAGCCATGTTAGAGTCTGCCCTGCTGTGTTTCAAAAACAGAAACCATAAAATTCCCCCCCAAAACCCAAGTTTGGATAGATTTTCTGAAGGCTTCACACTCTTCTTTGGCATAAGGGACCTTGTTTAAATCTTCAGTTCTTCCAAATACCTTATAGCCCTGTGGGTCATAGAAAGACAATCAGAACACCTCTGGTGCTTGTACTTGATATGTATGCATCAGTGAGGGCTCAGCTCCTTGATACAAATGTCAAAATAATGAGAGACAATAAAGTAAGTACTCATAAGGATATTCTTAGGGTTTTATGTTAAAAGAAACTGTTCCCAAAGAAGAGAGAATGGAATTCTCCTTGAGACAATGCCTGTATACAGATATCACAAATTAAGCAAGACCACGGGGCTAAGGGCTGATAGTAGGCTGCTGTCATTAATCACATGCAGTTGGCATGGTAACAGTTTCCTATCTTCTTTCCTATAGATCTGCATAATTCCCAATATTATGTAGCATTGCAATTCTGGGTTACTCATGAGAACATAGGAATTGCTACATAATCTCTAAAAGGATTTGCTGACATGTTAAATAAACCGAGTTGCAGTTCTGAGCAAAATGTCATAAGAAAAATGCTTTATTTTTAAGATTCCCCATTGCACATTATTATACACAGTACAGAGCTCCCTTAAGTTTTTAAACATTTAGAGAAAAAATTTGTCAGGGAATATGTTGTAAACAATGTCTGCCCTTACACTCGAGTAATTCATAAGAAATATGTGACAGAAAGGTAATTTTAAAAGGCCTTTTTAAGCATCAATATATTCTGATGCAAGTAATGAATTATTTGTTTGCAATATTTTAAATGTGGGTGACTGATGAGTTGAAATCGAATCACTGAAATCAATTCCTTTCAAATACATTTTTATGTTGAAATAAAATATTTTCTGAAGCAGATAAATCCACCTCATAACCTCTGTATTTTACTTACTGAAGCTGTCCTCAATTTTAATGTTGTTTGTATGTTCAGCCTAAAAAGGTATCCTCCTTTTTAATATGTCATCTCTTCTGTGACAAATGTAAGCCTTCATTTTCATTCAACACCCTGAAGAAATTAATGCCACTATAGGACCAATTAAAATAAAATAAATAATATCTTAGTCACTTCACAAACTAAAGGACAGCTGTGGGAGGCAAGAGCAGCTAAAGCCACAGAAGGTATGGAGGAACCAAATCATGAAGCTAAGTAGGACGGTTCTGACAAAGGAGCCAGAAGAATGATGGAGTGGAGTGATACGACCTTTACATTCAATAAAACCTTATTCCCTCAGAAATGTCCTAGCAAAGAAACTTCTAATGAGATATGTCATTTATGTTAGTAACAAGTGTGGTCTCTAAATGAAGTTAACAACATACTATGTTTATGTCACCTCTACCACACGTAGAGACCATGGGCTTCCTGGTGTATAAAGCCTGTTGCTTGTATAAAATTTAATAAATGTTATTACTAACTTCATTATGGGGCATGGGTGTGACAGCTCACACCAATTACACAGTAGGAAATTTAAGAGCTAAAGAAATAATCTTTAATGCTTCAAAATCCCATGGAAGGAGAACTCTCATGGCATCTCCTAGCCAGGGCTAGGAGGAACCTGTTACTACTAAGCAGCCAATTAATGTCAAGCCATCTGTCCTCAGGATATCCAAAAAAGGGTGAGACTGTCCAAAAAAAAAGGTGCCATTGTGAATTCCAGCTGTCTAAGGGTGTCGTCTGGTGCAGAGTGCTGCTGTGGATAGTGAAGCCCAGGGCTGATATCTGGCAGCTGAGATATGCTTTGACTGGAAAAACTACATAACCGAAAAAGGTACCCGATGCCTGAGTTTAAGCTAAACTGAATTTTTCTCTTTTTTTATTTGGTTCCAGAATTCTTTATCCTTAAAAGTTGGATTTAAACTTAGCTGGCACTCCTGTAAAAGGATGAACCAGAGTAAAACTGTCCCACTGTGAGTGCTCAGACTGCAGTTGAGACCAACACATTGGGAAGATGTGTATGTCTCACACAGGTGGACACACTTGGAGTCCAAGATTTGAGGGACAGGGAGCTCCCAGCAGCAAGGCATGGGCAGGGGAAGTTTCAGCTCAATTCTGGCAGAAGGGAAAGAAGATCCTGTCACAGAAACTGAAGCTGGCCCGGCTCTTTTTCAGGATCAGCATAAGGGAGGAAGGTGGGAAAGAGGTGGTACACTACCACCTGAGGGAGGAAAGTGCAAACAAGAGTTTTGGGCTCAGGAGCTCGGTTTCTGTAGGCTGTGAAGTTGAGTTTGCTAACGTAATATGCTGGGACAGAAAAATCTGAATACGCTTCTTAGAATCTTCCCTACAGCTGCTAACATTATGGACTAAAACTCTGCAAAACTAATGAAAGCCTGAAATTTAACTTGATCTGAAAAAATTCAGCTCAAGGTAGAGTGAGTTTTCATTAGCAGACAAGTGGCCCACACAGAGAGCAGCACAAGGTGGTTATGCCAATACACTTGTCCCTGCTGAAGTTCTTCTAGAAAGCAGAATGAATGGGAACAGAAAAAAAAACAACCTTGGTTGTGCTCATCAACCACTGATACATCAGGGCACTCCTCCTAAGATTTCTCCAACTAAACCTTGCAACAAGGTTTAGTAGAAAATGGCTTATGTCAAGGCAACAGATCAGGTTTGGGAAAAGAAACCAAGGCTCCAGAAGTTTAAATTTGAGTGTGAATTTCTGCAGTTCCTGTATTTTAGCAGAGCTGTCTTTCATGTCAAGAGACCTGGCTGTAGAGCCAAAGAACGAAAGGCTGTCTCCACACCATAGCCCCTCTGTCATTTTTCCGTGTTTAAGCACACAGCAGGCTGTGCCTCTGTGAGGTCTCTAATCCCTGCTGAAAAGGAACTCGCAAGATGACTGATGCTATGTTTCAGCACAGCGTTCTTCTGTCTGTCTAGTTGTTTTGAACTCTTTTAGAGTAACAAACAAGATTAATGCTGAGATTATTACTGGTAATTATCTATAAATATTGGTGAAGTGATAACATTTTCCACTTGGTGGCAGATATTGCTCTTAAAAATAAGCACAAAGCTCAAAAGACACATTTAATGCAGCTTTTTACTGAGGAAAAGCTCTGCAGTGCCTGATGGGCATAGGTCCCAGTTGGATACAGGGCTGAGCTTTAAAGCTTGGGGCAAGGAGCCATGTATACAGCAGACAACCATGCAGAGCTCTGTTTCCTTATGCCCCTCTGGGACTATCCAACCCCATGGGCGTCCTCTAGGGATGACAGGAAGATTTTGCTTGTACCATTCAGAGACTGCCCAGCACTCCATGAACCCCCCAGCCCTTAGAGAAGGTGAGAACATGCACATTATGAGCACGGGAGTATCAGCAAGGTTTAGCCTTCTGCAGGCTGTGTAATTGAGGGGAGATTCTCCTTCTACTCCTGCCTTCTCCCATTTACCTTGTCAGCAGGCAGTTTGATGCTCAAAGGGACAATTTCTCCACATTCATTCCTGTGTGCTGTGTACAGAAAAGTGCTTAATGAGAGACATCAAATGCGAGGATACTGTCCCTGGTTCAGGGCACCTGCAATGGAAGTTGCTGGGAGCTGCAGAGGGCTCCGGGAAAGTATTGTGTGCCCCAGGACAACCAAAGTATTGTTCTTTTTCATCAAAGATCTCACCATAGTGGGAAGGCAGAGGACAAATTTTACTCTGATAGATAACATTGAACATCCCAGAATCACATTAATCCCATCTACCTGCAAGTAGGACTGTTGCACCTTCAGTCAGGTTGCTTACTGGTCATTATACAAGCTAGCAGGCAGTTAACATAACTGCATTTTTTCATAAAAACTTTTCTCAATAAAAATGCAAACTATTGAGTGTTTGATTATTTTCCTTCAGTAGTCAGCACGATCCTCAAAATACAGCATTTTTTTTTTTTCTGGTGAAAGTTAATGCTTGTCCTCAAAAACAGCCATTGTCATTTCATTTGCTTTCTGAAGTACTTCTTAAAGTAATCCTATGCCAACTGGGATCAAAAAAAAAAAAACCTCTCTCTTTCGCACAAGGATGTTGTGGAAAACAGCTCTGTCACATACTCTCATGGACTGCCATGTCCTTTATGCAGCAGGACCCCTCAATTTCTAGGTAATGCCTTCATCTCTACCATAGCTGCATACTCTTTCAACAAAGAAAAGATACCCTGAGGCCATGACATGTACTTCTATAGCTGAGGTTTATTTTGTGCTGTACTGAACAAGAACATGTAGCAATGCATCCTTTCTTAGCACAAAGCCACACTCTCAGAGTTCCCTGCTCTCACCACTGAATGGGAAGCCGAGTGCTTCCGACTAATTATTCTGACCTTTCCGCTATCAGGAATTGACTCAGGCTATTCAAGGAGCAGAGAAAGAGGCTCTGTTTTTGCTTCAGTAATGTTTTGCTTGGTGGCAGCATAGCCCTCTGACGCTACTGTCTCTCTTCAGCATTCACTTCCTCTTGAGCCCTAGGTTTGATTGAAAAATATAAAACAAACAAGAAAAAACCACCAAAGAACCCCAACCAAACAACCAACAGGAGACTATATAGACCATTCCCATGGAGCTATAGCTATGCACGTCTCCTGTCTAAGTGTGGCTCCTTGCCATTGAATTTTAATGCCAATGAATCACATCCCAGAAAGGGTATGGGCCATTGCTTAGTGATGCTAATGAAAACTCCCTCCCTTTCTATTACAGCCACCTCTGTTTCAAGAACTGACAGTGGAAGGAAGATTGCTTTCTCTCAGCTAGAGAGTAATATGTGACATGGACAAGTGATGGATCCTAAGTGTGTTCTATTGGGAGGGCCAGATGCTAGAAATTTCCTAGCTCTGCCTTCAAACAAAATTGTATTTCCCCTTAGCACAAGGATAGATGTTACCTTTGTGCTAGGTCAACCATGGTACGTCCCCACACAGGGAGTTTTGGGAGAGCTTGCAGTTAGAGAGTCATACTTTCTATCTCATTACTTTGTCTCTTGCTTATCCTGACCTTCTCACATGGCTTGCTTTCCTTTCCATTTTTCCATGTCTTCCTTTCCACCACTAATGTCAGTGACAAGGTACAAGAATGGCTATCTAAATTTTCTTTTTTTCTAACTTCAAATATTTCCTCCCTCCCAAAGGAAAAAATTCAAAGGTAGTTACAATATTAACTGGATGTGAAATTTCACTCAGAATTTTCGCCCGTGTGCTTTTGATTTGTTGCACTGGATATGACTAGACTAGTGGTTATGTTACAGAAAAATAAACTGGTATAAGTTAAAAAGGACCAAGATTAGAAATGTGGAAAATGACAAGTAAGTAATTAGCACAGTTTAGGCCACTTATCTGTTTTGTTAGTTTGTTTTTTTTTTAATTTATCCTTTGACATTTTTGTACAGCATTGGAAAATTCCCTCTTCAAGCCAGGTGGACTAGTGAATACCCATGCCATCTGCTTAAATATCTAATTTGGAGTATGCCATCTATACGACCTTCAGTTTCCAAATCATTTTATAACCCATCAATCTGTGCACCTGGCACAATATCCTTTCTCTGTACTTGATAACTAGTTAGCACATTTTAACCTGTGTCATGGCAAAAAACAAATATTTTTGATGTTCATCACAGCTTTGTTCCCCGTTCCTTCCTTTGATACTGCAGGAGAACAACATAATAAATTTGTCAGGATCATTTTTGCCTGACATTTTGCAAGAATCTATTTGCTCTCAGCACTCAGGTTTTTTATTATATTTTAGCTGGTTTTACCTGTCATGAAGACTCAGAAAATACCAATTTTGCAATTTTTCAAAAGGAAAAAACTGTGTCACTCAGCGTGGAAACTGTGACTACAAAGAGCATGTAAGACAAAATGCTATGGACTGAGAGCATTACTTATGCAGGTGCTCACCACGTGGTATTCTTTATAAAAATAGTATCCGGAGCTGTCGTCAATAGAATTGTCCAAAGGAATGAACAAAGGCAAACAGCTTGCTACGTGCTCCAGATGGGGTTAAGTGAATATCTGCCCCTTAAAGTGTTTTCTGAAAAGTTTATATGTCATGTCCTTGAGCTGCCTGGTTGTCAGTGATTTTTCAAATGCATTCAGCATTTCCTTCCTTGCTCCCATCCAGTCAGATGCTGCTGATGCGGCAGAACCAGGAATGTGCCTTATGTTAGAAGGGAAAATGCTCACCCAGCATATGTTCAACATGTGTCATGAGGAAGAGACGAGCCCAAACAGACAGCAAAAGGTGAAAAGATGTCTCCTAGTTCTGATCACTGACAGAGAGTGAAAGACTGAAGCTCTCAGATGAGGCTTTTGTGGTGAAGGAAACAGTTCCTTAGGGCAATGCAGGGCAGTCAGACAGAAAAGGGTTTGCTTTCAGCAGCACAGTGGAGTGCAAATGGAGGTGAATAAAGCTTACCAACTTCTCGGGGAGGGGCAGGGGTTGGAATTAAGGAATTTGTTCATATCTTACTGCTCAACCTAGGAGACTGGTAAAAGGAGTTAACCCTCTCTTTGGTTAAACAGAAAATCATGGTTTGTGTTTCCAGTAGTCCTGTTGGGTTTTGGCACAAAAAAGGAAAAGACAGTCACTGTGAAGGCGTCTACTGCTGCAGAAGTGGATGTTGGTAAGTCAAACATAGGTGTGCTTCCCTCATCAAAAGAAACAAGGATGCCACTGAAGTCCATTTCCCTGCAAACCAAGATGACAGCTGACAATTGGCATCAGAGCATTTCCTCTGTCCCCTCTGTCTCCTCAGTTAAGTCTTGCTAAGTTTGCTAAGACTAAAATAAACATTTTTTAATCTCAGTTAAATGTTGGCAAACAGGACTTGACACTGTGAGTGGAACTGGATGTCAATCTTTTACTGAGTTTCTTGACTAGAGAATACGGATTTGTAAAAACTGACAGTTTGGCCCAAAGAATGTTTCTGGTTAAGACACAGGGTGAGGGGTGACCTTTGTTTGTCCCCACAATGATATCAGGATAGTCAGCAGGGCATCTCGAGCCTTCCTTTCTCTTACTCAGATCACAGACTTTGTTTTGGGTCTGCTTGGTGAAAGCCTGGGCTACACCTGATGATGGGCCAGTCTGCCATCAGCATCTTGTGCTTCTGCTAGATGCCAGTGCAGCTGCTGATGACCACTGGTGATGTAAGGAGACAGATTTTCCATAAATCAAGGCATGTACTCTGGGCGAAAGAAAACATCAGAGCAAATATTTGAAACTGGTCACCCTTTACACCCTGCTGGAGTTACACCTAGCTCTAACTCTTGGTCAAAGTGTGTCTTTTTAGATAGAAAGTATTCAGTTTCATCCAGCCATAAGAAAGAAGGGATGCTGAAGTCTGAGCAGCATTCAAGTGCAGCCATCGCCATGCTGGTCAGTGCCAGCTAGCTGAAGTGTGCCAGTAGTCACATCACTTATCCCTTCTGCATTTTACATGGTGTGACTCCCACCTGTTTTAAAAATATCCTCTCTGCTCTTAAGCCTCAAAGCTTTTAGCAACCTGCTGTCATCTGTGAAACCAAGATCAAAGACAACAAAAGTGCCTGTCTAATCTTGAATGTAATCCTCCTTACATGGGCTTGTTCCTGAGCTGTGGGTACTGGTAGTCTTTCCATTCGCATGTTTGAACATAGGGTTTAAGACACTAGGGTCTCTCACACTGTTGCCACCACAAATCTGACTATTTTCCAGCTGTCCACTTTCTGCTGCTATTCATGGTGTATAGTACATAAAGGTATAACCGGTCTCATTTGTGAATAGTCCCACAGCATACAACAAAGCTATCAGAAACTGCCCTGTCATACTGCTTTTCAAAATGAGAATTCCTGTCGTTAAGCAGCCACTGACCCCTTGGCAGCAGGACCAGACAGGTGAGACACGACAAACAACCTCCCCTATAAATTCCAACACACTGTACTTATCTGATGCTGTGCAGCTCCAAGTGATAAAATCAGCTTGACAAAAGTGGAAGCTGGGAGGCCTGCATCACCAGACTTTTAGGAAGCAGCAAAAACAAATAAATGCACCCCTGTATTTTCCCTTAAATGTTTTTCACCAGATGGGTCTTCCTTTAGCTTTCATTCATGCTTTATTTCTCACATCTGTGTGAGTTTGTTAGCAGCAAGGCAATGCATCCAGCACAGACCACGGATCTTCCCTCATGTGCATCCTCTCAAAGTCTGGCCAGGCTCTTCCTTCCCTGACAGGGGATTTAATGTCACTCCTTTAATCTTCCCAAGCTTTTCTTGGGCTTGGGTATGCCAAATATTATGTAGTTCTAATTATTCCGGTAAGGCACGGCAAAATCTCAAGTGCATTTATTCCCCTAAAAGCTGGAAAGGGATGTGTAAGTTGTCTGCCCTTTTGTTTCATTTACTACACACTCTGTTTTCCCTTTCTCTCCCACTTGCTACCACAAAACCAAAATCTGCAAACTTCCCTCTAAGCCAATCCTGTGCCAAATTTTCCAGGAAGTAATCTGTAGTGCTGAGTCCCTTAAGGAGATGTTGTTCCCACAGCAAACATCTGTGCTGAACAACAGCACAAGGAGAGGTGATTAAAATCTACATAGCTCTTATGTTCTTTACATCTGTGTGGCTATAACCTATTTAGTAATCAAATTTAAAAGTTTCTGCTGTAACTTTTAATTTAATCTATGACCACATTTCCTGCATGTAGAAATTATTTTCTGTACAGAGCTTAAAGAAATTATTTACCATTTTTATCTAAGATCACATTGGATTCAACACACTGATGTTATTTAGCTACAGTTCATTTAGGGTAAAGCCTCTAACGGTAAACTATCTTTTCTTACGCTTTTAAAGACAAACAGTTGATGAACTTAAAAGCATGTATCTCCCAGATCAGTAACGTTAGTCATTGTCCATTATGAATAACCTAGCTGCATATTTACCTTAATACATATTTCTGTTGATTAATTATGTAAAACAATACCAGCTTTTCTACCCTAGAGTTAAGGAAAATATTCCTATTTAAAAGAAAGACTCTTGAGAAAACAAATTTCATTTCAAAGGTTATTAGCAGAAAGAAGCCTTTGTTTTAATCTTAATGGAATCATTCTCCTAGGATGACACAAATATCCATAAAGTACTATGATTTCATTTGGGTTTTAAAAAAACAAAAACAACTTTCTTTTCCCTTGACACAAAACAAGATTAGCTGGTTTTTTTTTTTCTGTGTTGGGTAATAAAATAATGGTTAGATTGTTTGTCTCTGGCCATCACATGAGCATGCAGGGAGCAGGGCAGAAGACATAAAAGATTTCCTCTGCAGAGCTGTTGAAGAGCAGGAGGCAGTGTGCCTGGAGCACAGCCCTCCCCTCCTACCTGCTGTTGCCCCAGCTCTGCAGGCATGGCTGGACCGCAGGCTTGCAGCATCACACATGCCTGCCAGTCAAAGCATCATCCCAAGTTATCATCCCGAGGCAATGCAGATTTACCCCTACAGATTCACTGCCATGCAGTCACAGTGGGAGAGTGTGGGAGTAAGGAGGAAGCTGGATGGGGGTCTCATATTCTCTAAATCAACCAACAGACAATGAAGCTGCTTCTTTGCACATAGCGCAGGGTGCGCGTTGTCCTGAGGTCTGCAGCTGTGGGGGAGGCTGTCCTTCCTCCAGCCAAAATCTGCGAAAGGCTTTGTTTACATCAGTGCAGCTGTGAGATCCCCCAAATGCAGGCCAGCTGTTAAAAGCCAAAATGAGCTCCTAAATAGTGTGAACCAAACTGTCCTCCTCCATCTGCCTCTTCAATCCATCCAGTAAACTGTCCACTAGTAACAAAATAGGACGAGGCTGCAAGATGCAGAGCACATGCTAATGTGACTGTAATGATCAGTCTGTGTATCCCACCATGTCTCCATGGAAAAGGAGCTCTCCCAGCCCCTGGTGAGGCTCTGGAGAGTATCCTTTATCCTCACAGAGGGTAAAGAAGCCAAATTTCAAAATACTTTCCTGTTTTTTTTCCCAACCATAATACAAGAAAAGTTTTCAAAAAGGATAAGGCCAAGATGAGTAACTGAGTTTACTTAATTTGTTTGCAAAGTCTTCCTGTCCCACATGCAAAAAAAAAATGAAAAAAAGAAAAATAATAAGTATTTCTTCAAACAGATACTCTGAGGTCTTGAGACTTGGAAATGTGTTGATTAATCTGGGGCAAGTCCTTGGAAAATAGTGAAAAGGACTAAGTGCTGAAAAAAATCTCTGATTACTGTCCCATGTTAATAAATGACATATAAAAGCAAGGGTTCTAACTAAAAAATGTCACCATCTAAAAAGGATCAAAGTTTGCCTATACCCTGTGTCAGGAATCTGATAATCTGGGTGGATCTAATAAAAATCTTGTCCTTAGTACATATTGCCCTATGAGAGCTTGCAACTCCAAAGTTCAAAGATTTTTCTCTTTTTGAAAGCATCTACAATGAAAAAAAAAGACAAAAGCAAAAAATCTTTTACAGCACAAAAAGAAAAAAAAAAGACATTATCATGTTTTAACAGATATATGCCGGAAATTCTGCTCCAGTTATCAAAACATGAAGGTGTTCTCAAATTAAACTACTAAAAAGTTCAACAAGTAGAGCTATGTTTGTTTTCTTCATGGTTCACTGTAAGCTTAGATACCTTACACTTCCTCAGGGCAGAGCCAATATCGCATTTGAGAAACATGTCATGCTCCAGATTTATTTGCATATACAAGAAGAGTGTTTTGCAGCACAGTTTGAAAAGAAGTTTTTGAATAGCAAATGTTACTGATAAAAACAACTGGGGGGCATGTTGTGTTTTTCAAGACAGGTTTTCTTTGAGGACAGCTGTAAGAAGGGTGTGTAGAAAGCTTTGTACTTCCTGGAGCCCTCCTGGATGTAATGCTCTAAACAGAGGCATTATCAAAGGAGTCATGTGTATGTCTGTAAATTAGCCCTAGTGCCTCAACACAGTCACATTAAAACCTATATTAACATGGGCATCAGATCTACACCACACTGTCATTTTAGAACTACAGTGCAGGCTTGTCACAACCATTCACTTTGCATGGTCTAGAAAATACTGCTCCATACAATAAATCTATTTTCAGAATGTGAGAAATAGGAAGGCTTAATTTTTAAATAAGGAAATCATTTTCAGGAAATGCAGAGGTTCTGTCAGGGTGTTAGAAAATAATTGTGATGAAGCATTTGCAATGTATTTGAAAATGTAAATAATACATAAATAATAATTTCGTAATAAGGATTAATGTCTCTACTCTTAGTAGGCACTTTCACCCTCCAAAATAGCACTTTTTTAACACTGTACAGCTGATGTTATGATCAGCAGGAATGAGAAAGACAAAAAAGGTTGTGATTAAATGGGTTTAAATAGACAACTAACTAAATATATCAGTAATCTAAGCAAAGTTTATTTCCTATTATTATTTAAGGGAAAAAAAAAAAAACAAAACAAAACAACAAACAGGAACTGTTCAAAAAGACTCTTCAAAAAGTCCTAAAGTGTTGTTGGAAAATGACCCGTCTATTCCTACTTCTGCTTAATTAATGCAAGTGAATATGTCAAATATCTTTCCTGGTAATGGATTAAGAAATTATCTACCAGCAACTTTGGAAGGCTGCAGGCAAACAGAATTTCTCAATATCACTATGCAGAACATCCTGCCCTACATCAAGGCATATCTGAAAAAGTTGAGGTAAAGCAAATGGGTTATAAAAATATGCACAGCTTTAAATTTTCTTGTAGCAGACCAAAGCAGCATTACCATAATAGTTACATCTATCGTGTCTCCTGTCACATAATTCCTGGCTCTCCTGCTCCAGCTCTGCCAGTCTTGAATGCTTATTTTTCTCTTTTTTGCCAATGTATCTGTAAAGATTCAGGCTGTTTTCCCTCACTGATCCTTTTGCACACGCTCCCTGAATCAAGAAAGAAAGATGCTTCTTATCTCCTTCAAATTCCTCCTTATGATATATGATAGCTTTTTGTGTTCCCCTGCTGAATGTCATGGCTTCTGAGAAGTTCTTTCTCAGCTACACAACAGTGTATAAGTGGTCATCATAAGTGTCTATGTCACTTCACTGTACAGTCAGGCTACATGCCTGACACCCTAAAGTTAATTCAATTCCAAGTCTAATATTTAGACATGTTATCTGTGCATATTTTGGACCTCACTCCATGATCTTGTAGTATTGCATTTCATACTTTTTCTTTCGCTACAAATCTCTTGCTGCACAAAGACATTTCTCTCGCCGTGCAATCATCCAGTCCTCCTCAGCACTGGTGATGCCTCCCAGGCACACATCATCACCAACTTTCACACTAGCACAGGCTTATTCCTTGTAACAAGACCATTAATGAAAGCACTGAACCCAACTAGTCCAGAGAGTGAACCTTGAGGAGCACCATCTCTTCTCTGCACAGCTGTCTCCCTTGCAGCAGAACCCAGGTCTTCATCCACCTCACAGTATTTGCCCTAAACTGCATCTTCTCTATATGAGGCAATAATTTCCCAAGTGGCATATACGAGATATTTTACTGATAGCAAAATACTACTGACGGTAACAGGGATTCAATATATTGTACTGTTTTTCACTTTTCTAGGAAATCAGTAGTCTTACTGTCATTTAAATATTGGGTTAGTCTGGTGTGAACTGCTTTTTGAAAGGCTTTATTGAATTCTGTCCTCTTTTCTATTCATCCCTGGTTTTTACTGTTATTTCTTTCAAAATCCTTTCCTCACCCACCAAGTGCTTGTTCAATTTTCTTTATGGAAGGCTACTCAGTAATTCATTAGCCTGAAAAGCAGTGAATTTTATGCTCAAAAGGTTTGGTAGGCTACATGTAAAAAGAGCAGAGTTATAATACAGGAAATTCGGCACTACTAATTTCTTAATTTCTACTGAGTGAGACTAACAAACAGTCTTTTATAGGCAAATTTCAAATCCTTTCTTTGTTTTCTGGTGCTCCTCTTCTGCAAAGAAACCACAGGATATATTGAGAGAAAAGGAGAAACTCCAGAATAATACTCTAGGACTCTCCCATGCCAAATTCTTTGTTCTTGCCTGTGGCACGTGCTCAGTCTTTGTATCACATCCTCTCCCTCAGCTTTGGCTCCAGCATCCATCATTTAGCCCTTGGCCTCCATTTATGTACAGAAATCAGTGCCCTCCAGTGAGAGCTCTCAAGCTCATATAGGGTTGGGAGTGCACCAACTCCACCTTTCCCAATCACCCCATCTGGTTCCAGGAACAAGGGTCCCTGCTACTGCTGCAAACAGAAGTCCAGAGCAGGCCCACTGGTGGCTGTCCAGGGTCTGGAAAAAGGTCTGAGATTGCAAGGGTCCAAGGCTGAGGTTCCAGCTGCTCAACCAGGCCACCCCAGGGACCTCCCAGGCACATGCTCTGCTCACTCAACGCCTATAGGAGCAGTGGTGATCAGTGAGGTCTAAGCAGTCAACAGCTTCGGACAAGTATGGCCAAACAAAATAACCCTCTTTGGTTCTGCACTTTGCAGGCTGCTTTCTGGAAGCTGAGCATGTGCCCACACGAGCTGTTTGGTGCATGAATCCCTTTCTTTCATTCCCTTCAACATATGCACTGAATTTGTCATTTCCCGCATTTGATACGCAGTGATTTGCTATTTGAGAATTATTTCAGGATTCTGGAAAAAATTCCTCCCCCCAGTTGGTTTCCACCTCTCTTTTCATGCCTTCTGCTGCCACTTCTGATTCCCAGGAGATATTTAACTTTTCTTTTTTGATAAAAAAAAAAAAAGATACTTTTATATTTGAGCTACATTCAGTCAACTTGAACATCTACCCCATATTGAATATATTCCACCCCTACTTTTTTTCTCAAGCTCTGCACTTAAAGGCTGATTAATTTTATATACATCTTAACACTTGCTTGAGAAGTTTTATTTCACTTTGATATCTGTCGCTTTTTACTTTGTCTTGTGCTTTCCGATCTGTATGAACTGACTTCTTTGCTGATATGTCCCTATAATAATTTTTCATTTTCTGTTGCTTACTCCTCATTTGGAGGTGGTTGTTGACTCACATAGCTTTGGGAACCTTTCCTTACAATTTTCTCTCTCTGCTTGTTTGGCAGATTCCTGCTAGGTTTTGTAATTTTGGTTAAGGGAGACTTCAAGCCTCCTCCACATTCAAACCCCTGAGCACTTCAGTCCAGTTGACTTTACTAGCCACTTCCTTTAATTTCACAAATTTGCCCTCCTGCCATGACTCTATTTAAACTTAATCAACACATGCCCATACAACGCAAGGAAATTTTCTACAATCAATCAGCCCCTCTAGAAGGTCCTTACGCCTTCACAAAACCTAATCTGAAACAGGTAACTGCAGATTCTCCTTGCCCTTTCATGATTGCAACTGAGAGAAAATGAACGGTGCTTAAGGACTCTGAGCTTTTATGATCATAATGAAACAATAGGATTTGTAAATACAGTTTTCTTTCAGAATAAGTACATGCTGTGTCTGACAAACTTCTTTTTTTGCAAATGTACTGAAAGAATAGATTCTCAAGGTAAAATCTTGGCTTTATGAGAATAAACAGGGAACTGAGAATTAGTAATGTTAGGATTTTGCCCAAAAGTTGTGTAAGTAATATCAAGTGTGGGAGCGCTCAGCCCACCCTTAGAGAAGCTGGCTGTGTATCACATCCAATACGTCAGGAAAAAAAGGCTGATAAAAAGCATCTGGGAGTGGATTCAAAGTTTTGTACTTTAGCATGTACTCTGTATTTTTGCAGAAGTTCTAGGTAATAGTTGGGAGTCCAATGTGCTGATCTAAAAATAAAATGTATCATCTGGCAGTAACATAATGTCTTTAAGTGAAAAAAAAATACAGGCCCAAATTAAAGCATAGGTGTTATGGGCACTAGGGCTCAGATGTTATGTTCACATGACAAGACACAGTTTTTGTTTTCAACTTAATTTGCTTCTGATTCATTACTCCTGTAACTAAAGATGGATGAAAATTTTAATAACTCATTTGAATTTTTCTTCATACAAAACCCACAGGCTTCAACTCTCCTGATTTGTAGCTTCATGATACTCAGTATTAAAGAAGCATTCAGGTGTCTTGCCTACACTCTGAATGTCCTTTCAAATCTTAACATTTCAGTGCAGCTGTTTACTCCGTAAAATATTTCTACCGGGCATCCATTACCTTGCTTTGTTCAAGAGCTTCCATCATTTAGCTGGAACAGAGAAGTGTTATAGCATACCACATGTGACAGACAATGGGGAAATTCAAGACAGTTTAATATCATCTTTGAAATACATGCTTCAGTTCAACCCCAGGTTGAAAGGTCCCTGGGAGGTGTCAGCCTCTGCCTCTGCAGTAGCACAAAGCAGAGAAGAAGGCAAACTGTCCCACCGCAGTCTGGTAGCTATATGGTTGTTGGTCATCCCTGCCAGTGAGCCCCCTGGGCAGCCCATCACTGGTACCTGCACCATGTTAACATTGTCTATGCACTGAACATTAGAAATTTAAGAGCGCTAAGTACCACTAAAAGTAAATGGGCATTAAGTTCCCATTTTCCAGTAAGACGTTTTTTGCAATACAAAATTGCTTTTAACAATGTCATCCTTTGTCATTTTGGATTCTGTGTAGAATTACGTTAAATTTTAAAACTGGATCTGAACTCACAGTTTGCTTAGGTTCTCGTGAAATCTTCCCAGGAAAAACTAGCCACAGTTTGCGAATTATGTTACAAATACCTACAAATAAAGATGACACACAAGAAAATCCTGATTTGTCACCTCAAGGAGCAAGCTCTTAATATATTCACCAGCTCTATGTGAAGCACTCATTCAATGTTATTATTTCATTTCCTCAGTTCCTACAGAGAAATAAGCACAAAATCTGAGCCACCTGAAGGAGCAGACCTGCACTCCCCTGGATTTCAGATGCTGATTTTTCCCCTTCACCCATTCACTGTATACCATGAAGCCTGCTCTTCCTTGACACCTATTTTATATCTGAGAATAACAAATGCACAGAAGACAAAAAACACGAGTGAACAACAGAACAAGTGAACAAGAAAACAAGCGGAGTGAACCGCATACTGTGATAAAAGATACAGCTTTTCTTTTTCTCTAGTATTTACTAGAATATATAGATCAGGTTTCTGACTGATCAAACCAACTGCAGCAGTCTATGAAACTTTGAAAGGCTATTTAAATCTAGGTTTCTCATGGTCCCTCCTGGCAAAGAATTAATCAGTTCAGCATGTGAGGGGGTGGGTTGGTCACTGTTGAGTTGATGTCTGAATCCCATACAGACAAAATAGTCTCTTTGGTTTTCTTTCAAAGAACAAAACTTTGATGTTTCCTGAAGGACCACAATTCATAATTCTTCCCAAAAGGGAAAAAAAAATTTTTGTTTTTTTGTATTGAGCATGCATTTCTTTTACTTGGGTGGCAATTATTAACATAATATTTAATGAATTGTGATCTTTCTGAAACCTGCCCTCAAAACCAAAAAAGTTTAATCCAGCTATTGATGTTGTCAATAATTATGTTTTACAATTTCATGGTTGTCTTGTAAGAATTCCAGATAAGTAAAACAAGAATGACTAATTGCTATAGCAAAATGTTATGGATATTAACAAATAATTTGTCATTGTAATGAATAACAGCCTTCTATTACAGCTAATTACTAAAGCTTGCTTAACTTTGAGGGGAGAAGGGTGCTAGTTATTTGATTACTGATTACAATTTTCTACTTACTGCTGGCAGCCAAATATTTTTCTTCCATTTCCCAAATAACAGTTATTAGGATAAAATGTGTCTGGGCAAATCTCCTATGTGCTTGCACAGTTCTGCAAATGGAGATCACCACGGGGTAAAAGCCAGGGCTCAGACTGGGACACTTTGTTCTTTTTCACCATGAAAATGCACGTTTTTCTGAATGCATTTCTCTGTCTCTCTCACTCTTATACAGTCTGCAGTGTCCACTTGTATCTTATGAGGAGATTTCTCCTGGGAAGGAAAGTCAGGAAGAATGTGTGAATTTCTTTTAGCCAGTGGCAGTCAGGAAGATTCACAACAAGAATCTGCAAATGCTGTTTATGGCCACTGCTTGTAACACAGAGAGCACCAGTATTGACAACACCTCCATCAAGGGATGCTGTTCAGAAACCAGTACAGAGCTGGCCCCAAGAGGGATGTGTCCTCTACAGGAAAGGCAAATTATGATGGACTAAGAAGAATTCTGGAGAGGCAGGCCTTTTACATACACTTGTTTTGCATCAAAAGTGGTTTCAAGAGAGACTGCAAATCTCTTGCCTCCTTGCAAGTTGGCAAACAGGCTAACCTGCAAACCTGCAGATGAACGCAGTATGGCAGCAGTCTTTCCATTTAGATTTATAATACCCTGCTCTACTATCAGAATCCTCAACTTTTTTTCAGTCTTAACATACTTTCCAAACATTTCCAGTGGTATTTTGTTCATATGTACACACTTCATTGCTTTGCCACTTCAAGTTACCATCCATATAGTTCATTCTTGCTTTCAGAGACCAGCTTCAGTATCTTTTGATAGACCACTATTTCACCCCTATCACACAGCTCCCATTACCCTGGCAGACACTCAAGCTCCCCTCCTTTATAACTACATTTAGAACTACATTGCCTCAGACCAGGGAAAGCCAGAGCTGTCTGTCAGACGGTGCAACCACGTGCCGCTTATAAGAAAGCTACAATGGAAAAGAACTGGACAAAAATGGAGAAAAGCAAATTCATGCTAAATATATAATCCCAAACTTTGCAGGTTTTGCTCTAGTGATGTTGCTTTTAATAAAAGTCCTACATTCACAACAAGACTCTTAGCAAAGCAAACACCTGTTTGAAGACATTTAGAAGAATCACCTCTGGCACTTCCACTAATGCAATGGTCAAGCTTACACACTCCTTTCAGCCCTCAGAGTTACCAGTTCTTGTAGGACTTTTTGTCGTCTGAGTGTGGGGGACCCTGCTTGTGATTTTATTAAGTAGCTGAACAGTACATAAAACATATCCTTGTAATCATTCATGCACTTTTTCTTTGGCACACTTGGGTACCTGAATGACCTTGAACACAGCATCAAGGAGTCCAACAAATCAGTACTTATCATAGAATCATAGAATGATAGAATAGTTAGGGTTGGAAAGGACCTTAAGATCATCTGGTTCCAACCCCCCTGCCATGGGCACAGACACCTCACACTAAACCATGACACCCAAGGCTCTGTCCAACCTGGCCTTGAACAGTACCAGCAATGGAGCATTCCCAGCTTCCCTGGACAACCCATTTCAGTGCCTCACCACCCTCACAGTAAAGAACTTCCTCCTATATCTAATCTAAACTTCCCCTGTGTAAGTTTTAACCCAGCACTCCTTGTCCTATCATGACAGTCCCCAATGAAGAGTCCCTCCCCAGCATCCTTATAGGCCCCCTTCAGATACTGGAAGGCTGCTATGAGGTCTCCACGCAGCCTTCTCTTCTCCAGCCTGAACAGCCCCAACTTTCTCAGCCTGTCTTCATACCGGAGGTGCTCCAGTCCCCTGATCATCCTTACGGCCCTCCTCTGGACTTGTTCCAACAGTTCCATGTCCTTCTTATGTTGAGAATACCATAACTGTAAGCAGTACTCAAAGTGAGGTCTCCCAAGAGCAGAGTAGAGGGGCAGGATCACCTCCTTCGACCTGCTGGTCACGCTCCTTTTGATGCAGCCCAGGATACAGTTGGCTTTCTGGGCTGCAAGTGCACACTGAAGCCGCCTCATGTTCAGTTTCTCATCAACCAACATCCCCAAGTCCTTCTCCAAGTCAGTAAAATCAGGACCCTGTTCTGACTTCCTGCATAACATTTTTACTCCTCTATTTCAAAAAATAATAATTAAAACTACTGTCCACAGACTTCTACCTCCTCTGTGAAGCTCAATGTAAACTTAAATGATGATCTGACTTGATACAGTGAATGGCAAACTGCCACAGCAGAGGGGCAGGTCCATGGGATGCTCATTGGCCACCACACAAGGTCAGTTACTCTACCAGAAGAGTAGGGCAGGCAGCCAAGGGCAACCACTTCCACCTCCCTCATGAGAAATGTTGGAGCCTGTACATCTGAGAGCTTGGAGACCACTTCCCTGCCCGCTTCAGAGATGACGGCTTGAAGCTGAATTATTTGCTCAATTTTGGAATGTGATTTAATTACAACTGAAATCAGTGCCAGCTACGTAGATTTCTGGGTTATTAAATTCCTCCACTAGATGAGCAGACTCCCTTGCTTAGCTCCTAGACACTCTTTCGGTGGTTTTAATATCTGTACTAAATTACAGGACTTTTTCCCCATCTTAGAGATGTTTAGATGCAAGCTTAAGGACAATGTATCAGGTTGGAAAAAAAAAGGTTAATTTAATGGTGGTATTATTCATCAAAGGATTAGCTGCCATCTCTAGCTTTACCTTGAGTATCAGAGCCCTAGAGATTAAATTTGTGATAATAATAAATAAACACAAGAACAATCTGAGTGTTAAACGTGGCAAACTTTGAGCAGAGCCAGAAGCAAGAGAAGATTTAAAAGTATGAATTAATTTTAGCCACAGAGAAACTTAGAAAGTCTAAAAATACAGCCTGCTGTCTCTTCGCATATACCTTCAGCAGTAGCCAGCTACCAGCAGGTCAGTATGTGTCTGTAAGTACATATAAAGATAGCTGACATCCCAAGGCATCTGAAATAACTGTTTCCAAAATCAGAATTAGTCCAGAGGATCCAGTAGTGACCCTGGCAGTAACAGATAAAAGTGACGTGGAGGCTGTAATTCAACTGTATTTTCACACATCCCGTTCCATTTTCCCCAGGAAGATGACTATCATCCACCAACTACCAACTCTTCAGGCTATTCAGACACACACACTGAAAATTGACTACAGCAGCTGCAATTAACTTTTGCTCTTCAGCACTTCTAGAATAAAAGGCACCCTTTAATGGGCTGATGTTGAAACCATTTGAAAGTGCTTAGGTATTAATGGGTGTGTGGGACTGTAATGGTATCAGGTGGACTTCCTGAGGTGCCTCTTACATAACCATGGCCAAGAACTGACAAGCAGTATCTTGCTAAAAGCGATCTTCTCATGAACAACATACCTGAGTGAAATAGAACTCTCAGGAAACATCAGTTGTTTGCTTACAGAACTGAGAGAACATTAGGAAAACATGCAGAAAATGAATGCATCATCTAATTTGCCTCAACTGGATCTTCATCTGCAGCTGAGTGACTGGAGCATAACACACCACCCTTCTCATACTGATCCACCTCACCCTGACACAGGTCCTGTGCAAAAGCTTGGGCACCTGGCACTTTGGTGGGTTACAGTGTTTTGTTAGGATATCTGTCCATGAAGATGTTCCCATTGATATGGAGAAGACCCACTAAGCAAAGCCTAGGAGCTTCTGGGGCATGTGGGGCCAAAGTAGAGCCCCTAGTTAGGGTTCAACTCCCACCTAGTGGGAGGGTAGGCTTGCTTGAGGCAGGAACACATCAAAATGATGGGGGGTTTCTTCTACTTTTGAGTTCTGAACTTTGCCCACATTTTACGTAGCTTGCTGCAGCATGGGCATCTGTGAAGCATCAGACTGCAGCTGGCTGTGGGTTTCCTCATGAGACAGGAAGGTGTGAAAGGGGATTTTGCAAGAAACATGCAGTGGAATTTCTGTACTTATGAATTTTTCCTGTTAAAAGTCATGGGGTTTTGTAAGCATTTAGTGAATTGATTTTCTTTTCCTGCCCTCTGATCCCCCCACATTCTAATCTTCTCAGAGGAAATGCTGAGAGCGACGGTATGGCCTGTGGGGAAAGTGGGTAAAATCAAAAATACATTCAACATAAAAGAGTTTGTGAGAAACCATGAAGATTATTTTTTTCCTGGGGGGAAATATTTCTTCAAAATCATCCCTAGTTTTACAGGAAGAGGGGGCCTGATTATGTCAGGTTGGCCCAGAAATTTACTTTCATAAAAGCTTATATTGATCTAAGCTGCTTAACAGTTCTCTTTTCCCTGATCTTTCCCTAAAGGGGACAAGACTGCTACTGCATCTTTATTCTGCCAAGTGGGTTTTCATACAATTTTCACCAAATTTCTTTCTTATTTCCTACAAATTCAGTTACTGCCATGCTATAGGTTTGTCAGTATAAGAAAAGCTGCAAAATATCACAAAAGACATTTCTGTGACAGCTTCACTGTCAAACTGGACCTTTTATGGCTAAGATCTTAAAACTTCAAGTAGAGAATAAAATCATATTCAGCTTCTGTTAAATAATTGCAGCAAGAATAATAAATACGATTTTGAATTATCTCCATAGCATGTAAGAATGAAACACAGTTGCCTCATCAAGTCAAGTGTTAAACATTTAAGGATATGCTGTTCTTTGGAAATCTGATAAACCAAGGAAATCATGTATTCAAAGTTCAATATAACTTAACCATTAGCTAATATGACTAGTAATGAGTCACAGAAGAGTTGTTTGGCAGGTGTTAATACGGGTATCTTCGTTACCGATGGATTTTTATTTTTTTTCTAAAAGAGGATTATTTACCATATTAATCAAAAACTGTGTCAACCTCTTTTTCATGTAGCACAATGTATTGAGAAGCTCAATTACAACCCAGCAAATAATGGTGATTGTGTGTATAACATGAAGGACGACATATGGGATGTGAATTTTGCAATGAACATATTCCCTTGAATATTTTGAAGTTAGAGGTCAAGCCTATTGTCAACCTCGCCATCTCCTTCTTAGCTTAATAGGAGAATCCTTTTCATCCAGTATGGGTAAGTTCCTAAATCCCTACTGCTCTCTGCTGGACTGAATCCCTGCTGGATGTGATCTGAAAAATAATGGTGCTATTCTGGCAGAGATGTGGCCCTCAGAACTTCGGCAACCCTGAAAGGGGGAAATATTCAGGAAGATCCTCTTCTCCTGAGGTTCTCACCTTGATGTTCTTCACCAGGTTTGTCCTGCTGCCTGTTGCTCTTAACATGAAAAGGAAAGGAAGATCTGTTCATGTGATGGTTTAGATAAAAGCAGTTAATTGAATAGGAAAAGGAGAATACATGAGGAAAGACTTTAAGGTCAGTGTAAAGGCAGGTGGTAGTATGACTTAAAGCCTCTGCATACCTGGGGTATCATTTAGAAAATTACATCTTCTATTCACAGCTGAGAGAAATGTCAGCCTTTAGTCTTATCTATGTAGCTTATTTGGGGGTATTTGTAATTTTTCCCCATTCTCCCAGGTTCCTCTGAGGAAAGGAAAGTGTTGTAGCAATTGGTACTCAGCATAAATGATCTCTAGACTTTGGTGAATTTGCCTCTCACAAACACACACACAGTTCTTTGAATGTCATTGTCCTTGCATAAGCAGCAGGAGGTCCCTCGTAGAAAGAGGCCATCTTTTCCCGGATGTCTAAAGGCAAATACGCATTTAGGATTTATTTGTATTACAGTAACACAAAGAGAGCCCAGATGAGATCACGACACTGCTTTTTTCCAGGAGCTCTCTGCACAAAAATTAAAAGTCCTCACCTCTGAATGTTTACAATCTAACTATGGGAGACAGCAAGAACTATTGCCCCTTTCTAAATTTGTCTAAATGTAACACGGCTTATTGCTCGGGTAGAGTGACCTAAGGTTTCTTTGCCTCCTGTTCTGGTGTATCACGTTTGTTCTGATGTTGAAACAAATGGAGCCCCATGGATGTTGCCTAGAGCAGGTACAGCAGCCAGGAGCACACCAGTCACATGAACGTGGAGCCTTCAAATGCATGTGGACACTCCACATTACCTGACAACCCTCCCACCCCAGTGTCTCCTCGAGGTGTGCCCAGGCTGTTTGCTTTAGGAAACAGTGCAAGAGGCCCCCTCAAATGTTCAGTTCCTGCAAAGAGGAAATTTTCTTCACTGCTCCCAAGTCTTAGGGATTTCCTCATCTTCCAAAATGTGAAGTTTTAGGCCTTGTGGGAACCTTTTATTACCACTGTTAGCTTTACTTTGGATGATCTCATCATTCATGTAAAATTCAGTTTCTACATGAGGAATATATACTACTGAAGGGTCAAATAAACTCAGAGGGATCAACCCTCTCTGGTTTCCCTTGGGAAACTGAAAGCTTTTTATTTTTTTTATTCTTGGCCTTTTTTCCAAACCAATAACTTTCTGCATTTATTGAGTCTTATGAGAATTTTCTACCAGCTTTGAGAAAGTTATCTGAACCGTTCCTTCCCCTATGGATATTCTGTCTTTTGCTTCAGTCACCTGCATAGCACATTTTTGTAAACTGCTATTGATTGTCACTAAAATCCTCAACATTTTTTTAAGCACTATTAAAATTCCATCTTGTAGAGTGCTTATTTGGTGGGAAGAGAAGGGACACTTGGCTCTTTCATTCATCTTGCTCCTGGGAGACAACAAGGGTGATTTACCTCTGACTCTACCTAGCAGAACTAAAAGGCATCAACAAGAGTAAATATTTCCACAAAATGTCTCATCCATGAGCACAGAAACACGTTTGCCAGCACCTTTCCTTTCTTCCTCCACTGCTTCCCCCCCTCTCCTCCCCCTTCTTAAACCATAGAATCATAGCATGGTTTGGGTTGGAAGGGACCTCAGAGCTCATCCTCAGTTCCAACACCCCTGCTGTGGACAGGGACACATTCTACTAGACCAGTCTGCTCAAAGCCCCATCCAACCCAGACTTGAATGTGGCCAGGGACAGGGCAGCCACAGCTTCTCTGGCAACCTGTGCCAGTGACTCAGCACCCTCATAGTAAGAAATTTCTTCCTAATGTCTAATCTAAATCTACCCTGTTTCTAAATCTACCCTATAAAACCATTACCCCTTGCCCTATCACTATGTGCTTTCTAAAAGGCCCCTCTCCAGATTTCTTGCAGGACCAATTTAGATACTGCAAGATTGCAATAACGTCTCCCTGGAGCCTTTTGCAGGCTGAACAAATGCAGGTCTCTCAGCCTGTCTTCATAGGCGAGGTGCTCCAGCCCCCAGATCATCTTCGTTCCCTCTTCTGGACTCAATTCAACAAGTCCACATCCTTCTTATGCTGGGGGTTCCAGACCTCAATGCAGCTGGGGTCCCACAAGGGCAGAGTAAAAGGGAAGAATCACATCCCTTGTCCTGCTGGTCATGCTCCTTTTGATGCAGTCTAGGATACAGCTGACTTTCTGGGCTGCAAGTGCACATTGAGAGGTCGAGTCGTTCTCCTCAGGGCTGCTCTCAATCCATTCTCCATTGAGGCTGTAGTTGTGCTTGGGATTGCCTGGACCTGTGTGCAGGACCTTGCACTTGGCCTTGTTGAACTTAATGAGGTTTGCAAGATTTTCTCATTATATGAGAGCAAGAAGACAGTTGTCCAACAAAATCCTAATCCCATCCTCACAAACATTGCCACAGCATGCCACAAAAGATGGTATTTGTCGTGGTTTAAACCCAGTCAGGTAACTTGTTCACTCACTCTCCCCCTTCTTTCCCTCCCCCTACTCCCCTGCTGAACCCAGGACATTATTGCATCTAAAATTAGAAACAAATCTAAACTGTGATGATTCTAACACTGAGCATAACCTTGAGAAATGTTAAGCACCTTCCAAGAGATACAGGAAAACTGATTCAAGTGTTCTCAGCAGCATACAGTTTTTGGTTGTAGAATAGCAAATCAAAAGACAATAGTAAAATAAAAAAAACAAACAAACAAAAAAAGACATTTAGAATAGATAGTGCAGGAAAACTGAGTAGAAATTGGCAGGATTAGTGCTACTCATTTACGTATAATACTTGGGAAATGTTTTTCTAAATACTTACATGCTTTTAAAGTTCAATTCAAACTCTAAGCCAGTGGCTGACAGGACTAAACCTGCTTCAAATTATATTAAGCCCTTCAGGTTTGTGGGCTATTTGGCCCACAGAAAAAATGACATATTGCATATTAAAGATAAGCCTTTAAATGGCCTTATTTACTTTGGTATACCACCTGACAGGATCAATGAGATCACTAGCTATTTCTAAATCACCCCAGAACACAAAAGTGTGTGTGTGTGTGTGTGTGTGTGTGTGTGTGAAAATACATTGAAATATGAAAAAATAACAAAGCCAAAACTGTGCAGCTAACAAGATACTTCCTAACTCCTGCTGCTTTGCAATTTATTCAATTACAGTTCACATTGTTTTCTGTTGTCATTTCACTTCAAACGCAAACCTTCCACACAGCTCAGTAACTAACCCCATTTGTAAATTACTTGGTATGGTCAATATGCCAGATTAAAAAATTATTATAACCGTTTATAAGAACAATGTCATGAATCAAGGAAGACTGGTATGTTACTCAAAACTTAAATCATTAACAGTACCATTTTAATGCAAGTTACCTTGTCTACAGCTCTTTGGAACAAAATGTGATTTATTTCCATTAGTATCATCTTTGATAATACCCAGCTCTGTAATAATAACTTACTTTGATAGTTTTCCTGAAGAAACATGCAGTTGGACTAGCAAATTCATGCACATGTTCATGCATATGTTCTGCCAGGGGAAAGTTTTTACCCCTCATTGGCTGCAGGAGTCTCTTGCAGTTTTGCTTCTGCCTCCAGTATCCATTGCCAGATGTATTCCTGCTGTCAGTCTTGTCTTTACCTCACTTCTACTGAAAGGGAGTTGCAGTATTTATTTGAGTTTTTACTATTCTGAATCTGTATCCACTTCACATTCTCTTTCACTGTTTTCTTAAAAAATATGCTGCTGAAGGACATGGGGTTTTTTAGTTTTCTTTCTGAATTATGGGTCAACTTGACTTAGCAATTGTCACCTCAGCACTACAATTTTTCACTTATAGCACACAGCTCTCTTCACCCATCACAAATTTTTTCTCTGTCTCAGAGGCTCTCTGCCTGCCTGCCTAGGCTCAATATCTTTATGGTAGTTATTTATCTGTTTACATCCAGTGCTTCTTTTTGAAAATCTTTCCATGTCACTTCTGATACAAACTATTAATGATACAAACAGCTTTGTGAGCCTCCCCTGCATTCAAGCCTTATGTTCTCCAGTCTGGTCTCACAAAAATTACCTGCCTTATTTTATCACAGTTAAGCTTTTCAATTTATTAGTCTTACCTGTTTTATTTTTGCTTGTCTAGCCGCTTAAACAGGATTCGTTCATGGTCACTTGATCCACAGTTATTTTCTATAATGTCATCTCACTGCTTACCTAAATCAAGTCTAATGAAATATTGCCTCTTGTTGTTTCAGTGATTATTTAGTGAAAAGCTGTTGGTTATTGCACCTTTGAACATCTGAGCCACTGTTAGCACTTTTTTTTCTATTCTTTTAACTTTCATGTTAAAGTCACCCAAGTTTACATTGTCCATGCTCAGATCTGATGCTGGGGTCTACAACTATATTTATAGTACCCCCCTAGCAGAACTTTTCTTGCAAGCTATCTCAAAACGGACAGTGAACCAAACAGCTTCTGTTTTAGCCACTCTTATCACAATTATATATTTGATTTTCTCCTTAGCCAGATTAAAACCAGATAAAATTATTTCTACTCATGGCCTCAGAAAGATACATTTGGGTGGAAGCCAAGAAAAGAAAGTATTGTCTGCATAGATGAATCAGTCTTAATAATGTATTATTCTAAGAAAGAGTGCTTATAGCTAAAACCTTTCAGCTTTTTTAACATTAGTGCTAAGGCTCCATATAATATGACTATAAACTATAATCTTGTGATTGCCAAAGTAACTAATAATTTTAGAAGAATATACATATGTAAATGCAAGTTATATCAGTGGTAATCCAATGGAAGTTCACACTTTGGGAAACAAATATTTTTCAGATAGAACTGAAACACTTTATTTTTCAGGTACTGTTTTATAGTAAGCCTTCCTGCATAAATTTTGTGTTCCAACAGAATTTTGTTTTCATGGGGAAATGGCAGAACATTTACATTTGCATTTATGTTAAAACCACGGCTGTCAGTGATCAAGGAAGGAATACATAAGCCTCGATTTTAATTACCAAAGTAAAACAAAGCAACCCTCATTTCAATTGTAACTGTGCTACTTTGAAAGCTGCGGCTGACTGATATCTCACTACTCTCCTCTATCAGAAACTGAACATTTCTACAATACTTTTCTGGAAAGTCATAAGCATTCCAAGTGCATAATCTAAGTCTCAGTATAATAGTCGTGCTGTTTATTTTAACCCCCAGAGACCCTCTGTTCAATTCCATCTCTTAGGTGCCTTTCTCTGAATCCCGGAAGGAAAGTAAATATGAGTTTTTGTGTTCCAAAGGCACTTATGTTACATAATGTGTCTTTATAATTAACTTTTTTTGTAAAGATACTCTTTTTTTAGTGCTTTCTCTCACTATTTAAGAGAGTGGCACCCAGCTGGGCAGTTGCAGTGAACAGTCATAGGTCTTTAAGCACTCCCATTAAGGCCTGTCTATTTGAGTGTTTTATAATGTGTCCATTTTTATTCACACTGGGTTAAACCTTGGCAAGCGGGTCCCCAGTTTAGGAGTAAATTGTTTGTACAGAACTGAGTTAATCTAGTTGTTTCTCAGCAAGAATTATGCAAAAAATCACAGCTCCTGAGGTCCATTTCTACCTCACAGGCAAGCCAGAGAGCAGCTAGGCATTACTTAAATCTTGGTTTAAGGCACGTATGCCCTTGATCCTTCTAATTTCTGTCCTGTCTGCTCTGTCTTTTCTTTCTGTGGGAGCTCAAGTGACAGACATTTCTTTCCATATCAGATTGTCTGGAGAACAACCACATTATTCTAAACCAATGTATAGCCATTTTGTCAGAAACAAGAGTGACCCCAAGAATTATCTACAAAGTCTAACCTGAAGTTAGATTCAAGACTAGATTGATAAGCGGTTCAGCTGAAGATGTGGGACACCCAGGAATGGCCCTGGTGAGGGCACAGAGTTCATTTTCAAGAAGGCTCACCCCTGCCACCAGTCCACCCTTTGGGTACAAGGCAGGGGAGCACCCAGGCTCACAACTCCTCCAGAAGTCTCCTGCAACAGGCTGCAGACCACCAGTAAAACAGTTGGTGATCAGATGTGACATAAATCCTGCTGCATGTCTTAGCCTGGACCACATTTACTCAGTGTAATATCAACTCTCTGTTTCCAAATAGACTAGATTATAAAATAAATGTCCTTTGATTCCAACAGCTCTTTTACATTATAATTTGAAGCTTCTTGAAGCAGGCATTACACTGCCTTCTCTTCAAAATATATTGATTGCATTTTAAACAGACTATACCCTATTCAAAGAGGAATATAACAGCCTACTATCACAGTTTTTCTTCCCACTGTTGTTTCTAGCAACATAAACAACAGATATATTTGGAGTCTTGGTGGTTTTGTTGCTATTTTTTCCCATCTTAATTATGAGACCCACTTCCATTTAAATTGAAACAGAGATTATTTTCTGAGTACTAACTGAAACCTAAGGTATTGCCTAATCCTATTAGTGGAGTCATCTTTTTCTTATGTGTAGTTTATCATGGAAATTTCAGGGGCTCTCTAGTGTCCTGTTAGCCATGTCTACAAATGGCAGTAGCCTTAACAGTCCATATCTAACACTAAATTGTCTTGAGCAGCTAAGCTGGTATGTTCCTCTGTATTTGACTGAGTTGCTCCTTTGTTACCTTAATTGTAAATGACTTTGACAGTTTAATTTTCCCAGTTTAACAGTGTTAACAGACAGATAAAGTTCTTATATTCCCTATGTATCCCACTATGTGAAGCTTAATTCTTTCTGTAAATTGGTATATAAAATCAATTTTAAAAAAAAAATGCAATCGATGGTTTACAATTACTTCCTCTACTGTAATGCTTTAAACCTTTGCCCTTTGTAAATCTTAATATTACATGGCACTGTGTGCTCAACTAAGTAAATGGAATTCTGTACCTCTCTATGCCACTTCTGTCTGTACAAATACAGTTCGTTATACGAAGAAGCGGCATAAGAAAAGTTACAGCATTTTTCCTCCTATTTTCCTGTTTGATGCAAACTTTTAAAAATGCTTTGATCAGCAGTGCTGGGAAACTAATTCTTCCATGTTTATTCACTGCAGGTGAGGGCCAAATAAGGGTAAGGATGGTAAAATTTGGTTTCAAATACTACAGTATAGACTGTAACTCTCTATAACATCTCAAACAGTTCAACATCCAGAAAGGGCAAACACCAGTTAGGTCATCTTGTTCATAGCTGTGACAGTTTAAAATTAACGTCAACATTGTGCACATAATTTTTTGTTAAATTTTGTTTCAGATGACTAAAGCATTTAAGCTTTTGCAGTTTGCTATGAAAAATGTTATGCAGAAGAGTAGATCTCAATTTTAGAATGTGTCTTCCAGAGGCTTTAATCTTTCTCCACTTTATTCCCCCGTCTTAGCCAATAACTATTTCAGGGCTGCCCTCAGACATGGCCCTCCCTTTGCCTGACCTATTTGCATGCTAGACACAAAGAAAGATGAGATATGCTGGGATGCAGACACACACCCAGCACCTGCTGCCAAGGCAACAGGAACAGGATGCATTTTCTAATGTTTCAGATAAAGAAGGGATGACGTTTCAGTCTTGCCACCACCCACTGTTTCCCTCAGGGGAGGCCAACACTGCCAGTAGGTCTAGAAGTCATCTAGGATAAACACTTCACACTTGGCTTACCTTGAGTTTGTCTGACTGAGGCAAGTACAAAGTGTGACTTTCAACAATGCTATTTAGAAGCTGGAATCTGGGCACTTCCTTCCACCCTTATATACATATTACTATCAAGGTAGCCATCGTGCAATCTTCCTGCACCATGACCACAGAAGACATAATCTGATCCTTATGGTATGTGTCTTCTATGTAACATTGGCACATGTATTCGGCCACTTGTGATATTATTTAATTTTAGCTCTTTGATCAGGTTTGTACACTTATGCAAATGTTATCCTAAAAGATTCAATAGCAGGTGGCTACTCACAACCTGTGCTCTAACCTATTTCCATGCAAATCATCTAGAAAAGGATGAATAAGTCCCTAGCTGCGGACAGACAAATAGAAAAAAAACAAAAAAAAAAGAAACAAAAAACGGGGCAAATTCAGTTAAATAATGGTATTATCTCAAAATTTCTCTGAATTACGTGAGCTGGAAAGTGTCACTCCACAGCAAACAACTCTGATGCTGGGCATAGAAAACTCCTGCCTTTACCTTCCTGCAGGACTCCATGTCCCAGCAGACGAATAGCTGGGAATATTCTCAGGAACACCACAGCACAGGAAAGAATCTGTTAATTGTCCTCTGGAAGCCTTTTTCATACACAGGAAGGGAGTGCCATGCCCATTTGGAAAGAAATGTATGCACTGGGAGCATAACACTTTCTGTGAGAAGTCGTAGGAGTCTGGCACTGCAGGAAGCTGTACGCAGCCGGTTCGTACAGTATCAGATACCATCTTTGGTCAGCCTTTCAGATATCCTAACAGTTCACCAGAAAACACGTGGGAAACCCACTCTGTGCACCTCTCTAAATGTACATTAAGTCTACACATGTCGCTGAGGCATGCATACTGAAGGAGCTCAAAGCCTGCTGAGATGAAGCTGCTGTAGCATGCAAGGGGACAGGTTGCACGCCGGCACTCTCACCTGAGACGGTAGACCTAAGCACGATAAGATGCTTTGTCTTGCAACCCTCTGAGATCTCCCACGTGCCTAAAAAGTACCAGTGATGAAGATGAAAACTTTCAAGCTAGGCTACGGAGTCAGACCTAAAACAACTTTAGAGACCAAAATGGTTGAATATGCACATGGTATATTAGGGACAGGCTGCAGATTGTCACCACAGGTGCCCAAATATCTAATGATGAACCAGAATTAGATTGTTTCACCCTCTCTAAAATCAGTTATATAAATCAGGTATAACATTTACCATAAATATTACCTGCACATTTATAGATGCTACTTATTAGGCACATGGCTATTTTGATCAAGACAATTTGAATTTTTTCATTTTCTATAAACCTGATTTAGTTGGTTAAATAACAGTAGTTGATGCTTCATGGAGGTAATGTTTGATTATCTATCTTTTTTAGTAAACCACATCATATGGAAAACTGTAATGGTTTTGGAAAGACTGAGGCAATGCTGTAGGAAGTATTTCTAAAAGTTTGAAAAGTTGTTTCCAAAATGTAAGTTATATTTATTTGTGATAAAAAGTCCTTAGTGAGCCTCTGTCCCTGAACAGTCTGTAAAAAGAATATGTAGTTTTACCTAACTATAGGCACCATGAGGCAATTTTTTGAAAGTTTATTTAAATGAAATTATAGTTCTAGGCAATTTTTAAGAGGCTGTGAAATAGAAATTCGTGGCACTTCACGCTTACTCTGTTGCATTTTAAATCTACAGAACTATCCAAACAGTCTACATAAATGTATTAAATTTGTGAAGATAATTGGATTTACTGGAAATGTAATTATATATCTGCATATTCAGGTATTTTATGCTCTCTGATGGTTATTTTTCAGCCACAGCATTTTCATTTTACTTAACCACTTACGTGGACATTTCATTTAGGATAGCAAATAATAAAGGTGAGTGTTTGGCTTTCATGCAAAGAAAATCCTTCTGAAATACATTTCACCATACCTTGAATCTCTAGATCTTCAGAGCTCATATATGCCTTTGTCCAAGTTTATATCACCTAAACAGCAAGTGGCTATTCGACTCCACCCATCCAAAAGCTTTCCAAAAGCTCTCAGCAAATGAGGGCTTTTTCCAAAATCTTTTCTTCTCCTTGTATCCAACAAAAGCATTTCAATATTACAGCAGACAAAGCTTCTCTTGTGAACTGGCCTCACTTCCACAAAATATTAAGCACAGGATTAATTTTCAATGCATTTTTTAAATTTAAGATCAACATATATCCCCATATGATATATATACAGCTGATATTTCACATATGTGAAAGCAAACGCATGTTGAAATGCACTGCCAAATATGAACGGGTGTCCTGTGTGCTGAAAGATAAGCATATGCTTAACTGCTTGGACATTTTTGAAGATCAGTAGAGTTTTATTCCATGTTTCTTTGTTTGGGTTTTTTTTAAAACAAATCACATTAAGAAACCATAAAGAGTTTTTAAAACTGAGAGTTCTGATGGGTTTATGAAGGTTTTCCGTTCATTAAGTGCTTAGGAACAGGTTTTTACAAATGAATGTTAATGCTTATTTCATATTTTTATGTTACCTAGATGAATTACTTTATAAAGTACATGACTTTATGAAGAAATGTCTTTGATTTAACTGAGCTAAATTATAACCTTTCCTTTTCTTGATTTTATGTATAGAAAGAGTAATTTAATTTCCTGCTCTTTTGTTGTTTCTTTCATTCACTTAAGCTATTGCCATTGTGCTCTTACTTGTATTTGCATAAAATTTACCCTTAAAATGAGGCAAATAATGAAAATTCCCCCAGAACATCATGCTTTCTTAGTTAATTAAAGCTGATAGCTCCGCAGAGAGTAGATACTAAAAGTTACACTCTTCTCTACAAGTTCAGATAACAATTCAAAGTGTTCCAGTTGATGTGCCCAAGCTCTATAATTATCATTTGCACTTCTTCTTCCAGAAGGAAGATGGTAGTTTCGGATCAGAAGATTGTGTGCCCAAGAAAATTCCAAATGCAATATTATATTAAGAAGAACATTTAAGCGCTAAGTAAGTAACATATACAGAAGTTGGGGGGTAAAAATTATGTGAGCAAAAAAAATTACAACACAATTTCAAGCAAGGCTCTTTTATGCTATATTCTTTGCAGATGATCATATTATGTGCTGCACCTCTTCATCATAGCCATTCACCTTTTGCTCACTGAGCTGAGCAGTATACAACTGCCCCGCTATCTTGTACAACAAATACAATCAGGGCAAGATTTCAGCAGGGACTCTTGGGTGGCAGTATTATTACTATTATTATTATTTTTCCTGTTACCATTACAATACAGTGCTATGTGCTCTCTTTCTAGCCCATATCAAATTGTCCCTTTGTAAGCCAAAAAAGAGATAATGGGACATTCAACCAGTTCCTCTTCCTCCTTCTCAAATCACACTTCTTGAATGGCAGTCAAGTAATTAAATAACTGTGCTTAGGGTTTACATAAAATTTATAGAAATTGACTAGGATTTTTTTTTTCTTATGAGAGTATTCAAAACATCTGAATAGAGGTAAAAGAGCAGGCAAAACTAAGCAACAATCATTTCCACCAAGCAGTGATGAAAAATGTCCCAAAATCTTGGTCTTTTTCTTTAGTTTCATTTTTTATGTTGGTGATACATAAAAACCAAGGTCTCATAATAGTAGCAATTGTATAAAGTTTATACAGGTGTGTTTTCAGAAAGGACAGATCGTATCCAAACCAAGAGTCAAAACTTACTCAGATTCTCTTTCTAGCTAACTGTGGGCTTTGCCTGATGCAAAAAATGCATTCAGACTCACATCACCTAAAATGTTTGCTCAAGTATTTTCAGCACATCATGCTGAGTCACAAAGGAGAGATTATCCTGTATGAAGAATTTGTATTGATTGCTGCAGTAACCAAAATTGTTAATACATTTTCACTATTACCTGATTTCCTTCAAGTTAGTGCTTGTTGCTGGTGCCACTATACCAACATAAATAGGCATAGTTGAACAGACTGTGCAAAGCTATGGTTTTATACTTGTATTTCTTGAACAACTTTTATATTTGCCCTGATATCCAAGGGGGATTTCCCCTCAACTTCTATACTTAAATTGCCTTTCAGAAGTATTTGTTTGCTTTTTTGGTTTACAGAATCACCCTAAGTTTTCCAACAGTTACACTGCTCAGTCCATGCCTTGAAGTAAGACAAGTGCTGCTGGGCCTCTTTCACATCATGGAACATTTTAACGGTTAGCAGTTAAATCACCCTCTTTATCTCTCATATCCTCACCTCCTCACTAAAATACCACACTTTCCCTGCTGCCTGTACAGCAGTCTTTATGTGAAGCTCTTTCCTGAGCACTAGGTCCAAGTTTTTAAATAGAAGGAACTTTCTGACCTTTTCCAGAAGCTCACAGACACCATGAGAGCCACAAGTTACCCAAATCTGGCAGTAAATTTGCCTGCATGTCTACTATTTTTGATCTCTCTCCTGCGCTTTCATATTTCATTGTGTCTCTTGGTGGTCCTGCCTGTATATACTTACCTAATGGCATAGCCTCTTGTGTGCTCTTGCTAAAGCGTCCAGTGTCCCAACACAAAGATTTCATTGGTGTTTGTACAGAGATGTTAAATAACCACTGACGAGCTATAGGTGAGGGCTTCCAGAGCTCACGAGGTTGTGTGATCCCAGATGTGATTACCTTTAACACGGCAGTGAGCCGTACAAAATAGATACTGCTGTAGTCTGGCCCACAGTTTACAATAGCCTGGTGATGAAGCAGGCAGGTATGCAGTCCTACTCCTCACAGCTTCCTTCCTGCCCACAGATGTACCTCAGAGATTGCAGAGAGTGAATGATGAAGGGAGCCAAAAGAAGGTGACTAATCTCTACTGCTATTAAGTACTAGTTGGGATGTTTTGGTTTCCAGTCATGATCAATGAGTCTAAGGAAGGGGTTAGCATAAGGGTCACTGTTTTCCTTCATTCTCTGAAGAGGCACAAGACAAATTGTAAACATGCTGTATTTATTCATTTATTTTTACGTTACAGCAGTAGCTAATGATCCCAGTAAGCAACACATTTAATAAAACTGTTTGGTGCAACAGTTTGCACCTGTGTTAATTTACAGGATTTGCAAAAAACAGGGACAAGTGCTGGCAGCTAGAAAAATGTGAGTGAGATCCAGCCACATCTATCCTGGATAAGCTTCCCTCTCATCACTCTCACCTGGCAGCAGACAGTGCTCCACATGCAGCTGAGTGTTTTCAAAGGGTTTGCAAACGTTTTATTTCTGAGTAAAACCTGCTTTCCTCAATTATCTGAATCATTCTCAGTTTTGTCTGCCGAACTGGTCATAAAGAAACCACTTAGCATTATTTTAAATGTATTTCCAACACCTTTCCTAGCAAGCAGCACTGCCAAAAATCTCTCTGGCCCACCCACAGACCACTGCTTCTATTACAATGAATTCAACAAAAAGGCACAGCAGTGCTCGGATGGGCCCTTATTAAGTTCATAATAAATTGAAAGGCTTAGATAAGGATGTGACATAAAATATTCACCTAGCTTTTTAGAGCCACATATGTGGCAGACATGTTTGGTTATATGGGGAATACACAGCAGGTTCCTTTTTCCAGTGCCCAAATCCTGGCATAATAACATGGAACAAGTTAAATAAATGTCAGAGCCCAAAATCCACTAACATAACCATAGTAAATTATTGTTATAGTGATAAAGATAAAAGTAAACAAGATCTAAACTCCATACACACAGCTAAGAGCAGTGGGCAGGACGTAAGCCAGTCTGGGCAGTGGCATACCAACTGGGAAGCAACTGTTGAGGTCACTTACAATGGAAGCCTCTAAGTATCATGAAAAATATTTCCATTTACAATGAAGCGCAGGGAAGAGTTAAAATGGAAATCTATACGTGTGTTTCCCTAGGCAAGCTGTCTCTTTTGCTGAATGTCTCAGGCAGTTTTCACCCTGCTTGAATAACCTGCAATTATTTGCTTAATCAGCTGTTCTGTTCACTGACTCTGGACACCTCATCAGGGAAAGGAACTTCCATCCTACCATTTAGATCACAAATCAGGGTAAAAGCAACTGCTGAATTTCAGACACACTGCATGGAACTGTACAAATTTCCACAAACCAGATAGACTTGTTTAGAATTGTTTGGTTAACAAATTTAAAAAAATTAGTTCCAGAAAACATTTTATCAGGAAAATTCCTGATAAGAAATTCTATTTTATCAGGAAAATCACCGGTACTTCATGAGAGTTCAAGAACAGGAGAAGAAGCCAACCATTATCTTGTCCAAATACAGAGGTCCTCAGCTCAAGCTTTGAATGGAAGCACAAAATCCAGACAGATTCTTCAATGCATCTCAAAGCCTGGCAACAGCCCTTTGCCTTCCTACCTTTTCAAAAACTTCTCTTTTTTTGCATCCATTTCTGCAGTTTTAAAAAGGAACAATCCAACTCCCTCAAATACATAGAGTCCATATCCAACGTGGTGTGTAATAATTTAAACACATCTGTCTTTTTAATTCACGCCCTACAGAAGGGAAAGACAGAGGGATACAGTAGACTATAAAGGTAAGATTTAGTTGGATTTGATTAAAGGAACCTCTTAAGTAACCAAGAACCTTTCCCCTCCAATGCAAACATGAACTATATCCTCTCATACAATAGTGCTCCCAACAGGGACTTCCTGGGGATGTTTTTTTTAGCATTTTCATGTTTCCATGAGCCTGCCTGCAATAGTAGAGGTTGCTGCAACATGGTGGAATTTCTTCACTATACATAGCCCTGTGGTGCTCACTGGGCAGCACAGCACAGGATTGATACTGCTAAGAGAGAAGAGTAGGTATGCCTTGTTAGTTTGTCACCACAGTCAAGCAGATTCATAGATTTCTAAGGCCAGAAGGGAATGTTACAATCACACCCTATTTCACATTTCTCTGTTTGCAGGTAAAGGAACATTTGAGCAAGACTGAAACAGGACAGCATTAGAGGAAACAGATATCCTCATTCCTCATAAAGACAGTATTGAACAGAAATGTCAAGTTAGGAACTTGTTTTTCTGACATTACAAGAGATGATTATCAGGACTTTGGTCTCACTCTGTAACCTCCATACAGATTTTAACAATTTTTCTATCCAGAGGTAATAAGCTCTCTGTGTATAACAGAATTACTTCTCTGTTTCAAGAACAGACTCTGTGTTCCTGAAATCTATGAAGATCACTAACAAAAGCACCTACTTCTTCATTCCCATGGAATACTCAAAGGATGATTACAGAAAAACAGCATATCAGTAGGTTGTGGAGTGTTAACTTAGTGAGTTTCTCCAAAATGCAAACAAAGTCCTAGTAAACAGAGATACATAAAGGCTACTGGATGGCCACTAGACTCCCTAGGAGCCTTGATATGTAAGATTTATAACATATAATTTATATATAAGATATAATTTGTGGGAAAACACAGTATGAACAAGCAGTCTGAGCAAACACAGCCATGGCACAGGGATGTGCACTGCCACTGGGCTGGTGGGTGAGTTGCAGCCCTTTTAACCCCCTTTTCCTCCCTACCCTGCCCATAAATCCTTTCCTCCTCCACTGTAACAGATGCTATGAAACAGCCCTGCTTCAGCTAGCAGGGAAGTCATAGCCCCAGAACATCACCCCTTCCCTCTTTCTTTGGGGCATAGTGGGATGCACAATTTCCAAAAAAGACGTCTTTACAAGAGACTCTGTAACATATTTACATATGTATACATTTCCATATATATGTGTGTATATATATATATCCCAATTTTCCATACACTCAGAAATACTGCAGGTACTTATATAGTTGTATACACACTCACACAGCTGCACTATCCAGATCACATTTAGGGCTTAAATATACTCCGAGACTGGCAGGAGAATTTAGTCCTTCAACTACTCTGTTATTTTATCAGCACCATGTTTAAATCATGTTTGAAGTATGCTACGTGATGTTACCACACAGCAGAGGACTCAGGCCTGTCTTACTGCCATAAACGAAAGATGACTGCTTGTGGGTGCAAAGAATAAGGCTGATTACAAGTATTTGGATGTATACAAGAAGGGCTAAATTCAGGGAAAGGCCTAGATCAATAAGCATCAGCTTGCAGCCCCTCTTGGTGAAGGCCAGAAATTACTCTTACCTGTAGGAAAGTAAAGTCTAATGAACACTTGCAATATAATGATAAAACTTCAATTCACTTAAATGAAAGTACCTGACTATAAAAAGTAATTTATGACATACTATAAAAAAGAAAAGGCAATTATAGACAGAATGCAAGAAAATGACATCATATACAGGCTGAAAATTGCTATACTGTAACTAAGGTAAACCCTCATTTATGTATTTATCAAGGGAGGTTCCAATCTATGATGGCTACTTTGGAAAACCACTGTGCTCTGTGCACAGTAAAATGGAATTTACATGCCGGTGAATAGGAGAATAGAATGTTACCAGTAGAGATGCTTTAACTTGGGAATAGTGTTATTTTTCCAAATTAAAAACCTGATCCTGCAAACATTATCTCCCCTGCCCATGAGGAAATTTACTGATGTTTAAAAGATCTCTAATTTGTGCTTTCTCCCAAATAGTCCAAGAGCTAAGTAACAGGACTTTGATCTCAACATGAGGATTTACAAGATAATCTGAATAAAATACCTTTTAATCTTTGTTTGGGTGGCTATCAAAATTTTTTATTTGGACTGTGTATTATTCATGGAGGTCGCTGAACATCACAAATGATACCATCTCTGATTCCTCTCTCTCTGGAACCATTTAACCTGCAGACTGTGAAGTAGAAAACAGTGAATTACATTCTGTCCTTCTGACCTTTAGGTTAAGCCAAGTCTGCTCTACAGCTTCATCAATGGAGCAGTCACAGTTATATCACCCTCCTTTCAAAAGGCTGCTAAGCACCGAAGCTATGCAGTGGTATTAAAAGAGTAAATCTGAACAAATTATACCGTTCTCAAACGCATGTTCTTTCTGCACATAGCAAACCTGATCCAGTGCCCACTGAAGTCACCTGGGAACACATTCACCTCTTTTAACATTAGACAGTTAAAGCAGAGAGATCTGCACCTCAGCCAAATCTTTGTCTTGACAGTCAATAGAAGAAAATAGACCCTTTAGGGTGTGTCTCATCTGACCAGGTTTTGACTTCTACATGAGGATGGAATAAATCACACCCCTAGAGCTCCTCTTTCTTTCCATTGATTATAAAGTGATCATAGCATAACTCAAATGACTGCTTTATGGACATCTATAGTTAAATAAGGAGATCTGGAAACCTCTGGGTCCCAAAGGGATTTGGTTTTTTTTCACTTCCTACGAAGCAGCAGCATGGTGCAAGTGTGGATCAAGACGTGAATTTTCAGTCTCTGCAGTTGTACCTGTGATGAGGAAAACTTTCAAATGGACAAAAACTTCCACCTGGAGGAGGAAAGCAACCCCCACTTCCTTCCTGGAGATAGAGAGCAAAGTGTGTGTTTATTTAAATTAATTAAAATGTATTAAATGTAAGCTCCAAGTTGCCACACACTAAGTCAGAAAGCACAGTATTCTCATTTTACACAGGAGAAAAAACACGATGCTATCTCATGCAAACCCCACACATAAGCTCCTGAGCCAGGACCTGTCACAGCAGCTGAGGAAATCTGAAATGACTGCAGAGTTGTGCCCTACCTCTGGGCAGAAAGTGACACTTTGGGGTCTTCGGTGATCCTCCACAGTACTGTCTGGCAGATAAGGAATGATGGGCAACAAACAGGATGACCATGGCCAATGCAGGGCAAAGAAGAGTATATATGTACCAGCAGTCACTCAAGGGCATGACTATCTCATGGGTTTGCTCCAAGAACTGTGAGTGTATAAAACTTGCTCTGGTGTGAATTTGCAGCTTTCACCACCCCTGCGGTTTCTACTTGCAGCATTTCAGATGCAATTCTAAGTTGTCAGCAATGTATCTAATGTAATTCAGAGACTGGGTGCTGCAAGAGATGGGTAAAAGTCTTTCCCTTTTGTTCTGACTCTGCTTCTGCTGAAGGTAACTGAAAAACCATATTAAGCTAATTGAGAACAGAGTTAATCCTCTCCTGTTTTGTTCTGTGAACTGCCAGAAGACTCTAAATACAAATTTAACACTGTAACATGAGGTACCCTTTCTCATACTTAATATTAAAAAAGTCAACTTGGTTTTATAACAATGATTTGATTTCTTATTTTAATTACTGAAATTTACTTATTATGAAACCTTAGAGGGAAAGATTCTAAGTCAGGAGTTATGCCTGAGTAAACTGTACAAGATTTGGCTTAGTGTATAGCTTCCGTAAATGAAAAGTTGCCTTGTTTTTCACCGACGTATGTAACATTCTGTGTATAACAAAAATGGTTTAAAAATAAAAGGAAATAAGCCAAGAAGAAGAAAGAACTTGAATTTCCAGTAGTGTTCCTCCAAGCGTTTGCATAAATACTTAATGCTTCCAGCTCTGTACCCCCAAGAATCCATAAACAAGATAACTGGTTTCCTTATGAAAGAATAACATGGGTCTAAAAGACTATATAATGAGATGCAGCTTCCTTTGCAAAAATTGCTAAAATCCTAATTGCTAACATAGTACCTGCCCTGAAGGAAGGCACATATTTAAATGCATTAATTATAATGTGTTGTCTGTATTATCTAAGAAACAGACATTTTTTTCACCTTCAGAAGATGCTAATCAGGTCCTTTGGCAGATTTGTTTGAGAGTACAAGTCCCAGGCTTTTATGCTTTAATTTAAAATAAATTATGAGAAGCAATTTTAATTCTCTTATTTTCTTTTTCTTTCCCTTTTTTTTTCTTTCCTTTTTTTTTTTTTTTGCTATTATATTTCCCTTTGTGCTCCCAAAACCATTCCAGAGACAAAATTCCAATTTTTCTAAGTCCTGTTTGGAGCTTTATGCACAGAATATTCTCTAAGGATTCTCTATCAAACTACAGCATCTAAGGACAAGCAGGAATAATGCAGAAATCCACTGAATAGTAATGTTCATTTTTAGTGATTGTATTGATTACCTGAAAGGTATGCCTCAGGTTCATTCCGTAACTTCCACAGCTTTCTGTTCTGCATGAAGCTTGGCCTTGAGAAGATAAATGTACCCTGGATCCCACAGAGAAGACAGAGGAAGAGTGGGGTAGCTGGATGCTGGGATCGGGCACTAGGAACACGTGGGGACAACTGGACAAAAAGGCAGCCTGGGACCTGTAACCTCACGGCTGAAGGCTGGCAATCCTGCTAACTGGAAGGGACATAAGGGGATATTTGCAACAGAAAGGGAAATTTGTCTCTGTCTTTCCTCCACTCCACATTGTTTTACTTCACTCCTTTTTCTTCTGTCTCAATGTCGTGCAGGTCAGTTCATTATCTGGCTGAGTTCAGCACATGGGAGAACTGGATAATGAGGATTTTGCACCTCCCATTCACACAGATCAAGTCAGTGGTTTTGCATGTTGACTTCCATCTCTTCTTGAACATGAAACTCACTCTCAGGTCTCCTTCACTCATGGTCCTGAAGTGGGTATTTACATTTAGCAGCAGCACTTTGGGTTCACTCTGCCCAGAGTTAATTCAGGCAAGGATTCACAGGCAGACCAAATGCACTCAACGGTTAAATACACCAGCCATAATCTTTAATGAACAGACTTGCTGCTACCCCACTGCTCTTCTGCAGTCATTCTCACCCTGCAGTTTGTGCCTTTCTCTGCAGAGCAGCATGGCAAAAATCTGATTGAAATCAACAGAGTCATTTCAGGTTCAGACCACCATGTCTGAGCTGACAGTAACCCAACTGTCCTCTGCATTTAATATGGCCCTAGCTAAGATCACCTTGAGAGGCAGCATACAGACAGGACTTTCTGTGGAAGCTCTTCACCAGCAGTGCCTGCTCCTCCTCCAGCCACAGCAACACTTACCCAACACCTCTGACTCTGGGGTAGACTTTCAATGCTGTTTAGTGGGGGCAAAACACAAAGGACAAAAATAGTGGTTGAAAGGTTTCTCTGCTAATCACACTGAGCATGTGTAGCTGTGGGGAAGGATGGGAGATTGCTGGTGACTGTCAGTTAACTTCAAGGTTCTGAGTACTCAACAAAACCACCACAGGAATCCAGAAGGTGACAGTGTGGTGTTTCAGGGTGGTTCTGCTGCTGTTGTTGCTCTCAGCTTGTTTTTCTCAAATCCTGAACTGAGTTTTTTTCCTCTAAAAATTAAAAAGAATTCCTGAGCTAATGTGATGTTGAGTCACTGCAAAACAATACGTTCCCTTTATTCCAGGGCACATCTTGTGTTCGGAATAAAACGGTAACTAAAATAAAAATACTTTTATGCTATTCAGAAGAGGACTTTGTTAGGCAGCCAAGAATTTTCCCTCATTATTTCAGGCTGTCATTGAGCCTGACTTTGGTAATAATAATATTTTTATTATTTTGCATTAATAGGAAACATGAGCCAACACTAGCCAGATATATCTGAGATGAGTGATCGCAGCTCCTGGTACTGCACACATAGTTCACAGCAGCAGGGACACCCTCGACTTCCTCAGCACAGAGCACACTGCTAGTGCCTGCACAGAAAACCCCCCACCAGCCTACAGCAAGGCTTGGCAGGAGGACACCCAGGAAGAACACAGGAGATCCCACCCCAGAAACAAATGCAGGGGGTCTACTGCAAGCAAGGCACAGGGGAAAGGAGCAGGTTTAGGAATAGGGAGAACCCAGGAGACGTCAGGGGTGCCAACGTTCTTTGAATGGCTTTGGTCAGTACTACAGTGATTTCCTCATTTCTCAGTGAAGAACTTCTCTTGGCTTTGGGTTATCATGTTCATTCAGACCCCTGTGTCTTCAGCGTGCACCAGCCTTATGCCTTTCGGTCTCTCGTCACTTGCTATTCATTCACAGCTGGGTGTGTATGCTTGCTCTGAGGGTTACCACCCTTCCACTTTAATCCCATCCTGTTTTGGTTTGACCATTATTTCAGCACCAGCTTACACAAATACAATTTATGCCATTGGTTCTTTTACAAGTTGAAGGATTTGGCAGAAGTTTCTGATTTCTTCTTCCTTTGGTCACTCTCTCTGTTGGGCAAGAAGTTCAGGACACTTTCCTGTCTCGGATACCTGTTTTCTAAATGCTTCAGAAAAACATATTCCCCAGACTTTTTCAGGGAGTCTTTGAGAGCTGAGAGCAGAGTTCAGATTTTCTGCATTTTATTTTTTATTGTATCAGAGCTAGGGATATACACACTTTGTGGATGTGTTTCCTTCTTTTAAGAACAAACTGTGTGGGAGGGTGCTGTCTCTGATCTGGCAACACCATGCCACATGCGTCATGACTAGGTTCATATTCCTTCCACCTACACCACTATGTCTCTTGCCACCCGTGCCATCCCCACCCCCACCCCCTCGACCCTTCAGTCAACTCCATTAGAATTTATAGAATGCAGTCCTTTATTCCTATTGATAAGACAAAGATTCCTTAAAATACTTTGCTCAGCTTTTAGAACATTTACAAGCATAAAGCTAGCAGTAGTTACCACCATGTCCATTAAATGATCATTTTATAGAAGAAAATCCGGAGAAATCATGCTTCCACTACAAAACAAAAAAGCCCATCAATCCACAATCCCCTTCCCAAAGCCTGCCTACACAGAAGGGGCTCACAGCGCCATTAGCTGAAGGAAATTACTGCCTACCCATGCTCTCCATGCCTTCTCCAAGAAAGAGGTTTGAGCTATTTTAAAGTAGTTATGATTACATGTGTGTGAGCTCTCACCATTTTTAATCCACAGTAGACAGATAGCATTTAATACTCTTTGTCCCCCCATAATATCATCCTGTCCTCTGAAAACCCAGACTGAAGGTGGTGCTTCTTGAATACCTGGTCATGCTTCCACAAGGCAAGTCACTCTCCCTAAAACTACTCCCTGCCACAACATCTACCAGTTCTCTCCATCTCACCAATTGAAATTAACTAAACTGAAACAATTGTTTTCCCTAAAAAAGATTACAAAAAAATGTCCGTTGCTCCACTAAAAGTGGGAAATTCCACCTTGGCTACTTGAAATAATAATTATCTTTTGGTATGGTTAATATCTTGTGGTTGCCTGACTTCCAGTCCTCTCTCAGGAGTAAATAGTTCATATAGCAAGAGCCAACAAATTCTTGGGATATTTTTACAAGAAGTACAAGATTCTGAGCTGACACAGATGTCCTGCTACCTAGCCAGAAAATGTGATTGCCCTGGCTACTGCAGTGCTATACCAGTGAAGGAATCTGCCTCTTCATCTAGTGCTTTAACAATATTTTAAGGCCAAAATCCATCTCCAACTGAAAGAATAGTAAAAAAAACAGTTCAAAGAAGAGCTGTAACATGCTAAGAAAACTACCCATGGTCACCACTTGTTCCAGATGGCTACTTTGACATGAACTTTAAGATGACATCAGAACTAACAGTAACCTTACAGATTACTAATTATAGTTTCTCTATCTTATAATGCCCAGGCTTCTTAGACTATTCAGATATCTTTGCCCATTAACTGGCTGAAAAAGCACTGTGATTAGGAAGAATGCACCTTCCTGTATCAGATGCTTCCATAATAGTCAGACCATTCAGTAACTCTCACCAAAGAGAAAATACGGCTCTTAACTGTGTTAGTATAATACGTTTTCTCAAATGAATATACTGACTGAACATATAACATATACAATCTTGTTTTTTTTCTGTAGATGGTTTAACAGTCAAAGGCATGCTCAGTCCTAGGGATTTTTTGTTTGAAAACTGTAGCCTTCAGCAATCTATTTATGTTCTCGTCAAAGTTATACTGAGATAACATCTTGTATTTAGTTAATAAGAAAATCCTACTACATCTTCATATTATCTTCACATTCTTTGTCAGGCTTTGTAGCTTGAATACGCCTTCTTGCTGTAGACTACTTCACTATGTCCACAGTGTGCATGTGGTCTCATTTCTGCTCCCCCCTTATTTACTCCTCTGCATGAAGAAAGCAGTGACTGGAAGGACGTCCACTTATCGGTCATTGTCAGGAGCTGGCAGAGGCAACAACAGGAAAGCTAACAGCCCAGAAATCTATTCAACGCTGAAGAGCAAGAGAAAAAGTAATCAAAATAAAATAAGCTTGCAAGAAATGGAAGAGCAAAGATTGCTTTTAAAAGCATATAGATGCTTTATTTTTATTGGCATGAAAACAAATGTTGCAGGACAGCCACGTGTTTGTAAGCATAGAGATAATTAATAGATAAATCAGCATTATTCATTATTCAAAAACAGTGTTCCAAAATTTTGCAAACTACAAAATCAAACATTATGCACTAAAAACCTGGTAGAGGAAGTTGCTAAGCCACTGTCCATCATATTTGAAAAATCATGGCAGTCAGGTGAAGTTCCCAATGACTGGAAAAAGGGAAATATAACCCCCATTTTCAAGAAGGGGAAAATGGGTGACCCAGGGAATTACAGACCAGTCAGTCTCACCTCTGTGCCTGGCAGGATCAGTTCATGGAGCAGATTCTCCTGGCAACCATGCTAGAGCACATGCAAAACAGCAAGGTGCTTGGTGACAGCCAGCATGGCTTCACTAAGGGGAAATCCTGCCTGACCAATTTGGTGGCCTTCTATGATGGGGCTACAGAACTGATGGACAGGGGTAGAGCAGCTGACATCATCTACCTGGACTTGTGCAAAGCATTCAGCACTGTCCCACATGATATTGAATCACAGAATCATAGAATAGTTAGGGTTGGAAAGGTTGTTAAGATCATCTAGTTCCAATCCCCCTACCAGAGGAGGGCCACGAGGATATCAGGGGACTGGAGCACCTCCCGTATGAAGACAGGCTGAGGAAGTTGGGGCTGCTCAGCCTGGAGGAGAAGGCTGCGTGGAGACCTCATAGCAGCCTTCCAGTATCTGAAGGGGGCTATAGGGATGCTGGGGAGGGACTCTTCATTAGGGACTGTAGTGTTAGGACAAGGGGTAACGGGTTAAAACCCAAACAGGGGAAGTTTAGATTGGATATAAGGAGGAAGTTCTTTACTGTGAGGGTGGTGAGGCACTGGAATGGGTTGCCCAGGGAAGTTGTGAATGTTCCATCCCCGGCAGCATTCAAGGCCAGGCTGGATGGAGCCTTGAGTGAAATGGTCTAGTGTAAGGCATCCCTGCCCACTGCGCCTTAGATGACCTTTCTGACCCTAACTATTCTATGATTCTATGACTCTATGATTCTATGATTCTATGAAAAAGAACTGCCTTTATTTCTTCATGTCACTCTCTAGTAGGACTTTTTTCTGGCTTATATGCTGGCCCACAAGTTTCTCTAATTTATAATAAAAATGCTATCTTGAAAAGTCCACTCGCAGCTGTGCTTTAAAAGAATATGCAAATATATCTGTCTTCACTAGTTTGAATTGTGAGGGACTGGTCATTTATTCTGTCATTTGGTTAAAGTAAACTGCACAATGTCTTCTAAAAAGAATTAATTTTTCAGCTGAAAATCGCAGTGTTTGATATTGGTGGGGCTGGATGCAGAGCTCTTTAGAACATTATGAGATTGAAGATTACTCCCATAATATTTCAGTGTTATCCTATTATTTAAAAAGAATCCCTTGCACATTTTTAGCAGGTTCAGGGTGAGTAAGGTAAGTCACCACAAAGCCACTAAGAATCATATGGTGAACAACAACATGAAAGAAAATTCCATAATTGCCTCTGCATTTTTCTTTTAAACAAGTCCAAACCTATCTTCAGCACCTCACTCACCCAAGCAATTAGGTAGTCCTTTCTTGGGGAGAGTTTTGGGCACCCTGGAGCTTAGCAAGGCAAAAACCTTACATACAAGCCCTGGCTGATAATCCCACGCACACTGGTGCTTTCAAAGTAGCAGATGGAGTTGCCTCCACCACCACCTCTTCTTGGCTTTATCAGCCAAATCTGCACCGGATATGCATAGTGCTTTGCAATACCATCTGGCCAACTTGAGCCAGCAGTTTCATTCTGCATAGCCAAGGGGCTCCACACACTGCAGCAAGGTGCTACAGGAAAAATTGGCAAGTGAGCTGGCGGCAGCAGAGAGCTGACAGGGTGCAGTCAGCTCTTCAAGTGGCTCTGAGCTCAGCCAAGGGAAGTCCCCTGCACTTGGGGTGCACACTCTGGTGCTTCTGGGACTTCTCCACACCATCCTGCTCCTACCAACTACCTAGGACACCATGGCCATTCCTCAGTCCACCCACGGGAGCTGAGGAACTACGGGGAAAGATTTATTCTTCCATGATCAGGGATAAAGCAGCACATCTTGAAGCCTTTTTGTTCCTTTTGTCCATTGAGGATTTGTATTCAAACCTTAGGCAGTGTCAGCCATGCAAAACTTCCCTGTAGCATCTGCTATTAAATCTTCATTGATAAGTGGGGAAGATCAACTAAACTCCAACTGGGGTTTAAAGCATTTCACTTAGCTGAGAGAGGTTTAGTGTGGTTCTAATGTCCTCATCTCGTATGCTGAGATATACCAGAAAACCATTTTTCAGTAATTTTCACAAAGAAAACTTCAGCAATGGTCCAGCCAAGAAATCTTCTGCACATAACAAAATGTAATGCCTCTAAAATATGTGGTGACCATCAATGCGATCTGTAGATAAACAAAAAATCTGAATGCTTCATTATTTGCACTTGTCTATACTTGGTATTAACATAACATAGAGTGAATGAGAACAGACAGTCAATTTGTTTTACACATAAACAGTATTGGAAAATATAGCTGCATTACCAACAATGCTTAGCTTATTATTCTAAATGGATTTTGTAAATTGCACTCCTTAATATACTCCCACAATTTTTTATAAATTGCTCTATTAGCAAAACTTATGGAAATTGTGTCATGCGGATTGTTAGCAAATTGACTCTATTTTTCTCTTTTATTCCCATTCTTCTCTGTCAGTGCACAATCCAGCAGAAATACAAGGATCAGATTCTTCTCTCAGCTACAACAGATAGTTTCTGAATTACTCCACTGGTCTCATTTTTAGGAAAGAGAATCTAGGTCCTGACTTCCCATGCCATGAATCCCATGAAATAAAAAGGATTCTTCAAAACATTTCCACAGCTGAGCTGAAATCAGTTCACCCATTACAAACAGGATGCTCAAGTATTTCTTTTTTTTCTTTTTCCATAGTATTAGGCTGGACAGCAAATTCTGACTTTCATTGTAAATAATGTAATTAAATTGCCCATGCCACTACTGTCATTTTTGAGCAAATGATCGATATAACAGAAAAAAAAAAAAGAAAAAGCTAAAAAAAAAAAAAAAAAGAGTCATGCCTAAGAAATTAGCAAACTGTGTAGAAAAGGCAAAGACAACAAAAATATGGAAATTGTCCTGGCTCCAGGCAGGTTTCCAAAGGATCTGGTAGCAATTCCCCATCGCACACAAAGCTGATTGAACCCCCTTTCATTTTACCTTTTCATCTATGATAAACAATATGGACCACATATTTTATGACACGGATTCCAGAGGATACAGCATAGCATTGCAAACAATTTAATCCCAAAAAGTTGGAAAATGTGGGACTACATCTTGAGGGCTTTCAAAGAGCAAAAGAAATCCCATGGGCTCTTCAATGAGTTTTGTGCATTTATTTCCAGTTTTAGGACAACATCTTAGAACCTCCCAAGAAAAACTGTAAATCACTTTAATGCTTGAAGCATCTAAGGAATAAGAATCATGTATAGATTGAAAAAATATGAAGGGAGCCAATAGCTCCAAAGGTGAGGAGGGGAATCATTCTGTATATCTCCAGCCTCCCAAAAGCTCTCAGACACAGCAGCAGACCTGATAGCAGGGGAGAAGTAAATATCCCCACCCCTTTCCCTCGTTAAGAGCATTTTATGAAGAAAAAGCACAGGAAGCCAATTTGTTGGGAAAGATTAACAGGTGCTAGAAGTTGGAGGAGCTGGGAGCAGAGAGTTATGCAAGGAGACAGCGCAGAGATGCTGCTGAAGGCACACTGTCCCACCAGCAGTAGGACAGAGGAAAGTGAGAAACAGCTGAAAGGTAAAAAGGGAAACAAGAGAGACAGGCACAAAAGAAGCAGAATATATAAGACCAGGTGAGGTATGGAGGAAATGCATACCATTGCTGGGAAAGAGTGAGAAAGATAATACACTGGAGGTGCGTTTAAGGAAGAGTGGCAGTTTTAGAGCAGGACTGGGTAAGACAGTAAGTAAGATTACTACAAGGTGTGATTTCATGATTAAGCTCAGAGATTTTGACAGGTTTCTGCCACCCTGCAAGGCTAAATGGCCTAATAGTGAGATGCAAGTCTTTAGGGTAGGAGCATCAGTTGTGATACAGACTTGCTGTCATTTCACTCACACACGCTACCTTCCTTTTGTCTCTCCTGCTCTTTAGAGACAAGGATTACTTTGTAAAATCTGTTTGTGTATTGCTTAATATTGAACTCGAACTCAGCGTTAGTTTTACTTTAATGAACATAATAATATAAAGTGTGTTCTTTCATCTGATGGAGAGCACTGGTAAGACAACAGGGACCCTGCCTCAGGAGGAAGAATTTACTATTTTTATTGTAACAGTAATTTATATATTCATTTATTTCTCTACTGTTAATGAAGGCTAAGAAAAAACACGTAAGGAAATACACCCTGATCAGGATCCAAACATATTTTAAAAAAGATAAAAGGACTGTATAAAGTAAAAAAAAAAAAGGAATCCAAACTGATATCTGATTGCTTGGTTTGGGGTTATTCATGTTTTGTACTAATTTCCCATTTAAAGATACATATTTTTATATGAAATTCATAACATGATTAAACATTTCCAGATGAATACTTAAATGCAAAAGTTATAAGAAGCCATGTGACCAGGCACCTTCAACCAATGGGAGATTATTAGGCTGTCCTGTCATTGTAATACAAGTATGAACTGAAGTCACACAGTAAATTACTATTTTATATTTGTTTTAACTGTGAACTGGTTTTCCCCCGTAGCTTTATTATTTTTCTTAGACATCTTTATTACCACAGCCAAGAATGACATAAATAGCAACATCATATCTGTATAAATGGATGTATAACAGAATGCAGGTCTCCACAAACCATCTGTACTTTATTTAAATACACATAGAGTCACATACATGCAGGCATCTAATAACAAGCAAGCAATGAGGTGTTCGAAGGAGCAGGCCACAGTGCATTTAAAGAAAATGTTTGCCCAGCTCAAATCACTGCTATGTTTTCAGGGTGCGTGACTCATCTGATGAGCTTTTTCTTCCCCTTCCCACAATACAGCACAGTGATCAAGAAATAAATGACAGGGTATTAACACGTGCTACTAGAGAGACTGAAGGCTTAAGAAATTGAGCTTCCATTGTTAACACTCAACATGTGCTTGCTGGCATTCCTTTATGCTCTTGATAAAATAAAAAAGCATAAAAATAGGACAAGGATTCCTAATAACAGGTTCTGCTTCCGTTCCATTGCCATTGATGTGACAATAGTTTCAAGTATTTTCTTAGTCCCCACTATTCTTCAAATAAATGGCATGAATAGATTATTTTACAGACACTAAGAAATGACTAAAAAATCCACATTTCACCCAGAACACTGAAAAAAGTTGTGTGGCAATGGAAAGAGCAGGAAAGATTTTGAGACCTCATGATGTGTGGGATGCAATTCTGTATGTTGACTTCAGATACATATATGGGCTTGAGGTTCAAAACCTGTCCTATTGCCAAACTAGGATGGATATAAGGCACCAGATGAAGTTCTCATCCTAAGTAGGGTTTAAAAGCTGATTTCATAGCTGTACCTGGTAAGAGTGACTCCTCTCTGCACAGGGTGTGAACTTTTACCACCCAAAGTTTTTACCTGCGAAGTACCTGCTTAGAAAAAAAGAAGAGTAAGATGTACCTAAGGATGAAAGAAAAGATACGTAAGACTATGAAGAAAAAAATAGAAGAGGCATCTAGGAGGGACCAGTCTGAGTAAGTCAAAGATAATGTGGCAAGCAGGCATGGCATGGGAAATAGTCATTACACTGGGGAAGGATGAAGACAAGTCAGAAGAGAAAAGGATGCAGTAGAAGGCTAAGTGCAAGTAAGACAACCAGATCAAAGATGAAAGCTACAAAGGAGGTCACAGAAGACAGGTGGGAAGACCCAGAGCTGATTCTTGGAAAGATTAAACCCAGTTTAAACTGAATTCCCTCTTTGGGCCGGGTGATGGGGCTGGTCACTCAGATGGCTGAACAGTAGGGCTAACAAACCCTAATGTTTGCTCCTTGACAGAAAGGGGTCACACTTCAGCTGAGTCTCTTGGAGCACACCTTTTCCCATCCCTTCTTGCATGTATTTACTTTACTTTAGAAGAACACTCGGGTGGGGGCTTTGTCCACCCCAAGCTTTTGCTACATCTGGGAGTTTCAAGCTGCTCAAGTATGTCTGTATTTCAGATGTTTGCATTGGCTTGGGGAATTTGGAAATTTTATAAGGGGTCAAGGTTGCACTTTTCACCCTTTCGGGAGGTAGATTGTAAAGCAGCACTGCTTTTGCAAGTGCTCCTTAATTTAAATAACCCAGCTTCCTCTGGGATTTTGAATTAAGAATCCTGTATTATTTTCTCACTGTTTTTTGTTTTTTTTTTATTTCCGTATTATTTTCCCCGCTTCATTGTGCCAAAGTTACTCCCATTGGTTCCAAACTAATATAGGATTATGACAGGAAATGTTCCCTTTTTTAAAAAGGGCAGAGATATGAGAAGGTAAAAAAATACGTTCAGTAAATATTCCAGAATAACAGAAAAAATAACCAAGGGACAGGGTGAGGCAAGTACAATCTTTTTGTGTAGTTTATACATATTTTATTTTTTCTTATTTCCAAAGTGGTCTTCATAACCTTATAACCTTATAATAGAGACTTCTTATTTTGTCTGTACTAACCTTATACTCATCTTCAGTAAGTTGGCCTAGTATCCAACTTCTGCACAAATTCTTCTTGTTCTTGTGTCAGCAAGTAGGCTGTGATTCAGCCAGTGGGTCTCTTGCTACCCTTCCTCACCTTGCTTGCACAGGGATGCTTTGCAGCTGTGCTCTTCATACTGTTTCTGCAAGCAGCAGCCAACTCGCCTCAGCTATTTTCCTCCAGATTTGCTTCCTGAGGGACCTCAGCAAGCCAGCATCCAACACATCTGAATCTGGCTTTCTGCCTGCCCATGGTCTCTGTTTTGCTGCTTTTTCTCCTTGATACCCCAAGAGTCAGCAGCTCCGTCCTTTCCCCCCTCCCTGGCATTCACAGCCTGCTCAGACTTGCTGGTTAGGATTTAATCCAAAACCACAGTCCCCTCTCCAGCTTTCTGCATCTTCTAAAAAATGTCACCAAGTCTTCCCAGCCATCTCCATCTCATCAGTTTCCCTGTTGTATTCCTGGATGGTTACATAGTTAAAATCCTTCTTCCCCACTATCACTGATCCCTCCATTTGGGTTGGTCCTGAAGAAACTAATCATCCTGGTTTGGAGATTGCTAGGGAACTCCCATCATGGCATTGCCCTTGCTGGCTTCTCATTTCATTGATCCACTCTTCAACATGTTTCCACCAATATTTGCAATGGTAGAACTAAGGGGATGTTAAACTGCATAATTAATCTGAGAAGAAAAAAAAAAAGGCCTCTGCCCAAAAAAAAAAAATATAAAATAAATCACAGTTTTGATTACTGCAGGACTTTGAACTTCATGCTTATCTACTGGGAGTTTTTGTCAGGAAAGAAAAAGAACGCAAAGAATTAGAAGACAACAGCTGTAAACCAATATAAACTATTTGCACATTGGAATTGCTACACTGAAAATCCTAATGAAAGAGGTTCCCCTTGGCTAAGATAGAGGGGAAAGTAAATTTGCCATGTCTTAATATCAGCTGTTCCTGCTCCCTAACCAGGCTGCCATTGTCTGGTCTCTTTCTCTCTTGCATCCCAAGTTTCCTTAATGTTTGATGACAAGAAAGTTTTGTTCGGAGTTCATTAACCAAGCAAATTCTTCTGCAGACAGTTTTCTGAACAAAAAAGATGCTAGTAATAATTTGCATTCCCATTCTGTTTTCTGAACAGAAAAGATGCTAGTAATAATTTGCATTCCCATTTCTCCATCTTCAGAATATTGATCGGAAAGAGAAAGCAATCCTCTACTGTGGCTCCATAAACATATGAAAGCAACCATCATCTCACAAGAACACTCATCTCATTTAGGTACCTAAACTTGAAGTGATCAATTACAAAAAAGGGGTTGTATCTTGAAGAATACTGAATGGGAGACAGGAAGCTGCATGTATTTTGGAGAAGTGTGACTTACTAATATTTACATAAGCCTTTCAGATTTTGTAATAGCCACCTTACTGAGGTATCCTAAATAGTGATTGAGTGCCATGGAATCTTGTTTGTTAGAAGATAGGGAAGATGGGAAATGGGAAAGGTTGGAATAGTTTTGTCGAGATATGTACTCCACTGTCCTTTTAACGATGAAGGACAACCAGAATCTTCCTTCAAAAGGCAAGTAAAATCCCTATCTGTTCTCCAAAGCCTTCTGAAGGACCTCTTCTGGTTTCTGCGGCTTAGTTTGACACCCCTGCACATTTTTCTGTCATTTGCTGCTTTCAGCTTGCTGTCTCACTGCTCTCAGGCAGCATAACACTGAAAAAGAGAAAGTGATGGTCCATAACAACTGGTTTTCTCCATGAAAAAACAGCAAAACCATTATTGGACTGGAGAGCACTTTGTCCTCTTCAAACCTGCATGTGGAAGTCCATTTTGTATAATTTCAAAAGTATTGCTCTTCATCTCTGAATTATTATGGCTTTATATATTTACTATGTCTGTACAGGAGCTCAGACCAAAAGCAAAGCTGTCATGGTCAAGTACAGCTTGAGTCAGTACTCCTAGCTCCTACAACAGCAATAGCTATGTGTCTCCAGCTGTAAATTATACATAATAATGACAATCTATGTTGCTTACCGAGCCTGTCCACAACCCAGAAGCATCCAGAGCATGGGCAAAGACAGTTCCTGTGTGTGAGGCCAAGAATAGGGACATCAATCTGGACTACAAGACACACATACCTGAGATACAAATGAAATCAGCAAAAAAGAAGCTTCACTGGTCATAAAGGGATAAAAGTATTTCCTTCTGTTTGTAGAGAGTTTTCAAATATGCAGCTGTAAAGTGCTTGAGAATAAAAATCCTTCCTGATTTACATCTCCTGAAATAGATTTAATTAGTCCTGGAGTATCATAGAATGCCCAGGAAGTAGCCATTGCCAATGTATTCACCTGGGAGCAATTTGAGGAGCAGCTCTTCAGACCTGCAGACATGCAAGATGAAAGAATAGACAGATCATTAGTCAGCAATGAAATTAAAAATAATAATACAATGAGTGGGAAAAGTAATTATCACCTCCATTAAATTTTATCTGATTCACTATCAAATGTGGCTGAACAAAAGGACAAGAATTTGTATCCCAACACTACCCCAGTGAGCTGGTGCGTTCAGGACAAGAGGAGATGAAAAGCAGCTGTCTGCACTGAGGGCTAGATAGGATTTTGGCATATCGAATCCCTCACTTCCAGGATCACAAGATGTGCACAGGGAGCTGGAGAAATAAAGCTACCATTGATGAATAATTCAGAGGCAGGACCTGAATTCGGTCTCACTTCTCAGACCTGAAATGAATAGCTGCTTTGCCCACAGAATTGCTGTGGGATTTCTAAATAAAGCTGTATTTTTCATAACATGTATGAGGCAGCCGACAACAGTCCTTTCTTACTCTCCATGGGCAACTCTTTCAAGGCTGACACTTGCTTCTGCTGACTCTTATTGATTGTGTGACCTGGTGAGCAGCCACAAAATCAGCCTGGTCTCCCCACCAGACCAGGTCTCCATGCAAGGTCCTTCTGAATCTGCTTTCAGCTCAAGGCAGTGAAGTCCTGTGCCTGACAGCACCTCAGAGACTTCCCTCCCTGAGGCTTGGCACAGTGATCCTCCCCTATTAAGGTAATTTATTTAGACTTATCAAAGCTACGGCTACCTTACATAGAAAGATTATCAAAGTACTTTACAAAATTATTAAGAAAGTGCACCAGTAACTTCCTAGCTTATTCTTTTAACTGTATCCAGGACTATTAGTAAACCATCATCTTCCAAGAATGCTCTGTCAAGTGAGACTCTCCAAACCAAGAGGACAAAGTTTCTTCTGGATAATCTTCATGTCTGTGACTAAAAATACATCTTTTCTATTTTTGTTTTCCAGGCTTGCTCTGAAGAATAGGTCATATGTAACGTCCAATGTCCACCATATGGGGAACAGTGCACCAAATGAAACGCTACTTGGGATAATTCTACTAATATTCAGAAGAATACAGAATTCATTAATTTTCCTTCTGGTTCTCAATATGTGCCCAGATCCTTTTACAGAAAGGGAGTTTTATGACATACTAATTCCTTTTCTTTCTTCAAATACCATAAGAATACTTCTCTTGATGTAATTTGCTATTTCTGATTCTTGTCCTGATCAGAAATGAAAAAATTCAAAGGATGAGCAAACGTGAAAGGTTAGCAAAACATATTTGCACCTCAAAAATGTTACATTTGTGGTTTTGGAGAAATCTAAATGTCATTTCATACAGATTTTTCCACAGCTCTCCGTAATTCTTGGAGGATATGATAACAAGGATACAGCCAAGAGATAAAACAAGGATTAATAAGACATAAATAAGGCACTTAATAGTTGAATCTGTGGGATGATGTGCACAGGAAAATGATGAAACAGTCATGATGAATCATTCTAAAGTGAACTTCACCCCAAAAAAATATGTATCACAGGAAATATATTTGCATTCTAAGAGGAGAGAACGGAATGACCCAGCAGGGCATTTCCATTTCTAATTATTTGCTACTGTGATTCAGTGACTCGATCCTGCTTTTTGTGAAAATGCTTCTCTATGCTGCATGAAAGAGATCAAAAGTCATCTATTTTTATGCTAATGTAAAGAAGTACAATCTCGACACAAGATCTGCCTGCCAGAGATCCTTATAGAAATATAGCATCCAATTAAAAGCAGCCCAATACTTCTATTGACATAAAGCTCTACAGCAGTGTGCACATTTGCAGTGTCCTAGACTGTCTTAATCAATTCTTTTCGGTCAATTTATTGCTCAGGTGACAAATCTCTTAGTTTTGTTTGCTGATAAACACAATCTGTATTTTCACATCACCTCTCAAACAGGATCCTGCATCAGAAGTACAGAGCTAGAACTTACCCCACACTAAAGAATACATGATAGAGGCTAAATTATTTTGAACTATTATTATCAGCTAATGTAGTTTAAAATGCTACAGACCTCACTGAAATGTTCCTTTTGCAAAATAAGGGCTATTTGTCCTATTTGTCCTGATATTTTCCTTGGGTAATAGTTAATTTTTTTAATGCTCTGACTTTTTTTCTTTAATGACAATGCTGAAGATTGTCTTTTCCCATTGTTTACCACACTGAACCACCAATCATAGTTCTGAAATCCTTTCTCTCAAAGGAAAGACATTTTATTCACACTGATAATATCCTGATATGATAGTCTTAGCTGATAGTAAGTATAACAGGGAATTATCAAAATGCCATTATTTTTCAAATATATTTCTGATAACAAATGAGTCTGTGTTTTAGATTAGCATTAAAGTTGCTTTAATATAATGTATTCCATAGCTCCACTTTAAAAAAATCATTAAAGAAAAACACAGTCTCTTTACGTATTATAAGGTACCACGGTTCAATGGCAATTCTGAAAGGCGACTTTTCATTACCTTCTAGGTGTATGGCTCTAACTCTATGAACAGACTTTTTGGATTCTGATTCATTTGTTGAAGGTTAACTTAGTTTTCTTTTTATAGGAAAGAAAAAAGAGCAACTTCAAGCAGCACTTGTAGAGCCTACTTTTGCCCTGCTCTTCTGTAAGGCTAACAACTTCAGCCTATCTCATAGCATGACTCACCCACTGGTTGTGAAGCAGCTCATTGCACCTTGTAAATGAATCATAGAAGTAACTACACAGCTTCTAGCAAGCTAGTCTCCCTCCTGGAAGCCAACAGCTTATGGAACAGAAGGACAGGAGTTAAGATCCAAACCCCTTGGCTTTGGAAAAGAAATTCAAGACAGGATGGGTAGCAGTAAAAGAGAAGAGACAGAAGACAATCAGTTTTTTCCTTCTTTTTAGGCTGTACTGATATAGTAAAGTTTTATTAGAAATAGGATCCATCACATTGCTAAAAGTGTTTGAAACTTGGCTTTGCTTTGGCAACCAAATGCAACACCAGGAGAAGGGAAGGAGTTCAAGTTCTTGGGGAGAGAGGACTGTGGCTGTACCTGCACCTAACTTACGCTGTTACTTTTAAGACTAGAATTTGATAAATGAATGAATACAGAACTGAATTTAGGAAAAGAAAAAACTGGTAGTATCAGGGCAAAACAGTCCCACAGAGAGGTAGCTGCAGTCCTAAGCCCCTCATTACTGTGCTGCAGAGCATGCAAGCAGCCATCCCAGCCACTGTCCCTTGCCCAGAGGGCAGGGGGCATCCAGCCTGGCAGCCATGGCATCCACAGGGTGGCAGACAACCCCTTACTCATCCTCTCCATCCTCCCTTTGGAGGAGGCACAGACAGTGGAGAGGTTCAGCCCTTGTCCCCTCTGAGGTCCTGCACAGAGACTAACCTGCAGGAAGACCACAGATGTGATTCAGTCACGTCCCTCCCATAACTGTGGTCACTGTAGATGTCACCTGGGAGGAGAAACTGGAAAATATTTAATAAACCCGGTTACCTTAATTCCTTGTGCCTCAGGCAGGACCAAGCACTGACAGATCTGGGGAACACATATTTGTACTTTCAAAACACGGAGCAAGGAGCCTTGCTAAGGATACAAATATAGTGCAACACAAACGGAGCCTTGCAGACAACCTGTATGGAGCATGTTTGAGTCTCAAAAGGGTACTCAGAGGAGGGTCACAGCTGTTATGCAGCCCTATGCCAAGCATTCAGCATGATACTGCATGGAAAACACTATGTTCCTCAGGCACCACCTGGGTGAAGGACATCACCTTGACACACCTGGTGCTACTCAAGGCCTCATGGTATTTCTGAACCCATCACAATATACTCTCTGTCCTGACTCACTTCCAAATTCGGTTATTAAACTACAATCTAAAGCATCAACTGGATGACAGATTTATCCCTTCCCTCAACAGACTGGTACAGCATGTAACCATACACTATTAAACCGCTTCTGGCTTTTGGGCAAAGCTGGCCATCGTTCAGCCATGGGCAAAATAATTATGTATAGCGCTTCATTGTGTCGAGCCATCCCAAGACAGCTGCTAAGTGGTAAAGAAACAGATTTCAGGGAATTTGCCCCCAGCCTCATTTTTGAGGTATTGCACGACCAGAACCCTCCAGCACAAAAGGCTGTGTAATAAGACCTCTTGTTAACTTGCAGACGGTGTATGCAATGAGGCCCATGACAAGCTTTAGGCTGAGCTGGGGAATTTGGTGTGGGTTTATAATGCTGCATTTTTAAATGAGGTATCCAACACTTTAGAGCTGCTCTAGGTAATTCTAATAGCTACTCAATGATTTTCTTCATGTTACTGTTTAGGCTTGAAGTATAATAATGCTACTGAGCTACACATGTTGTACAAATAAATCTTTTTCTATTAACTGTTGTCTGATTGGACATTATGTACTTTTGCTTCAAACTCAATATCATTTGTAAACTGCGTTTGAGAACAATTTATGTAACCCCATTTGAACCAAGAAGCATTTTTAATGAGTATATTTTGCAAAGGGCATCAGCACCACAAATAACACTAATTAATAGCTTTATTTGATGCAGGGAGGAGGAAAAAAGAAATAGAAACTCAGACATTGATTTTTTTAATAGGCTGCCTATTGTAGAAAAGTAACCCTCTGCGTTCAATTTTCATTTCTTACTTTGTGTAGGATTTGCAAGTACAACAACTGAGCAGAAATAAGAATGGGGAAATTCTTTCTGATAGTATTACAGTAACATGTTTCTCTTGACACTGGATCAGAAGTAACCTGCTGAAAATGCCTTAATTGAGGAAGCACGTTTTCATTGCTTACCTATTTGTTCAGGACCTACAAACTGATAAAAAAGAAATAATTAGATTGGCTGGTTTAATAATTCTTGAAGAAAAAAACAAGCAAATACTGTTAAATTCTTTAAAGCTTTACCAGTTATTTGTTATTTCCTGCATTTGCAAAAAAAGTTAAGATTTTCTTTCTCTCCCTGCCCCTTCAAGACCTTACCTAATGACTTAGTAAGCAGTACCCTCATGCGTAAATGTTGACATGGAGAGTAGACATGGGCAGGCTTCACAGTCAGTGGCAAACAAGCCCTCTCCAAAGGTCTGTATTTCACACACAGCCACACAGAGCCCATCATTTTGCACAAAACTACCAGTTTGCTCTGCATTGTTAGGCTGCCCCATATTGATACTCAGCGTACTGACACCTTAACTCAGGCAATCCTAGGAGCACAGCCTACCACATTACTCCAAATGATAAAGCCTGCTTCCAACCACCCAGTAGGATTAGGATAAATTGAAGAAAATCTATTTTCAGACCCTACTTCCAGAAGAATGCAGAACTCTCCATGGGCAGTGGGATCAGGCACCAGTGCTGGATGAGTTTATTCTGGTGAGAGACAAAACATCTCCCCCTACACTGTGAAACAGGCTGGGAAATAAGCAGGTTGATGGAAGTTACAACCCTGCTCTGCTCAGCACCAGTGAGGCTGTGCTGGGCATCCAAGTCTGGCTCTGAGCCCCAGTTCAAGGGTGAAGTGAAGAAGCTGCTGGCCACAGATCAGGCAACCCACCTGCAGATATACAGAAACTCAGTGGGAACGTTGCTGCTTTTGTGGAGAGCATCTCTGCAATGCACTCTACATTTGCTTGTCTAGGATTTATTAGGGTTTTTGTCATGACAACCAAGTTGCCCCTCAGGGCTTTCTGAGAGTATCCTCCTCCCCCTGCCCCCTTCTTGCACTTCACATGAAATAACCACAGACGTGATTTTCCCTGTGTGACAGAACGTAACAAAAGTTAAAATAGAATTCTTCAATAATACTTTAAATGATTAATACAATTTAATATAGAACACAGAGATTATAGAGATGCTGTATAAAATATGTAAAAACAAAAAAGGGGGGAGCTTTGACTGTGCCCATATCTATTTGATATAAAAACCTCAGAGGTGGAGAAATAGTTGCACCCATTAGGACATGTTTTGGGCTGCTGTAAGTCACTCTGCAACCACCCCAGACTACTATCATACAGAGGCAACACAAACACAACACATTTTACTATCATGATTTCCTAGATACTACATTTTCTACACACAGTAAAGGGGAATAACAGGAAATCCCCCTGAGCCTCAGGGCAGGGGGTGACCCAGCAGTGCCAGAAGATCTCCTGCACCTTGATCACTGCCTCCTCCTCCCCAGCTCCTTGTGGGCAGCTGCAGGGCTCTGTAGGCACCAGGATTTGTTCAGGGTTTCAACATTAAGGAAAGCAACCAAGGCATTTCAGATGGCAGGGAGAAAGCAGCTGCAGCAAGACAGGGAGAGAAGTGAGGATTTGATTTGCCACAGGACCACAAGCCATTTAGGTGAGCTAGCCTTGATTTAGGTTTTTTCCATAGGGATGCTTGCTGATCAATAGAGGGGAATGCCTAACTCACCACTTACCGGAATGCTCTGTTTTGCAAACCAAATTAATAATATTACTTAGGTATGTGCATTTTAATACCAATACATGTTTGGATTTCTTCCAGGCTTGACATTTACTGTGAATTTCCTGGATTTATGTTCTGGAATTTCCTTTGTAAAGCAATTTCAGATTTACAGATAGTCAAATACCCCTCTAGCAGAGCCAGGCAGTGCTGTTGTTATTTGTTACAACATGGTGCTCAAACACACACGCCTCAAACAGCAAGTCAGTTAACTGTAGCCATGGTTCACAAAATCCACCAGTTAGCTACAGTGAGGGTCAAAACTCATTTAACGCACTGTCAGCAAACACACAGTGCAGCCTGATGAAATTTCTTCTTGTGGTCAAATCCCCAAAGGCCACCCCATAAAGGTCCCAAAGGGATCTTCTCTCTGATGAACCCACCAGGCAGGGAAGACGTAGCAGCACCACTGAGGTCAGTTGCAAGCCCAGCAAGCACGGGTATTGCCTGAGCTTCTGCCCACAGAATGTGTTTCTGTGGCAGAGATACGCAATGTATGCTTTGCTCTCCAGATGATTAGTTTTCAAGGGTATTGAAGGTGGTTTGCTGTATGCTAACCTCCAGTTATTAAAGCCAGTGATGCCACCCTGTTCTTTAGCCAGCACGCATGCCGCTTCCACCAGGGTACGCATGACCCCATCTTTCAGGGACTTTCCCTGTCCATCCCCACCACCTGCAGAGCACTGGGTCCCTGCAGCAATTCAGAGCTCATTAGCAGGCTCACCAACTGGCTCTTCCACTCCTTCTTGTCGCCTGGACAGTTCAGAGTGTATTGAAAGAGCAAACGGGCAACCAGCCTCCTGCTGGCTCTTCATTATTATAAGCAGGTATTACCAAGGCAGGAGAAGAAACATATTTAGCCGAGGGTGCACAGAAATGCATTATTTCGTTTTAAATATGGATAGGCAATTTAAAAAGAGAAATACTATGATTGCTTCAGGACTGCCTTTGGCTCTGATTAGAAACAGCTGAGCAAAGCCAAATGCTCAGCTGTTTCTGCAAAGAGATTAACACCTGTTGAAGATGGAATAAAAACATGTGACAGAGTTTAAGAGTAAATATCAAAAGATCGTTATTGTAAAGCTAACAGTAACACCAGTGATGATCACATTCCCCACCCTGTCACGCTACATCACTCCTGGGAGGGAATAAACCACATTAACACATCCACTGCACATAAGCAATATGTGCACATATTTTCTCTTCTTTCTTCATTCATAGCTGGGAGAATGGCTCCTTGACTCCTGTTATTCAAACACAGTCTACAGATGATACCAGGTCAGCATGAAATAACACCTACCCAGGCACGCTGCATACACTTGGGGCAGAAAGCTGTATTTATAATGCTTGCTAGAAGCCCATTTGGGGTAGGAGGAGTGTCCTTAGTGTGTGATTTCCCAAATTTCTTTCTCCCTGTGCTCTGGAGACAGTAGGAGTGTGTTGTATCTCCCCATCTGTTGGCAGATGGCAGGTACCTGCCTTGGGGATCAGAGTTTCGTAGAATCATAGAATCACAGACTAGTTAGATTTGGAAAGGACCTTAAGATCATCTAGTTCCAACCCCCCTGCCATGGGCAGGGACACCTCACACTAAACCATGTCACCCAAGGCTGTCCAACCTGTCCCTGAACACTGCCAGGAAGGGAGCATTCACAGCTTCCTTGGGCAACCCATTCCAGTGCCTCACCACCCTCACAGTAAAGAACTTCTTCCTTATATCTAACCTGAACTTCTCCTGTTTAAATATAAACCCAATACCCCTTGTCCTATCACTGCAGGACCTGATGAAGAGTCCCTGATTCTCCTTCATCCCATGACAATAGCCTTGCCCCAAGAGGTATGGAGAAGGCCTGGCACCAGGAGCTCCCCTCCACCCTAAGGTGGTCTCTGGAAGGCAGCAGCAAAGAGCGAGCCCATGCAGGGTGCTTTGCAGCAGTTCCCCATGGGATCGCTGCTTGTGTGCTCACTACATTTCTCTGACAACAAAGCTGAAACTGAAATAAGTGATCTCCCAGTTTTGACCCTAAAACAGAGTTTCTTCACTGCTGAAGGCTAGTTTCAGGAGCACATAAGACCAAAGGATGCTCCCCAATTCATCGACCCTCTACCTTGCATGCAACTCATGAGCAGAGCATGAAACTGCATAAAGTAGGGGATATCAGGTATGCCCAGGGTGCAGGGTCCTCCATGCTTGCAGGGAGGGAAGCGCTTCAGCCAGCGTTGAAGAGTCACACTTGCAGGTTCACTCTCTGGAAACCTGCTTCAAGAGCGCCTGTTAATGCAGACATACATAAATATGCACTAGACCACATCTGTGTGCATCACCCACCCACTCCCTGTGGCATGGAGCCCACAGGAAGACCATCAACCTGGGATGGCAGTGGTGCAGACACAGCCTGGCCCTGCAGTATCTCAGGCACCAATTAGACCTCCAGAACCTCAGGTGTGTGAATTGTCACTAACTACCCTCAAAGAAAATTACTGTGCTTGTACCTGAGCCATGCTTCATTGTGTACCAAAACTGCCTGTGGCGACAGAGAGCCCACGGCAGCTGGGCTTCCCACTAGTACTGGCATCTTCACACCAGCTGCTATAGACAACTGCCACCTCACGTCATGTAAAAAACTGACCGAGGGGAACGCTACCCATGGCTTTCCTCTTGCTGCAAACTGAGGAGCTGCGGCTTGCTTCTCTTCCAGTGATGTGTCATCCTTCATAGATCACAGAATCACAGAATAGTGTGGGTTGGAAGGGACCTTCAAAGGTCATCTAGTCCAACTCACTTGTAATGAACTAAATCAGATTAACCCGAACCACATCCAGCCTGAATGCCCCCAGGGATGGCACATCCACCACCTCTCTGGGAAACTTGTGCCAGTATTTTACCACCCTCATCGTAAAGAATTTTTCCTCACATAGAGCCTGAATCTCCCCTCTTTCAGTTTAAAACCATCACCCATCGTCCTATCGCAACAGGCCATGCTAAAACATCACTGCACAGGTCCCCCATTCCTGGTGGAGGCAATAATGCAAAGATTTACACCAGATGAAAATGTTGATGCATGTCTCCTCGAAGCCAATTTATTTTTATTCCAGAAGGTATAAATAATAGAAAAGCTTGGTTTTTTGTTAGCTGATCTCTTATTTATTTTCTCAGCTCATTTATTGTAGCTCCATTTATTTCTCCCTCTGATTTCAATTTCTGCTCTGGATTCATTTAGATTCTGGTTTCCTCAGATATTATGCACATAAATTAAGTAGCAGTATTCAGAAAGAAAAGATCTAGGAGTCATCTGTGTAACCCAGAAGCCATGAAAGGACACAAAATACAAACAGCACAGCGAATGAGAAAAAATATTGGCATTTTGATTCTATTTCATCCCAGTGTTGTATATGAAACACTGTTTTACTCATTTTTAAAAAATAAATAAATAAAATAAAGTAGATCGTCCTGGTAGGACGGGTTCTAAAAATATACTTTGAATGGATAAAGAAACTGGAATGCTATCCATAAGAACAGAAACTGTAAAGGTTTCAAGAGAGAAATGAGTAAGAGATTATATATCTAATAATGGACTTTGAAAGGAAATAATTCAATACTTACTTTTTCCATAATAAAAAAGAGAGAAGATACTACCACTGTAGAGTAGAATTTATTTCAAAATTCGATGAATGTTTATTTACTAGCTTAGATTGTGAAATTTTCATAAAGTCATTGGATAAGTTTAAAATAATCTGTAATAAAAATTCACACATTATACTTAATGCATTTTTCAACATTCATTGCTTTTTAAATCGATTTTTCAAATCTTGCTTATACCTCTGGAGCATCCAATATTATAAGCTTCATTCTTAAGTTACTAGCTGGAGTAGTCTGACCAGGGGTGGAAATATTGGGTTTTCTGTAACTGCACAGCCTGTCCCAGGTCAAAGTGAGCAGATGTAAAGTCATGTATTTAATCTTAAATGCAGCAGTTTATAACTTGGAGCACTTTGTTTAAAAAAGCATAACATTTTGCATGTCAAATACTGCAAACTAAAAAGATAGAAAAAAGAGGCTACTGAAAGTAAGACAAGGTTCATAAATCTTTTTAATGCTTGAATAGCTAACAAGGAAGGGCATGCAAGGACAGACTTGGTGATATAATCATTACTAAAAAAGGATTTTGTGTCACCTACTACAGAAGTGTAGAATTTAAAACATTTGAAATTATTGCCTGAACATGAATTTCCTTGGGCCAAAATACCATATTTCTGGTAATTGCTTCATGCACTATCTACAATCACAAATTACTTCATTCTGCCATTCACATGAAAATAATACAAGGACTATCCATGCAAGTTCAAACCTATTTCTCTCTGAGCCGTCACTTTCAGGTGAATGTCGTAGAGAAGCGTTTTCAACTGACAGGTCCCCAGAACCAAATGGGTCCATCTGACTCCAGCACATACAATCAGAAAAGATGTAGCAGGACCCTCTGTTTTTACAGCTTTTAATGATTGCTTTACTTCTACAATTAGCACCGTTTACAACTGAAGGTGATCATTAAGTTCACACGTTCCCAATCTAATTTTAAGGGTCATCAGGTTTCATTGCTGGAAGAGGCAGTCTTGGTGTTGTCCTCACTGAAACCAAAAAAGTTACTGTATCAGAGAGAAATTGCCATCTACGTTGAGACAATAGTGTTCTCCCTAAAACAAGTCTTCAGAGCATCGTCTCTCCACAAAACCTGCACAAAAGTAATCAAAATTAAGTTTCTATTAATTGCCTAAACTATGAGATTCCCCAGTAATTTGACTACCTACAAGTAGCTGCATGTTTTCCAGAGGGACACTCTGCGGGGGGGCACAAAGTGGGGGGAACGAAGTGTCCTGTGCAACTGGGAGATCTGAATGAGTTACATTTTCTTGTACTTATGGCTATAACCCTACATATGTAGGTTTGGCTTTCGTTACTGCTGGAAAAAAGCTTATGTGTACTATAAAGGAGGTAGTCTACAGGCATCTATTTCAACCACTGCTAGGCAGGCAGCCATGGCAGCGAGCTCTGCAACTGCCCAGGAAGCCCAGCACTTGGCAAGGCCTGGGCTGTGAGCTACCATAGTTACATTATCATCCACTTCAGATGGGTATGGCCATCTGAACATCAGAACCAATGTTGGCAAGAGAGCAGGCATGGCTACACAATGCCATTTTTAATTTGTAAAAAAATGCCAAGTTATAAACGTCAAGGGTGAAAAACATTGATCCTCTCTGACCATATGAAAGACAGAAAAATTAAAGAGCAGAACTTTGACTCCACATGTTAAATGGAAGAAGCAGGTATGACTTGATCCTATTTCTTTGCAAATTGGTTTGGTTATTACAGAAGTAGGAGGCCAGGCAGACCATGCTACAGACAGGGATGTAGATGTGTGGCAACCCATCAGCCCACCTCCAAGACAGGAGAGAGAGGGAGTCCCAGTGGGCGACATTCTCACATGAAGGTTGCAGGTGTTCCTTTCAAAGCCAGCAACGGCTCCGTGTGCTGGTGTGTGCTCCTTTGAGAACAGCCTAGGGAATATCCAGGATCTGTTCCCAGTGCTCTCAGGCAGCAAGGTAAGCGTCTTGTCAAATGAAATAGCATATGGCCTGAAAAACAGCTATGATGTGAGTACCAACGGTTAGGGCCTTTTCTTTGCTTTTTTTCTATTTTTCCTATTTATTCAAAGCAGAAATCAAACTGACAGGCTTGATAATTATAGGCAGTGTGCTCTGGCAAGTACGGTACCTCTTTCCAAGTAGTGGCAGCTGAATATAGTAGGTAATTCCAAACCTCCTACCCCAGAGTGGGAAATCTCCATCTTCCCTTGTGTGTATTACCTCAACTGCCAAGCACTAAACAAACATAATAGAAGGAATGCTGTCAGATCACATCGAGACCTGAAAGTTTAGGATTTCTATAAACCAACATGAACAAGACTCTGCAGACAACGAAAACCTTTCCTTATGCCTCTATATCAAAAAAGAGTTCACATGTAAGGTAGCAACCTGTACATTTCAGTATTTCACAGGTTCACCTGGTGAAATTGAGTAGATAGCAAAGGGAATGTAGGTCTCTCATTGTTGCTTAAGGTGAGGGATTGGAAGAAATAAGAATACAGACAGGAAAAGTAAATTACATTTTAGAAAAAGCCTCAACGTTTCAACCTGGGGAGTTTGATTTAATGTGGTAGGTGTTCTTGGAAGTGAGCATTCCAGATTTCATATGCTTTTTGAGCTTTAATTAAATAATTGGCAAAAGAATACCATATGTGCACAGGCTTCTCAAGGGATAATCGTGTAAATTTCCACCTTGATATTTGCAGACTCTTGAACCCGTTCCAGCATGGAAGAAGGCTCAGGGATTTTCCATTTCATTCAAATAACTGCCTGAGCAACTACCAGAGAAACCAAGTTGGCATCTAGTAATTTTTTTCACATTCATCAGGGTTCCAGCTCCACAACATACAAGCTTCTGCATTACCAAGAAATTTTCCCAGAAAGAAAGCACACCTTTATGAGCACTTTTGTTCTCCCATAGTAACAATAAAAAAAACATTAAAGCATACATAATGCAGCAGTCAGTACCTATTCTAGCTGTGCAGTAAAAAGAGCCCAGAAGAACAAAGGCAAGGCGTGAATAAGTGCTACCACAGGCACCAGGTGGAATGGCACAGCCATCTGTAGCCCGACTGTCTGACTAACCCAGCTTGTTTTTATGTACATCAACAGCAAGGCAAACTCCACTGTTACGTGCAGCTTTGATGATACATAATTAGTTGGTGATTTAACAACCATGGGAAAAAATAGGACAGTAATCATGGCAGGGGGAAAGAATGAAACACCACAAAAAGGAGCTGAATTAGCCCCTGCAGCCAGCAATTTTTGAACTCTTTGGGTAGTTTGTCAGACTGTAACAATAGAAGTGATTTTGGAAATAGGAGCAGTTCATAAATTGGCAATGCTGCTGATTGACATCCCCCATCCAAACTAAAGAAACGTTCATGAATCCATAGTGTGGAACTTTCATAAGGAAATATGTTAAAGCCTGAATAACTACTGCAAGCATTGTTTCTCTGATCAGAGACATGATGTGAGTGATAGCTACACAGGTAGAAAGGAGACAGCCAGACCTGAGGTTTAATTCTGGGAGAGACTCACAACTCTCTAAAAAAAGAAAAAGCTCTCAAAAAGAAAGCTCCTCTCCGACTATTCTTTACACTGAATAAGATAAAAATAAAAATATTTTAAAAAAAGACAAATGTTACTCTTAAAAGTAACAAAAATCAGTCCTGCTCCTCACTGCAGCCAAAGGGAAATTTGCCATTAGCTTCAACTGATGCATGTATCTGCTGCATTCTGTCATTAAAATGGCTGGAAGTATTTTCTGATGGGAAAAAAGCACTGGGTTAGCCTTTGTAGTCATTCAATATTTTTTCAATACTGCTTTTATCAAAAAATGTAACATAATTGCTGTTACAGGTAAAACCTTTGATGGCTTACAAATATGATCGCAGTTAGCTTGTGACTGCTGTTTTCACAGACTGGGAGGAGAGCTTTTACTTTACCATTCATCTCAGCTGCCTCTCTCTGCCACAGAGGAAATTCAGTCCAAAAACGCTAGCCTGAAAGTTCCAATTTAACTTACTCTTCTGAATTTATGCTTAGGTATGCTCCCTTATGGCAACCTATTTTCAAACTTGCATTTTATACACAACTGCAATTTCCTATGCAAAACTTTGTGCTGGGGAAATAATAGCACTGTGTTTGTAACCTGAGGCTCAGTCTGGGCACAAGTTGGTGGGTTTGGGTTTTTTTTTCAGCTGATCTCTACAAAGCAAGAGATCAACTCTGTATTTTTCAAGTTTTATTAAAATATAAAACTGGTGTTCTGGAGTTGGAGTCAGTCCTGGACTTCCAACAATCTCAGATATCTGTCCTTTCCCCCTCAAAATGACTCTAGATTGTGGGATTTCTGAGTTGGAGATGCTTTTATGTTTAAGATTTCTTAACATTACAGTGCACTCTAAGTTAAATTCAATTGTAAACTCAGTTTAAGTGTGAAAATGTTGATTAAATATATCTTAATTAAAAGATTCTTCAAGACAGACTTCTCTTTTGCTGGCTGACTTTAATCCTGAGTTTTCACTTAAAGTGTTTAAGCCAATAAGGAAAACCTGACCCTTTCCTAACTCTGAAGGAACTTTATCAGAATGAAGATTACTGACCCAGAAGTTATTCTTTTTCGGCTACTCTTGTTCAGATGTACATTCGTCACACAGCTCTCCAGTCCTCCTCCTCCCCAGTGTTCTGCACAGTTTTGAAAACAGAAAAAAAAACCCAAACAATACACACGTGTCCACTGAAAAAAAATCTCAGAATCTAAACATTAATTTAATTCTTAATAAAATTACATATATGCAATGCCTTAAATCTCAAATATTAAAGCAGTCGATCTTATGAGGTAAATGTGCGTTGTTATACCTGTTACACCGACAGGAGGCACGAGTCTATGGTGTAAGAGCTTGTTTAAAAGGTGAAGCAACTCTAGTATGCAAATGTGCTATCTGTAAGAAGGGTACAAACAGGAGTTGCACATTTTTTTCCACAGAGCATTGTTGACACAGTGATGTCTACCACGCCAAACAAAGAAATAAGTAGAAAAAAAAATAACATTTCAAAATTGGGCACACATAATATCAAACTGCTGGCTTTCAGGCAAGAACCATACTGCTCTTTAGGTCTCGCGTTTGGCCCTGTCGTTTAAAGATCTAGCAGTGACTCTGGCAATAAAAATCAAGGGGATCAACAATGAAAACAAATTTGAAAAAGGCACTATGAAAATATGGGATCGAGGAAAAAAAAAACATATGTAGACTGCAGATAAAACATAAGTTTTCATGTTGATAAATATTATTGCATAAAGCGTATGAAGATGAAGATTCCTGCTGAGAAGCTGTCTGACTTACACTTCATTTTCAAAACAGAAAGTGAGAACTTCTGAAAAGTAGCTGAGGTGATGAGACACAGAGTACATTTTTATTCCTTAATTTTGCTGACAGACTGTTGACACTGCCTGTTGCCAACTTGTTCTGTAGTTTACTTTTCCCAAACAGCTACTTTAAAAAACATCTTTTAAATGTTGAATGCTCCAAGAACATAATGGCACAGTGTCGTCTTGGGACCTCTGCCTCACTGAAGATAATGGCAGCTCCCTCAAAAGCAGTCAAATGTGCTCCCGTTACTTAGTCTTATGAATCCATCTGCGTGATGCATTTGAGCCCATTAAGGCTTCCAATTCTGTGGCATTCAAAACACGATATGTCTGTGCTTTAAACAGCCTTTTTTTTAATGATACTTGCTGTGTAAGAGTGAATTCAAGCCCCGTTGGCCCAAATTGCAAGCCCAGCACAAACTCATGGGAATATGCTGCAAAGCTGATTGAGGCACATCTGAAAATTCAAACAGGCTTTGACTCCAGGACTCCAGTACAGAGCCTGTTTTGCTGGGATTTTCAGATCCTCTAAAATCTCTAACTAGTAGGAATTATGGCACCAGCCAGCAGTAGCAGGATTTCATGAGTCTCCCCTAAACCAGGAAAGCCTTGATCTCAACAAGGGCTGTGATCACTGCCATTTCATTCCTCAGCTGTAGTACTTTACATCTCTTTGTAAGTATGAAGGAGTGAGAGTTCAAGAGGTAGTTACACTGGTTTGTCTTAGTCAGATATCTTCCTTTCTTACTTTGTTACGTAGAAGACACCCAGGTCTTTTTATACTTTTTAGTTTCCCAATGTTAAAGTGTAGTTTTACATTTCCAGATGTGCACAGATTTCTCTGAAAAAGAGGTGAGAAGTTCCTGAGGCTTAGAGGTTATATATAACATTACATAAAATTGCTCTTTAACGCATTTTCTGAGGCCTCTCTTTAATCCTGAAAAACACGAAACTGTCAATTTCAAATTCTGGTAAATAACTTCTGTTTATCAGGAGCGTTTTCTTTCAAGCCTGTGTTATGTATGATGGCACTCGCAGGGGTGAGGGTAGGAATTACTCTTTGCTGAGGAAAGGGATCTGAAGAAGAAAGCTAGGTAATTGGCTCTGAAATGGTGGTTTCACCATTGCATAATCCTGCTCAGTGCTACATTTGTGTCCAGCTCTGAGAAAATGTGCCTTTTGAACTTTCTAGCTAAGCAGACGTGCTTTCATAGATTGTCAGAGTTCATAAACACTGTGGGTTTTCATCAAGTTGGCAATTTGGTTTCGTTTTGATCCAGTGCCACAGTAATTCGTTGACTTGGTTTTGATTTGATGTCTGTAATGCTCCACTTTTACTTTCGTGGAATATTAATGCTAGATTGGCTTTGATTTCATGGTTCTGTTCAAGTTTCTTAACAAAATGTATTGAAACCATACTTCTAATGGGATTTTCAAAAGTGCCTGATCTGCACAATTTTTTCAATATGCAGCACCACTGAAGACATGGGTAAATATCAGCTACTTGACTCAAAATCTCAACTAGCTCTCAGTGCAGCAAGGAGTTTACTCAATACAGCAGTAAGCATAATAAAAGCATCATTGAATGGAGTAGGTATTTGTGTGAAAAAGAAGCATGGCTTTGTTTCTTTTTTATTTATTTTTGTATTTTTTTAAGAGCAATTCTTTTAACAATGTCTAAGAAGAAAGAACCTGCATCCCTGAATACTCAGAGTCATCCAAGAATGCTTCTGGAGAAAAAAGGGTATTTGTACACCCAGACATCTGAAGTGGCCAGCTAGTCCCCTCCCACACTGCAAGAGGGAACAGAAGTCGGCGATCACATTCACCACCTGCAGGAATTTATTTCCTCTGCCTGTCAGAGACCAGGCCATCAAGTTGCATGCCTAACGCTGGGAAATGCTAATGGTCCACAGAGCGTGCAGAAATGTAAATGCAATTTCCGCATTCAGCTGAGGGTTTTCTGGTGAGAGGCAGGGATTGCTAAACTGTGAGGAAAATACATCATGGAGTGTTTTGTGCCATTTCTTTGTTCCGCAGCGAAGGACGCTGAAGTCATTAAGGTCTGCATGCGTAGCTCCCTACATTTACCTATAAAATAGTTCACACCAAGTATGCTCATCCCCCATCAGTGGCTGAGTTGGCAACAGGATTGCAATTTTCCTAAATCTTCACCTGGTGCTTGAGCTGCTGCCATGGTTTAAGCCCAGTCGGTAGCTCAGAACCACGCAGAAAGATTGCTGCTATAGCTGAACCCAGGACAACTGCGAGGCAGTCTCATCTCCACTTCTGCATTGAATTCAAAGTATCCCACAGCTAAAGTGAGCCTAATTCAAACGTAAGGCCTTTCACAGCTTTCAATACCCTAATCCACTCCTGGATTGACTTGATGTCTTAAAAGATGGAAATTGTGAAATGTAAATGTTCACGACCTTAAGACTGTTCCTTTTTTTCAGTCAAGTTGCTTTTTGGCTTTCTCCAGGCTCTCAAGATTTTTACTCTATTACTACACTGAATAACTAAATTCAGGCTGCCCAGGTCACCCTCTTATCACTTAGTTAATCTTGCCACTCATAATCCTCAGCTCATTCTGCTCAGGGCAAGCACCCACTTCTCCAGGTAACAACACTTATGCTGCAACGTTCTCTCTGAAAATCAACAAAATAATCTTAGTCTCAGTGGAAAAGCAAATTTATCTGGTAAACAGTTTGTTTTCTTGCACCAAGGGCTCACAAGGGTTAACTCATTGGGGTTATTGTAGGAAACATTTCCCATCTCCTTTGGAAGTTGGAGCTGGCACACCCAAACAGGCAAAAGCCCCTGTTAGAGGCCTCATGTCTATAAACACTGCTGCATCATCCTAGACTTTGCTTTCCTCGAGAGCCCATCCTGCCCCCTGTGCCTATCAACACTCCACCCCACTGACTTTCCAGGCCTCTTTGCTGCACTCCCTTCCCTGGCTGCCTCCCCTTCCCCTCCAAAAGGCCTTTTCCAAGCCCTTGCCGTATGCCTGGCCCCACCAGTCAGTACTGTACCTCTAATAATTTTCTATTTTTCAGCTCCCACAGTCAAATGATTAGGTGAGAATCTTGGCTTATGGTTTTAACTAAGTTTCCTAGACCTCATGGTAGCAAACAAAAACTTCAAAACATGACTCAAATGCACCCCAAAGGCTAAGAAAGCTGAAGGCAATAAACCACACCCCAACATTATTTTCTTTTTCAAATCTCAGGTTTAAGTTTTTAACCAATCTCAGGCCTTTCTCAGACTTTCCCTGTGATTTGTGAACATCTGGGATTGGCAGTGCTGCAGTCCGACCAAGCAGGTTGGAAAATATCGTCCTACAATCCAGCTGCTCTCTGGGGTCCACTTCCTACTGGCCCCACCAGGCTGCATCTCCTGAAATGCCCTTCTCCTGAGATGCACCAGGGCCTACTGGTCCCTGATCCAGAGGGTCACATAATGAGCCCCTGCATTGCCTAAGACACTGCTTCTTCATTGCTATCTTTGGAAAAGTTAATGACCATGTTGGTTTTCTTAGCTATCCCAGGGAGAGTGGCATTCTTCAGGCAAGCTCAGATATCTGGAAGCAGGAGAAAGAGGTGTGATCAGATCCATGTGTTTTCTGTTCCCAGATGAGTAAGTGTTCAGCTCTCACCGCTAAAATTCTTCTCATTTGTTTTTCCTCTGCAAAAGAATGATTCCAGGCACTCCTTCAGCTTGGTAAACATGTGTAACCTGAGGTTGGATTTTTCCAAGTAACAAGCTTTTGTTTTTTTTGTTGTAATTTCCAAACATAGCAGGCCCAGAACAAAGGTTTGTATAAGATTTGCCCATCAGAGATTATTGATTTCCTACCTAACAAACATGGCACTTCACTCAAGCTGCTTACCCTGTTTTTACTCTGTTATCTTATTCTCCTTTCAGATCCTAGAGTCATGCTAGGCAGAAGAGCCTTATTTCCTCTCTAGCCTCAGTAAGTGCTCATATTTTAAAGTTAAATTGATTTTTCCCTCTGTTCTGTGAACACCGTCACTTGGTCTTCTGACCACATCAAGTCCATTCATGACAGCCAACAAAACTGGCAAAATACAAAATATACCTTTTGGAAGTAGACTGAAGAATGCTGAATTCTAACGAAACAAGGTCAACGTAACAAAAAGCACTGAAATTCAGTGTTGATATTAAGATCACTGTTAGGCTTAAACTTGCTGTGATGAGAACTGCAGGGGTTACTAGGTGTGTCTTCCTTCTTACTAGCTCAATTGATGGTTTCAGTAGTGATGCACAAGTTGCTGCCAGGTGTTAGATAAAAATAACTAAATACAGTACAGTCACAACTGTTCTGATCAATGTGGATTATGACAAAGAGTCTTTTAAAGGAAAAGAAGTTTTTCCATCTTTGGTCTGCTAAGGGTTAGCTGATTCACAACCCTCGCTTGAACTACCAAATTAGGGGTTTTTATCTGCACACAGTCTTGCTGGTCATGATCCACTACTGAAGGGCAATGTCAATTAATGTATTTATTATTCATAATCAATATAAACATACCAGAAAGAAGCAAAACCCTGTTATTTCAGGGTAGGGGTTGGAGCATAAAATCATAGAAGCCTGTGGCTTTTGTTGTTCTTGGGTGGATAAACAAATCATTGGAAAACCTGAGGGGGCTCCAATGACATAAACCCACAGCTCCTGGGCTGGAGTCCCAGCCGATCAGAGATAATTTGTGGCATCTCATCTTAAAGGGCAACTAATTTCTTGGTGCGCAGGCTGAAAGGCTGCATTAAACACAATCAGACACAAGTGCACATCAGAAAACCTGCTGGTCTTCTGCCTACCAATCAAATGTCTAACGTGTGCCATACACAGACCACGTCAAATACTTCATGAAGCCTTTGATTATGCTACAGACCTTGTAAAGAAAGTTTTCTTTCAGTGAAAAAATCATGCTCATGAAGATTAGCTGCCCCTCCTTCTACATATAAACTGCAGTGGCCACCTCCTTAAATCTCTGCACTGCTTGATGTAAAGTGGAGACTTAAGGAAATCACCCTGTTGCTCTGGGTTAATGCTACTAAGACGAGTTTTAGTGGGACCTACACAGAGGCCTCTAGGTGGAGGCAGCCAGCTGAAGGAGGTATGGGCTAGGAAGGAAAGTATAGAGAGAAATGAGACTGCAAGTCTGCTCCTGTTGCTCCTTGTCTGTGAAGATAGCAGAGCCTTTTCTTAATATATGCTTTTAGGCTGGGATTGAAACACTCAACAAAAATATACCTGGGGCAGCTAACAGACAACTAGCTTTTATTGCTACTGCTTTTTGTCTGTCAGTACTCCTTAGATTAACTGCTTTACTTTTATTCCAGTATTTGAATAAATGGTGCTATTACAGGCCTCTCCTCAGAACCAGTGAGGGTTTTGTTTTGGTAACTAAGAATACATTATACCCCACAGACTACCCTCTAAGTCTTGAAAAGAATAAAAACCTTTCTACTGTGCTAGTATTAAGGTGAAACTGAAAATTTTATAGGGAAAATACTTCTTGCAAAACAGGACTTCTGCAAGTGGCATTGTCCAGCTTCACCAGGAGTTGGGTTTGCCACACAGTGAGCTCCCCATTAATTGAAATAAGTTCAAAAAATGCACACTGGGAGCTTTTAAAAGCTTTAGAGAAACATAAACCAGCAGATACCGTTACATTGGTGAACTCGCATCCTGAGATGCATGTTAAGATAAACGATCTCCTCTTTGCTAAGCTTCACCTCCAGAGCACTGCTTTCACCTGGTGAAGAAGCAGAGCAGCATCTCTTTTCTGCTGGTGGGCACCAAAGGCTGCTCCCTTGTGGGAACCAAAGGAACTGACTCTAGCGAGCACTGCCAGTTTTCCTCAGGTCTAGCAGCATCAACGTATGCTTACATCTTCTCTTTTATATCTCTTATTCTTGCACACCCAAGAAAAACGAGGAAGGTGTGATTTCTCTCTTGCTTAAGCTAAAATGCAGTAGCCACTTTTGGTTTCTGAAAGTGACTGGTAGCTACACTCCTTTTTCTGTTCAGACAGCTTAGAGAAAAGCTAGGTGATGCTACGTTTAACTCGACATGCCAGAGTAGTGACATTGGCAAGATCAAGGCCAAAACTGTGCCCAGTTTTTCTGCTGGTAAAAGTTGAAAGAGTCATTAAGAACTCTGTTATGAGCTGTACCCACTGCAACACATAGCAAGAAGCAACAGCCTGCCTAAGGATCATTATTGAACAGGGAGATGATACAAATCACTGGGGAACTGGAATGATTTCACAACAGCTTTGTGCTCAGCTCCACACCTACAGCCTCATGGTTATTACATTAAAAATAAATTGAAGTACTTTCCACTATCTGCGTTAACACTAAGGTAAGATTAGTGACAGCTACCAAGGTGCTGCATTTCTGCAAAACTCACACTTCACAAATATTAAGCTATGAAATTATTTATAAACATGCCAGTTTTAGAAAACAATAGAAATATGGTAAATGCAAATAAAACCAGGCAGTGAAGTTCAAAAATAGACAAAAAATGAATGGAGATGTCACCCTGTCATGAAAACCGAGTGACAGATTAATAACATTTTCCACACATTTCAATATATTTATCATACACCTTCACTGAGCATTTCTAACTGTGACATGTTTGCATAAGATTCTTTTCTTTAAACTGCATTTTAGCAAATGCTCATCTTCCCAGAGGAATAATAATGCTGGACTGGACCCAGTGGACCACTGAGTGAAATTCATAACAACCACAGTGTTAATGCAGCTGCATGCTGAACTTGGCCTTTGTCTTTAATATTCTTGTGATTAAAGCATGACTATAAATGAAAACAAGTGAATTCCTGACACCACAGTTGTCAGCAGGATATTTTCTTCCACTTCTCCAGCACTAAAATTTCACCCATAACTGAGACTGAAAGTTGTTCTTAATTTGTTGAATTGGTTCATCCTAGGATTTTTTTATCCCTTAAGATTTTTAACATCTTTCTTTTTACTTTGGCCTCCACTTAAAATGGCAATAACATGTTGTTTTTCCTCTTTCCTGAGTAGCTGAGGGAGTTTTTTTCCAATTATTCTTTCAATGTGCCTTGCCTTGCATTACACAGTAATGTTTTTCAGCTTCCACCGTACCATGCTTTAGCTAATTTTCATCCTTCCATGTTCCTCAGTCATCTCCCATCCAAGCTAGCCTGGATCACTTTGTACTGCATATTTTTCATCTTGATGTTCACCTTCTTTTCAAAGAAAATATGCGTGTAAATGCATGTGTATTTAGAGAGGAAGCCTGAGGCACTTCAGTATTAACCTTTGCTCATACCATAAATTAACCATTTCATCCTACTTTAGTGAGGTTTCTTGTCTTTCAGTCAGGATGACACAGCACTTCAGCTCTCCTCAGCCATCCCTCTCATGAGGGATGAAGCATTTTCTGGAAAGAAAATTAAATTAACATGTCAACCCTTCATCACTAGATTTCTGTTAACTTGTTTAGGGATTTTTTATAGAGAACATGTAATTTAACAAATGAAACACATTCTGCCTTAAAAATATCTGAGTATTATTTCAGTATCTCCAGCTATCAGCACCCTGACCTTGTATCATCCTTTAATTTTGTTCCTTGGAAAGAACAGGTTTCAGGAAAATGTATTCCCCAATAATCCATGTGATAAAGATTGAGACAAATTTTTCACCATACTGCGAGGCTCGCTCTCCTTAACTATCAGCAAACTTACAGGTTTTCTGTTTTCACTTTATTGAAGACTTAGTTTCTGAATTCTCTGAATTCTCATCTTTTTGTCCTTTTTACTTCCATTCATCTGGGCAGAACTACCATGTTTTTAAAGAATTCACGTTTGCTTAGGAAATAACATTTGAGCCTTGCCACTGAATCTGAGGTGTTTTCCCTTACTATCCTGCTTTTTGTTGTATCTGTCTCTGTTAAGAAATGCTACCAGGTGGCCTTCACTGGTTTCTAATAATTTTCACATTTTATAGTACCTTTATCTGTAGGATTTCTTTTGAACAGATTTCTCATTACACAGAATATTTCTTTCTGAAACAAAGTGTTAGGGTGATAATTAATTTCTATTAACTTATTCCTCTGGAACATTCATCAAGGGTTTTTAATGGAAGTGTCTAAATTTAGGTTGAAAAATAAGTAATTTGATTTTTTGAAAGCTCTGAGGTCTCTGGCACTAAATGGAACTGCTCAACATTTTTAGATCATGGTATCTGAAGGTAAAACTTTGCATACCTGTTACTTTTAAAGTCCTGAACCATGCCATTTCAGAGGAAGAAAGCAAGCTTTACATGGCACTCCAACTGTCCAAAACAAGCAAATAACATCCAAGAAAGAAGGCCTGCAACATTTTCAGAACGTTACAGAAATCAGGCATGGCCTGTACGTGCTTTAGGGCCTATTTATAAGCAAAACTTTATGAGCAGAACTGAGGACACTGACTAATTGCTAAAGATAACAGCAATTTAATTCTGTTCCTCTGGAAAGAATGTTAATTACAAACATAGCATACACAAAGCACCCAGAATGAATCAGTAACCTCAACATTGCTTTCCTATAGCTATGTACAGATTGACACACTTTCCTGGGAAGCATTTAAATTGAGTTAAATGCTTAATTAAAAGTTGATCGTTTGTTTGTTTTTTACTATTTTAAACATTTATTTCAATGGGAATCTCTGAACTCAGTTCTGAGCCACTTCACTCTGGCTGTCACTTCACAAATTTCACAAGCCAGTGGACTTCTTGACACTTAAACTTTTAATTCCTCAAGAAATTTCAGAGAAAGTTAAAGCAAAATATCTTAGGAAGCTGCTTAAGTGTTTCACATCATGTAACTCAAGTCGTTTATCTAAAGTCCCTTCCCCTAATAAATCATCTGGTTAATTAGGGCTCCGCCATGAGTCAACACAAAGATAAGTGCTGTCATTCTTTGGTACTGAAGCTGTAGTTTCCCTCTGTTATTCCATGTAACAGATTAGATAGTTTATCTAATGTGAGATGTAGTTATTTCAAATATGGGGAAAAAAGAATATGCACTTTAATTCAACAATAACATGTCAATGTTCATCATTCTTATTACCAGGTTTGATGGCTTCCTTCCCCAAAAGGCTCTTACCTACATGAGACAATTAACTTCTGCTGCTATAAAGAAGAAGTATGTGGTGAGATGCCATGCTCGAAAACTGTCAAAAATTGATACACTTGTTTTTTTAAAATGCTAGTTCAAATTCCAGAAGGTGTTTCCTAACAAGTACATAAAAACCTTTCAGGTACATTTTGGTACCGATTACACAAATGGCAGCAAGTTCTCAGTGAGGGTAAAACACCATGTCTTCACCTATTCCTAAGTGATTTATTGGTTATTACCTGCAGTAGCTATGATGGCTACAGCAGCTGCAATACTCACTCACAACAGTGAGTAAAGTGACAAATGGAATGAAGCAGATAGACTAAGTCTGAAGATAACACAGAATGGAAATTACTACCAGAGAAGCGCTTGAAGTCATACAGTCAAACAACCTCCTCAGTCATTAAAAGAGCAGTGCATTTGGTGCTGGCAAATCTTTTGGGGAAAGATTCTAAATTCTTCTCAAAAGAGCACACCCAGGCTCTTCAATGATGGACAGACAGACAGGCATGTCACTTACTTTCCCAACTTGCTTGAACTTATTTATAAACCCATCTTCTTATGTGTCAAATCACAACAAGATCTGCACATACACCCCAACTCTATCTCCACAATGGCCATAACTCTTCTTCTGTAGCATCTTCTCTGAAAAAAAGAAAACACAAATACACAGGAGATGTGTCAGGTTCCATAGCTGTCACGTCACATGGGTATTTTTGTCCTGCTGTCCCTGATAGGCTTGCTTTGTCATTTTTTTTTCTTTTTTTTTTTTTTCAGCTGGGAGTAGTAGACTTAAATTTAACACAAAGTGGAGAATCTCTTTTTTATCCTACTAGGAAATTAGACTTGGTAATTGGAAAGATGAGATTTGACATCAGAAGTCACCAGTATTATAAGGTTGCCTTACATTTGTCATTTTAAAAATAAAATTCCTACCAGCTGTGGAGTTAAATGACAACAGAAAGCAGATGAGGGTAAAGAAGAAATAAAAATCTTTTCCTTATTCCTTTTTAGTCTGTTTACACTGCATGTAGTCAAATCATGTTTTTTTAGGCCAAACAGTCCCAGGTATACAAGTTGCTGAGCAACAGTGATACTACCATAAAGAGCAAGCTGTCCTGTTCAAATCTAGTGAATACACTCTACAGATTCTAATAGGTTTATAGAATCATAGAATCATAGAATGGTTTTTGCAGGAAGGCACCTTAAGACCACTTAGTTCCAGCTCCCATGCCAAGGACAGGGACACCTCCCGCCAGATTAGGCTCAAAACCCCGTCCAACCTGGGCTTGAACACTGCCAGGGATGGAGCATTAACAACCTCCTTGGGCAACCTGTCCCAGTGCCTCACCACCCTCACAGTAAAGAACTTCTTCCTTATATTTAACCTAAACTTCCCCTGTTTAAGTTTTAACCCATTAGCCGTTGTCCTATCATGACAGTCCCTAATGAAGAGCCCCTCTCCAGCATCCTTGTAGGCCCCCTTCAGAGACTGGAAGGCTGCTATGAGGTCTCCTCTTGGCCCTCCTCTGGACTTGCTCCAACAGCACCATGTCATTCTGATGTTGAGGACACCAGAACTGTAAACAATACTCCAAGTAGGGTCTCACGAGAGCAGAATAGAGGGGCAGGATCACCTCCTTCCACCTGCTTCATGCTTGTTTTGATGCAGCCCAGGATACAGTTGTTTGGTTTGAGGGTTTTCTGATATAAAATTATATCCATAAATTGAAAGGGTTGGTTTTATTCTTCATGAATATTGCAAGTGTGGGTTCTCCATCACTTAGTATCTTCTGTTTTCAACTGCTTTAAGGAAAATCAAGGTTAAGCAGGAACACCCTACAGCAAAAGAACAGGTAGAGGAGTACTTGTGACCAGCCTTGGCTCATTTTGCACAGGGGTGGGTACCAGGGGAGCCATATGGCTGTGAATCCTCAGGAGCTATCTTGTCTTGATTCCCACGCCAGCGGGACAAGCCTGGCTCAAGCCATGCCCAGGGGCTGCCATGTTGCTCCCCGCGCCCCTCGGCTGGACGGGAGCCGCTCCATGCCGTCAGCACTAGAGGGCACTCCGGCATCAGCATAGCGCGGCGCCGGTCCGCGATTCCCGGTGGGGTGCACGGTGGCACTGCCGCCGTGGGCCAGCCTGCGCGCCTGGCATGGTAGAAACAATGCGTTCTCTACGCCCAGCTCAATAAAGGAGGGCGTTATCCTACTGGTGAGGACCCGACCAGGTGGTACCACATCTCTGCGCAGGGGTGAAGGAGCAAGCTTGGGAGCAATTGACGTGGCTCTTCCCAAAGGAATGGTCAGTGCAGCACTTTTCAGTTACCATACTGGGTTTCTTTCCTCATGGGGTAATAAGCATTACTCCAAAAGCCCACTGTTAAAGCAGCTCAGTTTGTGACTACTCATACATCCTACAGAAAATTGCCATGACTTTGTGAATGAACATCTCCATCTGCCCCGCAGCAAGTCAGGGAAAATGGCACATTGCCAGAGGTCTGCTTTTCCTCAGATGCTAATAAGGAAATAGTTGAAGCATACAGCTAATGGGCTAAAATATGAACGAGGGGAGAGGGCTACTCAACTATGCTGTCACTTTCCAGAAAGCAGAAGAAAACCCTCGCTGAGGTTCAAAGGCCACTCGTGGCTGGAACATGAGAAGAGCGCATGCCCAGCGAGCTCCACTGCCCTTTCTGTGATGAGACTTAAATTGACCTTAAAGCATATCCAGCTGTGCTTTAGGAAGCCTAGCCTTAAATAGTCTCAATGATGTTGATTCTAAAATATTCCCTTCATGACTAATTCATGCTTTTCCTTGATATTTAATCTAATTTGCTGCAGGCTAAGCCCCTTAGTTTTGGCTTGTTGACAAATGAAAATGACTAGTCCCTGTACTCCTCTTCATTCTCTCTGTGGATATACAGATACTTATTATCTCTTCCTGGTCTTTTTTCCTGTTTCTTCAATAACTCCTAGAGCATAAACACATCTGCTACTCTTCTCCTTCCTAGCTAAGGGAGATACAGGTTCCAGGTGTTCAGAGATGGCTGAAGCAGACGCTGTCGGCAAGTTTTAGGTAAATGCCTTGTTCCCCATACATCTCTCTGGACCAAATCCTTTTGTTCCTAAATGCCTTTAATTACCACCTATAGGCTCTTACTAAAATACTTATCCCTGGGTGCTTTCCTCCTTGCTGTTCTGGGTATTATATCAGGGTATCTTCTCCGCTGCTCCTGTTGGCTTTATTTTAACAGCTATTACATGCTCCATTAATATTTTAAATAATGCATACTATACACCTCATGCACAGTATGACCCTTTCAAATAGCAGTAGGTTTGAGCTTGATCCTGAACTATACTGTTACACAAACCTTTAAAGAGAGCTTCCCAGTGATATATAGAGAGATAGGGAAATAAGCTTTACAAAAACTGCCGTGCAATGGCCACTGAGTTTCTGGTGCACAAGAAGCCTTTTTGTTATCCTGGAGGGAGGATGGTATTCTTTCCCTTTGTTTAGAAAACACTCTGAAAATCCAATCTGCAAAAATGATGGCTTAGTGACTTCTGGAGCAAGTGGGATAGCAGTCCAAATTCCAGCCCAAGTTTTGAAAGGCAGCCCTGGACAGTTATTTTTCCTACTCAGCACCTCTAAATTTCACCTCTCTAAACTGGTGATAACGATCCTTTCCCACCTGGGAAATGCATTGATACTTAGTGAAGCTTTTGGATGCTATAAAAGGAGAGCAAGGCAAACTTGTGCACGGTCAAATTATAAAAACTCTAAAAGATAAAAGAAAAGTAAATGCAATGAAACGTAACCTGCTTTGGCTGCATTTTGAAAAGAAATAATTTGGGGGCTAAAGAATGAGAAATTTCAACACAAATGGCAGATTTTAAAAAACTGAACATTCTGCCTTACAGGAGGAGGAAAGGAGCATCATTCCCAGCTACTGCCTGTGGTTGCCACCTGTGTCTTCTAAAGCAATGATGCATCCCACAGCAGAAATTCTTCCAATCTTGGTCAAACAGGCATCACTTATGAAAAAGCACCCAGTGCTGGAATATACCTTTTTAAAATGAAACATGCTTAATTTAGCAAGCTATAGGGATATATGTGAAGCCATCAGGGAAAAAGCAAATCATGCAAGGTGAGATTATTTTCTGAACTCTTCTCCCACAGAATTACTTAAACACGTGAATCCAATGTGGAGCATTTGGGTAATACAGTGTAAGTTCAGAAAGCACTGGACATGCTGCTTATGCCCTGCATGGTGCTGGTGAGTGTACACAGTGAATGTGAGGGCCTCCCTGTGACTGTGTGTACACAGTGAATATACGGGCCTGCCAGAGAGAATATTTAGCACTTGCGAAATTATGCTCATATACACCAAAGGGTACCAGAGGGCTGGAAATCCCAAATAAAATAAGCAGCTTCTCAGAATCTCCTGAATTTTCTACATGAGAAAGAAATACTATTTGGGGAAAAATGCACACAGATCAACCCTGTTATCAAATATTTCATTTTATCTTGATTTCTTCAACCCCCTGTGTAGCAACTAATGATGAATGTAAGTTAACACATTGAAATGGATGAAATTACTCACATATTGGCAGGTAAATAGGTGCCTTCAGGATTCTGAGCCTGCTCTCCGATTAAACATTAGCGCCAATGGCACAAGATGAAATTAGCATTATGGTAATAATGGCATCATCTTTTGTAATTTTATTTTTCTAGTCAGGAGTTAGATGTAGGAAATACAAAAATGTCAGTCTGCATGAGAATAATGCCTGACCTTCAGAATTTTACAGAACAATGCAAGCACCTTGCTAGCGCATACAAAAGCAACTCGCCATAAAATTAAGGGAACAAACACTACCCACTCAACAGCATAGAACACAATGTTGTTCTTTATTATATTATTTAAAAAGGACAGATTTACTCTGTCATAAATTAATAATTCAGAAGGTGTAAGAAGGCACAGCCAATTAGCTGAAGTAATTTGCATTTTTATGCTCCTTCATTACTTTTCTAAGGTTCTTCCTTCTATTATAGGAATGCAAATGCTGTCTTCCAAAAGGTGAACAGCCAACCTGTTTTTTGTTTGCATGGTAATGAAGCTTCTTCAATTATTGAAAAACCAAACGATTTAATAATTTTTAAGACAAAGCTTTGTTGCTACAATATCTCCTCTTTATGTTGGTTGTCATGAAACACGCTTCTTTAATGTATTTTACTGTACCCTGAAGCAGAGAGTTTATCAGGTGGCTGATTTTCTGAGATTCCTAAAATCATGCCTAACTTTAACTGAGTGATCCCTTGAAGGGCGGTATTAAAAGCCTTTCTTAACTTAGAGTCTGTCAGATAACAACATGTACAATGGCTTTGTTTGCAAAGGGTCTCTTTGTTTAGGGTCTCTTACCCCCGCGCAGGAATAAAGTGAGATGGGCTTAATATACGAATTTGGCTGTTAGTGGAACTTCCCCCTCTTATCAACGAAGGCAGGGATGCTCCCCCATGTCCCAGATATCTGCTGGCACATGCACATTCAAAAGCCTCCTGCTGCCTCCCCCAGGGATCAAACTTTTGGTCCTTACTATCTATGGGCAGAGTCTTGCTAAAGCTGACGTCTTTAGCTTCTGAGAAATACTCCTGAGGCCACTAAGGTTAAAGCTAAAAGTCTTACTGTAGGCATAACTAAAGCCTTGGTCACCAGAGTACTGTGGGTCAGCCGTAGTTGCTTCGCCTCTGCCTTCCCATGCAGGGCACCAGCAAATCCCACTGGCTTCTCAGAGAGCTGCTCCTAACCTGCAGATGGCCTGACACGTACTTATTTTTCCATTTTTACTCTGGTATTTTCCTTTCCAAATGCTTTCCATATGAGGCCATTTCATTTTATTTTTATATTTTTATATATATATAAAAATTATAATTATATAATTATATTTTAACACAGCCCCTCATTCCAGATGTAGATAGTACACACACACAAACAAGCATACATATAAGCAAAGTAATGCTGAGGCTGCACCTTCATCTAAATGTCTCTGAGGCAGAGAGCTCTACAGATTTTTCAGAGAGCTGGTGAGCATTATCACAGAATAATAGGAAAAAGTTAAAAGCTAGAGAATTAAGCAAATATATGATATGTTTTCTGAGACAACCTCAGAAGGGACCTGGCTCTTGAAGTTGTCATGAATGCTACCAGATAGCTGAAGAAGCCATGAGAAACCTTCCCTTCTCTGGTCACCTCTGCAGGATGCTTATCTTTTAGGATGTTTGGTCTTTCTAGGGGCAACCTGGAGAACTGCCCCCTCCCAAGGGCCACAGCACTAGTCCCCAGCCCACCGAAATCCTCTCTATTACTGTTCCTCAGCCACTTCAGCTGTTTTTCCTTTTAGCAGAGTTGGAGTGCACAAACTGTACAGATCATCTTGGAACTTCTGTCAACAAACAATGCACAGGAAGGCATGGTTTCTGTCATTTCACTGATAGTGCAGATAGCATGCTTGTAAGACAGATCAAATGACTGACTGTAAAAGCAGTGGGGTGTGTTGGTGTGTTTTAAAAGGCTTTCCTCATTTTTTGTTAACTTCTTAGTGGAGGCTGTGTGTGAGGGCCAGGCTCTGAATCACTCCAAGCAGGAAGCGGTAAATGGCAGAGGAATGGATGCGTAAATCAGCTATGAGAGCTCTGTCTCAATAGTAAGCAACATTACACCAGCAGGTATAATGAGGCAAAAGAGGTGCCAGCAGGTGCAATAAGAAAGGAGAAACAAAATGGCTTGAGTTAGTATGTACTTGAGAGCAGAACTGACCAAAAATAAATAATAAAATAAAAAAAAACCTTTGAGCAAATAAAGGCATCTGAAAGCATAAAAAAGAGTATTTTCCAAAATCATAGTAGTGACAGGAGTGTCTATGCGCTTACTCCAGCCCCTCCATTCCCTCCTCCCTTTATCTGCATGCCCTAACACATCTCTGCATGACCCCATGCAAGGCGGACAAGGGTGGCCCACATGTCAGCTGGGGTGGTTGGTTGTATTCCCACAGCAGGAGAGACCCTCCCAGCTTCCAGAGTTAATCTTTAGAGCTGTAGTACATTACTCTTTCCTCTTCCTAAACAGACAGAAATGAGGATCTCTGAACATGCTTCCTTGGAGATGAAAGACCAGTTTTTGTAATCTGTGAATTTCTGTTCTTTACATCAACCAGAAAAATCAATCTTACATTACGTAGTGAATTAGAAAATCTCATCGCTTATGTGCCTGATGTTTAGTTTATAAATTAAAATTATTTGCAAAGCACATTTTTTAAGAATGCCGTAAAGTCCTTGCCACAGATCATCTCAACAGACTAATATATGCCTGTTTCACATTTTTGACTGAAAGATATTAATATTAGAAGGAATCTGTTGATTATCTAATGTGACTCCTTTCACCACACATCTACAGGACTTCCCCAAATTAAACTCTGTATGAAAACCAATAGTGCAGCTAAGCAAGCCTGGAAATCAATCATGGTTTCAAGTTTTCTGTTCAGATGAAGTCCACTACAGTCTTCAGTACGTTTTTCCAGTGGTCAGGTCCCTTTTCTGTGGCAAATTACTTTAAGCCTAAATTTCTCTGATTCCAGGCAATGGATTTTTTTCATCTTTGTCAGAGAAATTAAAGATGTCTTTGTACCATTTTACTGTTACTTAACAAGTTTGGACTTTAGTCCCTCATTTTTGGCACATTTTCCAGTCTTTTAAGCTGATCCAGAACTCCTGTAAAACCCTTTTTTAAAAAAAAAAAAAAAAAGTTTTTGAAAAATAAAATACAGAAATCCTTTAGAACAGAGTCCTATGAGCAGTGATGAAGCATGGCAATGGTAGGTGACAGGATCCCAGCACAGGTACACAAAGGGAGCAGTGCAGCACCCCACTTTCTCCTCTACCAGATGCAGAAAGCACTGAGCTAGACCTCACCAAGGAGCACCTTCCCTTTTCCCTCACTGTGGATCTTGACCTGAGTAATGCAAGCTCCTTGCTTTTATTCATATTCTCCTGATCATAGTCCAGTGATCATTTTAGCACTTTGGCTGTGGCGCACCACAGGAGGTCTATGTGTATCTGATTATCCATCATAAATTTAAATCCTTTTCAGTCCCTATTTCCCAGCATGGAGTCTCTTCCATCTTACAAGCGCGGCTCACACTGTTCTTCACTGCACAGACTTCCAAAAAACACCTTGTTCCATTTTGTAAAGAAATTCAGATTTCTCTCTGTCATTCACCAGCCTTATTTATCATTTAATTCTCCACCAATTTTAGTGGTATAAGGAAACTTCACCAAGAAGATGTTATGTTTTCTTGTCTCATTAATAAAGATGGGGGGGGGAGGAACTCACCATGAAGGTTCCTTATTTACACTTATAAAACCTATTAATTTTTAATTAAATTCATAGATGTTAGGTTCTATTTTCTTAACAAAATGTCTTCTGGTGTGAATGCATGTCCCTTCAAAATTTTATTACATCAACAATCTTATCTTGATTGGAAAGGACTTGTAATCTCATCAAAGGATGGTATCAAATTAGTCTGACAAAATTTATTTTTGCGAAGCTAATGTTGATGGACATTAATTGTGTTTGAGCAATCTCAGTTTGATAGGCCCTTAATTTCCTGAGTTAGTCCTGTTATAATTTCTAAATGATGGCACAACATGAGATTCTTCCCAACTTGAAAATTCCCCTGTTTGAAGACTGTAATCATCAACATTAAATGCCTATAGGGGTCTTTTGCTAAGTCTTTTAAAACTATTAGACGCAAGTTAATTAGATAAGCAGATTTTAAAATGTCTAACTTTAATAAACTGCTGTGTAACTGGTTAAAATTAAAAAGACTGCAGCGTCATGTCATATGACTCTACCATCTGGCCTTCCCCAAATGCAGACACCAAGTGACTGAGATTCTGCTTTTCATGAATTTTTGTCAGTTCTGCTTTCATCATATAGTCATCAGAGCAATAATATTATCAGGATTCCCAGAACAACTGAACTCTCTTGACTAGCTTTTCATACTTAAATCCACTAACCACAGATTTTAACATTTTGCTTTCATTATCTACTTTCTAAAATCTAAGACAGTTGTTATTATGACTGTTCCAGCATATTTTTTTTTTTTGTTATATTCACTATGATTCCTATACGCTTTTCATTTTATTTTGACCCATACTGTTCTTTCCTGAAGTCACTGCAACAACATCATGCTGAAATATGCAATCTGGGCATCTAGTAAAATGTTATTTAACAATAGACAATTGTATTTCTCATTTTTCTGTTTACATTTGCTCCAGCTGATTGTCTCAAAATTATTTTCAGCTCTATTAAACTGTCCTTTTCAAACCCTCGAGAATATGTACTCTTGGCAGATCTCACAACCTAGATAAAATCAGTTTCATCTATTTTTTTCAGTTCTGTGATTAACTCTTCACTTCATAAGGTCCGGTATCAAATTTTGTCCCATTAGATAATTTTTTTTATATACAGCAAATTTTTATGTATCATTTTAAAAATTCAAAGGGTGCCTTAAAATCAGCAGCGTATGTCACAGGTCTTTCAAACTGATGTCAACTCATAAAAGTATTTTTTCTTGCTACATACTGCAGCTCACAGGTTGCACAGCCATTGCCTTATTTTCTACCAGTTTTGGACATTTCTAGGACATCAAAGCTAGCAATCTCTCTTGTGATTTATCAATGTGACTTTGATCCTATAGAATCCTTCTCTTTTTTTATCAGTGGTCAGTAATTTGGACTCGAGTGAGACCATTTTAAAGCAGCGTCTCTCCAACTGCTGCCTTTTTCATTCAATCTTTTAAACAGACTGTAACAGTGGATAATTTTAACATTATGAGCATGGGAATCTATCTATTTGTTTTCAGAAGACCTAGCTTTATGCTTGTAAATGAGAAAATCTGGTTATATATAGCACATAACAAATGAAATGCTGTACATATGAGAATAAAATAAGTTGTAATTAAGCTATGTTATATAACATTTTTACATTTAACTGTTATAGTTATATTGCCCACAGACAAGGTCAGATAACTTAACTGAAGTCAGTGTGAAATGCCAGAAAAAGCCAATAATCCATATTTATTCCTCTACACTTCATTTTTTTTACAATCATTGTACTGGTTATAATGAGTATGAAGTATGACTGAGTCTAGACAAATGTGTAAGAGCTTCTATTAGCAAATTTCTTGGTACAGCTGTCATTATTTTTTTAAGTTGCTATGGAGACTTTCTAGTTTGAGGCATCACTGTTTCAATGATTTTCCATAGCAATACTGCTTTGGCTCCAGTGCACACCCCAAAACAACCATGAATGTGCTCCAGGATAATTTATCTCCAGTTGAACATACTAAAATATCTGCACAATAGCCTAGAACATGGTAGTAAGCAATAAGATTTGCTAAAGAACTGAGTTGATGACCTACTTGCTAAAACTACTGTTAGGCAGAATGAGTTTCATAATTAAGGTTTCAGTAAAAAAGTAACAAAAAATACATATCTAGGAAAAAACAGGGAAGGGAGAATAGGCAGATGAAATAATATCTTTATGCTTTCCCTACTAGTTAAATTTTTAATCTCAAGACCAGAATGCCCCTGGTAAATCTCAGACTTCTTGGAAGTTAAAATATTAAATTCTGTCAGGTTTCTTGTCTTTATACTCAAGCAGAAATAACAATTTTCTTTTTTCCTTTTTTAGATAATTGTTGCTTTGCGGAACTGTGGAAAGAATACATTTAAGAATTGCAAAGCTCAGTGGCAATAGTGTCAAACAACAAAAATCATAAACCACCTTTATAAGGACAAAGCATATAGCTATTATATGGATGAATGAAAATCTCACAGTGCAGCTGTGTAAAATACTCCATTCTGAATTTAAAACACTCAGGGCCTGATATGCCAGGAATAATTGGTTTTACGCCAATAGAAGCAGAGTACAGGAACTCACTCCAGGCTGGGAGTGAGATGGACCTCACCTCACAAAAGTGCCAGGTAGAGTGGAAATGCACTGAAAAGTTTACTTCCCACCATTTACTTTCACTGATGCTCTTCAGCCTTTTGTTGCAGCCTCCACTCCTGTCTCCTTTTCTTTTTACACTGGCTTCTCTGACATTTTATTAGAAAACCCATTACTGTCCAAAAGTTGTTCATTACTGGCAGGATGAACAACCACCCAACACAGCCTTCTAGAGACAAAAAAAAAAAAGAGCCATTTAGGTAAAAGGGAAAAAAAAAGAAAAAGAAAAAACCAACAAAACCCCCCAAACAAAACAAGAAAACAAATAAAAAAAAGTTAATTAAAGAAATTTTTGCCAGTCCGGTGAAACTTCAGACCATTGAGGACAGTGTCTCAAAGATCTGGTTCATTATACAAAAAGCCACAGAATATTTACTTCTGTTTGAGGAAGAAAGGATAAGGTTCTCCTGTGACCACTCAGCCCATGAGTTCCACCCTCTTGGTGAGCAAGAGTGGAGCAGATGCCTTCACACCTCCCTGCAGCCCCTGAGTCGGGCTGTAAAGGAACAGCAGCCATCCTGTTCCCCCTTATTTCTCATAGTCTCTAACATTCACATGCCTGGCTTGCCTTCTTCCAGCTCTTGGGTGACTCAGAGCTATGGTTGGATGTTTTTTTAGATTTTCTCTGGTAGTTTACTGAAATCTGTTGATAAAGAAAAGCAGTAATTAAAAAAAAACTTTTCCATTTTTCTCTTAGTAATTTTATTTCAGTATTTGGAAGAAGCATCAAGAGGCATCTCCACCTTTTTAGACATGTCCTGCTTTTTATTTTCCTAACATTTCACATTCTGAGTTAATTTTGTTTGCAGGTGGTTTATCTGCATTGCCAATGTATTTTCCATTAACATACCCCTTTGTAAGCACACGCAGACCACATGATCCTCATCTATGGACTTTTTTTCCATAAAACTCACACACAGTTTGTATAACTTTGAGTTTTCACCTCAACAACAGCCCTTTTTTCTGGGAAAATAAAAAATGAAAAGCATTTCTCTTCAAACAACCTGGTCTCTCTGCACGCTAAAGATACTGGCTTACAGCAAGCCTACACTGGGTTGCAAGCCTCTGAGCGGGTTTTGAACTAGTGACTAACAGAGTGGCCAAATTTGTGCTATGGACACAGATTTTTAACTTAATTAAATTGTGTTACAAGGAAGCAGAATAGCATTTGCATTTATAGCCATGCAGGAAAGTCTTATCAATGTATGACATATGGTTTAATTTTTTTTCGGAAACAAGCTTACGTGGAATATATCACAATTCAGGAAGGGAAAGATCGCAGCACCTGGTGTAAATGGGGTCTGCAGAATATGTGGGCTAGTACACACTGTATTTTCCTTAATACAGAGTCTGCTGACTACATAAAGTGGGACATATAATCAAATAAATCAGTGCAGCTTGACACCACAGATCTGACACTTTTTGGTCTGGAAGATGAAACCAGTCTGTATTTCACAGTTAAGGGTGGACTTGTGCCCCCAGTCATTTTAGCTGTCTATATATGGATATCAAAATAACAGTGTCAGCCCATGGGTTCATTTAGCCTAGTAGTCTAAAATGGTTCCTTTAAATTCATAAAAGTACACTCTGAACCTGTGACAGTGTGGGAAAATTTTGCTTATGTTAGTAATATTACCCTTTGAATAAAAATAGTCTGTGACACATGACAGAAACAGCAGAATTAAAGCCTGAAGTATCCAGCAATACAAATACTATCAAGAAGTGGGCCTTTTGGTATGATTTCAGCCTCTAAAGGGAAAAGCAAAATCAACATTGTGACAATGTGACAATGTAAGACAGTAATAACTAAGAAATGAAAAAAATTCTAAATTTCTGATGAATTTTTTCCCTGTCCAGGATAATAAAAAACATTTCACTTACAAAAGGATTGCATTTACAGCTGAGAAAAAAAATAAAAAGCTCACGCAATCTTTCAAACCTTTCAGAAGGAATGCCCCAGAAACTGAAACACAAACATTTGGTTCTGTCCAGTAGCTAGTTTATCTTGCAAGGAAACTTTTAATAATCCCATGTGACTCTGAATCCATACCAGCAAGTCAGAGGCAGTTTTGAGAAGCACTCTCTTACAGAATTATCGGAGGCTATGAATTATATAGACTAATTGCACCCTAACGATTGATCTCTATAGGCACAGATGGACTCTCCCCTCCCAGAGACTGATATGTATCCCAAAATGAAACAGGCATAACTGAATGAGATTAATCAGCATGGAACAGAAAGCTCAATAAGACATCCATGCAAAGGGAAATGTGCCCTTAAGGCTCCAATCAGTCAGAGCCGAGTATGATTAAGAGCCATGAAGAAATTACTAACACTCGGGGGTAATGATATTTGAGTGAAGGCATAGCTCTGCTTGTGCATCCTGACTTTTGACTACTAAACTGTAATTTTACGTTTGCATAGTACATTGCAGGAGCACGTGTGACTATGAGCAAAGAAAAAAATCAGGACTAATGAACACATAAACATTACTAGCTGCTGCGGTTCATTTTAAAGGACTCCACCTACTGAGTATGTGGGACCAGATCTCATTACAGTCACTTTAGGAGACACCCAAGTGCCTGTGGGCTTGGAAATGCTGGCTGAGCTCGGCTGGGCCAGTGCCCAGGACAAAGGCATACCTGTGGTAATTCTGCCTTCTCACAACTGACCTGCACCAGGCACAACAGCCCGCTGCTGACTGACAGCCAAAATGAGATATCAATCACAATAAATTGTGTGGCTCTTCAATCCTCCCCTTTCTTACAAGGAAAAAAATGAACAAAATTAACATGAAATTACTGAAACTCCACTGTGATCAACAGAATAGCTCCCACCTCATTAAAACTGCTCATAAAGTGGCTTGGGCTTTTTCTACCCTGTGAGAATTTCATATTAAAAGACTGACACATTCACTTATGTCAATTTTTTGTTCCATTTTGATTTTTCATAGAGTGAAGTAAATCCTTCACACAAAAATCAGTATGAGACAAAAAAAAAAAAAAAAAAAGTTTACCAAACCCCAAATAGGTTTCTTTTTTGAAAACAGGTTTTATATTGGTTTTTAACTAATGACAGGTAGTGGTTTATAGTGGACTTGACACAGGGAATCCTGAGTTGGCGGTATTCCACCTCCTTGTAGTGACCCCGCACGCACTTTGCACTTTGCAGTATTTATCACTGAGGAGCAGTGGGGAGCCAGATGTTGTCCCTTTTGCAGAACCAGAGGTGAACCAATCCATCCATTCCTCCCTTTGACCAAACAGCCACAGCACTTCAAGAAAGCCTTTGCCAAACGTAACCACAAAGTGATTCCTAAGGTTGTAACACACTGTTTCGGGGTGTTACTTATTTTTCTCATGCAGATGATCCTTAGACTGTAAAAACCTACTGTTTCTGCCAGCTGATGTAGGAAATCCTTTTGTTCAAGTCGCAGGTGTCTGCGCAGTAAAACTGAAAGTCTGGATCCAAACATGGCTGATGACTCACTTGGAAAGCTGCTACAGCCACACATAACAGCACTTGTAATAGCAGCCTTCTTTAAAAAAAAAATATATATATATATATATGTGCAAAATGAAAGGGGATTCTCCTTCATTTATGTTACTGAGCTCTATATTCACAGTTGTGCTTTTCCTGCATAGTGAATTTTATGACTTTAAACTCTGAAGGTGAAAATGTAAGAAGTCCTCCCCTCAGTCCTTATATACATATTAGATTAAGGGCAAACATAATTTTTGCAGTAGATGTGCATTTGGTCTGTATTATATTAATTATACCTCCGTACAGCTGCCACCCAGTTAGCTCCCAATATAGCCACACAGTTTCAGTGGCTTTACACAACTGAGAGGAGAAAATAAATCATAGTTCTAATGAGAGTTCAAAACTCCACAACAGAATTTGCTGGAAGAAATACGAAAATAATTCAAACTGGAACAAATCTGGAATAAAAGAGAATATTTCAGTATATATTGAAACATGACCTAAAAATGCCAGTAAAGCACTCTGCTTTTTCTATTATTTGAACTGCTAGAAGTCTCTGTACTCTCTAGGGTAAAAGTAAGTTTTCACTCCTGGTAAAATTGCAGCATGTTGATTTTTCAATGCAGTGTATTTTCTGTAACTGAACTTCAGTTTTTTAAATTGACAATAGTGCTTATAAAACACTAGAACTGATTCAAGAAATGCTCAAAATATCAACATCTCTTCATTAAAGATGACGCCTCAAGAGAACTAATTAATCAATATTCAATCTTTCCAACCAAGGTGTTATCACTTGGAAAGTGTGTGTGTTGGTGTGTGTGTTCTAAGATACCAGCACAGGACGTTTGTGAATCAGTTTGGCTCAGAAGAATATAGAGATGGGAAAAACAATGAGGATTTTCTGTGTAAAAATAGACAAAAACTGGTGACACACATCACAATTTCACTCACATTTTTGCTGTATTTGTTTGCCATCAATCAGACTTGTTCTGATATTCTTGGTTAATACTAACTGGTTAAAAATAAGCACACAACAACTGCAGAAGCTCCAGTTTTCCTATTGCTATTGTGAGGAAGACAATTGTCCTACATATGTAGAATAACCCTGAAAGTGACAACTGTATTAGCATCTCTACTCATGACTTTCTGAATATTGCATGATGAATGACTGTCTGGGGAATCACTCCCAGCTGTTTGTTTGTTTTCTCTTGGAGATAGAAGGCGTGTTTGACACTGCTATGTTATCTCCGCAGCATAGCTGCAAAGCAATTCCAGAAAGCGAGATAAATTATTTTTTAAAAGATGGCACATTTCTCCATGTGACACACTGAAGTCACATTTCAGCTTTGAGTTAGCTTATGAAGGCTAACTTTTAGTTATAATAAGTAATACTTTAACTACAGAAACACAACAAATAAGCAGAGGAGGCCACAACGCATTCTTAAGAGGTAATAAAGTTGCAGGCCATGAGGTTTGGTTGTTCTGTCACATGTGACATGTGCTACATGTGCAACAGACCATTTATGGTTGTGCAAAGCAGGTATGAAATACTACAACCTAACCCTGACTTCAAGGAAAGAAACAAAGGAAGTATTATGTGCCAGCTAGTATCCCTACAGTAAACCAAATAATCACATAAAAATTTATCACAGAATGGCACAGTACTATTGGCTCACCAGTAATTTCAAATTACTGATATGACATGTACTTGATAACAGTAAAAAACTCCACAGTGTTCTGTACAGGTTATCCAATTAATTTCCTGTTTTCTGTCACTCATTTAAACAGCGTGATTTACTTTTGCACAGATAAGCAGCAGTTTCAGGTGCACAAACAGCAACACATCTGAAAGGAGCCTTATTCCCTAAGGTGTAGCAGCCAATATGCTTTGGACTAGGTCAATACATCCTTTCCAAGATATTTTCTTTTTCAAAAGAGTTTTAGCTATGCTTTGAGATGATCACAAAGAGGGACATGTTCCAAAGGTTTTCAGAAATGGTGAGTTTAAGAAATATAATCAACATAATCAATACATACATTTTCTGATGTTCATAAAATAAAATCTTGGGGTGCACGACAGAAACGCTAAAAATCAACAAGAGATCTTTAAATATAATGACATGAATGTGTAATCCATGCTTTGCTTAGGTATAGCTACAGCGAGTGCTTTAGAGAACAAAAGCACCTACCAAGAAGCCAGCTGTGTCCATGTTTTTATCTCTAAAACAGCTGCTGCACTTGACTATGCCACTAAGAGTCTTCTTCTCTCCCACTGGCCACTATATTAAGTAGCTTGCTGTAATTGCTGCATAGCATTTGGCAGTTGCAGGCATGGTAATAGTGTTAATAAAAGTAGAAAGTGTTCTCACAGTTGCATGTCTCACAGTCGCATGTGTGAAATATATCACATTTAGTGTAGACAAACTGGACATCTACAGTACAGATGACTGCAGACTGTGACAGAAAAAATACGTTCAGCTAAGCATGTATCCATGTCACCACATATAGTATCGGAAGTTAAGTGATTATGTAGCTAGAAAATACACAAATATAACGATTGCTGAAATCACTACTTCTTTGAGTTCTTTCAGAGCTTGGTGTTGCACTAGTAAAAATTAGTAACTTTGAGGAACTGTTTTAATTTAAACATGAATGTCTTACTGCATGAAAAATAACGTGGCTTTATGCATGTTTACATATTTTTTTCCTTATGCCTTCATCTGTAGGGAAGGAATGAGTCAGAGGAGCCAGCATATAGCTCTATCTGTACCTGTCTATTCCCAAAATATCACAACAAATATTTAAGGATCTTTTGAAGTGACAGAAGTAAAGGTCAGGGTCAGAGAAAAGGGCAGCTTGTGGAGGAGGGGATTAGCATTTCTCTAAGTGATTTCTTCTTCCATCTATTTTTTTTATATTTTCCATAAACAGACCTCTCTAATTTCAAACACATTTTCTGAATTCTGCAGAGAAGTCAGTTCTAAAAAGGTATTGTCCAAACTAAATGTTTTTCTTGGCTCATACACTGGCTATCCTATCTTTCCTTCACTAGTATAAATATGGGTGGGAGAAGGTATATGTGTGTGTATATTCTGTATATACACAAACATCAGTGTAGCCTCTATTTAGCATTCTGTACTCACATACTACTTAAGCAAAGGTATTGATGAGATCTTTGCTGCTAAGATTTCAATATCTATTTCATTGGAAAAAATAATTATTTAATAGATTGATTAGACTAGCATTTATCTGTTTTATCTGGCAAGCAGGCTAATACCAGAAGAAAGCTCCAGGTACTCAGCTCCATTACAAAACAGATCTTTATTTTGCATACCCAAACAGAGGGCAGTTCTCCAGCATCCCACACACACTCAATTCTCCTCTTTTAAGCGGCTGTAACTGTGTGCTAGGCCATCTCTGAATTCATATAGGCTGCATTCACTTTTCATTTATTTTTAAAGATTGCTTTTAGATTAGAAAATGGTAAATGGTGTTGTGGAAGTGCGCCCCATTCACCACCACCCTCTGCCTTGTCACCATCCAGCCATAACCAGCTCCTTCTAAAGAAAACTAAATGCAATGCTTCCTAAGGACTGCAATATAAAATGCTTATTTCAGTTTTTCTTCCCACTTGTGTTTTGGCAAGCAGTTTTCCAATGAAATTCTTCAGTAAATAGTTTTCTCTCTCTCAAAATGTGTGGCCAAAAAGCATAAAGAACCTGATTCTCAATAGCTTTCCAGTTCAGGTCCTCACCTACCATTTTGCAAAATGAAGACAGACAAGGAAAATACAATCACTGATCTGACAGCAACTCACAGCCATCCAATACAGGTGTAATTTATCCTCGTTCAAGCTGCTGCAGATGGCACCAAATTCTTCTTTCCCTACATACGTTACATATCTCAGCAAAGGAACTTGACCTCTCTCTAGCCCACAGAAAGAGAGAAAGCAAGATGCCACCCCCAAGTGTGTGAGGGTGTATAGATTTTTCATGCTTTTAAGCCAGCCAATTAAAATGAAGATGAAGAAAAGAAGAACACTACTTAAGGATAGATGAAGGAAAGAGTGTTTTTATACACTTGCTTCGGTGTGTTTTTTGTGCAACCTGTCAGAAGACATGCATGAATTTTACCATTAGTTTTACTGCTTCTGTATTTCAGTCTCACTTTCTGTACTATCAGGAAACTTCCCCTGCTCTAGTCTTCTTAGCCTGGGACTCACTGTAATACATGGTACTTTTTTAAATTACATCAATATTAAATAACTCTGATTAAATTGGATGTAAAATAGAAAACTGATCATAGAACGTCAAGGAAATTATGAAAGAAAAATGTCTGGGGTTCTTGTGAGAAGGAAGCAAGCATGTGTGTATTCATGAATGAGAAAGTGGTCAGGGCTAGTGAACAACCAACTGAGCAGAATCCACTACATGCTGACTTGAGATCTTGAAGCATGAGGGGCAGGGGTGGGTGTGTACCAGTATCACTAGTTAATGTTGCTGAGTTATTAATTCAGCTGCATTGTCATTACTATATATTCACCTATCTCTAGTTTTAAGTAAGATAATAAAACAGATGAGTCTATGACTCCTACATTTATTTTTTCCCCCAGTAGACCATTCTCACTTCTGCTTCAGATCATCAGATTTTATAGGTTTTACTAGCACTGGAATGAATTGAAAGCAGCTCCATTAAAAGCAGATGAGTCACTAGGGAACGGACCAGGTGATAAAAAAAAACAGGTCACCAGAGTTCAATTGGAGTTTGGCTCAGATCATCCCCAAGTCTTGGGAGGCTGCTTGAGGTGATGGGGAGGTAAGATCAACCTGCCATGGTCTGAGGTGGCTGCATGCTGTGGCACTGACCACAACTGCCCTGATGCCATCACTCACATGGCAACAGCTGCAATGCAGAGAGTAACACAGATACGATCCCTTCCTGGTGCTCCTTGTATGGCTCTAAGCACACTGGCACAGCCACTGACAGCCCCTGTGTAAGAGACCTGGCAGTGTCAGGCCATGCCTGGCGCAGGACTCAAGAGATGCTGAAGGAGACGAGGTTCCAAAAGCACTAGTCCTGGCCCTGCACTGTCCGTCAGCACCCTTGGCCAGCAATAACCCATCCATACCAAAGGCACACCTAATGGCTGGGTTGCTCCCCAAATCTGTCACCAATAGCACCCACACCTCTTGCTGCAGGAGTGCAGGCTACAACCTGCCTGCTTATGTTTTTGGGTGCTCTTAGGGCTGTATTTCCCCCAGGCCTCCCCCAGTTTTTCCCAATGTGCTGTCTTCTCTGTTTTTCTCATCTGGAGCACAGTTTTGCAACACGGTGCTGATCAGTGCCGAGCCCAAAGAGAGCTCAAAACAGGACAGCAGACACATAGCCCAAGAGTGCAAGACCATTTTTCTCCACACCCTGGACTGTATCTGAGACAGTGTGTAACTGTGCATAAATAACACCTAGACGAGAAAAAAACACAGACTACATCACCTTAAAATTAAGATTTACACAGTAATTTGGGAAATTGCTGCTGAATTAAGACAAAAAGATGAGGATTCAGGACTCTCTCCCACCACATAGCGAATACGTACAACAGTTACTGGAAATGACTGGGAGGGTAACTATAAAGAGGTAGAAGTCAGCTCTGGAAATGAGTTTCTGTGTTGTTTGGCTGGGTTTCAAAGGATCTGGTTGTTTTAATACTGTAGGTATTAAACTGTTCTGTTAATGATGTGTTAAGGCAGTCATGGATTTACCAGAGGTTCTAGGCAGATCAAAGCGACATCTTCCCCAGTGAGCACACAGCCTTATATAGACATCACTTAGTTATGATTTAGAACATTCTAACTGCTTTCTAGAGCTAGATGAATTACTCAATTGTCCTTTTCTCACACATTATTTTTGCCGGAAGGATGACTGTTGGAATGTTTCATTGCAAATTCTCCATATTTTTTTACTCTTTGGTTACCTACACTGACTCAGGTTGCACTATCCTCTATGGCCAAGAGATATAGCCAGAGGCCTTTTGACTCACCTCTTCAGAAGGAGTAGCCTTTCTGGATGTGGTTTTAACCAGTTGCAAAAATAAGGCCCAAAGCCTACTTGCTGTTCCACTGAAAGACAGGATGGGTTTGGGCTTTTGAGCCTGCAACATCACTAGCAAAAATTTACTGAAGGCAACAATCCTGTATTGAAATGACAGATTGCAGGCTATCAATGATCCTCTACAGATGTTATTAGAAAATCACATGGATACACAGAATGAAAAAGCAAAATGGATTTATCTTTATTGGTCAAGTTCTTAGTAACTGTGAATGTGGTTGGTTTAACTGTATGCTCAAGCATGAAATCTGCCCATGCTAATTCTTAGGTTAGCAGGATTATTTATCTTGCAATATTAAGAGACAGATTCTCAGTAACAGCAAATCTGCACTCTCTTTTAAAGAAGAGGCCACAAGCAGGAAGGCAGGTTTCTCATGTGCATAGTTGTAGACTGGCATTTGGTATCTGTCCTTGTCCCAGGTGTATCACTACTTTGCTGGGTAACCATGGAAAAGGCATTCCCTTGTCTTCACAGCTTACTCCTCAGAAAAATATTAATAATAGTGTCAGGCTTCTCTGGAAAGAACTTTGAAATCTATGGGTGGAGACCACTGTGTAAGTACAGGCTATTGCTGGTAATTTATTTCTTTATTGTTCAGTTGTATGGATACTGGCCTACTTTTATGCACTGCTGCATCACTGCAGTGATCACAATACAGATTAAACTCTTGGCATCTAAAGTACTTTTCTTGCATTCACTGCCCAAACTCTTGTTTCAAATTTCCTGTCTCCTGCATCTCACAGGTGCAAGATCCATCACAGACTCCTGGCAATTCTAGAGCTGGACCCACCTGCCTAAGTCCTGCATACCTCAGTCCCCCACCTTCTCTGTCATGGGTGCTTCCTTTCTCCTTCCCAGACTCCATTATGTAACATGAGCAACTCACAAGAGGATTGACTCCTGGGTAGTGCCACCTGGTAAGGAGGGCAGCATCCAGTGCACCACCTGTACCATGCCAGTCGAGATAATAACATCTTCCTCCTGCTTCCTAACTCTCTCTGTTGAGGGCTGCCACACACTGGTAATAAAAAAACAACCAACCAAACAAAAAAAAATAGCAAAACATCAATGCATTTTCTTGTCTGGAAGCACAGCATCTGATAAGGATATGCATGACTTCAAGCTGTTGACAGCAAATTGGATGAACGCTGCTTTGCACAGATGTCCAAGCAAGCAGTCACTGCATCAGATTTGGTTCCCCACCCCATGAGGAAAGATTTTCAAAAGAAGGAGCATTCTGGAATCCAATAAGATTCACAGCCACCACCACTGAATTTAAAGAGGATGGTTTGTTTAACTGGCTAGCATTACATCTGTGTAACTGTGTGGGGGGCAGCTGTCCCAAAGATGACTGCTTCAGTAAATTTGTGAGAAACCTTGCAATTTTAGGATGAAGACAATCTGGTTTAGCTGAAAATAAAATTTAAACAAAACATAAAATGAGGCCTTGAAATTCCCACAGGAAATAATACTTTGTGGGCTCCAAACCTATGTAATAATTGGTGACAGTTTCATTATGTTTTTCCCCAATGTTTGGTCTCCCTTTTCAACTACTACCATTCATATGATACAGTTCAGTCACTACCAACAGAAGATTAATTAAAGTTCTGATCCAAAAATCAAATATTCCACCATATCTTTATTAACTCCCAAGCCACTTCCTTTCACTTCTTTTTATTTTAATCTTTTTTCACCCCTGCATCAACACTGCCTTCATAACTGAGTTTACTAACCCAGCTATTTACATTTTCTTGATTCATAATACATCATTACAACAGAGTTATTCTTGGTGGTAGGTCTGTGCTGCCCTCCTCCCTATTTTTTTTTTTTAATCAAAACAATTCTTTGCCATAGCAACTTTTCTTGGCTACCCACCCATTCCAATAACTTGCAAGCAGCAAACACTTGACAACACTGATCAGACTACATTGTCCTCATGCCAAATTGAAAGGCAACCCCTCCCTGGAACAGTAAATGCAGTCACAAAGTTGCAGGATGAAGCTGTTGCAGGTCTCTCAGAAAGCTCGTATTCTTTAGAAAGTTATTGAATGCTAAGAAGCTTGCTGTGCCAATACTTTCGGAACTTTAGAAGTAACTCAAGGGAGCAACTCCTCCCTAAGCCTTTTAATTTATGACAGAAAAGGAAGAGCTATAAAAGCTAACAAACTTTTTATAAAACTAATAAAGAAAAAAAAATGTTCAACTCAAGTATCAGACATGGAACAAAAGGTGCCAAAATCATGCTGATCCAACTTCTAACAATACTTAAGTCACTGCCAGTTTGACATGATACTTGAAAGAGCCAACTTTTTCATAAGGGTTGTAATTGTACCTATCTAATCACAACTTCCCAATTACACATCCTATAAAAATACCACAATACTATGTTTTCCTTCAAAAGTTTTCTCCCTAAATTTCCTCCATGATTTAAAGCTACCAATATTCTGGTAAGTAAACAGATTTAGGTTTCCATACTGCAAAACTTAAAAAAAACCCCACACCTAACTACAAGAAAAGGAGCTTCTCTTGTTATGGAATGACTTGAAAATTGTTGAGAATTATTCATTATATTTATCCTATCACATTAAGAAATAACACTGAGAGTCCCAGTATGCTATTTCATACTTCCAAATCAGCATGTGCAAAATACAAAACAGTTTTCAATTGCTTTTATACTAAACCCCTAATATTTTCCAATTTATTTTTGGTCAAAATGCTATAATTAGTGTCTGATTACAAACCATCAACTTAAAGAAATTACCTGCAGTTGGTAGAGTTGGGTTAAGCTAAAAAATGTCCATTAAAAGTGGGAGATTTTGAAGAAGGAAGAGCTACAATCTAAGCATAATAAACAGTATCACCACACAAAAATTAAAGCATCCCATAAATTATATGGCCATAAAACGTTGTAGATTTGTTTGGGTTTTTTTACTGGTACGTTCTCAGTGATAACATTCATTCCCTAGTTTTCCTGAAAATTGCCATGCTGTTGTAAATCTTTCAAGGTTCAGTTCCTAGTCTTGTTGCCAGAGATTTGCATGCAGAGATGAAGATGGATGATGCAGCAGTGGTACAGACATAGTCAAAAGATATGCAGCAGTCACGTTCCTTCTTTTTGGAATAACATAGCTCTTATTGCTTAGGCCCACTCCTGGGGCATTTGCTCTCTCCAAAGCCATGTGAAACAACAGTAGGTTCATCTCTGCTTCTGAAATGAGCCTTTCCATCTCTGCTCTTTCCTACAATTTATCCGGGCATCTTTCCTGAGTCCCTGCCTTACTGAGTTCCAGACTTCCCTCTTTTTATATATTCATCACCTCAGCTGACAATTTTAGCTGCTCCATTAAACTTGTCAAGCTTTTCAGGGCATATCTTCCCAATGCTTTCAAATGCAGCTCTCTAATACTGACAGTTCACCTGGTTCAGGAAAATTTCTGGTTTCACCTTTACTTCCTTTACTTAGATCCCCACCGAGATGTGTGAGAAAGTGCTTCTACAGGGCCTGTCCTAAGGTTCTCCAAGTCTCACCCCTCAAATTCATTTTCCCAGCAGGAAGCACAACCATGTGCTACTACTAAACATGCCCTCTATCATTTGGATTTTTTTCTTCTGTGTAGCCCATGAATCTACCTCTGCCATTCTGTTTGTATTACTAATATAGGCCACCTACCCGTTCTTCTTTGGCAACCTACATCCTCTCCTATTCCTGAAATAGATAAAATTATCTTCTTTCCTCCTGTCACAGAGAAAAACTGCTCAGCGCTTAACAAAGTGTTTTACTGATTTGTTAATGACATAATTAACTGGTAATCAGTGAATCCATACATTCATGACCACTATCAAGGGTAAAACAGACAAGCCATAATACTATATACTTAGGAAATGCTAATAAACACCCACAAGCTTCTAAACTACCTTTTATGAGTAATCCCAAGAAGTCCCATTCTCCCCTACACACAGTTACACACTCATGCACATACACACGCAGAGACACATAGAGTGGAAGTATGGGTTACAAGCTCTCCTTTCCTGGGAACCTTGCTTCCCCTGCTTGCAGAAACCTCCCAAGGAAGATGTGGGTGCTGTCACTTCATGTGTGTGCTCCCTACAATCCATTAATGCATGCACTGACAAAGAAGACCCCAGACGCACATATATAGATGCACAACCTGCACACAAGCCTCTGGTTGATGCACACCATGCCATTGGGCTCCCGGCTGGGCGCAGGCTACCCAAAGCTCTGATCAAGAAGCTGCATTGCCTGTCCTGCACAAAGGTCATGGTGCCCACAGGGTGACTTCTAGCAGCATCAAATCAGGCTATGGCAGTTGCTGTTTCCTCCTGAAGGTCTCTACCATCCTCTTCAAGGTCTCTCAAACAGAAGATTACCATGATTATGTTTTATAGCTTTTCAGGCTGACTATGTTTCAAAAGTCTCTCTGTAAATCCCAGATGGTCGTATCGGAGTAGACATCCTAGCAGGTTTGAGTACTCCATACATATCATCACTCTTCCTTATCTTAGAGGTGTTTTTATCCAGGCCAGTTGCCAAAGCTGGGCCATGTGAGTGCCCTACACCTTCCAGGCAGCTGTTCAGTGTAACTGTTGTTATTCGGTTGTTGTTGTTATTGTTATTATTGTATTCTTGTTATTATTAAAAGTCCTATTAAAACCTTCATACAGATATACATCTCTTTTTGACTATTCTTTCACTGAATAATCTTAATGCCTGAATTATTACACCAGGCTCATGTTTAAGCTATTGCCCCCTTTGCAGCCTAGAAAAGTTAGCTTGCCTGTTTTTTCCTCAATTCACAGCCTTGCATTTTTTACCCTTCTCGATGTAAATGTGAGAGCTGCAAGGACAATAGCAACAACCAATTCAGATGGCCACAAAAACAGAAACAGGCTTCAGTCTGTAACCCATCTAAACTCAGTGCAAAGACCCAAATCCGTCAAATCAGAAACTTGCTAGAATTCAGAGCTTGTCAACATTTTTGTGAACTGATCCAAAATGTGAATGCTAGCTGATTCATTTCAAACTGCTTTAGACAGTCCAAGTTTTTTTTGGAGTTGTTTTTTTCTCAGAATGACAATAGAGTATTTTTTAAGCATTATTACCAGAAGCCTGCTATATTTATCATAGGCTGAGAAATAAAAAACCTAGAGAGACCTTGCTTTGGTTTTGGTAAATCTTATTTTGTTTGCACTTGCTGCTCCTTTCTTGGTTTGTCGTTATTACTTGTTTCAAGCAACCAGTGATATAAGGCCATTTGAACTCTATGTCATGGAAGTGGTTATATTTTATCATATGTATTATGCCCTCCAATCAATCCAGAATTTCATCTCTGTTCCAGCCTCTTCTCTGACCTGAGATACTCTACATACTTACAGACCTCTCACAAAAATCAAAGGCTTAGGCTTCAACAAAGAAAGCTTCTCTATTTTACCTTCCATGTCTGAAATTTTGTCCAAGAAAAAAATACCACCTTACATTGTAATCAAGCCAGAATTTTATAAATACATGAGGTATTCCTTTCAGATATCAAAACTTGCTTAGTATGCAGCTACTGATTCCTAACTTTAATAATGGAAGATGCTCTGAACTGCTAATGCTATTCCCAGATTATTTGTGAATCTATTAAAACAGGCCTAAAATTATGTTCATCCAGAAAGTAAAAAAGTAATTAGCTCACCAGGACTTTGCTGCAGCACTTCCTGTTTGAAATATTTGCACTGTAGTTCTGTACCTTGCTGATTCACAGTTTCATTCCCACAGTTCCATGCCTGTCTTTTGTATCTTATTTTCTCTGTGTGATGTCCTAAATTGCACTTGAAGCCTTGCTTCAGAATTTTTTCTAATTAAAGTTAATTTGTTTATTTTGGCACTTCATAATTTTTCTAGTTGTCTTTATACTTTCACTAATACATTTAAACACAGCTAAACAGGATTCCATCATGCATTCTAGATGGCAAAGAGAAATCATATCCTATCAGATGAACATTCCTGCTTCTGGAGAGAAAGTACAAATGATTCAGATTTCTTTCAGAAATTGGTTTTATCAGTCCTAAAAAAAAATCAATATTAATTAACAGTCCCCACGTAAAATGCACATGGAAGATGGTGTTACTGGATTAACCGTGTTTCTTTCTCTGGCCTATTGTGTGCTATTTTTTTTTTTTTTCATGCACATCAGATTTAACCCACTGCCAATGTTCCTTTGTTGTGCTGCAAAACATCTCTTGCATGGAAAGAACAACATTTCTCCTCCTATTATTCTCATGTTCATAATTATAGCTTCCTTTATATTGAAGTTACTGTTCCTCCAGATACCTTTGAGCTGGTCTGCCGTGAGGGTACCCAGCTGCATTACACCAGACTGGCAACCCACTGCCCCAACAGCCACAGATCTGAAGTTTTTTTGCATACACAGAAGGCCCCTGCACTGCCAGCTCTAGCTGTTGAAAAGGGATAGTCTGGGAACTCTCAGCTTTCTGAGAAGCAGCATTGTTTACCTGAACATGATCTCTAGAAGTCAAAGAAAAGAGTGAAAAATAACAAGCTGATTAGAATGCGTGAATCTAACATTCAAGAGAAGTTCTTGCTTCAGAGTTTTGGTCTTTTCTTGCAGTACAGTTCCAAGGACCCTTCTCCCTCCTCAGTTTCAGCCCATCCAAGAGACATGCAGACATTACATTTCCCAGCAATAGGCCCTGTCCCATTCCTCTATTTTATCAGTGACTCTTATCAATGCCCACCACCAAATAGTATCTGATATCCTAGTCTCCTTAATGGGAAGATTTTTTCTCACCATCTATTCAGCAATATGTTCTCTCTTCCAACTGGCACAAACATTCAGTGGGCAAAAAATCTGGCAGTGATCTTTCCAAATTCCACCATAACATAATCTCCATTCACTTGATAGGCTGAAATGAGATGCTTTACACAGTAAATATTATTATGTTTGTAGGCTCTGTTTGTGGTTTTCTTATTTCAGTGAAAAGAAAAACAGCTGAGAACAGTAATTGAAAAGAAAGCTGCAAAGCACCACACACTGATATAAAATTATAAGAACTAAACAATTAAGCTTCTGTAATAGTAAACGTCTTTCTATCCTATTAAAATTCTCTGGAAGAATTAATACAATGGTAGATGAAAGCACACTGATGGATACAATTTATTTGTTCCTTATGAAGACTTTTAAACCCCCAAATCTTCTAGAAGTGGCTCATAACAATACTTGGAAATCATATACGCCCGATGGTGCATCCGAATCAGAGTTTTAGTTCAAATTGCCCCACTTTTTGCTTTGGGTTACATTGTGGAGTCGCCTCGGAATGCACAAACAGGTTTCTTTCCAGACAGAGCTAAAACAGAAGATGCAGGCCTAAAGCAGACCCGTCACACTTCAAATGCTGCCAGGTATTCAACCTCCGGACTGTATCAGAAGAGATCTAGCTGAGTACAAACCCTCAAAATGCACAAAACATCTACATGAGGAACTGCAACTGTTTTGGTATACAGACTTGCTCCTCCTGAGCTGCTGTGCTAGCTGATGCAGACCTAGCCTGGGGGTCACTTTCACCATGTGAAAGTTACTATACCAACCTATCTATCATAAGTTGTCATACCCTTTTAGGGCATATAAAAATTAACCTCGTAACTAATCAACTGCTTCTGAAAATCCCTTAGAGCAACTTACTATAGGGGGAGAACTGAAATGTGTTGGGGAGGTTGCTGTAAGGAAGCTGGTGGGGGGAAAAGACGAAGGCAGCTCAATGCACCAGCAGAGTGAAAGGACCTAAAGGCAGCTCATAGACAGTGGAGCAGATGGTGGGGCTGTGAAGATCTGGACATACCCTGGGACACGAGGGTCAAACTGAGATGGAACAGTGGAGCTTTTTTCAGGTGTGTATGAAATAGGGATTAGTGCTGCTTGTCTGTTGGCAAACTCTCACTCCCTTCTCAGCCACACAGCAGAGGAGGAGACAGGAATTTGTTGTTTATGCAGCACACACTCCTCTTACAAACAACCCTTGTGCCCTTTGGCATAGGCAAAGCTGTTGGCTCTGCTACCGCTGGCTACTGCCTACTCTGCCTGCACAGCAAGTTGGCCCTGTCTGTCTTGTGTGACACTGGCCAAAGAATGAGGGTCTTCACTGGTGCACCAGTTTACAAGTTGCCTCGCCAGCTTCACTCACTGAGACAGGCTCAGATGGTGCCTGTTACAATTCATCGATGTCTCCAGACATATCCTCTACAGTCTATATTTCTAATATTCTAACCAGGCTAATTGCAAGTATCGCAAAGGATGAGTGTCCTCAGATACTTCACAGCAGTCAGGTCATTCCTAGCAGCCAGTGTAAAATTGGAGAAAAATGCATATAAGATCAACAAAGTCACCGAATGTCCCTGAGACCAGGCTCTTCTTCTCATTCTCATATTGAGACCCTCCACAGGCTACCTGTTATCCTCACACATCTTTGGAATTTAAATCTATGAACTTACGTTTCTCTTCATCTGTTCTCAGCAAAACAACATGTTCTCAAGACTACAGACTTATCTTAAAACAGTTCCCAAGTATTTTGCAACTCTTTGGGTGTCCTCTATCTAGCAGTGCATCCTGGCCAGCAATCTAAAAACAGAACTCCAGGTACTGTTTGCACTGGCACTTTTCTGCAGCTCTCTTCTTCCCCTCTGATGCAGCTTCTCTGCGTACAGCATCAAATTGCAATGTCCTTTCTCTACTGCCATATTGTATTGCAGTCATATGAACTTGCTATCTACGTTTAGGCCTGATTCAGTATTCCCTTAGAGGTTAGTATTAATAACCATCATCATCCTTTTCAATATTAGTTCTCCATAACAGACTTCACCAACTGCCTACATGTATAATAGATCTTTGGATCCCAGACTCATCACTCTGTGCTTATTCATAGAAAACATTTTGAATACTCTCTCACTGCTTAGAGAGAGAAACAGCAGTTGGAACAGATCTGTAAAAAGCAAGCAAATTAATTTGTTTTGAGGCAAACAACCAAGAAGCTTGTCTGAGTGGCCCATGTCAGCATCTTTTGGGCATTTCCTCCACTTTGAGGTACTGTGACATCAATTATTTTTTATTTATTGAATATCTTGAAAAATCAAGGTTTAATTCCAGCAGCAGTTATTTCAGCAGTGTTGCTTCAGTGAAAACAAAGGCAGAATTCGCACCCAGGGTGCTGCGTTGCACCCGGTGTCTGAGGTCACCACATACTTTCTCTCTCTTGCTTTCTCTTTATTTTTAATGTCTTCTCTTGCTGCTTTTTACTGAGGAATCATAACCCAATTACAAGACACCCTTCTTTAATTTGAAAAAGCAAACCTGGATGCTCTCCAAGAGTTCTCATTTTAACTTACCTGGAACATTGTTTTAAATGGGAGCCCCATGTATTTACTGGTCGGCAACCCAATTTTTTTTTTTCTCCACAGGAATCTTTGGATGCATACATTAAGGGTATAATTATGGAAAAAAAAATATTCTGAATAAGAAGCCTAGTGTTTATGAAAGCAGTGTTGGATACTTCAGCTAAATTGGTCCTTTACAGGGAAAAATAAATGCTGAAGCACTAAAGGCATTAAATACGTATTCTAATCAATCTGTCTAAAAAAATAAATCATTGCTATCACTGTCACAAAATAGCATGGGAGGGTGGAATCTGGTTTCCTGATTTGGTTCCCCAGCATGTTAAATCATAACTAGGCATGTGTGATTCAATACAGCAGAGTGATTTCCTGATTTGTTTTTAATTGCCAGTATACACAGACTGCATTTTCAGCATGAGTTATTTTAGATGAAAGAAAATGAGAACAATAACAAAGCCTTCACAAGAAAATAGTTTTCTGAAACATATCATATTGACTCTGTTGCAAAATGGAAGCTGCCTTTACAGAAAGCCAGTTTCAAGAAATGACATGATGCCCAGGAAAGCAAAGGAACTGCCTAAGAAAGATCAAGAAAGGATTCAAGCATGTCTAACTTCAGTGGGATTTAAATATATGCTTTGTTTCAGCACATACTTAAAAGTCTTCATAAATTAGGAGTTTGTTTTATATATAAATATATATGTTACATATATTTATTAATCATTATTAATTCATTGTAGTGGAATCATGAATAATAGAACCACATGTAACATACACCTAACATGGCTCCCACTACATGTTTATACAAAAGTTTTATTCTGTATTTGCCCTATGGCTGACGGTAGCATGTTAGGAGGGGAACTGGCATTTGTTCATTCTCAGCTCTTCCTCTGTATTAAAAGATTCACATTCTACTGTAACATTTTCATTTACATCCCCTTCAGGCCAATAAAAAGCATAATCATTTTCCTCCCCAGTAACTGCATGGCCATCAGCTTTAATTTCAGCACACTTTTCTCTTCCTAAACCTTTTCGTCTGGTGACAGCTGGTCAATATATTTCTTCATTATGCCCCTTTTTCTAAAAGCAGCTATGCCATGCTCCCAGTAATATACCTTCTTGACAACACCTTTGTCCTTATTGTTTCATCCCTTGCAATTTTACACACATCCTTCTGATGGATGCAGAATGTCTTGGAGGCCTATGTTACAGATTCTATTTCCTCTACTGTGTTCATGCAGTTCCTGTGCAAAATAAATCATATCTGTAATAAATCATAAAGTCCAGAAAGACTTCAGTTAAAGGTACTGGAATGGTGAGATTCGATACAGAGTTTGTATCTGCAAATAAAATTCTACTTTATTTTCTCCAGTACCTTTTCAAATGTATGCACAATGTATGCGTATATCCATTTCATCCTGGGAGACAAGCAGCAGTTCTTAACATGTTTTAGTGAATGTACCTGAAATTGTCTCTAAACAATTGTGGGCTGTTATCAAACAATTTCTTCAGATAATCCAAAACCAACCAATAGCACTCCATGAGTTTTTGATATTCTAGCCAGTCAACAAAGGTTTCTGCTGTTTGGAACACCTGGGATAAGCACCACTTATAGCTAACTACATGACTGATTAATCATCTCTGCAAATTCCAGATGTAACCTTTGTCTCAGCTATGTGTACTGTGACACTGTGAAGGATTTGAGTCCCATTCATTTTCTGTCACTTTACCACTCAAAGCAAATATCAAAGTTACAAACTGCATTCTTAGGAAGCAGCATATTTTCTGAGGCTGTTCTTTCAAAACCCTACTTATTCAAAGTAATTCTGCATAACCTATGACACTCTTACAGTGCCTCCTCTTCTATGCTTTAGGAGTATATGAATTCTTCCAGTTCTGGGAATAAGTCCTTTGACATATCTAGTTGAAAAAATGCTAGGCTACTGGGAGGTTATTAAACCACAGAAGCGTATTCAACTGACATGTTAACATTAGGTAGAACCTACTAATTACTGTCATCTTTGTCAATAGACTAGACCTTTTTTCTTGCTCATGACAAATTAGTGATGATGCTTAAATTTAGGCAAAGAAGAGAAATAAAATTTCCATGAATGTGTTAAAAGACTGTCCCATAGCCTAATCTAATGGGTCATATACTTTCATGGCTCAAACCCCTGGCAGAGAAAGAAATCATCTTTTACAATTAAGAAAAAGGTAACAAAATCATATAGGCAAAAATTATACTCAAGTACCATTAGCAATTTTGGTTCCTTTTTAGGACATATACTTAATTTGTCTGCTTTTCTGAATTAGTGTCACAATTAAGATGTTCTTAATCATCTCTTCTATTTAGTAAAGGAAAATGTTTTTAAGACCAAATCAAATGGAAATTGTACCTAGTGTACCAATACAAATTAAGATATGGAGTAAGGTATTAGTGAAAAAAATGGAATATAAAGTTTAAACCATTTTAAAAACACATGTTAATATATAATTATCACTGAAGTATTACAAGACCTAAAAAAACCCACCAAAACTCTTCCTACCAGACCCTCAGGTTAGCCATCATTTGTGTAACTGGCTGATCTTCTAAACAGGAGGAATCCTAAAGAAGAAGACTGAAGGAGAGCATGAGTGGCATCATCTCAAAGGAGGCTCTCCATAACCACACAGCAGCACAGAATGAAGCTTAGAGACATCTGTACCAGAGGCTAACAAATGCAAGCTGAGAAGGTGCTGCTGCAAGGACAGAAAAAAGAAACAGGAACTCTCAAGGACCTATGAAAGTCAGCAAAAAAAGCATGGGAATCTAGAGGAGGTATTTAGTTCAGGCAGGAAGCTGAGATGGTCCTTGCAAACTGATGGTCAATTAACTGAGTGGTCACTGAGGCCTTTGCAGGCATAACAAGAGTGACATGTTTTCTTCACTTTCTTCCTGCCAGTGACAACTTACACCTCCTTCTCTTTGCTACGCATGAAGAAAACAATAAGGAACAGTGCAAAAATTTCAGTGCAGTTACTGTGTTTGTCCTGTCCAGGAAGGACAGACAATGGATTAAGTCTGTCAGGGCCCTAAATGCATGCAGTCAGACATTCTGCAACCTCTACCCTGCCCTGTTCCTGGGGGTTGGTTGCCTGTACTCAAGGACAGCTCCAATATGGTGCAGCGGTGTCACTTTTGGGTCAGACTTGGGAAAGAGCTGTGAGAGACCACTATGGGGGCCTCTACCCCTCACCTTGTGAGTTGTATTCAGGCTTAGGCCCTTGCTCTTGCTTGTTGCTTGAGAGATCTGTGTTTTATGCATGTTTCTACCATTCTGCATTGATCCCCAAATTGTCTTCTCAAAACAGAAGACAGCTAAAACACTGTCCAACAGATCCTTCTACCTGCTTTTAAGACAAATCTCCAGGTGCAGCAGCTAGGTTAAGGAGAATGCTCAGACTGAGGTCTTACTACCACATGAATGGAGAATTTTTTAACCTTCAGCTGGTGGTTAACCTGAATCCCTACAAATGCTCAAAGCATTTCTGTCAGTGGAGAAAGGTGTGGCAAGACATAAGGCTAGACATCATACCTCTTCAAGTCTAGAGAAGAAAGCAGACCATAAAACCAAGAACTTCTAAGGTTTGGTTTCTGGATGTGTTTTATTCATCTTATTCAAAACATGTGTCCATATATATTTTTGTTCACTGGTAGGGTATTAGTCGTGCATTAGACGCAAATATGGACACAATATCTGTCTGGATAATAGGGCATTCAGAGCTGAGGAGCTACCTCTTAACCACCCCCATCTCCCACCTCTTTGATCCTCAAAAATATTTACCTTACATGGAAAGCCAAAACCTCTTTCTACACAACTAAACTATCACCTGCACAAACTTTGGAAAAACAGCTCCAAGGTTTTTTCTACCAAAAAAAGCTCAACATGATTTGTTTGCTAAGGTCTACTCTCTATAAACTTGCTTTGATTCTCTGTTTATGGATCTGTTCTCTTCTGGAAATATAGGATGCATCTGCTTGCTCAGTTGTAAAGGGCTTCTGTGTGATGAATCATTCACATATATGTCTGTCCCGCATACTAACTGCCTTGCAGAGCTGTATTAAAAATTGGCTTAAAGTTTTAGATCAGCAGCTGCAAGTCTGGGTCTGACTGGGAGCTTCTCGACACATTACACTTTGGCCTGTGAAATTTTTGTTGTTCAGAAGTAAATTTCTGAACTACTACCCCTGACTTCTTTGGGAATTTTTTCTCTCTGCATTTCGAAATACACTATCATGCCAGAATAGTATTTTCCCCATTTACTTCATTTTAAGTACAACTGAAATTTGTTCTGTGATAAGATCCTGTATTTGCCCTACCACATTCATACAAATCTTTACGCTGACTTTAGGAGGTCCTGCAAAAAAGTGTTAAGCGCACGGCTAGCAATTTCTCCTGGACCCACAAATCTGGCAGTGCCCCCCTACAGAGCTTTCGCTCTATATTTTCTTAACTTTAGTATCTTTATTTTGCCAGTATCACATTCCCCTTTTCCACCTCTGCCAAGGATGGTTTGTAGACTCCCAACCACTTTTAAACATCTCTTTTATTTCAAGATGAATGCAGATAAACTGTAATAAGCAGGTGTGGAGCTCTTCTTCCATGTCGTGCTTTCAGAGCTCTGAGGTACTTTCTTAAGTAGTATCTGAAGAGTTGCCTAGGTGCTTTCCACAGCAGTTGCTTTTTGTGGAATAGCTGGTTTTGGCTGATAAAATCTTTGTTTTCAGAGAAAAGAAACAGAAAAAAATGGAAGAAAAAAAAACTCACTGAAGCATGCAAAATGGCATATTTAAGTCAGCAAACTGGCTCCGAATATCTGAGGTGAGATAATTACTTCTTCAAAAAGTAGAATGAGGGTGGTCACTGCATTCTGAGCATACATGCCCATGTGCATTGAACTGTCTTAGGCCCAGCTGCCCAAAACCAAGACTGTGTTAGCTAGATTAGGGGAAAAAAATTAAAAATCCCTGAAGTGGCTGAGATAGTGACTAAAAGCTTCCATGTTTTGCAGTGGATTTGAAGGCAAAGAAAATGAAGATGATTAAGGAAACTGGCCCATGGTGTGGTTTACTGGTGCCATTCACAGGGGTTTCGCTGTTTAGTGTATTAGTCTTTGTGGTAGGCTGTGCCCAGAACACCTTCAAGGATCAAGATTAAAGAACATTAAGAGTAAAGCAGAACATTTTCATTAGCTTTTTTAAAAAGCAAGTAAACTGGACGTTATTTCCCAGATTGTGGAAGTAAAGGAGTGAAGATTTCTGCCAAGTTGCAGCCACTTCTAACCAACGGCACACTAGAAACCTCAGCCTTTACAACAGAATCCCCGCTACCAAATTACACTTTGAATTTATTAATATAAATGTAAAACATCCATGTAGTTCATCTGCCATGTATGCCACGTAGCTGCGCTGTCAATTCGGTCTACGGCAGGGATTAGACTTGGATGCCTCCACAAGCAGCACTGATCTCTCACTCGCACAAAGCTGTATGCAGCCTACTATTAATACTCAAGCAAGGCACATTTTACCCCTGTTTATCACAGTGTGGTCGAGCCAGGAATTGTGAGTTTCAATAAAAATGAGTAATTTTACCAGAGACCAACACAAACTTGAGATGCCCTTCACCAGTCTCAAAATATCTTGTTTTCCTGGATCGCATCCATGGCCTGTGTCAATGGTAGCTGCAGCACAGTTGAAGTGACTCAGTCAGATTCAAGGCATAAAGTGGGGATTTTAATACGGATACTCATGATGAATCTAAGATTACTTCATTTTCATATAAACTTGGGGCATTCTGGGTGTAGTTAGGAGCCAGCTCTGATCACCCCTGCGGCACTGCACTCCCTACGGGATCCCTGCGCATATAAATGTTTAAACCAGGGCCTACCCCGTGCATCAAGAGACCGCTACAAAAAAAGAGACTAGAAATAAACCAGCGTAGCCGATGGAAAAATCCTGAACTTGGCAGAGCCCTCTGCCCGCGGCTCTCGGCCTCCCAGGCAGGCAAAGCAAACCGCTGATAACACCGAGGCGGGCCGTGCGCCGCGTCTCTCCCAAGGTCAGCTATTTGAGGTACAATAAACAGGAAAACATGGTGGCGGCTCAGCCCGCCCCTCACGGCCGGTTGCCACGGTGACAGCGCCCGCGCGCCCCCGGGCGCCGCGTGCCACGGGCGCTGGCGGAGGCCGGCGGCCGGCGGAGCGGGCGAGCGGGCGCCACCTGGCGGCGCCCCGCCGCGGAGCCGAGGTTACCTCAGTGAGCGGCGGAGGGGGACGAGGTGCTGGAACCCCACCGCGATGGCGGTGGAGGGCGGCGAGCTCCCAGTTTGCAGGGGATGCGAGCAATGTGCACGGTAACTAACCCTGCCCGGGGCCCGCCAGCGGCCTGAGGCAGGGCTGGACCCTCACAGGCCTCACTGCCCTCAGGGTCCCTCCAGTCCTGTCTCTCCTCAGGACTCCCATGCATCCCCCGTCTTCTCCCCTACACAGAAATTGTGCTTTTAGATGAGTTTTCACAAGCATAGTAATTGTCAGGCTTCGAAGAAGATGAACAATCCAGTTAAATAACTTGATGGTGGATCCTTTTTATTGCTGCAGATCCATTATACTATCTGCCTTGGGTTTATCGCTGTCCTAGAGGCAGCATGCAGTGTGCCTTTCTCCCATGAGGGATCTCCCATGCAGATCTCACAAGTCCCGTGAACTGCATTGGTTTCCCTGGCCTGTGGCCTCAAATTGCAATTGCTTATTAAATTATATCAATTATTTGTCCTTGAGACTGGGGAAGCCCCTCTCTGATATGATTTGAACATACGCTCAAACCCAATTGCTGTAATTCTTTACAGAAAGAACAATATTGCATTTCCAGGTGAGCAGGATAAGCAGTGTTTAAATATACTTGTTTCAAAGAACTCTGCTTTATCTTTTGAATAAATTGCTTCATAGAATAACAACCTATTCATTTTAGCATCAAAATAGCAAGAATGTATTTTAAAAGAGCTATTTTTTTCTGTCCCTGGAAATGGCCTGCCTACCTCCTTTTTTAAACACTGTTTTTATAACTCCCAGTGGCCTGGATTCAGCATGGAGTTAATATTTTCCTCCATGACGCAGTAGGCAGAACATGCTGAAACTTTAAAACCCAGAAGCGTATTCTCTATGATAAACAAAAACAAACTAAAAAAAAAATATCTCTAAGGACTCTGCAACTCATATGGGTTTTACCATCTGGCACACAGTCCTGGCACACTGTAAATCTTTGGAAGTGGTATCTCCTTTACAGACCCTAATACATAAAACCCATATGCCAGAGGCTCTCAGAGGCCACCCCCTTACGCTGCAGACATCACGTTATAGCAGTGATCTTCTATGAAGACAAAACTTTTATGATATTTTAGATGGCAAAAAAAAATCCATTACCTCCAAGCCCTAACAGCATGGATGTTGCCAGGGAGGCAAGTTTTAGTCATGGTGCCTTTCTTTAGAAAGGTCACCAATCACACTCAACACAGAGAGCTGGGAGTTGAGTGAAGGCAAAGCAGGAGAGGGAGGGTTGAATGTTGAGTGCTTTAAAGATAATTCCAGAGTTATCTCTGGAAAAAATTAAAACAACTCACATCAAGACATCTAGTAATACAAGATACTGAGGTTACATTTGATGAATACCAACCCCAATGACAAATATACTCTGTGTAAATCTGAGCTCCATGACTTTTGGCAAGGATGTTAGCCAACAGCTCAAGAGTCCTGGCACAGATTATCAACATGCCCATAATTTTCTGCAGGCACAAGTACATCTGTTAAATCATTCCTCTGTCCTTCCCTTCAATATATAATATCCTAAGTGTTGACCACTTTGTCACCAAGCTCTCTGTCATAGGCCATACCTGGCCTGCCTGACATGAAAGGTCTGAATGAAGCCTGGAGGCATCTCTGAGCAGGTTCTGATGCCAGAAAGCCTAATCAGGTCTAACCTTGTGAATAATAAACATGAGGCAGTAGATCCAGCTTGTCTGCTTTCTAGGCTCTGCATCTTTTTGATCTGCTAAAATTAGGTTAATGAAGATACAGGATGCATGTAAGAAACAGGAAAGACATTTTCATCAACATGATGGACTGACAGCAGTTGAGAGAATCTATCTGCTTTCAGGGGATTCGTAGAAAATTTTGCACAGGAGAATTTTAAGGAGCGTTTACAGGAGGATGACATGGTAAACTGTGTAAGTTCACAGGGAAGACTTTCAAAACCTAACACTGTGCGAGAAGCTGACTCAAAAAGGCATATTCCAAAATGTTAACGGGTGGATGATAGATACTAGCATCTTAATGTGACAGGAAGCAGAAGCAAGATCTTAAACCTGATCTGAAGAGATGAGTGGGGAGAAACAATGTGGGAGGAAGTCTGTGTGGGAAGAGCAGGACAATGCGCTGTAGGGGTTGAAGAACACAGAGGCCATGTGTTAAGGAGGGGATAAGCCTAAAACAGGAACAAGGAACAGTCGGAACAAGAAACAGTTTTTGCAGCAGAATTTTTAATTTATCTGATTCCTTTTGTAAAGCTTAGAGGGAAAAAAAAAAGTTTTGAGGTATGGTAGGTATCTTGCAAGTTACAAAGAAATGGCATATTGTAGAGACACTATAATGGAAAAATCTACAGGATTTAAGCACAGCACTACTGCACAGATTTTGAGATACTTGAGTTATATGACAGGCCTGTGTGATGTTGAGGAAAACTATATTGCTTGTTGGGAAAACATGCTGGGTGAGGATGGAGAATTACCTCTGAGCCTGAATATGAGGAGGTTTTAAGAGGTTTTTTTGGGGCCATAAGTGGAATCTCTTCTTTCTATTAAGTGCTGAATTATGATTTCTGATATAAATAGGAATACATATATATCACTATATGTCTTGACAGTAATACCTACCAATGATATAAAGTGCAGCACCATAGTAAAATGAGTGATTGAAAACAGGGACTGTAGCAGAGGAAGTAAGAGGTAAATATGACTAGAGCTTATGTTCAACAGATGTAGCAGAAACTGCAATGCAAAAATATTCTATGTATTCCTTGACTTTAAACATTACTAGGCAAGAAAAGTGAATAAAGCCGAAGTCAGAGTTGGCAGTTTTTCTTAAAGTGGGGAAACCAAAGGTTGTCTGTTCATACCATCTCTTTCAGGCATCTTGATGAATTTCAGTTTCATGATCAATTTAAGCTGATCTAAAACCAGCCTAATGCCAAAACACATGGTCCAGCTTTCACAACATTTCTGCTGATGCTTTTCTATTACCAAACTAAATCAATTTAAAGTTAACTCTGGAAAAACATTACTAATTTTAAGCAACATCAGTGGATTGACGTGATCTTCCCATGCCTGCCCAAGTCACTATAGCTGATGCAAGGGAGAGGGCAGGAATAAGCAGTTTGGGATGGAATGGTGAGGGAAGAGGTAGGATGACTCCTTTCCAGGGCAGCAGTTTTAGATCAGCTTAATCCAGCCATGAAATAGGAGTACCAGAGACTCAAAGCTGGTGTCAAATTTAGGGGCTCTGAATGATGATTAGGAATCCCTAGGTTTCCTAGTCTTTACACATTTTTCTCTCTACTTTTCAACAGTTTCACAGTAGAGGATAAATATTTTTTCTATAAAATAGAAATTATAAAAAACTCTCTCTTCTATACATTACAGTTTTCCAAAGGAAAAATAGAGAACTTTTGCCACAGATTTTCTTTCACATTTTTCATTCATTTCAGTCCTTACATACCAAAGAAATGCGTACATATTTTACATTAATTACACAGTTCAGATTTTTGGTGATTCAAAGGCTGTAGCAACTTTTTACTTTTGCTGAATTTCTGTATCCTTAATTTATTTCCAGATATAGCAAAATACAGTATCAATCTGAACAATTTCTTTTGCTTTCTGTTCTTTACAAGTATAAAAATATCTGTGAAGTTTTTCATATCTTCTGTGTGTTCTGATTTTCTTTTTAGTTCTATCATTGCTTTTTTTTCACCACAAATGACTGAGCTTGTGCCTAATACAGTGATCATACAAAAATACATGATGTAGCAAATGAAAGCTTGGCAGGATATTGTTGCAAAAATTCTGCAAATATTCCAGCACACCTATTAAAAGAAAAAGAAAAAAGACCCAGCACATACATATTTGGCAGTTGAAATTTACTGACATTCATGTTTGCTAAACTTTAAAAATGCAGGCATGAGCTCACAGAAGTATATTTTATACTATCCATTATTTATTAAAAACTGCTTACATGCTTGTCCAATCGGGTAGCAAGAATAATGTGTCATTTATCATGCTTACTCAACTAAGCAAACCAGCTCATAGTTTAAATATCTAACAATGATCCTTGTGCAAATTATTTGTGACCCATAAGTGACTTTAAAAAGGCATGGAATACATTCTCATTGTGGATAATCTGGGGAGGGCACTGTTGTCTGTTGCAAATATATGTAAAAAGAAGAGAAAAAGTTACGTTTCTCATCATGAATTAAATGTTTCTCTCCGGCAGAGTGACTGCTGAGCTTATTTTAGGTTACATTCACAGATGCCAGTGAGGAAAAGCATTGTCCTTTTTTATTTTATCAACTTTGGTTTACTCTCTAATCTTAATTCCTTTGCCTCCCCTTTTTCCCATCATTTACTGCTACATTTTTATTTTATGTCAGCATTGTATTTTTTTATATTTCATATCAGCCTGTTTTAACACTATGAATGTTTTACAAGAACCATGACATCATAAAAAAGGCTATCTAAATTTAGAAATAGGAAATCAAGTGGGAAAAATAAAAACTTGAGAAAAGTTAACAAGGGCTTCTATTGTATTAATTGTCCTGAAAATTGTGCAACAGATCCATTCTTAATGAAACAATATGTTCTAATGATATAAGTGTACACAATATGTTTCCTATTTTAGGAATCCATGCAACATCTAAAACTGTTGTCCAGAATTCAGATGAGTATGTAACTCTATGCAATTATAAAGAAAAGCACACTAAAATAGAATTGCTAGAACAATTCAAACTTACATCAAAATTTATTAAACTATGAATATGTTCAGATAGTACAGTCAGTACTGTTCTGAATTCTGTGCAGATTCAGAACTATTAAAGAGCAAAATCAAAACGGCAGTATAGTACCTGTCAAGAGCTGAAAGCAGTCATAGCTGCAGTTCTTGTTTTGCCTTTACTGTTGTGACTCCTCTAGTGCTTCTGATGATACAAAAGAGAATGACAGAGATGAGTTAATAGCTTCTGCCTAGCATCCTTCAGAATATCCTGTGTCCCATTTCCACAGGCCCATATTAATCCTTAAAGACCTCCTGTTCTGGAATGTTAACTTTAATTATGTGCTTAATCACTTTCCTGAATCAAAATGTAGAAAATCAACTTTGTTAGTGCAATATATAACAGATTTTGCGGGCACAGCTATTTTTATCATATTGGAATGAACAATCCACCTTGATGTCTTATCCTTTTTAATAATTTATATTCTCAACCATCATTTTTACAGTCCTATATTCACTACGAATATTTCTTACTGAAGGTATAAAGTAGCCCTTTGGAAAGAGAGGAGAAAGGAAATAGCCCAACAGAATGCTCGCTGAATCTATGCTGATTCTGCTCTGACATTTCCCAAAGATAGTAAGACACAATTACCTACCTATTTCTTATAGCTTTTGTTATTACTGAGGTTGAGGTAGTTTTTCTCCTATAAACTTTCTTATGCACTCTTACACAAAATCAATAACTAAAGAAAATAAAAAAAAAGACTTTATTTTCAAAGGACATTCATTTTCATGTGATACTTGACCCACATGATTAGACTGTGATTATCTATCTAAATAGAATCATCTTCATTACCCAGAAATTATGATACATGATAGGATATATCATATATACCTATCCCATGATATGGGATGTTGTTTAAGCATTTTCTGTATTATTTGAAAAGAATAAAAGTTTGCCTAACTACAAAGTAATGTGATAAAATTATCTCATTGGTCTCTGAGATTCTGATCACTTTATTATTCTTGATCCTATAAAATTTAAGGAAAATTAAATCCTTTCAACAATATATAAGAAATATTATTTTCTTCTTAAAGAGATAAAGCCTTTTAAAAAGAAACAGATCATTATACCATATCCACAGCATCTGTTGCTAAATTTGCCTCTTTACTACTTACACAGATGTGAGGAATATTTCTAGAAGCCTACATTTTATAGAGTTGACATGCCAAAAGTTCACTGACCACACTGTCATCTTCCTAATAGCTTTGTTTGCTAGTTAGTTGTTTCTGAGTGCACTTGTTCAAAAGGATTTTGAAGCTGCTGATGTGTTGCATTTAGTTCTTTTGAAATGCTGAAAACAGTGTCTTATTATGTTTAGCTTTTAGCTTACCTTTGTAACCAGCTCTAATTGTTTAATTTACCCATGCCCTTTTAAGGTGGACAGCAGAAAAATCCTCTCTTCTCAAATTGCCTGAAGATTATCCTTCAGTCAGTTGTCATTACATTGAACTGGTAATTAAATATTTTTTTTCAGTGAAACTAAAATTACAGCTGTGAGGTTAAAGTATTCAGATAGGTTTTAAGAGTTCAGGCCTTGGCCAAGGGTTCCCTACCCAGCCTTAGGCAGGACTCTCCATCTTCTTGCACCTAAGTTTATTTACCCTTTGTAAAATGGAAAAGAATAGCCATACTCTTCTTCCCCTCTTTTGGGCACTACTGAGATTTTAAGCGACAAGGATCAAGATCTTTCACTAATTATACATTAGGGATTATAATTTCTTAACAAATTTAAAAGATTCATGATTTTAAGAATAAGAGTAGTCCCTTTGAGATACTTTATGTGTGGCCTATCTTTCCAGGGTTGTTAGGACTGTTTAAAAAGTATGAAGACTTTGTGGCATTTTTGCAATTAGGATGCTATTAAATTGCCTTTTTGCTTCCATTTTTAAGAAAGACTTTGAGCCAGCTGCTGGCTTAGCCAGCATGATAATGGCAGAGATAGAATGAAAAGAAACTTTATTTCCCTTTGTACTATGATATTCTGAATCCAGGCTGAAGGTTAGATTTTGCCTGCCTCTTTATGACAGTGAAAATTATATGTGTTTATCTCAAAATACCAGGTGCACTTTTCTTCAGCTGTCAGTTAGACTTAATTCTGTTGTTAAAGGATTTGGCAGTTTGTGACTATTAAAAGCAGTCTGAAAGGGATATTGCCGCCCTTGGCTGAGTTTTGCATTTTAGCTGCATCACTATTTAAAACCTCTGTATTTTCCATGTCACATGAATTCTCAAGTGTCGTCTTTCAGAAGAATGGACAACAGCTTTCAATACAAGTATACAGAATATACCTATCTTCCCAATATCCTGTTTATGTATTTTATATATTTGCTTAATGTTTACTTAAATGCATTAAAACCTAATAACATCTGCATGTTACACCAATGAAAAATGGACTATAAAATCATAGCAAAACTGAAAGTCAGAATGACAGAATATTCTTTGTATATTCATACAAGCAGCAAAATCTAGAAATTATCTAAATTCAATCTTCCCAGATCTAAAATTCCTAAATATAGAACAAGTCAGGCATTTCTCAAGTTAAAGTAACATGCCATGAAAGAGACAAAATAAATTTGAGCTATTTTAGATTGGACAGAATATTAATTCTGATTTGCAGACACCTTCTCTATGAAACCTATAACAGTAATTTCTATTCTTAGCAACAGAGGAAATTCTAAGTTGACTACCTCCGCAAGTAATGTCATCTGACACCTAATGTTTCTGAGAATGAGGTCTCCAACATGAGGACACCGTGGGTATGAAAGCATTTACTCCACATATGATCCAATAATTTTCCTTTAGAAGAGGAGTTTTTGAAGTAAAAAGAGTGTCTTCATTTTTAATTGAGATGAACTAGCTCTATCAATTGATTTGAAATAATTAATTTCTGCTTGGAGAATATGCACTGTCTGCACTTGTATCATGTTCAAGTAAGACCTGATCCTTCTACTCATATTGATCCTAAAACCCTTGCAATGGAAGTGTGCCTTAGTCTGGCAAAATACATGTATTTTTCCATGTTTGTATGTGTATATAATATACATATATATTTCCAAGCAATGAATAATTATATGTTCAAAAGATTTCTCCAGGTCTTTTACTTTCTAATATATTATACCCTTGGTAGAGGGAGACTTCTCAGTCTTTGAATATTGAAACCGATAATAGTATGTGTTAGCATCACGTATGAAGTTGACACCAGTTACAGATATAACCTTCCCACTGGGTAGTCATTAAAAAGTTCCTCTTTCTGATTCCTGTGTAAACATCTAGATTAGATTCTTAATAAGAATTCTGTGAACTGTAGTTGAAACAAAAATAACAGATCTATTTGAGGTTTGTTACAGTCACTTCTATGTCCAGTTGACCTTGTCCCAATTTTAGCTTTGTTTCCCTCCTCTGTGTGGCTTCTGGGAACCTGCTTTGAAAATAAAATCTACTCAGAGGGTCAGCTCCTGAATTTCTTACTCTGATAAAACTTCTATCTAGTTTTGCCTGGCAAAGACTTGTAAACAGTTGCCTTTGCACTCCTCATTTCTTTTTCTGAATCAGAGCTAAAGTTCAACTGCTAAGGCAATAAGAACCTAGAACAAATTAGGATCTATTGAACATAGTCAATGTTTTCCAAACTAAGATTCATAATAGTGGAAAAAAACCAACCTACCAGTTCAAGCATACAGGAATTTTAATATCTATAATGTTTGTACATTCAACATTAAGAATTTGGGTTTTTTTTAAGATGTAAAAGGGGGGGGGGAAATGTGAACTAACTTTACTCGAGAAGCTAATATTAGCTTCAGCAAAGCATTTCCAACTCAGACCATATGCTAGTAACTAGACTATGGTTTTAAAATGCAAGTACAGAGCACTTTTTCGAGGTTTTCATACTGAGATGAGAGAGGAAAAAAGAGGTAGTGCACCTCGTCTTTCTTTCCTCCATAGGCTGAGGATACATTGTGCAGCTTTTAACATTGCACTGGGCTGTAAAGCTAGATCAACACATGTATCTGCCTCTTTGTCCCTCTTGTATCACGGTGGGAGCATGCACTACTTGTGTCACCTACCTGGTAACACTGAGAAAACCATTGTGTTTTTTAATTTTCATCAGTTGCTTGCTCTTCCTCAGTTTCTTGATTAATCAAGATATTATGAACCTGACCTCTTTTGTAAACTGCTTTAAAATGTTTAATAGTTTATCTTCGTTTATAATTGAAACAATGGTAAATGGTTGCAGGATCTCTGGTAATTATTAGTGCAGTTTTACTTTTAAATAGCCATGACACGACAGTCTCTTCAATGGTGATCCAGTACGTACCAGAAGAGCTTAAATTTCTGTCCCTGTTTCTCAATTATGCTAAAAATTTCTATTCTGCTCTGATAAACTAAAATAATCCCCAAACTTAAACCTCAGAGATCACATAAATCAGGGTTTTCCTAGTGACATAATATACATTTATTGTGAAATACTATAATAAAAAAATCAGAAGGCTTAATCTGGGGCCACCACTGCTTTGTGAGCATTTCATATGCAGAAGATTGACATTTAACTGATAATTTCCACATAAACTCTTCTGGTCGCATAAGTACTCCCAATAGCTGCGCACAAACATTCATGCGTGCAGGCCTCTGCCCTGGTAAGTGTTGCAATTTTCTATTAACACAGTTAATCGCCAAGCATCAAATGCTGCTACTCAGTGGCTAGGAATAGATCTTTCACAGCCTGACCAAGCAATAGCAAATTAAGGAGTCCACAATGCAGACCAGAGCTTCAGTGACCTCCACAGTGGCAGATTGTGTACAAATTCCCTGGCCATCTCCTACTTTTTCCCAAGTCAGCTGCATGCTAGGGTATGGAAAAAAATTGCTGAGGATTGCATAATGCATCTGTGAAAGCCGTACTCGTCAAACCCTTTATCTGTCTCCTGTTGTTTTTAATAGAAACACAAAGGGAAGTATTGCACCCTCCTCACTTTACCCATAGTAGACAACTCTTAAGTCTAATAGAAATAGCCACATCATTAAGACAAAAAAAATTGTGGTCCAGTATATCTTGCTCATCTGTTTTGATGAAGGAAGTATGTGCCTGTTTGCTTTTTCTAGTAGTATAGCTGTTGATGTTGTGTGGGACCATCAACAAATACAAGACCGGATGTTATCCATACTGAAGTAAATGCTAATACCCCCATAAGGAGAGCAGGTGCTAAGAGCTTGTGAAACAGGTGCTATATAGCTAAATTTGGAAGATATTTTTGGATACCACCTACATTGCAGAGCATGTAGTATTGATTTCAAACTGTTTAGCTGTTCATCTTGTGAAAACAACACAACAAAATAATTTGAGAGGAAGTTTGCAGCAGGATGGATACACAGAAAAATACAGCAGTTATTTCAGAAAATAACATTTTAGTAGATGAACAATAGCCACCACATTTAGCATATAACATTCTACATGTTGCATTTTATGTCCAGAAAAAGATTTGCAAGAAAAATGCTGATGTACTTAGAGTTTTGAAAAATTATCTTCTTGAGCAGCCAATAGGATATAGAAGGATTCTTCCCAAGAGCATCATGAGTTGTAACATCCTTTAGAGAACAACAATTAATTTAGTGAATAATGTATGCCACAGGTAAACTATGCTCTGTTAACTGAAGTATTAGATCATAAAGTAGTCAAATACCCTCGATTTCAAATAAAAATGGTCTGAAAAGAACAATAAAGTATCAAAATGATAAAATATCATTATTAAAATAACTTTCATTTGATGTACTATAACCATCTTGTTCTACAGTGCACAAAAGTTCCTGGGAAAGTAAAGCTTTTTCTTGCTTTGATAAAGAGAAGTTCTTGCTTTGATAAAGAGAAGTAAAACAGAGCATTTCTTTCTATGTGGCTCTTTTGCTTCAGCCACCATCTATCTCAAACCCTAATATGGAATATGGCATAAATTCAGCACACAAACTAGCCAAACAAAGGTCACTCAATGTCATGTGCACAAAATTAATGCCAGTCACTTGAGGAGTTCAGTCAGAAAGTACAAATGAGAATTTCTGAGACTTTTGTCAGTCAGCCTTCCACAAACTCTACTGACAATCCACAAATGATGTTCTTGCAGGTTTACATTTCTGATGATTCTGCCCGGATCTTTCTCAGATTGATACATTCATCTGTCCTATTTCAGGGCTGTTCTTCCTGTCTTTCAAAATAATATCATATAGAGATGGTATTATAACAGCTTTATAAAACACTGGTTTTTGAGAAGATGACTGAACATTTGCACAGATACTTCTTCACCTTTCATTCATCATTTTTCTTTTAAATTTAAGTTAAAATATAACATCTCCTTGGAGCAGAGGATAAATGTAGAATTTTTCATTTCAGATTGTTGACATTGGCAAAGCTATAGGCAGTTGTAATGAAAAGAACTATGCAATGTTAACTTTGAATGCAAGTACTGATTCCACCTAAAATACATCAATTTCAGTATTATTTGCTCTGCCCTGTAATAGGGAAATATGTAGGAATTAGGGCTTTTATGCTTATGAAATGTTAAAATCTGCTCTCAATTATTAATTATTATGCAATTAATTAAAAACAAACAAAAAACAAAACAAAAAACAAAGCCACAACAAAAACAAAAACAAAAACCCAAAACCCAAACCCAAACTATAAGGATCAAATTCCTCACAGAATAACTGAAGCAAAGTCAATTCCAATGGTCAGTGTGACCCAGTATGCTTACTACTACTGTTGCAACAATCTTTTGAAAATGCAGACTTGGAAGATGGAAAGAATGAAGAAGAATGAAAAAGGACCACAATGTGTGACACTAATAATTCTTTGTTTCTCTCCTCTGGCTCATTTAAGGACTTTTCCCTGGTTCTTAGGAGTGCATTCCCCAGGAATGAAAAGAGATTATTCCTTATTTTGCTTACCAAAGTACAGAGGAAGGAACCAAGCCAAGGTCTGTTCACCTGCTCTGGCTTACAAAGCAAGTCTTAATTCTTGGAGGAGCCACCTGCTCCCAAATGCATGTAGAAGTATCATAAATATTTCAAATACCGCCTGCACTGTGGGAAGTTCCAGGAAGCGTCAAGGTCTCACTGGAACAAGAAACCTCCCCTGCGAAGTCATGAGGTTATGCAATGCCTCGCTGTCCTTGTGGGGATAACTGAGCTTTCTGTGTTGCTTATTAAAACTCAGATTACTTCTTACTCCTTTTAAATCTATGTTTGTGGTTTCTTATTAACTGTTCCTTTAGGATATTATCGAAGTCTGATGATACAAAGTCCAGTGTGTGCATTCCTTTACTTTCAGTCCAGTTTCCACAGGAATGTAGCTTGTAACTGCAGTATTTGTATGCTTCTGTGTCACCTATCTGCCAGCCCCTAGTAAATCCGTTAGCTGCTTTTAGCTAAATTCAGCAGAGAGCTAGAAGACTCATCTGTACTTATTTTCTACGAATCTCATGAAACTAAGCAGCCAGGGAGGTTGAGAGGGACTCAGACGTTGCTCTCCTGGCAGGAAAGGCTGCAGTATGAGTGCAACCATGGAATCCACATGGAAATTCACCTCAGCTACGAATCACGGAAAAAGAGGCTTCATTAATTCCACTGCTCATGGAACTACTTGTTTTGGGTAATACATGTACACTGAGAATTCGGGTGGTAATATCTTTGCTAATTCATAAATGTACACTAATGTATATAAACAGCAAGACATATTGATCGCCTAATCCATCTCCAATCAACATCAAAGGAATCTTTCCACCGAGTTAAGTGGGAGTTGGACTAGGCCCATGTATAGTATTACCCATCATAAACATTTATAATAGCAACATTAAAACATAGTTTAATCTATAAAAGACCCAAAAGCAGAAACAAAAGGAACATTTTAATCCAGTTTTCAATGTCATGGTGAATTTCATTTATACAAATAGCAGTGTAAAAGGAAAACACAGATTCACATTAATAAAGGCAGAAATGAGTGTACCATAAGTGCAAGTAATGTTCACTTCCTTCACTACTCCTGCAACTTTATGATATTTTGGAAATTAAACTTTCCATTATGCTAGTTCTTGTTCAGCCACACTCTGCTTGCAGAGGTGGTTTTCACTGAAGATCGCCAAAGTTATTCTGCTGGATGGAAAATTAATGTATATGAGCTTTGAAATTCCATTACTCCTTTTTTTAAAACATCTATGTAAATTAACATGAAAATTTACAGAAGACTTGGCTTTCATGGACTCGTGGAAGTCCTACAGAGGCTTTGGTAAATGCCTCCATTGAGGAAATATTTCATATCCTCCAGTAGTCTGCTATTCCACCCATGCTTCTGAACCGACATTTAAGCTCAGCTAAGCCATTAACTGTCCAGATTAGTCCTGTACAGGAAAATCCTGTGTGGGGAAATAGAAATTCCATGGCAAGCTCCTAGCAGAGTTCTGCTGTATTGCTCTTGTAGGGAGGAAAGAGAGGTTGTGTTCCCACAGAATAAGCAATGGGCTTAACCCAAGGGGTCCTCACAGGATTTGTCAGGGACTAGCAGAAATTACACGTAAAACTTCTGTGTCTTTGGATTGAATTTTGGATCCCCATCTCCCAAAGAACTGTACTACCAAGTTCTGCCTCACTAGCTGCTGCTGCCCCAGAAGCAAAATTGAAAAGGTCATTGAAATTTATATAGTTTAAATGTGGTCGGGACATTTAAAGCTAATGTCAGTTAAGAATTTCTACTGGTAGGTTTAGGCCTCTGGTTTTGCCTCTCCTGATTGCAAATCCTCAGTCCTATGAAAGAGCATCCAAAATAGAAGGGGAGTTCCTGAAAAGGAAACACTGTTTCCACCTATAGAATTCATCTTGGGGTTATGTTTTTTTGCTACTGGGAAGTGTTTGAACTACTTAAGCCTACGTTAAGTTGCTGATCATTGTATCAATCAATATGTATGTGTGCTTACCAAATACTTTTTTTAAAAGGAAAAAGAGAAAAAGTTTTAAATATAAGCTATTTATTGGAATACTTTCCAGCCCAGGAATGTGCCCTGACTGGATCCTGAATGAATAGCAGGGCAAGCGTGTAAGTTAGCCCTTCTCTCGTTTTCCTGCTCTTCTTACCTCCATGGAAAGAAAGCACACACATAGGCCAGACCATAGCATGCCCTATCACATCCCCTGAATTGGGTTATCATGGGTAGCTGGTAGCACTCAAGTAAACCGTGGTAGAGCCTAACTGACTTAGAAGACTAGATCCTGGTTTCAAATCAATACAAGCATACAGGATTTTACACAAAGGCCATTAATCACCCATATACACTTGGAAATCTAAACTGTGTCTTGTTTGAGTCACATAGGATGTAGGCTTTCCAATAGGAGTTCTGGACACAGAACTTAAGTACTTTAATTATCCATGGCACTTTGTAAATTTTTAGGTATCATTTCTCCGCTATTGTACTTCCTTCAGTCTCTTATTGAATGAATTTATGATTCACTTGCCCGTGATAGAACTACAGTTTGTGAATTCTCAGAAGACAGAAGTCTTAAGATCCAATGTCGATTAATGACAATATGAATGGTAATTAAATGGGACCAAGAGCAAGGTATATTGTCTATGAAATGGTGATACTACAGTAAAAAAGCAGACCACAAGAGGCAGATCTAAAATTTAGGGATGAGAAATGGGAGATGCATGCTGCACTCCAGCTTCTTGAGAAGTTCTGAAATAGTAGTGAGGAGTTGCACTATGCCTTCACTATTCCCTAATACATTCTCAGTGGGGCTTTCTCAATGTCTTTAATTGATATTGTTCATTGTGAGAGGCCTATTTAGAAAAAGAGTAGTATAGAGAAAATATAGTGGTTGCTGGCAGAGACATCTGGGCTCAAACATTATGCCCTAATACAAAGTGGCGCACCTCCATCTGGAGACACTGAGAATCTTCCCAGAGTGATCTATGTTGTGCTGTGAGAGCACTGCTTAGGAAGGAGGATAATAGAGTTTCAAGCCCTTTCAGGTAGAGAAAGGATCTCCTCACCTTTTCCCCCTTTCCTGTGCTGTCTGATGTGAGGAGAAGCCCTGTCAGTAACACCTCTAGCAATCTAATTCTCCATCTTCCTGGCTTTTATTAGTGTGCACCTGAAAACTGAAAAGATTTAGAAATGGCAAACTGATGACTACATGCTATCAAGACATTTCAGCTTTGGAGGACCAAAAATAAGATTTACACAGTCTGGAGGAACTGGGTTCCATTCAATTTTCTGGATTTTAATTTTGGTGACAAGAAATAAAAATACTGAAATGGCCTTATTGTCTCTGTAATTGGTTTGACAGCTCAACTAAAAAACCCCAAACAAACCAAAAATAAACAAAGGAAAAAAACAAACAAATACCACCACCACAAAAATCCCTCAGAGTCTTTGCTCCTCAAGCAAGGTTCTTTGTGTAATGCAGCAGAAATAAGCACCACCCTTCAAAGGAAAGGTCCTTCAGATAGTGTTGAATAATTAATTTGCTGTTTTCTGACTGAATTTCACAACACTTGGTTGACTTGTCAAGAACCCACAGGATCACGTAGTGCACATTTGGATATGTGTAAAGATGAGAAACATCTGCATTTCTGGGACTATGTAAATGGTCTCATTGTGCTTTAGATTTCCAGCTGACACTTGCTGATGTAGGTGAATGGTCACTGAGGCACAGCACTATCATTGCTGCCATAACCCCTGTATCTTAGAAGAATGTTATTGTTGCATTTGCTGCTGTTTGCTATTGTGTAAAATGAAGAGACTTAGACTAAAAAAGTCACCTGTTGAACGCATATGCTTTTATTTCCAAGAATTTGGATAATTCCATTATATTACATATTGCAAAATGTGCTTCATATAAAAAGCGGTATTTGAACAAATTATATTAATACTAAATTTAATGCATGTTATAAAAGGTCTACTTTTCCCAGACACAATATGATGTTGTTCATGGATTCTATATGGGTAAATTAATGTAAAAAGAGGATTCAGTGTATTAACTACCACTTTCACCACCAGGCAACATTCATCCTCCCGTCTTTCTGTGTGTTATGTATTTGGTGGTGAATATTGCTATACACCAGGCTGCATCTTCAGCCTCTGTTCTAAGCAAGTGTACTTTCTTCCTTTACTACTACTTCCTTTGTCTATTACCTCAATTTCTCTAAGGTTACGCTTTTTTTATGAAAGCTCAGTTAAATCCTTGTACTTTGCAAAGACTGCATTTAGAGTCTGGGCTAGGTTTCCGTCTCTGAGTGGAAAGTGCAGCAGCAAAAAAAATCACTTAAATAAATGCTTTTTACATTGCCTTCTGAGGCTAACAAAAATTGTGATCTGTCAAAACTGTGAAGAAAAATGATTTCAAAGATATGATGGTGTGGAGGAACTCTGCTACGCTACAGATTTTATGCTGTGGCTGTTAGCTGAAGTACCTGGGACAGTCCTAGGTAGTGTGGCAATGCACAAAGACAGTGCTTCAAATAATTCCCCAAATCTCTGGGGGAACTAACATACAACATAGTGGAGTTAATTAAAGCAAGAAGTGAGCTCTCTTTAATATCCAAAATACAGAAATATTTTACAGATTTTTTTTTTCCCCAGAAAGAAAAAAGAAAAGAAAGAAAGAGAAAAGAGAAAAGAGCAAAGAAAAAAGGGAAGGGGAGGGGGAGGGGGAGGGGGAGAGGAGAGGAGAGGAGAGGAGAGGAGAGGAGAGGAGAGGAGAGGAGAGGGGAGGGGAATATTGGAGGGGAGAGGAGAAAAGTAAAGAGGAGAGAAGAGGAGAGGAGAGGAGAGGAGAGAGGAGAGGAGAAAATGGGGGAGAAAAGGGGAGAGAAAAGGGGAGAGAAAAGGGGAGAGAAAAGGGGAGAAAAGGAAAATGGGGAAAGGAAAAAGGAAAAAGGGAAAGCAATTCAACCCAGGATGCTAAAGAAGATTGAGGGTGCTGCAGGCAGAATATTCACACGGGTGAGAAGTGTCTTAAGCCTGTAAAGGCAGCTTACAGATAGCTCCCCTAAATGCTCAGGTTTCTATTGTTTTAAACAGCTTATTTCCCCTCATCTTAGAGGGATTTTTGTCTGTCTCTAGTAAGCCTTCCTTTAGGCCACAGGGGAGTTCCAGCTAATTAAAGAAGGATTTATAGTTGTTTTCCCCAAAAGGTCCCAGTACCTGACAGATGAGACCAGGGACCAGGGCCACCTTGAAGTGTGAAGATAGCAGTACTACCCATACAGCACAAAATTCCATGTCACATCTTGCCCATAAGATGCAATGATAACCAGCCTTCCTCTTCCCCTGCCACCACTCTCTTCCTTCTACAGCACTGGCTCTAATTGTATTTAAAGCAAAACAGAATTAAAACTAACACGCAATTGTGACAGAAAATGGCCATTCCTGAAGTTCACCATTTGTTAGCAGCCCATAGAAATTATGTCATTTTTCTTACTTTAGGTCAAGATTATTTTTATTTGTATTTGCTGATTTTTCAATCTTTGGGATATTTTAACAATATAGTTTTTACCCTCATTGATCCTGAAGGAAGACCTACAAATATCTGTAGATACAGAAGCAGCAGTTTAACTAATATTAACATTGGTCACTTCAATGTGATTTTTAAAGATACTGGTGATTTTGTTGTTCTAACAATAGTAATAGAGAAAGGAAATGTTCTGCATGAAGCGTAGCTGTGAAAGATGCAGAAAAATACATCTAAATGGAGTCCTAGCATTATCAAAGAGGCCTTTCGCTGCCCCCTTTCACCCAAAATTGTACTGACAATTTCTGATTTCCTTTAGGTTTTACTCAGCAGTAAAGGGTAAAATAATATAATTACTAATAAATAATAATAAAACAGTAAATAATCTGTCCCACCTGACAGAAATTGCCAGCACATGGTAGAACTGGAGCTCTCATCTGACTCATCTAAAATACTCACCACAACAAGCGACGGCAGTCATCTGCACTGTTCTCAAATTGTTGACAAAGCTCATTTTATAGTCCTGTTGCACCTTTGTGTAACTGAAATGAGTGGAAGCTCTGAATTATATAACACAGGAGAGGAAAGTGGTTCAGAAAACAATAAATAAAAAATACACAAATAAAATTGTATTTTTTTTAATGAATGGGAAGTTTTGCAAAAGATGGCACCTGATTTTTCTGATCTGAACTCCAAACAGTAATTTCAGATAATATAGTTGCAATTTAATTAAATATTTCTTTATCAGATATAAAGTGCTTCACAGTGAGGTCCCAGGGAGTGAAAAATCAGTCCCGACTGCTCTGAATGGGCTTAAATAAAATGTCTAAGAAGAATCTGAGATCAAGTCAACACAATTCCCCAATGAGGTTTAAATAAAGAGAAACACTTTGACATTTAAAGAAATATAATTTAAAAGACAACTGTCGGGTTTAAGTTTTTATATATGCCATGACCATTAAATGATGAGACTATTGACAAGTGTACCTCTAGTAGCTTTTAATTTAAGAAACAACATTAATAACTAATATCTAGTTCACATCTGAGAATGGCAAATATCCTGATAATATTCTAAATGTTGACTCTGCCTGGGTAAGCAGTCTTGTGTTCTATTTATTCACATATGCTATCAATATTGTCATGGTTACAGTCCAGCTAAATTATTAATATATAGGTACAAAAATTCTGAGACCAGTTAGATTTAGAATGGAAGTAATGAGTCCAGCCGTGCACACGGCTTGTGTGCTTCTTACAAAAAGCCAAGTTTCTTACATCAAAATTCAGAGAAAGGAGAAATCAGATTAAAGATACATATATTTCACATATGTAACTATTAGCTAGAACTTCACAAAGTTAACTAGAGCATTTCTATCAGCTTCAGTAGGTGTTCAGTCCCCTAGCTATGGGCAGAGAGTTCTTGTAATGGCAAACTAGCTTCAGTGGGTTTTAAGAGCAAGCAGATACAGATTTTTCTATTAAAAATATAATCATCGTACAGCCACAGTTAAACCAATATTCTTTCTGTCACTCTTAGGTTTTAAATCTCACATACTAAAAATTGTATTTAATTAAGAAAAAAAAGTCTAAGTGCGAAATATAAACTGTCTATTTGAATTACTCACAATGATCTGGAAAAATTAATTGATACAGAGGATATTAAATGTCCAAGGATTATTACTTTTGAAAATTTTCACTTCTCTTTGCCTATTTTTGAAAAATAAAAGCAAAAATCCTTATTTTCTTACAAAAATTAAGAGCTATTATGGAATAATTTGTAACAAATAACCAGGGGGACTTGAAATACTGCATAATAATAATTTTTTAAGATTCAGCTGCAGAATTAAAAATCCTTTCTCTTTTTCATATTTAATTATGCCTCAGAATTGTTATACTGAGAATGAATACCTACAGGACTTTCAGAATTAAAAAAATACATTTATATATTTTGTTTGCATTCATTCTAAAAGGCTCTCTACAAAACGTATGATTCTAATTGCACCACTTAAGCTGGATCAATGAACTTGCTTTCTTGTTTGAAAGAAAAACAGCAACAGAAAAAAAGGCTGTAAGTTGAGGGATAGGAAAATGTAACTAAAAATCTAATGTATTCAAAGTTTGATCTACTGAAGCCTATATTGGATGAAGAAAGGAAGGTGTCTCAAGATGCTTTTGTCCTTTCTTGAGGTTGGATATAAAAACTGATTCAGAAGGCATAGGAAGGACCTGGACTTTGGTTACATCCTGCTGCCAGTTGTTCTGAGTCTCTTCCAAGCCTGTTGTGGGAACTGGGAACTGTCGTCCTCTTCCTGTTCACCTGCTCATGTTCTTGAGACAGTGTCAGTGGCTTTATCCTCATAAAATGTACTAGAAAGAGCAGGATGGCAACACTTCTGTCATGTCCTTCTCAGTAACTCCCAGTTACCCCCCCCCGGGCATGATGTGCTGTGGTATGGAATACCTCTTTGGCTAGCTTGGGTCAGGTGTCCTGTCTCTGCTTCCTCCCGGCTTCCCCTCCTCCCTGTCAGAGCATGAGACTTACAAAGTCCTTGGTCAGGGTAAACATTACTGAGCAACAACTGAAAACATCGGTGTTATCAGCGCTGTTCTCAGGCTGAAAGTCAAAACCACAACACTGCACCAGCTACCAAGAAGGAGAAAAATTGACTGCTACTGCTAAACCCAAGACAACTTCCCATGATGTACTGTAGCTGAGGCAGTGTGAAAAGTCTGTATATGCCCTATATAATAGTAACAGGTGTGATCTGTTTGCTGCTTGCAAATCTATTCATGAAAAATCACTGCAGATCCAGATTAACTGGCCAGTAAAAAGTAAGTTTTTACCGCTAGTCTGCATTGCTGTGAATAGTTAAGCAGACAAAGCCTAACAGCAAATTTTTCGCCTTATTGCTAAGAAAACTCTTAACAGCTTCACTGCCATAGAACTATAGCAAGCCTCTATAGCAGTGTTTCTGGTAGAATTCAACTTGTGAGAGCTGCTTAACCTTTTTTCCAAATTTGTCACTTAAACTCTCTTCTTTTCTGAAGGAAAAAAAAAATTAAAACCAAAAAGGCATAAATGTCAGTCAAGCACTCAAGAGAACATATTAATTACACCTTAGAAAGTCTCTTTGATAAATAAACTCATGCTAAAATCTACCTACTCAGTCTAGAGCCTAGTTAACCTGGGGCAGGTTATAAAAGGCTGTAATCAGCTGTGGGGGCTAGACCAACTAGCTAGGAGAGGAAATGGCAACTTCGGCTTTGACATAACCCCATAAATAAGGGATTTCTAAGTTCTAGAACGTTGGATCTGCTTCAGCTCAAAAGCAATGATGACCTGAAGATTTCATGAGAGGAGAAGCCTTCTTTTTCCAAGGAGATGACATAGTAGGCTGTTGACATTAATGCCCTTTATCTTAAGAGCGAAGGACTGGGAGGATAATACCAGTGATGTCTTGTGGTTTTATTGGTTTATTGTTAGGAAGTTATAGAACTTGAAATGTCTATGAAACTGCTAATATCTTGCAAGTTCCTAGGAATGGTAGGATGCTAGTCCCCGTATTTGCATGCCTCCCATCTTTCCCCTAGCTTGAGAAAACTTTCTTGTCCACCTGGTCTCTACCAGTCCATATCAATCAAACCATCCTCCTTCCCATCTTCTTTGTTGCTAAAGCTTCTCTGCTGTTCAGGGCCCTTGTTAAAAGCAAGCCATCTTACCTTCCTGCTTCTTTCTTGAACCACAACCCCACAGTCCCTTTGTGTAAGATTCCAAGTTCACACCTAGAAAGATAAATGCTGTTCAAAACACTGGGTAGCCAGCAAATTCCAGTGGATTCTTTCAGCCAAGCTGGACCAAAAAACCTACTGAATATGTCTTCCTTCAGACTGAAAGAAAAGGTATTTGATCTTGAATGATGCTGGATATGTTCTGATATTGGCTGAGAGCATTAATGTTTGTTGAAGCCTACAATAAAATTCAGACTTGCAAAGTCTCTCAGTCTACTTAGCAATTTACAAGACGAGTCACCACATTTCTAAATATGCAAAGAAAAACAAACAAACCAAAACAAAACAGAAGTTAGCAAATAGTTATTTCTAATATACAGAAATCAGCCATGGGAGGCCAATTAATATCACAACATGAATAAGAAAATATTAACAGAAGAAAAAACAATGAGTAAGGCCTAGATACCATTGGAAAAAAAAAAAAAAAAGAAGACAGTAATCTGTATTTGGTTTTGTTTTTTTCCCTAAAATATCATAAAAATTAACACAGGCCAAACAACTGATATGAATGTGATTTATATTAGCCTTTTCTCTCACTGTAACCACACCACATTAACTTCAGACATATGGACTTTGCAAATGGTATCCAAGCTGTGCATAGTTCTAAGGAAGCTTTTATAAAGCTGAGCAGTTAGACTGGCTATTTACTATCCGTCAAGAGGAATAAAGAAGATCAATTTATAGAAATACTGGTTTACTTTGGGAAAATGTCTCTGCTTTACTCTCATAAGCAACATTAGCTTTCTAGGATGGATGACCTAGCAAAATCTGATTTTCTCAACATATTTGGTAGATATCAGATGGCAAGCTTCTTAATTTGGCATACATTAAGTTGTAGTACTCAGAACAGCCTTTGACTTTGCCCTAAACATTTCTGCTAACCCATATCACCATCTGCAGAAATCAAGATCACTACAGACATGAATGGAAGCAAGTCAATAGGGGTTTGTGGGTTTTATGGCATTAAAATCTAGAAAGAGCTAGGAAAAACAATGAAAATGCACTGTGATTTCTTGGAATGAAATCTTCTATCCAGCTTTAATAAAGACACCAAAAATAATTTTAATTTGCTAAATAATTCCAGGGCCAGACTGAGGTTCCTTAATAACCCCTGGCATCTGTGGGTTCTAGCGGTCAGAATACAGCGAGAATATGCAAAACTGCCTGAAAAAGTTACAGAAAACATTGTCAGGATACTCAGTGGGGTTTATATAGCTCCTCTGCCACAAAGCAGGATAGCTATAGCTGCCTCTCAATCCCTTGCTGAAGGCTTGTCTGGGTTATGCATTAACTGTGTGGCAAGACCCAAGACTCCTGCAAGGCCCAGCATGAGCCAGCTCATGTTGGCAAGCAGAAGTGTTGTGTCTGCAGGACACAACTGTGTCTCCACCCTCCACAGTCACCAAGGTCAACAGCCTATGCTCTTCCCCATGGCATTCTTGTTGCTTGATGCCAAAGACTGCCTTACATTCATCTTTTACCACCTGTGGGTATGGGGTAGGGTTGGGGTTTGAGGTGCTTCTTTTTCTTTTCCCTTTTCAGGTTACTCTTGACAATCAAGAGCTGACTAGGCCCAAGCATATGAATGTACCTGATGAAGGGAAATGTTTCTGACACAGAAGATACATTCTGGAAACGTTTTATAGATATAATCCTCTTAGAAAAAGAGAAATGAGAGATCATACTTGTCATTAATGTTGTTATTAAGAAAACCTTTTTTCAGTGGTCTCTGAATAAGAGACCACTATTCACTCATAATTAGACAACCTTCCTTTTAGCATCTGATTTAGATGCAAACTAGAGGGTAAGTCATTTTGTCATTTTGCCCCTATTCGAATCAGTTACTTCAAGAGTTTGAAGCTCAGTCAAGTTCTGATGAGTTTGAACTGAAATAAAGGGTATTACAGTTAGGGCCTGACTTACCTGGATAATCAGCTACCTGCCTGCATGCCATTACCCACCAACTTCAGCCTCGCGTGCCTTTCCTTCAAGAGTTCAAAACCATGTTCAGAATAAGAGGTACCTTGCCTAGAACTCTATGAACTATTCTTGAACATCCTAAGATAGGGAATTAACTATTACAAATTTCAGATCACATCCAGCATATCCCTCATCCATCTGATTTCATCTGTTTTATATGGCAGTTACTGAAACACATACTGAAACACAGCAGACTGCAGTGAAATAAAACAGCATTTTAAGTTTTATATTTTCACATTTCAAATCTTGTCAGTCTGCAGCACTACGAAGAGAACTGTAGATGCTGACTTAATCCACCTACTTTTTGGCTGGCCAGATCTTCTGTAATAAAAATGCATATAATCCTTAGAATGACAATCCAGTTAAAAGACTGCTTCTTTTCTTTTGTAAATTGAGAGCAAATTGTCTATCCTTGCTAGCTGTATTAATTTGTTAAAAATATTTTCTTTGCGCTATAGAAACTAAGACCAAATTGACCTTGAGTGTAATCAATTTAAACACAAAACTGCATTTCTAGATATAGCAGTTGTTTCTCCTGATGCATTCCTGGTAGATAGCCTTAAATAGCTATTGACTCCCTAGTTCTTTAACCTTGCAATTTTAAAGATACATATTATAAATTGTTTGGATCTGAAAAAATCCTTAACTTGCGTGTGCAACAATTTCAGTGATTTAAGTGCAATGTGAAGAACTGCACCTGTAAATGGCCAGTCCTGTTCATTTGCAGCTTACTTATTTATAATTTAAATTAAATTAGTCATGCACTTGGATTTTAAAATTGTTCCAGCAGTTGCTCTGAAGCCATTAAAAAGCAGGCCCTTTTACTTCTATGTTCCATATGAGCAATCAAAGATGTATTAGGAAAAAGCTACAAACAATTCTGCCTGTTAGTTACTCTGGACTTAAATTTTGAAGCACTGAGCTGTCCGAAGCTAGCGATTCAGCTGAAATGAAAAGCTTATAGGGCTGAAAAGAAAACCCAAGCCAACAGAGACTACCCGATGGGATATTTATTTATTATGAACTTGTTCAAAACAATTATTAAAAAGATTGTTTCTATTAAAATGAGTTCTGATATTTGCTTTCCCAATTTTCCATTTAAGGGTTTTAAAACACTGCGCAGCTACTAATATAGTAAGTCCATGGTATCTCTGAAGACGAGAGAAATTATTCCCATGTGGTTTAGACTGATTCAGCACTGCTCGCATTAGTGGCAGGTTTCATCTTGATCCTTTTTTTTTCTGGGAGCAGAGATTCCTCATGTGTACAACCTGCTTGTAATTTTATGTCAAGAGACTGCTATAAAGGAGACACAAACAATCTTAAAAGACTAAAGAATAAAAAACTAATTTAATGTGCGATGAAGACACAATGAGGCACAGAAAAAACCACAACATTAGAATAGAAAAAAGTACAACTTTGGTACATTCAGAGATGCATATGGAGATACCAGTATATATAGCATATATATACCAGTATATATATATATATACCACAGTAGAAATAATCTTTTGAATTGAAGTGAAGGTATTCTGGTATTGTACTTAGTATTTGGGGGTGGGATAGTAGTATAAATGGTCACCCACACCATAAAATGAAATCTGTATTTCAGCTATCATGATGGTGAATATAGACTTACCCGGAGATTTATGCTGAACACGTATTTCTCACAGGGAGGGACTGACCAGTAGTAATGGAAGTGAGTAGAGGGCTGAGGAATTAGTGAAGGGTGTAGTAGTTTTCACATAGCACTGTGTGGCTGAGCTTTTTTGCAAAAGCTCCACATTACAGGATGACCAGGAAAGCTGTACAGTTCCACTTGATTACTGCTGCAACTCCATCCAGCCTAAATGTGGCTTTGATACAACACTAACATTACAGGAAAACAAGCCCAGGAAATTTCAGCTGCTACAGCCTGTTTATCAGAATGCTTTTCTTCCTCCCACAGTAGTATTTAGCAGTATTTACTAACCTGTTTCTAGGCGAAATTAAAAGATGGATTTCAATTCAGTAGCTGAATCCTCTTACTCCTAAGCTATTTGTATCAGCAGACCCCTTAATAAATCAAGAGACAGCAAGAAGCAGGGGTAGAGTGAATTTCTCTGTAAATATCCTTCACTACTTCTTGATGTAGTACACCTTCAATGTAAAGTCAGCAGACACCAGATTTGCTGATTTCCAAGGAGTACATCATTGTCCCTATGAACTCTTCTCAGGTTTGGGGCAGGAGCATTCGCTATCTTTCCTGATGAATTCATGCCACTGTGCATTGAAGTATTTAAATTCCTGGGGCCAGAAAAGGGAAACACAAGCAAACGCACAAACAGTTCATGACTTGTACCTAAAGCACAAGGCATAAGGAGACAAGAACCCTAAATTTTGGTCCCTGTTCCATGTTTCCATATTTTGCTCCCTTCAACACAGCTATCACTGGGTAAACAGTGTATGAAGCAGGGCTCTAATCCTGTTCACAGCTGAAGTCTCTCTCATTTGGCAGTCAGCTCAAAAGTTTGCTCTCTTTTTCTCAGGGCCCTACCACATTCTTATCTAAGCTGTCCGTAGCTTTCCTCTTCGTCTGTTTTTGTACTGCTTCTAGCACTTCTTTGTTCATTCCCACACAAGCAAACAGGCACAGTAGGTCCAATGAATTCTTTGTGCATTGAGTATACTGCACATCAGTACAGTACATGACGGTAGGTCTGGCATGTCTGGGAAATATTGAACCGCCTGTGCATGCAATCCAACATGTCTGGGATTTCCATGCTGGCTATGTTCACAAGTCCTGGAAAAATACCCACATATTTTTCATAGACCAGTTCATTTTTCCACATGAAGGGATTAATACACTGTAATTGGTTCACTTTTCATCTTTTGATAAACTAAGCTGATTGAAGTCGCTGATCATGTATTGTATTGTATTGTATTGTGCAGCGTCCTCTCCAGCACTGAAATCACTTTTGTAATTCCTCTCCGCACAATCTCAGGTTGTGAACGGTGTTTTAAAAATACAGCCACAGGAACTGCGTGCCTCATGCAAAAAGCAATCTCAGCAACACTATACACAGATGGTAAAACCCCTTCATGCGCCTCATCAGTAAGACATGACCAAAAGGCTGTGTTTCCAGTTCGTAGGAAAAAGTCTGTTTTTACAAATTGCTCTCATACAAATCACAGTGGTTTTTTTGGTGGAAACTTCTGGTGAAATCAAAAGTACTCTGACCCCTGCAGGTGCTTCGGCAAACTGACGGGAGGGTTGAGGCTGAGGGAAGAACCTGCATTTACGGGGAAACAGAACAAAACTTGGTGTTTTGCTACATCTAGAGCATTGCCCATTTGCCATACACAGCATTTAGAATTTGCGTGCTTGTGTAATACGACCTTCAGAGTGCTTTCCTGACTTACTGCTTTCAGAAACACAGAACACACAATGGTTTTGGTTGGCCTCAAACGTGTGCATTGGGTTTGTTTATACCAAAGCATGGTGCCTTTAATGAGATCAGCTGGTCATTTACTTTCCAAATCCATTAAAAAAATGTAGCACAGCATCAGCTCAAATACTGATGCTCAGGAGACGGCTGCTCTTCATTGTCCGTTTCTTGGGATAATCAGCCAAATGGCCCCAATCCACTTAATGTATGCTGTACTGATAGCATTTTATCACAGTAATGACATTTCACTGAAAAACAGACCAATGCCTTGCAAACTACTGGGGCTAATGAAAACATCTGTAGCTCTTGAAAAATAATCCCCTACAATTTAGTTTAAGTTCTGAATGAACCAGAATATAGTCAGCTGGTCTGATATGATAAAAATAACATTATTTTTAATGACAAATATGGGAAATGCTTTCTTTTAGACAAATATGGAAATGCTGTTTTTCAGCATCATGTTAACGTGGCTGTACTGTTTCCATTAGGAATGCGCCTATTCTAGTAACAGGGAACCTTTGCTACCAGCAGAAGTTTAGGAGGGAGTGAATAACGGTGAATTACAGTGCCTGTAAAACACGCCAAAAAGGTATGCGGCCGCTGACAGAGCACAAGGGATTCTCCTGATAGCAGCTTGTCCTTTGCTCTGCCAGTGGGGTTTTGCCCTCCCGTAGCACCTCTTCCCTTGACACGAGAACAGGCTCTTTCTGCTGAACCAGATGAGCGTATGGGACTGGAGAATCAGTAGAATCAGTAGAAATACTTTGGCACTTTCTGTAATAACCTATATTAAGTTTTCCCTACCACTGGCGCCAGCGTGTGCAACCCAAGCCTTGCCCAGCCCAGCACCGCGCAGCTGACACGACCTCATCGGGCGAATAAAGGGCTTTGCGCTTTCAGTCGCACAGCTCCGGCCGTTTCGGGCTGGGCTGACCCGGGAGCAGCGGATCCTGATAGAGGGGCTGCCCTGTTGAATGCAATGGCCTCCCGTTCCCCTGCCGATTCTTCGCCCGGACGCTGCTGCGTGTGGTTACCGACAACCCAGCAGCTGCCCTTCTGCAACACCGCTGTTTTCCCTCGATCGCTCCCGTGCCTCAGCCCGGGGCACGCAGCTCCCGAGGCGCAGGGTCCGAGGTGCCGCTGCCTCTCGGCCCTACAGGGCGCCGCCGGACAGCGCCAGCCTCCGGCACCCGCCGCCTGGCCCAGTCAGGCAGCGCCGCCGCCACCGGACCTCCGTCCGCAGCCGCCTTTTCAGGGCCGAGCCGCACCAGCGCACCGGGCGCAGGCAGGGCCGCGGCTGCCCGTCCCGCTCCCCTCCTGCGGCACGCCAGCCGGCTCTGCGCAGCGACGGCAGCAGCGGGCGCCTCCTGTCCGTACGCGGCGCAGACCGCGGGCCGACCCGGAGACGGTTTCGGGTACCGAGGTCGGCGGGCCAGCCGCGGCACCTCCGGTTGTTTACGAGCCGTCGGAGGGCGAGCCCGGGGCAGCGCTCCCCCGCCGCTGCCGGCAGAGCGGGGCAGCACCCCTCAGCATGCCGCCGCGGAACGAGTTAGCCACGGCTCCGCACCCGCGGAGCACCTGGGCGCGACCCGGGCCTAGCAGCTGAGACCGGACGGGGCGGGAGCGGGCGCCTCTCTCCCTCCGAGGAGCAGGGGCTGATAGCAGCTCCCCGTCCCGGATCCCCGCGTCCCTCCGCGGGGCAGGCGAAAGAGGGGAAAGCTCTCGCCGCCGCGGCCGAGAACGCGAAGCCCCTTGCGCGACTTTCCCTACCATCGCCGCGACCTTCGCAGGGCCCTGCCCCTCCCCGCCTGCGGTGTCCCCCACAGGCAGAAGTGCCCCCTTTGCCGCCACCACCCCATTCCCGAGCTCTGGAGCAGCCGTCTCACTCCGCTCCTCGCTCACAGCCGAGGGGGAGGGGAAGGGAAAGGAAGGGAAGGGAGGAGAGAAGAGGACAGGGCAGAGGTGGGGGCGGGACGCGAAGAAGAGGAGGTGCGGCCGCCGTGGGGCCCAAGCTGCTCCTCGCCTCCGCCATCTCTTTCTCTTCAGCCCCAGGACCCAGGGCTGCGGCTAGGCTGATGTGTGCGGGAGGAGGGGGCGGGGCTAGCTTGAACGGCACCCAATGAGGAGACGCAAGCAGGCAGCCGGGGCGGGGCTAAGGCGATCACCGCCCAATGAGGGGAGGGCGGAGGGTCCACTCTGAGTGGAGCGGGTTGTAAGCAGGAGGCGAGTTGGGACTCGGGCAGACCGCGGGGTAGAGCTGCCGCCGTCGGCGCTTCACCCGGGGCGGGGGGGGATCGTTCGTTGCCGTTCGTGGAGCCGGGAGCTGGCGGGCGAGGCTCGGAGGAACTGACGGACACCGCTTCCCGAAGGGGGCAGCGGGTGGAGCCGCTGTTGCCGCCGCCCGGAGGAGAAGTTTGGCTGAAGCTCCCGCCGCCGCGAGAGGAAACTTTCCTCGGGGGGCCGGAGGTGGGGGCAGCGGGAAGGAGCCGCGGCACGGTCGGGTACGCCGCCTGGCGAGGGGGCTCCCGAGAGGCTCCCCCAGCCCAGGCCGGGCTGCGGCGGCCGGGATGTACCTGGCAGCGGTCTCGGCGGGGAGGAGACGCCCGGGCGGAGACGGCGGCTGGCACCTGGCGGCGGCAGGGTGGCTGGTGCTGCTGGCCGTGTTGCTGGGCGAGTCGGGGACGCGGGCTTTGGTCTGCTTGCCCTGCGACGAATCGAAATGCGAAGAACCGAAGAGCTGCCCCGGTAGTATCGTGCTGGGGATCTGCGGCTGCTGTTTCATGTGCGCTCGGCAACGGAACGAGAGCTGCGGCGGAGTCTACGGGCTTCACGGAGCTTGCGACCGGGGGCTACGCTGTGTCATCCGGCCGCCGCTCAACGGGGATTCCATCACGGAGTACGAAGTTGGGGTCTGCGAAGGTGAGAGGCGGCGGGACATCATCCATCTTTCCATCCATCTCTTGGGGAGGGGGTATCCGCTGGGCGGTGGGGTGGGAAGGATGCTCCTTTTCACCCCACCGCCCGCCTGTCCCATCAATGAGCATGTCTTTAACCCTTCCTGCCTAAAAAAAAGAACCCTGTTTAAAAGTTTTGACCCTTAATTTTCTTAGCCTAAACTTCCAAGTTCTTCTACTTCGCCTTTTCCATAGCGGTCCACTGCTCAGGTAATAGCTTAGACCAGCTATCCTGCTGCCCACCTAAAATCCCTCGATGAGGGACTTGGGAAAGGTTTGGCAGATGTACATCGGCTGAGGTCAGTCGTACACACATGATGCCTGTTCCGGATTGCCTCCTCTGTAAGGAAACACAAAGGCTGATCATCTGTTGCAAAGTTTTCCTTCCTGTTCCTGTCATTTCATGTCTCCCTGCCTGTCCTACTCTGTATAGGATGATAAGGGATGGCCTTTTTTCTTTTTTGGAGCGTCAAGGGGGAAGGGAGAAATCCCCGTGGCAGAACTCTCGAGTCACTTCTGTGTCCTGCCGGCCGCTTGTGAGGTGATGAATTGGTATGGAATGCAAGAGGAGTTAATCTCCCACCCCTCCAAATTTTGTATGTATCAGAGTCCCTGGGGCTTATTTTTCAGGTATTATAATTTAATGGGAGGCCAGAAGCAAATCTTTAGTCTCTTTTTATCTCGTACCTCCAGCTCCCTTTTCCCCCAAGTTAAGGGAAAACATGGCGCTGTAAAGAGATTACAAATAACCAGTGGTTTGGGATATGTATAAATGTATGTGAGACTCGGAGCAGGAGCTTCGACAATTCTGGAAGGGGAGAGGGAAGCGATCCGGTCTCGGCGGGTAGAGGGCGGTAGAAAGTCCAGAGAGCTGATGAGGCAGCATCTGTCCGAAAAAACTTGCATTTGAAATGATGAACTGTTTTGAGAGAGCTAAAACCGGTCGGTTTTAGTGGGCATTTGACCTCGGTCCCGCCGCTCATTATTAGTTTAAAACTCCATTTGCCTCCCTAATAAATAAGTTGCAAACCACGGTGGAGCAGGGCAGTGTGTCTCCCCTAACAAAATGTACCGTAACAAATGCCATCATCCCCTGCTGTTGCTTGGGTAGGACAAGCTCTTAAAAGCTCTGTAGTTAAACAATTTTAAATGACCTGAAACTACTCTGAAGACCCTGGTTGATACCATGTTGCTGAATATGTGCATTGCTATAGTCTTTCTCTCCTATTAATATTTTGAATATGTATTGTAAAAGTTTTCTTAACTAGAAAAGTACAAGCAGAAAGGGAACAGGTACTTCAAAAACATGTCTAGATTTGGGTGAGTTTCTCTTCTTGCATGTTTTCAAGTAAAAGGTGGGCTTAGATTCTCCCCCTTGCTTAAAGGAACTAAAAGCGTGCAGTCATTAAATGCCTTAATATTCCAACGTCCTTACTGTATCACAGTACGGATGTCTCTGGCAGTTTAGGAGTATTTCATTCCTTTGAAGTGATGCAATCTGTACGTTGCTGTAGTTCAGCTAGTAACACGTCCCATCTACTGTTGAAAATAGTATGAAGCATTTGTTGGCAAGATTGCATTTCAATTAGCGTTGTAGTTTAGGAACTAGTTCCAGCTGTCCCTATAGAAACAGTCAGGGAGATAACTTATCTATTTAACTCTAATTCTTGTAAGCGAAAAGCAACTGAGCTGAACTGTCAGCCTAATAAATAGTCCTTGAATACCTGTTACTTGAATTGTCAGGAAGCTGCCTCATTCTAAGCAACAGAAGTAATGTGGTGTTGTTCATGGTGTGTGTTGTGTGCAGGAGGTGGCAGTTAAAAAGGGCTTAATGTACTACCTCCAGTCACTAGAATAAGGTTGATTAGCTCTATATTTTTCTTAATTGTGGTGACCTAAACAGTTATGCCATTTACAGGCATGTGTTCAGTAGGCTAGGCTGGTGATGTCTGATGTGTGAGTAGCACTAAGCTGTGCCTTTATCCGTTGATGGAATAACTGCTCCTTCTTATTTTTTATTTTTTTCCCTGTCGGGAGCACAAACCCTTTCCTATCACAGTTCAGGGAGGAGGGAATGGAGGTGATTTACAGCACTGTGTGAACAGAAAATGATCTTTTTACTCGCCTTCCTGTCTCTATCCTTTTCCTTCACTGCAGTTTTTTACACTGAAATGACCCCTACTGGCTACAGTTATAAGCATATATTTTTATAATTACTGAAGCTTCAGCAGTGTCTTATTTCAGAGTATCAACACATCCTAAGCTACAGAAAACTTTCAGAGCTGGAGTTGCAGCAGGTAAAAATGCTTGTCTGCTAAATTAGTTTTACTGTTTAACACATGGCTAAGTGAGTGCTGTAACATCTGATGGAGAAGTCTCTGTGGCATCTGTTGATGATAGCATCTCTCTCTGGAACTAGAAAAGGAATTGTCTTTGTTAAATCAGTGTTTATTAATGAAATCTGTTGTTCTTTCCTTTATCCTTCTAAAATCTGAAGGAAGTCCTTTTTTATATTGCCTCCTTAACTGTTCACAACTTTGTCATTCTAAGACTCCATTTGTGCTGTTATCCTGAAGTATGTAAATACCCTTCCTGAACTTAGTTGTTTTTTGTAATGAACAGTTCTGAGGTTGGCTTTTCCTGGCACCCATGGGTGCCCTTCCTGAAGGGCAATCTTGAGAAACTTTTCACACCTCCAGCCTCTCTTGGCTTTTCAGGGATGATACCGGATTGACTTGATGAGGTGTTGAGAGCCTACAGCCCCTTCCAAACTCCTAGTGTTGAGAAGTTGTGAGCTCAAGTCAGGAACTGCCCTTGGTCGCCTTTGAAGATAGACCTAGAGCCACCCCCTGATTAGACTGGAGATCTCCAGAAGCACCTTAGCCTCAGCTTCTTTGTGGCAGTCCAGCTGGGCAGGGCTTCTGCTTTCTTGGGGATCCAAAAGCCTTGGAAAAGCTCTGCCAAAGAAGTTCAGTTACTCTCTGAAGGCATTTCTTGTGGTGGCCCTTGTCTGTTTCAAGACTTCCCCAATTTCTGGTGCTATTAGATGAAGAGGCCTTGATTGCTTTCCTAAACTCTTCTAAGGCATAACAGCAGCGTATAAAATAACACTGAAAATGAGCTGAAATTATTTTTAGCTGTGTAACGAATGTAAGTTTGCAATATATTTGAAATGCATAGTTAACAGAACTGCTAGTCTCACAGTATTCTTGGGTTCCTTTTAGAATACACTTCTATATGAGTAGAATAGAAAGAAGGTATTTCTGCTCCAGTAGCTTACCATGTAGTACTTTGGTTTAGTTTTGGTAGGGTTTTTTGTGGGTTTGTTTGGTTGGTTTTGTTTTATTTTTCTTTGTCAGCAGGGAGGACAGGAGGGAAGAATACAGTATTTTTGTGTACTGTAGGTAATTTAAGGCTTACCTGGAATACCTGAGGCTTGTGTGCTGAATGTGTAGCTTCTGAACAGGGATTCCCTTGGGACTAGCAGAAAGATACTGTAGCAGATTTTAGGCAAGTAGCAGGAAGTGTGCAGGTTAATCATCTAGGATGATGGTAGAAGCTTGCCCTAATACAGGTTTAGTCCTGGTCTCTGGAAGCTTGGAGCGTTACTGTCTCACTCCTTGCTTGGGCAAATGGGAGAGCTTGGGTATTGTTTCCTCCCTGCTTTAAAAATAGTCTGGACTAATATTCCTCCCCTAGAAACATATAATGGAGTATGATATATGTAAGGGCACTGTGCACTCTGTGTAAACAAAACACTGTGAAACTGTAGCTGTGGGAAGAAATTAAACATTGAAAACCTAACTTCTTAAAAAAAAAACAAAACAAAACAAAAATCCAAAACTTTTGCAGGAGGGGAGCTAACTTGCTTTTTTTTGTTGTTGTCTGTCTGTTCAGGCATTGGTTTACATGTATACTAGCGGAGTTATCCTTTGGTTTTCTGAAGAATAGCTTGCTTACAGACTGGCTACTATTTTTGCCACAAGTAGTGCTGCTGCTTGTGACTTCTGTAGCCAGTACCCTTAGGAGAACCTTGTCTTCAGTTCTTCTCAAGTCCAGTACTCTCTATCTAACGGGTCAGTGAACTCAAAGCCTAGAACTTAATGCTTTGTGTCCAGACACACTTCTGTACAACATACTTGGCTTCTGGCCTGTGATGCAGTCCAGAACCCTAAAGATTAGGTAGCATTTTGCTTTGAATATGAGTTACTGAAGTTCAAGTAGTTGAGAAGTTGCATGTGAGTAACCTGGTGGTTTATGTCTGTTTGACCAGAATGGTGTTGTCCAGATTTATAAACTTTTGATTTGTTTAGTTTTTTTTTGTTAATCTATTGTATAGTGAATGGCTGGAAAAATGTCCAAATAGTCCTGATGTCCATATGTGTACAGAGAACTCCCTCCATAAACATCAAGATAGAACTGGTGGTCTAGTTGGGGACTTAATCAGTATTAAGTGGTGCACCAGATATTAAGTGGGGATGAAGGAAAAAATTCATGCTGTCAAAAAAAGTAAAGTCTCAAAAATTACTGAACTTGTGAAACTGGAATGAGAAGTAATTCTTTGGCAAATATTCAGCTTTTGATATGATGGCCTTTATTTCACAGTTCCTTTACCCCTACCCCCCAGAAAACGCTTACTAGGCACATGCTGACTTCTTATGTACAGGCTGAATAATCTGTAAGTTATTTCTACTCTGTCTTGTGTCAATGCCAAAATCTCCACAACAGTAAGAACATGCAGCTTTCGAGTGTGGCATGGAATTTGAATTGAATCGAGTGCTTATTTGACTTGGAAATGGTTTCCTCTCTGTTTCTGGGCATCATGTTTCAATTTTAGAAATTGCTGGGTTCCAATATTTCAAGAAAAATGAAATGGAAAAGTCCAGTGGAGAAGAGGAGGGCTATTGGAGGGGTTTTGCTGTTGTGGATCAGCACAGTTGGTTTAAAACCAGAAATCTCACTGTGGGTAGGCTTAATGACTAAATATTTTAATTTCTGTTAAGAAGAATATTCTTATTTTTATTTTTTAAAGCCATTTAATCTCACCTGTTCACAGTTGTGATTTTATTTTTTTTTTACCCTGTAGAAAACAGTTATTTCATCACGTTCCCCAAAATCATGCTACTTGCAAAAAAAATAACTGCCTTCAAACTTGTCATACAGTAATTTCTTCACCCCTAGGCATGTTTGCTGGTTTAAGTACCCTTTAGCTGATTCAAGAATACTTGCATAGTACTTAGTCAACCAAAATATCATTTGCCTGACAGGTGTATTATGCAATAATTAATCCATTGATATGGTTCAAAAATGCCTTCCTCTTTCTCTTTCTTTTCCATCTCTTCCCCAAGGATCATTGATCTAAATGAGTAAAATTTACAGCATCTTGCAGACAGGACCAAATGTTTTCCCTGTTTGGATGGATTAAATACTTTGTAGAAGTGACCTATTAAATGTCTCTTGTGACTTGTAAATGGCTTTCATTTGAGAATGCATTTAATCCACAGTGAATTCAGGATTTTGACAAAGACTTCAGGTGACACAAGTTGTGTAGTCTGACCATGCTGTGTTTTAACTCTGCCTCTCCGTGTGTAAGTATGCAATTTGGAAAATGACAAATACTAACATACAAAGCTTATGTGTATGGAGAAAATTATGAGTATAAAATAAGATGGGAAGATGGTCTCTACACAAAGTTATCTTCCCTTATACAAAGTTATCTGGCTTAAATTCCACATAAGCATATGGATTAAAAGATGGTCCCTGAGGGAGCTTTAGTCTAAACAGACTAGTTTTGCCATGTCTGGGGGAAATAATCCCTTAGTAATGTATTGAGATGGATGGAAGCAGTTCACACCTTTACCAGAGGCAATATTCAGACCCTGGCAGCTTTCACTGGGTATACTGGGTACTTCTGAATCTGCTGATGATGTTAATACCTTTTGGGTCATGAGTGTGCAGGTCTTTCAATAAGAAAGCAAACAGGAGAATATAGGGTTGTGGATAAGAGGAAAAGCCCTAGCTCACAGGCATGCACCCATTCCCATGTTCATACTCATTTCCAGAATTTTAAGCCTTAAATAGCCACTCACCTTGATACTGATAGGCTTCAGATATTGGGGTCTTTTATTAAGTAGTGAAAAATTTAGCAAGTGTAATGTTTCTCAGTCTGAGAGAGCCCATTCTGTTGGATGACTTACCCATGCTTTGATACAGCCGATTTTCTGTGTTCAGGATTTTGTTCAGGAAGACTGGATGTGTGCATGTCAGGTGTTTCTTCTGCTCACTGATGGGCTCTTGATAAAAAGGTGAGGTCATACTGATAATGGTATTACATGTGCTAATGTAAAATATGCTGCTTTGATAATAGAAAAAGTCAACTTGACATCTGTCTTTAAGTTAGGTCTAAGGAAAAGGAAAAAGAGAATCTGGGTTATGTAGAGGTTTTCCTGTAGTCTCTGTGACCAAGAAATTGGGTGTAATTCCTCTGAAGCATCCTGTAATTATGGTGCTCAGTGATGTTGCCTTAATGACTGAGGGGATAAAGTGGCAAAAGGTTTACGATATCGGGTTTCTTCTAATAGTGTGGATTGTGCTTGCTATAGGTTGCTTTGTTCATAGCCCTGTTACAGAACTTGTCTTAGCCAAAATTTTTCCATCTTCTGTCAGCTTTGCCTCTGCTGAGCAGTTTCTGCACTCTCTTGGTCAGCTACTTCTTTGCAGTGAGTCTGGTATGTGCTGTTATGTGTGCAGGCTTGTGAAGTGTGTGTGCAGAGGGCAACTTGGTGAAAAAAACCCAAAAGTGGCATTTTAGCCCCTTTTGGGAAGTGGGTACAAAGGTTTTGCTCTTCTCCAAGGCTTTAATAATTACTATTTTAAGGAGTTTTCTGGAGCTGGAGGAAAAATCTGCTAGGACAGCTGAAATGGTGCTGTCCATGCTCATTCTAATCAGGGGAGTACTGGCAGAGGCTCTGACTGAGCAATTAAATCCCAGGAAGCTCTAGTATTTTCAGTCAACTATTTACAAACAAGATGGAGGTCTGGTCATAAGATTAAAATACCTTACTTGCAAGTCTTTTTCAGGTGCTTAAATGTCTAGGAGTCACACTTCAAAACTAACCAATTATTTCAGACAGTCTTTGGGGCAGAAGGCTGTTGGAAATATCATTTGGTCTTGTTCGGGGGACCCCTAGTAGCAAAAGTCATAGAATTAAGTAGCTTGGAAAAGACTGTTGAGATCATCAAGTCCAACTGTTAATAGTGAAAGTCATAAACAAAAAAAGCCAAATGAAATGCACACCAACCCCTCCCTGCCCCCCCCCCCCCAAAAGAAGAAACCATTCCCAAAGCAATAAATAATAAACCCCAAACCAAGCAACCAAAACAATTAAATTAAAAAGGGGGGGGGGGGGGGGGGGCACGTTGCCTGGAGAACTGAAATACTGCAGAGAGCAGGAACAAGGGAAAACTTTAAAACTTTAATAGTTATTCAAGTCACATGCTTCACTTAACACTTCCATTTATCTCCTTGCTTCCTTGGAGTTTCTGATAATTGAGGGGAAAGCTGGTTTGTTTAAATGCTTTCTGCATTCCTTAATGTGAAATAACTGCCTGAAGACACACGCAGAGCTGCTGCAGTGAAATTTTTTCTTGCTGTATTAGGGATTTGATCACCTGAGATTCAAGCTCTAGCTTGAATAAGGCAAAGCAGACAGTCAGATTTGAGATGAGCCTTACCATGTGTGGTGCTCTTCAGGTATCTAAATGTTGTGGTATGGTTTTGCTTTCGAGCTTTGACTAGAAACTCTATCAGGAGACTGCAGAGCCCTTTTGTACTGACATGCATTCCATGTGAAGGTTCAGTCTTGAAAAGCAGACCCTTCCAAAAGGTAGTAAAGCCACCTTACTGTAAAACTCTCAGCTGTATGTCTTACCATAAAAGCTTCTGCCAGCTCTGGTCCCTGACTCATGACTTCACTAAAGGAGTAAGTTGCGAGAGGGGAGAGGATTGCAGCCAGTACATGAGCTCAAACTAGCTTCAAGGCTAGCCTTCCCTTCTGCTGCTTTTCAAGGTCTGGGGCTGGGTTTCAAGCATTCTTTAGTGGTGATTACTCATTTCTATTGTTCAGCTTCTCCAAAACATGCATTTCCTTTCCATCGTTCTTTTTTTCCTGTTCAAAGAGAAGCCAAAGCCTACTGCCAAGAAGTATTTCCTTTTTTAATTTTAGAAAGTCTGTAGAATCCTCTCGGTCTCATACCATCTTAATGAATAGCACTGATTTGAAAATGCTGTTGTGTATACCATTGTGCAGGAGCGGTGGGGCTAAGATCTGGGTCTGGCTTAATGGAGAAGCTTCTAAAAGGTTGCCCCATTCCCAGAGTGTAGTACCAGTCTCAGTAAGGATCACTTCTGTGTCACCATGAAATCCATTCTTCCTCCTCCTTCAAATGCAGGATTTAAAAGGATGCAAGAGTGTAAGATGTGACTGACTGTCCCAGATTAGGAATGCATTTGATGGTCTCTTTTCTCTTCAGCATCCTGAGAATCTGCCGTCATGCTTTGAACAGGCTGAAACAGCTGAGTTGCAGTTAAATTATGGGAGTTCACTTAATTCATTTCAGTTATGTTTTACTACCCTCCCAAACTGTAATGTAAGATCAGTGTGGATGAAATGCTTGTATATTAGTTTTCAACAGTAGAGACCATTCTAATGTGTCGCTTGTTGGTTTGAGGTGATGCATTACCTTTATAAACAATGAAGGAGAAATGTATATGATTTTCCAAACAATAGCTGATATATTCATTGAATGTCCAGAAAAGAGGAGGCACAAAAGAGGAGATACTGCGGCAGGCAGAAGGAATTGAGAACTTGAAGGAAGGGAAAGCAAAAAATATAATTAATGGAAGAGGAGTCTCGGAAGAGGACTGTCCTTGTACTTTTAACTTGCACCTGTTTTGAGGTGATCCTTTGCAAATAGGAACAATAAATGCAGCTACTACATACTTCAAATACAAGGCTTTGAGTTAGTGTCTCAC